>NW_027332215.1:26083750-27360000 GCF_041222505.1 Epargyreus clarus | reverse complement strand
AACCAACCAACCAACCAACCAACCAACCAACCAACCAACCAACCAACCAACCAATTTTTATATAACAAAAAAAGAAAAAAATAATTAAATTAAAGAAAAAAATATAAAACAATAGCGTCTCCATTCAAGTTAGGACAGAGTCACCATGTTACCCGAACAAATCAAGTGGTCATGCAATAGTAAGAATTGTACGTTTAGTAACAGACTTTACAATAAATCAAATAAATGGTTTATACATTCTGTTGATTTTTGTTGATAATTTTTAAAACTTAAAAATATTTTTTTCCGAACGAAATAGCTGTATTTATAATTTAGTGATAGCAATTACCTACTTATAATAATAATACTTACCGAAAACACGATATTCCATCATTTTTTAGCGTACTAGACGTGTGATTTTTGCAGTTTTTAAACGAGCACTGAGACGTGTTTATTCTCCGATCGTTTACGCGCGCGATCCGATCGGACGCGTTTAGGAAATATTGGCGATAAACATTGGACTCAACCGGCGAGTCCCAAGCACTTGAATGAAATTTATGTTAACTCGGGCGAGTCGTTGGCACTGAACGTGTTAAGCGCGATGCGTCTTTTAATTGATTTAAACCGCAGCAGATAGCAGAATTGTTTACTATTTAATACTTTGTTTTTGTATCCCGAAGATAAAATTAACATAATCTATTCATTTATTATATCTAACAATTTAGCATATCCTAGGATTATTATTAGACATTACTCACCACTATTACATATTTCATAAATCGCATACATATCTTAATACATTACAATTTATATTACAACTGTAGTTATTTAATTATACTATTAATTTTACGTATATTTGGGGTAGGTAAGTATATATCTCGTTAAAGTAATTTGCAATACGTTTATTAATTGTTATTAATTAACCTGTTGATCTACTTACCTATTCTGTGTTGCTAATGAGTGGTTGGCGTTGTTCCTAAACTCCTGATTTTCAGCAGCTGGGTAACCGATGGTAATCTGTTCAATTGTAGGTTATACTTTATTATTCGCGCATAGCATGTTCCAGCATCCTTCCTTACGCTTCGGCACCATAAAAATTAAACTACATATAATACAAGGTTAAATTAAATACTCTAATAGAACGTAGATAACAGATATACTAACGTTTCGTTTAACATACTCGTTCTTACACGTAATCGTAATTTTCTTAATATGTTCACTTTTGTAACACAAAACGGCACTTATTGAGCAGCACAATGTTTATAGTAGGTTAATATAAAATTAATAAAAAAAAGGGTAGAAGATTTTTTTCTTTTTTTCTCCCGTTTACAACACTTGGCACGATGTATACTGCACAGCCTTCCGAGCAACGTTCGCATACGGGCCGGGCTGAAAATCAGTTGCCGAGATCCAATCTCGGTTTTTTTCTGAGCTCCGGAACCTTTTTCACAGACTTTAGCTGCAACACTCGATTATGTATTTTGTTTGCTTTTATTTTTTAAGTTACTTTATTATTTTCATTTTTTTTTATATTTTGTGTAAATTTATTTCTTAAGAAAATTTAGTCAATAAGTTCATAATTAAGTTTGTGTTTCCATATGTGTATTTTTGGATTTCATTGTTTATTACGTGTTATAATTTGTTGTTGTTGCTTAAGTTCTTGAAATAAATAATCTATCTATGTATCTATTCCATTTTTTAGTAAAATAAATAAAAATGAATGTGGCGAATAATTTAAAATAAGACAAATATTTTTTTATTAGCTATAAATGAAACGTTAATACTTTGTACAATTCATGAAATTGAATTTTATAAAACTTGTGAAGACAGATTAAAAATTAAAAGTAAAGAAAATAAACTTTGTAGTACTCGTAGTTAGATGTACCCATTTTTCTGCATTGTACAATTTTCAAATCACAGACTTAGCTCTGATTCTATCTAGACTTTCGCGAAAAATTTCGCGACATCTGTTAGTATTATAATATTGTAATGTAACAAAACGGTGGGTCTAAATACTGCAAAGTTTATTTAGTTAATTTCATTGCATTAAAAAAAATATACAACTTATGTACGTAACTAAAAATTATAAAATTTATTTTTGAAAGTTTTTATTTAATCTGACTCTACTTTTGTGTGCATTGATAAAAAACCTTGAAAATGGCACGTCTTCTGAAAATACTCTTAAACAAAACCGATAGTGATGACGATAATTGTTTATTTCCTCGCCCACGGTGGTTTAAAACAAGGGCTAATTTTGGAGTATATGAAGAGCACGATTTCGTGTTAAAATTCCGTTTATAAAAGAAAATAAATATAATAAACGAATTATATAAAACAATAATAAAGATTTGTTTACGCCGAATTTAAAAAAAATCTAAAAACAACGAAACTAAACCAAAAAGCGCGGAATCACCATCAACTCAATTGTCAACGTAACGTATTATCCGAACAAATGTAAGAATATGCAGCGCTATTGTGCAAGTATACGTCAAACTGTCTATTTTACTTGGATGCATTACGTATTCGTTCAATTCATTCGTTCAACGTCACCGAGTAACTAGAATAATAAGATTTATGCGACGTTGGTGAAATCGGCCCTAAGCAGGGTTGTTGCTGATGCAGGTTTTTACTAGATCAGCTGATGCTGATGCTGATGCTGATTTTTTCAGATTAATATCAGCTGATGCCGATGCTGATGCTGATATTTAAAAATACTAAATATAAAAATATTTTATACTGAGGTATTTGTACGTCCCTTACGAGAATAGTCTTTTTAACCAACTTCACAAAATGAGACGGTTTCTCAATTCTACCGTATATATGTCTTTTTTTATGTTTGTTCGGATAACTTCGTCGTTTATGAACCGAACTGGATGATTTTTATTTTGTTGGAAAAAAAGATATTTCCAAAGTAGTTCCATTATAAGAAAATAAGGGTCTGATGATGGCAGACCAGAGAAATCGAGGGAAACTTTCAAAAATCGTAAGGGCGACTAGTGCATTTGTAAGATTTTTAGTATGTCATCACTGAAAAAGGTGAAAAAAAATTAATTAAAAAATATAATCGACTTCCATGTCACTACAAAGCAAAAATCAACTGAAACAAATTTTGGCTCAGCACATATCTCCAAAGCCGGCGCTCAACGAAATATATTTAGCACCGACTTCAGAACCAAACCAACATCCACTACCCTCCACTCTGCAGTGACACAGAAGTCGGCATTTATTTGTTATTTTTTTTTACAAAAACTACACTGTGTCGTATCTTTGTTCAATAACGAAATATTTGGTCATATTGCACTTTTCACTGGATGTGGCATTATGAATTGAATACATAATTCTGTGATTGATTGATTGAACTATGATCGAAAGTTATTGATGTCTGACCAAATTACGTTGTCAATACAATCGAATGATTGTTTGTTGACAACTTGTGCTTATAAACTTCTGTGATTGGCTAAAACTCCACGTGATTTAAGCTCGGTCCCGCCTTCAATGAACACGTTACAATTTCAATATCAGCATTAAATATCAGCATCTTTTGTTGCGGATGCGGATGCTGATGCTGATATTTAAAAGAAAGCTGATAATCAGCTGATGCTGATGCTGATGCTGATATTCGCAACAACCCTAGCCCTAAGGAAACGATAACCTTGAATAGTCAAGAATGAAAGATTGGTGAGGTTTGAACAAGTGGTTTAATGTTGAATGTTGTCGGCGGGTGGCGGGTGCGGCGGATGCGGCGCGGGCGCGCGCAGCAGGGCGCGGTGCAGGCGCTCGGCGCGGCGCAGCTGCCGCAGCGCGCGCAGGGCCAGCCGCACGTGACCGTCGCGCAGCGCTCGCGCACCGCCCGCCCACTCGTTCGCTGCAAATCACCACAACCGTCCATCCGTACCGTTATATTACAATTTACCTAATATTGTATATTTTTTATTATGTATGTTATATTATATTGGTATGAAAAAGTTAGGAGCTTTTTAACACGCTTTTATTAGCTTGGGTTGTACGTTTGTATGTATGTATGTAACAGTAACGAAATCTTTGAGCTCGATTTTTATCCACTTTGAACGTTCAGTTTAATTCAAAATTTTAAAGAATTATCAAAAACCGATGACAATACACGATTTTAATAATTTTGTACCATTGTCCTTATCAACATCCTCAGGATTAACGATTTTCGAGGGGAGAGAAAGCGCCTTATGGAGCGTACAGGCAAAGTTACTAGATTGATTTTTAGCTATGAGAAATAATAATGTTATTTCCCTATAACTCAAATGTATTGAAACATATCTATAATGCCATCTTTTAGAATGATTTTTAGGATTCCGTACTAAAAGGATAAAACGAAACCCTCCGCTGTCTGTTCGTAAGTCACAGGGCTTTATCTCTTAAACCGTAATAGATAGACACTTGACTTTTTTACAGGCGAGAGAAAGCACCTTATGGAGCGTACAGGCAAAGTTACTAGATTGATTTTTAGCTATGAAAAATAATAATGTTATTTCCCTATAACTCAAATGTATTGAAACATATCTATAATGCCATCTTTTAGAATGATTTTTAGGATTCCATACTCAAAGGATAAAACGAAACCATCCGCTGTCTGTTCGTGAGTCACAGGGCTTTATCTCTTAAACCGTAATAGATAGACACTTGATTTTTTTACAGACGGTGCATAATGATGGTCGCTATAACAACAAATACTGTAAAATAAATATAATGGAGCTTAACGTGTCAAAATGCTTTCATATCAAATTTACTAGAAAATTCCATTTCATTCCTTCAGTTTACTTCATTAATGATACGCAAATTTGTGAAACAGAAACAATTAAAGATCTGGGGATAAGTATTGATACCAAGTTAACTTTTGTACCACATATAGATTCAATGATAAAGAAAGCATCTAGAATGTTGGGTTTTATCATTAGATATTCCAAATTTTTCCAAAAAGCTTCAACTAAAATCATTATGTATAACAGTCTTGTAAGATCCACTTTGGAATATGGGAGTGTAGTTTGGCGTCCTCATTTTGCATCCCATATGCTTCGTATAGAGCGGGTACAGAAGAGATTTGTCAGGCATCTTGCGTATTCGTTAGGCAAAAATAAAGACGAGTATTCTTATAAAGCGTCTCTAGATCACTTCAATATGTCTAGCTTGGATACTCGGAGAGATGCATTAGATCTTATCTTTTTATATAAATTAGTAAATTCTCAGATACATTGTCCGCGTCTTCTCTCTAAGCTCTCCTTTAGAATACCCGTCAACATGCCTCGCAAACCGATTCAACTCTTCGTACCTCCCCATTGTAAAACTAAATTGGGATCAAACTCTCCTATTGCAAGACTTTCCATACTCTATAATAAGCGTAGTGAATCCACAGACATCGACATTAATAATATGTGTCTAGCTGCTTTTAGGAAGGCTGTATCTAAATTATAATTAGTGTTTCAATTTAATGTTTAATTTACTTGTACTATTTTTTTTCTCTTTTTTGTGTTGTTTTAGTTTTTGGTTTATAAAGTTTGTTATTCTATTTTCATTACCACGTTTAGATCTGTATTGCATGTGATGTTTACCTCTAAGTGGTTGTACATTTATTGCTTGCATTGTAACTAGATTTAATTTAAAAATATGTATAATGTTACAACCGTTGGTGAACTTAATAAAATAAATAAAAAAATAAATAAATACTAATTGAAATTTTATTTATTAGTATACTAATACAAATAATTGATTTTATCATAAAAGCGTGTTTTTTAGTTTTTTGAACTATATTTATTTTATAATTTAGGTATAGCATACGAACATGCATTCCACCTGACAGTAAGTGGCTAATGCCGCCCATGGCCATTTGTAATCAACCCCAGATAATATTAGATTCGTGCATGACTACCTGACCTACAAACCAGACCTACCTACTACCTGAGGTCGGTCACAGATGCGACGCTATCCCTGAAGACTCAGCTGGAATGACTCGTAAAAATATGTCTCCCTTACCACACCCCTCAAACCAGCAGTGCTTTACACTACTATTATTAGGCAGTAATAGGTGTAACGGTCGTGTCGCCGGAGTTAAACCAGAGAGGGTTTTACCACCTTCAAAAATTAATTTTGAAGCATTCATTAGAAATATGATTTGTGAAGTGTTGTCGCCTCGAAAATATTCCGCGTGGGGCAAATTACCCAATACACGCTACCTCGTCAATTATGGATCTTATGAAAATACCTACGTATTTTCAATCGAACTTACTTTTGTCATTGCCAACTAAATTGCAGCTGTCTCTTTCATCGCCAGAGAAATCGCTGGACATGGACCTGTAAAGACAATGTCAAAAAATTAGGTAAGTAATTTTATCTTATTTTACTTTTATTTCAATCGTTAAGTGTGTATTCAGTTTTAGTTTAACTCGGGATTAACAATATTTGTACTTCCGTTGTGTTTGCACGGCGACACTACGCGGGGACGCTGGAGGCGACGCGGGCGGGGAGGCGGGCCGAGTGGGCTTATCGTTAGGCGCGCACCTTTCAAAACGACAGTTATTAATATCAAACACATGTTATAGGTTAAATAACGTACACGTAGGTATAATACCTATGTCCCTGTAGTTCCGGGACTAGAATAGGGCTACGATATCCCCTGCCTGTCGTAAGAGGCGACTAAAAGGGGGCTTCCGGGATTGCGGGCGGCAAGAGTGGGAGCTCGAACCGTCCAGTATGCTACCCCGGGAAGGACGGCGGTATGTGTGGTTGCATACCGTCGTAATCACCAGATGTTGTGGGAGGAGCGAACGCTCCCCTAGGGCAGAGCCCGATTCGGGCATCGCGCTTGGAGGACTCCGGTTGTGTTTCGTTGGAGATCCCGGAGTTCTCCAACAAGCGCCGAGGACGGCCACCGGGGGGGTTTTAGTGCGGTAAAAATCCCACATAACCCGACGTCGCTCCCACGTCGTCGGGTACCTTTTGAAGGTTTCCCCCTCGAAAAGAAGAAAAAAAAAGGTATAATACCTAAGCTCAATAAATTTGTACAAGTTAGTGCTAAAATGTGGCTTACTGGTGAGGAGACGCTGCCCGTAGATGCGTCGCCTTGCCGCAGGCCGCTGTGGCCTCGGACCTTTTCAAGGTTACCTAAAAAGTACCCTTTCAAATTAACTTATATTTGGTCTAACATCCGAGTATATAGGTCGATCTCCACCGAGCTGGTTAGTGTGTGAAAAATATTTTATATTAAATTGAATGTCAACATTAAATATGCGTAAATTCTAGTTCATATAGGAGCTAAGTATTTTTGCTTTACATGGAAAATGTTGAGCGTATTTCGTTAGTATATTTTGGTTGTAAACTTTTATAAAAATGATCGATTTTAGTACTTTCGCTATATCCGCTATATATTGTTATTATTTTAAATATCTGTTTAATAATACAGAACTTAATTTTAAACCCTATGTTCCCCTCTTAGATGTAGATAACATAACTATGTTAGCAATAATAATAGCTTATTTAGATAATTTATTAGTTTTATATAGATAAGTTTAACTTATATAGATGAGTTATTTGATTTGCTATTATAACCATACTTTTTTCTGCTAGAAACATTTATACGTGAATTATTTACTTTCTGCCATCGAGGTGATATGATAGGTGTATCGGGTGCGGCGCATAGAGTCGGGCGCGGCGCGGAGTACGCCATCAGCCACAGCGGCGCGGGCGGCGGCCGCGGCGAGAAGTACGCGAGCCCGCGCGCGCCCTCGCCACCGCCCGGCACCGCCGCCACTAAGTCACCGCTGTCGGTAGACGCAACACGAGATATTATGTACCTGTATGGATGTGGACTTCGGATATTCTAGTTACGAAGTGAAATTATTCCTACCAAATACATAGTTTTATTAGCATAAAATGCTGTATAGTGTGTACGGCTTACGGAGAGGCAGGTGGCGGCGGAAGCGGCGGCGAGGGCGGCGGAGAGCGCGGCGTGCGCACGGAGGGGCTGCGCGGACGGCGCACGGGCCTGTCGGCCGCGCGCACCGATCTGCAACTCTTTTAATTATTGTAAGTCGTTTTCTACACTTACAGCCCCACACTAGGATTTCCTGTATCATGGGTGCCATGTACACATACCAAGTCGGATACAATGTTGGAAAGTGGAGTCCGTATGCCACACAGAATTACAATGTCCAGTGCTGAGCGAGCGAGTCGGCTTCGGGAGCGTCGCAAAACTGTCAGAACACCCTCAGCGAGCACCAGCACCGGCCAGATGTGAATATATAGGAACGGCGCTTCGTCCGTGTACATCTATACAGTTCCCGGGAAATTACAATGTATACTTACAGGTTTGCCGATAGGTGATATGTAAATATTCCCAACTTTTGTTTGTGGTGTACCTGGCAGGGGAGGAGAGCGCGCGCGGTCGTCGCCGGCGGCACGCGTCTGTCGCGTCGCTGCCCGCTCTGCTCGAAACTCCGCCTGTACCAATACAATGATGACGTCTTGCATATTAACAGACCACCAGGTTCGACAAGAAAGCGCTATAACTATTTTTTAAAAACAAGTAAAGCTGAATAGATTTCGTATTTAGATGTAGTATACAAGTAAAAACATCTTATCCACCACAATTAGCATAGGCGCATGTAGTTAAAAACTGTCCATAGATATATGGGTACTTACGAGATTCAGCGAGAGCGGTGACCGTTGGCGGCGTGGCGAAACACTGTCGCTCCGACGTCTCTGCCCTGCTCGACCGAGAACCATGAAAACCATCATAAGCTTTCAAGGATTGTTGTTTTTGATAATATTTATTTATTTTTACGTTTGTTATATATAATTGTCATATAAAACCTGTAAAATAATTGATCGTCTGAAAGCAAATTCCACGAGTCCAAATCCGAATAGGAATTAAGTGCCATACAGGCTAATCCGTGCTTTTAAACGTTGAAGTGCTTGAAATAATTAATAAAACTGGCCCTAGCTCGATAGATTTTCGTTTACCATTCCTTCGTTCCCGTGATCTTGCATTAACTGGAGCCAGAGGAAATAATTATCGAGACTCATCGGGAGCACCGAAACTTGTTTGGACAACGTCAATCAGAACATAGACACTGTATCCAACATGCGTCTTGAACGTCTCACTTACTTCTACCATACTTAATATACTGTCAGCTGGTGCTACTGATCGGACAATTAAAGTGATTTAAAATCAAGAATTTACAAATTTTGTTGAAATTGATTGCAATATTCGATGGGCAGAAACCGGAAAGCGGTAACACTAAATAAAAGCTTGTAAAAATACAATACTGATTGTTACACGTACATTAAATCTTTATTAACTCCAGTTTTCATGTTTAAAGAAATTTCAAATTGGATTTAGAATTATTGTTACTAATACTTCGTCAACTCTTACTCCCAACAAAAATAATTTACTATAACCTTATGTCAATGTCAGTATTCTTAAATTATTTTTTTGGTAAGAAAAATGTTTCAATTTGGAGCCAGGAATAAAATGTATGAGTAAAAAAATTGTCTAAGTATCACTCGCACTAGCAGGAGCTCGATTAAAACTTGGCCACTCAATCCCAGGCACGAAACTTTGATTGTCCAAAGTTAAGTGCGTATAAGAAATTGATTGTCACCACCACACCTCAGTTATCCTTAAAAAAGTCTCGAAGGTGAGTGTAGTCTACAAAATAAATAGGCACATGGTAACTAACCTGGACGAAAGAGCTTTGCTCGGTGTTGTTTTAAATGAAGTTTAGCTAGATTGATTTATTGGCCCCAAAACTCCCCATACATATTATAGTAATACATAGTACGAGAGCCCACGACCAAAATGTTTGTCTCATAGTAATACAGCCACAGCCGCATCTAATTGATATATTTATTTCAAACTCGAAAATACCAATTACAGACATTTTTTAACCGACTTCCAAAAAGGAGGAGGTTACTCAATTCGACCGTATATATATATATATTTTTTTTATGTTTGTTCGGCGATTTTTTCACGATGCCGCGACCGATCGACATGATTCATACACCATTGTATGCGGCTAGTTTCACAGGGGGTCCCATTTCGAGGAAATTTGAAAATTTTTCTTCAACGCATCCTTGAATACAATAACTGCTTTCGCATGACTTACTTTGGTGCTAATGTCATACGAGAAGTCGGCTTCATGCCGACTTGCAAGGTAAAAGATACAACACACACAACCAATCACTCACACCAATGAATCACACCAACACAATCAATTGCAACACATAACAACTACACATACACACACACACTACACCATCACACGATCAGAAGTCACACCGTATCCTTCAAAAATAAATTAATTAATTATTCTATCTTAATTGTTTGCCATCACACATATAAGGACAAATATATCATTTGCATGGTTCGATGGTGCCAACACCAGATGAACCGCATCAATTTCTGCAAATATATTTCATTTCGTCGATGGTGGATCAGCTGAATGTGCGGTGCAATATACAGGGCACACAACGGTTAAAGAGATGAATTATTGAACAGTTGCAAGCATTTTTTCACGCTAATAACGATGTGGTTAATATGTTCAAAACAGCATTGAAAGGAATGCTATCGGATACGCACAAATTTGTTATAAGAGCGGATCGTACCCCAACAGGTGAACATGTGCGAAGATTCAATGATCGTTGATGATGTTGATGCTGCAATTATTGTTGGCGATCCAACTACATCACGAGACATTGTCTTTCAGCGAAGAAGCAATATCATGCATCGTGTAAACGAGACACATCGTTTGTACGATGTATTACAATATCCAATAATTTATTGGCAAGGGCAAATAAAGTTCAACTAAATTACACTTCATTTTTGTAATCGAAATGAATTCATTACTGTTGTGAAATGAAATATTTTTTTCCTTTTCAAATATAAAACAAAAACATTATTTTTTCATCTTTTAATCCCCAAACGAAATGTTACAAAAAACGAAGCCATCTGGTGGCGAAATGGAGTTTGCCGGGTTTGCTAGTGTAGTATAGATTTTATACAATTTCGGCCGTATTGCTATGATACATGGTTTCAGTCGTGGGCTCTGGTACTATAAATGGATTAGATATATAGGAATTGCTCGTTTAAAGGTATTAGAGTTAACTAGCTCCTAATTTATATTATATAATTAATATAATAAATTATAAAATAAGTACATGTAATAAAAAATATTGAAATCAACTCTATCTAGTGCACCACATGAAACATTAGTTTCATAGTATTGACTTCACATAGCTCGGTTGGAGTAAATTATTACAAAATAATTTGAAACCCGCACGTGACTTTGAATTTATTATTCAATCTTAATCGATTTCTACGTTTGTTGTTGTTGTTACCTTTTTTTTCTTTTTTTTCTTTTCTCGAGGGGGAAACCTTCAAAAGGTACCCGACGACGTGGGAGCGACGCCGGGTTATGTGGGATTTTTACCGCACTAAAACCCCCCCGGTAGCCGTCCTCAACGCTTGTTGGAGAACTCCGGGATCTCCGACGGAACACAACCGGAGCCCTCCAAGCGCGATGCCCCGATCGGGCTCTACCCTGGGGGAGCAGTATTCGCTCCTCCCACACCATGTAGTGTTTACGACGGTATGCGACCACACATACCGCCGTCCTTCCCGGGGTCGCTAGCTGGACGGTTCGAGCTCCCACTCTTGCCGCCCGCAACCCCGGAAGCCCCCTTTTAGTCGCCTCCTACGACAGGCAGGGGATACCGTAGCCCTATTCTAGTCCCGGAACTACAGGGACAAGGATTAGAAGTTGGGTCCTTGGCTCGGTTTGGATTTTTATTAGCGCTTAATGCTTTAATTAATAAATAAAACTATAAAAATTTTAAGAGGATTACAATCTTTATACAAAATGTTGATGAGTACCAGAAAGATTCATTAAATACATGTGGTAAGTTAGTGAACGCGACACGAATGATGGGCGGCCCGGCCATTTAGCGGGCCGGGGTAGCTTTACTCGTGGCCGGCAGCGATGATCTCGAGCAGGCTGGTGTAGCAGCCGGCGGTCAGGCAGCCCAGCCCCACCAGCACGATGGTGACGTCGCGCAGCAGCCGGTAGCGGCACGGCCCGTAGCTGTCGGGGTACCACACGCACACGTCCATCACGCCCGGGAACACCAAGGCCAGTAGCGACAGGCACAGCGCGCCGAACAGCGCGATGAACGGGCCCAGGTGCGGCATCGCCACTGCCAGCAGCCCTGCGCCCAACATGATCATTTACAAACTAACATTTACCTACTACCTGTCACATAACTATTCAATCGTTGCAAATTAAATTCTCATCTCTTCATCGACCTGTGTGTGGTCAACATCATAATATATATATGATATGATACATAATATATACATAATTATGATATGTAAAATAATGTAATGTTCATCAACATTCTGTTAAATAATTTAATGCAATCTACATAAATCATATTATAAACATATCGGTAGAACTTAATCATTATTCAATGATTATTTACTGAACCCATTATTTACGTAATCTAAAAAATTACACTCTAGGCCGAAACTTATATGCAAATGCATATTCACATAGTGCATATCGCAGCATTCAAGCAGTTTAGTCTATCAGTAAAGTAAAGACAGTTTGAATATTGAAAATGAATGGCAATGTGCTAAATAAGTAAATACATTAAGAAAATAATGCAGTACACTTGAATTTAAAACGGTTTTAGTGTTCGTTTGCCGGATGCCACTGATGTTTATTTTTATTATAATATTGAAGTAACAAACGAGCATGTAGTCCATCTGATAATAAAAGTTCTTTGACAGGTATAGTCCATATCAATTTAGTGACTCAAAACACAATAGTCGCTGAAGCGATACTCGTATTGTAGTCAGCCTAATAGTAAAATTAGTAAAATATTTATTTTATGTGATCTGTGATTATTAATGAACATTATGATAGAAACGTTGGTTGTAGTGTTGGTGAATGGTGATGATCGCAGAAGGTAATGAACAAGCCAGTTACACGGGATGACGACGAGCAGCACGCGCAGCAGGTAGTCGCAGACGCACTGCCGCGTCGGCCTGATGCACTTCTTGAGCTTGCGCCACACGATGTTGTACGCCACGAAGTTTTGCAGTGGAAAGGTGAGGAAGATGGCCACTGCGAAGATTACTTTGGCCACTTGCGCTTTTCTGAAATGTTTACGTTTACGCGTTATTTAATTAATTATTTTTCTTAAACCATTGTTTTAGTAAACGCAACCCTTACTTTTGTTCTTGCGGTAGGTTAAGCGTTAATGAAGCCTTTATACTGTCCCCGTATTTCAAATAGCCGAATACGCCAACGACCATATAAAGTGACATTATAATGAGCATGCCGATATTAAATAAACCAAACAGACCGACAAATCGCTTAGGGTCTTCCATATTGTACTCCAAGGCCAGAACCTGCGTACAAAAATAGAAATAATATACTGAAATAAATATAGCATTATTAATTAATACACTGCATGCATTTTATATTAAAACAATGTTGACAGCTGCGAGACCGTAGGATACTTGCGCAAAACAACGACGTTATAATATTCTTATGTCAATAGTCATATGTTACATGACTGTCGGCAGTTCACTAACCACTCCGACCGCTTCCAAGGCAAATAAGGTAATACCGATGAAAATGGGTATCTCTTGTAAACTTTTTATTTGAAGCTTTTCATCTTCAAGAGTCACGTCGTCTTCGATCAAGTAGAAGAACACGAGGAGGAGGCCAAGGATCGTGACGATGTTGGAGATGGAGGAGAGCGGCGTCATCAGCTTTAGGTCCTTCACCAAACTCAGGATGGCGAGCGGCCCGAGCAAAATGCAAAGATGCATACGCAACGAAATCTCCTGACCGTAGAAATCACACACCTGCACGGAAATTTCTAATTTTAACGGTTTCCAAAAATGTAAAGTTCGATGTAATGTGCGTAAAACGTGCCCGTAAAACCACCTGTTTGATATTTTCGGCGGCAAACACGAAGTAAATGCAGCAGATGCCGAGCTGCCACAGGATAAGCGTCGCGTCAACGAAGTAGTAGAGAGTGGGCGCGGCCCAGCGCAGGCAGGGCGGGCCGCCCTCCAGCGCCAGCCGCATGGACTTGGGGTACGCCATGTAGCCGCGCCGACATCGCTTGCACAGGTGGTACTGCGCCGCGATCTGTGCCGCACCCAACATTAACGAATATCCAATGTAATCAGATCTATTACAATGAGGTCTAGTGATATTGGAAAAGAACGAAAAAAAGTCAGATATCCGTGCGTTCAATAAAGTAAAACTACGCACCAGCAATTGTATGCAGTATGTGGCAAAGGAGCCGATAAGCACGATACCGACGATGCTGAAGAGAATGCCCATGCGACTGACGGCGTCGGGCATGGCCAGCACGCCCGCGCCCACGCTGCCCTTCAGCAAGTGGATCATGGTGTCCGAGTACCTGCAGCCACAACCGGTTCACGTCACTTTCGAGATAATCGCATGCCTTGCATGACGACATGATGTAACATAAATTGTGATGAGCACTCACGATGTTGGCTTTTCCACCTTGCGGTGAGTGTGGGGGTCGAAAGACTCCTCGTCTTCTCCTGCAACAGACCGCCGAGAAATGTGAGCGATGTTCAGGTTGTTTAAGTCAGCAGGTAGGCAGGTACTACATAACTAAATTGCTTTTAATTCAACATATCAGAATGAAAGGCTGATAAGCCGTTTACGCGAACTACTGACTACCCATCTACCCATACTACCTATGATAATAATGCGTAAGACGGGTCAAGTACCGAGGGCACTGTATAATTTCCGGTGAATTACCATATTATAGGGTGAAATACATTTATTATCTCTGTCCGGTACCTAAAATATCTATATTCCTATATACTTATATCGCATTTAATTGCCCTGGGGTTTTGATCCTGAATAACATTACATCTTTTATTTTCGTACATGTCATAGAAGACAACTAGGGGTCTAAATCCGAGAAAAGAACTGCAGCGTCTTTCTATTAGCTAAGCATTATCATGCCGTCACTCCATGCCCGGCGTCCCCGCGTCAGAACAGTATTCCTTTTATCCTTTTGAGACAATTGAATAATATTATACATAACATTTGTTAAGAATTCGCATACCACCGGTAATGGTGTCTACGATGCCGGCCATGAACTCGTATATGAACATGGCGCTTGCCTACCAGGTGCTCACACCTCACGAAGAAAACTGTTAACTTATTAAATAAAAATGTAGATATTACTTTGTTATGAACGGTTAAACTACGACAATTCTTTGAAGGGTTAGCTTTGACATTTAGTATATATACGAGTAGAATATTATGCATTAGGAATGATACAGCGTGTAGCATAGATATAGCGTAGAGAAAAAATTCTATATCTATGACGTGTAGTGATAATACCATAGAGATTAATTGGTATCCCTAATAAAATAAATTAGCCGTCAAAAGTTTATTTATTCCTCAGAGTAATGACTATACCAATTTATTCGTAGTTTAATGGACGATTGATGTATTTTGTTTGTCCGCTTGGCGGACGGCTAGCAGTGTGGTCACAGACCTGTACCACACCTATACTCTAAGAGCGGTATTTCTTCCGCTTAGCAAGCAAATAGAAACTTCGAAAAATATTTATCTTGAGTTTTAGCTATAAATGCAAAAATTGTTACGGTGAAAATGTTTCATATTTTTTCTTTAACCAGTCTTTTCCTTTGTCATAGTTATAACATTACCCTTTAAAGTTTGATCCGTATTTATGATACCTCATCGGATAGCGTAATGCCTAATACAGGTACTTCTATATTTTTTCCAAATTAGTTAATTTCTACTGTACATTAATAATAATTTTGAAAGAGACAGAATCTTCTATGGTTCGACTTATGGTTGTGGTCTGGGGCACATTCCTAGCTACTAACAGCAATGTGTAGCGCTGTTCTGTTCTGGTTTGAAGGGTGTGGTAAGGCATACATTTATCCATCGCATTCCAGCTTAGTTCTCAGGAGTAGAGTCACATCTGGGGCGATCTCAGGTAGGAATCCAATCTTATTTGGGATTGATTACAGATATCTATGGGCGGCAGTAAACACTTACCATTAGATGGATTGCGTACTCCTTTGAAACTCCTTTATTATCAAAAAATGATTATAATAGATATATATAATAGATAGTGCTTATGGTTCATAACATAATGCGTGCTATACTCTTTTGCTATTGTCAAATTTCTTCTTTAGCTGAATTGCATAGATTGTGCATTAACATCGGACGTTAGTCAGACGTATACAATCACGAAGATAAATTAATGTTATTGTAAAAAATTAATATTGGCTTCCGCAAACTATACTATAATAACAAATTAAAAGACGTAGAACGTTTTTCACTCAATAATTGTGGAACTATTAATTGAAGCAGAGTTTTGTATATTGTTTTGGAAACTAAAACAGGAGGAGTTTTTATCGTGTACTTCAAAATTTTGATGCACTATATTTAAGTAAATTAGAGAACCCATAATGGTGGATGAATCCATTTGGCTATAAAAATAACGGGGGTCGTCACGTAGCAATATGCACGTAGCGGTCCATCTGCTTTTCAGTAAAGTTGATCATTCATTTTTATATTTTTTATATACAGGGTGAATTTTTCATATAGGCTTTCAGGGTTAAATCTGAATGCATTTTCGCATGCTGTGTGCATGCGTGCATGCATGCGCATTCGAATGCTGAAATGAGTTATGATGCCGATTTTGATAGAAACTATAACTGTATCATTAGTTTTTAAAATATCTTTTTCCCTATCCGGGAATCGAACGGGTTCCTTTTGGAAAAAAATAACACACCTATATTCATCTATCTATCATTCATATGCGGATAGTAATAAGGATCAAATTCGGAAGAGTAATATTTTATGACAAACCAAAGCAAAAGCTTCTTTTTTAACTCCTTTCAGCAGCAGCATAGTTTCGGATTTGGCCCTGAAAGTCCATTTGAAAATTTCACCCTGAATATGTACTCATATAAATATTTATAGGCAAAATACGTAAATATTCCTTTGAGAAGTTTCTTAGTCAGAGGTAGAGAACGTGTAAGATGCGCGCGCCGCCCTGCCCCCGCCGCCGCCCGTCACCCGCCGCCGCCGCCGCCGCCGCCCTGCGCCCGCCGCAGCTCTGTCACGCGCGAGCCGCCCGAGCCGCTCCCGCCACGTGACGCCGCCGCACGCGTACCGCATACGCACTCGTGACGTAACAAGGTACGGATCATTACTACGTTGTCTCACACTCACTTGAGTCATGGAGATATTTTAATTAAACCTATGTAACAATCTGAAATTGAACGTAGCATTTGGCTGAGTGATTGTCACACAAGATTATTTCAATGAAGTCATTTATATTAAACTTAATAGGTTGGACTTACACCATACGGGAATGTTAATATTGAGCTTCTTCAATGAAGCTTAACTCGATATGCCTTCAAGATTGTCGTGATTGAAGTTCAAATCTGTTCCTGAAGTGTACTATCCTAGCCTCGTGCCTAGGATTCTCATCTAGGACCTTTGCATTTATACCAGTGATTTGTGTATCGATAGGTAATAAATCTAAGTATCCAAATTAGTTCTATAAAATGTTGCCATTTACAACATATTCTACAGAAAGGAAACTTCCACGGGTAATGTAATGACAAACTGGCAAAACCTTCGTGCCATAGTTGGTTCCCAAAGCACATCGATTACACTTTGTCGTTAACCTATTACTGTCCCGTCGTTTCTTTGACATGATCTTTCTATGACAAACACAACGATATGCAGCGCGCATATGTTGCATATCATGCAATTGAATGTCTACGTAAGAGCCATGGTATTATACAGACCGATCAGGGGTCCGTCTGCCGAAAGGCACCTTCTCATAAATTATTAATACTGTAGGTACATTTTTTGCTTGGTAAACAATTATAATAATAGACTTACTTTTTTGTGTTTTACAAATTGCGTAATTAACGCATGTGAAATTGGTAATTATGTATTTTGGCAATGGCACATCTCAATTTAAATACTTCCCTTCAGGATAAAAACATTCTCACGGTGATTACACCTATTAATAACAACGTTTACCAATATCTCATTTGTGTTAAACTTATAAAAAAGTTTGTCATATTTTGCATTGTATTCACAAACGTATCTAATACTTGTTGATTAAACCAATTATATACTTATTTATGTATGAACCATTCCATCACTATCTAATTTCTTGAATAGTTTTAATTTAATAGTTTAGCCGCTAAAGTACAAAAATAATGCGGAGATTGTGATGAGTATCGAAACCACGAGTCGTATGATTCTTGACGAAGCGTCTCATGTAACAATCTCAATAAGTAAATGAAGTGGAATAGAATCGCGTATCGTAAAGGATATATTTTATATCAGCGCTGTAGGCTGCTGGCTTGCAGAGTTAGGTACAAATTCATTACAAAAGAGGGCATTACATTTCATTTTCTTCATACAATACTCAGTTCCTAGTATGGATTGTGTTTACAACTGACATTCGAGTAATGCGTTGTACCTATGTCCCACAGTTAATCTTAGGGCATTTCATAAAAACATGCAAGTTGATTATAACATGTTTTCTTGCTGAGTAAATTTACCAATCATACGTCAATATACAGGATGAATTTCTCAAGACGCCCTGGAGGGCCAAATCCAAAAATACCTATAAGAAATAGCAAAAAATGCCGAAAGAAGTTAAGATGGCGTTTTGATTAAAACTAAAACTATATCATTAGATTTTTGACACATCTATATTCCTGTCTATATTTTTGTTTTTGTGTCATGGTATCCCATGGTGTAGCTTAGAAGCGTCAAAATGCAGTAAAATTCATAAATAACAAACTAAACGAAAATCCTATTATGAAGTCGTAGTATGAAGCCAGAGTTGCGATGTAAACGCAAATTTACGTAGGAACTTTTTTGGGATACTTACATGAATGCATTCAAATCACACAAATCGTCCCGAATGTCTCCAACGGATTGATTTCTATAGTGACAACGGTCTTAACAACTCGGACAGTCTAAAGAATAAATAAGACGGTCGTAATTCGGTAACTCGTACTGGACGGTCGCACGGGTAGCGCGCGAGGCCGCGGCCGGGAATGAATGAGATAATGACGCTGCATGGGTGTGGCGACGATCCGACGCCGGAGAATGAGAAGCGCCACTGGCCCGCCAGCCGCCGCCGCCGGCAGAGCTCGTCACTAGTCAGTGCTGCACGGGTGCCCGAGCAGCCGTCTCCGTCGCTACACGCTTCCGCGAGCCGCCCGCTTTCCGTCACTCGCATACTCACATTCGTATCTACATCTCCAAGTACGTAAGCTGATTACCTAATATTTTCTTACATTTCAATTTGAAATTATCGAAAGGCTAAACATGTCATATCATAACTCTTGTCCAGCCTTTGATTTAGTACGAATCTAGACTTGCTCTCCTTATCTAATTATTTTTTCTTACGTGCAAGTTCCTCCCGATACATTCATCATACGGATCAAGATTGTATACGTCTGTACGAATACTTTTGTCGCGCGCGGATATATATTATTTCTATAACATCCGTTTAAAAGAGTTTTGGTGCTCGATCAAGAGCAGGAAGACCCGCTTCCGCTGCGCGCGGTCCCGCTGGAGCGCTGCGCCGGCGCCGCTGCCGACTCCGCCCTTGCGACACCATCAAATACGAAACAATTGGAAATGCGACCGGCGGCCTCTTCGTTGCAAACTTGTACGAGTTTTTAAATAGCTCATACGCTTTACATAACTTCCAAGGAATTCGTGATCCCACGTGAGTAACTTTGCCCGACTACTGTTTAGTACAGTTTACTATTCGCAATTTTAATTTGTTATTGCGGTGATAGGTACTACATATGAATAAAAGATGCTAATTTATTACGTAATTGTACTTAATAATTTAAGAATGTAAAACATTTTTGGTGGTAAGGAGTTTGACGAAACCACAACGATTTTTACGCCTTGCTACATAATGCATGCAGTCTCTGGAATATAATTTCTGATTATATTTACATCGCTGGCCATTTATACTTGTCCGATCGAATTTTCCACCGATATAAACAATTATTCACTCAGTTTAGGTACATGAAGGATTTAACAACCTGTACTAACGTGATCGATTGGTATAATCTATCATAACTAAACAAATATTCAGCTTAAACACATCGGGGTTACAGGTAATACAAGTCTGACGTCAAAGATAGTTTCGTATTTTCTTTTATTGAAAACTGGTCGGACAAGACCATAATTTCTACTATGGTACCCACATAAGAAACAATTTGTAGTGGCAAGGCCACGAGACCAGTGTGTTTAACGTGGCCGATTGGTTACCAAAACATCACGTCGTCATGTTACGCTCATACAATTTTGAACGTTTCATTGCTACGTAATAATTCCTTAATTATCGATATGTTCACAATGGAAATTAAAAAGTCTTCTGCTTCCACCTACTTAGTGTATAGAAAAAAGACGTGATTGATTTTGAATTTTCAAAGTTTCAAGGTTCGGATTGTAAAAAGATGACACAGACTAGATCTTACCAAAAATTCTACTTTAGGATAGGATAGGAACTTTAAGCTCGATCTTACATTTTTCAGATATTTTTGGGCCATACTCAAAACTCAAATCGTTAAATAGTATACGTATATGGTACTCGACTTGTGTATTACTACTTGTTACTATAAATCTCTTATGTACACTTATTTCGGCTATCTATACACTTGCTTCGGTTTGTATCAGAATTGTTAAAGTAATCTTTAAGAGCTATTTGACTAGTTAGCAAATATAAAAATAATACGCACAAATAAAAAAATCTTGTAAATATGGTCGGAAAATGCAATCCTTAGTAAGTATTAATAATTAGAAATAACGTCAACATTTAAAATTTTTATTTGAATAATATATAAGAATAATTTATGAGTGTTATCAGCTCATAGTTAGGCTTTATCCACTATAGTCCACTGCATTTAACGGCTTGATAGACTTCACACACATTTCAGATTATTTACAGCTATCAAGCGTTTTTTTTCGTCGTCATAGTGGTTATATCCAGTGATAATTCACTTTCAATATAACCTTGAAAATGAGTGGTGCCTGGGAGTGGGAATTCGGGCCCTTCGATTCAAAGCTCGCATTGCTATTATTTAGATTGCAAATATAACTAAAAATACATTTTTATCACTATTGTAATTATTTTTATTATAATTATTATCCAATACCTTCAAACGAGCAATTCTTGTATACATATATATTTATATCAACGATCTCGGAAACGGTTCCAACGATTTTCTTGAAATTTTGTATTTAGGGGTTTCGGGGGCGATAAACCGATCTAGCTAGGTTTTATTTTCAGAAAATGTCGTATTAACCGTATTTTCATTGAATAAAAACCTCCTTCAATATCATTAGAATACGAAGCTTAATTTCGCCACCATTTTCGAAGTTAGAATAACTCGTTCGGGAAATGGGGCGCCTTTAAACACAGGAAACCCGGGTTCAAATCTCGATCCGATTGTTTCTTTTATTCTTTCTCTTTTTTTCCAGTTTCTTCTTTTTGTGAGAAAAATAATTGCACTCGTGACTTTTTGTTTTAAATAATCGGTATTTTTGTTTTATTATTACAACACCGAGCAAGGATCGGTCATCCAGGCACTAGTAATTAAAAAAGCGATATACATTTATACCTACGGATAAAATATATATTTTCTAGTATTTTTCTAAATTCAATCAGAGACAGATTCGTGGCGAGCGGCGCGTGGCGAGTGGAGGGGCAGAGGCAGCAGGCCGCTGCACCATGGACGGGGAGCAGTCGGAGACGGTGCGGCTGCAGCCGCTGCCCGACTCGGCCACCAATTCGCCCGCCCTGGCTGTACCGCGGTGAGGCCCTCTGCTTCTATATGGATATGACCATAGGCGTCCCCGGGTGCTTCATAGGTTATGGAAAAATCTCTGTAGTTTATCCATCTGTAACAGGGCTCTATCTTTTGTACTGTAATTGAAAGACACTTATTTTATTACAAAATATTTATTAACATGGTAGTTGATATAATAATAAAAAATACTAAAATAAAATATTACATATTGTATGGTGCGGAAACAACAGTGTACGAGTTCAACTTGCGAATGACTTTTAAATATTAAATTACTTTTTAAATTATTATTTAAAATTATTTTATGTGGTGGCTCGCCGCTTCGCTATGTGGTGGGCGTTTACGATAATTTATGATATAGTTATCATGAAACAACCCTGATAATACCTGAAATTGTTAAAGCGGTATATGAAACCCTTTTAAATACATTATGTACTCGTAGTTGATTATAAAAATCCAATTGTGACTTACAGGGACGACGCCGCGGATGATTACGATCCACACTTGCACCGCCAACTCGACAAGCCCACAAAGTGAGTTAAGTAGATTCATTATGATATCGTATCTTATGCAATGATACGTAACAAATATAATAATGTAGAAGGCATCCTCGGAACCGATACTATCGAGACATTCACTTAGGATGCGAAGACAGACGATTGTACAAGAATCGACACAGGTTTTCGTTTTATTGTAGTGAGTGTTGTATTGCAGTGATGTGGAGACGCTGGTGCACTTGCTGAAATGCAGCCTGGGGACCGGCATCCTGGCCATGCCGCAAGCCTTCGCGCGCGCCGGGCTCGTGACGGGCGTGCTGGCCACCGTGCTGGTCGGCGTGCTCGTCACGCACTGCCTGCACGTGCTCGTCAGTATGCCATCCATCCTATCTATGGATCATGCCATGTTCTTTACATGTTTCTGTAGTCAACTACTACGTCTCTGCCGATTTATATACCTATCATAGATTTAAGGGTAGGCGTGTAAGTATATTTCTCGAAGATATTATGTATATTCTCTTATGATGTGATACATTACGATACAATTACGATATTGATGTGTACCATGCATAGGTATCATGAAAGTGTCGTGGGTAATCGACGTATCGTGCAGTGGTGTCGAGCGGTGTCGAGCCGGTGTGTGTGTGTATGTGCGCAGGTGCGGTCGCAGTACCGCGCGTGCAAGCGCGAGCGCGTGCCGCTGCTGTCGTACCCGGCGGCGGCGGCCACGGCGCTGGCGGCGGGCCCCGCGCCGCTGCGCCGCCTGGCGCGCCCCACCGCGCTCGCCGTCGACATCTTCCTCGTCGTCTACCAGCTGGGCATCTGCTGCGTCTACATTGTTTTCATCGCCGATAACATCAAGAAGGTTTGTGCATTGCCCCTCCGTAACAGTACCGTTGCTCTATTACAGTTCTACTTTTTTCATTCTCAGTTCATTGTTCATGGTGAGATTAATAATTTTAAATTGACTTCCGGTTAATTCTGCAAAATTTAAAACAATTCATTGTTTTAACAAACTGAACTGAACTGAAAACTCGCAATCAGTTACCAAATACGGGACAGTGTGATCACATTTTGGGAATCATCAAAATGTGCTTTACTTCTTTTTTTGCGGGTTTTGTTTGGTTGCGAGAGCAACGCGGATTTATGTGGGCTTACCGTTCAAAAATCGTGGGCTTATCGGTCGGGTATCTCCAACAGAACGCAACCAGAGTCCTCTGAACTCGTTGCCCCGACGCTCGTGAGCGCGACGCTCGCCCACTGCGGTGCTCACACCGGTATGGGATACACATATCGCCATGAAATAAATGTTTATCCATAAAATTTTACCGATTTTTAGTAAGAACATTGTGTTTTTAAGATTTCCAGTTTATAATATAATATATGTTATAAAAGGTTTTTTTACAGTAATATTACTTTTTATTTTATGTTTAGTGTTTGTTTTATATTGACAGTTCAAGTGATAGAGAGCTTAATATATAGACCAAGAAAATGCCGAAAACTACTGGCTTTTTTATATGAGGATAAATAGATTGTGAAACTTTCGAGTGTCTATCTATAAATACTCAAAGGATAAGGGGTTAAATATATTTAACAGCGATCGACTGGTTTCTTATATGGGGTATTCCCTAGGATTATAAACTTGGTAAAAAAACAATTGTCTATATATTATGGTTAAAGAGATAGACAGCTTAGTGATTCGTTTTTAAAAATAAAAAAAATGAAATCGGCAAAAAGAATTGTTAAATATTTTCTTATCAAGCGTAAAGAACACGTTCAAAAGTTTTTACAAAAATTCATCCACTAGACTCGGGTTCCGAGGTTTTAAGCTTATGGCACTCCACTAAACAGAAATAATATCTAACCTACTTTTATTTTAATGACAGTGAAAATGTGATTTTATGAATACAATTATATTTCATTTAAAAATAAATATAGGGCAGTTTAACAATGCAGACCGATTACAAAGTGAACACCTAAATAAATTCTCATCCTGTGTTTTGTAAGTTGAGTGTAATAATTGAAAAGTGAACGTTTCCTCATGTCGATGTAGCTACGTATGCCATAACAATAAGTGGGTCAGGCGCGTAGGGAGGCCGATAGGACAACGGGCTGCGTGGTGTCGTCAGCGCCGTCACTCGTCCGGCGACCCGGCAATTGCTTTAAGTGGGCGGGCGTCAGACGTGCAGGGTTAGCGCTCGCCTGATATCGCACGTCAATATTCATGAGCTTGTGTCGTGCCCGATCGTAACGCCATTCACAAACCTTACTTTGTTTCGTCATCTCTTACGAGACCTCTGATTTGCTGTTTTTGCTTTCAGGTATGCGATCCTTACTACGAGATGAACGTCAAGATTCACATGTTGATAATCTTGGGTCCGCTGATCGCCTTCAACCTTATCCCCAGTCTTAAGCTGTTGGCACCGTTCTCGGCTCTCGCCAACGTGATGACGTTCGTCGGTCTCGGCATCATTATTTACTTCCTGGTCTCGGGCAAGAAGCAAGGCCTGCCGGATCCTCCTCCGCCACTAGATCTTTGGGGGTCGCCTGCGACGTTCCCTCTATTTTTCGGGACCATCCTGTTCGCTCTGACGGCGGTCGGCGTGGTGAGTTACTTTTGCGATTCGGTTTAGGCGTGCTGCGCGAGTATCCCATCATTTCCGCACGGCAATATTTATCACAATGCGAACGTTTCTTATACATGTACGTATTTTGTATGACGTCAGCATATTGCAAATATTCTCATAAATTGATCGCATATAATATTTAATGAGTATATTTTATAAAATGTGTTAACGTGAGTGGGGGGCGCGGGCGCGGATTCCAGGTGATCGCGTTGGAGAATAACATGAAGACGCCGAAATCATTCGGGCGGCCGTGCGGCGTGCTCAACGTGGGCATGACCTTCATCGTGCTTCTGTACGTGGCCGTGGGTGCGCTCGGCTACGTGTTCTGCTCCTCGCAGTGCAGGGACTCCATCACTCTCGACCTGCCCCAAGGACCGTTAGTGCTGTCCATTCTATCGGTCGACACGCGTTCGTAACAATGGAACGCACATATCTTCACCTAATGTTTTCCGAGATCATTGACGTGATACATCACCGTTCCGGATGCATCCTACGATCATAAACTATTAGAACCTCTTGTCGTCCGATTGAATAATAACAGAGCCCAGTAGAATGCGGTGGGTAGTTAAGAGTCATTTAATAAGCTACTATAAATAGATGGACCGAAGTCCATATAACGCAGCCATCTGGGCCGCGGCGGCGCCTCTGCTGCGCTTAGCTAATTAATATCAAAGTCCTTTCTCATTATTTAAATGACAATAACGAATGTAACGGTAAATAAGCCTACATATAGGTACACATATTTAAATTACTATTTTATTCTTAACATTGTTTAAAGAAAGACTCAAAGGAATGTCATATTCATTAATCATTTATAATGCTACAAATGACACTTACGACGTTATTGATAAATAACTTGGTGCAACACAGAATTGACAGGAATATCTACTCCATCGCTAACGTCAAATTTATTGTTAAAGTTTTAATACTTTACTCGATAGGTTCGGTTACTTTTTTTTAAAGCGTTACTATTTCGCGTCAAAAAACCGCCATTCTGTTTATATTTTTCTAAAACCTATCTAAGGACACTTGGGTATTGCAAACGAATACAATGATTATTGACACTTTAACTGTCGAAATTCATCCTGCCGTTGGTTAGATGTGAGGGTATAAAGAAAGACAAAAATACAAAATACGCGTGAATAACTTAAATCTTCCTAGGCAGTGGGGTAAAAAAGGGATTTAGTTTTTCGCTAATAAGTCATAAACTGTCAAGAATTAAGTAGTCTAAAAAGGAGATCCTGAAAGAAAAGGAAATCTACAATATAATTAACTAACTCCCGGAACTCTATCACGTTTTACTAATTTATTATTATAACTGCAATTATATTACATTTCTTGGGAGAACAAAAACTTAACGTCTGTTTTAGTGCATTTTCATGTTCTTCACTTCAAAGTATTATTATGAACAAGATAATAAACTTTTAGAGATTATTATTACGTAACCTTCTTATATACAAATGAGAAAAGTCCCAAGGATGTCACCATTTATTCACACGAAGATTTATTAAAACGTGCTAGTTACCAATCGTATAACATTTTGAAAATTCAAATTAAAACAATATGTAAATGGAATTTTTTGTTTTCATGTATTCAGATAACAGGATATTTTTTTCAAAATCCTAAATTTATATTAAATACTTTAACTAGCGAATTACGAACATTAATAAAGTGATTAAAGAATCTTATTTTTTAATTGTATTTGATGGTGTTAGAATTTCATAGCATGTCTGAATGAACAAAGGCGATGGTTTTGGTTGACAGACTGGCGACGAGCGTGATCGTGATGTTCGCGGTGGCGATCTTCATCAGCTACGGCCTGCACTGCTACGTGCCGGTGGAGGTGCTGTGGCGCGGCTACGTGCGGCCGCGGCTGGCCGGCGCCGCGCCCGCGCGCCTGCGCCTCGCCGAGTACGCTCTGCGCGTCGTGCTCTGCCTCATCACCTGTGCGTGCCACTCCTCAATTACTCTACACATTGCCATTTGTTATTACTAAATATTAAACTGCAAACAGGAACCAATATCAAGCTACGTGTAACCTTTTCTGATGACATCATTTAATTGCTTTGAAATATCGCGATCACAATCAGAATGAGAGAAACTTGTTGTTGCTTCCAACCTTAATTTAAAATGATTCCGAGCGTGAAAATCCCGTACCTATAACCTAAAAACTAAAAATAAACCATTTTAAATGAAAAAGCCGAATGACAAAATATCAACAAATAACAAGCAATAACAAATAGTTACGTTAAATACGTTTGCTGCTTAACACAAAAGTTTGAATCTTTTATAATGAAAACAGCTAAAAACTGTCTAAAATTACTTTGGCCGACGTATTTGACCGTCATAACACCGTGAGCTCATCCTTAATAGGGGGAAAAAGAGGGTTGAAAACGGATATGTCAACTTAATTCATTCAGAAAGTCGTTTCTAAGCAATAATATAAAATCAAGTATAACACCTAAAGGGTTGAACTAATGAGTTGAACTAGGGGGGAATTAAACAACTTCAGTAGGTATAATGCACAAGTGTTATTTTATTTCTTCCACGTGGAATTGTTCCACTGAATGTGTAACAATAATATACATCGGAACGGTGATGTCGTTTCAGTCGTGTTGGCAGTGGCGGTCCCGCAGCTGGGGCTGTTTATATCTCTGTTCGGCGCGTTGTGCCTGTCGGCGCTGGGCATCTGCTTCCCGGCGCTCATGGAGGCGTGCCTGCGCTTTCCCGAGAAGGCGAGCGCGGCGCGCGCCGCCGTCTTCACCAAGGACGCCGTTCTGTTCATCATCGGCGTGGTGGGGCTGCTGGCCGGCACCTACACCGCGCTGCTCGGCATCGTGCGCTCCTTCCAGACGCCCGACGCCGCGCCCCTCGTCCCGCTCAACGCCACCACTGCTTCCTGAACGCGACCGACGTGGACGTCGACGCACCTCCCTCCTGTGACGCGTACCACGCTTAATTAGTAGCATTCCTGATACATTTAAAGCGGATCACCTTGTGAGTGCCTTTTGCAAAATCATTGCAGTATTGCTCGCGCGTAAATAGAATTCCGCTGAGATTGCGTCCAATATAGACAAAATATTTTTTAAATAAATACAGTAATACAAGTACCTACGTAATACGACGTATTCTCAGTTTCAAATGTTAAACACAAAATGGTTATTATTAGGTACATACTTAACTATAGATTCTAATAATACCAATTATAATAAATAAGGTTCCTTATTTTATAAATACCTGTCTGTGTATTTTATATTGTGTTATTATACTTATTATATTATAGCTAATTAGTCACTTATTTAAATATATTATAATAATCTCTACAAACAAATTTCCACTCATCAAAAATGAATATTATATAACTTTTATGGGCTCATTAAATACACTCTTTGTAAAAGACAGAGACCCTCCTAATAATTTTAATTTTTCATCACAAATTCTACAATTTTTTACAGGACATTTTTGCTAATTATAACTAACCTATATTTGTAAATAACTGTGGTAATAAAGTTTGGAGCATGACCATTACGGGGATCAATGAATCAACAAAATACTTCGAAGCACAGTAATAGTAGATACTCTTACCTACCATATAATGTGTAAACATTTTGCATACATTCTGGATGTGGCAAATTAATTGTTACAAATGGGTCATCGTAATTTAAGCAATATTTTTAAATTTAAACAATTGAACTATACATCATTTTATGATATCAGTAACATCTATAGCTCTAGGACATCAGATCCAGTTTTGTATGAAAATAGTTTACTTATTATTGTTATGATAAAGAATTATGTTGTGGAGACATAATTTTACTTTATTTGGAATTATTTCAATACAATCAACAAGAGAATATCTTGTTGAATACAATAATCATGTAATATTTTGTTATATACAATTTAACTATAGTACAAAATATATTAGCCCTATACTAATAAATTATTATATCCTATCAAATTTAAATTAAAAGAACAGTGGCGAAGTCAGAAAAGGCGTCATCAATCTTAGAATATGAAAAAAAAAATAGAATAACGCACTAGTATGTAGCATATGACGTACATAGTTTGTCTCTGCATCAATGTTAGTTAAGAACAGAGCAAGCCACGGTATCTAAATAATAAAACAATAGACAAAGGACAAATTTTATTTTCTTTTCATTACATTTATTCCGTCACGCTGAGGAAGCACATTAGGCAAAAATATTAAATATAGGGTTAATAGATCGGATATTAATATTAGATATTGATATAGATTCAATGAATCTCAACCCGCTTCACACTCACACCATTTCGGGTTTTGACATACTTATGTTTTAAAACGACTTTTTGGAAAATATTAATAGTTCATAGATTACCCTTTTCCTACCCATGTCCACTGGACATTGTCCAGGCTATTAGTCAATACCTATAGTTCAATTTTTGGCCTCAAGTAATTAGTTTATTTTTAGACAGACCGTAACATTTGAAGGAAAATACCATGTCAAGCCGGCTTTACGCCAAAAATAAACTCATTACACCAGGTGGACGTTGGCTAATGTTATTATTTAGTGGAGTGGCGTTAGGTTTCACCTCGGGATCCATTTTTCTTTAATGTATTTATTTAAAACGTTTTTGTCGTTTTTTAAAAAAGAATATAATATATCCTTTTATTTGCAAATCTGGGTAGTAAATGATATTTTTTACACAATTAAGGAAGACAGTAGTTTCTGATAGTGTAGAGACAATAATCCAATCAATGTATTAAAATTGTTTGTTATTGCAAAGAAGGCCTGTGAACATATCAGAGGATGCCGAAAAAGTGAAATACGTATAATGCATTGTGGCGATAATGGTGGTAATACAATGGTGACAGTTTTTGGAATAAGCGGACTAAATTGAACAATTTTTTTCAATAATTTTCAACTTCGTTTATAAATTATGCGGTTTTTTTATTATTTTAACCTTTACTATTATAACGATAAAAAGTTAATAATGAAATATAAATAGTACATAATATATTTATGAATAAAGTTTTAATTAATAAAAAATAAAAAGTATTCATAACATTATTTCTACTGAAAGTTACTTTGATAAAATTGTAATTTATTGGATTATGGGTCTGCGCGACTTTTATATATTTATTATTCAATTAAGCGCCAATTTTAATAGATAAACTTTTTAATATTTTTTAATAACACAATATAAAAGGTTTTATTATTAATCAGTCAAAGAAATAGGATTCCAAGCTTTCGGCCTCATTAATGCTAGCGGGACTCCACTAATACTTGCAGTTTCGTATGTTATGTTTTTTATTTAAGTACCTTTACAGACTTCTTACATTTTATTAAAAATTATATTCGTTAATCGCGAATTCAGGACGTTTCTCAAGAGGAGCTCGAGTCCTGCTGAATTTGTTATGTACAGTGTATTTACACGGCAGATGCGGCAACCGCACCTTCAATGTACATATTTATTTAAGAGAAGAATGTAAATTAAAACTCTGTTTTGACAACAACGATTTTTTAGCGCGTAATATTTTGTGATTGAAAGTCTTACAAAGAAAGCCAATAAACATAGATTAAAATATGTGTTTTTTGTTGTTTTCCTAAACTAATAAACATGACATCCATAAATAATGTAATCAATCTGACGTTGTTTTGATCTCCCTATTAGCGTAATCGGTTCGGCACTAAGGTTCGAAACAGCCATCTGTAGTTCCATGTTTAGATTAATGAAATATAAATCGATTTTAGTTTCTTCTGATATAAGTCGCAACATTTAATGTCCAATGAGCCGTAAACTGTAAGAAAATACAGTATGTAATACAATTTATATTTTTTTGCAATTTCTCTTGTTTACAACTAACTTCACAATTTTGCATTGGTAATGCTCGAATTAGTCGAAATGAATATTCTGTTTGCATATGCCTTCCTAAGCAATCTGAGATTATAATACTGCGAGTCACCCTTACGGCTCCTTCACACTAGAATCCTTATAGCGCAGGCGTTTGTAAAACGCAGGTACAGAACAAACGCTGCGAACAGACGCAACGACACAGTGCCTACTCGTACGTCGTGTTGAACCTAGGACAGCTTTAGATAAGGTGCACCGAAGATATTGGAATTTACGGGTCATAAGCAACTAATGAAATTATATTTTCAACAGCCTTCGTAAACAATACCATCTATGATTTCAAGAAATACAGTGTAACTTTTAAGTTAAAATATAGATATCGCTAATTAGTCTCATATTTTTTGGGGAGAAAAGCATTTCGTGTCAACGAAATTTCAAAACTCTTCGCTGCGGATACAATGTGGTGTTCGCTTAACAAAAATAAATATTTCTTACGTATTTCATTCTATGAGTAATTATTTTTAAATTTTGGACATAGCCTTAGTAGCCAGTTACATACCTCACCAAAAACTTGCCTTGGGGTAATTATAACTTAGAGGTTAGTTGCAATCTATAACAAGATTTTAAAAACGCAATGTCACTTATTTTTTCTTATATATTTTTATAGATTTGTGTACGCATAAACGCATAATTAAAACATTATTAAAAACAGTTCCCCAACATTAATTTTACAAAATAGTTAATTTTGCTCTCTTATGTCTAATAGTACATTACAATACGAGGACGAAAAATTTTTTTCTGACAAGTGTGATGTAACTGGCAAGTTGAGGAGCTGTATTTTTTATCTGTGAGCGGTGAGGAGAGGCGCGGTGCGCTTTTGAATTTGATGTTTGGTTGTTTTCTTATATTCTCTTTCAGTGAAAAAAAAGGAAGTAATAAAGAACTTTGTCTGGATTAATAATTGTTTATATTATATTCAGAAGTGGTATAAAGTGCTCACAATGAAGAGAGTATAGATATAAAAAGGATATTATGCCAGATGAGAGAAAATAAATTATTCCAACTGATGTCGGAACATTAAAGTCGTAATTTGTAAGCACTATTATCGATGATGGTGATGATGAGGATGATCGTAGATGATGATGGCGATGATGATGGCAATTTATGAGAAGTACCGGCTGATGTGAAATAGAAGGCCCAGTAGGTGAAGTCGTACCTGAGTAAATGCTTTCGGTGCAATAACCTGCTTCAAGTGGGGAAAGAGCTTCATACATGGACGTGTGACTTGTAACAGTTATAACCTTTCAAGATAACCATGATGTGGAGTAGAGTCAGAAGCTTAAAACTCATGTTATACCCTTGACAACGAAGACTGGGTTATAGAAGACAAACTCCAGGTAGCGATGGTGCTGTTGGTGGCACTCTTTGAGCAGTTTCCACACCACATGATGCATGATTAACGCAAGTTAAGTTTTCTAAAATTTTGTGAGGATCTGGTAAATAATCTTCTTTATGGTATGAACATGGAGCAGCAGCATATTCTCTATTAATTTAGAAATTTGAGAGTGAGTTGATATATTACTGAGAAATCTCCAATAAGATATTGTAATGAAACCTGAGGTTTGGTTAAAGAGACAGTCATAGGTACATAATATGACTAATTACATTTTGAGTTTTAAGAAATTAATATTGTACACAAATAACATCATTAATATTATAGAATCAAAGTCAGAGACATAAGTAGTGATAGTGACATAATTATTGGTTTGAGACTTGAGGGTTCGGTTCGGTTAAGCATTATTGTGTGCCTCATGCAGGGTAAGCGTTAACGATTGAGGAGTACCGGTTATGCGCTCATGTTAAGAGTAGCCCTTTTCAACATTAGTGATATAAACTTTTCTGATTGAGCGTGGTGAGATACAGTTGCAGGAGAGCTAGATTACGAGAGAGGAGAGCTAGATTACTACAGTCATAATGGTTTAAAGCGAAAATATTGTTAGTGGACTATTGTATTATTTAGTTGTGGATAAATCAACCAATTTGTTTCTGTGTACTTTTCACCTAAGTTACCTAAATTGCTACCCACAAAAAGGAAATGTCCTTGTGGGTTCTTAATATTCCTAAGTATGAATTTAGGCTATGAACATAGAAAGTTCTACAGTGGATACCTCTTGTAAGTACGCTCGCAATTAATTGAGAGAAATGTCAAAAGCAAATATTCACAAACAATTTGATGAGTATATCGAGTACACTAATGCAGCGAGTAGTGGTATTTAAAAATAATAAACTCTGTTATTTAGCTTATAGCTCTTTCGTTCCATGGTTGCTGGCTAAGTGTTAGTGGTTGAGCTATGCTGGTTAAGTACAGCGAGAGAATACTGACGAGATGTAGAAATAAAGCGAGGTGCTCATAAAGTGACTAACATTAACAATAATAGTAACTAGCAATCGGGTCATAATAGCTTAACATTTTAACTTAACATTTTATTGTCTGTGTCATTTATAAACAATATTAATGTCTTGTTAATTTTTGGGTTGAATTAAACAGATTTGTATAGGTAATAAATATCAGAGATGAATAACTTAAGTTATCTTTGTTGGTATTATGCATAAACAAGAGAAACAGTTGGTCTATTGAGAAACGCACCATTCTCGATCCACGTCTCCGTAGATGCGGTGGTGAGATGAGCTGAGTGAGATGAGTATTGTTAGTGCGAAAATGTGATGAGACGTTGAAGTAATGTTAGTTGTCATAAAAAGGAAATACCCTTGTTGCTGCAAACCCTATTTTACTTATCAGAGTTGCAAACATAAGATGAGCCATTACAGCCGACATCATATAAAATATTTTAATTTATTTCGGGTGTTAAATTTACCATACTTAATCTTGCAATAGGGCTTGATGGCGTCGGTTTAGGTTTTAAAAAAATGTATCAAGTATTTTGTTAGTTATTCAACAAAGCAGATTTAGTTTAGTTTTCTTGTGGTGGGGATTCTAATACACATAGTCTAAAATAACATTTTTGCAGTCAGGATACCCTTATATTAGGTGGATATCGAACACACTTGCTCCCTGAGATTTCTTATTTCAGATATATTTGGCAAATAAAGATTGGGGTGTCTCCTGCTAGATGAGGTGATGCACTAGAAGTCGATTAGAGAAGGGATGTGAACAACCTTAAATCAAGCCTATAGCGCCCATAGGAGAGTCCTGAGTGGTTGAAAAGTGAATTAATACGGACTAAAGAAAGACGGAGAATAAGATGCTTCACTCGAGTACGAATGAGAGGTCAGAACGCGTCGGAGAAGAGGATACTGACATGCTTGAAAAGTTTTTGTGGCCAAGGACAGTGGAGCCTAGATTGAGTGGTACCTATGCACACTGGGTAGAGAAATAATTTGCGTGGTCAAAGGCTATTTGAAAAAATGTAATTCATCGGAAGTAGATCTATCATATGGAAATGGATGGAACTATTACCAGAGCAAAGAGATGAGAAGTAGTAACAGAGGTGAGGTGAGGTGAGGCGTCAATTGCGGCGCAATTGTTCCAGGATGGCCGACTGTAACTGGCAAGTTGAGGAGCTGTATTTTTTATCTGTGAGCGGTGAGGAGAGGCGCGGTGCGCTTTTGAATTTGATGTTTGGTTGTTTTCTTATATTCTCTTTCAGTGAAAAAAAAGGAAGTAATAAAGAACTTTGTCTGGATTAATAATTGTTTATATTATAGTGAGTTTGCAGGCCGAGCCGCAGGCGAGGACTGCAATCACACGAGTCAGAAAAACATTTTTCGTCCGCGTGTTGTATAAAATTTTATATTACGGGGTCGGAAATGGGGGTTTTGCGCACGCGAAGCGTGCGTAAAACGTCAATTTACGCACGCCGTGATATAAAATACATTTCAAAATAATCTAGCTTTATAGTTTTAAATCGTGAAATATATAATTCTATTTTGGCTTTCATCTGGTTTTAAACCTTAAAGCCCTATTAAGGAAGACATTTATGTTATACATCTGTATTTACTTCTGATATGAGGGAAATGCAACTATTTCTACATTCATCCTAAAATCCTACAACTGTCATTGTTTGGCGTAGGGGTGCGCCATAGAATAACAATAGGTGCGCGCGACGCCGTTTGGAAAACCGAACCTGCGCTACAAATATAAACTGAGCATTTTCAACAAATTAATAAATAAATATCTTTTATTACATTTGCATATTACTGTTCTTTTCGTATACATTATTAATTAAATGATAAGAAGGTTGTAGAACCCATTGTGGTTCGACTCCGGCGGTACCACCGCCACACCTATTTCTACCTAATAACAGCAGTGTTAGGCGCTGCTGTGTTTCGGTTTGAAGGGTGTGGTAAGGGAGACAGACTTTTCCGAGGCGTTCCAGCTTAGTCCTCAGGGTAGCGGCGCATCTGTGGCCGACCTCAGGTAGTAATATCTAATCCTGTCTGGGGTTGATTACAGATGTCCATGGGCGGCAGTAGCCACTTACCATCAGGTGGACTGCATGCTCGTCTGCTACACTTATATTATAAAAAAAGCGTAGTAAACGCTACTTCACAATAGACAATTGGTTAAATTCTTTATATTTAGTGTATTATTATATTGGGCGTAATTTATATTAACGAAAACTGTAGGAATATTATTTTCATCAGTTAGCTAACGGGCAGACAGTGCACCATATACTCGTACCTAAGTGTATATGAGTCTGAGGTAGGCACTTACTACTGTAAAGGAGTGTTTTAAAAGTTCTGCCTTGGAGCTGTTTACGGTAGAATTAAGTATGGTAAGTGTTTAGAGATTTTTTACAAGTACATTTCACCTTAATTTATTTTTATAATCACATCTTTAAAAATATGGGGCATTACCGGCAAGGTAATAACTTAAAACATTAAGATAATAATATATAAATATGATAAAGCCAGAAACGTAGAGTAGGTTTCTTTTAGAGATGTGCTGAGTCAGGTCGACTCGAGTCAGTACTCGAGTACTTACATAAACTCGCATACTCGAGTACTAAGTGATACTCGAGTACCAGTGTTGCTCAAATACTGACGGAACTCGTACACTGACTCCATTATGTACCTTATATAGGCAAACGAGTGCATACAGCAGCAATTATGCAAGTAACAACTTGTTTAGATTAAGGAACCCTTTTTGGAACGAAGTTGCACGGTAGGCTGGGTATGGGGCTAGGCGAGCGTCACGAAAAATCCTCACGACACTTTTGTTATAGTGCGTAGCGCTCGGAGAGGGGGCAGGCCGAGTATAAAATACGACTTATTCGTTCTCTCTCTTTCTCTTGATAGTGACAAGCTACGCGACGGGCGCGTCTGCTGTGTATGTATACATTGTTTTGTCGTGTTCGTGTGCATGTAGTTTTAGTTTTAATAATACCCTAAGCTGTGTCCTTAATAGTGTGAACTCATGGTTAATCGACCATAACTTAGAAATTAACTTTAGCAAGACAAAACTAATCCAATTTAGGCCCCACCAAAAAGCTCCACTGACAATTAATTATAGTATATAAAATACTCAAATAGACTGCGTAAAGTAAAACTATTAGGACTGACAATAGACACACATTTAAACTGGAAATCTCATATCCAAAATATTTCAAATAAACTCGCCAGATTCACATATGCACTTAACGAACTAAAAAGGTCGACCGATCTAAGTACAGCTAAAAGTACATACTACGCTTATGCTCACTCCTGCCTCCAGTATGGAACATTACTATGGGGAAATAGTGTTGATGTGCACAAGCTCTTTAAGCTACAAAAAAATGTATCCGGATTCTGGCTCTCATTGACTCAAGGGATTCCTGCAGAAAATATTGTAAACAATTTAATATTTTAACTTTAACTAGTATGTATATATTGGACTGTTGCAGATTTGTTATAAAGCACAACAATTTATTTGTAAAACTAAAAGATGTATCTAAATATACCCCACGATATCCACACAAAATAGTTTTACCGAAATCTAACATGGCCATGTATGGATCAGGACCCTATTAAATTTAAAATAAGAATAAAAATTCAATTAACCCCTATAAAAAAATTTAACAAGCTTCCAGAGGAAATTCAATCTGAAGATTATTTTCCGACATTTACTAATAAATTAAAATCATTCTTGCTATCAAAATGCTATTACTCTCTTAAAGTATATCTTAATTAACATTAATAACGTAGAATCTAAACATTGAATATGGGACCTAATACAATCTATTCGTATCTAATTTAATTTCAATTAATTTATATAAAATAAAATAATAATTCTTTTTAACCTTTCTATCAATATTCTACGAAATCTATATAATAATACTATTTATTCCATATTAATATTTAAGTAATAATCTACCAATTTTGACATTGTATTCTTTATCATTTTAATGCATTGAAAATTTTAAATTATTGTTACATTAGCTGTATTTATTGGTACAATAGCGCTGTTTACTTAAAGTAATGTACTCCAAGCCATACAGATATTCCACAGAAGACCTTTACAAAGAATCTAATTTGCTATCCATCCGAAAATTATATATACTAGTTACAACTTTACGTAAACATAGAACTGCAGGGTTTAACCAAGAGGAGGAAAAACAAAGTCATTACTTTACCTCGCACAAAAACCATATTTGCCGAAAGACAATATTTGGTGTAATCTGCATATTTATACAATCAACTTAATAACAACCTGGGCATCTACAATATGAATTCATATGAAATTAAAAAAAAACGGTTACACATTGGCTTCAATGTATAAGTTTCATAACTATAGAAAATCTATAGTAATGAAACCGCCAACCAACATATACCAACATATCAACGCTCACATGAATAACTCAGACACACACTTACACACACACACGCACGCACGCAAACACGCACGCACTCACACACACACACACAAACACACACACACACTCACTCACGACAAGACGCTAAATAATTTGGTACTGTTATAAATTTAAATTTAATTTGATCATTGTCATCAAGTTCATAATATTGTATTATTATCAATCAATTTAGATCTCTCAGTCTATTGTTTATTATAATAATGTATGTATACATTTATTTATGCTTACAAAGTAGCTTCTACGAATGTGTAAAACGAATGTTATCATTATTAAATATACATTTAATTTAATTTCATTTCATTAGCTTAGTATGTTTACTTATAATTAATTTAAATTGCTACACCCTTACAGGGTTTCATGCCACTGTATCAAAATTTGTAACACCTTTATATGTACGTGATAACTGCATGATGCAAGAAAGATTATGATTATGATTAATATTTTTAAAAATAAACAATGGATTGTGAAAGTGATTCATTAGAAGTTGATGATATTGCTGGTGAAGTTATATACACTAGCAGAACCCGCGGCTTCGCCCGCGTAAAATAATATGATATGACATTACAAATAACTGTAATCGTAAATTTGTACCTTTAACAATTTTAACGATAAAGTAGCATTAATATTTAATTATTAAAAGCTTTGTTTTCGTCAATGTGTACCTAAATTGGTCAAGCTTTCTTTAGAAACATACACTAAAACTCTAATTAGTGGACTGTAATGAAACTTTCTTTAAAATATAAGTTTCATGTAGGATATAATAATTGTTATTTACACTATTCCATAGGAACCGACCATGGTATATGGGGCCTTACATACAGTGGTTCTTTCCAGGGTCGCTGGCTGGGCGGTTAGAGCTCCCATTCTTGCCGCCCGCAACTCCAGAAGTCCCCCTTTAGTCTCGTACGACAGGCAGGGGATACTGTAGCCCTGTTCTAGCCCAAAATTTTAATCCAAGGTCTATGTGTCTACCACATCATCACTAATCCACGCATAACCACAACCATACCCCACGGCAGGACAAAATGTTGGCAAGCAGTGTGTCCAAAGTAGTTGCAATGTACCTAATCAGGATACCAAAACGTAGGCCAATTTGAATAAAATTACACATTATCATATAAGAAATATGCATCCGACCACGTTGTCGTGTATTTGTCTGAATAGACGTTATCTGAAATTTCACGTTTCTAACTTCGAATCATACATATAACACTTCTTTTACCTCCTTAGTAGAATTTCAAAAATATTCCTATGTACATAATATGCATCAATAAATACTTTATCAGCAAATTTCTGAAAACTAATATTCAACACCAGCGGTCGGCAACCCGATACCCACGGGTGGTGTGTGGCCCGCGACTTTCCCTTCTGGCCCGCGGGTCTGGGCGTTACTAATAATTGGCCAAGTGCAAGTCCATCTCGCACCTGGAGGGTTCCGTACAACCAAAAATTTCATTTGTTTCAATTTTATAGTATTTAATATTGCAGCAGCCATTAAAGTACACGTATTGTGGAAATTTGAACTGTTTACCTGTAACGGTACAAAAGTTAGTTGGAAAAATATCGAATAGCAGTTTGTTGTATGGGGACCCCTTTTTGTTTTCAACTTTGTTTTATTTTTAGTATTTGTTGTTATAGCGGCCACCGTTATGCACCCTCTGTAAGAATTTCAAATGTCTATCTATTACGGTTCCAGTGATAGAGACCTGTGACACACGGACAGACAGCTTAGTCTTAGTAATAGGGTTCGGTTTTTATCCTTTAGGTACGTAACTCTAAGAAACCGCTGTTCTGCACTTCAGCACGCGCAATATATGCCCATGTTAAAAATATATGTATCGACGGCCCGTGGAATTCTTTTTCCAGACACGCCAACGGAAGTAACATCAATAACGATTTAAAACATATAGTATCTTAATGGGGTTGATTGTTGAGTTGCTAAAAATGTTGAAACAGATGTGTAAACAGAAAGGCATAATGCATACACCCTTTTATAGCCGTCTTAAGGGTTGATCTAAAAAAACAGTGACTCAGATGCTTAATTGAGACTAATGATAGTGTTTCATAGTGGTTGCTTCCAAATTAACGGATTATAAAATACAGTTCCAACCCCTATTTAACGACCTTAAGGGTTCATTTTCCAAAAACGGAAAAATAAGTAATATGTTAATTACAACTAGAAAGAAAAGTACCAATTTTCATAGACTTTGCTTCATAATCTGCTTACTTCTAAACAAACTTTCCACCCCTATATTACCCGGTTAGGGGTAGATTTTTTATAAATGGAGTTAAAAAAGATCTATCTTTCCCAACCAGAAAATCAATTGCTAATTTTTACAGTCCTTGCTTCCAAATTAACGGTTTCAAAAATAAAGTTCCATTCCCCATTAAACGACCTTAAGGGTTGATTTTCCAAACACGGTGAAATAGGTCTTCTATTATTTTCAATCATAAAGCCAAATAACAGTTTTCATAGACTTTCCTGCAAAATCCGTGAACTTCTAAACGAAGATTCTGTCGCTATTTTACCCTCTTAAGGATAGATTTTCCATAAATAGTGTTAAAAAAGTTCTATCATGCTCAACCAGAAAGCCAATTGCAAATTTTTACAGTCCTTGCTTCCAAATTAACGGATTTTTTAAATAAAGTTCTATCCTCTATTAATCGAACTTAAGGGTTGAATTTCCAAAAACGGTAAAATAGGTGTTCTATTATTTCCAACAGGAAAGCGAAATGCAAATTTTTCTAGTCCTTGCTTTCGAATTAACGGAGTTTGAAATAAAATTCCAACCCCCATTTAACGACTTTAAGGGATGATTTTCCAAAAACAATGAAATAGGTGTTTAATTATTTTCTATCGAAAATCCAAATACCGATTTTCGTTCAGTTTACATTAAAACTGGGGGGTCATACAAACTTACAACCCTTATTTAACCCAAATAAGCGTTGATTTTCAAAAAAAGGTTGAATTAAAGTTCTACTATATGTAACCAGTAAAGCAATGGCTAACTTTCATAGTGCTGGCTTCCAAAATGGCAAAATTTAAAATAAGCTGTCAACCCTTATTTAACCACCTTTAGGGTTGATTTTGGAAAAAACCCTTAAATTAGATTTCTATTACTTTAAATCAGAAAGCTAAATACCAATTTTTTGCTTTAAAACTGACGGACTTTCATACTAACTTTCAACCCCCATTTAACCCCCTTAACGGTGGAATATCAAAAAATCCGTTCTTATTGCGCATCTACCTTATAAAATGAAACTATATTTCAAATTTCATGATTTCATGATATGATGATATAGCTTCAGTAGTTTAGTCAAAACCTTGATTTATACGTTTTGAACGTGAGTATCTTTTCGCTTTTATATATATAGATTATACTCTACTTACATACACTAATACTAATGCTACATATACAAGTCTCGTTAAAATAATCTTGAATGCGTGTGATGTTTTCATGTTATTAACATTAATCGTACAAGTCTTATTTAAACAGAACTTATTGCTCGATTTTTTGAATTCGTAAATACATCCACTGTTTAGCAAAGAGTACACGTTATAACCTCTATTGACGATTATGTGTTAACCACGCCGAATAATATAGGACTAAAATATCATTTTTTTTTATTTTAGATAAGATAATTGCCTAATTTAATTTGTATGATTAAATTTTGGTATGACTGTATTAAGTAAGGTTATGAAGCATGGCTTGCTAAACACATAATAGTGCACAGAGGTTAGGGCGCAGATACTGTTATTTTAGTCTAAAGATATATATATATATATATATATATATATATATATATATATATATATATATATATATACATTTTTTTATTTATATAGGAAATCAATTTCAAAACGAAAGGAACTTCGTTCCAATCGGATGTCCCACATGTAACACCTCAGAATTTTTTATTTTTTTGGTCTTCGTGCTATTGGACTGTGTGTTACAAAGTACTCGAGTACCTCGTAACTAACTCGAGTACATTGTGAATACTCTGGACTGGCAAAAATGGCCAAATCGGCACATCATTACTTTCTTCATGCAGATGCACCGCGCCGGCGCCCGTCGCGTGGCGGTCTGCGACGGCGGCGGGCGCTCGGACGAACGTAAATGATTCGCTACGAGCTAGCTTCGAAGATACCAAAGCACCTGGGATTTACTTCACATATAGCCCGGTCGCCGAGCAGGAACAATTTCGTACAATGACCTTTTGACAACTGCCAAAGATTATAAACATTTTCTGTAAAGTACATCTTTATGAAGTACAAGTGCAAAGTGAAAGAGTGAGAAAATACTAATTTAAATTGTAATATAAAATCGAAAATAGTGAAGTTTTTGCGATTATATTCGTAACAATTTAATAGGCCTATTTTGACACATACCATCCTAATGTCATTTGAATTTTGAACTAACTTTGTATGAACGTTTAACACGTCATTGGAAAGTCAAATACTTCTAAACGTACAATAACTAAATAATGTATATGCAAGAATAATTAGTAAAACTTATAAATTGTATTGCACATTTTATTTCAGGTAAAATGTGTTCAGAAAAAAATATCCTACATCAAAAACTATCATAAGGCGTTGTTGCGATATTATGTCAGTCTGGTAATTTTACGATTATATTTACGGCTACAGCTTGCGGCTTCAAACTAGGGTTGTTGCGAATATCAGCAATCAGCATCCGCTGATTATCAGCTTTCTTTTAAATATCAGCATCAACATCCGCATCCGCAACAAAAGATGCTGATATTTAATGCTGATATTGAAATTGTAACGTGTTCGTTGAAGGCGGGACCGAGCTTAAATCACGTGGAGTTTTAGCCAATCACAGAAGTTTATAAACACAAGTTGTCATCAAACAATCATTCGATTGTATTGACAACGTAATTTGGTCAGACATCAATAACTTTCGATCATAGTTCAATCAATCAATAACAGAATTATGTATTCAATTCACAATGCCACATCCAGTGAAAACTGCAATATGACCAAATATTTCGTTATTGAACAAAGATACGACACAGTGTAGTTTTTGTAAAAAAAATAACAAATAAATTCGGGCTCCGCCCAGGTGACTTTGTGTCACCACACCGTCTGGTGTATACGACGGAATGCGACCACACATACCGTCGTCCTTCCCGGGGTCGCTAGCCGGGCGGTTCGAGCTCCCACTCTTGCCGCCCGTAACCCCGAAAGCCCCTTTTAGTCGCCTCTTACGACAGGCAGGGGATACCGTAGCCCTATTCTGGTCCCGGAAGATCTAGTAAAAAAAAAAAAAAACCTGCATCAGCAACAACCCTGCTTCAAACTATAGTCGTCCCGGAAGAAACCATAATCGTTAACTTTCAAATTATCGAAACTTAGATTTATCAATAATTAATTATTTATTTATCCCTTTTTCATCATAACAACAATAAAATAATTGAGACTTTATTCCTTTGAATGATAAAAACATGGAATGTCGTAAATATTTCAAAATCAAGTAAAATCAAAGGCGATTGAATAGTACCTATCATCACGAAAATAAGCCTAAATTATATGACCAAATGTTTGCAATTTCTGCGAACGGCGATAATCACTTTTGTGCGACCGGGACGGCAAATATTTTCGCACGAGTGACAGAGATGGGGCTTTAGTAGTCTCCGTTTAAGAGAGGACTTTAGTATGTATTTTAAGCGTTTTTGATTGAAAACACATTATAACTCATTATGTATGAAGAAGTGGTCACAAAATGTATTTCAAAATGTATGTCTAAGGTCTACCTTTAAGACTAATACCACAATATAAAAACTAAATGTATACAAAGTTTTGAAGTTTAACAACAAGAAAATTTTATGGCATTTTTCCACTTTTCAAATTAATTATTTTTTTAATTTTGACTCTATTCGGAGCGGAGCAGAACCGACGCATCTGTGAATAAATTCAGATTGGATCCATGTTGTATTTATTCAACAGATCGTTCAAAGTCATCGAAGAATAAAGGTAGCAATACGCATTCGAGATCTTCATGTTTTTGCATTTCACTCGTACTTAGTTGGTAGCCATTTTTAAAATTAAGATTTTATTTTACTTGATTTTTGTGAAGTTTAGTTAAAGGTAAAACATCAGGATTGATAAAGTTATTTTTACCTCATTGCATATATTATCATATTTCATAATGTTGTTGGTATGTTGGTATGATATGAAACGAGAATTCAATGTAGTTTCCAGTTGTTGACGGCGGAGGGATGAGTGTCAGGGGAGGGTGGGGGGTGGTCGCCTGTACGTCTCCGTGGCGAATGAAAGTCAAGGTTGTGCAAGGTACTGTACCACGATTTATTACATAAAACAGCGATCAGGAATCGTAACGGCGGCTCAGTAAGGCGGGGCGGCGGCGAGGTGCGCCGCGCGACCCTCGCAAATAAATAAACATAAATACAACAATTAACGTTTATTTCAATCCATAGAACCATATAAATTAAAATCAAACGAAATACTACTCGTACATATAAATCAATATGGTTTTATGTTGTTGCAGTGCTGGTGTTCACATCGAAGGCGAAACAGATCGATGACGGAGAGGGCGAGCATCGAACTCGACACGGACGTAGCGGACGGAGGGTTCCGCGGAGCGCACCCTCGCACATCGCGCGCACTCGCACGCGCACACGCACGTGCGGCGTGCGGCGTGCGGCGTGCGGCTCGGACAAACTTCACTTACGAGTATTATGTATATTGTATGTGGACCATATACATGACATTGCATAATTTAATGTATACCTTTTAACAAACAAGACGGGATATCAAATGCCGGCCGCGCGGCCGATTAATGTTAAGACGATTACATAATTATAATATCGTTTGATATGAACATTTCAAAAGTTCAACCGTCACACCTATAGGAATCCCTCGCATGTAAACCTTTATAGAAAAAACATCTTATTGTTCTCGCTTTGTATTCATAAAATACTTTCAAATGCAACAACTTCTTAGTCTTAGTTCATAAACATTAATTTTATTTCAATTCAATAAACATTCAATTGACTCATTTATCAACGACAAAAACCTACAAAAATATATTGTAACATTAGCACGAGTCAAATATAGTGCACAACTGCGGAGGAGCGTCCAGATGTACGAGCGTGGGGCGAGGCCCCCGCGTCGACGCCGTGACGCGAGTCTCTTTATAACTAAAAAAAAATAAAATATAAACTTTCAAAAACGTTAACAACTACGGCCATAACAAAAATAGACTAATAACGACTACGCTACGGAATCTACGGACTACTTAAACTATCCACTAAGTAAAGTCGAAACGAAACTAGTGTTCGCTCACTACTTGACGACGGGCGCGGGTGTAATCTCAGCGGAGCGGCGACGGCGGCCGGCCGCCGGGCGCGCGGGCGGCGCGGCGACGCGACGACGCGAGGCCGCGCCGCACGGCCGCGGCCTAGCCTAGTATGTACAGACGCGGCCGCCGCCGCCGGCCGGCGGTCGGGCTCGAGCGGAACTTTGGTTAAGATTCACCTATTAAACTAAGTAACTTACGGTAACTGTGATATCCTTTACTTCTACCATAAAAGAACGAAATGTATAACTTACGGCACTCGATGCGCCGATCGATCCGCGTCTATATCAAAACTGGCGCGTGGCGCACTTCAACAACATGATTTTAAACATTTTATTAACTAACCTATCGAGGGACCGATCGGCGTATCGATACATAAATACATCTTTACAGGAAACAACAACAGCGGGCGGGGGTACAACATCCGGAGTGCCACGGGAGGGGAGGGGGAGGGCGGACCAAAGTCACAGCAATAGTTTCATATAGCTAACAATACAATACAATACAATTAGTCAGTAGAGTACATGTAAACCGAATATTAAAAGCGTCACAAGTAGATGTCAAAGACGTGTGCCCGGAGCGCGCGGCGGCCTGCGACCTGCAACAAAAGCGTGCGTCACACTTCACACGTCACACGTCACGCGACACACATCACGCGTCACGCGTTACTTGTAACGCGTGACACGTTACGCGTCACGCGTTACTTGTAACGCGTCATACGTTACGCGTCACGCTCAGCACGCAGTCTAGGGAGGACCGGTACCCAGCGTTTGTACAAGGTTTATTTTGTTTTTACACTTGAGTATCCATTAATTATGTGAACTCCAATTTCCAGCAAATTTTTATTTTTGGCTCCACTGTTTTTACCCGAAACAATTTTTTTTATAAAATATAGGAGTAGCAGACGAGCATGCAGTCTATTTGATCGTAAGAGGCTACTGCCGCTCTGGCATCTGTAATCAACCCCAGATAGGATTAGACATTCCCATCTGAGCTCGGTCACAGATGCGCTGCTACCCCTGAGGACTAAACTGGAACGCCTCAGAAAAGTATGTCTCCCTTACCACACCCTTGAAACCAGAACACCACAGCGCTAAACTCTGCTATTATGAATCAGATATAGGCGTGGCGGTGATGCCGCCGGAGTCGAACCACAAAGGCTTTTACCACCTTCAAAATTTCAAGAACAAAAAAAGGCGGTAGAAGGTTGTAGAACCCTTTGTGGTTCGACTCCGGCGGCACCACCGCCTCACCTATTTCTGCCTAATAACAGCAGTGTTAAGCGCTGCTGTGTTCCGTTTTGAAGGGTGTGGTAAGAGAGACGTACTTTTCCGAGGCGTTCCAGCTTAGTCCTCAGGGGTAGCGGCGCATCTGTGGCCGACCTCAGGTAGGGATATCTAATCCCATCTGGGGTTGATTACAGATGTCCATGGGCGGCAGTAGCCACTTACCACCAGGTGGACTGCATGCTCGTCTGCTACTCCTATATCATAAAAAAAATACGTTCAACTTTATAAAAGAAGACTTTATGATGTAAGGGATCGATTTTACATTATAAATTATCTAGAGTATGCCACGTAAGGGGGGAGGCAAATCCTATAACATGTTAACAATCCAAGGGAGATTCCAAAAAAAAGGATTTCATTTTATTAATAGACCCCTCCTCCTACCATTCTACTTGGTCACCAGAGCGGGCGCATCTGTAATCGACTACTGAGGACATTATAAGGGTGATAAGACTTATATTATAAGGACATTTATGTGTAGCAATAGTTACATTGCAGCAATCCACTTGCTTGTTCATCATTTTACTCAACAGGTTAATGTGATGATAACAATTTGTTACTTCTATCACTTAAAATAGCTCACATGTCGTGTGGCTTTGTGCTGTGGCGGTGGCGGCCGTTTACACATCCGCGTACTTGGACAACTTCTCTCGTAGGATGTGGTTCTCCTTCTTAAGCAACTCCACTTCTTGTCGCAGGCCCATATTCTGAAAATGCAACGTTCGAATATTATCGACACATAGCCATACATAAATATTATGTTTCAGTTACAGTGAACACAACTTTAAATAGGTATGCGAATTAAATGAATGGAGTGCGATAGACTGCGAGTCGTGAACATATCAGGCAGCGGAACGATCCCGTCGGAGCGGGGCTGCCGGACGGCCGGACCACTCACCTCCTTCTCGAGGTATCCGGCGCGAAGTGCGATCTGATTTTCTTTCATGCGGCGCGCGTCCCGCGAACGCTTGGCGGCCATGTTGTTCTTCCGCCGGCGCGCCCAGTACTTGTCATCCTTCAGGTCGTCGGGCACGAACTGTCGACGACGTCGATAGGGGTTTAGCTCGCCGCGCCACACGCTCATACCACCCACACCATCCTTCACCCACAACACGACGACTTTCAGGCGGCTAAAACAGGCCGAGCCTATCACCAGTTCGGCGCTCAGGAATGATCTCCGAGGCTAGTCACTTTGATTGCTACCCTTTGACCTAGATATGTTACACTATTATTACAAAAACGACAGCTTATAACCGTCGTTTCGAATAACGAACGAATGTATGGGTATATAAAAGCAAAGTGACCTAAAAATGCAAATGTTTTCGAAAACATATTAACTTTGAATATTATTAATTTTAATTTTAAAACCTTAACAACAAATTTAATCTTGCCAAACGTTTTTTTCCTGCTGTTAAAATGTGCACTCCAATATAATAATGTGCCAGTTCTAATAACGAATCGAAAATAGGAAAGGAAGACTAATAAAAAATATTAAAAAGATCATTCCTTGCCCAAAACAAATTATGGTATTCGACCTGGTGCAGCCGCCGCCGTCGTTTCTGTACACCGCACCGCCGCGTTCGCGGTCCGTTCGTTCGGAACACGTACATGTTATTTGACCATTGAATACATTCCGACAAGTAAGATCAAAGTAGCACCTTTAAGTTATAAGTGAGTAAAGCGTGTAACGAACGGACCTCCCGACCTGTTTGGTAGCGATCTCGAGGCGGTGCTGCGTGTAGATGTAAGTGTGCATGTGAATAATACGGAGAGCAAGACGCGCCGTGATTATAGGCATAATAAATTAAGTAAAAACTACATATCTAATTGATTATTAAGTTTTTACTTCAGATTATCTATTAATATGTTTACCAAAGTTTTGGTGTCAAAGTTGATTGTTTTTGGATTTCCTTTCGTATTCCGTTTCGTATGCCGTTTCGTATGCATTTGCCGAAATGTCTGTCTCCATTCTGTTATACTAAATGAAATGAAAGTTTGTTAAAAAAAACTTTCATTTCAATCGTATATTTTCCTTTTTTCATTGTGTTTAAGTTTTGTTATCCTTGAGTATGTTTCGTTGAGTTTTAATTTATATTAATTTGGGTTTCATTTTTATGTAAAGAAGTTTGAAACAAAAAATTACAATACATTATTAAGTGATCAGTTATTATTTTATTATTGAAAAACTAACTTTAAAAAATACGAGAACTTAGCTGATAACTAAAGGTTGAAGCTATTGAAATGAAATTTTGTAAAAAAATGCTGGGCAACAAATTATTCACCTACTACAGTTTGAAACAAAATGCACGGTATCACACTCACATATTTACTAACGGAAGAAAAAACACAGACTTTTATTACAATACAACATGTCCAATGTCCATCTATTAATTTGGTTTTTGTTTTCATTGGATTACATTGAAATAAATAATGTTATGTGTATGTACAATATCCAAAACCATGTGTGATTCAGAAAATGTTAAAACAACCATTAGGCATACCGTTCAGCGCAACGGAAGTAAATAATAAATAATAAAGTTAACGCAACTGACATCCGTGAGTAATTACCGATGGCTGTATCAGTGATTACAATTTTCGATATAATTCAGTTACATCAGGTAATTTCATAATTTAAAAATGTTTTGGTACACAAAATAATGCACGCAGGGGTCACTAACAAATATCCCATTTATATCGACTGCGACGACATGAGAGTTGCGCCGCGCAGTGTGCCTCCGAGAGCTGACAGGTTAGTGGTTAGTAGTTTCTTGATGAAGCGTTAACAAGCGTCATGCTGTGTGCTGTGTCGTGTAGTGTCGCGTGTCGTGTCTTGTGTAGTTAATGGCGACTTCGAATGTAGAGTATATGCCCTTTTTTGTTGAATTATTATTAGAAACTCGGTGATTTTACTAGAAGCCATGGAACTACCACCTAATCTACCACCTGGTTTCATAACTACACTCTCATTGCCAAGTATAATATATTGAAACCCGGAAAACGAAACTCAAGGGGTTTTCCTGCTAGTACCAGAAAATAGTTACTGAAGAGTTTTGTTATGCATCTTCTGGCCCCAACATCAGTTCAGCTCCAAGATGCCATTTTATTATATTTTCATCGATGCTTATAACGTATGAAATTTTGGAAATTAATCGTCAAAATACTCAAATATTCGTCATTATATTAATAAATAATTCGTCAAAGTTGATGAAAATTAAATTTAGCGAATCCTTTCTTTGTTACATACTATCATTATATGCATTAAAAATGCATCTTATATTTTTGTCATCCAAGGCATGATTTTTGCACAATTTGCAAGGCATTTTTACGAAAATAATATTTTGGTGTGCTCGAATAGTACATTGTTTCAGTGAGCGAATTATAAAGTCCGATGCCGAGACATGCGCGGCAGTGTCGCTGACAGGCAGACAACGGACCGCACGGGGTCCACGTGACAAGTTTGAATAGCTCGCGCCTAATCGTTCACCACTTTCTCGAAAAATACGTACATTTTAATGTGTCTTTCCGTTATCGGATGTAGGGACAGTTTAAAAATAGCAAATCTATGGGGAAAATTCAATTTTGGTTTTATTTTATTCCTATTTTACTCGCAATGGGTAGCCATTAAGGAAAAACTAATCACTAAGGAAAAACTGTATTTACTTTTTCCGTTTAGTAGGCAGTATAAGATTAAAATATTCCCATATATAAAATAATATTATTTATTCGTATGTATGCATGTGTATATGAATATAATATAGCGTATAATATGTACCTTAATATACGAGTAAAGTGTGAGACTCGCTATGGATCCCGAAATTATAAAATTCTTTATTTTATTTGGTACGTTTATCTATGTCGGAGATTTTCATGACGGGACATACCATCAATTTTATCGACATATATTCCCTTATTTTTCAGTTTTTAGTGTTCCGCGTTTAAATGATAAAACGGGAGAATATTACTAAGCTCTGCCCTCCGTCTGTCTGTCATCGGCTAATATCTCGTGAATCGTTATAAATAGACAATTGAAATTTCTACATAATGTTAGACAGTTAGAAACATAGGCTACGGTGTGGTATAGCCATCGACTTCTGACCGCGAGGGAAGCTGCAGGTCATAAACTTGTCTAATAAGTATAGCAGTAATAACTACTTCGTATAATAAGACTAAATTAATTCATAATTCCATTCAGAATAGATGAAGTTATGTATCTATAAATAACATACATACATATTACGCCAGCTTTTATCATAAATTAATATGTCATACGAAAACTTCTAATCCCCTCTCTACGGTTCCGTACGTTCAAACCGTCGACAGTTAAATTTTTCACAATGTATTGATTTTTATGGCTGCTATGATATCAAATACTAAAGATAAAGTTAAATGAAAATTTGGTAGCACAGAACGTTCCGTGTGCGAGCTTGACTCGCACTTGGCCAAGCATTATGTATAGGTAGGTACTGCGCCCTAGACTTGAGTAGCTCGCGAGTGAGTGATATAAAAGATATATATCTTCACCAAAGAGCTAATCACTCATCAACTCCGACGAATTTGAATTATATCTTTATATCCGCGTCACATGGTTGAGTTCATAGGTCCATACGATTCCGGATATAAGATCTTCTTCAACTCAACAGTTTTATACTCGCGAGTGAGTGAGTTATGAGTCAAATGAGCGACTGACTGAGAGAGTCTGATTCGAGTCAAATGCATTACGTCTTAAACACTTATTAAAATCTTTTTTCTTTGCTAAGAATATGAAAATAGGGATATACAAATAGTGTTGGCTGTGAAATTTATATATAATTTCTTGCCAGTTTTGTATTAATTATAGGAATCAAAAATGTTGTCAAAACATTTTGATCTGATTCTCTGATATACTGATATAAAATGTCGCTTATATCTTTACAGAGCTACTGAGCTAAAGTGAGTTACTGAGCTAAAAGAGTGATATATATCACTGAGTTGAAAAGATATATATCTCTCTTTTCACTTCAGTGATATATAATGCGCACCTCTACTGCGCCCTCGGAAGAGTGTGAGCAAATCTCATATCAAAGCTTAAATTCATGTAGAGACGGAATTCCCTACGATAAAATGTATGTATAAGTGTTCCAAATATTTCAATCGATTCAAATTAAACAAAATGAATCATTTTTAGTTTTAAAGTTAACGTTTACACAGACGTAAAATGTATGTAAAATGTCGACGATTTCTATATGTTATCTAATGCTCTTGAATGCAGATCAGTTAAATAAACCTCCATTTTTCGTATTTTTCATCGAATATATGCACATACGTAAAATATAACATGGCTAGTAAAATATAAGACTGATTTGAATTATCTACCTTATCAAAAATAAAATATTTATAATGTGTTAGTTGAAAGTAATTCATATTATATTTCGGAAAATCTCTAGTCTATATTTTCTTTGGGTTATTTACTATCGAATTTAGACTACTGCGACAGTACATACTACAAAATAGTTAAGAACGCTTTTTGTTTGTGCACCCAATTATTAAAACTATAGATACGTTACATGCCCACTAAACAACATAAAAAAGTGAGCGCAACGCGAGCGCATTGACACACACATGCCAGTTTTTCATTTTACTTACACATAGACAAATATTCTATAAGGGATAGAGCCACAGAATAAAAAGTGTATCTGTGACAGAGCTATTGAAACGATACGATAATAAAAGCGTGTTAAAAAGATAACTTGTGTTTGGCATTGCGTTTAAAGTTTCATTCATACATAAATTTTATGTCTCTCAATTTACCTGTGGAAGAAATACGTTGCCGTTTCTTGTCAGTTACGTAATCTTGGTGTACCAAACACGGAGAATAATCAAAATATAATAATTTCTCCTCATTACTTCTGATATATGATTCAATGGACCTTGTTTATTTTTTGCGCATTTACGCATTGCAAAAGAAGGCATTTAGAGGCTTAGAAGACTAAAATAATGACTTTTAACTTGTGATGTGTACAATAATTCGTATGAATTACTACGCCGCACGAGAGCGACTGGAGTCGACAAACACCAATTGGTTGTTTTCGTATGTTTCAAGTTTTGCTCGCTAGTAACGTATCTTAAGTTATTATATCAATGGGCTTAAGAAGTGAAACTATTAGAACTAAAAAAAAAAATAAAAATACAACAAAATTGTTACGTATCGTAATCTATCCTTGGTGGGCAACCTGCTCTGTAAAACATTTACTAGCCAATGTTGGAACTGTTATATATTCAAACGTATAGTTTTTTAAAAAGTACAAGTTTTTTAAAAAGTACAAAGTACTTTATGAAACATCGAAAGCCGCTAAGAAAACAGTTACCTAGTCACAATAATAATAATCCTCCTTGGAAACGACGGACGGAAAAAAAAATTCTCAACTAATATACATAACTTCATGGGATTTGAAGTCAATCCCTGGTGAGAGAGGCGTATGTTTGAAAATTGAGAAGGCATCTCAGAATGTTCAGATCAAAGCATGTAAGCGATATGAACAGCGAGGCATGTCATATCTGAACGGCACGAGGCTGTATTAGCACGTGTAAGTGTATCTGTTCGTGTGTGTGCAGTGACGCCGCTCCCCGCAGGCTGGCCGCATGCGGCTAGGAATGGACGCGCACTAACTTCATTTACCTGTTTCCGGGACTTCTTGATCATTGGCTGCGGCTTGAGTTCCTCGTCGGAGAAGGCGCGGGTACGGGGGTCGAAGTCGCGCCCCGACGACGCCATTGAAAATGCTGAAAATGTACACGAACCGATCACAATCGTTACTAAACAATCCATCGTTACTAAATTCCATCTAATCGGGTTTATTTCAACAATGGACATTACAATGGGTTAAAACTTCGTAATAATATTCAAAACTCCTTCCAAAAAGTCGAAAGAAAATTGATTAGGTACTTTCGGAGGCACCGTCGATTGTTTATGTGACAAGTTGATATCAATAATGAATTACATACCATAATAGAATATCTAAGATAAAATAAAAACCCCCAAAAAGGAGGAGTGTAGGTTTTGGTTGCGTAAGAGTATGTAAAAATGTAATATGTAACTTACTGGAATCGGCGGGCGAGAGCGGCGGGTTGATGGTGTCGGGGCTCATGCAGTCGGAGGGCGAGGGCGAGCGCTCCCGCTTGGTGACGGGCGCCTGCAGGCCCAGCGCCAGCCCCGCGCCCGCGCCGAACGCCGAGCCGCCCAGGTGCGCGCCGCCCAGCGCCTCGCCCGGCATGCCATTCTCCGACAGGAACTCATCTAGGTCCACGTACTGAAACATGCCACATCTCCGTCACGCCTGGCCCCACGACGCCTCGCGAGCGCTTCTCGCACTGACGTCGCACTCCTACCTCCCTCCTCCCACGCTTTGCTTTGCACCTCGTACTCGCAACAGCACTTCGCAACAATATATATCGCAGGTTGCTAGCACGCCAGCCATTATGTACATTTCATATTTAACAATTCGAATCAAACAATATATCATCAACAGTACTATAAAATATTATATTAAACGAATACGGAGCAAATAAAAGAAATAAATAGACGGCACGGGGGTAGTTCAGCGTCAAAGCGACTAAGGGATGGGAGATAATGGATCCGAGGGCGGGTGGGGACACGACTCTATTACCTAGTGCGGGCGGCAGCGGTTAGAAAGCCGGTGAGAGACACACACGACACGCAACACGCAGTAGGTAATAAAGTTGCGATTACTGACTTCTTGTACCTTGAGATCGGGGTCATAGGGCAGCGTCTTGTCCCAGAGGTTAGGTCCCAGGAAGGCGGCCTGCGCCTCCCACAGCTCGCTGTCATCCTTCTTGTCCTCGAGCGCGTCCTTATTGTTCACCGACTTGCCTGCAACAAGGAGGCGAGAGCCGGTCACTGGCGGCCGCACGCTTGGCACGCGAGGGCGTGCTCCTCTCACTGCCGTCCTGCATTTGCCGACCATCTTCCTGCCCGTTCGTCATTTTGAGGTAGTCGTTATCAGCAATTGCAGCACGGCACAGAATAGGTATTGGGTATGCATTAAAATAGTATAGCGTAGCAATAAATATCTCGTGGACGACAATTTAGAAGAGCAACGTAGCCGGGGCAAACCGGGGGGCTGCCTGCGCCGCTCGTCGGAGCAATGCAACGTGCAATGCAATTTATGATTAGTATCTCAATGTGTTCAATCGTCACCATGCGGATATTGTGATATCAAAACAAATTATCATTCGCGGAGCATTTTCTGGGAAAATTTAAACAAATATGTACAAACAATGATGGAGTCGCCAAAGCAGGATTGAAAGAGTAGGTTGCATCGTTAATAATGGCTGGTCCATAACTCACGATTACAATGTATTTTCCTAGAAACCATAACGTCCAGAGAAATCCAGAGCGACTAATTTGAGCGTGAGCGTGACGTTCAAATGAGCAAACATGAGAGTGCAGAGGACACCACGAGCCTCGCGAGCCGCGTCGCCGGCGACGCGCTCGTGCCGCCTGCGCGCTCTAGAGGGCCGTGGCTCCCACTGTGCCACACTTCAATTAATTACAATAGTATGGTATACACCATACACGAGTATAGTATACGATTATCACAAAACAAAAATTGTTTTTTTATGCATTTTTATATAATAATGAATTCCGATCTTATCGGTGTTTATGTGACTGAAGCACCAAAGTTTATGCCATTATCAAGTTTTGTACCGACTGATCACCTTCAAATTTTGAGTGTTACTGTAATGTCGGTCCTAAATGAAGTTGAAAGAAGAAAGGAGTAAGAGTAAGGGATTAGTCTGAGGAGTGACACGCGTCACAGTGGCAGGTGGGCGCGGGGAGGGGCGCGGCGGCGGTCACGCGGCGAGGCATGAGCGCGCGCCGCGTGACGCGCACTGCGCGCTCCGCCGCAGCCTCCGACCACCCGCCACTGGCTCCACGTCTCCATACATGCTGTGTTCGACCTGTACTTTGCACATGTTCTCCCCGCATGAACCGCTACTATCCATTGAATCGAGACAGAACTGGGGCTGCATCAGAGTAGGCACGACTCATAGGTAAATCTCATGTCTGACAGAAAAAAATATTTACTAAAAATGCCAATGTTTATTGCCACATACAAGTGAGTCATGTGCTATGAATAATGAATTTAATATTTTACCTATAAGTACTCTGACTTAAGATTATTTTTACTACGCTTTATATATAAAAAGATGTAGGTAATGTATGCGAGCAAACATTGGATTGTTATAAAAAGGATAAGCTATTAACTAATTCTAATATCAATTCGGATTAATTTCGCTCACTGGTAGATTTTTGACGATCATAAATTAAAAAAAGAATGATTACCGTTTCATTAGTTAAAAATATTATTATTATTTTATGCGGACATTTCGAACGGATTGGGTTATGGTCGAATAATTATCGTCGATATATTATTTATTTCACATGGTTTTACTTTCTTTAGCACATTATTGCTTTTAAATTTTGTCTTTTTTGATATAAAAAGGATTTGAATAGTTCATAACTTGAAACAATAGAAGTACTGACTATTACATGTTCGTGACATTAAAATAGCAAAGTGTTTCAGCGTTCATTGTTTAACGGCAGAAATGAGTCACTCGCCGAGAAAAACGTGTATTATTGTAATTATGCGAGTCTTCCTATGCGCGTGGTTAACACATGTCGGCCTAAATCAAGTCTCACCATATCGTAAATCTTATACAATAACATACCACTAAGGTGTAACACCATTTACCAAAATCCGCGACATACAATACCAGAAACAGGCTACCAGTGCAGCGATTTCGATAAGTGCTTAGGAGTTACTCTTAGTTTATGTTTTATATATTTTAATCGCTGAGTTGAGGTTGAGGGATTTTAGTTTCACATGTTCTTATGTCGAACTAAAATTACAATGCATCTATGTGATAGACTATAGATAAGATTCCCTTGTAATTATGTTATTCCCTAGTAAGTGCTTGTAAAATGGATCACAAGTGAAAATATAAATAGGTATTATATCACAAAATATCCTAATAAAATGACATGCTATTTATTAAAATTCCCATATGGTCAAATCCTGAATACCTATATAGTATAATAAAACATAATTTTATTTAGTTTACGCATAGAATTTTGTAACTAAATATTTTCTGAATCTGTCCGTAGTAGGTACTATTCATTTTACTAATCAGATGTTTACGTTAGTGGTTGCAGAAAGATGGAACGCACCGCGTCATATTCGTCATGCCATTCCTCAAAGACCAATCATTTCTCATTAGCATCCAGAGCACTTCTTCGTTTCAATCGCGTTCATTATAATTACGAAATAGATGCATTACCGCACGCGTAATCGTGATCACAAAAAACTGCGTCAGATTCCGTGACGTAACGACGTGAGATGCAATGCAAGCAAAGCGCTTCCTAGTCATAGAAAAGAAGTTCCTAGTAAAGAACGTGTGCGTCGCGAGCTCCCGGTGCGGGAGCGGCGCTGGGGCGGCGCGGGGGCGGCGCGGGGGCGGCGCGGCGGCTGCAGGAAGCGGAAGTAACCCAGTCGGCGGGTTACGTGCGCGTCGCTACGCTTTCCTCCACCGTTCCGCGCGCGCGCACCACGCATCGCGCTCTACACGCCGAACGCCCGACTTACACAATTGCCGTATACATCCCCGCCAAACTTCTGGCCATTTCCTCTGACATATCGACACAATAACGTGCCCCGATGACCTAATTAGTATTATTTTTCGAGCACCCTTCCCGGCGAACGTCTCGATCCGTGCTTGCGAGTAGTTGTCTATGGACAGATTAAGGAGTGTAGGGCACGGAGCGATGTTATGTGTTGGATGAAGCCAATAAACCAGTACGGTCGGAACGAGCTGCAAGCGGCGCGGCGCGGCGCTTCCGGGGAGCGCTCACCGCTCTCACTTTCGTCGGAGAAAGTCGTCGCCGGTGACGACATCGGCCACTATGCAAACTCGTTCGCTCGCCGCAAACCCCGCGGACCCTTCTGCCCTCCCTCTCACAAATGTCGCAACCGTTCATTGTCTTCGCTTTATGATGTCTTGCGTGCAAGATATTGATGGGTCTTTAAAGCGCTTACATATTAACTTTTTTATGTGCCGTTTAAATGTTTTGTTATCATCAATAATATGAGCTTGTATTTGAATTAAGCGATACAATCGGGTATGAGGGTTACCTAATTTTTTTGCTGATTCTTTCCACTCAGTGGCGGACTAAGGTCGTCGGAGGCCCGGGCGGAAAGTATGAATGGAAAGCCCCCAAAAGTGTAAAAAGTTTATTTGATTTTACAAAATGACAAATGTATCATAGTATTTTTCGCCTGTGATTTCAACCACAGTAGAAATATGGATAGAGTTCCCACTTTTTATCTTATATGGTTAAGAGAATTCTCAGACACATATGTGTGTTTCATATGCATAGCACGTTGTTGTGTAACATCTTAATGGTGGATCAGTCTCATACTGAAACTTCGATTAGGATGAGTTATGTCTTGAATTATGAAGAATCGGGTATAATCAACGAGAAAAATAACTGAACATTTAGTTTCTTAACACGTAATCTAGATCCATTTCAAAAGTTGAAAATATTTAAGTATAGTGACATAACAAGTAGGTCATTGGGTTTAAATTACAAATGCCTACACTGCCTATAATTCGGCAGGCGGCAGACTCCGAGACCGAAGGAGAAAGGCGGTGAGCGCGGAAGCACCGTCACCACTCTCACTTTCGAGGCGCCACGGCACCGCATCGCGCCACTCCGCACCGTACCGCGCCAAATCACACCTATAGATCCAATATACCTACTCGAAAACTGTTTGTTTTCTCTATTAAACAAAATTTAACTTAATTACTACATGACGTAATTCTTAAATCAGGCTGATAGTCGAATAGGATGCTATTTATTTCTGAGTCTTTACATGAATTACATTTACACTAAGTAAGTACATATAAAAGTAATCTCCCACACCTTTCTAAATTTATTTAAATTAATCAAAGAATATCCATTAAGTATCCATTAAGTAATATTTTTTAAATTTAAATTTGTAAATATTTTTTTAGGATGTCAATTAACCAATCAATGGCATAAGTTAAACTAGAACTAGTGCGCGCACTATATGATGTGCATCGCGTGCTTGAATGGCGGCGGTGGCGGTGGTGGCGGTGGTGGCATCGGTGGCGGTGGTGGCGGCGCGAGGGAGGATGGCGACTGTAAGGCTCTCGCGTCGTAATCGGAATGCTGCGCGGGCGCCGGTGGAAAGCGGCATTGCGCAATGATCGCTTCCTGCTCGGGAAATATAGGTGAAGAGTGTCAGCGGCGGGGAAGTGGCTGCCGTTACGCAACAGAGAAAGCGAGCGTTTTCCGGCGACGCGATCATTTTCGTAAACGTGTGAATTGAGCGAAAGTGAATGAGAAAGTATAAAGTGCGAGCGTCGAACGTCGTCGTAGGCACCGCATTAAAACACCTTTGTTAACTTCAGCCGAATTCGCATCATAGTCGCAGCTGGCTTCTTTTGGGTCTCGCCTCGGGTGGAGACGGTGTTCGCTATCGTGTACGCAGTGGCCGCTTAAGTGATATAGGCGCGGGAGTTGTCGGCGGGCCGAGTGCGGCGCGGGACTGTCGGCGGCGGCGCGGGCGCGCGGGCTGCACGTCGTCGCACGCGAGCCATACGTAATTGTTGTTTTTGCGGCTTTTTTTGTACTTCCTAATTACTCAGCACTGATTCCTTGAATAAAAAGTAGGTAACACGCTTTCGACTTTTAACAAAATTGGAGTAGGTACTTGACATAAGAATATAGCTATCGAGCTATATAGGCTCCCTTTGATCCATCGATGATCAATTTTGATCAAATTCTTAATACTTACGTTAGGTTTCGTTGTACAATGACAATTGCCCTGTAGAAGTAAACTTAATAATAAGATTTTTGTCCTTTTCGAATAATTTACAGGTTAATAAATATAGTTCAAAAAAACTAATTAACACGCTTTTATGATAAAATCAACTAAAAAGTAGAAAATAATTTTCAATCTAAGAATCAATTAAGGAACAGTAAATAGTATAATTGTGAAAAAAGCGAGGGGTGCTCCATTTATCAGGTTCAAAAAGAGTTAAGTATGAACTCTCACCTCGGTATACATACGTATAATTATATGGTTCCGAAGATAGAGCCCTGTGACGGACGGACAGTCAACGAAGTTTTAGTAAAAGTGTTCCGTTTTTACCCTTTGGCTACGGAACCCTAAAAATCACGCTATTATAATTCATCAAATTTTAGTTTGATTAACTATTCATAACTATATATTAGCTATACATATCTACAGAACTAACTACTAGCCATACATACTAACAGAACGGAAGTTTTGCCTACAGACGATACTTCCTGGACCTTTAAAACTGTACACCTCTCAGGCGTGCATGGTTCTTAGCAAGGTTTTCTCTTTAGAATTGATAATTATTTTCTTATGACACTCGACTCCATAAATCAAAGGACACCAGCATACGTGATCGCGATTCGTGCGTTTCACGTGGCGGCAGCGCGGAGACGAACTTCATAATATTTGAATGAGTTATGGCCCCTCTTTATTTTCTTTATATAGGAACAATTATTCGGTACCAATATAATCAACGTAACGTAGAGTAAGTATGCTAGTCATGAGCTATAGTTCGGCACGAGGCAGAGGGGGCCGGGTGAGGAGGGAGAGTCGATGTGACGTTGTACGTCAGCGGAAAAGTAAAAGTCGGAAGGCGCAGCGCGGCCGAGCGCGGCCGACGCGGAAACCGCCGGAAGATTACTTTTACTCTCGCACAGCGCGCGGAGGCTGAGGCCTTCCGCACTCTGCCATCCGATCGCTGCACACGTGCACATGCTCGCATACGATACCGCAACGCTGCCGATACTGTCATTTTAGCATTACATTTCTCCCCTCAGAGAAATAAAGGATATACTTTGCCTTATTACATACATGACATTAATGTCAGGTTGATGGCAAAACATTCTTATTTAACTATAAAATTTGCTGTGCATGGAATCAGGCTACCATCAACTTCATTGAACTCTCACCTCGGTAGGCAAGTAGGACCACTTATAGAGGTGTTTAAGATTTTTAAAAAGAACGGAGAATGTTTAAGAGTTTCAATTCAGAGTAAAAAGCGTGGGGTGCAGGGCCGGATTTAAAGATCTAGAGGCCTTGGGGCAACAAAGGAGTGAAGGCCCCCTGGCCCCAAATTATTTTCCAAATAAAATGAACAATTTTTTCAGTTGAGTTTTTCAAATATTTTATTGTGAAACGCAGGTAGATTCTTCTAGTATTCATGTTTGTACAATGTACTGTAGATAAAGGTAAAACAGCGAAAAAAATATCAAAGGAAAAGATATATATATATATATATTACTAGTGTTGACTAGGCGGAATTAAAAAAAAATCCGACGTCTCTATTGTGGCGGCCCCTTTTTTATGGAGGCTCCGGGGCGGCCGCCCCGGTTGTCCTCCCTTAAATCCGGCCCTGGTGGGGTTCTTGATATTTTAAATGTTACAATCATTCTATTGGCAATTATCTATGTGAGGATAGATACGAACCGCAGTAAAATACATTCCACGCTTTTTGGATCCACCCCATTTGATCAAGTGTGTTCGGCAGTGGAATCCGTGTGCTTAGGTATAATTATTAAACAATTGCAAACCCTGAATACCTGATGTAATGTTTGTTTAATCGTTCTTAAAATATATATTGTCAGTTAAATGAGTTTTATCGAGTGATTAGAAAATCCTTATGAATTCAAAAAATCTAAAGAATAAATAGAAAAAAATATTAAATTATTTAATGTGCTCGTTTGGAGGGTGAGCGCTGAAATGTTCGCGGAAGTTTTGATCTTCGTTACAAATGCGCTATTTTTATTGCTTATCTACGCGTCGAAGTTTTCCGGAGTGACCCGACCCGTTATCACACAAAATATACACTTTGACATTGTAAATTTATCTCAACATAATATATCGTACGGTTTGTTTCAATTGCGCACAGTCATGTAATGTAAAGATCGCGCACACGCCTGGTTCGCCGGTCACGTATGCTTGCTCGAACGATTTTAGGCAACGGAGCGAATGTGCCGCTGCGGATATCTCGTCATCTTGAGAGCGCATTGTCTAGTTTAAAAAGTAAAAGTGGTCGGTGGGCGCGCACGCGGAAGAAAGCACGTGCTCGCGAGGAGCGCGGGCGGCGGGGGCGGCGGCGGGGGTGGAGCGGTGCGGGCGAGGGACGCAGAGAAAGTTGCGAAAAGGTCGCCGCTTTTTCCCAAATATTCGGAGTGAAAGTGCGCGACCACGTTCGAATTGATCAAAAAAGTAACGAGCGACCCGCGCAAGAGTAGAGCGCCCCGCCGCGCCCCGCCCCGATTCGTCTTTCAATCAACTTAATATGGAAACTTTCTCACCTGATTCGATATTAAAACTTCCGTCTTGTTACCACTCGGCGAACCGACGATGCCACGATCGTAACGATTGCGAAATTTAAGTTACACATCTAAGCAGGTCCTATGCGCATTTAATAAGTTAAACATCTAGCTAAGATTGCTATTCGTACGCAGAAATTGGCAGGTTCCTCACAAGAGGACTTATTTACCTGAGAAGCAGGTGTGTTGATGAGTAAAAGCTATCTGAGCGCATATGATGCACATTTCCCGAGCGGGCGATGTGGATGCGCGTATGCTTGGAGCACGACCTTCGGCGCAGGTCCCCGGACGGCGCACTGTGCCGACCTTAATTCCTCGGTGACACAACGCGTGTCCCGTCAGCTCGTCGAAGCGTCGCCAATGTCAAGTTCACCCACTCGACTTAGTAGCGAAAATTATTTTCATGGAAATGTTATGCAACGTATAATGATAAGGGTCTTCATACAAAACTAAGTGATCCTAAAGAATGCGCGGGTACTCAGTTTGTGTGATATAGTGAGTATACTGAATACTACTAATAGACATATACTGAAGATAAAGTCATAGTAAGTGTCACCGGAATTTATTGAATAATTGGATAACAAACAAGAAGTTCTTGGGCAAATAAATTATACAATTAATAAAAAAATTGCATCAGCGATTGGAAAGCCGCATGTGAGATGAAATAATGCATCTCGAGTTGCAGGTATTGTTCCAACATTACTTCTAAATGATGAAGATTTTTTTATTTCTTTATTTCACAAGACATATTATAATATGTAAGATATTGAACAATATATAATTTGATTTTATATTCATATTTTAGGTTCCGAATAAACATAATTTATGTGTAGGTTGCATCATTTCGTGTAAACTTTTAGGAGTCACTACACAATTATATATGACAAGACAAATACAGTATTTTGGCCTCATAAATTAGACCGTCACAAGATATTGACAATTGTACTCACCCGTGATGATGAGACGCTTATGAACAATAAATAAAAAAAAAAAAACATTATTCGTGTACAAACTCTTTTCCTCCTCATCATTACATGTGAGGTGATTAAAGATTGTAAACTTCGGGCCTTGAGCCCTGAAAAGACTCGTTTTTCTACAAACTCTTTACTACAATTCTTCATAAATATAAACGTCTTTAAATTATATAATTATGTACATTCAGCTTTATAGTTCAGTTCAGCTCCAATCCTTGGATAGATTTTTCAGGGTTAAGCAGCGGTAGGCAGCCAAGAGTTACTTGGAAATGGGTTCAAAGGAAAGTTAGCAGCCTAGCATGCCGCGTTGGTTTTCTATTGTGAACAAATCTAGTTAAATCAATATATCTTATGCTTTTGAGAAATGCATTTTATCGTAGAAAATATTAAACGATCACGTATTATAAAATTATAAAGTTTAGTAAGAAACACGAGATAACCGAGAAAGTTTATTTATTTGAATATAATCCACTTCTTTTAGAACATACATCCCTTGTGCGACGTCTCACAACCTGATTGTGATGACGTCATAGCGGAAAGTCCAATGTCCAAGAAAAAAACTATAATATTATGTTTAAAAGACTTATAAAATTTTTTAACAACAATGTGACGCTATTTAAATTAATAAACTCAACTAAAAAGTAGAAAATAATTTTCAATCTAGGAATCATTTAAGGAACAGTAAATAGTATAATTGTGAAAAAAGCGTGGGGTGCTCCACTTATCAGTTTTCGAAAAGCACCCCACACTTTTTCCACAATTACACTATTTACTGTTCCTTAAATGATTCCTAGATTGAAAATTATTATCTACTTTTTAGTTGAGTTTATCATAAAAGCGTGTTTTTTAGTTTTTTGAATTTATTTTATAAATTTTTGGTATTTGTTGTTATAGCGACTATCATTATGCACCGTCTGTAAAAAAATCAAGTGTATATCTATTACGGTTTAAGAGATAAAGCCCTGTGACTCACGAACAGACAGCGGAGAGTTTCGTTTTACCCTTTGAGTACGGAATCCTAAAAATTATTCTACAAGATGGCATTATATATATGTTTCAGTACATTTGAGTTGTAGGGAAGTAACATTATTATTTTTCAAAACTAAAAATCAATCTAGTAACTTTGCCTGAACTGTCCCTAAGGCGCTTTCTCTCGCCTCGAAAATCGTTAATCCTGAAGTTGTTGATAATGACAATGGTACAAAATAATTAAAATCGTGTATTGTCATCAGTTTTTGATAATTCTTCAAAATTTTTAATTAAACTGAACGTTCGAAGTGGATAGAAATCGGGTTCAAAGATTCCGTTACTGTTACGTACATACATACATACCTACATACAACCCAAGCTAATAAAAGCGTGTTAAAAAGGGTAAATTTTGTTAAACCATACAGTGAAATACGGGCGAGTTATCGCATTCCACGCAGGTTATTACACGCGGGTAGTTCACATTATGTAACTCAATATTAATGTGCTTGTTCTTGGTCAAGATAAATTCTTGACCAAGAACGGATTTACTTGTTCTGTTACCAACACTACGGGCGCTTTTCTTGTCGCACGTGTTAAGCCCGCACGCGCTTCCTGCACGCTTGCCTGCCACTTCGAGCCTATCGCTACGTATACACAGGCACAGGGCCGCTAAGAGATTGCGGCGTGTTAGGTCATGTGTGCGTGTAAACACTTGGGACAGAGTTATCGCCCATATAGTACGAACCAGTCGACTACATAGGTGGGTTTGTGTTTTAATATACATATATGTATTTAAGTGTGCCTTTCGATTTGGTTATTCATTCTTTACTTATAATTTTATAAATATCTATATAATTAGTAAACAGGTAGTAAGCAATACATGAATACATCATCATACTTATAGACAGTTAACGCTTGCTTGCTTATTTTGTACACAATTAATGCTGTAATTTTTATCTTGTTACATAATACATGTAATTCGATGAAAATTATTGATTAGGGAGCGGGGACTAGCGGATTTTCTGATGAATCATTTCATATCGACACGAATCAATAAATCTGAATTAGGACAAACATTTAGCGAGATTGTCGCTAGAAATGGCGACATTTGGTAAAGAAACTTTTGAAGAAAAAAAAGGTTAATTTTTGTCTACTTGGAGCCGTAATTACGCGTTTTCCGTAACTTTTTTGCCGTCAAAGTCCACACTCGGCGACACTTATAGTGGTAATATCAGTTTTAGCGTGTTTTAATGTTGAAACAAGCGACGCGGATTTGTTGGGATTGGCAACTCCGCCGGCGCCCGGAGCCGTCGCCGGTGTGGTACTCACGTATATTAGATTCCTTAAAAGTATCTCCCTCCGCTGTTACGTTTACATCTGCTCAGCTCTTGACTTGACTCCTGGCTATTACTTGATTGGGAATTGAAATTCAATACACTTATAAAAGTATAACCTAATCTGTAAGTATAACCAAAAGTTATATATAATGGTCGTCTTTAAATATCATATTACTCTTTTCCTTGTTCATGGTAAATATGTATTATAATATATGTAGTATCCATCGATCAGTAATATTTAGAATTTATTCGTATTCGTCGCTTTCTGGTATCAGGCAATATATAGTCAGTCACAACTAATGCCACTGTTATGTTTCCGTTATATCTGTCATCGAGTTTGAGATACTTTATGACCACCTTGTGTAAGGGGATGTTTTCATTACAATACTTTTTTAATTATTTGTTGTTAATAAGAGAATTCAGCGAGAAACTGTATAAAAAGAAAAAAGGATATTTATAAGGTTGAGAGAATAAGATGTCATACTTTTAACATATAAAATAGTCTTTCAGGAATAATGAGCCTAACACTTGTTTTGTGACCATTGTAACCACGCAGACGGAATTTCGTTTATTGTGAATATATTGGGGACAGTGAACAAACTTTAAATAGGTAAACTTGTTTAGAAAATATGTGGAATTAGTGATAAAGCTTCTGCTCTCTTATCTTAGTTATATAAAATGGTTTAATTCAAGCCACATAAGTAATTGGTAAACTTGGTTTAAGGGCAACCATAAGTTTTCAAACAAAAATAAGTTTCATAAAGATCCATAGAGTATGTTTGGTATGTCACTCAAACGTCACGAATCATTAAAAAATTAACAAACCAACAAAAAAACAAGCAAGCTATCGAGCAAACGACCGTGCAAGCAGAAGAAATAACTGTACAATAATTTAGTGTGCTGTACAGTATTGACAGATAGTTGGAAGTCACAAAAATATTAACAAAATATTTTAGTTTCACAGATACCGATTTTAGTGGTATTTTTGATCTGAATTGAGCCTATTAATTGATCCATTAAGAACGCGGAAATAAAATTTGTACAAAGTTCTCGCATTTTACATACGATCTACTAGAAATCCATATCCATACATTTAAAAGAAGAAGTAAAGCTATCAAAGTATTTACTTTTGTTAATAATGTTAAGTTTTAAAGAATACACGATATGTCGTGACCTAGTGAACTAATAAGGTAGGGCGGGGGCCGCGTTCGCATTAGGGCTTCGCGCGATCAGTGCTAATCGCGTTTGCTGGCCACGGCCGCCGTGTTTATATCAAATCCGGGAGCTTGTGAAATTATAAATACTCACGTCTTCCCTTTTTCTAATCGGCACATGATCACGGGTGAATTAAAGATTACCAGAATCACATCGCACCACGAAACCTTGTCACAAGATGCGGTACGAACCAGATTCTAACGATCACTCGAAGCACTCGGAGAGCGAGGCTCCTCCGGGGACGGTGGACGTCTCGGACGCAGAAAAGAACGGTTCGTCGAAACAAAGAGGTCTCGAGAAGCCCAAATGTTTCACCCGTCGGCGGGCTACGGTCGCGCACTTTCTCTTTTGGGCTGCTCTCTCGCGGCCGACCCGGGGCGCCGGCGGAGAAAGTGCGCGGCCGCTTCCCGACGGATCCCGGGGACACTGACCGTTGACGAAGACGTGCTGCCTCCAAATGTGGTACTGACTCCAGCGGTCGTCGTCCTGCACGTGGCCGTGCTGCAGCTGCGGCAGCGAGGGCAGCGGCGGCGGCGGCGCGGGCGGCAGCAGCTGCGGCGGCGGCGCCGGCGGGCCGAGCGGCTGGACGGGCTGCGGGTGCTGATACTCCATGAGCGGTCGAGGCAGCGGGCCGCGCTCTCTCACTGGTCACACATCGCGTCGCGGCGCGGCTGCGTCTGGCGCTGGCGCGGTGGCGCGGACGTACGTGCGCGGCGGCGTGCGGCGCGCGAGTCTACCGTGGGGCGGCGCGCCCGCACGCGCGCCTCCCCCGCAGCCCCCCACCGCCTTCGCCCCACCACCACCGCCACCGCCGCTACCACCGTGACGTAATGTTGATGCGCGGCCGCAATCACTCTCGCCACCACCGATAACCAATTACACCGCTGACCCGCCGAGCCGTTACGATGCCACTACATAAACACCTCTTCCTTGCATCTTCGTGTGCGACCAGCCTTATGGAAGATCGTTTCCGCATATTTTATGCTCGATACCAAATGGATTCAAAATGTTTTATTAAAAGTAGATTTTTTACAGACCTCTTTTTGAAAGTCGATATATTTATCGCAAAGTATTTCTTTATGAAGACGCGATGAAATAAAGTCCATAACGCATATCTTTAAAAACATCTCCAATGATATAATTCACGAGGTAGGGTCTGTAAGTAGCCTCAGCGCCACATTTTGTACCGTTTTAGGTATATGTCAAATAATCGCTTATTTTATAGTACACGTTTTTACTTAGTGTTTGTTAAATAACTTCTTTACATTTTTCTTCTACGAGTTTCAAGATATTATTTTTGTTGCAATAGCGAATACAGTTTTTACAGTCGGTTAACGACTTATTAATTAATTTACTATTTTCATGAAACGACATTTTCTTAATAACCCAGCGAAGACATAGGTTGGGTAACATTTGTCCCTGTAGTCCCGGGACTAGAATAGGGCTACAGTATCCCCTGTCTGTTGTAAGAGGCGACTAAAAGGGGGGATCCGGGGTTGCAGGCTCGAACCGTCTAGCAAGCAACCCCGGGAAGGACGCCGGTATGTGTGATCGCTTCCCGTCGTAAACACCAGATGGTGCGGGAGGAGCGAAAATTGCTCCCCCAGGGCAGAGTCCGATCGGGGCATCGCGCTTGGAGGATCACTTTGTTCCGTCGGAGATTTTTATTTATTTGTTAATTTAATTAATTATTCCATTCCATTCCATTCCCGGAGTTCTCCACCAAGCGTCCATCGGGGGGGGGGGGGGGGGGGGGGGGCGTCGCTTCCACGTCGTCGAGTACCTATTGAAGGTTTCTCCCTCGTAAACAAAGAAAAAAAGGTTGCGTAACATTGTAAAACAAGTATATGTTAGGCTTATTTAAACGCCAATATAATAAATAAATAATGTAATGCTGCTAGTGTCTTGGGTACACTGCCGCAGGGCAGCGATCTGGCTCTTATTTAGTTTCTTAATTTAGTTCAAGTTCTTATAATGTTAAATAACTTCTTTGTTTCTTAAGCAATAAATAAAAAATGTAGAATGAAATTAACTATTTTTTTATATTGCATGTGACGGTAGAAGGATAATTTAAATTTGTACGGCTCTGAGTCCCGCGGGCGCTCGTTGAATTCTTCTGTAAGGCGTCGGGCGCTATATCATATGTTTGCCTCTAACTGTTATAGTGTGTTCATGTAATCTTCATATCTGTTGTAGTACGTTCATGTAATCTTTCATAAGTGTAAGTACATATTAGACTTCATTAAATAATAAAAATAGGACCATGACGAGGATGATCACAGTAGACACGCTCCTATTGTTGGTGTCATTAATAATTATGTATATAAGATAATTTTATAAAATATCAGGTCGCGTAAGTAAGTAAGAGAAAAACTCCTCGCTAAAACTACAATACGAGAACCTCAACTAGCGAGGACTCCGTCTAGATGTCCCTTCAAAAGAAGAAAGCCGTCAGCCTCACAGACTCCAAAAAAATTTGTCGTGGGAACTGGCAGAGATCCCACCCCGGCTGGTAGAATAAGACGAGAAGTTACCGGACGCATCCGTACCTACTGTCAAACCAAGGATGTCCGAGCATTATAAGAATCTCACACAGGCGGGGTGGAGTTCAAATGGATATGGCAACTGGCAAACGAGCAGCTCTAGAAAGGGCGAAAGAAGCGCCAGAGGCAGGCAGGTAAGAGGTTGGTTGTCCCCGTTGTTCCGGGACCAGAATAGGGCTACGGTTTCCTCTGCCTGTCGCTCCCACGGCACTGGGTACCTTTTGAAGGTTTCCCCCTCATTAACAGAAAAAAGGCTATGAGACCCAACAGACAGATTGACAGACTTATTACGATAAGTCCTCCTTAACGCACTTCGAAATAAACTGGTAAACAAAGGTAGATTTATTATAATTATTCGTGTGTAGTGCCATATCACAGTAGGTCGTATCATATCGCTATAATTTCATGAATAACATAGGAGCAGGTGTGCGGTTAGCGATAGCAGGAACAATGATGTTTTGCGCCAACATTGCCAGATGCATAGCCCACACTTGCGATTCGTACTGCGAGATCACAAAATACATTTTTTAGGTTTTTTCTTATGCTTATAACAATGAACGTTGTTTATAAACAACGGCTCGTGCTATACAGCCAAGGTGTATAGCGGTAGACATAAAAGTAGCATTTTGCAAAGTAAAATTAACCATTTTTTAATTCCTCAATCAATTACTACTATTAAATGAATATCGATAAAATAATTCCAAATAAACTACGAAAGTTGTTTTTGTCAATTAAACCGGATACATTATCCAAACTAGAATCGTACAGTATATTGGAATAGTGACCCTGTGGAAGAGGATTACATAAGAGCTGTGGAAAGTTTACAAAACAGTGGCCGTGCATGCGGCGGGCGCAGCTGGCGACGCAGCTGGCCGCACCGCACCTCATCATTAAACAACAACGATCCTTGCTAGTTTTACATCGATACGAATGCCCTTCTACCGATGTGAATTTTTCATGCCCTGAAAAATTCATTAGACCTGTAGTTTATTCCCACGCGCCAGCCTTGAAGCCTTAAAGTGTAGACGGCGCACCTCTGTTTATTCTACGATTACATAAATATAAAAGGATCCATATTTTTGCACCAATCTATTTTAGAAGTCCTGCAATGTCTTTTTTATACATAACTAGCTGACCCGGCAAACGTTGTGTTGCCATATAAAAAAAAAAATCTAACATCGAGCGGTATGAAAATTGAGGAAGTTACTGAAATGGCTACTAAAAATAGGGGTAGGTGATAAAGGGGTAAAAATTTATTAACCAGAAGGATTTATTGTAACAAATTTAAGATGAAACAACGTATAAGTTTATTTTTTCTTAACTAAATATTTCTAATAAGGAAACATTTTTAATGAAAACAATTGAAAAAATTCGTCAGAAATAAATGACGCAGATCGTATACAAAAAATAAATTTGAAGGTTAGGATGGTTATAAGAAATATACCTACTCATATATACTCACTACGATTCCCACTCAATTCGGAAAAGTATAGTTTTTTATGCACACTTCAAAACTCTTTTAACACTCAAAACCTCTTGATTTAATATTTGATTCAGCACGTGTTCGAAAATAACTCAATGATAACAAAATATTTTTTTCAATTCTATCGCAGCGCCAACTGTTGGGAAAAACTATCATTAAAATAGATTATTATTTAATATTTGAAACTGCGATGGAGCGAAGTCTGTCGAATCCAATGTGAAACATTCCAAAATCAACAACTACTTACGAATTAAAAATTAATTAAAAAAACCTTTTTAAAAATTAGATTAAAAATTAATTAAAAAAATTTCATCAAAATCAGTCCAGTCGTTCAGGAGGAGTTCAGTGACATACACACGCACATAAGAAATATATACATAAAGATTTAATTTTCTACATACATTAAATGCTTGATTTTTTTACATCAAAATTGAAATAGTTTAATTTGGAAAGGATTATTTATTATGTCATTATTATTATTAAACCTACTGACACATCAACTTGTAGTTCTTTAGAGCCCGATTAGGAGAAAAAACATTATTTTCGATTCGTGGACTTATCGAGTTTCGACATACAAAAATTCTAATTTCTAACTTCCAATTTTGTATCTATTCAGGAGTGGTTACGCGTCTTTAATAGGCTTCAGGTAAAACCCACAGCGGGCGGCAGTACCTCTTTCCAGGTATACTGCGTCTTCGTTTCCTACTTTATAATTAAGGAAAACAGTCGATACTATCTTCTATGTTATGGTTACTTTCTATCAAACCGAACGAAAATCACTTGTATTGATAGCGCGTGCCACCATATATTCATCCCGCAAAATGTTGTACTCGTAGGATCTTCTAAACTATAAGTCCAATTTACATGCTATAAAGAGCAAATTTTATCTACATTAAACGCTTGATTTTTTGAAACAATTTATTTCGATGAGGATTAATATTTGCTACCTACCATTTTATTATGAACTTAATTTTCGTCTTCTTTTTATATCATAAAAACAGTTATTGTGGAGTACGATATAAAGATAGACATATGCCATCGCGGACTTATTTGTAGATATTTTCAAGGTGTACATACTGTAGAACATTATTTTAATTTATCTCGTAGGGTTCACAGCCAGCTTTTGCAATGTAAGCCAAAAAATAATTTTCTTATTTACGAAATCTGTAAAATTACCAGTGTTTTCTGGTATGTTATGCTTGTATTATTCATAAAAACCTTCCTGTTGAATCACTCTATCTTTTAAAAAATGCATCAAAATCCGTTGCGTAATAGTGGGATTATGCGTGATATATGCGTACAGTGAAGAGAAGGGAAGAATGGGTGAGAAGCTGAAATAATATTGAGATGATGAATCAATTATTATTGTACGACACACTACAATAATTAATTTATACCTAATTTCACTCTCATACAGCGTTACATAGCGAGGCGTGTGTCGGCGGCGGCGCGAGGCGGCGCGCGGCGGCCCGATAACCGCGGGTTATCAGCTCATGAACTTGAACTGTTGCCGAAACGGATTCGCCGTTTCCACTAAGCTTAAGAGTGCATCTCCACTTACACAAATGTGTATGCAGTATAGCCATTAGTATAAAATGTTAAGGTAACAAACGCGCCCCGACGTCAATTTCACTTACTTTTCGGTATTTTAACTTTAACCTAGTTAAATATATTCCAGTCCATCCCCGCAAGAAATACAATTATGACTTCTAGGTATCACTTTCTTCGGTCGGGCATAACTGATATCACGTTATTCGAATTATTGTGGAACATTACTAAATAATACAATTTATCCCTCCGCCCGTGCACTAGAAATTCTAACTTAAGCCACAGGAAATAGACAATTAAATAGCTGTAATGTAAGAGATGCCGGCTTGCACAACACAATGGAACAGGTGTTATTTATATTAATTACCAAACAATATTTTTCATATGCATATTTAATATAATATAATAATAATTAGCAATCAGATTATAGCAATCCTCTATAGGAATAACATGAGCAAAAGGAGTTAAAACTAGCCACAAGTTAACTCAAATACAAAACAGTCGACATTCACATAATAGTCAACTCTTCAAAAACATTTTGACGTCTCTATTTACTGAGTAACTGAATTTGTTTAAAGTTTAAAGGAAATTCTGGAATTCAGTGAGCATGTCAAACATGCGAACTACACGTATTACAGAATAGTCATAAAAAATAGTTGTATGTTTTAAGTGTTTGAACATTCAATCTGGTACACAAATGTTAGTGTATTATTTTCAAAAGTTATATAAAGTATTATGATCCCAGAAGGAATTGTTAAGTAAATCGTTTCATTAAAAGCGATTATGTAAAACAGAACTAAGCTACACTCCAAGATCGAGGTTTTAATAGTGTATTGAAATGTTCCATTTAAGTTACAAAAATTTGTTTATCGAGTTCGACTCGCTCAATAATAATAATAACACGCACAAAGGAACAGTAAGGGACAATCGAAACTATGCGACTTTATTTGAATATATCGACGGCCCCACCGAATAAACGGGCAAGAGAAAAATGGCAACTTTTACGAAACAGTAAAACCGTTTAAACTTGAATAACGCTCAAATGATAATAAATAGGTATATATAATGTATAATTAAATTAAATGTTATTAATAATATTTTCTGGTGGTATATTTACCTACATTGAAATAAATATCTACGATTTTCAGGAAATTAATGAAAAACTTATTATTTTTGATGTGAAACATCTATAGCCGCACGTAAAACCGATTTCTGGCGTGGCGACGCACGCTATACGATGGTATATACTCGTATATATACAGTCTATATGCAGTAGTGTGTACGGTGTGGCGACGCGTCGCCATGCGCAAAAATCGTAATATTTTATTTTATCATTATGACATATTTAGTTCCTATCACAATATGTTCTTTTCTGCATATTACTTTTAGAAAATAATGTCGATGTTTCACATCTGCCAGGCGTCCCGTGACGGCTCACATTTTTTTTTACTCTATGGAAATTTATGTGAATAGTTAACAGTATTGTGCCATTACACGTTTATTACATAATATATGTACTGTTATTCGTAGAATATAAAATGTATTAATTATATGCAATGATTTCAATAATTGATATAATATACTTTGAGTCTCTCATTAACAAAAAATGAGGATGTACAGGATAGCTTAAAGAATTGAAAAATGCAATAAAAAAGCATGTAAGAGCTCGTGCACGATTATAATTATTCATTGGCGCCAGCGATATGTAATCTTCTTGAATATACATATTTTGAGTTTCTGATCTGATCGAGCGATACATGGAGATCGTGTAAGTAATTAAAAAGGCGATCAATTATTATAGACGGAGAGCACATTGGAAAACGCCGAGGCTGAGCTACCGATTTGCGATAAGCATTGACATCGGAATGCCAACAGAAGTGTTGCACCCGAAAGCTGCCGCGCGATAGGTTTCACTTTCAAGCGGGGCGGGGCGAGGGGGGGCGCGGGCGCGGAGGCCAGTTCGGGCTCTTACCACAAAAAATAAACTACTTTTCCTTTCTCAAAAATACGTACTTTCACCTGCACCGAAACTAGCGAGAAAATACGCAGCGGGCGTCCGCTGCGTATTTTAAAAGCTTAATTTGATTTCAGAGGTCCGGCGCGGCGCTGAGCGGCGCTCGGCGTCACATTACGAGAACACGTAAACGTTCTTGCTGCACGCGATGCGCTGTCGTAATCGTTTGCGGATGTCGTTGTGGCGTGCACTAATCTAGTCGTATGCAAGTAATTTATAGCACAGTTTATAATATTATTAGTTTCCCAAAAGTAGTCAAATTAACTGTAATACTCTGATAAATTATCTGCCTAAATTGCGGCCATTGAGCACTTTGTCTGTACATCTGTGTCCCCAAAAAAATACTAGCCACCTCACTCGCCAAGAATGTGTAAGAAGGAAAAATTATAAAATAACCAAATGTGGTAGCAACCTATTAATATATAAGTCCAATTATTACCTACTTATAAGGAAGACGTATGCATCGATCGATACATAAATATGAATTAGTAACATTGTCAATACTCAAAAAGATAGAAATGGCAACATCGGTCACGTAGAGCCGGTATAATTGCGAAGTGGCAATCGCGACATTGGCGCAGCGCAAGGACGGCGGAGAAGGAACTGACGCGGCGGCATCCTGCAGCAGCGGCCCCTCGCGCCAGCCGCGCGCCAATCATCGCTAATTTCCGCACGTTTCTTGCACCTCCGCTGACGTGCAAGGGGTCTGGGAAAATTGCATGATATCGCTTTTCCTCTTAACACTTTGACTGTTTCCGTCACAGAAAAATACCTACCTATTCAAATTGATCGTGTGTATTATAAGTACTGCGTTAGACGTAGTGCCACAATTGATTTCAATTAGTTCTTAGCCATACTGCGTATGACATGATTTCTGAAAAATATGGAATTCAGACTTATGTAAATGTACGATTTATCGAGGTGTCAAAATATAGGCAAAGATATTTCGGGTTTGGGACTCACATAGCAAACTTCACTTCGCTACAATCGATTATACTATTTCCATTTCTTTATTTTCTCGATGACAGTTCTTTGTAGTGTTGTGACCAAATAAGCAATGATATCGATCGCATATATTTATTATATGTATTTTGAATAAAGACAAAATACAGCAAAGCTTACAACGTAAGAAAAATAAGACAATTTACTGACGTTGATCCTGCTAAGTGCATGTGCGGAAGTAACAGCCGAAAACTGGGAAAAAATTGTGAAAAGAACCTAAAACATTATAGCGTACAAGAACTTATAATAAATGTTGAGGAGAGCTATTATCGGGCCGCGTGGCTCTCAAAGCCTCCGTCTAAGTGTGGGCTCCGCTACTTTAATGGGTATCTCTACTCGGAATGACGTCGAACTTAAGTTATGGCATTAACTAATTAATTATTAATTAGCTAACAGAATATTGGTTTTTGTCAAGGAAATAAGCCTGGCTTAATATTAAAAAAATGGATAGCGAGCAAATTATAGCGCGTATTCATAGACACGGTGGTGTGGTGCAGAAGGGATGTTATTGTACATTTGTTAGTGTATGTACGAGTACGTTAATTCGTGAAAAGCTCTGTCGGCGACGCGAGCCGCGGTCAAGACTGGCCACGTGCTCTCGGCGGGCCGCGGGCGGCGGCGGCGCGGCGGCGGGGCGGCGGCGGGGCGGCGCGGCCGAGGGCACGCGGCGAGCTCACGTGCGCCGGAACGGGACTTCGCCCTTGACACTCGCGACACCTGACCGCCGCAGCCTTCGCCGCTCGCATACGTTTCCAACCCTCATCGCACCCGATGACAGTTTCATTCACAGTCGTAGATCCATATTTAAACTGAGCTCTTAATCGTAAGAGCCTTGTCTTTGACGAGTGGTATTCTTATTCTATCAGTACCCTTACCATGAGTTTTAACGTTTCGAAAAATATGACTGTTTTGGTATTTGTTTGCGTATTGGCCCATACGATTTCCAAGTTCTGACACAATCCGCTAGGGGCGCTGATTGGAATTTGTATGGGCAAATACGTAAACAAATACCAAAACAGTCATATTTGTCAAAACGTTAAATCTCCTGGTAAGGGTACAGGACTAAGGCGGAGAAGTTAGTAAAATCGGACAGAATGTTAACTTTCATATATAGGTAATATAATAAATAACAATAGAAAAGTGCTCGTAAAATGATGAACTCGAAAACGTATCTATCATCATCGTATCTGTAATAAGGTATAAATTATATTTATAATATTTTAGACTTTTACAAGTATATCAATATCTTTTCAAGACTTTTATTGGTATTTCGTTACTAGTATAAGTTGCATATACTTTTCAAATGGTTTCTTGTACCATATATAAAAAAATTAAACTGTTACTATTCCACAATCGCTATCGCTAATATTACATATATTGTTAGACGTATGCATTTAAGCAAGGAGCGTGAGCGCACGATAGTCCGTAATGGCGGTCAAGAGCACGAAACATTGATAACTTTACGTATCCGTTTGTATACATACAAACGGTTATGTGACGGCTTGTATGTGTAGTGGACATACGGTACCATGTAAAAGTATCTGCACGGATTGCTTGACGTCATGTGCGCGTGCGCGTCCAACACAGGCACGCACACTCGCACACACTGTGTGTATGCGAACACAACAAACATGACAAATTTACCTGTTGTTTGCGTGCGCAGCTGATTTATATTTATTTATGTATGGCGACTGAGCCGACCGTGGCGCGTCGGTTCGAGCGACAGTAGAAATATGGAACAGTATGGAAACTCCCTACAAAGCGTTCGAAACGGCACACTCGGCAAACATGCGCATCGACGAGGCCCCTAAGCGGTTTTCGCAGTGCTGCAGTAGCGACTGTCGCATCAAAACGAGTGGTCACGTTGCTATTTATTTCTGCGATCTTTTTAAAAAATGACACGAGGGTATTGCGTGGCATACGGCTGTTTGAATTCGGCTTCATAAAAACCGGAGTTATCATTTTTGATGTGAAACATCTATAGCCGCACGTAAAACCGATTTCTGGCGTGGTGACGCATGCCGTGGCGCCACGCTATACGATGGTATATATATACAGTCTATATGCAGTAGTGTGTACGGTGTGGCGACGCGTCGCCATGCGCAAAAATCGTAATATTTTTATTTTATCATTATGACATATTTAGTTCCTATCACAATATGTTCTTTTCTGCATATTACTTTTACAAAATAATGTCGATGTTTCACATCTGCCAGGCGTCCCGTGACGGCTCACATTGTTTTTTTTAATTCATTTTTATGTTTATTCATTTCTTTTATTACTTTCATTTTTATTCATTTGTATGCGTCCACCAAAACTCGTAAAAGGTTACGCCGTAATTAATAACAAATTAAACATCTACAAAAAATCAAAGTAAGTTGTCTCACAAGTTGTATCAATACCCTGTAAGGTTAGTTGTAAGTGAGATTGTATAAGTAAATATATAAATAATAAATAAAATTTTACATTGTTTTCCGTATTTAAAAGCATAATAATAATTATTATCGTATTTTGCTGGGATTAACCGACGCCGTGAGATTACCTACTTATATTATTTGTAAACTGCGTAGTTATGACAGTTCAGTTGATTGATCATAATAGCACAGTAAATGCTAAAATCATAGATCAAAGGCTATAAACAGAAATAAATAACACTATTATTAAAAAATAATATAGTGACAACCTTATTCTTCAATGGAGTGTAGGTAATTATTTTATCAACTAGGCTTAGTTTCCATACTGTTCCATATTTGTACTGTGCTGCAGGCGCGCAGCCCTAACGGGAACTCTCGCCCAGCGCACCTGTAAGTATATAATTCAAGGACAGGGCCGAGTTTCAATACTGTATAGATCACTACCGATTACTACGAAATCCGGAACGTTGCTTCGAGCCAGGCTTAGGTAGATCGAGCCGAGTTAATGGCACATTTTTATTAAGTGTATTGCTGAGAGTGATCACTATTGACGATGGTCTCTTGGTATCCTTTGGCAGAAGTTTTCACTTCTTTTTCAGAAAAAGAAAGCTATGTACTTGCGAGGCTCCCACAGAGCTATGAGCATACACTTTGTCACTGGGTTGTTGTAGAGCTCTTCAATCGTGACTTTTTTCATTAGTAGAGAAGATATTTTTGTCTTTTTCACCCGCGTATCGAGACAACAAATGTTTTGATCCATCCTCTGTCTACAACTGTAGGGACTGATTTTGGGTCTGGTCTTATTTGATAATACGCGACCAAAGGCCTAGAAGGAATCTTTATTTCCCGCGATAACTTTTTTTGTTTCCATATAACGGTTCAGCGAACTTTGACTTTAACAGCAATTTACCCTGTGTAGTAGTGTGTAGTTCTAGTAGACCTTAGCCGCCCCAATCTCTTATGTTCTTCAGCGGAAGAACTTTTGGTTTAACCTACAATAGTACGATATACGTCAAGTTCAATATGAAACATTAAATGTAACTACATTGTTTTCGTCTGTTGGTTGAAATAAGGCTGTTAAGAATGTTCCAAATCAGTTTTTCAAGCCCATATAGGCTCTAGAAAACCGGGCATACCGCGGCCAACTTTTGCCAAACCAACAAACCTTCGACAAGCCTAGAGGTTGCACGCGCGGTATTTCTAGTCGAGTCAATAAGTTCAAAAACTTGAAAAATATACTTAAAACTAAAAATATGAGAGTTTGCTCATTCGATTCAGAATTACGTATAGAACAATATCAAACACATTACAACACTCAACAACATTTTTTAAACAAAATAAGATGTAATAGAACATCAGTTTATATTATCTCAACAAATATTAAGAACTTAACAATTTTAAAAGAAGACCCTCTAAAGAAAGGAAATTTCCAATAAAAAACCTAAATTTCCGGAACTCTATACTATTATTTATTACTTAAATTTAACGCGGACCTCTACGCGCCCAAATTTCAAATGTTACGTGTCAATTTTTTAAATTTATATTTATAGTCTGGTCGCTGAAAGATTGCATTCCCGAAGACGGTCAGTTGGACATGATTACAGATGGGTATAGCGAAATTTGCATGTATCAATAGTAGCTTCTGAATAGCGTAAAGAAAATATAAAACGAGAATAATATATTTGAAAATATTTCATGAAAAATATGTGTGACATAAAATAAATAAATTTATAATCTATATAATAATATATATATATAAAAGCGAAAAGATACTCACGTTCAAAACGTATTAATCAAGGTTTTGACTAAACTACTGAAGACTATAATCATGAAATTTGAAATATAGTTTCATTTTATAAGGTAGATGCGCACTAAGAACGGATTTTTTGATATTCCAACGTTAAGGGGGTTAAATGGGAGTTGAAAGTTAGTATGAAAGTCCGTCAGTTTTAAAGCAAACTGGGTGAAAATTGGTATTTAGCTTTCTGATTTAGAGTAATAGAAATCTAATTTATGGGTTTTTTCAAAATCAACCCTAAAGGTGGTTAATAGGGGTTGATAGCTTATTTTAAATTTTGCCATTTTGGAAGCCAGCACTATGAAAGTAAGCCATTGCTCTACTGATTAGATATAGTGGAACTTTAATTCTACCGTTTTTGGAAAATCAACCCTTATGTGGGTTAAATAAGGGTTGTATGTTTGTATGAAAATCCCCCAGTTTTCATCTAATCTCTATGAAAATCTGTATTTAGTTTTTTTGGTAGAAAAGAATTAAACATTTATTTCGTTGTTTTTGGAAAATCAACCCTTAAGTTGGTAAAATAGGGGTTGACAGTTTATTTTAACATTTGCCAATTTGAAAGCCAGCATTACGAAAGTTAGTCATTGCCTTACTGATTAGATATAGTGAAACTTTAATTCTACCGTTCTTGGAAAATCAACCCTTATATGGGTTAAATAAGGGTTGTAAGTTTGTATGAAAGTCCCCCAGTTTTGATGTAAACTGTATGAAAATCGGTATTTGGGTTTTCGATAGAAAATAATTAAACACCTATTACACCATTTTTGGAAAATCAACCCTTAAGTTGGTAAAATAGGGGTTAACAGTTTATTTTAAAATTTGCCAATTTGAAAGCCCTACGAAACTTAGTCATTGCCTTACTGGTTAGATGTAGTGGAACTTTAATTCTACCGTTATTGGAAAATCAACCCTTATGTGGGTTGAATAAGGGTTGTAAATATGTATGAGTCCTCCAGTTTTGATGTAAACTGTATGAAAATCGGTATGTGGATTTTTGATAGAAAATAGTTAAATATTTATTTCATCATTTTTGGAAAGTCAACCCTTAAGTTGGTAAAATAGGGGTTGACAGCTTATTTTAAAATTTGCCAATTTGAAAGCCAGCACTATGAAAGTTAGCCATTGCTTTACTGGTTAGATATAGTAGAACTTTAATTCAACCTTTTTTTGAAAATCAACCCTTATTTGGGGTAACTAAGGGTTGTAAGTTTGTATGACCCCCCAGTTTTAATGTAAACTGAACGAAAATCGGTATTTGGATTTTCGATAGAAAATAATTAAACACCTATTTCATTGTTTTTGGAAAATCATCCCTTAAAGTCGTTAAATGGGGATTGGAATTTTATTTCAAACTCCGTTAATTCGGAAGCAAGGACTAGAAAAACTTGCATTTGGCTTTCCTGTTGGAAATAATAGAACACCTATTTTACCGTTTTTGGAAAATCAACCCTTAAGTTCGATTAATAGAGGATAGAACTTTATTTAAAAAATCCGTTAATTTCAAAGCAAGGACTGTAAAAATTTGCAATTGGCTTTCTGGTTGGGAATGACAGAACTTTTTTAACACTATTTATGGAAAATCTATCCTTAAGAGGGTAAAATAGGGAAAGAATCTTCGTTTAGAAGTTCGCGAATTTTGCAGGACAGTCTATGAAAACTGTTATTTGGCTTTATGATTGAAAATAATAGGACACCTATTTCACGGTTTTCGGAAAATCAACCCTTAAAGTCGTTTATTAGGGGATGGAACTTTATTTTGAAGCAGTGATAGCCTAGTGGTTAAGAAACGCGGCCTATCGATCGAGGGGTCCGAGGTTCAAATCCCAGGGCACGCACCTCTGATTTTCAAATAAACGGTGAAGGAAAACATCGTGAGGAAACCTGCATACCTAAGAGATTTATAAAAAAAAAAAAAAAAAAACTTAAGGGTATGTGAAGTCTACCAATACGCACTTGGCCAGCGCGGTGGACTATGGCCTAATCCTTCTCATTCTGAGAGGAGACCCTTGCCCAGCAGTGGGACAGTAATGGGTTGATGATGATGATGATGAACTTTATTTTAATATCTGTGTATTTGGAAACCAGGACTGTTAAAATAACATTTAGCTTTTTGGTAGGAAATAATAGATCTTCCTTAACACCGTTTATGGAAAATCTAAACTTAAGAGGGTAAAATAGGGGTAGAACCTTCGTTTAGAAGTCCGTAGATTTTGAAGCAAAGTCTATAAAATTAGGTATTCGGTTTTCTGATTGAAAATAATAGAAGACCTATTTCACCGTGTTTGGAAAATCAACCCTTAAGGTCGTTTAATGGGGAATGGAACTTTATTTTTGAAACCGTTAATTTGGAAGCAAGGACTGTAAAAATTAGCAATTGATTTTCTGGTTGGGAAAGATAGAACTTTTTTAACACCATTTATAAAAAAATCTACCCCTAACCGGGTAATATAGGGGTGGAAAGTTTGTTTAGAAGTAAGCAGATTATGAAGCAAAGTCTATGAAAATTGGTACTTTTCTTTCTGGTTGTAATTAACATATTACTTATTTTTCCGTTTTTGGAAAATGAACCCTTAAGGTCGTTAAATAGGGGTTGGAACTGTATTTTATAATCCGTTAATTTGGAAGCAACCACTATGAAACACTATCATTAGTCTCAATTAAGTATCTGAGTCACTGTTTTTTTAGATCAACCCTTAAGACGGCTATAAAAGGGTGTATGCATTATGCCTTTCTGTTTACACATCTGTTTCAACATTTTTAGCAACTCAACAATCAACCCCATTAAGATACTATATGTTTTAAATCGTTATTGATGTTACTTCCGTTGGCGTGTCTGGAAAAAGAATTCCACGGGCCGTCGAAACATATATTTTTAACATGGGTATATATTGCGCGTGCTGAAGTGCAGAACAGCGGTTTCTTAGAGTTACATACCTAAAGGATAAAAACCGAACCCTATTACTAAGACTTAGCTGTCTGTCCGTCTGTCCGTGTGTCACAGGGCTCTATCACTGGAACCGTAATAGATAGACATTTGAAATTCTTACAGAGGGTGCATAACGGTGGCCGCTATAACAACAAATACTAAAAATAAAACAAAGTTGAAAACAAAAAGGGGTCCCATACAACAAACTGCTATTCGATATTTTTCCAACTAACTTTTGTACCGTTACAGGTAAACAGTTCAAATTTACACAATACGTGTACTTTAATGGCTGCTGCAATATTAAATACTATAAAATTTAAACAAATGAAATTTTTGGTTGTACGGAACCCTCCAGGTGCGAGATTGACTTGCACTTGGCCAATTATTAGTAACGCCCAGACCCGCGGGCCAGAAAGGAAAGTCGCGGGCCACACACCACCCGTGGGTGTCGGGTTGCCGACCGCTGGTGTTGAATATTAGCTTTCAGAAATTTGCTGATAAAGTATTTATTGATGCATATTATGTACATAGGAATATTTTTGAAATTTTACTAAGGAGGTAAAAGAAGTGTTATATGTATGATTCGAAGTTAGAAACGCGAAATTTCAGATAACGTCTATTCAGACAAATACACGACAACGTGGTCGGATGCATATTTCTTATATGATAATGTGTAATTTTATTCAAATTGGCCTACATTTTGGCATCCTGATTAGGTACATTGCAACTACTTTGGACACACTGCTTGCCAACATTTTGTCCTGCCGTGGGGTATGGTTGTGGTTATCCGTGGATTAGTGATGGTGATGTGGTAGACACATAGACCTTGGATTAAAATTTTGGGCTAGAACAGGGCTACAGTATTCCCTGCCTGTCGTACGAGACTAAAGGGGGACTTCTGGAGTTGCGGGCGGCAAGAATGGGAGCTCTAACCACCCAGCCAGCGACCCTGGAAAGAACCACTGTATGTAAGGCCCCATATACCATGGTCGGTTCCTATGGAATAGTGTAAATAACAATTATTGTATCCTACATGAAACTTATATTTTAAAGAAAGTTTCATTACAGTCCACTAATTAGAGTTTTAGTGTATGTTTCTGAAGATAGCTTGACCAATTTAGGTACACATTGACGAAAACAAAGCTTTTAATAATTAAATATTAATGCTACTTTATCGTTAAAATTGTTAAAGGTACAAATTTACGATTACAGTTATTTGTAATGTCATATCACATTATTTTACGCGGGCGACGCCGCGGGTTCTGCTAGTTTATAAATAAACTAGGTATCGCTTGTGTGCGCTCGCTGCTAAAGCAGCTCGCGGAACGGTTGTCTTCTTTAGTTTTGCGTGCAAAATTTTTTTACATTTTTTCCCCTATATTGAAGTTTTATTAATTCTGATTGGGGCTGTTTGGAAAAGATATGAGTTAATATTTGCAAAATACCAAGAATTTGGGTCGTGATTTTTTTGTCTATAAGCCATACATTTTAAAGACATAATAAGGAGACAAAAGCTTGAAATATTACATACAAAAATAACTATTTATAAAAATTGTTATTTCTTGTATGACAACACTAAAATATTTTTTTATCAAAATGTGAAGAATATTAGTACCTACAAACGCCTCATACATTCTAATGATATCAATAGAAGGCAACAGCTTGAAATATTGCATACAAAAATACATATATATGAAAATTATTATTTCTTGTATGGCAACACTTGAATATTTTGTTACCAAAATGTGAAGTCTATTAGTACCTACAATCGCGTCATACATTATAAGGTTGTCAAAAATATACAAAAGCTTGAAATATAACATACAAAAATGCATATGTATGAAAATTATTATTTTTTGTATGACAACACTGAAATATTTTTCCACCAATATGTACAGTCTATAAGTACCATTAAACGCCTCATACAGAAAACTGACGTTAAGTGATGCTGGGCATGATGGTGGTGGTCTTTAAAGGGAGACAACAGCCCGAAACACCACATACAAAAATACAAATGTATGAAAATTATTATTTTTTGTATGGCAACACTAAGATATTTTTTAATCAAAATGTGCACAATATTAGTACCAACAAACGCCTCATACATTCTAATGTTACCAATACAAGACAACAGCTTGAAATATTACGTACAAAAATATATATGTATGAAAATTAATATTTTTTGTATGGCAACACAAAAATATTTTTTTACCAAAATGTGCAGTCTATTAGTACATACAAACACGTCATACATTATAACGTTGTCAAAAATTTACAACAGCTTGAAATGTGACATACAAAAATGCACATGTATGAAAATTTTTATTTTTTGTATGGCAACACTGAAATATTTTTTTATACATTGGTACAGTCTATAAGTGCCATTAAGCGTCTCGTACAAAAAAATGACGTCAAATGGTGGCAACAGCCTGAAATCTTCGATATTCCTGTAGAAAATGCATTTGTATGAAAACATTTTTTTTGTATATGGCAACATTGGATTTTCGATTTTTTACATAGGGTCCATTTGAAATAAAAAATATCTCCCATACATAACTTATATGCTCTGTCCACGGTTTCCGCCCAAGGACTCAAAAAGTGAAAATCGTGAAAAAAAATTCTGTATCCCAGTGTTGCCAGTTGATTAAGATGAAAATGGTCAAATGTCATTATGGCACCCAAAAAAAATAGTTCTGTGAAAAAATTTCATTAAAAATATTTCTCCTTCTACTTTTTGCATTTTTGAATGGAAAGTTCCAAAAAATGTATGAACGATGAAAAAAAAAACTTTACCTGGCAACACTTCGAGCCGAGCTCCGTGACCGCCCGATACAAAGCGACTCGCTCAAATGTTGCCAACCTCAAAATATTTCACTTCGAAAAATGCATTTTTTCGTACATTTTACAAAATGGCTGACACAAGGTGCGCCATCTGATTAAAAAAAAAATATTGCCATATGATAAAATTGAGGATATAATCCGGCCAATAAATGAAAAATATCGAAAAAATATTAATAAAACCACCGCGCTACGACCCCACAAACACACCTCGAAAAATGAAAGATTTCAAAGTCAAATATCTCGGCGGCCATCTTGTTTTTCCATTTTTTTCTAATTTTATCGTAACAGTCGTCCCACAATTAGTCAAAAATGACACCAATCTCAGATAGGCGCGCAGAATAAAAAAAAAGTTGAAAATCGCAGGAGGGCCGCCATCTTGAATTTTGTATGTTTCCCATTTTTCCTATAACCACCATAATATACCGAAAAAATATCTCATACATTATTACTACCCCCCACCAATAGTTTAGGCTGGGCTACTCGAAATGTCAAAAAAGTGAAAAAAAAAATCTAGCTCCCAGTGTTGCCAGTTAATTTGGATGAAAATGGTCAAATGTCATTAGGACCCCCCTGACAAATACCCATGTAAAATATTTTCATTAAAAATGTTTCTCCTTCTACTTTTTACATTTTTGAATGGAAAGTTCCAAAAAAAGTATGAACGAAGAAGAAAAATCCTAAACCTGGCAACACTTCAAGTCACGCTCCACAACCGCCCCATACAAGGCGATTCGCTGAAATGTTGCCAACCTCAAAATATTTCAATTCAAAAAATGCGATTTTTCATACATTTTACAAATTGCCTGACGAACGATCCGCCATCTGATTAAAAAAATGAATAAATCCGATTTGGTAAAATTGAGCATATATCCGAGAAAAAAAACGAAAAAAATCAAAAAAATATTTAAAAAAACACATCAGTGCCACCCCGCGAACACACCTCGAAAAATGAAAAATTTCAAACTCATGTATCTCGGCGGCCATCTTGTTTTTTCAACTTTTTCTAATTTCATCGTATCAGTCGCCCTCAAATTAGCCGGAAACGATACCGATCTTGGATAGGTGCAAAATAAAAAAAAAAGTTGCCCAATCAAGCTCGGCCGCCATCTTGAATTTTGAAAGTTTCAGATTTTTCCCATAGACACGGAGGCAAACAAAAAATTCGACTCATACATCAAACCCACCCCCCACCACTCCTTCAGGTCGAGGAAGTCGATTTTTCGTAAAACTGAAAAAAAATTCCTGCGGCCAGTGTTGCCAGTCGACATCGACGAAAATGGTCAAATGTCATTACGACAGCCAAAAAAAATATTCCAGTGAAAAATTTTCATCAAAAATATTTCTCCTTCTACTTTTCATATTTTTGAATGAAAAGTTTGAAAAATTGTAAGAGTGGGGAGAAAAAAACTCAAACCTGGCAACACCTCGGGCCGAGCCCCATGACCGCCCCGAACAAAGCAAATCGCTCAAACGTTGCCAACCTCCGAATATTTCACTTCAAAAAATCCGTTTTTTCATACATTTCACAAATCGCCTAACAGACGACCCGCCATCTTGTTGAAAAAAAAAAATTAATCCGATTTGGCAAAATTGATGATATATCCGAGAAAATTTAAAAAACTGGCAACAAAATATTAAAAATCCCGAGAGATACGACCTCCCAAAAACACCTCGAAAATTGAAAAATTTCAAACTCAAATATCTCGGCGGCCATCTTGGTTTTTCATTTTTTTCTAATTTCATCGTAACACCTACCTGAATATTATTCGAAAAAGAAACAAACATCAGCATAAAGTCAATAAATAAAAAAGTTAAAAATTTTAAATCGGCCGCCATCTTGAATCTATGGCATCTCATATTTTTCCCTTTGCCTCGGGGGGGAGAGGAGAAAACCCGCCATAGACAACAAAGTCGCTCCTCGCCGGCATCATGGAGAACGGCATGTCAGTCAGTCAGTGGTAAGTTCAGGATTATATATATATAATTTATTTTATCATTTACAAATACGTAGTAAACCAACATTTATTTCAAATATTTTACTTTACTTTGTAGTGACATAGAAGTCGGTTGTATTTTTTTGTAATTTTTTTACTTTGTCTAAACGCAGTAATGTTATAGTTGTGAAAGTGATTGTGTATGTGTAATATGATATAGAAATAATGGATTCAATTTAATTGTGAAGTTCAGGTTCAGGTTCAGGGGATGTCAGTTTTTTTGAAATCCTTTAATTTTGAAGCAACTACTATAAAATTTAGTATTTGGCTTTTTGGATAGAAACAGGGACACATCTATTTATCCCCTACCGAAATGTCTACCTCGTAGAGGAAAAAATACGAGTTGAAAGTTCATTTGATCAACCGTCAATTTTGAAGCAAACACTATGAAATTCTGTATCTGGCGTGGTGGATAAAAATAATGAAATTCTACCCCTAACGAGGTAAAAATAATTGCTAGAACTGAATTACTGGAGTTATATATTTTATAGAGCGTAAATGGTGGAATAAAAAAAGTTAACCACAGGCTATTCATTACACATACATAATATATATATATATATATATGTATATATACTATATATATATATATATATACTATATATATATATATATATATATATATGTATATATACTATATATATATATATATATATAATACATCAATCAAGATGACTGTCTGACTAAATGAGTAGTGTTGCTGTGTTAACGCAAAAGGGAAACTGCTGAACTTCAGACTGCTGGAATGTTCATAGGTTCTTTATATAGCATAAATGAGCACTACGAGGATAAAATAGCATAATATTGTTTGAACATCTTTTGATTTTGAAACAGATACCTACGAAATGAAACTTTATATTTGGCTTTCTGGATAAAAATAATGAAACGCCTATTTCACCGTTTTTGGAAATTCTACTTCAGCGTTTTTAGTGCAGTCGGGTTTTTTATTTTTTAATTAAATTACTTGTTTACTTTGTAATGACATAGAAGTCGGTTTTATTTTTTTGTTAAAAAAATGTTTGCACCCTTTTGAGTGTTGGCATACTAATGTTTATATTAATACTAGATAAAATTGTATAAACGTGATCATGAATAAATGTAAGGTCTGAATTCATACGGATTGGACCCACCTGCTCGCAGGGCGCTGCCTCGCCCTGCTCCCTTAGTTTTATATTGTCTAGTATGTTCCAACTTAACCTAACCAATTCAATACGAAATACTTCAGGCGAGGCTACATGAAATACTTTTTTATTGGCTAGGTTAAGTTGGAACAGAAAAGTAAAACTCTGCGAGTGAGTCGGTCTAATTCATCTGTATTCAGTAGTTAAGAAAAACTACAACGTTTACGGTAAACATATTTTATATTTGTAAGAAGTACCTAATTGTCAAGTTACTGTGGTTTAGGTCAGCAGTGCCCCGCGTAATTTGATTTTCTGGATTGAATGATTAATTCACCGAATCGATCCATTACTGGAGATCGTATTTCCCCAGCACACTTGATATATAGTAGAGGATTCCGCTATACGCCCACCTTAACCGAGCTGGTTAATGGATGAAACGTTTTTTATATCAGAATATGATTTAAAAAAATGTTTTTCTTAAACATTTCACTGGTTTTGTTAATAAATAAACTTTTTTATTTTACAATATAGAAGTAGCAGACGAGCATGCAGTCCACCTGATGGTAATTGGCCACTGCCGCCCATGGACATCTGTAATCAACCCCAGATAGGCCTTGATTACCCAGATAGATTACCACACCCTTCAAACCGGAACACAGCAGCGCCTAACACTGCTGTTATTAAGCAGAAATAGGTGTGGCGGTGGTGCCGTCGGAGTCGAACCACAAAGGGCTCTACCACCTTCAAACTACATAACAATCGAAAGTATGACGCCTGTAGAATATGCAAATGTTAGGTTGGCTATTTTCCCGTCACATCCCTTGAGTAGGCAGGTATAAACCGGTAAACATGTTGGCCTACCCAAGAATCCTGACAGGATAAAAATAGTCAACCTAACGTTTGCATATTCTATGGGCTTCATACTTTCGATTGTTATGTAATTTATCTATTACCATCGTAAGGGGCGACTAAAATAGAGCTGCCGGGGTTGCGGGGCGCATGAGTGGGAGCTCTAATCACCCAGCGAACGCGGTAAGGACGACGTAAGCACCCGGTAGAATGTGTGGGACGAGCAAAAAGCTTCCACGTGGAGCGCCCCACCGGGATACCGCGCTCAGAGGACTCCGGTTGCGTTCCAAGGGAGTTTCTATAGTCGTATACGTAATGCTGAGAACAGCCACCAGAAGGATTTTAGTACCTACTAAACTATCAGATCACGGACATCATCGGCATGACATTGTATCATACGTACGATATCCACGTTATGAACTTCTAGCTTCTAGCTTCTTATAATAAGAAGATAAGAAAAAAATCTTGGCTGCGAAACATTCAAGAGTGGACCGGAATAGTAAGCTCAGCTGAACTGTTTCGCCTCTTAAAGGGATTTAGAAAGCTGATAGCCGACCTTCATTAGTTGGAGAGGCACCGCAAGAAGAAGAAACTATCAGATAATGTGGATTTCTTACCTAAAAATCCCCCGTAATGTGGTGTCGCACCTACGGCACCATCGTCAACAAGGTCAATAAGGGCACCATTTATTCTCTAAGTAAGTTTTTAAGCTTGTTTCATTTTTCTTTTTCAGTTTAGTCCTCAGGAATATTGATGCATAAGTAAACAAATTAAGGTTGGAGTCTTGAGTTCTATAGGTTCTTGGTTACAGGAGAACAGCAGCAGTGGACACTTAACATTTAACATTACAAAAAAATAAAATAGTTTTTATTTTTTTCCTACATTCAGTATAAGCAAAAAATCATATACTTATGCAAAGATATGGGTATGCAAGAACCATATCAGTTTGTTTTGAAATGTAGAACAAGGATGCCATAAATATGTATTAGCGGCCTAATATACGAGCGCCCGGCGACCGGCGACCGCCGACAATAGACCTGTCGTCAACGTGGCTGTCGCTGGTGCTTGGTGCAGCGTAAGCATTAGTTTACCCTTCTTAGTCATCTCAAGTACATACCAAAATACAACCAACGAGACTCTTTCTCATTAGTTAGAACCACACTTTTATTATGGGCATTCCATTTCTTTGGCAATTTAGGATTTTGTTATTTTTATTTCATCTGATTGTTGACTGATGATCTGTTGACTTTATATATCCTATTATATAGTAGGATTAAAAATTCCTTCGTTATGGATACGTTTGAGTAAATGCAGAATTCGACGCATTTTTGTTGATTTTAATGGTTTACACCACGCTATTTATATGCTACAATATTTTCGAGACCTTACACTTTTCCTTTTTGTTTCAAGTAAAATGTAAAAATAGTATCACTACATGGTTTACGATATATTATTTGTGATTCCACGATGCCTTTTCTTTATCGTCAACAAGAATTTCTGGCCTCAAAGTTCGGTAGGTCATAATACCCAGAGCGAAAACTTTGGGAACAAAAATGTACTACGAGGGTCAAACTGAAAGTTCTTAGAAAATCAAAAACTAAGCAAACTAACAATTTATTTATTTGATTATAACTTTTCACAATAGTATCCGTTCACATCAATACATCGATGCATCCGATGGAACCACTGCGAAAAGCACTTTGTCCATTCGGACTTGGGGGTCTCTTCGATTATGTCACAAATTCTCTTCACCCATCGATGTTTTCCGGTGAATACGAAATCTGCGGTATATTTTATGTAAGGTATCATTATGCAGGCGGCATAGCTTACCGACAGGTCAACCTTGGCGCAGGGATACTTGGGATAAATCATGGTGCACTGGAATCGCAATGTGTCGCAAACGTTTCCACATGTGAGCACGAGCGCGCCGGCAGGATGCGTTCCCGGCATGCCGTGCACTCGGTGCACTCCAGCGTCCGCGCGACCGTTTTAATGGATGCCAATTATCGCTGCCTCCTGCGATCATACGCCACTGTTCACGACTTGTGCCCGTGACAATGATTGTTGTCGTCAATTCTTGTCAATAAATATGAACAATCGCTACTACTAAGATATATCGGCATTGTTCCGATCATAAACTTTACGCTTAGTTTTTCGCGAATAAAGATTATATTTGTACCAAGCATGTTTTTTTTGTTTAGTGCAGTTTATTTGATCATTATCAAACAACTCGCTGCAAATAAAACTTTTCACTAAGAGCGTACAATAACGATATTTTTCAAAAATGTGTCCAATTTCTGCTATGTAATAATAAGATTGGGATTAAGCATTTGTTTCAATGATCGGTGCGTGAAACGGAGCGTCGTTCGCGCGATATTCGCGTATCTTCGTCACTACAGCCATCAGCGCCCAATGTTATACCCTATATCTAAAGGAATAATATAGGTATGGATGTTTTTATCTTCAAGGCACATTCACATTCGAGAGTTGACCATATGCTATGAAATGTTCAAGAACCCTGCTAGCCCGCATTTGACCAGTGTGCCGCACTGAAATTTTCCCTGTTTGCATGAATCATATCTGCCTCTTTCTTTGTCAATAGGGATAGGGTGAGGGACTTCGTATGTTTTACAATTAAAGGTATATAATACAGTAAGGAAATAGTCAAAAGTGGTATAACACTCAGCGGTTCGACTCCGGCGGAACCACCGCCACGCCTATTTCTGCCTAATAACAGCAGTGTCAAACGCTGCTGTGTTGAAGGGTATGGTAAGGAAGACATTTTTTTTCGAGGTATTCCATTCCATTTTCCATTCCAGCTTAGTCCTCAGGGGAAGCGGCGTATCTGTGGTCGACCTCCGGTAGGAACCTAATCCTATAGCTTACCATTAGATGAACTGCTACTACGAGTATATTATAAAAAAGTAGACTTATAATATTATTGTTATTAATCGCCATTAGCCTCTGTGGGTATCGGCTAGAGCGCGGCCACCCGCAGGGACGTCCGCTATGTAATCCCTTATTACCAGAACTATTTTATTGCCATCTAACATTACGTCTCTTCTGAGTATCTATTCAGCTTTGTCGTATAAGTAAACCACTAATCAGAACAGTCTATTGAAGACTGCACTGGAAATTTGTCGATACAGTTCAATCTACGACATGTACATTAATATCGACGTATCAATGCAAGAGTTTTTATGCATAAATTATACGCATCCCAAGCCGTAACATTAATGGTTTAGTAGTTAATCAGATGAACTGAAAAGTAGCATAGAGTATTTGAAGTTCTATTCCTCTATACTGTATAAAAAAGTTGATGTATAAAGCCTTTAATAACGCATTAGGTTGATAGGTACTAGGAACTGTAGATAGTACGTTTTTATTAATGAATGAACTCGCGAGAGTGTAAATAAATTGTGTAAATATGGAATATAAACTGTGATACGTAATAGTATCAGTAGTATCATTATTCCGCAGGCAGCATTGCGCCTTCGACGCGAGCGCCACTTATTATTAGTGCCGCTAATTAGTGATAACACTGTACGACGTACTCTTACGGTCCAATAATAATATCTGTAATCTGCTCCCACTCATACGTTCACACGAGCACTTGTTAGCAACTCATCAATAAGGGTTTTTGCACAATGACATGCGTCGTATCATAAGTCCTTCGGTATTTTAAGCATTTTGAATACGGCGCGCTTATGCTGCCCTCGTTCTGATTTTTTTTTCATCGCGACAACATACCTTAAATAGAGATCGTTTTTTTTTTATCTATCTAATACCTTAATATATATATATATATACGAATATTTTCTCGTTTACATAACGCGTTTGTTAAATTGTGTATATTTGTTATATTTTCGTTTTTTGTTGAGTTTGTTACAGTTTTTGTTTCTTGTTAATTTTGACAGTGACATTTCTTTGTTTACATTTTGGACACCTAATTATGAATCAGACTATAGATAGGTTTTATTTTAAGAATACAATAAAAACTTAAGTCAATTTGAACTTTAATACCATACCATAAAGTGTAATTGTTAGTGGAGGGATTCCGGGAAGGCAAAACAATTGACAGACCCGTGAAGAGCGACCTTCGACTAATAATGGTGCAACTTTGATACGAGTTGCTTTTTGTTACGATATGTCAATTGATAACAAATAATGCAGTTGGTATTACAACCCGTGAACATACCACGTACGAAACATGCGAAAATCATGTTTGTTCGTCTTTCTTTATTTGGTCGAATCTAACAAACAGCTGGATGAATATCGACCATTAAGGTGTCATTATATTCGTCTTAATGACCCGAATGTCCTTAGATAGGTATTAGAAAAAAACAAATTCAAAATTATGGATTTTTAGCGCGAAATAGTAACACATTTAAAAAAAATAATCGAACCAATCAAATGAAAGGAAGTTAAACGGAGAATATGAAAACACATTTGTATATATAATAAACAGCAAGGTGACTGACTGACTGACTAACTAAATGACTAATTCACTTTTCAGAAATCAACGTACAGCCGAAACCGAACTGACCTTAGAGTTCTTAAATTATGCACAGTTTCTCTATATAGCGTGAATAAGTACTAAGAAACGCTTTTTGAAAATTATACCCTTAAGAGGGTAAAAAAGGGGATGACAGTTGTTTTGAAAACCTTTCATTTAGAAGCAACTACTATAAAATTTTGTATTTGGCTTCCTGGATAGGAACAAGGTAAAACATATAATATCCCCTTCCGAAAAATCAACCCCGTAGCGGGTAAAATAGGGGTTGAAAGTTCATTTGAACAACTGTAAATTTTGCAACACATGAAATTCGGTATCTGGCTTGTTGAATATATATTTTTTTTTTATTTAACCTAACGATAAGGCAGACGGGCTACCTGATGGAAAGCAGTCACCGACGCCTATGGACATTTGCAACACCAGAGGAGTCGCCAATGCATCGCCGGCTTTCCAATGCATCGCCGGCTTTTAATAATGAAATTGTACCCCTAACGAGGTCAAATAATGGCTGGATCTTTGAATTACTGAAGTTATATATTTTATAGAGAGTAAATGGTGGATTTTTTTCGCGAAAAATTGACACGTTTTAAAAAAGGTAAATATTGTGTGTGTATATACTTATATAGCTTTTATACCTTTATATAGCATCTACGTTATATGTTATATAGCGTAAATGAACACTACGAGGATAGAATTGGATAATATTGTTTGAACATCTTTTGATATTGAAGCAGATACCTACTATGAAACTTATTATTGATAAAAATAACGAAACGCCTATTCCACCGTTTTTGAAAACTCTACTTTTTAGTGAATTTTTAGTGCAGTCGGGATTATGATTTTTTAATTAAATTTGTAATAATATAGAGAATAATCGGTATTATTTTTTTAATATTATAAGACCGAGTAAAGCTTGGTCAACCTGGTACTTCAAATTATTTACCCAATACTTATATAATAAAAATAAAGATAGAACTACTTTATAAAACGATATCATTAAATAAACAAATTTGGAATAGAATCGAAAAACAGGTTCTGTTCGTTAAAAACTACCTAACAGATAAAAGGGGATGCTGGATGCTCGTGGCGAAGGCCAACGGCGTTGTCGTAGTAACGACGAGAAAACGTATGCGGTAATGTAGTTACTTCGGCATATATTTAATAGCCTGTACGAATATCGGTATACATTAATCTATTGCTATAAAGATGAAGGAAAAAATCACGAAGAAACCTACACGCTTTTATATAAGAACTTTTTAACGGTGTGTGGTGTATACTAGTTCCAACTTCTGTTACTCTGAGAGGAGACCCTTGACTGGCAGTGGGACAGTAATGACCTAACAACGATTAAAATTTGTGCCGTAAAAAACTTATATTTTTAGTTTTAGACATTACGAGGCAGCTATTACGCGTTCTTGTGGCCGCTGACTCGCTTCGCTCGGCAGTGGGACGGGATTATAATTTGTTATTAGGTAGCAATCGTGAATATTTCTTGGAGTCCTTGTGGGCGGTTTAAAAATACCCGCCACAGATTAATCAATAAACGTCTCCGATGTGGAGAACAAACTTAGATAACAGAAATAATTGTGGTTGTGGCCTGCTGAATTTAAATAATTTTAAGCATACTGCATAGGCTAGCGACCACCGTGGCGCGTACCAACGAGAAATCAATCTGTAATTCTGCTTTTACTTAACGTATTTAATCGAAGGAATCGCGCCTTAGGTCAGGCTACGAGCTTTAAAAGTGGATAGGATTCATCTAAATGTATTAAGGGCTTGCCCGACGCGCGTCTATTCAAAAATAAAAGAGTATTAAAATAGACAGACTCACTCCTGTTGCAGTTTTAGTATAGATAGTACAGATAGAATGAAGGCAACACTACATAACAGGATGTAACATTCAAAACGACGACGATACGATAAACGACTTGTATGATCCCAAATGCTACACATGAACTTTTGGTAATTTTATAGTAATAATAACACTTTCTTACATAGAGGTAAGTGAGAGAATATATTTAACTGCATCATTTTTTTACAAACACCCGCTCGCATGGTTGAACGAGATAAAGGTACTAATTGAAATTGTTTGAAAGATTTATGTTTTTCTAAACGTATCGCACGTTCGAACTGTTGAACAATGCGAGCACCGCAGAGCGTATATTTTTTATAGAAAGTGGCAATAATAATCAAAAGAACTTAAGATTATGTCCTCAAGTGGTGCAATATCGGCCACCTGATAAGATCCGCTAACCTAAGGACGATTACGGGCAACTGTTTGCAAGTGGCGTCAATGAAGTGTGCGTCCCACAATGGACCAGTTTCATGAATGAAATAGCCAGGTCCTCTTAAATACTGCCCCGTATACGACATCGTTATATGACGCTTTATTGACAACTCGATTTTATAATGCTACGATGCTGCGTATCAGGATGACTATAGTTACAACAATTTGTCGATCATGTGAGTGTAATGTAACGTTCTCGGGAAAAACACGTTACAAATTAAAACTGAATTTAAAAAGCATTTCCATGTAATATAAAGACATGTGAATGCTCGAAGCTGTGTTCGAAATAATTGCAATGAATATCTGTAACATTCCTGTTATAAAATTGTATTGTTGTAGTACCTACATACACAACTATACACATTACATAGAGAATCCATACACCTAACTTTATTCTGTAAGACAAAAATATCGATAATACTAACTTTAAAGTATTAGTTTCATCCCCTTAGAGCTTAATTATTTTTAACCATTAATTTTGAATTAATGTACTTCACAATTTAATATTATTAACGTGTGGAAGAGACGCCCGTCTAACGCGCACCCCGTAAACCTAGAACGCTCGAAAGTCTCTCATCCTCGGTGATATCTCTTAAGTAGAAACGTTTCAGTTGAACTTCCTTGGATAGTAGGGGACTTCGTTCATTTCCTTCTTTATTTCGACCAATTAAGTAGGACACTGTGAGTGTCCTACTTAATTGGACGATGATGGGGTGATTATCTTGATATTTGTGTATCAAGGATAAGTCATTTAACTATATCATCTAGATCTCTTAACATCATGTAGACATGATGTTCTTGCAATCAATATCATGTATAATATTGAGGTAATTCAGCAATGTGGCGAAATATTTTTTAATTACAAACTTATATTTACATAGTTGTTACAAATAAACAAAATTTAAATATGGATGTCAAATAAATTTAGAATCTCTGTCCTGCATGCAGTCCATGTCGTATCATAGTTTGTTTTCTCACAACAATGTTGTTGTCAAAGCTCGGCTACCTTTAAATAGTCAGCGTCACAGTCGGCCACACGCGCGGGTAACTTAATACTTGCGTTGTTTATGTATAACAATAATACTGGCCAGTCGCTGCTATTGCATATTACTGCATATTGACAACTGTATATACCGATCATGCGATACATTGCAAAATGTATGCACCAAATGATTAAGAATATTTCATTAGTTTGATTGTTTATTATGTTTTAGTTTGTTTTACCCAATATCTAGGAATACCAGATGATAACATATTATTCTAGACTTTAATAAGATACTTGTTACAAATCAAGCAACACCAACAACAACAACTTCATAAACCAAAATATTTACGGAAGACGCCGGAAACTGGTCAGTTACGAATACTGTAGGATGAATATTTTGTTTATATGGGTAAAAACCTTCTCATTAAATCTCTGAAGCTAAACTCAAAGAAGATAGAAATATTTAATCACCATTCCCATAAATTGACAACAGACGACAATCTAAAGTGAAGAAGTCAAACGTCAATCCGGATTATATCATCAGAAATATTGCGTGAAGACGAAATTATAGAGGAGAAAGACGACTTGAATTGTACTTGAATGGTTACCTGGAGGCGGCTGCCGCAGCAGCGCACGGGGCGGCGGCGGCGGCTGCGGCGACAGAAAGTGATGTTGCGGCGGCGGGCAGGCCCAGCTTGAGGAGTCCGTCCCCATATCGATGTAGCCGTGACGGTCAAGGCGACGCGCTGGCCAGCATTGCGGCCGCGCGCTGTTCACTTCCGCGGTAACCAGCTCAATCGTGGCAGCTTATAACGCGCGACGACGACGCGACCGATCCCGGGGCTATGCGAAGCGGGATTGAGGAGCCGCGTCCGTAGGTTGCGATCCGCACGTGGCGCCGAGCGTGCCGCGCACCGCACGCTCGTTGGCAACGTGCACGCCGTTCGCCACGTGCGCGTCCCCGCGCCACCTCGCCCCCGGCGCCTGAACTGCGATCCGCGACATATAACCCTCAAAACCTACACGGCCCAAGCCTAGGAGGAGCAAGATCGCGGAGAAAATGGGGGGGGGGATACGTGGGTGTCATGGCCGAGAATTATCAACATTAAAATTAATTTCCCATTGATTTTTACTGAAAAATCAATGGCAAAATTACTTATCTAACGATTCAACGGTAAATTCTGAGTTACAAAAGTACGATCAAAATGAACTGCTCAATATAAATTGACTTAAGTACGAGCAGGACGAAGACGTACCGTAAGTAGTAAACGTCCGCTCGGCGCCCGCGGGTACGAGACGCGGCCGCCGCTGCTCGGGCGCGCTCTACGCGTACGCCACGCCGGCTGGGCTCCGCCGCTACAACCTCTTACACATTCCTATTATATATGGCACACGTAACGTAACAAATATTGCGAACAATTTAACTTGCTAAGAACAACTCGATATAAACTAGGTATATTCGAGTATAGTTTACATTATTTTTTGGACACATGGTGTAAGTCGATGAGATCATAAAATCTATAATCTAACTGTGTCACAACCACTACGAATTCAAAATTAAAATAACATTCGCGATGTCCTTCTATGAGTTGATAAGAGATGGGGGAAAGTTGCTGCCTTATTTTATCGTTAAATTATAAATAAGCTTCCCCCTGTTGTTAAAATTGAATTGTAATCATGGAATAACAGGGAAATAGATATTGAACTGTATTTTTTTGACTATTTATAACAATAACGAGTCTTTCACTATTTTGTATTTTTTTTTGCGTTTTTTGATAACTGTTATTTTAAATCGTTTCATTTTAATGTGATAGATTAATAAGCGTAGCAGGGCTACCGAAAGCGTAGCCCGTAGCCCGTCGTAGTAACGTAGCGCCGTCCCGGCGCACCCCTCGAGCTCGTAGTGGCGCGTAGTGGCTCTACGCGATCGTGATCCTGCGTTGCAACTGGCACTAACTAATTGAAAACGTCACAGTGTTAGCAATATATTCAAATTACTTAATTATAGCATTATTTTAATTAATTATTTTGTGTTATTTTCATGATGTGTTATTTTTAACGCGCTTTTATTAGCTTGGGTTGTATGTATGTATGTATGTATGTATGTACTTGTTACTTACATAGATACCCTATGTAAGTAACAAGTAACGGAATCTTTGAACCCGATTTCTGTCCACTTTGAATGTTCAGTTTAATTCAAATATTTGAAGAATTATCAAAAACCGATGACAATACACGATTTTAATAATTTTGTACCATTGTCCTTATCTTAATCCTTAGGATTAAAGATTTTCGAGGCGAGACCTGAGTTTGATGCAACAAATTCGAATTAGACGACTTTTGCCCGTTCGTTTAGTGTACAGGAACTATTTTATATAACACTAGTGGAGCCCGCGGCTTCGCCCGCATTTGAAAAAAAATAATATGACATACATAAAACGGAAAATTTGTACCTGCATTGGTATGACAGTGGTGTCATCTGTCAAAAATTGGTCTTACCAACTCCTAAACCCTCGTGGGCTCTTGGACAACAACTTTGCTCAAGATCATCACTTGATCAAATGCATAGTTTCCGATTCTATAACTACTTACGAATTAAAAATTAGTTAAAAAAACCTTTTCCCACGGACTAAATTGTGAATCTAAACCATTCTCAAGTCCCCTTAAACACACAAAAAATTTCATCAAAATCAGTCCAGTCATTTAGGAGGAGTTCAGTGACATACACACGCACATAAGAAATATATATATATAAAGATTTAGTGTGTTTAAAAATGTGCTGCGAGCGATTTGGCTAAAAGATTTTGATTCATTAAACATTGAAAACTGTTATTATACGTGAATGTATGAAAAATGTATGTTTTTAAATGAGCCATTTTTAGTTTCTCATATACCACTATTGCGCAGTTTAATTCTTATAAGGAACACTATCAGAGAGTGTTATAATAAAAAATGTATTTATTTCTTTCGAAATAAACTCATTTTTGATGACATTTTGATGAATGCCATCATCATCAAAATCATTGTTTAGCGTAGTGGTTGAGAAATTTAGCCTTTTGATCGAGGCGTCCAGGTTCGAATCCTTGGCATCTGTGATTTTTCAATGCCTTAAATTTTTAGTTGAATTGCATTAAACATTATAAAAAATAATAAATAAAATTGGTAAACGGCAACCCCGCTGTGTTTCGTGTCGGATCTTTTCAGTTGAGATTGGGTTCTGGTCCAGTAGGAGAATTCGTATAAGAAAAGTAAACTGCAATTTGTAAGTACCTCTCTGGACATATACAAAATAAATATCCATATATATAAAAGCGAAAAGATACTCACGTTCAAAACGTATTAATCAAGGTTTTGACTAAACTACTGAAGCTACAATCATGAAATTTGAAATATAGCTTCATTTTATGATGTAAATGCGCACTAAGAACGGATTTTTTGATATTCCACCGTTAAGGGGGTTAAATGGGGATTGAAAGTTAGTATGAAAGTCCGTCAGTTTTAAAGCAAATTGGATGAAAATTGGTATTTAGCTTTCTGATTTTAAGTAATAAAAATCTAATCAAAGGGTCTTTTCAAAATCAACCCTAAAGATGGTTAAATAGGGGTTGACAGCTTATTTAAAAATTTTGCCATTTTGGAAGTCAGCACTACGAAAGTTAGCCATTGTTATGTTACTATACGTGTACGGGGGTTGGAATTTTATTTCAAACTCCGTTAATTCGGAAGCAAGGACTATAAAAATTTGCATTTGGCTTTCCTGTTGGAAATAATAGAACTTTATTAACACCATTTATGGAAAATGTACCCTCAAGAGGTAAAATAGGGGTTGAAAGTTAGTTGGAAAGTCCGCAGATTTTGAAACAATGTCTATGAAAATTGTTATTCAGCTTTCTGATTGAAAATAATGGAACACCTATTTTACCGTTTTCGGAAATCAACCCTTAAGTTCGATTAATAGGGAATAGAACTTTATTTTAAAATCCGTTAATTTGGAAACAAGGATTGTAAAAATAGCATTTAGCTTTCTGGTTAGAAAGAATAGAGCTTCTTTAACACCGTTTATGGAAAATCTAGCCTTAAGAAGGTAAAATAGGGATGGAAACTTCGTTTAGAAGTTCACAGCTTTTTAAGATAAGTCTATGAAAATTGTTATTTGGCTTTATGGTTAAAGATTTTAATTTCTCTTAAGAATATTCACAATTCACTTACAGAGAAAACACATACTTAAAACTATTATATGCCACCTAGCGTAAGTAACATGATAATAAATAAATGATAGTATAACAATAATAAGTATAATTATTTTGTATCTAAAGCAAAAACAGTTAATACAATTTTCGACAAAGAGGGTAGATTCAGAAAAGTACACTGCGAATTGCAAGGAACAACGAACTTGTTATTGTTACTAATGATACGTCCAACAACTAGCGGATACAAGGTAAAGAGCGGACAGAATTATTATACATAGTACTGAATTATTTTACTGAGTTTTAATTAATATATTGATTGATTTTTGTTTTATTCGATTATAGTATTATTTATATTTATTATTTAAGGTGCATATATAAGTGTATGACTGTGTATGTGTGTGTTTATGTGTGTAAGGCTGAGACCGCACTGCGATTAAACGCACGCGTTTAACCGCAAGACTGAAACCGCTAAAATATAAAACATATTGCTTTCTATACAAGTGCACGCACTAGTGACTTTTTCAGTCGACTGATTTATTGTTACATTTTGACCGCGGCTTGTTTAAAGCGCGGTTTTTTGTCTCCCATAGTAATTGTATGGTGGGGCATTGATATAAACTAAAGATATGTTACTAGTGGGTAAAACATGAAATATACAAAATACACCAATTGGAGTGAATCGACTCCAGCCGCTCTCGCGCGGCGTAGTAACTGACACGTATGTATGTCACTGTATAAGTTTAACGTCATTATTTTAGTCTTCTAAGCCTCAAAATGCCTTCTTGGGCAATGCTTAAATGTACAAATTATGCAAAAAAATACCCAAGATTCATGGAATCACATTTCACAAGTAAATGAGGAGAAATCATTATATCTTGATTGTTTTTCGTGCTTTGTCCGCTATAATTACGTAACTGACAAAATAGAGATAACGTATTCCTTCCACAAGTAGTAATAGAGAAGCAAAATTTACGTACATATTTACGTATGAATGAATGAGTTACTTTCGGGTAAGCAAAAAGAAAAACGTGTATTTATGTGTTTAGTGTAACACTTATTTGTGTTGTTTTGTGGGCAGGTAACATATCTATAGTTTTAAATATCATTGTTTTTTTATTCAGTCTCTAACCCCACAACACGTGCTGTTCGTCTGAAATCTATGATGAGACTGAAATAAAATTAAGCCAAAAGAAAACCGCAGTGCGTGTTCGTATGCGTTTTGGCGTTTTCAGCTTTTTTTATTCAGTCTGCGTTTAATCGCAGTGCGGTCTCAGCCTAAGTGTGTGTGTGCGCGCGCGTGTGTGTTTGTGTGTGTGTATATGTGTGTGTGTGTGTGTGTGTGTATAATATATGAATGAAATTTGTTCTGCCTTAGTACAAAGATAAGTCTTTTTGATAATGTATTTTTAACTGATTTTTAAATATGTTTAAAGATTTTATTTCTTTTATATCATTTGGCAGCTTATTGTAGTACTGTGCGCCTTCATACAAAATATTTCTTTTGCCGTTATTGGTTCTAGGTCTACTAAGGCAGATATTATTGGCTTGTCTTGTTATATGCTTCGTAACTGTCATCTTTTTTGTGAAAACTAAATTTGAATCTTTAGTCTAAATTTTTCTAATAAGAACACATGTGTTATATTTGTATAATTGCATTAGGTTCATGATCTTAGTTTCTTTATATATCTTACTTGTAGACGTTAAATGGTTGTATTTAAAAAGAGTTTTAATTAATTTATTTTGAGTTGTTTGTAGTGATTTTAGATTACTTTTAGCAGCTGTACCCCAGACTTAAGATAATCTAGATGTGGTTTTACTAATGTGTTGTAGATTACGTATCGAACATGTCTTGGCAGGCATCGCGCTATACTACGTAATGCACCCGTTATTGATATTAGCTTAGATCGAATATTTTGTATATGTGGTTTCCACGTTAGTTGCTTGTCTAAAATTAGGCCTAAATATTTTTCTTGATCTACGTGATTTATTTTTTCATTGTTTATAGTTAAAGTTATATATTTTCCAATTTTTTTGTTTTTAGCTGCAAATATGACATAGTTTGTTTTTGATTGAAAATAATAAGACATTTTAATCACAGTTTTGGAAAATCAACCCTTAAGGTTGTTTAATAGGGGATGGAACTTTATTTTAAAATCCGTTTATTTGGAAGGTAATACTGTAAAAAATGGCAATTGCCCTTCTGTTTGGGAATGATAGAACTTTTTTAACACCATTTATGGAAAATCTATCCTTAAGAGGGTATAATTGGGGTAAAAACTTCGTATAGAAGTCCGCAGATTTTGAAGCAGTCTTTGAAAATTAGTATTTTGCTTTCTAATATTATATCACTTATATTTCCATTTTTTGAATATCAACCCTTAAGGTCGTCAAATAGGGGTTGGAACTTTATTACATAATTCGTTAATTTGGAAGCAACCACTGTGAAAAATTGGACTCAATTAAGCATCTGAGTCACTGTTTTTTTAGATCAACCCTTAAGACGGCTATAAAAGGGTGTATGCATTATGCCTTTCTGTTTACACATCTGTTTCAGCATTTTTAGCAACTCAACAATCAAGCCCATTAAGATACTATAAGTAAAGAAAGTTTCTTTAAAAACCGTTATTGAAGTTACTTCCTTTGGCGTGTCTGGAAAAAGAACAAAAGTGCAGAGAAGTTTAGTGTAGGGCGAAATTGCACGTGCCGTCGTAACATTTATTTTTAACATGCAATACATTCCGTATTGCGCGAGTTGAAGTGCAGAACAGCGATTTTTTAGGGTTCCGTGCCTAAAGGATAAAAACGGAACCCTATTATTAAGACTTCGCTGTCTGTCCGTGTGTCACAGGGCTTTATCTCTGGAACCGTAATAGATAGACATTTGAAATTCTCACAGAGGGTGCATAACGGTGGCCGCTATAACAACAAATACTAAATATAAAAAAGAAAAGTTGAAAACAAATAAGGGTCCCCATACAACAAACTGCTATTCGTTATTTTTCAAACTAACTTTTGAACCGTTAGAGGTAGACAGTTCAAATTTTCACAATTTGTGTACTTTAATGGCTGCTGTAATATTAAATATTAAAAATTAAAAAAAAAAATGGTTGTACGGAACCCTCCAGGGGCGGGTTTGACTTGCACTAGGCCAATTATTAGTAACGCGCAGACCTGCGGGTCACAAGGGAAAGTCGCGGGCCACACACCTCCAGTGGGTGTCGGGTTGCCGACCGCTGGTGTTGAATATTAGCTTTCAGAAAATTGCTGATAAAGTATTTATTGATGCATATGTACATAGGAATGTTTTTGAAAGTCTACTAAGGAGGTAAAAGAAGTGTTATATGTATGTATACGGGAATATTTTAGGTTCGAAGTTAGAAACGTGAAATTTCAGATAACGTCTATTCAGACAAATACACGACAACGTGGACGGGTGCAAATTTCATATATGATAATGCGTAAGTTTATTCAAATTGGCCTACATTTTGGTATACTGATTAGGTACATTGCAACTACCTTGGACACACTGCGTGCCAACATTTTGTCCTGCCGTGGGGTATGGTTGTGGTTATGCGTGGATTAGTGATGGTGATGTGGTAGACACTTAGACCTTGGATTAAAATTTTGGGCTAGAACAGGGCTACAGTATCCCGTGCCTGTCGTACGAGACTAAACTTAGTAACGTAGTCGGGGGACTTCTGGAGTTGCGGGCGGCAAGAATGGGAGCTCTAACCGCCCAGCCAGAGACCCTGGAAAGAACCATTGTATGTAAGGCCCCATACAACATGGACGATTCCTATGGAATAGTGTAAATAATTATTATTGTATCCTACATGAAACATATATTTTAAAGAAAGTATCATTACAGTCCACTAATTAGAGTTTTTGAAGAAAGCTTAACCAATTTAGGTACACAGTGACATAAAAAAAAGCTTTTTTTAATTAAATATTAATGCTACTTTATCGTTAAAATTGTTAAAGGTACAAATTTACGATTACAGTTATTTGTATGTCATATCATAGTTTTTTTACGCGGGCGGAGCCGCGGGTTCTGCTAGTGTGATATATACCTACACATGGACTTGTTTATAGATATCACTTACCAAAAGTGAACCGTTCGCAGTTTATCAATGATTTTTGAATTGAATTCCTTTGTACGTAATAAATTTTATAAGCGTGCAAAAATACTGCACTGTAAATGCTGCACCGTATAGCCCAATCTATATCCTGCAGCTACCGAAACATTATCTTATACATACTTGTGCTTAGCATGCCTGTTCGTTAAGATTTATTGTACGAGAAACTCGGGTACGTAGGGAAAATTTGTCCTACCTTATTGTGAGTCATACGTCTTTTACGTGTACTTATTCGATTACTCAAAAAAACAATCGTGGCGAAAACTGGATCGTAGAGGACCGCCACATAGTACACCTAGTTCATCGCTACGTAGATCGCCAATTAGATTCTCGGAACCCTCGCACTTGTAAAGCCAGCTGACACACAGACGGAACCTATCTCCTTCCGCAAGCTGCAAGTTTTTAATCGATCGAAGATCCTTCAGTCGAAGACTATTTCCGTTTTTATGGATGACGCATTTCTGCACAGACTCATATGGTTTAAGTTGTTATTGGGGCGTTTCTGCCCAGTGAATCTTAAGCTGTGCTGTATGTGGCCTCTCACTTTTTCGTTGTAAAGCAGAAAGAATTGCCCCGCAGTGACGTACACACTGCTTTGCTCTGTTCAAAATACCCAACTTTTAGATGCCAACTTAGGCCTGACATCGGAATGACTCCAGTACACGAAATGTTATTTCTCAGGATCCCCGCCTTTTATCAAAGGTGTGCGGCGTACCTTGAAACCGTAACGCGTTGGGCAGACTTGTGTCTTCGTAAGGATGAATGCAGCTTTCTTTCACGAGAGTCTGAAAGGTATTTGCACCACTTGTGCATCTTCCATGCTGTTGTCTGTATAGTGATGCATGTTTTCGATATTTTACAATTCATGATTGATATGAAGAATGATCAGTATGGGAAGTAGAACAGAGCCTTGGGGCTCGCCGACATTAATTTCATTCTCATTTCAACAACATCCGGAAAGTACAACTTGGATGTGCCGCTGAGACAGAAAACTGGTTATCTACGTTCATAACCTGAGGGGAAGACCGCTAGATAGAAGCTTCGCGAGAAAAGCCATATGCCAGACCCTGTCAAAGCCCATAGTGATATCCAGTCTATGCCTGCCAACGCGTCCCCAAAAGCTTACACCTATCACTCATGTGAGGTACACCAGATGGTCACCAGCCAAACAGTATCGACTATCAGATTATAAAAAAAAATACAACCGACTTCTATGTCACTACAAAGTAAAAAATAATTGAAATAAATGTTGGTTTAGTACATAGCTTTGAAGTCAGCGCTCAATATATTTCGTTGGATAACGGCGTTAACAGCGTGTACAGTGATACGCTACGACGGTGCAGGATTATAATCTACTAAAATTATACGTTACACGTGCAACAGATAACTTCACAGTGAAAAAAAAGGCCAGCCAAAACAAAATATAAATATACCCTAATATATCTACTACTTAACCGATTTAGCAGTAGCTATATACTTGCCAGCATAATTTTATTGTATAATTCGATACTTTCGAAATTGAATCTATAAAATAAATCTGTCATGTAAGTTAAGAATGAAACCCTCCGCCTTTTTAATATATATAAGCAACCCTCGGCTGCTTATATAAGCAAGGGGCACGCGCTGCTCCTGCTGACGGCGCGAGGTGGCACAATACAAACACAACTTTATTTTTTAAGTGACGCCAATGCCCGCACGTTTCATGCAACGCTTAACTCTTACCTCTTGTGCCACACTAAAATTTCTGCAACTTTTTCAAGGATATTTTTACACGACTGGGAACAAATAAAGCCATAAAAATGAACTTTCAAATAATTAATTCAAAAAAGTGTTCTGGAAAAGTCAACAAGCATTATACAACATTCTTTTAGAAATCTTGCTATGAATGGTTACCTGCTTATTGAATAACAGTATTGAATACTACGATGCTATGGAGTGGGTCTAACTAGATAATAATGGATTTGGTTATTCTCAAATTAACATACAATCCCTTAATAATGTATTCACATATGAGCAAAGACTATTGGAACTTGTTTGTCGATATAAAAAGGTTAACTATGAACGACTTTGGTATAGTTATATTATATTATAGCCATATATAGACATATTATATTATAGCCAGGTCGTTTCTGCAACGTAAACCGTTTAATCAGCTCGGAGTATCCACGCACGTGCGTGGCGGCGACGCGCGGGTAATGCGATTACACACCGCACGGGATCACACACTGAAGCAACGTGGCTTGAGCACCGCGCGACCACTGTTCACACGCATGCGATCATAGGAAAAATAAAGGAATTCACGGAGATGGACCAAATCTCCTCATGCATTAAATGTTCCACCACTAGTTCGTCACCGGAGGAGCCACCCCTGTCGCCTGCCTGAGAAGCTGACGATTAGCTGCTTTTCGTGAAATAGCATGTGTACAAAGTGCCTGCCGGCATTTGCACGGCCTTGTACGATAGACATGAAATACACACATTCTATAGAAAAATCCTAAATTAAAAAAAAATATATATTGTCTCACACATTTAATGTCGGTGGATATAAAAGTACGTCCGGGAAAAATACTTTCCTCCATAAGTTGATAGACAATCTTGCGGACCCATAATAGTTTATTTAAACGAACAAAAATGGTAATAAATACAAAAGTAACAAACTACCATTGTATATTTATTTATTATGGATGTAAATGGAAGTAGCAGTAACATCTTAAAAAATATTAGTTTTCCGAATGCAGTTACTGCCTTAACATACCAGTTAGTTTTTGGCGATGACATCGGTGGTCATATACAGGGTGTCCCGTAAGTACCACGACAAACTTGGGGAGAACGTAGGTTAGGGTCTGACCTCTCTGAGAAAAAAAAACCTCAGTAAAAGTATCACCGTTTTTGCACTATTGATTGTTTTATAAATTTTGAAAAATTCAGCCCTCTTCATCTCCTTTCATTGGCTCCGTGTACAAATTTGGTGAAACAGTGATTGCTTTTTCTATAAAATACTATATATAGTTGGTCTACCATATCGAAATGTAAACTGTTTAAAAAATGATAAGGAACAATGAAAGTAGGGCTATTTCGAGATTTAAATTTTTTCCAACTTTGTCTATTCGCGGTGAAAAAAATTGTACTGAACTATAAGTGCACGTTACCCAAAAATATGTCTAGTTAATAGAGATTTCAGAAATGTACCACACTTATTATTTACAATTGAAGAAAGTTAAGGCTGCTTTTGCATGTAAGGGACTGAAACCAACAAAAACGTAATGATCGAGTTTTTATTTAAATTACGCATGTTACCGGCTCATAACGTGTCAAACAATATAAAATCACATTATTACCTAGCTACAAACTTAAAAATATCATTCTTCATTTGTAAAAATATATACAACTAAGTAACTAACTAGCAAAAAAAGTAATACAAATTAATTAGTCATTTTTTACCTACTTTTAACTGTCTTCTCGAGGTGAAACTTCGTACATGTATGTAATTTGAATGACAATACCATAATTTGATATCTTGGAACTGATCTGATGATAGGGCCAGGAGATGGATGGTAGATCTCCTAATAAGACCAACTCTCTGATAGTATTTTATAGAATAATCATTGCATCACGAAATTAAACGACGTTAGCGAAAGGAGATGAAGAGGGCTGAGTTTTTCATAATTTAATGCAAAAACGGTGACACTTTTACTGAGGTATGTTTTTTCTCAGTACGTGAGACCCTAACCTACGTTCTCCCCAAGTTTGTCGTGGTTCTTACGGAATGTCCTGTATAGGTATCAGATCGACGGGTCCTACGTAAACTGGTGCAAGTGCGTTTTCACAACTTTACAGTAGTGCGATTTGAATGTTCTAATGCGTGTAACTTTAACATTATTCAACGTACATAGTTAAAATTTTAAAATGGTATAATTGAATCCTTTTGAAAAAAAACTGCATTTATAATTTTTAATTAATTCTGAAACTTTGGAAAATAGCTGTACTTGCATTTTTGTAGCTTGTTTTTCTTAAAGTGCCACAAAGCGTATACTGGTATAAGTGGCACTTACACCAGTTTACATTGTTGTATGATTTATTTAAAATTATGACTTTAAAGTAATAAAACATTACTTGAAATATTTTATGCTTCGTCGTGTTAACGTGGTTATGGCCTAAAAATTAGAAACAAAAATATTATTAAATATATTATTTCTTTGAACATAGAATAAAAATAACGCAAACTCCACTTCCACTTACCACTGCTGTAACGTGTGCGCGCGGTAGTGTCGCAACACGCTTACGGGTGTAACCTTCACTTGCACTCGAGCGTCGCGCAGTTCGGGACCACGTAGACTTGTATAGGGGACTTACACCAGTATTCAGTCTTTTAGCGCAAAATAGTATTATTTGCATCAGTTTACACATTTTTATCTCCGAAACTTATTGATTTTTGGAAAATATTTTTTCAGGATATTGAAGAATGGGTTATTTAAGTACGAATGATGCAATAAAAACGTTTTTGACATTTTGCTACTTGTACCAGTATACGTAGGACCCGTCGAGATAATAATATATAACTGCGCGAGCTATTATTTTCAATTAATTTTAGTTAATTTTGAGTTAAAGCCATTTCATTTTATTTTATGATTTCCATTTAAGTTACTTCATTAACTATTATTTTAGTAGACTATATTTTTGGAGCAGGTAACTCCGGATGGGGTTGTAAGTGTCGTCTATTTGTTATAAGAACTATGATTATTGTTTCGTTTTAGAGAGTGAATTGACAATTGACGTTGATGGCGTGTCGAGTTGTAAATCCATCGGCTCCGAATTTATTATTTTCTTGTGTGCTTCTTTCTTGGAACGGAAAGCAGTTGGTGCACTATGAATGAACGCACATCTGGCATTTCCTTCCTTTCTGGCATGTCCCAAACTATAAGGATTAGCGGAAAACGCTGAAAGGAGTTACGAGGCCGATTTTGATAAAAACTAAAACTGCATCATTAGTTTTTTAAAATATTTTTTTCCCTAGCCGAGAATCGAACGAGTTCATTTTGAAAAAAAATACACCATCTGTATTATTCCACTATCTGATAGTGTCACTTATAGGGATCAAATTCTGGGAAGTAATGATAAATGACAAATTAAAGGAAAAGTGGTTTTTAAGAAAATACATTTTTTTTTTCATATTAATTTGGCAGTTAACTTCCTGCCATTCATTAATTTAAATATCTCGCGTATTAACAATGTTTTTGGTCTAATGTTTCAATACATTCGAAAGCGGACGTTTTGTTCTTCTAGAATTTATATATTTATGTTCGACTTAGTTAAGGTTATTTTTAGGACCATTATAATAGATTTTTAACTTGCTATGCGCGGAGTTTCGTTTAATACAAGTTTAAAATTGACAATTTGCGAGAATTACTTTTTTCAAGTGAAATCCGAGTGATTACTTAACAAAGATATATAGAAAATCATATTTAACGTTGAAACAAAGTTGTAAACAGCCAAAAATAAAAATTTACTAATTTATCAATTATCTATTTTTATTTAAAAAACAATCTAAAAGCGGCGGAACTTAGTTGCCAAACTATTAGTTTGTCATACTAAGCCGTATGTCACAGTCATAAAACCGAAGAATTAGTTGTTTAACCAACAATTTCTTCAATGTTATGACTTATGTATAGTCCTAAAGAATTATACATAAGTCATATGTTATGTATAATCCTTAAGGATTAGTATGCCAATGTATGAAAAAATATGTATTTTCTTCAAAATTTTCCTTTCCCTTTAATTTGTCACATAACATTACTTCCCAGAATTTGATCCTTATAAGCGACGCTATCAGATAGTGAAATAATATAGAGGATGTATTTCTTTTTCAAAATGAACTCGTTCGATTCCCGGCTAGGGAAAACGATATTTTAAAAAAACTAATGATGCAGTTTTAGTTTTTATCTAAATCGGCCTCGTAACTCCTTTCAGCATTTTTCGCTAATCGTTATAGTTTCAGATTTGGCCCTGAAGGCCTATTTGAAAAATTCACCCTGTATATGTATTGAAAGCGATCGATTCATACAGCATACATTATACATACAACGACTGTATCACAGTAGAAATATGGGTCAGTATTGAAACTCCCTACAAAGCGTTCGAAACGGCACACTCACACAAACATGCCCATCGACGAGGCCCCTAAGCGGTTTTCGCAGTGCTGCAGTACCTAGTGAGTCAAAACGAGTGGTTACGTAGCTATTTATTTCCGCGATATTTTTAAAAATGCTACGAGCGTATTGCGTGGTATACAGCTGTTTGAATTCGGCTTCATCAAAATGGCGTTATCATTTTTAACATGCCTTTATTAGCTTGGGTTGTATGTATGTACGTAACAGAGTAACGAAATCTTTAAACCCGATTTCTATCCACTTTGAACGTTCAATCACAGTACAAATGTGGACAGTATCGAAAATAAGCCCAGTTTATAAAATAACTATCTAAACTTCATCGAAGCATAGGGTTGTCACTATATTATTTTTTTAATAATTGTGTTATTTATTTCTATTTTAGCATTTACTGTGCTGTAATGATCAATCAATCGAATTGCAATAACTACGCAGTTTACAAATAATATAAGTAGGTAATCTCACGGCGTCAGCTAATCCCAGCAAAAGACGATAATCATTATTATTACATTTTTAATTACGGAAAACACTTAAAAATTGATACAACTTGTGATAAAACTTACTTTGATTTTTTGTAGATCTTTAACTTAGTATAAATTACGGCGTAAACTTTTACGAGTTTTGGCGGCAGCATACACGAGGCGCGGCTGGACGAAGACGATTCGTCCGCTCATCGGAGCGGGCGCGCGGGCAGGGAACATTAAACATCAGTCTTCAGGTGTTTGTCACGCATTTTCGTGTCAAAAATGCGTGTGATATCTAGTAATTAAAAAAAAGTGTGTGTGTGTCAGCTACGACGCACGATTGGAGTTTACTCCTTACGAACGATAATTATGATATATATCGAATAGAAAATAGTTAATGACGTTTTAATGTTTTATATATTGCTAATTATTTTTATTGTAATAATTACTTTCATATGGGATTTGAACTTACTGTATTTTAAATTAATAAAAGCACTCTTGATTCATATTTTGGTTAAAAACGCTACTTCCTTTTTGAGAGGATATGATGATTGTAATAAAAAGGAGGGATTGTTACGTTGCCGCCCAGCGACATGTATACATGTCCGAAACGAAATGTACCGTAACCGTCCACGGACATGTATATCTACATGTCCGAGTTTAGCACCTTCGTATTTGGCTTATTTTAAATTATCTATGTTTTATTTGTGGCTAAAAATACTTTTAATATGTAGTCTGTGAACCTATTTTACCGATACAACGCATTCCTTCACGTCACTAGTACAAAAAATAAAATTATGACATTTCTATTCAGTGACTTCACTGGTGTTGCGCGTAAAGTGTGGATATATATGTTTGTCTCTTTCTACGTAACGCCTCAACTTTTCGTGTTACACTTGATTTTACTCCTCATAAAATTTCCGTACCGGGCCTTATAACTCAAATCGTTTCTTAAGGAGTAAACTCCAAAAACCATTACATAAAAAATGCTTTATACTTCATAAATTACAAATTTAATTATTATTAAATTTTATAGTATAAAAGATTATCATTTTTATGAACAGCTTTTTTAAATAAAGTATTGGGAAACAAGGACAAGGTACTGTGGTACAAAACTGATTTTGTCTTATTCTTTGTAAATATTGGGTTGTTCGGAAAGTCATTTCGTTTATTTTTGTGAAAATGAAAGACAATTTTCATATAATGAATAAATATTTTATAAAATTATATTTTGGCCATTTTGGCCCAACACCTTAAGCCATCTTTCTGGTAGGAGCGTGATTCCACGTTCTTAATTTGTTTGGTCGATTCTTGCAAAAAACTGTTGCAGGTAATTTTTGACCTCTTTATTTCAGGTAAAGGTTTTACTGTCCAAAAAATATTGCAGTGATCTGAAAAAATAATAATCTGAAGGCGCCAGATCTGGAGAATATGGTAGGTGTGGTAGAGTAACTTATTCGCTTCAAAAGTGGATCATTTTCGTGACGTTTCGGGAGCAGATCATAGACGTCGACGCGACGACGCAAATGTTTCATCGTGAGAAATCGCGGGACTCATATATCGAACTTCAAGCTTAAACCCAGGCGTTTCAAGTGGTCATAAACGTTTTATTTCTATAAATTTAAACTCTGGCCGATCACACGTATTGTTATTGACCGGTTTGCATTAACTAATGCCTTTATCAGCCTAAATCGGCCTACCAGAACGTGGTGCATCTTCGACTTCAAAATTGCCGGATCTAAATTTTGTAAACCAGTTCTGCCACTGGCGTACTGACAACACATCTTCTTCATACCCATTATTTAATTTTTTTCTGACTTGAGCAGTATTTTTAACTTTTCTATAGTAAAAAAGTAAAATATGACGCAAGTGCTGCTTATTGCTCTCCATATTTAAAAGGGCACCCACCAAAAACTATTGCATAAAATCAATTGAACTTATTCACACACAAGCCTTGCTATATTAGCTGTAAAAACATATAATGACAATGCGACTTAAGTGTGAAGTTAGCTGTGAAAAAATACAATTAAATCCTCCATCGGGAAAAAACACAATGACTTTCCGAACAACCCAATAAATTCCGCTACTTTGCAGTTTACGTGTTCTCTCTTAAAGCAACTACAAAAATGTCATCCGTTCTCTCAACATAATTAACGAAATCATCTGGTGGTACAATTAAAAGCTTTGGTTAAAATCTTTACTGTATTGTCTGTATCTCAGGTAGTGACTTTCTGAACTAAAGTTATGGCTGGCTTGATTTGGTTTGATGTATGATTTCAGAATTTGGCAATTGTTGTGACGCTCTTCGTATTTTTTAAGAAGATACCACATATATAAAAAAGTGAGTTTTTTCAGTAACATCCATCTGATTATATTCTGAGCTCATCATTTGGACGCTGCTATCTGAGTTGTCATTGCTTGTGCCAGGAGTTTCTGGTTCCTCATCATGTGACGTTTCGTCTTTCACTCCAGTCCACTCAATGCACTGGCATGAATAAGGAGTTTGCCCAAATCGTCTTCACAATTACCTGCTTTTGGAGGTTTTATAATATCGGTAAAAAATATTTTTTGAAAAGCAGATATAAACTGACTGCCATTGGGAACGTCTGAAAAAGACTTCGATCACTAATAAGAACTAGATACACAATCCCATACAAAAATGAACTTAAAAAGTGGCGTCAAACGTGTTTATAAAATTCTAAGCGACAGAATCTAAAATTAATGCAATATCAACCTTATCACTTATTATTTAAATGTGTTTTTAAAAAACTGCTTACCAAAAGCAATAAATTTTTACGACATAAGCTAGCTGTCATAAGCTATCACTTTGACAGAATGTCACTTGGACAAGGAATCCGTGGAGACGAACAGTCATTACGGTTATTATAAATTATCACTTAATATTTTTATTTGGTCGAAGTAATTACTTTTAATGAACATAATAATAATTTATCAATGAAAGTAATGTGAAGACACAATTTATTATAATGCAAATATAAGTTTAAAACTAAAATATAACCAAATCAAGTAATTTAATTAAAAAATCAACAAGCTGTTTACGCCGTTATCCAACGAAATATATTGCCGCCGACTAAAAAAAAAATGTAGTAAACCAACATTTATTTCAATTATTTTTACCCGACTGCCAAGGACGGGTTATGTTTTTCGCGCGTATCTTGTATGTTTGTCTTTATTTATTTGATCGGATCTAACAAAGGGCTGGATGAATGTCGACAATTAAGGTGTCATTATATTCGTCTCAATGACCCGAGTGTCCTTAGATAGATGTTAGAAAAAGAGTTTAGAGTTTGGAGCCCTGCCTTAGGTCAGATACAGATCCTTGAGAGTCGTGTTAGACAACATCATGAACACTTCTCTACTTTACCACACTTCATAATAGAAAGCAGCAGCATTTTACTCTGCTATTCTACGAAATAGAAGATGGTACCGCCGTCGTCAAAATACATTGGATTTTACAACATTTGAACATTTATTTTAAATGTTTTTAGTTTGAAACCTTATTCTGAAGAAATATACGCATGCTTGTACGTAGTCTCCTATACACGGAACACGTGACAGCCCTAACTCGATTACACCTATGCAAACATTGATGATAAACTGCTATAATACAATAAATTGAAACCTTAATATAATATGAGACATATTTGAAAGATTTCAATTTCTTATGAATAATATTATACGAACATTAAAGATACGGTTTAATCGAAAGCGGACCCAGCACTAACTTAAAGTGAGCCAATAGATTTTTCAAATATCAATTCAATAAACACCTATCTGTAGTTAGGCGGTAGACTCTTTGTGGTTTTACTCCACTGGCCCCAGCGGTACATAGTTACAACACCACATCTTTTTAAACGCAATGTTAAGGTCTGTTTAGCTCTGGTTTGAAGATCAAAAACCAAAAGTAAGTGACATACTTACCCAAGGCGACTTAGTACCTGAGGTAGGGATCTAATCTTATCTGGCCTTTATAGATGCCCATGCACGGCAGTAGACATGTATCCGCTGTTGGAATGCTTGCCCGATGCCTACTTGTACATTATAAAAAGTGCACGAATATATCACAAATGAATGTAGCAAAGTTGTTTTAAGTATGTACTCGTATAATCATATTAAAGAGGATTCTGTTAAATATGCATTCATTATATATATGGATGAGGACGCGGGTGTACCCTAATATTAAAATGTTTCATAGAGAATAAACGTGTTAACTTTAACGGTATGCAATAGCTTTTTATCGAACTCGGTAACAATGTAAATCTATAGGAATTGGAGGAGTTGAATATAGGAAACGGTTAATCATGACGTTTTGTAGTGTTAGAACTTACGAGTATCAGTTACATTTATTCATATATAGAAATATTTGAGATACAAATAGCAAAAGATTACAGCGTAAGTGTCAGTCATTGGATATTTTACCCGGTACGGACAGTATTGGACTTTGCACCCTGAACTTGCCATAAATAAAAACTAATAACCCACATGTAACCAAACTCTACTCACATGAAACGACCAGCTTGCAAAAACTTTGGCGCTGTCAAGTCACATGTTTTTAAACTAAATTATATAAATACACAACCATATGAAATAATAAAGGAATGCGAATCACATTAAATTATTAGGTGTGATGGAAAAAATACAATATTTAATAATTAGTGATGCATGAAATAAAAATGTCGATAATCGTGGAATGCAGCGACCAGGAGGTACGAGTGGCGGCGCCGAGCTCCGTACTCACCGTACTTCTTGTTGAAGCTCGCCCCGTGACTCAGAAAATCTGAAACAATATTGATCGTTTAAGCACACGTGCCGCAAAGCCCAGCTTACCGTGTGCAGGTCGACCCACACAATACAGCTTTGAACATAGTTAACTAAAAAATTATGCAATTAATTTTAACAATAACCAGCTAATTACACCAGCTAATTTTCTTGCCTGTGATATATACCTACACGATTATATTTTTTAATGTAAATCTATAGACTTAAGCTTGGAGGCATGTTGTGTGTCATTTATTGATGTCTGATGTTTTTGAAGTAGTTCATGCATACCTACAAAATTATTCTTAATTAATTTTGATTGTTAAAATATTGTACCTATATGGATCCGATGGATGTTTTTGAGTAAGTTGGTGTTTCCGCTTTGTAAACATTGCAGGGTCCGATCTCGTTTTTTTAGGGTTCCGTACCCAAAGGGTAAAAACGGAACCCTATTACTAAGACTCCGCTGTCTGTCCGTCTGTCCGTCTGTCACAGGGCTCTACCGCTTAAACCGTAATAGATAGACACTTGAAATTTTTACAATGTATATAAATCGTGGGCACCTATAACAACAATAAATATATGTGAAAATATAAACGAGGCATGAAAAAAATGTTCGTAAAGTACTCTCTAATCGTATTCGAGTCAAATCAAATCAAATCAAATCAAATCATTTATTTTGCTTAATATAGGTATACAGTTGTTATATCCTCAAAATTGTCCTCTATATTACACCTCTTAGAGGTATGCAAAATTTTAATTAATACATAATTGTCTTCTTATTATTCAAATAAATTTTAAACAGTCAATTTATAATTTTAAAACATTAACATAACAATATTATTAAATTATTATTATTAAATTAATTATTATTAAATTATATATGTCATTATCATTCTATACATTGTCGTTTAAAAATTCTTTAACGGAATAGTACGCATTATCAATAAGGTGTAATTTAAGCAATCTTTTAAATTTATAGCCAGTTGCAGATTTTATATAATCAGGGAGTTTATTATACATTTTAGGACCCATACAAAATACACTGTTGTGGTAGAGCTTTGTTCTCGACTTTATTGTCCTTAATTTATTAATATTTCTAGTCAATGTTAATTTTTCGTAATTGTCAATATCTCCATTTACCATCGATGCAATCTCATATATATATAACGAAGGGAGAGTTAATATTTTTAAATTTCGAAAATGTGACTTGCAAGAATCAGTTTGTCTTAATTTACATATAGAACGGATACATTTCTTTTGTGCCTTAAATGCCCTTTCAGCACTAACTGCGTTACCCCAAAAAATTATTCCATATCGCAACATACTTCCAACATACGCATGATATGCAGTTAAGGTTGTAGGTAGGTTCACAATTTTATTTAACTTGTATAAAGCAAACGAAAATGCATTTATTTTCTTACTAAGGTTTTCAATGTGTGTTTGCCAAGATAATTTATTGTCTATATGTAATCCTAAAAATTTAGTGGTATTTGTTTTCTGTATAGATTTGTTTTTATATTTTATATTTAAATTTCTCACTTGTGTGTTTTTATTCCTAAAATTAATCATGCACGTTTTTTCTAGGTTTATTATAAGGTTATTATTGCTTAACCAGTCAATTAACAGCTCTAGTGATTTATTAATTTCATCCTCATATGTTATTGGGCTATTTTCTATAAATATGGCTGTACTGTCATCTGCAAATAATATCATCGGTTGTTCTATTGTTTTCGGAAAATCATTTATATAAATTAGAAAAAGTAATGGACCTAGAATACTTCCTTGGGGAACTCCGAAAAAAGTTTGTCTAGGTTTTGATTTATATTTTACTTCATTTTTATTTATGCAATCAATTTTACTAATTTCTGTGATGAGTTTTCTTCCAGTGAGGTATGATTTGATAAGATTAAGTGGATTGCTTCTTACACCATAGGTTTCTAGTTTATTAATTAATATAGTGTGGTCAACATAATCAAATGCCCTAGTCATGTCCATGAAAATTGATGTTACCTGTCTTTTATTATCTAAATTTGTCATTATTGTTTTTAATAAGTTTATGACCGCTGTATTTATCGACTTATTTTTTCTAAATCCCAGTTGTTCGTCAGCTAAAATTTTGAATTTCTCTAAATATGAATATAGATGATTGTATATAACCTTCTCGAATACTTTAGATAGTACAGGAATAAGAGCAATGGGGCGATAGTTTACCATTTCCTTACTATCATGTTTTTTGTATACTGGTTTTATTATTGTTAATTTTAGTCTGTCTGGAAATGTGCCCTGTTCGATACACAGGTTTAAAATATGACTTAGTACAGGAGAAATTATATCTGCAACATATTTAATTGTTTTTGTATTGAGTTCATCATATCCAGTGCTGTTTGTATTTTTTAAAGACTTGATTACTTGTAAAATGTCCCCTACACATGTAGGGCTTAAATAAAAGGAATTTGATGTAGTATTTTTAATCATGTTTCTACATTTAACATTTTTTTTCGTACAATTATGATGTATTTCATCTAAAAAGAAGTCGTTAAACGCCTGTGCTATGACTTGTGGATCAGACACAAACCTATTATTTATTTTAATTGTATCTATTTGCTGTCGCGGAATATTATTAATGTTATTATTTATGATATTCCAAGTTGCCTTAGCTTTATTTGGAGCAATGTTTATAGAATAATTATTGTGGGATTTTTGAGTTAATTTAATTATCTGTTTTAATCTTTTATTATATATCTTAAACTTGTCACTATCTTTTTTGTTCTTAGTAAGCCTAGCATTCCATAGAAGTTTTCTTTTAATTTTGGTGCAGGTTCTTATGCCCTTTGATATCCATGGATGTCGCTTAACTATAGGTATTTTCACTTTAATTAAAGGGAAACATAATTTGTAGAATAATTGAAATATGTCATGAAAATTATTATAAGCTAAGTTTGCGTCAGATATAGAATAAACTTCATTAAATGATAGATTTTTTAAGGAGTTATAAAATTTAACCATGTTTTCTTTATTATAGCTTCGTTTCTGAGTATACCAGTGATTAAGAAAATAGCTTTTTTTCACCGGAAGTTGTAAAATTTGTGCAGTGTGATCAGATAAAGCTAAATCAAGTACGAAGCTATTGGAGTTAGGTATATTATGCGCAAAATTGTCTATACAAGTTTTGCTACACAAGCGTGTTGGAACCTCTATACACAACTGTAGATTATAAGTACTTAATATTTGCTCAAATGATATTGATTCTTTATTTTTCTTCAATCTGTCGATATTAAAATCTCCACATAATATTATTTTGTGATTTTTAGTACATAATTTACAAAGTAATTCGTCAAGTCTATTAAAGAACATGTCAATGATCGTTAGATTCTTTTTTGGAGACCTGTAGATACATATGATAATTATTTTATGATCTATTAGTTCTATTGCACTACATTCGAAAATATTTGCAATATTATACAATTCTATGTCTGAAATATTTCGAAACTTATGTCCTTTCCGTACTAAAATACATGAACCACCTGCCCTATTTTCCCTTACATAGAATGAAGCTAAGTTAAAATTTGTTATACATACATAGTCTATATCACTTAATATCATATTGTGTTCGGTAATACACAAAACGTCAATAAATATGTTACTATTACTTGATAGATCATTAAGGGAAACGAGAAGATCATCAGCTTTTGTATATAATCCATTGATATTTTGATGTAGTATTGTAATTTTCTTATAAACGAAAAAGATTATTATTATTATTTGATGTATCACAGATAATATAATCCGTTTGCGTACTTTTGTCTATCTTTGTAGTTGAGTGAGTAGTGGCCAGATCGGTTTGTATGCATTTGTTGAATGTATGTTTACTCTCACTTTTCCCTTTGTTATATGCACGATAATTAAGTTTGTAATTAATTTGCAATAATTGTCTTAGCACAAACCTACACATAGATATTGTGAAATGCTTTCCCTTCGGTATATATCGTTGGTATTCTAAATCAAGATAGCATGCGTTTTCAGTTTTAGAGCAAGCAAACTTTAACTCATAGTTCAATTTACGGACATTTAGATTAGCATTATACGGAATTTGACAAAATATAATGTTTGTTTTATGTAGAGTTTGGAGCCATTTGCTTACGCTTAACTGGAACGCAAAAGGATTTTTATCATTACATCCTCCAATTACAATGGCATAATCGTTTTCATTAAGTGTTAAAAGTTCGTCATTAGGCGTATCGAGAATGTTAGTAATTGTTGCTCCTGGTTTCCACAAGCAAGAAACTAGGTATTTATCTTCATTAAGTAATTTTTGAAGAACTTGTTGAACGCCTCGTCCTTGCTGGTCTGCCAAAACTACTACTCTTCTCCTTTGTCTGCTAAAATGTTTTTCAGACTGGTTAAAGGTTTTAATAATATTTTTTTCCAGTTGAATTGATAGAGCATGCTGTTCGGATTCGTTAACTGTCGGGAGCTTTGGGTCGCTTAAGTAATTCATTAGTTCAATATTATTATTGTTGGTCACTGTAGGTTGATTTAATGAGTTCTGGTCTATAGGTTTTATTCTAGTAGGTGGTGTAGGTGAAGTTTTCCCTGGTGAAGTAGAATCCAGTCTTTTAAAAGCATTTTTTTCCAGATTATTTGTAGAAAGTGGACTATTTGTAGTACTTAGAGATTTCTGCTTTTTCTTTTTACGACGAATTAGCGGCGTTACATTAGCTTCTTCTTGAGATCCGAGCTTCTTATAAATTTCAATGATTTTATTGCATCTTTCAATTTCCTTTTGAAGACTTGTATTTTCGTAATTAAGATTTTCAATTTCGTGATTCGCTGTGTCCAATGCTTCAGTAAGTTTTATCACCCTTTCGCTCAGTTCCCTACTGCAGATATTTTCGTCGATTGAAGTATTTGGTAAGCTCATTGCTGTAGTGTCGAAAAGTATTGAAGTTGAGCTGGATATATTTTGAAGCGAGCTAGATCTCCGTGGCTTTCGAAATGTTATATTTTCAATCTCCATATTAAGCTCTTTTAGTGAACTTTTTTTTTTTTTTTTTTTTTTTTATTTATTTTAATATATATTTATTTTTATTATTAATCAATAATTTTGTATTACAAAAAATATAGAAAAAATATAAACGATCATCTCAGGATATGGACGAAAGAAAAAAAAAAAAAAATTTCAAAAAAATAATGGAATCTTGGGGCTCGAACGCACGTCTACCGGAATGAGACACGCTTAATATGCCGCTAGGCTATGACCGATGCTTATCTTGCGACGAAAAGTTTATACACTTAATAAGGAGCATAGAAGTCTAAAAATAGTTCATGGCCATATATGGTAATGAATTTGCATAAGTGCGTCGATGAGTCACAATACACAGCACAATCTATTTTTAACTTTGTTCACTATTTCGAGTCCGTTTGTTTTCTGATTTAGATAAACAATTGTTCAGTTTTACTATTTATATTCACACCAAACAGTCACTTTTACTTATATCTAACGCAATGTCTATTTTTTTTTTGGCAGTTAACCAGTATTATTCACGTAAACGAATTAATATCACGGAGCTAGTACTTGTACGTGCGCATCTCGCTGCGCGCGCGCGGGGGAGTCGTGCGTGCATATTATAGATGGCGTTATGCGCATAACTATTTTCCACTGAATTACCTATATTACTTTATTGATTTTCCTTATTGAGTGATATTTAATTTAATTTGTTTTGTTCGATACGATTAAAATTGCAAATTTAAATTAAATATTATTATTACAAACTTTAATTTAAATTTCAAATTTCATAAATTTGGGATTGTTCTGTGTTTAATAATAACATTGCAATGACTGTTCTAAGTTATTATTTTATTATAGTTAATAGTTAACTATGTAACAAAATAACAAAAGTAGTGATAGCCTAGTAGTTAGAAGCTTGGCCTCTCGACCGAGAAGTCCGAGGTTCAAATCCCAGGTACACCTCTGATTTTCTTAATTTATGTGCGTATTAGAAATTAATTGATTGCTTGCACTTGTTTTAATGGCGAAGGAGAGCCTGCACACCTGAGAAATATATAAAAAAATCTCAAAGGTATGTGAATTATGAAGTCTACCAATACGCACTTGGCCAGCGCGGTATAGACTACAGCCTAATCCTTCTCACTCTGAGAGGAGACCTGTGCCCAGCTGTGGACTAATTATGGGTTGATGATGATGATGTAATTGTTGTATATTTGGCGAGAGTAGGAAAATGGATCTAATATTGGCGAAATTTAGTTAATATTCACCACTTTATATTTTAAAAATGCATATACCTACTAATTAGTAGCTTAATTAGTAGGTATATGCATTTTTAAAATCCTACTATGATAAAAAATATTAAAAATAAAAATAAATACCTGGTACGGAACCCTCCGTGTGCGAGTTCGACTCGCACTTGCCCAATTATTTAATATACGTTCTTGTTTCGTTACACGCTATTTATTTGTTCAAGCAGGAAATAAAGAAAGTAACACTAGTTGCATCTATCCACCCAAACAAAATTGATGTCACTTTTGATATGACATTTCAATATCAATGTAAAACATCAACTTCTGCCTTGTTTCAGTCTAGAATTGCGGTAATTGTATATGTGTATCCTGTTTGCGTACATTTAGAGTGAAATTAGATAATGCATAAATAGCTACACCGTGGATAAAAGACGATTAAAAAATAGAAAATACTTATTCCTTTGTTAAACAGCCAGTTAATTCTATACTTAAGTTAATTATCTGGGGAGTTATTTGACAATTGAAAAATCGGCCCTTAATAAAGTTTTCTTAAATTTGACCTGATAATTCAATTGTCGAAAAGCAGAGCTTGTAAGAAATGTTAAATGAAAAATGTTGCTACCCTAAAGATACTGCAGTTTTTGCCGCTTGGGAAACAGATCGGCAACAAGTAATTAATTTAAAGAATCAAAAACCCGACTGCACCAAAAAGGCTGAAGTAGAATTTCCAAAAGCAGTGATATAGGCATTTAATTATTTTTATCCAGAAAGCCAAATACAAAGTTTTATAGCAGGTGTCTGCTTCAAAAAGAAAAGATGTTCAAACAATATTATCCTATTTTATCCTCGTAGTGCTCATTTACGCTATATAAAGAACCTATGTGTAAAATTCCAGCACGCTTAACCTCAGTATAAAATATATTTATATTTAGTATTTTTAAATATCAGCATCAGCATCAGCTGATATTAATCTGAAAAAATCAGCATCAGCATCAGCATCCGCTGATCTAGTAAAAACCTGCATCAGCAACAACCCTGATATGTACAGTTGTCGCAACGGTGCCTCTCTGAAGTGCAAAAACAACTTTTCAAATTAGAAACGATTTACGAAGTTGCGGACATTTGACAACAGACACATCATTTTGACAGTTAATGTCACTCCGTCGCCATTTTAATTTGAAGCTTCCGGGGCGATTCGTTACGTGGCGCTAGTATCTGCATAAAGTCATTTTGTATGGAAGTGTGCCCCCCCCCTGGTACAGACCAAACTTTAAAAAACTGCTAACCTGTCAGAACCGAAACAGTAGAACAATGATTATCGTGTAATTCCGCTAGATGGAAGTAGTATCTACGTGGATTGAGATGTAATTGAAGGACACAGGTATTTGCCATAATATTTCCGGAAAACTAAATGATATTATATTGATATAAAACGTATTCGGTTAAATATCTGTCAACTGAGGCGCTCCAATGTGTGGCGTGATAGCATCGTATAGACCTCACTCAATGAATAACATCGCCATCTACCGGAAAACTGTATAACTCTTATAACTACAGAGCGCTCGTTCCACTTTACCTACTGACGTCAATAAGTAGTTACGCATTCCGCCGCTAAGGACAATGGCGCTGCAATCGCGATTATTAAATATGGCCAAAGGAAAATACCTCCACGCATGAACTCACCGTTCCGATTCATAACCGAAGATCAATAGTAAATCACAAACAAAAAAATATACATATGCATAACACAGTTAAAAAGTAAAAATAAGTTTGTTGCGCGATATGAGAAACTTTATTTATGTCAAAAGTAAAGTAGAGCGCGGTCACATGTGCGTACTATGACCGGAACATAGTGGGTAGCGATTGGCGCGAAGTGCGAGGTCGGTGAAGCAGGACGCGCCGCGATTGGCCGCCCGAGACGGTGTCGGTAAGGCAGCACGAGCCCTTGCACGTGACGAACACGCCTGAAGGCCGATCTCGGTTTTTACATAACTACTAATAGATGGCGCTACCGTCCACATTGTTTACAACTTGCTTCATTGCCTCGAGTATGACATAATTTCACATAATCGGCAGTAGAGCGACAATAACAAAAGTGAGTAACCGCGCGCAACGCGGACGGAACTTTTCCTCTTCAGCACGCGTCGAGGTAGCGGTGCGGTTCGGCCTTGAGCGTGACTATGCTTTAATGAACACACTGCTGTAACGATGCTAGCAGTCGGTAGATGAGCGCTCAAAACAAAAAATAAATTGAATGGCTCTACATACGACCTACGTGAGATTGATGACGCGCGATGAACGATGACATCGCTCACCGGCACTTTTACATCACGCCAATTACCATTCCAATTATCCGAATGTAGGTGAACTCAGTAGGAAAACATTCCCTGCTAGAAAATAAATGTAACCTTGACATCTTGTGTATGGCTGACACAAAAAACAATTGCTTATGAGACTATGAATAAATTAATTTTATATTTTCTAAATAAGGTGTTAATGAGAATGAGCAGCAATCAGGGGTCGGAGGTCAAGATTTGAGGGTCGGGGGTTGGTGGTTGGAGGTTGGTGGGCAGGTTGGCTACGTGTTCATTTACTACTGTTGGCGGGAGAAGTGCTGCTCGCCACTCGTCTCGCCTATAAATAACTGAACAGATCGCCTATAAATGAGCCTCTATAATTTTTTTATATTTCTAAGTTTTCGCCCACAGTTAATTATTATTTTATTGGAAATAAACATGCGACTTCGAAATTTTTTCTCAGATACCTACTACAAATGTGATAAATATACCTATAAGAGATCTAAGGACGGACAAACAGAATGTTGAAAAAATAAATATACATAGTCAATTTATCGTTCGCAATGTGTGTAGGTATTCGCCCCTTGTTTACAAGATTTTTATAATCGGAATTTGTGATCTGATCGAAAGACATGAATATTTGTAGATATTCATAACAAAAACTTAAATGTTTTTGTTATTAAGAGTATTTCCTTGTTAGAGGATTACGATGTACATCTAACATCATTATAATTCAAAACTTTAAGCATCATACTGCAACTGCTAAAATAGTATGAAAATCAAACACAAATCCGGTCCGAGCCAGAGATTTGAACAAATGTCAAAAATGTCTCTAAACGTCATTCCGGCGCAGTATTGAGCACTCTTCAATTACTCCTCTCGCTTATTTCTTATTGCTTCCCTTTTACAATTCGATCTGGCGGCAACGATTCACATCTCACTGAATTTAATTTAAAACAGGAATGAATGTACATGATTCGACCGAAGCTGTTATAAACATTTCATTTAAGTTCTAAGTTCTCCACCGACAGCTAAGTTTGAAGTGCTACTACAAGTTTAACTTCGCTAATTCGCAGCCATTCAATTCGAGTTACTGGGTTTCTGAGATTAGTGAGTGTTTTACCAACCTCAATTAGTAACATGGCTAATTTAAAAAATATTAAGTAGTTTTATATACAGGAGTGCGGAAAATAAATCATCCAATTTATTTTTGAATAACTTTTGTACTAAATAAAAAAATCTATTGTCTAAGTCTAAAATTGAAATGGAAATCTTTACTTGGACCTGTAATCGGGCGCTAGTTCGTGTCTGCCACCAGCGTTGACGCAAACTACCGCCCGTTTTATTAAATTTTTCACTACTGTCTTAAGATTTCTGTTTGCAGATATTGTCTAACAGGTGTCTAAGAAGTTAAAATGAGTTGCTAGACGAGGTTCACGATGCTCATTTCAATGATACAGCTCTGATCGAGTTCAAGTTTCTAAAAAAGTAAGAAAGTTTTTAAGACGAAACATAGCTTTTATGAAAATGCCACGGAAAAATCCAAAAAGATGTCATACACAATACATTTATACATGGTATACATAACATCTTCTGACATGACTGGGAACAGGTTCGCCGTGCGTACTTGTGAGCTCCGGAGTTTCGGTGTACCAAACACGCGAAAACGTAAGGGATTAATATGCAAAGATCCAGTAACTTACAATAAAGATATGAATTTTAATTACCTGAGTCCAGTTTTTTTTCACTTACAATATAATTTGATTTTTATGTCCGCAGAAGGCTTCTGAGTTTCCAATCGCGCAACTTATATACGTTTAACTAAATTTAAGACAGTAATATTACGAAAAACGATTTAATTTCAAAGCAATAACTAAATAAATTAATGTTTTTTTAGTAGAGTCGTAGACAGCCACCGCCGCGCTTGTGGATAATTTACGACACAGGAGCCAGCCACGCTCCGTCTTGCAGATATATCGCCCTCCTTCACCTAGTTTAAAGAATAAAGATGTTTGCCGCGTTTTTGTTATTTTAGTAATCTTCGCATTTATTTCGTTACAGAGAAAGTGGACAGCTGCGTCGCTTTATTTATATATATAAAAGCGATAAGATACTCAAGTTCAAAACGTATTAATCAAGGTTTTGTCTAAACTACTGAACGTAGATCCCTGAAATTTGGAATATAGCTTCATTTTATACTGCAGATGCGCACTAAGGCTTTTTTGATATTTCATATTTAAGGGGGTTAAATAGGGGTAGAAAGTTAGTATGAAAGTCCGTCAATTTTAAAGCAAACTCGATGAAAATTGATATTTAGTTTTCTGATTTAAAATTTAAAAAATCTAATTTAAGAGTTTTTCCACAATCAACCCTTAAGTTGGTTAAATAAGAGTTGACAGCTTATTTTAAAATTTGCCATTTTGGAAGCCAGCACTATGAAAGTTAGTCATTGCCTTACTAAGTTGGGGTAGAAACTTCGTTTTGTAGTCCGCAGATTTTGAAGCAGTCTATGAAATTTGGTATTTAGTTTTCTGATTGAAAATAATAGAACACCTATTTCACCTTTTTTGGAAAATCAACCCTTAAAGTCGTTAAATAGGGATTGGAACTTATTTCTATAATCCGTTAATAGCATTAGCATAGCAATAGAAGAGAGTGCAGAAAGGATTCGTGTAGGGCAATATTTTACGGGCCGTCGTAACATTTTTTTTTGGATAGGAATGTATTGCGCGTGCTGAAGTGCACAACAGCGGTCACGGGTTGCCGAACGCTGGTGTATAACATTAGCTTACAGAAATTTACTGATGAAATATTTAATTGATCCATAGGTACATATGAATGTGTTTGAAATTCCACTAAAGAGGGAAAATAAGTGTTACATGTATTATATGGGAATCTTTTAGGTGCGAAATTAGAAATGTGAAATTTCAAATAGCTTATTCACACGTAACTACAACTACGATAACAAGCCAGATGCAAATTTCATGTGTAATTTTATTATGATTTTGGTATACTGACTACATCGCAACCACTTTGGATACACTGCTTGCCGACTGCTCGCTTTGCTTGGGTTATAGTTGTGGTTATACGTGGATTAGTGATGGTTATGTGGTAGACACATAGATCTTGGATTAAAATTTTGGGCTCACAGTATCCCCTGCCTGTGGTAAGAGACTAAATGGGGACTTCGGGGGTTGCGGGCGGCAAGAATGGGAGCTCTAATCGCCCAACCAGCGACCCTGGAAAGAACCCACTGTATGTGAGGCCGCATACTTTAAGCTAAACACCAAAATTTATGAGAGGGGTTTTAGTGCGTTAACAATATGCCATACGGTTGGCACCAAACAGTTGCCATACGGTTTCCGTGTAGGTATATGTTTGTGTTTTGTGTTTCACATACCAAGGGATCGTTATGATTTTTGCATTGTGGTTAGGTATTTTATGGGTCAGAGAATAACATGGACGATTCCTATGGAATAATAATTATTGTATCCTACATGAAACTTATATTTCAATGAGGTTTCATTACAGTCCACTAATTAGATTTTTAGTGTATGTTTCTGAAGAAAGCTTGACCAATTTAGGTACACAGTGACGAAAAAATATATGTAAAAAAACCTTTTATTAATGAAATATTAATGTTACTTTATCGTTAAAATTGTTAAAGGTACAAATTTACAATTACAGTTATTTATATGTCATATCATACTATTTACGCGGGCGAAGCCGCAGGTTGTGCTAGTAGATAATATATATTAAAATATGGTCGGTGAATTTTGTTTATGTTGTCGTAAATATTATTGCCGCCTTTAAGAATGCCGCGGGCGCTCTCAAAAATAGAAGCTTACACGAAGTAACCCAATTTGGTTATGTTCGAGTTACTTCGAAAGGATCAAATAAATACAAAAGTAAATACAAAATATATAGCACTTAAACAATGAAAAATAACTTAATAGGTATTCATAAATTATCCTATTTCAGTCAACTGCGTTACTAGTATTTTAAGCTATTGCATAGCTTTTATCGCGGGCTTTGAGCGCGGCGATCGAATCGAGAAATTCCGTAATTCCGAAAATCCGTAACGAAAAATTCCTAACACCTTAATTTGTCGACTTGAATACAGATGGCAATTATACGTACATATTTTTTTATAATCCGTGCGGAAATCTTAAAATTGCGTTTAAAATTTTTTTATATTCCTATTATATTGTATTCAAAAATATATTACCACATTATCCAAATAATATGTTTTATCAACATAAGCTATGTTGAAATTCTGGATTAATAAAATAACGTAGAGTGTTTGTATTTTTTAAACGTACTTCAGCTTCAATAGTAGGTTAACATATTAAGATTTCAAAAATAGGTATACACCCAAGCGTTCATAAGTCGGTTAACACCCATAGCGTTATAACTGGAGTAACATGGCAAAGTGTCAAAACTAGGTATACCTACACTAGCGCGTCAAAAGTAGATTAACACCTATACCACAGTATAAGGATATTTATACTGTGCCTATACTGTGCAAAAATGGATTAACATCGTTCGCTTCAAATGTAGTTGAACAATATGAAATGTTTATTTCGCTTAGTGTAATGTAATACTTGATCAATATTTAATTTATTACTTTTATTTTATTTAAAAATAATTAAACTCTATTTAGATTTAAAAAAAAATGGCGCGATGCGATGAGTAGATTAGGAATATAGGTATATTTATTATATGTTTAGCGATTATTTTGTGATATCGCGACCGATTTACGATTGTATTTATATATTTGTATTATATAAAATAAAGGCACTTACTATATTCACAGCCTCACACTAGGATTCCCTGTGTCATAAGTGACATGGACACACAAATAAAGAGATACACAAACAGCCAGCCCCAGAAATAGAAATCTAAATACATCATACATGCATCATACAGATATATGTCTATATATGTCTATGTATATAAAAATGTATATAAAAATATTTTATACAAGTAGCAAATGACAATAATTAAGTAGCCAAGGCCAATCTTTAATAATTTTTACCACAACGTCCAAAATAGAACACAGTGCTTAACACTACGTGACACTACTGATTTTTTTCTTTTTTATCATACAATAGGCTTACGTTTGACTGCAATGCGATGTTGAGTAAGATGCAGCCTTGGACAAAACACGCTTGCCTAGAAGTAGCCTATTCATCCTTGTCTTGAACAATCCCAGATCATATGTATCGGGAAACAACGAAGGCGGGAGTGAGTTCCATTCTTTGGCGGTTCGCAGCAGGAATGAGTTACTAAAACGCTTAGTCCGCACAAAAGGAACATCAACCGATATTGGTGGTATCCCGCGGTTGGTCTAGAAGTCCGATGATGGAAGGGCAGCAGGAATTAAATTGTGAAGTTCAGACACACACTCTCCAAAATATATTCTATAGAAAACAGCCAGACGAGCAAAATGGCGTCGGTGCTGTAAGGTGTAAGTCTTGACATCAAAAAGTGCATCATCGCCAATCAGCCTTCTCGCTCGTCTTCCACCGAGTCCAAAATATCCAGCTGATACAAAGCTGATTTCAAAGGGTTCTACAGAATTTATTTATATTTATTGTTCAATTACTGCTAATTGATAAGATTTACCTTGTTTATTCCACGACCGACATGCTGCTTCAAGTCTTTTTATATCTCGCTGTTGGGAACGAATCTCTTTCCACATCTTGGGCAGGTTTATCAGAATAGTTCACCGTACTGCTCCGAAGCTTATTCGTGAAGGGGGGTACGGGTAAGTGGCCTAACCCATGTAGCTATTACAAAACCCTTATGGGTTTATAGGGTATACCCTTATGGGTAAGGTCTTACGACCTTCAACCAGTTTTAACGACTGCCATTCGATGCCAACACTTGGAATGAAACCGATGATTTAACGTGCCCGACGGTGCTTCTTGTTATAATATAATATAGGAGTACCAGACGAGCATGCAGTGGTTACTGCCGTACATCTGTAATCAACCCCAGATGGGATTAAAATATTCCTACCTGAGGTCTTTCACAGATGCGCCGCTACTATTGAGGACTAAGTTTACTACTCTTCAGTTTCACACAAGGGTCCTACGCAAAGTTGATATTAAATGATGATACATTTAGTCGGTTAATCTTATCTTTGCTAAAATAGTTATTTTTATTTACTTCCCTAATTATAATTAATCTCAGACTGTAAAAATATTGAAATAAAACACTTATAAATATTAATTTTCGTATTTATTTCAACCTTATATCAAACAAAATAAACATTTTATATTGTTTAGCTATATTTAGCTATATTTATCTGAACAAAATAAATTGTTTATTTTGTTCAAATATATAAAATAAAATTTGAAGGGAACGTATCTATTTTTGCACGTATAGGTGTATCTCCTCTTGACGCGCTAGTGTATACCTAGTTTTGACACTTTGCGATGTTACTCTAATTATGACGCTATGGGTGTTAACCGAGTTATGAACGCTTGGGTGTATTCTACTATTGAAGCCAGGTACAATTACAAATGACAAATTTAACAGTAAAAAATTAACGCCATTATGATTTATGGCGCCATTTATGTTTATTATTTCGTGGTGTTTGCTTGTATGTGTGCTTTGCGTGTTATGGATTTATTGAAAAAAAAAAGACTTTTGGCTTTCTCCTAACTCCGATTTGACTCTGCTATATACATTGTGACCTTGGCTTCGTTTGGACTACGATTACCTTCGTATATTTGTTAAATAAATAATTATAATTGCATAAGTTGATAAAAAATACTATGTAAAAGCTTTACCGCGACAGTTCTTAGAGTATAGCTCGTTACTAAACTTTAACCATAGTTTTTTACAAAAGTGTACTTTTCTCCTACCATAACCAACGTCGAAGGAGAGGCGCCCGGGCGCCGGGCGACAGCCGCAAGGGCGCAACAACAACGCTAATCTTATCTAAAACAATCAGTTATCAAAAATCTGACGTATCTTTACGCCGTTGTTAAATTCCTAAAATATATAAATTTAAAGACGTGTTACAAGAGATAACGAATGTGGGTAAGGAGTGACAAAAGATAAGGGGAGTCGGGCGACCGGTAGCGCGGCGGCTCCGGCCGCGTTATCGCGCTGCGGCACTGCGACGCTGCGACGCTGCGGTGCGGCGCGCTTGCACCTCGCGATCAATCACGCAAACCTATTTATCACCGCTGCTTACGTCGAACGAGCTCCGACCGACCAGTAACGTGTACGGCGCACTCGCAGTGACGAACGACCATAACCTGGAGAACGTCGCACGTCGCCGCGTGCCCGCTCGCCGCATCCGCCATATTCTTCTGAAATACGGCCCTAACTGCTAGGAACGAGTAAATCTTCACAATATAACAGCCATTACAGATGAATGCTTAACGAACTCTTTAAGTGCGCACCTTTTCATTAAGAAGAACGAGTGCACTTCAGACCGGTCAACAAAAAACATTCGAAAAGATGGTAGTTAATTTAAAAAGTTTTTTTTTCAGTTATAATAATGAGAAATGCAAAGCACTCCTGGCGGTCGTCCGCGTTCCACTCTTGGTGCCACGATTGATACGAGTATACAGGTGATTTATTAAATAGGCCCTCGGGGCCAAGTCCGGAAGTATAAGTATTAGCGAAAAATACAGCAAGGAGTTTCGGGGGCGATTTTGATAAAAACTAGAATTGCATCATTTTTTTAATTCATTTCCCTTGCCGATAATCGAACGAGTTCATTTTGAAAAACATACCTCACATATTAACTCACCTCCAGCAAGCCAAAGGAGTCTATGTAAAGTAAGAGAATATAAAGTGCCTAAGTTTTATTTACGTTTTCTTTTTTCTTTTCGAGGGTAAACTTCAAAAGGTATCCGACGACGTTGGAGCGACGCCGGGTTATGTGGGATTTTTACCGCACTAAAACTCCCCTGTTGGTCGTCCTCAGCGCTTGTTGGAGAACTCCGGGATCTCCGACGGAACACAACCGGAGTCCTCCAAGCGCGATGCCCGGATCGGGCTCTGCCCTGGGGAAGCGGTCGCTCCTCCCACAACATCTGGTGATTACGACGGTATGCGGCCACACATACCGCCGTCCTTCCCGGGGTAGCATACTGGACGGTTCGAGCTCCCACTCTTGCAGACCGCAACCCTGGAAGCCTCCTTTTAGTCGCCTCTTACGACAGGCAGGGGATACCGTAGGCCTATTTTAGTCCCGGAACTACAGATACACCGCTCCGGGGGGCGCTATCTACGCCTTCGGCGTCTCCTTCACCGCGCGGGATCGCCGCGCTCCCTGGCCCGTTCGGCGTCCTCTTTAACTTCATAACTCGGTCGCAAAACGTGATCACGCTATCCCACGCTTCGCCAGAAGGGAAAGTTTTATTTACCTATTTCCCATTTATCTCATCACACTTCTTTATTATGTAGTAATAGAATATTTTAGGTTAATGCGAACCTATTCTGAAATAACAAAATTTCAAAGCTAATGTTTCTGACAGAGCCGTTATAACGACGCAATGTACGAGTAACTTACGTATTTTGTTGATTTACAACCATTTCTTAATTATTTAACATTTGATGTTAAGTACATTTTAAGTTTAGATAAGTTCTCATTATAAGTGAATAAGTGAATGAACGCCCGGAATTAAGATGTTTCCGAAGAAAGTGCAAGAAGTATTCAAATTGTAGGTCGTGGAAGAGGAGGTTGTTATTGTAAACTGAAGAGCACACTGCACGCTGCACAGTGGCAGGACCGCCCGCCGCGCGTATCAACTGTTAACGAGCGATTCACGACGTCGCAGTTGGCACGCCAAGTGTCGCGTCCAAACAACTACTCTACCTGACACCAGACACCACGCGACACGCCGCGCGACACATTCGCCACGACCGCCGCCGTCGCCAATCAAACACCTCATTATTGACGAGTTTCGCGCAAATTCCTTTTAGTCATACATATTTTACTTCAATAAATATGCGACCCGTCTACTACTCTACCGTCTACATACTCTTCGTAGAAGCATTTATGTGAAACACTTTTCGGGAACTACAGCAATCACTATATAGAAAACTTCAAATTCCATGTACTTCTTGTAAATGAAGAGTTTAATTAAACCGTTATTCTAACATAGCTCCATTAAATAATTTTAAAAGCTATATTTTTGACACTGTGGTAACACCATGCCCCACAGGGTTTAACAGTAGGATCAAGTGCGTCGGCCCGTGGGGCATCCGTTGGTCTCGGTACCTGAGAATGTCGAGGCTGTTCTATTTTGTCTCGACCTATATTTTTACGACTCCTTGCCGTCGTATCTCATGCCATTTTCGTTTCCTACCATACGCGCCACGGGCCTCGCAGTTATGGCTCGTTTTCATTTTATGGCCGCCACACCTATTTCTGCCTTATAACAGGAGTGTTGAACGCTGCTGTGTTCTGGTTTGAAGGGTGTGGTAAGGGAGAGATACTTTTCCGAGGCGTTCCAGCTTAGTCCTCAGGAGTAGCGGCGCAACTGTGGCCGACCTCAGGTAGGAACATCTAATCCTATCTGGGGTTGATTACAGATGTCCATGGGCGGCAGTAGCCACTTACCATCAGGTGGCCTGCATGCTCGTCTGCTACTCTTATATTATATATAAAATAAATAAATAAAATACTATTTGCGTTCTACCTATGCAAGATTGCTCTGATTATGTATTTATACAAAAAGGTAAACTTATTATACATAATACATACATTTCTGATTTATTATAGTTTAGACATGTAAGAAACTAAGCTCGGTTTTTTTTATTTCTTATAAAGAAGAATTTACTACAAAACATTTTAAAAACATTCTTAATATCATATTTATAATATTACCACCTACCTAGAAAACTAGCTTAATAACGCCCGTTAATAAATAACCTGTGAAACGTGATACGTTCATAGGCATCAAATTCTGAACTCGTATTCTCGTACTCGTGGAGCCAGTGGCACGTCAGATATGTCTAAGGTAAAACTCGCCAGCACCTCAGCTTTTTTTTAGTTTAACCTAACGATTAGGCCGACGTGCTACCTGATGGAAAGTAGTAAACGTCGCCTATGGACATTTGCAACCCCAGTGCATCGCCGGCTTTGTATGTGTTAGCCTTTGCCAACAATAAGTTACTTGTTTTGTGCCCACGACTAAATCTCTGAATCCACGAAAATACAGCCATTGTATTAATACACTTGCCTTGGCTTCCTAACAGAGTAGAAGTATATTTTCGCTCGTACAGAAGAGCACGTTAAATACTGGTCTATAGTATTTATTTAGGGCACCAAAATTGTAATTGTAAGCAAACATTGGTATACTATTTTAACGTAAGGCTGTCACGTTTATGTAGAGACCGTGGTTCGCTTATGCCTACATGGCGAAGAATAATATTTTCTCTGCGAGTTATCCTCGCATCATCGCTCTCGAAGATTCGGTTGTCCGCAACGTGCCCGCGACACTATCCTTGGACACTGTCAATCAGTTTGTCCACATACTCACGTTTTCCTCGCGTGGGCGAATTTGTGTTAAAAGTTCCTTATTAATAATATGTAAATCTTGTTAAAAAAACGTTAACAGTCAATATTTGGTGAATAAAGAACGGTTGTAAGCCGATGACTAAATGGACAAGTAGCTTTTGTGCAGCGGACAAGTTCAGACGAATAACAAACAAAGTGAACAGATTCCGCGCCGCGCTCGGAGCTGCACGACGCCCGACCTCTCGGCCTCCCGACCTCCCGAATTCCGCTTCATTAATGCCCTGTGTGCAGAACTATTCAAATTTACTTTTTTACAAAGACCTGATTTAAAAACGTCCCATTTGCACCTAAAACGTTACGGCGGTATAAGTTTGAAAATAATTACGACACTTCTGTATGAATCAGGGGATAAGAGAACTCTAGCTATGCCATCCATTGACATATAAAAGAAAATCTATACTGTAATCAGAACAATGTAGGAACTTCATATTTATGTGTTACTACATATATACCTAGTTAGTTATAGTCAGTTCATCTTTATACGTTCTGTTGAGAGTGCGACGTCGACGTCCAAAGCAAAGCTGTATTCAGAAAGTATTTCCAATTTGATTTTTTTCCAGTTTGAAGTGTGAGTTTTTCCTTTTTTCACGTTAACTACGAACATCACATATAATAATGAGGTACCAGCATAATATTAACATCAATAACTGTCTCAACATTGCATGAATTATCGAATTTATGTTCCGTGGTGCAACACACGGTGCAGTTAGTAATTGATAGGTACTGTAAGTTTTTTTGGCATGTAGTCCACCTTTAGGTAAGTGGCATCATATATGAATTCATATATGAATATGAATTGATTCCTGCCTGAGGCAGGCCAAAGATGCGTTGCTACCGCCGAGAGCAAGTTAAACGTCTCGGAAAAGCATGTCTCTTTTACCAGACGCTTTAAGCCATAACACAGCAGCCTGCACTGTTATTAGACAGAAAAAAACTGGTAGCGTTGCACCCGGAGTCGAACCACAAATGTTTCACCACCTGCATCTGCCCGAAGCGAATCCCTGTCAATCTGTATTAAATATAGATCGAGAGTGGCTGCTATTCTCGTAATAAAACTAAAATAGACTTCATTTGTAAAACGGATAGGTTCAAAGAAAAAACATAATAAAATAGAAATAGAAACACAAATACATTAAAATATTTTTAGAGACGTATTGAACGCCAGGTCGCGAGTGGCTCACCGAGGGTCGGGCGCCGCGGCGTATGAATGGGGCCGCCTCGTGGCTGTGTAGTGATGTAGCGGGCTCTCAGGTATTGAAGTTGATAGTTTGTAGTCTTTATTATAACTGTTTAATATGGAACTTAACCTAACTTATAAGTATGAGTCTTACGCACACTACAGCTGGCGGAGTGGCCGGCTTGCGCAGGCGCATATGACACCGCGAAACCACGACTTGTTAATTACTGATTAATTATGAAATATAACTAGATTTCATGAAATCTTTTATGTGCAGATAAATTGTAGGAGATATTTCAAAATATATTCAAACGCATTTCGCTGGTTTGTATGACGCCACTTTGTATGAAAAAATAAAAATATAATTTTCTTGGCTGTTTGTCGATCTGTTTATGTATCGCCTACATACGAACTATATACCTATTCATAGTTAATGAAACTTACTAAAACATAATTAACAGTAACGCTCTTGTACTCGTAGAAAGCTTTGCAGTTATAGCATCAATTTACCTGAGAAGTCTTAAGAGTAAGGATTAAATTAAGATACTCTATGAATACTCTCGCAATGGGATCGGATCAGAAATGATAGATTCTAGGCAGATATCTAAGCGTTAGTGCTGCCAGTAGATATCTAATTGCACTCAAATGTGAAGTAGGTACAAGCAATGTTCGCATCACTCGAAAATACGTTTCACTATACTAATGAGGATAAACAAGGTCTAAGCCTCTACAGGGTTATTTCGGTTAACATGATAATTTGAAATCGGCTTATACTATATAATATATGAACTAATAATTCAATGAATTAGCACATCGATTCCTACTGCGATCCTTAATATATTTAAACATTGAATGTCAACCAAATAAGGTAAGTAGAAGATATTTATTGTAATAAAAGATGATTGAATGTTGCCTAATAAAAATGTTTAGGTAGGTAATTATAATGCAAGCCAGCAACGCTATTTTTGTAATAAAAACGAATTAAGTACTTCATGACTTTATGACTCCTCAAGCGGTAATAATTAAGCGCCATATGATAATGTTTTTCTCTTCCATGAGTATCAGAATGAGATGTGGCGGGAGGGTCGAGCCGGCGGGGCGCGGGGTTATCGCGGTATCTGTGTGTCGCCGATGTGAACTGTACCATTGACGTGCGCAATCTACGAGACAATTACGACATACGCTTTATCTCAAATGACCTCTACTACAGCTTACCACCTGGAAACACCTTTACATTTGATTTATTTTATGATGAGTGCCGAGCCCATGGCCATGTAGGTCTCACAACTAGGACTTGATCGCAATCCGCGAGGTGTATATTTTGTTTCTGTAATGACATTACGTTACGCGGCGTTACAAAAATATTTTTTGTAATAATTCGTCACAACATTTACACGACTGTTTTTTACACGACTGCGTGATTTAATGGTACTTATGTGTTTATCAGCTTACATATTTTTATAACTATGTGATAGACACCAAACGCGATAGTTTTAATAATTCTGACGTCGACCTATTCGACACCTAGCGAGTACTCTAACTCTTATTAATACGTACTATAGATACCACCATTAGAATTACATTTTTACATTTAAGGCCATGTAAGACTATGCTATAATGTACACCTACGGCTTATAGTATCTACTTTATTTCTGTTTATATTTTGTTATTGCAGTGCTCGTTTTTAACTTATTAAATTATTTCAGTAAATTATGTTTATCAAGGGAGGTATTTCGTTACTTTTTAAATAGGTTGAATTAAGTAGTTTTGTGTCGTCTAATGGACCAGCGTCTTAAAGTCATTACTTATACCTACAACTACATATGTAAAAACAATATGTAGGTTATAACTCGTAATATAGGATATATAGAATAATGTATTAAGAGTACCGTTACATTAGTTTTAATTATCATGTTAGACCTGTTAGACCTATTTGCAAAGGGAACGTATTTGCAAAAAAATAATTTTTAGTCATAGAATATTGTTTGTTCTCAATATCATAATTATGAATCATTTCAACGTAAAAGCTTCTACGTTGATTTATGTTGATGCTAAGTTGAAAGATCCAAAATAACTGTATATACATAGTTTATAACAACAAAACGAAACGAAAAATTAAAATAAAAATATACCTATAGGTAATAAATTTAATAAATATAACACAATATATATATATGTATATATATATTGACCGGTATGAAAAATGATGAAATACTACCGTACTACCGTACTCTACTAAATGGCTCATTTCGGAGGAGTACGGTAACTAACATTGTGACACGATAATTTTATATATAAGATTCAAACATCATGCCGAATATCTACCGAAGGTTAAACCCCACAAAGCATTAATGTAGTCACAAACACGCGTTTTCGATAATGCAACCGAACGCAGGTAGAAAAACGTGAGGTAGCATTTCAAAATACCATGTCTGTTAGGTGTAACAAAAAATGCAATTACAAATAAACATAAGGACACTATCAAATTTGTGTTAATTTTTAGTTTTACTTTCTCTCTCTCATCAACCCATTACTGTCCCACTGCTGGGCACGGGTCTCCTCTCAGAATGAGAAGGATTAGGCCATAGTCCACCGCGCTGGCCAAGTGCGTATTGGTAGACTTCACATACCTTTTTAAGATTTTTTTTTTTTATAAATCTCTCAGATATGCAGGTTTCCTCACGATGTTTTCCTTCACCGTTTAAGCAAGTGATAATTAATTTCTAATACGCACATAAATTTGAAAATCAGAGGTGCGTGCCTGGGATTTGAACCTCGGACCCCTCGATCGAGAGGCCGCGTTTCTTAACCACTAGGCTATCACTGCTTAGTTTTACTTTAATTTATTTAGAGTTTTACTTTAATTTATGATTATGTTGCACATTTGTTGTAGTGCCTTAGTTTCGTGAATTCATTAAATAAATAAAGGTACGCAATAGTTTGAAACTTACACCAAATTGTTTGTGGCAATAACATTATAAAACTCCAGTCAGTAGGTACAATGCTCATATGCTTCTATATTATATTAGAGAGGTAAAGGACCGCTGGCAACTCGCGGGACGTGTTAGAAGCATTTTGATGCGTTTTGCAGCAGTTCTCACCATCAGCATTCAGAACATCTACAAAGACTACCAAAATACTATCAGTATTCAAAACACCTACCGACAATAAAGACATTTGTTTTACGAACGATAGCCGTCGTCATAAAATCCTGGCTTATACTACAGGCAGAGAGTTTACTTTTGGACTAACAGGAGATTCGCAAATTTAAAATTCATAGTAGGTAAAATACATTGCAATACTTAGTGCAACAGTGACATTCTTCGAGAATCTGACAAGTTCACGAAATCAACTAACGATTAAATACCTAAATATATATTTTGGCCACTGCCAGTATTTTATATTTGGTGATCTTTTTAAATTAAACGTTAATTTGTGTAGTGTATCATTTAAACAACCACTGTACTATACACATACAAGTAAAGTAAGTACTTTAAGCAAAGCGGAGTAAAAAGTGTACGTGGTTACAAGTTAGCTCGCGGCTCGCACAGTAAGTTACCTATTATAATCATGGGTCTTCCTTGAATAAAAACAATGAGCCTTGTCTTGGACGCAAGTTACTGGACAATGGTATATAGGTATTTTATCGATCCGCTACTTCTTATAACGAAATTATGTTGTTTTTATATTTACAGGCGAGATATTTCATATAAAAACACTCTTTTTACGCGAACGGGGGTAGTGAAGAAACTGGCTCTCTTTCGAGTGATGTATACGTGTCTCAGGCATTTATACTTTGATGTTTGTCCGTTGCGCTTTTGTAGCCCATCAAGGCTACCTGCCCACTCTTCATGAATAAATTAAAGACATAATCAGTGCCTAATGACGGTTGTTTCCGAGTGCCGGTGGAGCGCGCTGGGGTCGCGGGCGCCGCAAGCGAGGGGGATCTACGGTACAATTACAGTAACGACCACATATTCGTTTCTTAAACACTGATTTGATCTTGTTTTCACCAAATTTTAATTAAAAAATAATTATGTCTTAAAGAAAGAGTAATACATGTCAGTAATTAATGGTTAAAATAAAGAACTTGAAATATTCCTTAAAAAAATAAACGCTCACTACACTCATAGTCCCATTTTTTAGGCTCCTGTGTTATGGACGCCCTGGACATATAAAGGCGAGTACACAAACACCCAGAACCAGATAAGAAAACTAAATTCACAATTGAGATATCTGTGTGGCCGGGATTCGAACCCGGAATCTACGACTGTTTGTAAAACATGTAATTAGACGCTACGGATCTTTATGAGCAATTTTTGAGGATGACATAATCTGTCATCCACAAAAATTATAGTATAAAGAGTATATATAGTTTTGTAAATGCTGACTGATTTTATTTCGAAACGGTAAATGAAATATTTGTTGCACAAAACTGATTTTAAGGTAAAAATAAACAATTTCCAGACGAATCAGATATTTTATCCATACTATGTCATTGGTTGCATCTAGTCTATATTTTTCCGAAGGCAGTGGAACACTTATAAACACTTTCTGAGCGCTTACTGTTCACTTCATAGTGCAGCATTCTAACTGCGTGTCTGACACTTAGCAATGTAAGGGAATCTCTGACCTCTATCCCCAAGCTTGAACTGTAGTACACAAGTGACAACTTTCAAGTGGAAATGTGACCTCTTTTGTACCAATCCTTATTCAACCGCTGTTAAACGAAAGTGCAGAGAGCTTTCTTGAAGATTTCAAAAAATAAATTCTATTTTAAATTGTCTTCAACATTGTTGACATGTTTTCCGTACATCCAACTGAAGTAAATACTTTTTTACGTACATAATCATATTTTGATGTAGCCATCGTTTAATAGTCGGTCCATTCGCTAGTCCAGTCTCTGCCTAATTATATATTTGTCTGAGTAACACTTTTTAAGGCCATAAAAAGTTCACTTGATGTACCTAATATAAAATAGAAAAAATAATAAATACCCTTTGATAAGACAATGTCCGGGATTATTTACTTTTTTCGTGTTTATTTTACGATTTATTTGATATAACACAAGAACGCGCAATCTGAACCGTATAACTTTACCGGGAGTCTCCCTGATCTGTATGGATCCTCATCTATTATGAGCATGATGAATAAAGTTTAATATAAGCACCAGGATTAATAATTTCTCAAAGCCCTCATCAATAAAAAGCCAGTAGAAAACATAAAATAGCCATGTCCCTATAGACACAAACGTTCTAGCCGAATGGTGAGTCTTAAGTCGATGATGGTTAACACCGCTCGCTTTTGCGCGAAGGCATGTGGGTTAAGCTGGTATTGCGGCGCTGCTGCTCCACAAATATCCTCACTTAGCGTTGCAATCCTATTTGGAGTGCGTTATTGACGTTTCAAATATTGAATACGTCGAAGTTCAGTATTTATTTTTAATAACATTAAACAAAGAAGTACTAAGGTTAGAGCCGTCTCTAAAATTATTTGTTAACTGTTAACATTGTTACTGTATTTATTGGAGTCCACACTCCAATAAATACAGTAACAATGTAGTAAACAATACAGTAAGATGGTTAAAACTCCAATAGATACACTACTGCAGGGCATTGACATAAGAGAATAGCTCGTATTTATAAAGAATATATCCGAAGGGCGCGATTGTCACAGCTCCATTTATCGCAACATTTACTTATGCACTGAAATATTGTACATATTATGCTAAATAATTGAAATGTTTTAGTGCATGAATACGCAACATACACATGAATAGGATTATAGCTATTTACCATAAATGTGTCCTGAATATTCTACAACTCTAAGTCTATACTCTACTCTATGCTACTGATATCGATTTTATGACAAAAAGTGGATCGTTTAGGGGGCGTTAGTTATTCGATTCTGTTATCAACTTCTTTATAAACGCATTTAAACACATATCTCTCATGGAGCTAATGAATAGGTTTAAGTTTTAACGAAGTGGCAGCGGACACTCGAAGGGAAGTTGTAGCAGAAAATTTGGCAACCTCGTTAGGAAGACTCGGTGCCACGCGAAGGACTGATGGGGGCGCTTGGGAGTCGATAATGTAACAGTAATATATCTGTAGTTATGAATACACACAACCTGTGTAAGAAACACTAATGGATGAATGCGGAACGTGATTCTCCTGATAGTGTTAGGAGCTAAAATTATTTAATGGTCTTGTGTTTATTATATTACTTTTTAGTGCACTAATATTAAAATAATATTCAAATAAGCATATTTACAGCTTAACTCATCACTCTTTTTGACATCATAATAGTTTGTATTCCACAAGTTTCTTAGTATGTTAAAGGTATCGTATAGGTAGAGTAGCTTTATATGATAAGATTTTTTATGGAAGAGAGGTTTATTGAGTTTACAAAGATATAAACATTTAAATATAAGTAATGTTAGAATTTAAACTAAGGACTAACATTCGTGACTCGACGGTGATTGGCTACAGCTAGCACGCTCGGAACGCTACGTGTGCTACGCGAGACGACATCTTACAGTGGTTTCGTATCGTCGTTAACTGCAGTTGTTATTACTTAAGAAGATATAAATACGAGTAGATATAATTATATTGCTAATTAATTTTTTTATGTTATATCAAATTAACAAAGAAAATTTAACAATAATTGTACCTACAACGCACATTGAGTATCGCAAGGCTTGATGCCTGGTTAAAAGGTTCTAAAATCTGTTTAACTCGAAACTTAGCATACAATAAGTTTCAACTTTAACGCTGCAATCTGATACGATCTGAATGTAGAATATTCGCATAAATCTCAATGGGCAATCTCTTTATCAATCGAAGCTGTTTTCAAAATGTTGCATTTGTTCACCGGAACAGTCACGTAGATTTTATTAGGTACATATGTAACCAGTGCGCTATATTAGAAACTAACCATCTAATGACCAATCATTGTTATACTCATCGAAAATAAACTAACCATTCTGGAGTCGGCCATTAAAAACCTGAGATAAATTATCAATATATTATCACAGATTCTCAGAAGAAGAAGCATTTTATCCCAGAAACAAATGACTGTAGCAGCGTAGACTGCCTTAAATATGTTTAACTATTAAAAGTGCAAATATAGACTATGTACAACATCACATATGTATCCATCGTTTAATATTCAGTCCATTCGCTAGTCCAGTCTCTGTCGAATTACACATTGGTCTGAGTAATACTTTTTAGGACCATACAAATTTCACTTTTATGATTTGACGCATGTCGATGGCATTATAATTTCATCTAAACAGCGGCATAAACTATAAAAATATAGGTCAGTGTAAGTAGCCGCCAAAATCCCACCATAGAAATTGAAATTGAAATTGCAAATTCAACTCGCTTGTTTGATTACTTGATGCCATGGTTATCAAATGTCGTTTGATATTGTGTAGTGTAAAACAACTTTAACAATGAGCAAGTGTCCAATAATACGATCGACCGATCAGAAGCTACAGACCTGAGATACAGACACTTAGGAGTGCAACTAGTTCATTACCCTTAGACTCCTCTGACACCAAAAATTAATCAAACAGTTTGAATGAACGAGGAATGAGATATTGGATATTAATCTGAAGTACAGTGGTAATGGGACTACCGTATCCGCCGGATAAAAAGAGAAATCGTGGAGTAGACGAAATTACGCTTTGAAATGCAAAATGGAATTGATTACGCGTAGTAGTTTCATTTCTTTTGCAGAGTCCAGTTAGCTGCGTGACAAAGAGGTCACAGTACCTAAGCAACAGTCCCGCCTAATCGGCCTAGCGTAGCGCGAAGCCAGCAAAACGACGGATCGGTCGCGCTGTCAGTTCATTTGCTTGAGGTTCATTCATATTAGCCGCTTTACGGGCAACTTTACATTTCGAATTGAGAAAGAACTGCAGCTAGGGTTTAAACTAGTTAATTATACACTTAAATGGCGATAGCTCATTCAAATGACTTCTATCGTTATGCGACAGAGGGCGTATTTAATTCCTACATGATCTCTCCAAGGAACTAAAATGCCAGTGGTTTAAGCTCGGCCTCTCGGTTGTGGAATCCGATCGGGGAATCCCACACGCACAACGGCGAAGGAAGTGAGGCAATCTACACACCGGAGAGTTCTTTAAAAAAAGTTTTCTTAGTTTTTAGCTTATCACTTGGCAACGTAGCATAAACTTCTACTATCTAATCTACATTTAATATATCTAATCAAACCAAGCCGAGATTCGTGTAGTTGTACGTTTAAAAGTAAAACAATACTTTAACGTTTCCGTGGCGTCAGTAACCTATAGGTGGTTATGGGTAAGGTATCGCAGTAGGCAGGGCCGGAGTAGAGGTTCTAGACCTCTAAATCCGGCCCTGCCTTGGCAACAAAGGAGTGGAGGTCCCCTGGCCCCAAAATTATTTTCGGAATAAAATGAAAATTTTTTTCAGTTAGGTTTTTCAATAAAAATTTTATTGAGAAACGCAGGTAGATTCTTCTAGTATTCATGTTTGTACAAAGTACTGTAGATAAAGGTAGAACAGCGAAAAAATATATCAAAGAAAAGATTATTTTTTTTACTAGTGTTTACTAGTCGGAATTAAAAAAAATCCAACGTCTCTATTGTGAGGGGCCCTCTTTTGTGGAGGCCCCAGGGCGGCCGCCCCGATTGCCCTCTAGGGAACATCGAAAGCACAGATGTGATAAGAGAGGAATAAGGTTGAGTACGATGATCCGTCGAAGCCTACGAGTAAGCGCCGGAGTGCACTACCACACACCATGGGGGGATTCTTTTTAAGCATCTTTCCTCTTTATGATAACTCGACCACCGATTCCTGTAAGATTATTGTAATGTGGAATTACCTGTGCCTCCCTTTTCAAGAACTTCTACCGGGTACATTAAATATTTTTAGAAACTTTGGACTTTGTAGATAGCTGTTTAAATATCCAAGAAGTTTTCGTGGTTTTAATGGATGGAATTGTAACTGGAAGCGCATTGTTGTGGACTGAAACTCATAAAATATTCCTCTGTAATCAGCTACGTCGCGTACGTGCCTGATTACTGACCATATATTCTTAATTCAATTCTATTTTCAGCCACGGTAATAGTAGCATTTCACTGTTTGTCCGTAACTTCGCCCACCTCCATATAAGATAGGATTTAATATTTTAGGTAAGTGCCTAATGTGTACAATATCGTAGACAGTATCTACCCTTACCATAGGTTTTCACGTTTTGACAAATATAACTGTTTTGGTATTTGTTTACTTATTTGCCCATAAAATTTCCAATCAGCGCCCTTAGCGGATTATATCAGAACTTGGAAATTGTATGGGCCAAATGGGTCTCTTAGCACGTACGTAACACAAGATAATGAGTTTATTAGTGTGACCTCGAATAAAATAATTGTATATTCCTAATTGCACTCTCAAACTTTGCTTTACTAACGCCTCAAGTATAGAAGATCCTTTTTCGGAAATTATTATTATTAAATTAACAATGCACTTCTAAATAATTCTTCAATGATACCAGACTATTCAAAATAATAATACTAAAATCCGAATAAAACTGTTTTAAATATAATAGAGCTTTACAAAATACACCCAATTTTCGCAGCCCATTTTATAATTAACTGCAATACCTCAATCAAATTTCACATATTGGTTTCACCCAACAAGGCTACACTGCGGACCACAGTTGCAAAGCTTAGAGAATATAAATAAAACAAATAGACTATCCAGAACTCGAACACTGGCTGGCTGGGTTGTTATAAATTTCTTACATCTAACAGCAACTAGGCGAAATACTATAAAAGGCTTAGTCTGTAGGGCGAGCCAAAGAATGAGACATATATACGCTCCAAAACATTACCCTCCGTAGTCCGTAGTAGGTAACGACGTCATTTGAAAAAAATATTAATATAAAATAAATATTGTTTATTAGAAAAATACGCGAATTCTTATCATTCATGCAAAATGGTTGACTAAAAACAAAATTAATGAGTTTCTCACGCAAATAATTAAGAAGACAAAGAGTCTGGCAGCGAAAAGATTTTACAGTATTGAACTCTTCGCTCAGCAAAAAAAAATATAAATCTAATTCTATGATTTATCTCACCAATGTGTTTATGATAGTTACCACGTCCGCCTGGAAAATAAAAAATTCAAAGTCAAAATATTTTCAAAGTAGATTCTTAACTTATTTTAAAGTCAAATATCTACCACCACTTATTAAAGTTTTTTTTTAATGGAATCGAAGCGACGGAAAAAATTTCATAAGCCACACGTTTTCATAAAAGTTTTATATACTATGACAATTTACGCTAATGGGCCATAGCCCATCATCATAGTATATAAACTTTCCACATATGGAACTGAAGCTACACCAAACCACACAATTTTATCGATTAAATAATCACTCGTTTTATAACACGCCCTTTCACACAGCTTAATTGAACACTTTAATTTTCACAACGCTTAACAACCCTTTAATTACATTGATTAATTGTGCCATAAATAAATTGGTTGCAGAAGTGAAAATTAAAATGTATACAACGTTTTATTAACTAAGGGAAAATCTAAAGGAGTATCTGCTAAAGCTAACCTACATACATATAGCTATTAACTAATCCGAACGGCTTCAAATGCCCGACAAATCGCACACTCTTACTCAGACCTGAAAATACCAGTTCGAAGCAACATGGGAACCAGATAAAGAATGGAGACAGTCTAAATTACGAGCTAAAATCGCGAGTTAGCTGTTCTAATATTTTACTTGTATAAGAACTGCAGCCAAATTCGTTATTGAGGACGAGTAACGAGAAACAAACAAAATAATCACAGAAGAGTTACAACAACAACTCGTTCCCTGAATAGCGTAGAAATTAAGTAAAATGTAATTTGGCAACCTTTGTTGAATCTGTCCCCTGCGGCGCTAGGGGATTTACCTAATCAGCTCGCGATCGTTACACTCTACATGTTTAATATTTCGAATAAGGAATAATATTCTGGAATATTCATTTAAACTGTAAGATGTTTTATGCCTCCATTTAATTAAGTATTTGTATTATATGTATACGTACTATATGTATAGCCTGCGCCTGAGATAAGCGAATAAAGCTGGTTGTTATATAATTTTACTACTTAATACGTTTTTAATTTTGTCCTGTTCTCGAGGAGTTAGAATAGCCAACTTTTCCATGGTAGCGGATGATGGAAAAACATATTGAATGTTTTTGGATAGATATCAAACGTACAAGCCGTACTTATAAATCCTTTGTCGGCCATAATTTTAAAGAATGACATGAATAAGTTTAACCTTTACAAACTTTACATACTCAGCTCGGGAAGCCCAGCGAGCCGTGCTGAAACCGAGTGCAAGGCGGCAGGAACCACGCGCCACTTCGACACGCCCGGCAAACGCGTCTATGTGATTGACAGTCGCCTCTCCACTCTAACGGGCCACCTATTTTTAAACGACTACTTGTTTCTGGTATCGTTTACACTTAAAACGGAACTAGGTTGGACATTTTAGAAACTATAAGAACCTACTCTATTTTCCAATAAAGTGACATGTTGGCGTTCAGCAGCACTTTGTACCTTAGCAGCCTTAGCAATTGTACGGGGCGCCCGCTCCCGCGGGAGCTTCCAGGGCTGGCGACCCCCGACCATCAGGGGGCCGACCGTCCTCTCGGTATAACGATGCGATAGGTACCGAACCACCCACTAAACAGCGGGGTTGGTCAATTTTTTATACTTGTTCGTTATATTATAATGTTTTAAATAACATTATACTATTATGAATAAATATTAAAAATCCAGGAGGCATTTGACCACCTGAGAATCTGCCCGGGCAAAGAGGGTACCCTCGAGACCCGAAATTCCTGCCCACCGCCCTTATGTTGACATTGCCGCAATATATGTGCGCCCGGAGGGTAAGACGTCCCAGCGAACGAACTTAGCAATTGTCAATTTCGCTGATGACCATTAAGCGGCGCTTTCATTGATTAATACAAATAAGATTAGGTTAGAATCGTCTTCGTAATGCTCGCATGTTCCGGCTGCAAATACTTTTGTTTTCATTTATAAAGCTACGAAAAACAATAGATACTTAAATGAAGTTTACTTTTTACTCCGATTTTTTTTAGTTTCGCATAAGAAGTTTTTCGATTTGAGCACTGCAACGGTTTTGCCAAATTAGTTGGTTAAAATCAATTGAAAGTCATCACCGCGAAGCAAAAGTTCAGTACATATAAATAGGAAAATAAATAACTTCTCTGAAAATTTGGCTATGGGTATGCTAACCAATTTTCAATTTTTTTTACGTATGCACATTGTACGTGTGTATGTTTCATTTGGTTTAACACTTAAGGTGTCATTGGATTCGACATAAGTGTGGCAGCAATAAAGGCTATACTTTTAATCAGTAATTTTTAACAACACCCTAGTTTGGTTAGTAACAAATACACGACCATTAGTGTCAAATATCGAGAATTGGGCAATGTACGACTAGTGGTGAACGCTAAACACCTCTGGCTGCTCGAAAAAGGTATTTACTGCCTCGTTATGCAGGTTCTTAATTGGACGTTTTAGTCGTGTCAACTTAAATGGACACACGCAAAGTGATGAACGACGGAGTTGTGTCACTAATTTGTAACCTGTTACGTAGTCGTATATGTACCCTATATTTATTCAAAGGGCTTACGCTAAAATACTGCATTGTGTAACTATTTGCTAAATATTAGGAATATTTCTGTGATTTTGTAATGTTATCAATATGGTTATAAATTGGTCAAATATAAAATATCAATAGCAATCAAGTGGCAACAGTTTCTAGCTTGTTACTTAAATGTTCGATAAGGGTTAATTGAAATATCTATCATTTCCTGGATGAAAGCCAATGCTTATAATGATCATTCCAATTTGCCACCATGTAATTTGCTGATGAGTATAAATTTATTTATTCTTATATTATATAATAATGATATACGAATAATAATATTGATATACGAGCGTCTAATTTCATAATTAAAAGCCATAATTGTAATCAGGATCAGGAAAATTTAGTACTTCTACAACCCAATTATAATTCAGGTCACCAGGATTTAAGCTTTAGAAAAAAAGCATTTCCTTAATAAAAAATCCCTGAAAATTGGCTTCTCTAATGTTAACAATAATAATAAATACTTACTATTTTTCTGTTTCTACTTATTACTTTAAATTGCGGCTATTAGTTTTTCCCGCAATTTGAAACAAAGTCACACGGTGTCGCTTTTCCCACGCTTTGGCTCAAGAATTATACCGTAAAAAAGTATTCTAAAAGCTATCACCAAGAAAAACATTGAAATGAGGTTATTATTTTCCTTGGCGATAATGTTGTGATTTGTCACCGGCTAACGTTCACTAGGCGTAGATGCGGCTCCGGCCGGCTCGGCTCGCTCACGGCCCGCTCTCGTCCCGCTCTTCACCCGCTCGTCCGCCCGTCCCGCGCTCGCTTGCTCGCCCTCGCAACACGGAGCGCCAGTGGACCGCGGGACTTAACAGTGCAATCCGCACCGTTCAAAACAACGAATCTTTTATGTTGCCAAGCGTGATCCGTGCGGCAGAAATAACTGGTTAACGCTGACGCGCCGTTGGAACCAACGTTGGTGCCAAACAAATCACATGATTCACATTTTAGGCAGGTCACGAGTCCGACGGTATCAGAGAAATTCTTGCCGGGGATCACACCGGAACGGGAAAATCATTCCTGTGTGCCGACAGCGCCCCGATAAGGGTGGCCACGATAAATTTTATAAAGGTATCTTGAGAGTAAAATTTTACTATAAATCTAGATTTTTTTTAAATACAGTATCGCAATGACCATAAAAATAGTAAGCTATTTTTAAAACCCAGTGAGATTGGCGCTCATAAGCGATAAGCATACAGAGGGCGAACAATCCACGAGGCCCCGAGCGCCCCTTTTTCATGTTCCTGGGTCAAGCGACAATTGGTTCTAAAGGGCGGGCGGCGAGCGCGCGCGGGCGAGGCGCCGCGCGTTGCGCTGACGCGCGCTCAATAAAATTAATCTCAGCCGCGAAGTCACATTCGAAACTGTGTCAGTTATTCACATTCTCTCTCTATTTTTGTGAACTATTTGTGTTTAATATTTATTTGTGTTCGCGACTCCGTTCGGTTCGTGTAGGATTGTTTGGAAGCAGCGCGAGCCGCCGCGGTGCATACGACAGCCGTCAATGTGTCACGCGTTAATAGCTAAAGTCACACGGAGGAGCGTATTTATCTTCCGCTATTTATCTACTTCGAGATAACTACGCTATTCTCGCCACGACATTTTAATTACATCATAACATATGATTATAAATCTTATCGAGTACCGATGTCATGTTGCTGGGAACAGCCGGACTGGCTGCGCTCATAAACGAGCAATCAATAGCTAAACAAATATATAAAACAATAGATCTAAAACATAAAATAAAACTTACTTAGTCGTAAATATTTCCAACAACGATTAAACCTGCTTACAAAAGCTTCTAGAATAGGAGTAGCATGGTAGAGTGCATTACACAACTATGTAATTCACTTAAAGGAAAAAACATCATGAGGAAACCTACATGTTTGTTTGTTTTTTACAATGTTCTCAAAAGTGTATTGAGTCTATTAAGATTCTAAGAAAAAAAATGCTGCATTAAAAAAATGAGTGCCCAAAAATCTTAATTGTATGATATACCAAATTTTAATTAATAACTTTTACTTTATTGCTACAGCGAACCAAAATGTTCAGGCAAGGCAATAATTAACGATGCAAAAATCTTCGAAGCAGATCCCACTCTTAGACTGTAATCTACAAGGAAACAACAGAATATCGCAATACTGTTAATGGTTAAAACTTAACGTTTACTTTGCAGCCAACGTAACGTAACGTTTACTTTACAAAAATGTCTGTTTTTGTTTTTGTTTACATATTTCCCATACTACTCCAATCAGTTCTCATACATTCTGCTAGGGACGCTTATTGGAAATGTATGGGCAAATACGTAAACAAGTACCAAAACAGAATTGTTTGTAAAAAAGTAAAAACTCATATTAAGGGCACAGTTGTCCGTGTGCCGCACACGCTACATGCAACACATCAATGTATCGTTCCAATTGAAAACTTCCACTTTGTGTGTTTGCAAAAAGTTTATCAACGTCGACAATTACTAGAACTGTCTAGGTGTCTTATTTTATGAATACTTATATTTACGAGTTCAGAACGAAGTCTGAAATCGCATACAACCTTACTTTTTGTTTACTGCAATTAACAATTTATCGAAAATAGGTTTTACATACCTAATCCTATGACTAAATGTGATAATTCATTTCAAAAAAAGGGTAGGTACCCGAAAATCTTATACTTGAATACATACTCAACTCGACGTACTCAGCCCTGTCTGTGACCCGCACTGAGTGGAAGAGCTTATGTTGTCATGTGTTGTGTGCGGTTTTGAATGGAGTTGAAAATGCTAGTTTATTAAGTAATTATTATATGTGACACAAACTCTGACAGTGTATTAAAACCAAAGTGGTCATAAGGTGGCGCGTTTTCCCTATTTATTGTGTCATTAGCATTATCTACAAATTTTCCTCGTTCAATGAGTAAACTAACTAAGGTAATTTAACTAAGGTAAATATTAAGGAAGTTGTGATTACGTCTTTTGTTAGGAGGAAACATGAAACTCAATCGTAGGTTTATGGTTAATTCTGTTGACTTCAAAATTAATATTCATGTGAACGCAAGTGGAGCGTATTGATAAGTGTATGAAGTGTAATTTCGAATATTGTCGTAGACATCACAAAAAGGGGAATAGGTTATGTCTGAGATGATAGAGCTCCCGCTGTGATGATTTCTCTCTGCTACCAAGACGAACTATTTATAGGCACGTCTATACATGAAAATATCATAATTACGTAATGTCGCCAAGTTACAAATATAAAACTATTTCACTAATGTTTTATCAAAATACGACTATATCTGATCCTATTAGGGTACTTTTAGATAATGTTGAATCAAACTGGACGGCTAACTTTGCCGTTAAATGTGACGACGTTCAATGCTTTCAATTTAAATAAGTACGTCGAACATACCCGTCCAGCAACATCTGTTCTTCTAGTGGTATCTCTGCTGTCAACGGTAATGTCCTGTATTCAATATTCATCTACTCATAAATAACTACATAGATACAGGATAGAGCCTACAATTTATTTAAAATTTTCCGAACTTAGATTTTTTATTTGTATGTATTTATCTCACGAAGACTCATTTGAACCAGTCGTTAACCCATCACTGTCCCAACACTGGGTAGTAATGGGTTAACGATGTCTCCTCTAAATAGAGGAGACTCGTGCTTTCTCATTCGAGAAGGATTGGACTTATTCCTGGGATTCGAGCCTTGGAACCCTCAATCGAGAAGCGATTTGTGATCACCAGGCTATCACTGCTTTTTACCTCCTTTGACCTAGGTGGGTTAAAGATTTAACCTAGCGTCGTGAGATGAGCGTACTTGACGCTCATCTCACGACGTTTTATTATAATAATTTCTTATTATTATAATTTCTCTTCATTGATGCAACCTTGGCCCAAAACGGGTGTAGAGGAGATATTCGATTTTTTAATGTTTAAGAGCGACTCAGGTGATACGAACTTAAGATTGATATTGCGATCCTTCTATTAATACGGCCCTAAGTTACCGGCTTAGAGGAGACGAGGAAAAGCCGCTCTCTGCGCGCTGGTAAGCAACGAAACACTATCGAGTTTATTTTAATATAAATATGCAATCGTGGCAATATAACATTTATTGTACCCCTAAATACCTAACAGCGGGACTGCGAAACAAATTCTACCAATAATAATTGAACATCCGCCCACGCCAAAGCGTCACTCGTGTGATTTGAAACATATTCTCCCAGTAAAGGTGATAGGTCGCAACCTCGCTACGTCAGCGGCATATATTTAAATTATTCAAATCATGGACTTCATCATGGACTATTAGCAAAATTACCGAATTCTATCGCAAACGTGGCCGAAGAAATTCATTCAATGTTGTGTTTTGGTATTACCTATGATTGCAGTTTAGCTCAGAGCGACCGTAGGCGGTGCTCGTTGATAACAATTTTCGATGTGTTATTTTTATTTCAGCCTCGTGACGCAGCGCACCTCCGTCGCAGTGCTCTTCTCCGGCCATTCTCACTTTAATCTCTTATCAGTGCCTAAGATACTTTTGGTTATTAAAATTAACGCTTGCTCCACCGCTCGCGTCTCATCTCAGATTTTATCTCTCATATACTCGTAATATATATCACATAGGAGTCAAAAACATAAACTACTACCACATATTTGAAGTTCCTATGTAAAACAAAAAAAAAGAATAAATATATTCTTAGATTGCGCCATATTATTTTTAGTCGTTATATATGGAAAACGAAACTACGTGGCAAATTGATTTATATTTTAGGTATAAATCAAATTTGATTTTCACCGATCGGCCTTAATAGCTTTGCATTGCTCCCGCCCTCCGTCCGGTCAAGGGAATAGGCGTGCACCCACACATGCATGCAGCCGATAAATATAAAATATAATAGGTATGTATGCATCCGCTATAGAACTTCATGCAATCGCATGTGCTGTTCTGTTTCGCGTTTACGTCAACATCAGCTCGATGGTGCCGACGAAAACGTGACCTTTCAGTTCTGATTCAAATAAGCACGTGACGAAATGATTCCACACGGACTCAAGTTACAGAATTGGCGCATTCTAAAGCACTACGTCACTGCGTGCGAGTACTACGACATTAAACGAACAATTTTCATTAAAACTGAACTTATCAAATCAAACAATGAAAAATCAACATTAGTTTATAAACGCGTTTTAAAGTTATTAAAATAGAAAGGACAGCCTATTTATCTGAAATAAAGAGATAAATATTTCTCTCGATGTATCAAGGTTACTTGACTAAAAATAATCTAACTAAAAATGGCACATGCGTTCATAAAGACGAAGTTATAGATCGTTCAGTGACATCGCTAATAATGTAAAACAGTAAAACTTCATCGACGTATAAAGTATGAATGAAAGTAATAAACTCGCCGACTATCCGGCAAGCCCGCAGTGCAACACGCGTCGCTATAATTATAGCTCTCGATCTGTTCACAAATTATTTCTGCCGCCATCGGCGCTCCACGATTAGCTGTTCGTTACTTAATTGATAGTAGCGTAATGGGAGTAATAATATGTAATTTGAACGTAGACTAAAAATAGATAGCGATTGTTACTCGCAGGGAGGCCAAGGTCACGTGCTACGTGTAGCGGTCTAGTTATAGAGCGCGCGTGGCGGCGGGCGCGGCAGCGGAATACACGCTTCCGTTAACGTTCTTCTATTCTAAATTACACTCACATTAAAACACAATACGAATGCGAGTTCTGATGTTCAGCAAATTTCACTTTTCTTTAATCAGGTTGAAGTGATGCCACTCAATATTGATTAGGTTTTGTTCTCTAGGCCACGCGCATTCAGAAAGCGCCACCACACCGTCACGGTGATTATAGGCTGCGACCAATTTGACTGTCCAAACAAAAACTGTTTGTGTATCAAAACATCCTCATACTTATACATTAAGCCGACTGTACGAAGCAATTGAACCATTGGCATAAGAACAATCTGCTATTAATATTAGCGCGCGGTTAAAGGACGCGAGCACGCGGCGGCCGCCAGACGCCGCGGTGGCCGAGCCCCGGACGATGTTTCCAATATTGCAATTCTAACTGTGATGAGTATTTTTACTATATAAAACTTAAAACTATACAAATAACAAAGGACTACTTCAATTTTACGAAAATGTCGGTTGATATAAGCATAATAATATAGGTATGTATGTATATGAAAATCCGTTCATACCAGGATAACAAGGTTAAAACCATTTTTTTTTTCAATTATCTCATGTCGTCTTCCAGAATTTAAGTATAGTACAGAACATTTCGGAGAATAAATATTAACCTAAGTAGTTATTATTACCTATACTTGTTATTCATAGAAGATTTACGTACATAATATATTATAGGTGATCGTAGTAGTAAAAAACGGATCCTAGCTAGATCTGTATTAATAAACATCATTCCTGAGTATTAATAAAATATATGTAACTACATAATTATACCTACTCGTAAGTAGGTTTCTTGACACCGACGGTTCAGAATTCAGATTAAAACTATAATTACGTTTAAACATCATTATGTGATGTAGGATATTGTCAAACAAATATTTTATTTGGAGGCTGTCTCTTGGCTCTTCCAGCTTTATTTGTAACGTAAGGCGGGCGCCAGCGTCCCGCACTCAATCGGATTATTGTAAACATTTCTTTTGTTTACGATGCTACTGAAACTTTTAAAGACCGCCATAAAATCTAAACTATAGTTATTAGAATGTACGATGATTTTACCTTGGATTTAAATTTGAAGTGGAAATAGATGGCAACAGTACGTTTGTTATTATTTATATGTCACTGAGTGTTCGAAACAAAGGCGGTCTAGAGTATGTACAATGAGCATTGAAACATTAAAACAGGAGCAAATATATTTTCAATTGCAACCACTGGAAACGTTTCTGTAACATGTTACCGTTCTCCACGCAGTGGTCCGAAAGTACGTTTGCTAGGTTTGTTGCACGAGCGGCTGCGGTGGGACGCGTCGGTGTCGGGTGTGTGGTGTGTTTGCAAACATTCCCCGACAGTTGTTTGTTTACCGCGGAGTGCGCGTGCCCACCGCTCGCCGCTCGCTGCTCCACCTGTCGGCTATGATTTAAGCGGCGAGTGCCCGGCGGCGCTGCGATCAGGTTCGACCGCTTTGATGTGGCCAATAAAACAACACATCACTAGCAGAATGCTACTAAATCTCAACATATGACTATCAAATTTTTATGTCCTTTTTTCAGTAGAATTTTATCAGGTCTTTACGAACACACGATTTAATAAGTACCTTCTATACTTCGCTGACTTTTGTAATACGCTTCATCGTTAAGTATCATGTAAACCAAATTTTGTACACTTTGTTATCACAAAGACTAGATATTACGAAATAAGACTTTGACCTAGTCCCACGTTTTCCGTTAACCAGTTTCATGATGGATCAAGTTGAACTTGTTTTTGATAGTTATATGTGGTACAATATATGAACAAAGAAATAAAAAAATAATTCACAGCGGTGCAGTGGGTTCATATGTTAACCTTTACATAGGTTCAGAAGGATAGTTGACAAATATTTTTCTTATTAATTTACATTAAATTGACAATAATAAACATGTATATTTTAAAAATAATTCTCATAATTTTCCCATTAAACATACGAATTAGAGATTTCATTATACTATTCTTCGAAACGACTGAAGTCAAGCAGATTGTCCGATAAAAACTTGCATCAAATATCACAGAATGAGAAGGTATTTAGAGCCTATTTAAGCGTCTAGTTCTATGAGTAGATTTTAAAGTTGAGTTCGAGTAATACGCGAAGACGCGTTAGAGATGTACGGCGGGAAATAGACGCGGAAAAAATAGTCGGAGCGCGTGACACGGAAGTATGCGGCAATTGTAGCCGTGTGCGCCCGCGCCGAGCGCCGCCCGCCCCGCGCCGGCCGCCGCACACGCCCGCCTCTGCTCACCAGACACTCGTATTGCCCACTATAACTGGGAGAGGACTGAATCTCCAGTTGCTCCATCGTGCCGTTTCGATGTGTCAATTTAGACAAGAGCTAGTCTGATCAAGCCGAAGTTAGGACCGCTAGGTAGGGTTGTAAAGTATGGAGATAAGAAAAGTTTAACCACCTGATGGCCTCCAAGAAGTTAAACGACCACAATACAAATAACCAACAGAATTGAGTGATTAACGTCGATGAGCCGTCAGTTACGTCGCTCTTTCAAAATACGACTACAAGGTAATGTAACCTTTACAAAAAGCGATCTCTATCATAAAGATTAATTCAGAGTCGGAAACTTATTGAAAGTATGTCGTTACAGATATACAAATTCAAAGAAAAACTGTGGTAAAAAGCTAATATTACTTTTGTTAAATACATATTATTGCACAGTTACCAGAATTATATTAAGTCCGGTTGCATCTCGCAACTATCAGCGTCCAGCCAGTTCGCCGCCGACGCGCGATGACGAGCGACGGACGTCATAATAAAGCCACATCGACACAGCTCAAACTCATCGTGCTATTATGCCGTTGATCTCGAGCGGGTGTTCACCTCAGTTGTCCGTAAAAACGTTAATCCTTCGCGTTGCTGAATGGTTACGTACGTGACGCCCTGAAGATTAACGTCACCGGTGAGCCTCGTTAATCTCTTAGATAAAATTTTAATTTGAACGTTTGCCAATAATAAATAAAAATGCAATAAAAGCGATCGAGGTTCTCGGGCGGCATTACGTTTAATCAATATAATGATGCAACGTTAACGATTCTCGTAAATTAAACTGCCGAGATCGCTTAAAGTTCACACTTTCCTACCGCCGCAAGCAATTACAAATTTAATATCGATTAATGATGTAGTGGAGACGGACGGACATTATTGTTATATAAATCACGCACATTACAAATCGCATACACGGAGAGCTGCGTGTAAATCACTGCGTTGTTACTCATCAACGGGCAGTCGCTCGGTGAGCGCTACGAGGCGAAATATAAGCGTTGAGGATAATTATATTGGTGATATGTCTTCGTAAAATCAATCAGCTAAGACGTTATTGGCCAATAGCCAAAACCAGAGATGAATAAAAAATATGAGACGAACGAATTCGCGTTTGCGAGCTCCCGTTCGCCGGTGTCGAGCGGTCCCGCGCGGCGCTCGCCACTCCGCTGTGTGCAGTGCACACTTGAAAATTCATTTTATTATGTGTGTACAAGTCGACAAATATATTTCAAGTGATCTACAGGATGCAAATGATTTACTCACACGGAAAATAAAAAAAGCAAAATTTATATTTCGGATTTTGGTTCTCGATAAAATACAAGTACGAGATTAGATCGAGTAATATTCAGCCGTTATATTGGAAAATCAGGTCAACGTCGACATTTACTTTCTTGCGACAGTTTCCATGTCCTTAATATGCAACCCTAGATCCCAAATGATAGGCGTCAGCGACGAAACCTATCAGTAGCCCATACGAGCATTTACGTCACAGACTTATTATATTCTATGGATTTTGAAATATATTCAATGTATATATATATTTTACTTTATATATCTACTATAACGTAAAACACCTTTCTGTATTATTTTGCTATAAATTATTCAGGATACCGACGGAATAAATGGTCGTGTAAATCGGACGGAAGATAATTTTTGGCAACATTTTTAACTAGCTACAGGGTGCTTCCAACGTTATCTTGAGAACAATTTTTCATGATAAACGTGTCATTTTCGAGCAGCTTAAAGAGCTTACTTAAAACTGATGCTGCGCTACACAATGCTGTACGGGTACAGTGCTGTGACGTGAGTGTACAATAGTTGACATTTACGCTGCACCTGTGAATAATGCCAGTTAATTCGAAATGCGCGCCTCGACCTTCAGCCGACCATAAGCTACATAACATGACAGGGGATTTCCTACTCACTGTGGCTCCCATGTATGCCACGACAGTGTTTGCAATATGCTGGTGAGTAAGTATTATTCAGGTCTCGAGGATACCCTCGTTGTTCGGGCAGATTCAAAGGAAATACCCCCGATTTTTATTGTTATTTTATAGTAATAAAATTGTTATCTCTTAAAATAAATAAATACCTATTATAATTAAATAAAACGTCATAATAAAAAAATATGAATTCTAATACCCATCCAGAGGAAACTGAACATAGACCTTACAATATTTTTTATTCCCGCGCAAAATAAAAGTCCAACGTCATGTGCGTTTTCTTTATTATGCTAACACATCATGCAAATTACACAAAATAATTAATTAAAATAATACTAAAAATAAAATATTTGAATAGATTTCTAACAATAACTTGGAATCGTCAAGTTCACCTGGACTGACTCCGATTCAAATTCTGCGAATTTTTCCTGCCGCGTTCCGAGAAATAATGCATAAGGAATAGACAATTTAATTTAACAGAGGTTGTAGGTATATCAGGCAATGTATTGGAAAGGCCGCCGACCGCTTGCCGACGCACCGGTGCCGCGGCGGCACGCCTCGGCGGTATTTATCGCGCCGTGCACATTCCAAGAACTGTTGAGAACATCCTTAAGATGTTTAATCGTCTTATCTCATAAAGGCATTTTCTCATTATTTCACTAGTATTTGCAACGCGATCGCGACCATTCAATATGGATTCATAATTGTTTACAGAGTATATTTCAAGTGACCTTACTATCCAAATTCAACAACAGCAAGGACCCATTTACACGTGGTTATTTTTTTTCGAAAAGACTATTAGTTTACAGTATATTTATCGTGATGTACAAACGTAATTATAGTTGAGCGTAACAGATTATGGAATAAATAAATAAATAAGTAATATGGGACGTACGTAGATATTATAAAATGCCTAATTTATCTAGTACGTAAATGACGGAAAGTAGTTTTTATTTTAATAATGTAGGAGTAGCAGACGAGCATGCAATCCACCTGATGGTAAATGGCTACTGCCGCCCATGGATAACCGTATCAAACTCAGATAGGATTACCTAGATATTCCTACCTGAGGTCGGCCACAGATGCGCTGCTACTACCGCTGAGGACTAAATTGGAACGCCTTAGAAAAGTATGTCTCCCTTATCACACCCTTCAAATCAAAACACAGCAGCGCTTAACACTGCTGTTATGAGGCAGAAATAAGTGTGGCGGTGGGGCCGCCAGAGTCGAACCACAAAGGGTTCGACCACCTTCGTTTTCGATTTTCTATACATTCTTAATATGTAATACCTCATTCGTTCCTACTGATGTTAAATTAAGGTCCTGTGTAATTATCCATCATGATATACTCACGAGTGCGAGAAGAGCTGACATGGTGTTATAAGACGAATGAGAAGTAATGGACGTTAACTAATTTAGGGATAACGACCTATTCACAATCTCTAAGAGATAAAAAGGGTAAAAGATGGCAGCGTCACCCTCTGAAGCGATATTACCAAGGGCGTGGATTATTGCAGGTTGCTCTTCTAAGTAGGCCTAATGTGGCCTAACAGTGTAATCATAAAGACTGCTTGATGGATTGATTATTGACAATTTCGTAAGATTATAAGTTGAACATATTCGTGATACATTCAATTGCATAGTAACTAATCGTATGGAATAGATAAGCCACGAGTATCATGGTAGAGATGGATGTATATGCTTTTAATGACTGCACACAAGCTAGTGCGGAAATGAAGCCACTTATCGCAAGTGGCCACTGACTTAGGGTACGGCAAGACCAACTCAGTTACCACAGATGCGTTATAATCGAAGTAAGTTGGAATGACGCATTAATGTGTCTCTCCCTCACCAGTTATTGCAAAACACAGCAGCGCTTAACATTGTCGTTAGGCAGAGACATGTGTGACGCTGGTGCCCCGAAAAATGAATCATGCGGTTTATTGCATATATTGGAAAAGTGAATAATGCGCGTTATATGCACAATTGATTTTGCTTGATTGCTATAATTTCAAACGTATAAGCGGATGTTGATGGGCAGTTTGGTTATTGGGTACTTAGGTAAAGCTATGGCATAGTAAATGGCTATGGGGTCATCTTACAACAAGCCCGGCATGTCCGGCTTTGATTATGCATTGAGCCAAACGGGGAATAGTGCTGAGCAGCGTTTGTTATTTTTTTTTAATATAAAGTAAGAATAAGTTAATTTCGTTTTATTATAAAACATATTTTGAGAGCAATAACTTATTGTTTTTTAGTATTTTTAAAAGTCGGACGAACGAGTACCAGTACGAAACACTACAAGTACGAAAAACGTACATAAGACCTTAAAAGTATTGGTAACGAGTATCTCCCACCTGTATTCGCACGGACAGGGCCCTTGATACGAAGTTCAGAACTTCTTTTAACACTCAACACGACCGCGAGCAGTGCCCTCTAACCTAATCAGTTTGAACTGAGCAACGAATGTGACTCGTATTTATATAACTGACGATCGAAAGACCACTCGCACTCAGGAATATTAACAATCCTAGGATTCTTAGAGTCCACAGTCACGACGGAATTCGTATTTACGCCACGTGCATGCCACGTGAACAACAGATATATTGGATAAAGATTTACCAATTCACTCAGCAGGTTCAGTTTTAGATTTCGATAAGTCTTGAACTAATCATCGACAACTCGAATGTGCACATACCAAAAATCTGCGACATTTTATACAGATTATGTTTTAACACGATATCTGTCCCTGCAAAAAGATTGTAACAACAGATTGTGCAAAGTCTACACTTCTAGACCATAAACAGGTAAGAGGGCAGTGCAGTAGCAATGGGGTCTCAAGGTTGGAGACAAAGATATTCGCCCTCCACTCTCGTTATATCTCGTAGAGGAGCACAATTACAAAAGATCCTTAATCGGGAAGTTTTGATTGGGAGGGGGCCGCTAATCAAGTGCCGGCGTATCCCCGCTGCGGCTGCAACTTCACTGCAGGGAATCGTTGCGGGCATTGCATCTCGTTACTCTCTATTACATGTAATGACCAGTGGTAGGACGTCTTCGGTTGAAGATACATCAAAATGAGTAAGTTTAAAATATAAAATGATCACTATTTAATGCATCCCGTCAATAGTTAGATAAATTAATTGCAGAGAAAATATTTGAGACCAGCGACCAATTTAATGGAGGGTATAAAAAAGCTTTAGTTTGCTGTTTTATTTTAGTAACCATTGCGATTAAATAATCCATAAGTATTTCTTCAAAATAGCGATCAAAGATCACTATCACAGTAAATGTTCAATTTACTGTTCTATCCGTATTCATATATTCTCTTTATATCAGCTCGCCTGAACCACCTGAATTTTTAACCTGTTTTAGTTAGATCCAAATCAACAAATTCTTCATCTACGCATGTATCTATTAAAACCGTGCGAAAACTATAATTTAATTGCCTAAGATCTGGTTGGCCACGAGGCGTAGTACATTTTTAGTATGTCGATTGTGTAAATGAGCGAATCATTTTTTTTTTTCAGTAATTACCTATTTACAAATTTAGCAACGTTTGACCTCAAAGCGAAAACGTAAACCAAAACTGAAATATATTAATCAGTTACGTCTTAATTTTAAAAATAATAGTTAAGTTTTATTTTTAATTAATGTATACCTACTGTAAATTTTATATTTTGCCTACATATTTCAATGCTGTCAAACTTAAATCATAAAATTAACTTTCTGTCATTTCAAATAGTAAAAATGATTATCAGTAAACATAAATAAATTATATATCAGTCTCCATTCTGTCCGCCCGGTATCCCAATACGAGTACTATGTAGTAGGCAAAATATAACATTACGTAACCGTTGAAATAGCTATCGTAATTGAGTCGTACATACTCGTATATCGTACATCTGCTAATTTGTAGATATGCTGATGTGTACAACGTTATGACATAATATGTACCGCCCAACTTTATTGAATTACTGAGCACCCTTACCACACAGTTACTGCACTAACACCAGACTCTCACCTGAAAAAAAAAAAACTATGTTAGCCACGTGTAAAAAGAAAACTATAATCAATGTAAGAATTTTATAGTAAATGTTATTATGTTAAAATAATACTCTACGATATTGCACACGCCATGACAGATGTGCATAGTAAAATTAATGACATACTTTATGTTAAGAATTAAAAATTGTAAACAGACTGTTTCTTTGGACATCAATACAATAATCTCCTATTTAGAATGGAGGTTTCTACGCCTGCCGACTCGCCAGAACACCGACATTTAAATGAGGCCTGCATTAACATAATATGCCTACCTGGCTCGCACGCCGCATTGCCGCCGTGCTAGGACCGAGATGTCGGCCCCGAAAGGTACGGTCTCGAACCTCACCGCGAAGATCAATAGAGGGTTAGATTAAATCCGAGCCTCGGGCGACATGCGAGATTATTTCAGCGGAAATCTTGAAGGCGCCGTTCCGTTGGGCGTGGCGCTGATGTTTAAGATTTAATGTTTTATTGAGCGAGGGCGACATTCTCCACAAATCTCGAACGACAATCTTCTCGAAGTGGAAATGACGAGTCGCATGTAAAACACGTCGCGGAGAAGCGAGCGTGCCGAGCGCCGAGCGCCGAGCGCCGCCGCCGACACGGGTGCCACTTTATAGGGGATTTTGATCGAACACTCGCCTTCTCCCAGACGGGTTGACCTAGAAATGGAACATCGACCAAATAAAATCGAGGCAGAAGGCTCTCGTGCGTATAACGACTCTAAGTAGTCACGTACACGGCACAGGACGGAAACAATACAAGTCAGCGAATTAGAAATATACACATTTTATTCTCTAATGCTCGTTTTTAGTAAACAATCTATCGGTTTTTCTTATCAAATATCGATATTTGACCATTCTTGTAGGCAGAAAATTTGAAATGTCATTATTTGAAGGGCAAAACCATGGATAGATTGAATATTAATAACTGGCGTAGATTTATATTTTCCTATGCGAATAAATTTTAATACCCTAAATGCGAAACAAACATCAGCGTTAACTGAAATATAAGAGAAACACTCTGCAAAAACCGAAGTCCTTGTTTTTTTAGGCCCTACAGCACTGAAAAGTTGAGATAAAAGTGCAGGTTTACTTATTGCAACGAAAAAAGTATAATATGTAGCCAACAGCGCATAAAAATGATTTTGGGAACATAGTATACGAGTAGTAGTCCCTGAATGAAAAATAAAGCCCCAAATAATAATAGGAAATACATGAATGGGACGTTGCAGGATAGCCTCGGCGGCGCGACGGGCGGGGCGGCGTGACGTCAGCGGCGGGTGGCCCGCCAGACGGCGCGGCAGCCACCCGCCCCGCGGTACGTACACACGGACACCTGATAGGAAACTTTAGAGGCCAGTATCCATGTTCATAACAAAATTATTTTAAGTCTGATCCCATGTAAAATTCTTATATACTTATAATGTATTGTATGCCCGGTTGCTACATTTACAAAAACAACGTCACGGCTTCTATTTCCTAGAGCAAGAGCGACGAAAACATTCGTTAATATTTCCATCAAATTCTCGTTTGATTTCCTTTTTTGGTATTTAGTAACTGAAAATATTTTCCACTATACCTATCCATTTAATTATCATTATGTTTCCTCGTATTTATTGGGATCCCCGGCGCGGTGCGCGGATGCCGGCCCGGAACAATTTACTACAGGGGGCGACATATTAAACATTTACATTATGCGAGCGCACAGACCTGTATTTGTTTTGTCCCAAAGGCCTGTGTGCGAGCGGCTTACCACTACTACTTTTGTACAGCAATCCACAGTGGGTAGGTAGATATATTAGATTTAAAGATATTGCATAGCTTTTATCGCGGGCTTTGAGCGTTAAGCTATTGCATAGCTTTTATTGCGGGCTTTGATCGCGGCGACCGAATCAAGAAATTTCGTAACGAAAATAAATAGTAAATTAATTCGTTAATTTGAATATAGATGGCAATAATGCATAATTTTTTATTATCCGTGCGGAAATCTTAAAATAGCGTTTAGTATTCCTATTATATTGTATTCAAAACTCATATCAGTAGCGCTTAACGCTGCTGTTATGAGGCAAAAACAGGCGTGGCGGTGGTGCCGACGGAGTCGAACCACAAAGGGTTCTACTATCTACACATTGTACTCGTACATGTAATATAAAAAATGAAAATTCTATGTTTATTATTCGTGTGTTCAGAGTTCAATTAAAGAATCTATGAATATTTATTTATTTATTTATTTATTCACAACTTACATCTAACATTACAGGAAAAAAATCCTAATGCGTTAGTGTAGCTTAAAAATAACAATAATTAACGTCCAAATTACATAAAATACATTAAATATTAAATAAAAGAAAATTTCATTAAGTTAAAACAAATATTGTAAATGTCAAAAATAGCATTAAAATCAATAATAAAATCCAAATAAGAAATACAATAAAGTTTCTTCTTAAGTATCAATTATTCCGCTGTAACCAAGCATGCGAAATATTTTATGAAGATTAATTGCCAGGTCTTACGTAATTAAGTAATTAAGATAAGATTATTAAAATGAAAATTCGTCACTCAATGGTAAAATAATATCTACGAGTAGGTAAATTAATTTTATGCTTCTGAATTTTGTAAGATAATGATCATATACTCAAGGAAACGATGTAATTAGGTATATACACGTTAAATATAAAATGAATGAAATTATCGATCCTAGTAGACGTATCGCTTATCGTTAGAAGCGGTGAGAGCCTAGATAGATAATCACAAAAATCTAAGTAGAATCTTAACAGACATTTTTTGAACGTCTAAAACCTACCACCAAATCGCAAGGTGAGTGAGAGTTTCAACTCTCTAACAAGGTGTCCGAATTTAAAATCAGACAGGCACGTCTATGTTTTCAAAGTTACGTGCGTATACGTAGAAATTAATTTTCAGTGGCTTAAACGGTGAAGGAAAATTAAGCAAGTAAATGTAATAATATAGTAATAATGTTTGAGAATTCTATAAGAAAAGATGTTAAGACTGTGTGAAGTCTACTAGTTCGCCCTAGCCAGTGGCCATACTAGGTTGTCTATGGCCTAAACCTCTCATTCTGAGAGACGTCGACTTGAAGTCAGCTCGTATCGTAAGGTCTGGTATAATTTATACAAAACGACTTCGGGTCTAATATAATTTTATCGAAATCTAAGTATCAACTTGAAGTAGGTAATTATAAAATGAAATTAATTACACTTTGTTCAAATAAGCACATTCAAGTGTATATTTGGAAATTTATATTTTGTAGTAGGTACTTAGTATCGTATAAGGGAAGAGCGGGACCCTCTACTACAGGTACTAACGTAGATACTTAAAAGAGGTTACCCAATTATATTGTAAAATAATGTAAACAATAAATCATTTTCATTTTCAGGTAAATGGGAGGAAGGTTATGAAGTAATCGTTAATGAAATCAAGTATTCATTTACGGTAGAGCCTGATCAAGCCAGAAAATGCGAGACATTAAAAACATTCAATATATAATCCTTAAATCGAATCGATTACAATATAACGTATATTGTGAAATCGCAGTTTGAGAAGTGAGCGGACTAGGGGCAGAGCGGGGAGGGGGGGGGGGCTGCAGCGGCGGCCATCCATCACCGCGGGCCTCCCGCCAAATGGACGGGTTACTTACTCTGCTTATAAATTTGATGTACCGACAACCTACGAGTACCTATATCAATTATCGATGTACCTAATGCCCGTCTCTCCTATTATATACATGTGTAAATTTCAAACATTACTTACTTATACTTACTGATTTCAGTATTACAATAATATAACTAGACATCTGTATTATTTCAACACCATATCGAACCTGAAGCCGATGAAGCATCGACACTACTGTAGGCTAATACACTTGCCTCATATGCAAGTTTATTTTAATTGTTACAAAATTTACATAACACAATAGTGACAAAACTCTGCAAAGTGGGAAAACTTCGAATGTACGTTTGTTCACACGTGAAATATGGGAGCCGTCCAAGCGACAATCCATCATCGACAACCTTAAAATATATGTCGTCGTTATAAATAGCCAGATGACAAAGAGCAGCTTCCACGTAGCAACGATGCCAAAATTGCCGCGCGGCCGCGGACAGACTCTGAGGCGGTGCGGGCGCCTGCCGCCGCCGCGCACCACCACGCCGCCCGTCGCCACTCCACTCCGCACTATTTTTACATCGCACCAGGAGGCGAAGGCCTGCGGACGGGGGCGCTTCCCTTAACACGACATTTTGTATAAATAAAACGCGGCACCCGGCCAAGTTCGCTCGAGCACCATCGACCCCGTCGCCTGAAGTGGTCCCGCCTGACATTAAGTTATGCCGCGCGCCCCGTCCCTAACTTCCCATCGAGTATAGTTTTAGATACCGCTCGGGTCGATGCGCGGTCTAAATGAGTCTCGCGGTAAGAACGTGAACACTCGCAATGCGCAGAAAACTGTCCCCGCAGGGAATACCTTGTTTCCAATTCGCTCGATACGCACAGCGACGCATATTTCGATATTGCGGATCGTTGCTACTATGCGCTCATGATTTTTAATTTCCTCAGTTCCCATTCTGAATACGTCCGTGTCACATGAATACATAATGCTTGGCCGTATAATTGTTCACGCAATGACAACGTATACTATGGAATTTTAGTATTGGCAAATCAAATCGTAAATGAAGTACGTCACACATTCATAAAAGCTCGTCTGTCTCCATCGTGACAAATAATGCATACGGCACACGATCAATTATTAACATAAATCTAATGTATGCGCTAAATTGGAGTATACGTTTATTTATTGAAAATGTATAATTTAGATATTAATTTTATGTGGTATTGATGAACTATTGTATGTAACTATATTATACTATTAGTCAGTGACACAAAACTGGAAATCAATGCTTTCGTGATAGAATTTGAGTAGAAGTAGCTGAAGAAGGCTAGATACTTGTGTTCAGTGTCGTGTCTATGGGGTGTAATGACCACTTAACATCAGATACAAAGCACTTCCGTTTGCACTTCCATCAAATAGAAATATCAAATGTATAGTTTGTTTGCATGAATAGGCTTGTCGGCGGCGGAGGCCGGCGGAGGGTGGCGAAGGGCGGGCGCACGGAGTTATCTGCGATCGCAACGGATCGCGGTGCCGCCGTCTTCAATTCGATAAACCCGATAGCACACGGAAGGGTATCTATTGAGTTATTTTGTTACGCCGACACCGGAAAACGCTGCATTTTACAGTAACATAGACGAACTTTCGCTAAGAAAAACTATGCATTTAAAATATGTATAGTAATAATTGTTATTTTAATAATCGTAGGTATAACCCACCCGTCCGTCGCCCAAATTGTGAAAGACCGCCAACGTGTGTGCCAATAATGCGATACTAATATGATGATAAAACCGATTATGTCATAGCCATAGCAGTAGTAAACCAACAAAGAGTATTACAGGAGCATGAATATATGATGCTAGTATATAAATATAAAAAAGTTTGCACGCTAGATGCATAGCTATAAACACACAACATGCAAATCACGTGGCTTCCATATAAAATGCATTCTTGTAATATAAATGACAAATAATTGGAAAAAAATACAGCTTACATCCTGAAATAACCCACAAATCTATAGTAACATTAAAATATACTATTTTAAAAATGTGGAACCGTAAGAAAAATCCATATAAAAACTCATATAAAAACATTTGCAACCTAAATAATATTTTACACCGGCTATTTCTTTAAAATTGACAAAATTTTGGGATTGTGGATGGAGATAAAATCGTTGCCTACGGCGTCGAGGTACTCCTGGTACCTGCAAGACGAACAAGATCATTACTTCAAAAATACATTCACTCTTCACTGTTTGATTACTTATGAAACTTATAACGTAAAATTCATCGTCAATACGAGCACTGCGATCGACTCACGCGACCATATAACGCGGATCAAATTCGAGCCTTAGTTTGCGTACCTGATCTATATTTACGAGCCGAGAGCGAGCGATTGCATTTCATTAGAGACCGGCCAGTCATATCGTTAAAAGCGAAGGAGTTCATCTTTCAGTGTCGTTTCACGTTTTCAATAAAGATGGTATGAATGGTGCACGGGGCGGAGGTAGGAGCCGCGGCGCGTGCTCAACATTGACAGTTGCTAATTGAGTTAGCGGCGCGCCGGCACTTGGCAGCGGCCACCACGTCGCTCCATGTAGGTCACGAGAATCGTCATCGCATGTCATTGCCACCGTCACTGAGCTCGCTTCATTTTCTATAATGCACGAAAAATCATTCCTATAATCACAGGCATTCCTAAAACCCATTCGTTGCTTTGCGACTCAGTGGGTCTTTTTTGACGAGAGGGAAACGTTAAATAGGTACCCGACACCGCGTGAAGGACTCCGGGCTTTTCAAAGAAACGCAACCAGGTAAGTATGAAGCTCGCCACTTCAGTACGGTATTCGGCCTCATTTGCCGCCTCATATACCTTCGCTGATCGGGCGGTTCGAGCTCCTACCCTTGCCGCCCGCAACCCCCAGAATTCCTTTTTATTCGCTTCTTATGCAACGGATACCGCAACCGTATTCTTGTCCCGGAACTACAGGGCCCATCGGGTACCCACGAGATCTTCATTCGACACGGAGTCACATGAGAAGTCGCCAATAATGATTTGAATATGAGCGAAGCGGATACCGGATGCATCGACAGCCCGTCTGTTGCGCATGGGGAGCGGAAATTGGTGTTCATATAAGTCGATTTTTTCACGGTCCTAACATGTTGTAATCGTCTCGTAAGGTGAATAACGTCAAAATCCTGTTGGACTGTTCATTTTCGTTACAAAATGCTTCTATACAAATATAAATGAATCCTTAAAATAAAGCAAAGTCTGAAAATAACAGATGAATTTTACTAGAAATGCAACGAATAATCGGATACTATTAAATCATGCGGTATTCGGTTATAGAATTTTTCGAACTATTCTGCGCGTATTCCTCGTATGTATTTTGATGCCACCATGTATTGGTATTCCACAGCATCACTATCGGTGGTATCTCTACATTTTCCGTTCTAGCTCTGATTCACTGGCACGCTAACGTCTCATTCGTTATAAAATTGTATTAAAATTTGTCCAGAACAACATCATCCCAGTTAAATAATCCCGTAGAGAAGGACCTGAGTCACGGAGTGTTGATTTAACTATAACCTTTTCTATATCCGTCAATAGTTTCTAGGTAAAAATATTATTAAGGTCCTTACATCATACACAGAGCTATTATAAAAAGCCAAATATCAACTTAAGACCAAGTAGAGTAATTCTACTTTCTAAATGTAAATATAAAACAATCATTAATTAATTTAATATTAACTTTACAGAGCTACAGTATTACAATACCAATGATTTCCTAGTACAAATCGTACACAAGGAAGTAATAATAGTATTAGTATTAGTGGTTCGTTCGTTCAGAATGAAACTAAAATGTATGATTACATGTTGTCAGTTGTCAGTTGCCACTTGGTTGTCAGTAAACAAACACTTGTCGTGGCGGCGACGAGTGCTCGCAATCGTGGTTGGGGCAGCTTATCAGTTACTAAACAGAATAGGCGTCTTTTCATCCGCACATTCATAGTTTCACTAAGCACTGAGCTAGACACCTACATACTAAGCTAATGTGAATTTAGGATATTCTAGGTAATCTACATTTCGTCAAGGACACCACGGGATAGCGCTACATTTAGCACTATAATTATTTTTATCCCAAGTCTCCTACTAGAGTGCTACGGAGAAAAAGTACTTCATATCATATACCTAGATGACACATTACAGACACGCATGCATTTACTTGCAGACTGCTGTCGATCAGGTACCTGGTCTCTTATTAACAAAAGTTAGTGTTCAGGTGGCGCGTAGCTATGCATTTTCACTATCTATATGCATTTCGTTTTTATTAAAACTTCCTTTTCGGGACACTAGCTACCAATCTACTTATCAATGGCGTAAACGCAGCCACGCAACTAGCAGATACCTTATCTTGATGGAACTTGTAATAAAATAAAAATCGTATATCTTTGTAGTTTGTACCTCTACCTGTTTATTTGTTTCTTTATTTGATGCAAAAATACACGATCGGTTTATTTTTAATTAAAAGCTTATTATGAGACATAACCATTAAATAAAATAATGTATAGTGGCGTTAGTAACGTCGTGTATACGGTATATTTTAAAATGAAAACTTAAGTAGGTATATACTTTAGATATGCTTTCAAATATACGCAGGAAGCAATTTTCAGAAATCTTGGTCGAAAGCTATTTTTACTCAAGTATATAACACAAACATATTATTAACAATATCGCGAGAGAATCACATAATGTATCGTATCATATCTGTCACATGGGCTGTATGTTATGTTCGTTTGTAACGCATAAAATAGTAGTTACATTATTTTAGCAAATAGGGTTTGCGACGTGTGACGAAAAGGCAGTGCCGGTTCATAGCAATTTATATGGTGGTATAGCACATTTTAATGGTGGTAGGAAAAGAAAGCTTCTCGTTTTATGTGCATTACTCCATTGCGAGTCTGAAATTACATTTGTAAGGATATTCCTATTTGTAAGAATATATAAAATAACGGTATGCGTTGCATTATATAACATTAGGTGTCGGGAATAGTTTCTTTATAGACATTATATTGAAGTTTAATTTAAACATTTTCCAAATATGACATGAATCAACATGACATCAAATTGGATGTGGTATGTAGAAAATTTTAAAAAATTTATATAGTCAGTGATACAGAAACTTTAGAAGAAAAAATGTTATAGCACTCTACGGACGTTTTATTGACGGGTGAAAATAAAAAACTAATGCTACCAGGAGCCACCTAATTGGAGACCTTTGCGCTTAGGTGGTCATGAAAATTATGTCTTCAGCGTACCGCGGGGACAACTTTATTTGTATTACCACTTTTCCGTTTTCTAGGAAGATTTTCACTACGAACTCTGTTTATATTTAAATACTCAAACTCACTGTAAACGAGAAAAGTCTGCAAGAATCCTTTTGTGTGTCGGCGCTAGCCGTACAAGTATCTCGAGAAGCTCGCTGGGTAAAAACTATTTAATGCCTAAATTGGACGGAAGCACAAAGGATTACCGGACTCTCTGTTTATAAACAAAAGATCGTCCGCGGAGAAACACCGTCTAAAAGTTTTTTCGAGCGGTCTAAATACTCCCGGAAACGACAGTATTAACCTTTCTCAAGTAAACACCTGCGAGCTGCAGCCTGCACCCATCTGCGGCCGCTTGTCGCTCCGACGGGAATCGTTTAATTAATGGTAAATAACACGACAACGCAATTGAATAATTGATGTTTAAATGCGGTACATTAATGCCGAGGCTTGTCCGCCGCCCCGAACAGACGTGCCCGGTCAATGATATTGCTTAATTGATCTTTGTTATTTGTAACGCTCAATTGATATCATACCTATATATTTTTGATTCTGAATTAAACAAAAGTTAAGCTCTCGTAAGATTTGTTTCGAGCCGAATTCAACTAAGTTAAACTTCTTTCTTTGTTCGACTGAGGATAACTTTTAATATTTCCTGCTGAAGGTTTTATTTCCGACAAAAAGTTAGTATCTTAAGAATATCAAATTTAATAACGAAATAAATCTATAATAGCCATAACATTAAAATCCAACTATTCCATAGTTCCACGAATTAATTTAGTTATTTATATTTGCCTACATCGTCAAGTACCGTCAGAGCGTCATGTTGACTACGGGTCTCTTAAGGACATTTCATTTTCTTTTATTATATAGGAGTAGCAGACGAGCATGCAGTCCACCTGATGGTAAGTGGCTACTGCCGCCCATGGACATCTGTAATTAACCCCAGATTGGATTAGATATTCCTATCTGAGGTCGGCCACAGATGCGCCGCTACCCTTGAGGACTAAGCTGGAACCCTCGGAAAAGTATGTCTACCTTACCACACCCTTCAAAACGGAACACAGCAATGCCTAAGACTGCTGTTATTAGGCAGAAATAGGTGTGGCGGTGGTGCCGCCGGAGTCGTTTTCACAAAGGGTTTTCTACTTCAAAATTTTATATTTCACCTTCAAAATTTTATATTTCATATTTTATATTTCAAGACACTCAATATTAGAAATACTACCAACATTTTTCAAAAGCATTTTATAAAAAAAACAATTCAATATTACCAGTGACCCACGGAACTCGAACTTGGAACGCATGCCTTCACGAGAGCGGCGCGGCGCTAATTTCCAATAGCGACAATCGTGACCGATGTACAATCGACATGGGTTCTGTTATTTGGCAGGCGATGGAGCGGCACGCGCGCGGCATCGCAAGCGGCGGATCGCACTCGCCTCTCATCGTCAAATTGCAGGTAAACGCTCTCGGCCGCGTGACGCTCGCAATACTTTGTACATCTATCCAACACATATAATACACCCATATAATATATTATACTAATCTGAATTTTGGCTCATATGTTCAGCCTAATGGAGATTCGCTATGCTACATTTAATTCAACGCCAATAAATTTTAACTAGTAGTCAATGAATTAGCCGTCACATTGGTATGATTCAGTATGTACTATTATCCTGGGTTATACAAGTACACTCGCCGAAGATGACCCTTAGTTTAGGTTCAATGTCGCGCCTCACTATGTCGGTAAAGCAGGCATAGCCCCCCCCCCCCGACGCGTCGCTTGTGTACGTCTGAACCTATCGAGCTACACAACGTAGAGCGCGAAAGAAATTTTCCGCTTCTGGTTAAGTTGCGCGATTACGAATTTCAGGCATCGAATACCGTCAGTCCCGGTTGCTGTCATATTCGTTGAACCTCGTCGGAGGCCTTATAATAACTTTGAAAACAGCGGCACGGGTGGGGCACAAAGCCGATACGGTTGCTCTAGCAATATGCATTCCAATAAGAACTAGAAAAACTGGATGGAGGACGGATCAGGCCGACCCACTTCTGACGCGAGACCCGAGCCCAGCAGTGACTGGGATATATAGAGGTTGCCGTCGGTTAATCATTATGCTGAATGAGATTTTCCCTTAATATAAGAAAACAAAATAAAAGAAAGCGAAAGACTTTAGTTCCTTAATTAAAAAGCCGATATGACAAGACTAGTGTAGAGGATGGAGGGAGTTTCCATCCTCCGCGCTAGACTTGTGTCTGACCTCCCAAGTCCTGCAAAATATTACACGTACACATGAACAACAGTATAATAACGTGAGATTTCCTTTTTATTGTAAGCTGCGTCCGAAGGTGCTTATTGGAAAACCATAAATGTATGTAACATTTTGTTATCCTTACGTAACGCCCTTGTACCTTGTTTGTGTAAATTCTGCTTAACTGTCCACCCATTCGGCTGTGCATAAACCGCGTATTAATATTATATGTAGCGAATATTTAACGCCCGCAATTTAGGCAGGCACACTGTATCCCCATTTGTGCTCGCCCTGCCTAATTATAATACTACGTATACTATACCTACATTGGCTGCATGCAATTAAGGCCTTTGTCAAAATGTTCACCAAATCCATGCAAATACGTATAATAAATTGAATTACATTGTGATTAATTACCAAAAGGAAATGAATATTAAACACTTTAATCCGCTTGAAATTTTCTTTTTTTTTATATTTAACCTAACGATAAGGCAGACGGGCTACCTGATGGAAAGCAGTCACCGTCGCCTAGGGACATTTGCAACACCAGAGGAGTCGCCAATGCATCGCCGGCTTTGAAGGGGAGTTCTTTTAACACCCCTCTTGAAGAGCCAAATGTCATAGTCCTGAGGTAATACCTCAGGAGGAAGTTCATTCCACTTTTTGCACGTAAGCGGCAAAAAAGACCCTGCAAACCGAACAGTGGAGATGCCAAACTTGTCGTCTCCCGGGGGGACGAGTCACCACGGGGTATGACAAGGGCACAGTCGAACTTACCAAGCAATGGTCAGAGGATCCAAGGGGAGCCTTGACCATTATTTGGTAGTCCACCGGATGGGTAGTCAGCAGTAGGTCCAGCAAAGAGACAGTATGGGTACCTAGTATACCTGATGTACAGACATCAGGTATCCTAGTGAAATCAGAAACAACCTGATAGAACCCATATGCCAAGGAGAAGTCATATGCAGATCTTCCGGCAAAGGCGATGGTCTGGGATCCCAGCCAATCAACATGATGAGCGTTTTTAGCTGTAGAATCCGGCCTGAGGGTGGTAGCTAGCCAGGCAGATCCCACGAAGAGACCTTACCACCAGGCAGATGTGTGAGCGTGGGAACATACATTTGATGACTAATAATGATCATGCATGCGGTGGATCACGACTTTAATAATGATATTCTTACGTTACGAATGTGTTAATATCTAGTATTCAGAAATGTCCAAATGTTCACAAATGTTAAATGTCAAAATTGTGTAACAAAGACATTGAATAGGGATTATTTATAACGAGCATGGGATGACTGTAAAATTTGTGGATTTAGTATTCAATACAAATATTTATATGATTTACAATAAGATCCATCAATAGATGTGGACCGGCTAACTTAGTAGTTATCTTATCAGTGAAATGAAAATCAAGACCTCCTAAGTTCTATTCTAGATGTGAACTCTGAGCTTATGATCTGTATTCAGGCTCACGAACACTTTAGTCGAAATAATTTTCACGTACGATGTATGTAGGTACGTAGGGTGTCTTGCGATTAGGGTTGCCAATCGTCCCACTAGCTAGAGGGTGGGAAGCTACCCGCGCAACCTGTTTTACCGACGCATACGTACTCGTAATTTTACGTTGTTGAACGTATCGAGTGGCATTGACCTAGAATATAAACCGGATGTGGTTTCTTGATATGGAAATGGTACGATGTGATTAAGAGATTAAACGGAGAAGATGAGTGTCTCATGTCGACGTTATGTTGTTCAAGTTATATAAATATAGTTTAAAAAACTAAAAAAACACGCTTTTATGATAAAATGAACTAAAAAGTAGATTATAATTTTCAATCTAGAAATCAATTAAGGAAGAGTAAAAAGTATAATCGTGAAAAAAGCGTGGGGTGCTCCATTTATCAGTTTTTGAAAAGTGCATTAAAGAGGGCATTATAGATATGTTTCAGAAAATTACAGTTATAGGGAAATAACATTATTATTCAAAACTAAAAATCACGCTATAACAGTTATTGAAACTAAAAAGTAATAATTGTTGGAATCTAGTAACTTTGCAATGAACTTTCTCTCGCTCGAACAATATCGCCTCAAAAATCGTTAATCCTGAGGATGTCGATAAGTACAATGGTAAAAAATTATTAAAATCATGTATTGTCATTGGTTTTTGATAATTCTACAAAATTTTTAATTTAACAGGACGTTCAAAGTGGATAGTAATCGTGTTCAAAGATTTCGTTACTTAGTTACATACATACCTACATACATACATACAACCCAAGCTAATAAAAGCGTGTTAACAAAAAGCTCAAGACGGTGATTACATTAAAAATATTTAATTTTTTGAGAAACCAAATTAAACACGATTGACAGATTAACAGAAGTGCTCGTTTATTTAGTAAAGATATTTTAACGACTTTCAATTTAATTATACATTATATACAACGTATTCATTGCTATTTGAGCGTTGAAAAGTGTCATCGATATTTTTTAACCGACTTCAAAAAAGGAGGTTTCTCAATTCGACCGTATATATGTTATTTATGTTTGTTCGAGGATAACTTCGTCGTTTATGAACGAATTTTTGAATTTGGAAGGAAGATATATCCAAGGAGGTCCTATTATAAGGAGATCAGGGTCTAATGATGGCAGAACAGAGAAATCCAGGGGAACTTTCTAAATCGTAGGGGCGACTACTGCGTTTGTAAGTTTTTTCATTAAGAAATTTTACCTAATGTATATTATATTAAAATAAACTTTAGTATGTCATCACTAAAAAGGACGAAAAAAATTTTAACAAAAAAATACAACCGAATTAAAATTAGTTTAGCACATAGTTCTGAAGTCGGCGCTCAAATCGCTATACACGCTGTTTACGCCGTTATATTGAGAGCTGACTTCAGAAATATGTACTAAATCAACATTTATTTCAATTATTATTTACTTTGTAATGACATATAAGCCGGTTGTATGTTTTTGTTAATTTTTTTGTGCGTACATATTACGGGGAACCCTATGATACCAAGAAATTTAGAAATTAGGCACGGACCACGGCCAATGGCAATAATATAATGTCGAACATTGTAGCCAAATTATACTTTTAAAGCTCAAAGTTTTTACGAGGTGGCTATTAGTTTTCTAAATAGCAATAACCGCGGCAAACTTTGTAAACGTCTCTATAAATTAATGTCCAAAACTGCGGGAAGGGATGTGCGGCGGCTCCCTGCAGTGCGTCTCGACACATCAATTGCGACAACCTGGTTGGACAGATTTATCAACGACCTATGCCTTTGAACTCGTGCCAGGCAGCCCCGCCTCGATACGTATCGATGTAGCCGAGCGGTGCGACGATTGCTGCAGCAGCGTGCCCTTTTCTGTGCAAATCGGCGGTTTGTCGGTAGTCGATTTCAACCGAGGTCTGGTAAGCGGAAAATTATAAAACCTAATAATCCTCATGACGATAGCGCTATATAGCTGCGATGATTCGTATCCGTAGCCTCGCGGTTCGTGGCGTCGTGATCGGCGGCGGCCGACCTCAAATCAGATATCGATGCTGCCTTACGTAACCGACTTTTGAGGCTTGTCCGGAAATTGCTTTTCAACTTAATAGCTTCGCTTTTTGCACTCGCCACAATTTCAAATCTTTATCTGTTATTAGGTATACAGTAATAGATATTTTTTATATACGATACAACCAGGTTCGATAAAGGCACGGGGGTGCCATAGATATACCTATTTCTAGGTGAAGCAAATCTGTGTTTGAAGGGGTGTGGATGTTGGCTGACCATCTTATGAAACATATCAGGACCAAGAACATGAATAGAGTTCTACAGAGAGAGATGGTTACAGAAGCCAATGGCAGTGTCCATTTACTATTAGATGGAATATCATTTCTTTAGATGCATTGAACAAATGTTCACTCCACTGCCATGGAAGAACTGCGTGTTACACGTTTTCCTTAATAAATACTTACTGTTCGGTGATGCGATATGAAGTATTTCATATAGATATTCATATAGGTACGCAGAGCGTCGTCTCGAATGAAGAGATCCACTCGCATAGGCGGAATACGTCGTACGTGCGACGGAGTGTAGCGGAAATAAGTGTCATCCATGATTAAAGGCGGGTAGGACGTCGTTGGCGCGTCTGGCGCTCCGGCCGGGCGAAGGCCGCGCTGCCCGGGAGACGGGGCGCCGGCACGGACCTATTACACTGAGCACTTACTGACTGCGATACTACTCAACCCGCACGATACACTATCACATATACTTACAATTCCGTAATCGTTCCGTAGTATTGACATGTGAAAAGAGTTTCTTACCAGATCTCCTCGGTTGAAGTCGCGTTCCGATTCGGTAGTAGTTTAAGAAAAAATATTGTAACTAATAATTTGTAAGTGCCACCGTAGGCTTATACAAACTAAATATACCGATTTCATTTCATACCGTGTTACGGTATTGGCGTTTCTTGTTTGTAACCCATTACTATAGATATCATACGAGTACCTATGTCGTCTAGTTCTACTCGTAATGAAGTCTTCATATCGAAATATACCCGCACATGTAATGCAATATCTTTTAAAAGGGATTTAAATTTTGTTAATTGTAACCTTAATTATGCTGTGTAGGTATATATGTATATGTACGCGTACATATATTATGTATATACAATGTAGTGTACATATAGAACAATGTTAGTAACAACTTCCTGGGTCAAATTCAATACAGCATACTATAGCTATCGATCCCGTTCCCGATAGGTCAAATTATTTGACATAGCGGCCACACGAATATTGCAAATGATCCACGTGTGTCCAAAATAATTTGGGCAACTATGAGAGCGAAGACCCAATTCGAAACGAGGGTCAAATTACTACATACTCGTAGTTTACAGCTACTAACGTAATTATAAAAATAAATATATTGTTAAATTACTTGATTTTTAAACCTAACATGAAAACTGTTAAAAAGTCATTTTCTGGAGTTAATAACGTACCTACTTGTACAAAAATAGGTTTCCTGCGTGCATTCAATTATCGGGATTTTCGATTACCCGAATGCCTGACGGCGACAATTTTTCCGTTAATTGAGTTTCCCCTGTATGAAATTTTATTAGCGTCCTAGATATTTATAAAGTAAAAATATTTCACGTTACCTGTTTTGGTGATAATTTAAAATCTAAAATCCGATTTATATTCCTATTTCCAAGATGACCCACACCGACACTTTCGGTGTCATGCAAATAATATGCGCTTTGAAATTGGCACATATTTATATTTGCAAAAACAAAAAATAATTTTGTTTATTTGCATATTTTTAAATGTGAATACATTTACTATAATAGGTTAGCACAATAATTTATATGAAGGTTTACCTGAATCGGTACCAACTATTAGCTCTGGCTTTATGCTTTATTTAACGAAATTAAAAGTGGAAGTCGGTACTCGGTATAATACCTCCTACATTAATTAAATGATCCGGTGAGCAAGCCGCCGCTGCGTGTTTCATCAGGATTAGGATGGTTAAAAGCCAGTTGAGGCCGGTTCTACGAAGTTTTCCATCTCTGGTCAAACACTATAATGTCATCCAAAATTCATAAACGTGAACGTTATTCTGTAATAGGTACTCCAACATGAATGTTTTATTTTTTTCTTTCTCAATAGCGTTAATTATGCACATGCGTAAGCAGGTCTGCCACCTTACCCGCGTCGGGTCGGAGGGGGAAACCTTCAAAAGGTACTAGACGACGTGGGAGCGCCGCCGGGTTATGTGGGATTTTTACCGCACTAAAACCGCCCCACCCCCCACCTGGTGGCCGTCCTCCGAGAGAACTCTGGGTTCTCCGATGGAATACAACCGGAGTCCTCCAAGCGCGATGCCCCAATGGGGCTCTGTCCTGGAGGAGCAGTTTATGCTCCTCGTACACTCCTGGTGTTTACGATGGTATGCGGCCACACATACCGCCGTCCTTCCCGGGATTGCTTGCTGGACGGTTCGAGCTCCCACTCCTGCTACCCGCAATCCCGGGAGCCCCCTTTTAGTCGCCTTTTACGACAGGCAGGGGCTACCGTAGCCCTATTCTAGTCCCGGGCCTACAGGGACACCTCTTCTGAAGACCTAACGATTAATAAGAATAATAAATCAAAATAACAGCCAAGGCGTTCTTTTGAAACTAGGTACTTAATATATCTGAGCATACGATGAATTTACTATTGCTTCCTACGATAAAAAAAAATTTTTGCTACAAAAGCTACAAAGGCAAATTGAAAAACATGTCAATTATGAACGACTTATTTACCAAAGCAAGATCAATTTTATTATCTAATAAGGTTAATGGCAAAAGCAATATTCAGCTTATTCACCAATACTTATTAATTATTCTACACATACACGGTACGCGGTACTTATTACTTCTGTAACCATTAATGTACAACACAATGTGCGCTGAAATCTAGCTGTAGGCGATATAGTTTTAAGTAGGGTAACGGCAGCCTGTACGTACCTATTGTGAGAAGTGCCATTGTCTGTGGGTGCGTCCACACGCCGCGACTCAATGTTATGGCGGCGGCATACAGCGATCTTAATATTTCGTAAAACCCAGTTTGTTGTCGGTTAAATAAATAAATAATAAACGCTTTCTACACTCACAGCCCCACATTAGGATTCCTGTGTCGTGGGTGCCATGGACACACACATAGACAAATACACAAACACCCAGACCCAGAAACAGAAATCTAAATTCATCATTTAGACATCTGTCTGGCCGGAGATCGAACCCGGGACCCGTTGCGCGTCAGACCGGTATGGTGGCCGCTCCGCCACGCGGGTCGTCAATATAATGCGAACTTCCCATGGATCAACTAAAAAGATTCAATTCGCAATTACGATGCAATATTCTGACTGGTTTAATGCCACACAATTATCTAATGAACTTCATCAAACGGAAGAAGTAAATAAAATCGGCAATGGAATCACGGATAATTTTCAATCTTTTATCATTAGCACTTAGGTAGATCTGTGACTTAAATCATTATAGTTTGCCTTCTATAATTGCAGTTTAAGAAATATATAACATTAACTTGAATAATACCTCATAAGTCTGAAAAGATAAATAAATACATTTGACAACATGCACCTCACACCACAAAAGCATTCTTATATACTCGTACTTACTATATCAAGAAATTGCGATACACTTTCCAACTGTAGTCGATATAGCCATTTAGTCAATCATTTGACAGATCGAATGAACCGGTGAACCGTAGGGCTCAATAATTGATTGGTGGCACAAAGCTCGAGTTGGATCCGATAACTGATCAATCAACGCCGTATAACGCACATGAATGAAGCAATTCAGTGCTAGCTCCATTCAGATATACGAGTACTGTACCTATGTAGCGGCCGGACGACAGAGAGGAGGGCGATTCATCGCAACTATTGCAAATATTAAAGGTAAAGTTGATCTAAAATTTTGAATTCACTTTAATTATTATTGTTGTATACGCATATATTATATAACAATAACAATTAAAGTGAATTCAAAATTTTATACTTATATAATTTTATATGTATAAAAATGATAGTTTGTCTGCATGTCCTGAATAGAATCGTAAACTATGCATTGGATCACGTGATTATCTTTAGTAAAGTTGTTTTCTTAGTTGATACGACCAATTTTCGACAGATGGCGTCACTGTCATTCCAATGAAGTTACAAATTTTCAGTTATATGTAGCCGCGAGCACTACTAGTGCGTATATAACATAGGACCTACCGATTAGCTTGGATTTGGCTATAACATAACAATTTGTACTGTATAAAGGCGACACCATGAAATGCAGTGTGTCTGCAACCATCACTGAGAGCTACGATGGGAACTAAGTTCGCGTTACAACGCTCAACGACCGGAAGGTTCTACTGTTTACTTAACGTACCCTTTTCCGGCTCATTCACGTATCACCCGCCAGTCATTATATATTTTACTTTGCGGAACTTGAAACGCCTGAAATAATAAAATGAACCACAGTTGTTATCCAAATAATAACAAACCGCAGTATACAAAATCGCTGTATTTACAATCAAGCAGTGATTAAAAAAGGCAGACGTTGCGACGGTGGCAACGCCACTCGGATAGATATATTTTACAAAAGAGTTAATGTTTTGTAAATATTAAACGTTTTGCTCACAGAATAATAAAATACATATATGTGTGTATATATTTTTGCTTTTTACTAAACTACGTAAAGTCTGTTCTGAAACAATGCGTCAAATGAAACCAGAATTATTAAGTGTAATGCGTTCTGTCCAAAACTAGTTTATTAGCGAACATCCCGATGCTTCTCTCTACAGCAGAGCTCATAAACATAAAATTATTTTAATATCATAGTTAAATGTGTGAATATTACTTTCGTTGCCAAATTCATTATTCGATTATCCGCATCAAGGTTATAATTGCATGTTTATTCCAAATCCATTGTATCCCTAAAGTATTTAAATATGTTCGTTGTCATTTTAAAAGCAATACACACTTTTCTTCTACTTTGGTAGGACGCTTCTAGGTGGCATACTGACGTCCAGTCACGAGTACAATGGCAGGCTTGTGTGCTAATATTGATCCATTTATAGGCCGACCATCACCTAAAAGTTAAAAGTGGCCCACTGTAGGTAGTAAAAATAATTTTGCACTTTGACCCAGTTCCAAGTTCAGCAAAATAGATATTTTCAGACAGACGGATCCATACCGTGATTGCGTTCAATTTATGCGCGCACATTTATTTTTTTACTGTTTTAACTTTTTTTATCAGATATACCTCTGAAGTTCAAAGTTCACGGAATAATGGGAACATTTTGACAAACCGCACGCGTCATCCAATAACTACAGGTTGCGATATTTATAAAGCAATTAGGCTATTAAGCTACGTACTAATAAAATAAAGTTGAATATTAAAGGGGGTTTCCATACAACAAACAGGTATATTTTGGCGATTTTTGATCTAATTGTTAAACGTACCTAGGAAAACGGTTGAAATTTTTACAATACGTTTACTGCTATAACTGCTATTATAATAAATACAAATAAGAACAATAAAACATATGGTATGTGCCTACATGTGCGAATTCGACACGTACCTACTTGGCGAATTATTTGCCACCGTCCACATGGCAGTGAACTACGCCGTCTACTACGGAAGCTCGGTAGCTTGGAATCACATCGGCTTCACATCGTCGCAGGTTAGAAAATCGATTAAAAATATATGCTGGGGCTGAACATCTCTACATATCTACGTATATTTCAATAAAGATACTGTCAACAAAATCAGATATAGAAATTCGTTTAATTTTAGAAGATGTCGAAAATAGTCGTGATCGTGGCCTAGTAATAGTATACGAGTAAAAGTAATTATTGTTTAGTGATTATTTTAAAGTGTGAAGTAAAGTTTTGATTGTGACTTGAGCTCGTGAGGCTGACGGCGCGGTTGGCTGCTTCTACAATTTGTTGCAGTATGTACTTTTATCGTTTCTGAAAGCAATATCAAATTTGAGCGATTTTTTAAATGAAATTTAGTTCAGTACATCGCTTAAATATGTTATAAAAAACAAATCCCGTTCACCCTTGCTCATTCATCGAGCCATTTACATTGTTGTAGCTTGTTTCGTTACATCTGTGCAAAGGAATGTCGGTTAATTGTTAATTTATTTAATGATTCCTTAACAATATCATTATTTATTTGTTGTTAATTGCATAAAAATATTATGTTACTACATTTTAGTTCGTACAAATAAAAGCTTGTTTTGAAAAACTTTTTATATGAATTTATTTTAACACATATGGCGAGATGTTAATATTATTATAAATAGTAGTAGATAAGAATCTTTTAAAGTTGCAAAGTTAAATTGAACTAAATTCCTACTCGTCAATAGTTTTATTATTATGGAATCAGCCATGCTGACCCGTATGTAGTGCACTGTATAATTACACTGTAGAATAGTAATTTATTTAAATTAGCAAAGTATGATAATAAAGAAACAGAAATAGCGCCGCTATATCGATTAAACAAAGCCTATTCCTCGAGTGGCGAGCGGCGAGGTCGCGGCTTAGTGATGGCAAGTCTGAAAATAATCGATTCTTGAATCGTGTCGAATCGAAGTGAAATAAATCGATTCACAAAAATAATCGAGGCCTAAAGAATCGATTCTCCAAAAATCTCCTGAAATATAATACATATCCTTCAGCAAAATCAACAAAAATGCAATCAACTTAGAAAAAATCGAATTTTCTAGAATAAAATATCTATTCACTGAATCTATCCATTACTAGTCTAATCTAAAATAATCAATTTTTTGATCCAACAGGTCGATTTTTCCATTAATCGATCTCAGATCGCCATCCCTATCCTTTTATTTTTGATTAAGTAGGTACATTTCTGATTTATCCATCCATCAGCTTTTTAAGGTCCACTGCTGGACATAGGCCTCCCCTAATTGGCATCACTCCATCTGGTCCCGTGCCGTTTAAATCGAGCCGTTCCCGCCGTCTTGTTCAGAGCGTCGGTCCACCTGGTCGGGGGCGACCTTAATTTCTAATGTATAAGAAAAATAAAATTCTTACATTTCAATAAAATTCTTTCATAAATATAAGAACATAAAATATTTTATGTACACTAATATTATAAAGAGGAAAACTTTGTTTGTTTGGTTGTAATAAATACTACTAGACCGATTTTAAAAATTCTTTCACCATTCGGAAGGTACATTATCTACGAGTAACATAGGCTATATTTTATATGAAATATATTTGATAAATAGATTTTGAGACGGTACAAAGATTGCCCGGTCAGCTTGTTAATAATATTTACACTATTACTACGACCATATTATGTAGGTATGTGTGCGCTCCTCACCCTCATTCTCACTCTTGTGATACAATAGTCGTGAGGTAGACCATAGAAACGATGCTACCCATTAAGATTAAGTTGGTTGGTACGCCTTACGTTGGTATCTCTTGAATATCCTTCTGTTAAAACTGAACAACGTTCGCATCGCCTACCTTTTTCTACAACACGTTTCCCCGCAAATAAACTTTAACTGCGCAGCGAGATTTGAATTTTCATCTCTTTTGAGAAGCTCATCGGACATCGCATTGGCCTGTCCGATCACATGAAGTTTTACATTTAAAGTAGGAAAATCTTGAAATCATATAGGTTGGCGTCCGGAGCTCTTCGCTTCGCCGTCTTATCATAACCCGTCATTGTATGTGCCTACAGGAATTACACTGACTGTCCCTGTAGTACCGGGATCAGAATAGGGCTACGGTATCCCCTGCCTGTCGCAGGAGGCGACTAAAAGGGGGCTTCCGGGGTTGCGGGTGGCAAGAGTGGGAGCTCGAACCGTCCAGCAAGTGACGCCGGGAAGGACGGCGGAATGTGTGGTCGCATACCGTCGTAAACACCAGACGGTGTGGAGAGTGCCTGGGCTCACCTGGGCGGAGCCTGATGGGGCAACACGTTCAGAGGACTCCGGTTGCGTTCCGTTGGAGATCCCGGAATCCTCTTCGCAGCGGTGAGGACAGCCACCGGGGGGGTTTTAGTGCGGTAAAAATCCCACATAACCATGGGTCGCTCCCACGACACTGATTGGATTAAACTGACAGGTTTTGCCTCATCGGCTGGTTTAATTCGTCAAATGTTAAAAGGCTATTAAATTTTATTCGCGAAACTAAGCTATGTACCTATGCATGTACAATTATTTATATAAAAAAATCTATTAATACTAGTAACGTGAGGTCATTATATTTATGTTCACAGTTAGAAGAGTCACATTATTGTAACAGCAACAATGAGTAAGGCTAGACACGCTTTTCTTGCTGTATCTAACAGTAAGCTTATAATGGCTGTTGAATAGGATTCAAAGATGTGAAAAGAGACACTAACTAATGAGTCCGGAGGTTACGTGTCGGTACAAAAGTGTTCGGCAAAGCAAGTATCATGCATAGCAAAGGTTCTTAGAAGCCGCATGCGCTACACATGTGCATAGCTACCGTTGTATCGATCATGTTAATTAAGGTTGCGGGTGTCGCTGCGTGGCCGCGTCGGTGTGCAGCGGGCAGGCGGGCCGCCGGGCCGCCGGCAGCCCGCCACTGCGCACTGCATGGTACAAGCGAGCGCGCCGCCACGCGACTCCGCGCGACCGTTGCCAAGCCGCAGGCTTAGTGGCACTCATGTACCTTCTTATTCTTGAAATATATGTACAATAACGCCAAATACATCACACTATGAGTTAATGTTAACATAACCTTGTTAAAAGGAAACATTTAGCTAAAGATTCCATTGACATTCTGACATGCTTAATTTGATTTATCCGTGAAAAAAGGATCAATTTTGGTAGGTTACATTTTCTAATATATATTTTTACGCCATTTGGATTGAGAAGGTTTGTGAATGTTAGTAGTAAGGCACATCCACTAATACCTACATATTACTTGCATCGATACTAATCTTAATTAGTATGTATTGATTGTATAAAAGTTTGAAAGGAGCAATTACTGCAGCGAACACGTGTGCGGCGCCGCGCCTCCCGGTGGCGAGCTGGTAACGATGGCGGCGCCGCGTCTTCTATGTAATTATGTACAACGAACCAACACTAGCAATTACAGCCTAAGTGCTATATCCGCCCAACATATGGCTCATCGCACCACATTATTTACGCGCTATCTATATCAAATTGAAAATATTCCGAGATTTGGAGAAATCGTATACTCAATACTTACTAAGTACGACAACACTGTTATAAATATTGTCACATACACGATACTAGATTGGAGGTATCTTTCATAATACAGATGGCAACTGCATTATCATAATAATGTAGATAATGATAAAGTAATCTAATCTGTCAACGTCTGGCCCTCCTCATGACTTTCCAAAGTGGTCAAGTATCCCGTGATAGGAGTTTAAAAGATCTTTAAGTGAGTTAGCGACGCGAACAATTTGCAAGCGTCTTCGATCTTTTACAGGAGCATTAGAAGTTTTAATACACATTTTAAATCTAGACAATCTCCGTTCCGAAAGTGTAAGCAACTAGTACCTTTCTGATACATTGTTCGTTTTCATGCATTGTTCGTCATAATATTTCTGATCATAATAAACAAGCTAGAGACCAGACACCCAAGAAGGAAAAACAATATTTTGGCTTTTCAATCCGTAGAAATTCAGCAAACCGATTTTTATGACGCCGTTCCAAAAATTGGATGAGCGACAAAAAGCTCCAATTTTTCTTTTAGTCGTCCGGCATATAGGAACCGGGTAAAGGGCCTGAGTGAATTCTTTCGACGCAGTGCCGTAATGAAAGCAATTAAAACGGCCTGCCGGTTCGCAGGTGAGAGCGCAGCGGACAGACCGGTACGCAATGCAAACGGTAGCAATCCTTTGCCGAAAAACGCCTGTCGCATACCTGACACCCCCAGATGACCCGACTGCTGCCTTCTGATAATAACTAGATATGTCTGTAACGCTTCGGAACAAGTTTCATATTAAGGACTCGTGATGCCCGCACCTGACTGTGCTAGATAAGCGATGCAAGCACGCACACAACATATACACCCGCGCCCCAGTTTGACAGAACGAACGTTTGTCTATGTCACTTGAGCTTCAACAATATTGTTCTTACTAGTTGTAACTCATCATCACGGACGTTGGTAACCGTCTACATACTATTGATAAGTGACGAGCAACGCCTTTACATGTCTATCTCTATACAAAGTCTCACAAGACCACAGTAGCTTATTTCATGATAAATGATCTCTATGACGTTACATACATTTTCAATGTCTTTCTTTCTTTATCGTTTCTTTCTTCTTTCTTCATTTTCTTATTTCATCGATGGATCCAACCAAAAACATTCTATACCTATTTACTAACTCTGCAGATGTTATTGCCTGATCTGTTAAAATATGTGAAAATGAGTAAAATTTCAATATTATAACATGGGACTGTTATTGCAATCGTATATAGAAGAAAGACTAATTCCTACTTACCTTCAAAGCACACCATGAGAATTCGGACTTTGAAACTACATTTACTACCAACAACTTCAAATATAATGCCACAATATGAAACAAAAAAAAATGAATACATTATTATTAGAGATGCGCCGAATAGTGGTTTCACCGAATAACCGAATACCGAATAATATTCGGTTTCATTAACACTTTAAAATGTTTTAAAAATATATACTGATTTAAGGTTTAAAATAAATGTTCATTATACTAACTATAGATTAAGTAATCAATGTGTTGACTTGAGGTATCAAAATAAATAGTGATTTGAAGTTTAATCGCTTTATTTTATTAGCTTTATTCAACACATTCTTCATAGGATTTGAGTTTGACTTGTAATTTAACATAAATCTTACATAAGAAGTTTTGTGTTTTAGTCCTGTGCCATGTCGTGTACACAAGAAAATAGAAATACTCGAACCGAATATATTCGGCACCAAAACCGAATAATTCGGCCGAATACAAATAGCAAAAAATACGCCGAATACCGAATACCAACCGAATATTCAGCGCATCTCTAATTATAATACTGTTTATACAAGAGTACCAATAAACATTAATGAAACAGGACTACCGAGCCGTAATGTGATGGATAGATTAGGGATAACTAGATTAACTAGAGGCTTTGCCGAGCCCTGTATCCTCGTCACGTTAATGGCGGCCATCGCCCGCCTGATCCTGCTACCAAGGAACATTCTAAAAAATCGTAATAGACGCTTTAAGAGAAGTTATAATGTCTCTCTTACCATCACTACCCACTACATTCGAGATGTTATTGTATTTGAAAAATACTTTAATCCAAGTTTTAAAGGTATCCTACGATCCTAATTTTCCTAGTGTTAGAAAGTAATGAAAATGAGATATTATATCCAAAAACATTGAAGCAACAGACATAGGATAAATAAAGGAGGAACACTATTCACAATTTATTACCAATGGCGAGTATGTCGTCCTGAGATATAGGTACTCATATGTCAACGTTCAATTATTCCCCGAAGGTTTTAGTGTGAAATAAAATGATTTTTGGTTAAAAGTTTTTATTAAAACCATAAAAGTTTTAATTAAAACCAAGAGAACCGTCAGATATATTTATCTTCGCATCGTACGCGTTCAAACAACGTACAGAAAATGATTAGATCTTCGGTTCAGGTGGTCGTAGTATGTTCGTGGGAATGTGATATTCTCGTATCGCCCCTTTAAGTTTTGCTGCCTGGCAATTCAAAGCACGGCGCTTTCTTTTTATGTCACAGTGAACTTTTATTTAAGAGGCCGCCTGAACTTAACTAGCGCAATATAGTCCACCTGGCACGGCGACGAGGGCTGAATACCTCAACCGGACGCCGACCCATACTCAAAACTGCTACTTCATACTATATTTCCGTATTCATATATATATTTGCTTAAAAAACTTTAACATCGATAGAATTGTCTATCGTTAAAATGGTTTAGCCGCTACTAGCATATTTTATAACAATTGTCAAACCTAAATTATCAAAATTGTACAGATATTGCAACTTCATGTTGTCAGACGTTTGTGCATAGGCGCGCTTGCGTTAAAATTTCATAGTTATATTGTTTATAACACGCTTAAATAAGTATAATTTCATATTACCTATATATGTTACAGTTTGAACTGTTACATTCATATATAAAATAATTAAGTTAATAAAGTGAAATATCTGATAGATTACTGACAGACACGTCGGTCAAAAACAAACAAACGTTTTCTTTCTTTATCTTGTATTTGGTTCATTTTTTTAGAAGAAGTTAATTATTTGTAATTAAGTAACGTACAGTTCTACTCACTCTATGATGTATGAAACGCCCATGGAACAATAAACTTGTTTTGCCGCGAAAGAACCATCATGTTACACAGTTTCAGGTGTCCCAGTTTTAGGTGAACGTAACGTTTCAGTGGTAGGTAACTATTACAACGTCTATAACAATCCCAATATTAGTATCCAATATCTTGAGATTTTTATTTACATGGACAATCTATATATTCTGAGTTATATAACATTCAAGTTACATAACACTGCAGTAATTACCTGAAGGTGTCTGTTCGCTAACGTGTGCGATAAGGGCATGCACAAACAAGCTGCGGACACCAGATATTGATAGATCCGAGTTCTAAATGCAGAATGCTCAAAATTTATATATGGCCATGGAGAATTCGGTCCAGACAACCTATCGATAAAAGCTTTTGTTGCCTGGGGTTATAAACTATTTCGACCAAATATTTCTAGTAGAACAAAATATCGGATATTTTGTTTGAAACCAGAACTCAATCCATCCAGTGCAGTCATTAACTTTACGCCTATTGCTAATGCTACTTGCTTTACGTCTATCGCTAATGTCCAAGGCATATTGTAATATAATTTGTGAATAAATAACGACAGGGTTATTTTATGTCTGTTACGGTATTAACTAACTTCGAATAGAAATGGTCCGGTACCCTGGCTGTACCACAGTTCAAAATAAAAGGAAACTATTGCGTTTCAGGATAAAGTGGCGTGGTCACAATTAATTTTACCTCCACTGAATACCGTTCATTGTGTAGTGACGGTTACTCGTCACCCGTGAGCTGGGAAACGAGTGGTCATCTTCAGAAAGTTGTTTCGTATTGTTAGCAGCGGAGTCGCCGAGTGTCGGCAAGGCGCGCGGGTCACGTGACGCGTCCACGAATATTTATAATCAGCTGGCCGAAACCGTCAGCAATATGACGGTCTACGCGCCTTCTGAACGGACCTACGATAACGGGCACTGAACGTAGGTATGGGATGTAAGATAAGGCGAAGTACGAGTTGGACTCGCGCACCGTTGATTTCGTATCAACGCCAAATAATAAGTTAATAACAGGCTCGACCACCAATAACAAACTTGCAATAGTAAATTCGCTTTTATTATTGCAGTAAATATTTTCGAAGGTTTTCTTTACATGTGCTTCAAGACTTTGTTTGCTGCTTTAAAATTCATTGTTAACTTCTGATTTTTAACTTAAAAAAATCCGAGGTGATAAAGTACCCAAGTCATTATAAATATATAACCTAATGGCCGCCCTTCAGGTATTTAATAATATTTCATCATAACATAATTATAATTGCGTAAAATGTTGTATGTAAAATGAAGTGGGAGATGATGAAAGTTGGCAAATTATTTTTCATATTACCTTTATTTTGGATTTAGATATCCTAGCTGTGATAGTGACATTTAAGATAGTATGACACTGTTTAGTGCTGAGTCAGTAGTCGCGGATCCCAAGTTTGGTGGTACTCGGGCAGTGCGCGTCCTACATAGCGAGTGTGGCGCACGATAGCGACCCGCGATGCTTGCCTACACCTTGCCACCTATCTCAGATTTATTAATCTCTTCGGTTTTATCTTCAGGCCAGCAGATTACAGCAATCACGTCGAATGTCTGTACTATTTGTAAGTAATATTTTTGAAGCTATACTTCTTTTGGTCCCCAATGAAAACTGATGAGAGTAAATTTTACGGTGCGCGCGCACCATGTTGCGGAAATCTCACCGAGCGTCATATCCGTTGTCATACTACATGTACATGACACAGCCTAACTAGGTGAATAATATGTGTATGTAAGTACACATGCCAGAGAATATAATTTCTTATCCTCGTCTTTTTTCTTAATTGTACGGCATGGAAAACGCCATGCCTATTAGGCATCTCCATTATCAACTTCACTTTTCTGAACAAAGCGTGTAAAAACTATGTTATCTTGACAAATTTATTTACGCTTTCAATCTTGTACACTGATGGCGTAATAAATTAGCTACGTCTTGTAATTTATTTAGGTTACAACTATGAAAGTAACATAAAAACTATGGTAAAATAACCCTAAGTTTACTGTAATAGTTATAATGTTAGGAGAACTATAACATCTCAATACAAAGTTTAGTTATAGACGTGGTAGGTAATAGATGACGTAATGTAGATGTAAATTACACTGACTAGTGATTACCGTTGAAGTACTAAAGTATATTCGCAGTAAGATCGCAACAATTCCTAATAATAAATGATTTCAATAAATTATCAGAAAATATCAAAACATTTTATAGTTATTTATAGTTTAAAAAAAGCAGTATGGCGTGCTTAGCATTATTCAATCCGGCAGCAGGTAATGAATGACCTTAGTTTAAAGGCCACTGCTTTTTCGTCTCTCTGACGTTCTTATGACGAATATTTATTTTGTTCACCCATAAACAAACTCTTTATCTTTACTTAACTCAAATCTAACAATTCAAGATGTTAATCTTACCGTCAATACCATCGGCAACGATTTTAAATATAGGGTTAAGAAACCGTCTTACAACTTCGAGTCCCTCAGAGCGAATGTTTTAAATTTTCATGTTTTGTTACGAAAGGCGAGCGTGGTTATGAAATGTATTAGCTGATAAAGTATTGTAACTCACCTATTACCTATTTCAGTATTGTGACCTTGAACCTGAATCAATTTCAGTAGTGTTTTGTAGAGTTAAAAAATGTTAACTTTTTTAATGTACTAATTACATCGACGTTGATACTACCTCATAGATAAATAACGATCACGGATTTTACCATAGTACCTTGAGCTTTCAAATGAATTCCGGAGTAGACAAATGAGTATGACCTTGGTAACACATTCAACTGTGTTCTGCACTATATTGACACTGACTGCCTGACTTCAGGAACTGGGAGTTATTGATTTGGACGGTCGTCTGGGTTGACACCTTCTTCATTTTGTACTTATTATTATAATTTATCCTTTAGATGCTTGTAATCATCAGAATAAATATTTATTCGGGTGGGTTTACTTATCATTTTAAGCGTATTGTTTTTTAATAATACAGAGATGGAATTGAATGCTGGTTAAAAGAGTCCTTCAGAGCATACGTTTCGTCCGGGGCGGCGTTTGTCCATCAGAATTCTGTTCAAATAATTTTGCCTAATGAGAGGCAATCGGCTTAATGATGCCGCTTGCCAACTGTACGCTGGCAACCATACGGCCTATGTTTAGAACGGACAACAAACGTTACTTCATCATGCGTCCGTTACCAGCGGCAATGATCTCCAATTTCCCCTCGACCGTCGCCGCGCGGCCGCCGCGCGGTCGCCGCTCGCGAGCCGCGCGTCGCTCGCATGCACTGCTCCCGTTACAAATATATTTGAAAAGCCTGACGTTAAGCGACTAGCTCATGCACGTCGATAACCTTAGCAACGCTTCCAATTTTTCTAGTTAAGGATTTCAAAAAAACCTTGTATGGCAAAGTGACTCAATTCCATTTACAATATTTTTAGTGAAAATAACAACCGTATGACAGTTTTATTTCAATGAAATTAGAAAGTATTAAGTCGATTAAGTTATTCTATCCCTTTTTAGTTCAGTAGTAGAACTCATCCAATTGAAACACATTAGGCGAACGCTATTTGTGTACAGTGCCAATATGTATACACCACACCACATAACAACACCGAGATATAGGTACGATATTATTTCTATTCTTAGACGGCGTCTGTCAATTAAAAATACAGTGACCACAAATAATTTCACAATTGGAGACAAATCATGACAACAATAAAGCGGTAAACATAAAAGATAAAAATATTTATAGCATAGTATTACGCGTATTGCGCAATGTTACAGCGCGGGGTAATCCTGTTTGAGCGTCGACCGCGACACCCGCGACAACAAACAACAAGATCCTCCCACTCACACTTGGCTCATTTTTATGATTTTCGTTGCATACTTTTTTTTAATTTTTGTTATTAATCAAAAGAAATACTTTGAGAAATGTGAAATTTGTCAGGTATCGGAAGTTTAGAATACACTCGTACAGTCTTTTATAGTAGGTAAGAAAGACGAATGAGGATATTGTTTTTTTAATAAATAATAAATTTGCGAAATAATGGCATCTGTCGAATTGACACTCGCACACATTAGTTAGTTACAAAACCAATGTTTTAGATGATTCAATCTAAGACCATAGTTGTTCCTACAAATTGTCTATGCGATGAATAGTTTGCCTGATTGAAGGTGAAAACGATTTGCATCCCTTCTTCATAATGGCGACTGAGGGACGATGTGACCCGTCCAACTAGGTTTTAGCTTTATCCTAAATCAACTGACTTTTCTAACTTTATAAACTATTTGATATTATTAAAGTTAGAAGTTGTCCAAAATTTCTAATATTATTTGCTACTTTTGTGTGCTTTCTGTATTTGCTGTTTTTTTTTTATTTAAGGCGTGTAGTTGTGATTCATACCCGTGTAATGTTAAAATGCCTTTAAATATGGCGTTAAAATTCAATGAGCCCAAAAATATTCTACTAGACGTAACAGGTAAAATTTCATCAATCCTTTACAAGCACAGGGGTGGGAAGGGATTGCGTAACTGAATTAGTAGAGTTTAGTCACAGGTTCAAGGACCAATCTTTTAAAGTTTTGAGAACACCGTATACCTACTCCACGACGAAATGTGGGCGGGCATCCAATATCTGAGATAAAGCAGAGGGCCGCGGTGGGCCGCTCCGCAAGAAAATCTTCCCGAGTGGCGCCGCGAGCAAGCAGCCGCTTACGCAGACGATTAGCCACTAGTTTTATTTCCGGGCCCATGAACGCTCAGAGGGATTAATGGCTATTGGAGTGAGACACGCGTCCATCGATCCATAGCTACAGCTGAGCGTTGCGCCTCTCATCCGTACAAGTTATATCTACGTACATTATAAGAAAGGAGCAACTGACTGACTGAAGATCGAAGAAAGTACTACCGAAACCGCTTCATCGAGAGCTCCGCCACTTTTTGTCGTCATAGATATAAAAGTTGTCGTTTTTGAAATAAAAACTAGTTATTGTTTCAGTTATTAAAGTGAGTTGTTCCAGTATATCATACAATTACATGTTGTGGTGATTTGCACCTTCTTGACTGTTGTCGGTATTTATAAACATCCCGTGCTGTTGCCCATAGGAAAAATATATCTATGGCCCCGTTATTGAGGACATTATAAACGAGAGACAAATATTTATGTAAACTTTAAACACAGAACATAGTACCAATATGAATGAACAGTAATATAATTAGATAATATGTAATAGAAGTTATATAATGTGGTATATATACATTAACTAGAAGAAACCCTTAATTACGCATAAATATTGAGTTGTGTTCTTGTCGATCTCTTCTTCTTCGTCTTTCTGATGTGTATTTTCTTGTTCCTGGCAATTATAATTCGGTAAACTTTGCATCTTTACAATAATGTTCTTTTTATTATATGATAATCTTTACTGTAATTATTTACGTGAAAACTAAAAAACATTTGAAAATATTATTTTGAATATAAGTAAATTATTCGTATTAAATCGCTTAGTCAGTACCGTAATATAACTCAAAAATGAAACAACGTTTCCGAGCATTTAACATCAATCTAGTGTAAAATTAATGTCACTTCTCGACCCTCAAAAGTGGCAAGGTACGGTTCCACGGCAGATTTATCCTATTAGATTACTACAACGGCATGCGTATAATTCGGAACACTTCAGGATATTAAACAAATGTAAATTGAAGCTCAAACTGGACGAGTACAGCCGGAATAGCAGGGGAGCCAGTAACGAGATTCGCTGTGTTCGATCAACGTTGTTCCACAAAACTTTGGCAGATATTGAATAACAACGTCGACGTCACCGGGAAAGTTTCATAGAGCGGCGGCGGGCCGCCCCGACGCTTATCAGATAACTTCACGACGTCGTGATACTTGCGATAACCCGACGGAACCTGCTCGTCTACTCTGCCAGAGTTCAATGGGTCGTTATAAGAGGAATATACAACTACGATCTAAAACTTACATACACTACGTACTTACACCGGTTGAATATTAAAATGCTGTCACCTCATAATTATACTGAGTTTTCACATTGACTCCCAAATGACCCTCACTAATTATTATGTATTTAAGTTCTGAGTTCATTCATAGCTAGTATAACGTGATGTTCAGATCATCGCGTAGCAACTGATGATTGCTTTCCACGCGATCGTACATCTTAGTTAACGACTAACATGCGATGTATATACATATTATGGACCACATTATTTATGACGATAATATTTATAGTGTCCGGGAAGCATGAATAATGTTGAATGAAATTGTGCAATATTTCATGTTCATTATCACAATAATATTTAAATTAATATTATCAAATTAAATCCAACAGTAAGTAGTGCCGCCGCAATAAAACCATTATATTATTATTTTTAGGATCCGGTCAAAACAAAAAAAGGATGATTTAGTATAAATTTGGTACACATTATTATACATCTCTGTGACCCAAATTAAATTTTTCTGCACATCCATAAGGTTGACTGGGAGATAGATAATGATATTTAGCATTAAGTCCGCCTTTTGCACCACACTGTTTTTAACATGATCAATAGAAAGTAAATAAATAAATAAATAAATACAGACGTACAACGTTAGTCAAATAAATAATTTGATTTAAGTGGCTTTCAGATGCAGATGCAGTGCCAAGAGCAGATAATGATATATAAAAAAATAGAAAAATTAACATAATAGGTACATAGCTTTTTTATATAATCTGCATTTGTATTTGGAATATATTGCATTTTTTTCCTGCAATGTTATGATTGTTTTGGAATAAATCAATTGGCCAGGGATCCCTTACTTGTACCTGTCGACATCGACATATCTTCAAATGGCACAACAGTCAGCGACGCCACACGATTACTGGGCCCCAGAGCTTACCATGAGCAATCTTTGTAAGTATTGCATTGATGTTAGTAAACAGTAGACACTGTCTTAAGTCATAATAGTTGTTGTTTTAATCGACGCTTAACTTCATTTTAAATCAATGGCACTGTCAGTTTATTCTTTATTTTATATACAGCGATGCGTTATTGGTATCGTGTCTCATTCTCGACGGGCTCGTAGAGAAGGCAATAAATTAAAATATGGCCTTTGATTTTTCACGTGTCCATGTGATTGCGCCCCCTCGGACCGATAGAGCGCGCCGCGGCTCGACGCCTGAAAAAATCCTCGCCCGCGCCGCCCGCCCCCACTCCTTGTTTGTTTTAGTCAGTCACTATACCCAATTTTATCAATCGCTTTTTGCTAAATAAGTTTGCTATGACCTACAACGGTTTGATACTTTATTTTTAAGCCAATTTACTATTATTTGGTAGCAAAGTTTCGCTAAGAACTAGGTATATCCGACCACGAGAGACTATCGATGTCAAGTTAATAAGATCACTCACATCCTTCTCTCCCTTTTTCCATAAAAAGGGGAGCAAGGAGGAAGTTGTAACTACATTCCTGTTTATGCTTTGTTTGTGTAAAGTGCGCGCACAATAGCGCGATGTGTCATCGGAGGCGACATACGCCAGATAATTACTTAAACTGCGGACGGCTTGGCTAAATTGTATTCAGCCTCTGCAATTTCACGTTCAGATATTATGTAATGTATGTGGTAATTTACTATGTTGCTAATAGGTATGAACTAGAACCGGTTATGGTGTATTGACAATTATAAGCAAATAAATCTTAACAAATGTTTTCAGTATGTTGATAAAAAGCAAACTTATACTCAAACCGAATACGAAATCACCACTAAGTAAGGCCTGATTTTTTAAATGTTTCAATGTTTCAGGATTAGAGCAGGTTTAAAGATAGTTATATTTCTTAAACTAGCGGATTTACATAAATAAGTAAATTTTTGATACCCGACATAAATACATACATTATAAGATGCCTTGATACTTTTGTAGCCGGTTTTTATTCAAGATAAATCAAGTCCAAAAGAGATGCGGGCGAAAACCTAGGCATGCCTAATTGCAAATACCACTGCTCAATGAAGCGGCGCAGGGCTGCGACCGCAAAAACTTGCTCAAGTATCATATCGGCGGTCGTGTCTCCGGACAATTACGTCCGCATCATGTTGCCACTACATTCGTGACCATCTTTAACTGCTCATTAACGAACCTATTTTATGGTGACTTTAAATAAATAGCTGATATCTGTTAGAAATTTTAAGAGATTTCAGTAAGTTAAATTGTTAGTTGTCTGTCCGTCTGGCTGTATATATAGACTTATCGAATGAACGCTTACGTTCCGTGATGCGACTTCTAACTAGTTTATCTCAAGATGTGTTCACCTCCAAAATTTATCATGAGCTTGAGCCGCATTTGCTAAGTATTTCGAGTCATTTAATCCGTTTATTCGTTTACGAACTTCAACATCTGTAAACGAGTAATAGAAATATTGTACTAATATTTTCAATGATAGTTAAGTATTTAGTCCAGTTCAAATAAGATACTTTTGAACAAGCAATACCGATCTGTACTTATGAATAAAACTTAAACATTACCTACATACTCGACAACAGCAACGTTGTAACTACCACATGGCGGACCTTGGCTGTAGGAGCGTACCGATCGACACGCAATGTACCCACTATACAATTCCATCGAGCTTAACTTAAACGGCTATACTTACCTACTACAGATATTTTTTGCTTCATTGTTACTAGATTTTTTGCAAGAAGTATTTTTATACTATTGCCGGGGTTTAAACATGCTCTATCTCTATCCTACTCGGTCATCGGAACAGATTCCGTTACCTGCAATATCACCGCCTATAAATATATAGTTATGCTTCCGGTTTCCCCGGACCCATGGAGCACTCAGTAAAAATTATTGATAGAAATTCATTACTGTTAAGGCACCACCTGTACAATTACCGTTTCTAACCAGCAATATTTAAAGGAAGAATGCGTTTTTGAAAAACTACATATAGGAACATTTATGTTACGAGGGGTAATCTTTCAAAGATACAGTAATAGATCAATTAAAAAAACTCACTGTAATTCATAACGTTACTGTACGATATTATCAATCACCGTAAAAGATTTTAATAATATAGGAGTAGCCGACGAGCATGCAGATTGCAGTCTATCTAATGATAAGTGGCTATCTAAGACGCCCAGATAGGATTAGATATTCCTGCCTGAGGTCGCCCTTTGATGTGCCACTACCCCTAAAGACTGAACTGGACCGCCTCGGAAAAAGTATGTCTCCCTTACCACACCCATCAAACCAGAATACAGCAGCGCATAACTCTACATGAGGCTGAAATAGGTGTGACGGTAGTGCCGAAGTCGAACCATAAAGGGTTCTACCAGTTTCAAAAACAAACACAACAAAAAGCTATCAACAAACAAGGTTATACACGACACCTGCGGCAACATGACTTGACACATTAATTCAACAAAGCTCTATTAATGCCGAACGTGATTAATATTCATCGAGATTGTACGTTGCATTATTTGCCGTCCATTGATAAACAAAATTATGCGTGAAAGCTCTTATGAGTACAAACACGCCAGATTAATGACGTTTATGACACGTATCTCGGCTGCAATGAAGGACAGCTCGTTCATTTTCAAGGTTTATTACCGTGAAAATTAATCGTGCTATGGACGTGCGCGCTACATTTTTTAAAACTTGTGAAAAAGCCGTGTTGCAATCTTTATAAAATAGTAACAAATTAAGTTGCAATCAATCTGATGGTGGGTTATACTCTTGATAAAATTAGAGTCTTATCCGAAATCGGTCACAGATACGTTTGTCAGTAAGTTGGAATGCCCTGAATAATCCCTCCCTCCTTTCCCCACACTTCGAAGGGGAACAAAGCCGTGTTAACACTACTTTTACAAGACAAAAATAGGTGTGACGGTGGTGCCTCCGGAATCAAACTAAGCGGTTAAATATTATAAAATAGTACATTTAAATCCTGCACATCAAGGCATTCAATTTAATATGGTAAACAGTGCAGTTTATTTTCCTTCCAAATAACGTAATAAATAGTGCCTATTTTAAATATGACAAGTAATTAATTCGCTTCATTCTAAAGCGTAGCATTACTCTGCTTTTAATAATGCTACTCCATATTGAATGAAATTAAATTAGTTATTATACTATTATGTTATTTACAATGCTTAAAATTTGATATGCTTAAAAATTACTTTTTTACCGTACCTTAAGTAGGTACTTGAACACGATCGAAATAGAGATTGTCTTTCTGTGGGAAAGAGAGACATGAATCTATAAACAAAAGTGTTCCGCCGCCTCCGTCTGTCTCTACGAACCGATTTTAATGCAGTATTCAGCAGTCGATCAAGACCTTCATGAACAAGATTCAGATATACATTTCATTAAGGTATTGTGTGAATTACAGTAGGAAGAAGCTTCTTGATTCACATGAACTAGGTGATAGAAATTTGGAATGTATTAACATTTTTCACGTTATCTAAAAGTTTGAGTTTGAGCCGGCGTAGGCTGCACGCCACCTTTTCGCAGTATTTTTGATAAGTAGGTATAATAAAGGGCCAAAGACTTTTGACAACATGTATCTATGCGACACTATTGTTATTTGTGTATGTTCGGAGAGAGCTTAAGCAAAGTGTTTTCCATTCCCAGATCTCTTGGAGGCTGGTTGAGCTTAGTATGTACGGTAGTCGGCACACTAATACAATTTCCGTAATCTGACGAGAAGCCACCGAGTAGGATACAGATATGCCACAGTAATTAGTGACACCTACTCGAGCGGTATCTCAAGCAGCGTTAACACACTTGATTCTACCACAGCGGACAGTTCCTGATGGGATCACAACATATTCTCCGTTTAATACAGATTAATACGCCTATAACGTTATTAATTCGAATGTAATTACAAGTGTGTCGACAATATCGATTCGAAGAAGTGCGAGACCTTCATTGAGAGTAACACTGTTCGTTTAGTACCTTTAATTAAAATTTAAATATATAACTTACGAGTACCTTTATTTCCCTCGATTGACTCCTCGCTGCCCACAAACTGTGAGACAGGTTACCCTACTGACGATCGTTAAAATAATACGAACGCTTTGCTTATTCCTTCATGTGAACGAAAGGAATAATATATACGACGCTTGAAATATTTCAAACGAGTACAGTGTTGTCATTATAATAACAATCACTCTATGGATGACAAGAAATTAGCACCTTATGGTACAACCAAATTGAGTTATGGACCACTCAAGCACAATATTTCAATGTGTTCAACACCTTTAAACATAATCAAATAAGAAACTTGATCGCTAGAACGGTATTCATTTCGCTTCTGTACATAAAATATGAGTTTTCTATTAATGGAAATTATTTCGTCTATTATTTTCTATCTATAGAGAATTGTCGAGATTGAATGCTGCTTCTCTGATTATTCTATAAATATTAATGTAGCATTTTAAAAAGCAAGCTTCTTGCGGTAAAATAACCTAGCAAAATTACATCGTTCACTAATGAAATATCAGGAACATCTGCGCTTGCCCACGTTTGCAATGTGTCACTTGATCGTGAAAAGTTCCGCGAACATTTTCTCTATCGTGCTTGTGAATATTTAAGGGTTCTACATTTTATAACTGCAATGTAAGAGTTTCATGGGAATAGGATTATCGATACAGCGACGAGACGCGGAGGAAAGGGGCTCGTTCGAGTGCGTAGCGCCGGCAGCGTAGGGGCGCCGCCGCCTTTGTGGGGAAAGGCCAGCGGATGGATGTGATTGTGTATTATCTTTTGATACGCATTACGCTTCGATAAGTCCTGCCGGTCAGAAGGCAGATGAAAGCTCTGCTAGGCAATACCAAGGTGAGCACAATACTGGATTAATCTGTTATAGCTAACATTGGTATACCTAGTTGTATTAACCAGATGTAACATTCTGATGGAAAATATAGACTTTCCGAAATTAAACTAATATACTTTCCTACTAGAATGTTTTTTATCAAACTTATTGTTTTTCTGTCAATTATAACATAGGATTCTCCTTTTTACAAGGTTTATTTAACTTTAACTTTAACTGTATTAGTTTATGTTTGTATGTGAGGCAAATCTTGCAGCTGACTTTATAAACCAGTTAACCTGTCGGGGTTAACTGTTTTAAATTCGGAGGACAAATCCAGGTGGAGCTGAAGTTTTGCACATTCGTTTGGAATAGACCACAATGCATGATTATTTTAGGGACGTTATTCTAAATTCGATATAGCAGACGCCCCAATGGCGGACGAATATTTCTCATGCACCACTATGATACAGCCAACAAAATGACTTTTTTACTAAAAAGATAATCCTGCCTTTGTAAAATATCTTTATGTATTATATATTCAACAAATACCAAAGAAATCATTACTTTATAAAAACATACATAAGTAGGTACTTGTACGATAATGGGTATATAACTATATATGTGGCAATTTGGTAATTATATGTATTTAACATGGAACCATTTCTATGGGACTTAGGACACAATAAAATAACAAACGCGTATCTGGTCATAGTGTACAGTAGCGACTTAGTTCCAGTTTGGTCCGAGTTGCAGGGAGCCGCCAGTTTATTTAGGGAGGCGACCCGCAGCGCTCGACCACGCGCCGATCTTCTCCCAAACGCTTCTCAAATAGAACTGAAACAAAATAAAAAGACAAAAGGCGAATAGATGGACGCACACACGCGCACGCCGACGACACAAATAACGCTGCGCCGGTGTGGGTCCGCGGCATATGACCCAGTTGAACACGGCCACTACCAGCGTTGACTTTGCTCCATGTTAGTATGGTGCATGTACAAAATATCAGAATTGCAAGCAAGTGCACGAAAACACAGCAACATAGCGATTGTAGGGATAAATTGAAGAATAAAATATTGAATATAAGAAAAAATACTTTTAGAAATAACATTAATATGTAAGTAAGTCCTGTTAAATTGCTGCACGCATAGAGAAAATATGAATAGTAACAATTTGGAGAGAAAAACGAGATTGATAGGCCAAAGTGAATGTGAATGAAGTCCATTTTCATCTACACATTTATAGCCAATAAATTGCTAGTATATCATTAATTTATAAGATATAAATCAGTCACAAAGAGATATACGTATAGAAAACTTTAATGGGTCGAAAAGCGAAACTGACACAAACGTAGCGAATATAAAATCCTGAAGATTTTATAGTGTGTACTCATGTTCGTTTTTAGGTTATAGTTAAATAAATCAACAATAAAAATATTATTCAACACACAAAATTTACGCCTAATAATTGAACAGAGATCGTAACTGAAATTACGAGACAATAAAACGAAAATTCCATCTTTCTTTTATCGCACATTTAACCGTTTCTATAGCAATCCTACTTATAATAATATTTAAATCACGACAATTACGTATGCATAATATATTAATATACGAAATAATGTACATATTAAATTAATTAAATAAATATAAACAACTTTCTTTAAATTATCAACTTTTTATTTTAAAACTTGGAAAAGTAGTTATAATAATAACATTTAGCCAATTAATTAAAATAAAGATAATCGAATAAGCACTATTTTAAATATTTTACGACATCAAAATGACAGAGTCAAAAAAGAAGCCTCTCTGTAGGCGCCGCCCAACGTGGCCGCCCTTCGCCGCCTCCCGCCGCCCGCGGGCTACGCTCGCTACGGGCTGAATAACTGCTCTTTCAAACCAATATTCGGTCGTAAGTAAAGCCACTTTATCGCGCCATCCCGCGTTCCATGTACCGTGCCTACTGAAATTTATATTGCACTATCGCCACGGTTGAAGCGCTTCGGCGATGACGATGCAGTCTCCACTGAAGTTACATCACAACTTATTGTTTGTGCAATTTTTACATGCATAAATTCCGTCATAAATAAATAATTGTCATTCGTGGACCTCAGCGGAGACTGATTATTTTATTAATCCATCCACAATACACATGAACAAAATTTAAGCACCCTTCTGGCTTACTGCTGTAGACACAAAGTGTAGGCGTATTAAATTTTCATGGACAGCGATTCACTTAATCGATCGTAATTGTTAGTTCCTAGTAATAATACCACGAACACACGCCATATTTCCAGTTGAGGGGCCACATTTCAAGGATTCACCCATACTACCCATGCCCATTGATTTCTCAGATATAAAGTAGGGTTTACATTTTTAAGTTGCAATGAATTTATAAAATCGACTACAAGCAGAAATCAGCGAAAGGTTTGACCAATACTTGGATACATTATTTTAAGGCTTCCCGACTGAAAATGTGTGGATTTATATTATTAAGACTTTCATAAGTATGAATTGACAACATGAATTATTTTATTTTTTATAATATAGAAGTAGCGAACGAGCCTATAGCCCTTGAGCCGATAGAACTTGATGGAAAGTGGCTACTGCCGCCCATGAACATCTGGGATCAAATTGGTCTCGTATAAATATGTCTCCCTTACCACATTCTTCAAATCGATACACAGCAGCACCTAATACTGCTGTTGTTAAGCAGAAGTAGGTGTGGCGGTGGTGCCTCCGGAGTCGAACCACCGAATACCTACTATATGAAACTAATAAGCACAGAAAATTTCTAATTAAACTCTGTTATCAACTAATTGGAAGAAGGACGGTATGCGATAATTGCAGATTAATATTTCACAACTGTGCGCCCGGTTTACAACACTAAGGTTCGTTTAAAAAAAGTAAAAAACTAGAGTGTAATTTGAGAGCAAATATAGAAGTGTAAGGTTTGTTTTCAGCAATTCGCGGCCGCACAAAACAAACACGAGGAGCGCTCCGAGCGGCGAGCGCCGAGCTGCCTCCATAAAGTCAGAGCAAACGTACCTACGACCGTACACCACATTTATTGACCTTGCCTACGACAACTGTGTTCTTTCATTAATGTATCATGTAAAGCAATTAACAGTAGTGATATTTATTATTTTAATTATTTTAACACTTAATAAATACATAACAACATTCCATTGACAACGACGAGTTCAAATAAAAAATACCATTGCTCCGAAATTGCATTGCCGAAACCAGTTAGGCGGATAGAACATTCATACAAAAAAATTAAAAGGTATTGACATTTTATATGATGATATGATATTCATACTAATAAATATAATGGAAGTGGGTATTTTTAGTTTCGTTTTCGTAGTAAAAACCAAATATTTAGTATTTTAGCCGTAAGATTATACGTTTAATCGCAAAGACACAAGACGTAATTTAAACCATTTATTTGGCTAATCTGAAATGTCAATAGTCAAAAATAGATGGAACAGGTGATACTTGCTTCATTTATTATTTATACCCGACTGCGGATAATGTTTTTAAAAGGAGCGAAACACTTATTTGTAAGTTAATGAAAACGAGTGCTTGAGTTTGCTGTAATTGCACGCGAGCGGAGAATGGACACGATTTCTTGTTGTATTAGTAATATAAATTTAATTATATTTATCAAATTATTTGAACATCGCTTTCTGGATATCTGAGTATCAGGGTAATACTCCGATTCAGATGATTAAAAACAAAGACATACATATGTGTAATGCATAGGGATAGGGTGAGATTTCAATGTGTTAATTAGTTATTCTTATTGAACTACTTTGTACAATAAACCAATCTATGTTATTTAAGTGTTAAATAATATCTTTTTTTTTCTTTTATATAATGCCCGCTCGATTGCTACGGACCGCACCGCACCCGCACCTGAACCGGCTCATATCTCTCTATACATTTTATACTATCTCTATATATTAATACGAAGCAAAAACTTTGTACGTGTTTTTATGAAAATTAAGCGGGCGGACGAGTATGAAATTTGCCACAGTTATAGTTTATTTACCGAAGAAGTGCAGAATGTAATATTTTTTTTAAATAATTGATAGAAAATACATTAAATCAATAAACACACATTACACACATTACCACGCATTTGACACAAACACATACAATTTACAAAGTATGTAATCCATAGATTATTATCCTACTGATGTAATCAATATTTTCTTATAAAATGACAAATTGACATGAAGGATAATGACACATTGACAATGTTATATTTTATCATGAAAAAAAAACATTAACATTATATCCAACCTACTTGGATGTATATTAAGCGAAGGTACTTAGCTTACACATATATACTCTTTTGTTTATGGCTGTTTTGTTGTTTATTTCTGATAACAATTTTATATAATTATGGTCGAATTTCGACCCCCGGGCTACCACTAGTTAATATAAATATTTAAAGGCTTACGATGTAACCCTTACAATTGGCTACTTACAAACACATTTACATCGGGCAAGTAAACAAACTCCTTTCTGGAATAGGAATAGCTCGCAACGCGGTAACGAGGGCGACTCGTTGTTACCCTGTTACTAAGTGTTGCGAAACATCTCGAGTCACATCGCCACAGAGCCGATCCAGTTAGGGCTGGTGTTAATCTGGTTTGTGAGAAGTGCGGCAAGCCGCACCTGGCCGGACCTAATTGCGTTACGCGCCCGCGCCGTTCGCGACCAGACAATCGACTTTCCTGCTGCAATCACTTTTCCTCAAATTTGTATGACTTTATTTAAATTTAGTGGAATTTTCCCTTGTTCATATTGTCGACATTTATGTTATATCACTTTTTGAGCGTTTGCGTGCCTTTCGCCCGATTTCATGTGTGATCTTTACTTTACTTTTAACGTAACAAATAGGTAGGTACTTCGACAGCAGGACGCCACTTGGTAGTTCACAGAATGTACGACCAGTGAACGGGCCTTTCAATGGCAGGCGTTTGATGTTAAATTGAGCATTGCAGTTCATCAGGTGCCAAGCGCTGCGGTGCCAGCGCGAGCCCGCCGTGCCAGCCGCCGCGCGCGCCGCCCGCAAAGCCCGCCCGCCCTAACTGCTCTACACCCAGATCCTTCCACCGGATACCCATCTAGACGAACATTGTTAAAACAAACCCGTATAAAGCCCTATTGTGTCCGTTCACATCGAAATATTGTCTTAAAGGGATTCCTTGCAAATGTCACCCATATCGCAGTAATTTATGGTAAAATACAAACGAATGTATAAAGTAAAGTAAAGTGGTAGAACCCTTTGTGGTTCGACTCCGGCGGCACCACTGCCACACCTATTTCAACCTAATAACAGCAGTGTTAAGCGCTGCTGTGTTCCGGTTTGAGGGGTGTGGTAAGGGAGACAGACTTTTCCGAGGCGTTCCAGCTTGGTCCTCAGGGGTAGCGGCGCATCTGTGGCCAACCTCAGGTAGGAATATCTAATCCTATCTGGGGTTGATTACAGATGTCCATGGGCGGCAGTAGCCACTTACCATCAGGTGGACTGCATGCTCGTCTGCTACTCTTATATTATAAAAAAAAAAAAAAAAAAGTAAGCACATCATGAGGAACTAGCCATAAGCCTGCGGCCGGATTATCTCGAGGTGAAGATAAGCCTGTGATAATTACCGAGTACGTGCAAATCATCCAGCTTCGCTGTGTCGATAGCGATGTTACATTATACGTCTTACGAAATACTAGCCTCTTATCTGGAGTAAATAACATACGCAATTGCCGACCCTTTTTAATTACGCCCGATAGTATTTTTTGTTGCCTTTATGAGCAATGCACGAGATAAATAAATACCTATCAAGGGAAATCTTATGTATAACAGCCACGTGGAGTACCTACCGCCGAACATCCAGTAGATTATTGATGACCAAAAATTAAATTTAGTTGCGTAATATTTGAGCATCGTTTTAGACTTAAAAGACCTGATGATACATTTATATGAAATCTTTTTTTTTTCACCGTCGTCCAGCAACGACGAAATACATACGAACAAAAATCTAAAGTATCTATTTAACACTTAACACTCTATGTATCACTTAATAATTTATCTACAATTTTTCAGTATCAAAATCTAGATATATAGACAGAGGGTGCAGATTTCATTAAAAATAATTTGCTAACAAATGCAAACGGAACAAGAGTTTCTACTCTATCTATAGAAAAGTGTATTTCATTCGTCCAGTTCCGAAATTACAAATTGGAGTTGCATTTCTACTAAATTACAGGTTAATTCTTGGTTTACTTGTCGGAACTAGTTTGTAATGTTTCATGCTAGGTGTAACATTATTTCGAATGTAAAAGATGTTAAGGAACAATGAAAAAAATAGAGTTATTTTGAGATTTAAAATTTTCTAATATTTTTTCCCAAAATTGACTATTCGCGGTGAAAAAAAAATTACTGAACTATAAGTGCACATTGCATAGTAAAACAAACTAAAACCTAAAAATAGCCCTATTTTTTCATGGTTCCTTCACATCTTTTAACCAATTTACATTTCAATATGGTAGACCAACTATCTCATAGTGTTCTACAGAAAAATTAAACACTGCACAATCAAATTTGTATGCGCAGTTAACGAAAGGAGCTGAAGAGGGCTGAATTAAAAAAATATATAAAACAATCGGTAGTGCAAAAACTGTGACACTTTTACTAAGGATTTTTTTCCTTTGAGAAGTCGGACTTTAACCTATGTTCTCCCTAAGTTTGTCGTGGTACTTACGGGACAACCTGTATAAATAGGAAATACTAGCGGGAGAGCAGGTTATTTGAGGATGCCTTTCAAGGTATAAAGAAATACTTAAGTATACCTACGTATTGGTAGTTAACTAAATAATAAGTTATCACGAAGGGTAGCGAGTATACATGTAGCGGTGATTCGGTATCGGTAATAATGAAAAAGAAAGTTTGAGAGACGTGAAATAGTAAAGACGAAGAAGCGACCCCAAACGCAAAGATAAAAATCTTGAAAAAACGGAGACTTGAGATTAGCTCCACCACCCAGTGAAAGTGAGTTGGTGAGGGGCCAGTCACTTAGCATATGTTAGTCGGTGACGAAATAGCAGACACCACGTGACACCAAGGGAGGATAAACTTTAATTTCCATGACCTAAAGTTACAACAACTTGGCTTGGATATGACTATACATTGATAAAAATTATATGTTAACTTTAAAACACAGGGTCTCGCTAGCCAATCATCCAGGGTATGTCAGCTGGCAAGGTGGTTGTACCTCTTAGCGACGCCAAATTGTAGAAATCCAAAGACGACTTCATAGAGGAAGTGGGGAACGTTATTAAAAACTATAAATCAGAATTCGTCAAAATCCATCGAGCAAGTAAGAAGGGCGATGTCCAAATTTTCGACTCGTCATGATGTAGACGGTATTTATGTAGGTATGTGATATTACTTGAAAGTCACTGATATATACAATAAAATAATATTATTTTTGATACAATAAATAACCATTTTTCTCAAGATCTAGCTTCCAAACGGTAATACTTGTAATGAATATACCACATTCCCACGTCTAACTACGTCAAAAACCAACAGAAATATCAGTGTTCGTCGGTGTAGCCGTGTCAAATTGGCGTTGCGTTAACGCATTTATGTTATACCTAATAATAATATAGGATTATCATAACGATAAGATATAAATTTGTTTACCGTATGAGTAACTACAATGACGATTAGCAACTCGTTTTACGGAATTAAATATTTTTATACCACTCCACGATTACTTTTAAATTTGTTATTTCTGTAAACGTTTAGTTCGTGATTAATATTAAAGATTCTATATAATTCATAGAATTGAAAATTGAAATTAATTTAGCATACCACAAGAACGCGCGACAGTCACGTGAGATTTTCGATACTGAAGTGAGCTACAACGCGCCAGTCATTTTGCACTTACTGACACAATAACAAACACGTCAATCATACAATAGGATTGTGTTTTGAAAAGCATAAATATACCTACACTATGCAATGTTAACAGTTAACACCGAAAAAATAATGACTTCCTACCGACGAAAGCAGGGCTCCTCGTGGTATCACTGTGCGAGGCTTTCCTTGGAATGTCCGAACAGTCCGAAAGCAACTCATTCCACTTGCGGAAAACAGGCTAAATATACAAATATCGGTGGTCGACTCGAAACTGAACTATTTCGACGATTATTTACGAGCTCATCCAGCGGCCGGTGCCAGGCAGATGCAAACCGATATCTTATTGAACGGCAGCCATACGACCGCTAGGAAATTATAACAATGTAAGAATGACATCGAGAAGAAAAATGGGTCAAATCACTCGATATCCTCAAACTGATAAGACATGTTACCTTAATGCCATTCTATAACGAGCCGGAAGCCCGAGCGCCCCGCTAACTGCCAAGGATTTGATATTCCAAAAACCTACCCTTTCTCGGTTTGGGTTTTAAGGTCATCCGATATCGATCCGCTACAGCTGAGGACCGCACCACGACGCCCGCACCGTCAATCTGCTCACCACGACCCCGCTTCTTAAAGATTTACATTTATATTGTTTAGTGAACGTATCTATTAAAAACGTGAATTTGGGATTTCCCCGTTTTCAGTCAAAATTCTTATGTCTATGCGATATGGACCTTGGAAACAGACAAAAGTCGACGGGTCGATCGAACCTGCGACGGCTTCAATGCGGCAAACTGAGCTCGAGGGTACAAGTGTCGCAGGAAGCGGGAGCGTGAGGAGAGAGCGGGGCGAATGGGGGCGCATATGGTCCGGGGCAAGCTCTGGGCACGCTGACCCACTGCCCCGCTGACAGCGCGAGTAGGTAGCGCGGCGGCCGCCGAGCGCGTGATGCGCGCGTAGCGCTGCACGCGCTCGAGCTCCCGACCCTCGACCCTCGACCGCTCGGAGACGCACACGCATAAAACACTCACCGTTTCCGTTTATTAGGGGATAGTCGTCGTCGTGCCGGCCGATGTAAGTTTTCAGGGGGGTGTCCGTGAGGGAGGGCGACGACCTGTCCCTGTCGCTCATAATAAACACTTAGTACACCGACCGCGGACGATACGATAACACCGGGACGGGGAAACGCCGGCCCCGCACACACTCCACGAGCGACCTCCGGCCCGCGGCTCGCGCGGCGAATAAATGCTTTAGTACGGAACCGCACTCGGCTCTCAAACTCAGTCGCTGCACGCTTCTCTCGGCCTCAATCCGCGCAATCAATCCGCCCACGGCGTTAGTCGCACCAGCGCCATCTTGTACCCTGAGTCAACAACGACCATGATTATTGAACTTCTATTCAAAAATACTATCTAGCCGAAAAAGTCATTATCATAAAATTAAATTATCATTATAATAATGGAAAAACATTTTTGTTCTCTATTGCTTTGAAAAATATTTCTCATTCTAATGTGAAATTAAAATGCGTATACGCGTATACGTTGAACACTTGAATGGCTCGCAACGCCATCTAATTTCATGAGTGAAAACTACGTAGAAATGTTACCTACGTAAATGAAACAGTCGGATAAAAAATAATAAGAACTTAAATAGATAGTCATGTGTAATATTTAGCATTTCCTTTATCCATATTAATATTAGTCGCTTATATTTTCCAGTCTTCCGGGAACATTGAAAAAAAAAATGTTTTCTTTTAAACTTGAATAACTCGAGTGTTTCTTAACAAATTTCAATTTTCTTTTTTCATATGAAAGGGTGTTACATTGGTACTTCCCTACCTTGACATGGGTATGATCTGATAATTAGAACTTTGGGTTATCGGGTGAAACTCGTCACAATACCCCTGTTTTTTACCTTTCATGATAACTTGCCTTCTGCCCACCAAATTCTCATGAAACTTAAAATGAACATTGAGTATTTAGATTAACTTGATATGATGATATCGAATTTTCCATAAATTCGACCTTCAACTCATCAACCCTGGTTATATAGAAGTACCTCTTGCCTAAACTATACAAGTTAGGAATTTGGGGCTTACGAATATGTAATAAGATCCTTAATCAGAGATGAATGATGGAAAACTTGACCTTCAACTCTTCGACCCTAATAATGCAGAGGTGCCTCCTGCCTCAACCATTCAAGTTAGACATTTGAAGCTTACGAATATTTCATAAGGTTGATAACCAGAGATATATGATAGAAAAATCGATCTTCAACTCTTTAACCCTGATAATGCAGAGGTGCCTCCTGCCTCATCCATAGGAGTTAGGCATTTGGAGCTTATGACTATGTAATAAGGTCCTTGAGTAGAGACATGCGATGGAAAAATTGACCTTCAAGGTCTAACCGTAACGTAACTAATATAACTCGCCTAAACCGTATGAATTATACATTTGATGCTTTCGGATATTTATAAACAGTATCAAAGCTAGACTTTGTATTGACATATTATATTATTATTAGGGATGCGCCGAATATTCGTTTGGTATTCGGTATTCGGCGTATTCGGCATCTTTTTTGCTATTTGTATTCGGCCGAATTATTCGGTTTTAGTGCCGAATATATTCGGTTCGAGTATTTCTATTTTCTTGTATACACGACATGGTACAGGATTAAAACACAATACTTCTTATATAAGATTTATGTTATATTATAAGTCAATCTCAAATTCTATCAAGAATATGTTTGCAAATCAACATTTATTTTGAAACCTCAAGTCAACACATTTATTACTTAATCTATAGTTAGTATAGTCAACATTTATTTTAAACCTAAAATCAGTATTCATTTTTAAAACTCGAATCAACATTGTAAAGTTTGAATGGATACACAAAATGACAGATAACTGGCAAAATGACATAAAGAAATGGTAAACCGAATAATTCGGCCGAATATTCGGTTCGGTAAAGGTTAAACCGAATATTATTCGGTATTCGGTTATTCGGTGAAACCACTATTCGGCGCATATCTAATTATTATGATATAAAATTTGACCTTCAAGTCTTCAATACTAAATGACGCAGGCATACTACTGGCCTAAACCACAGTAATTTGACGTTTACTGCTTACAAATATAAATAAGGTTCCTAAGCACGGTCATCATTTGACGGAAATGTATTTCGACAAATGATGACCTTGATTTTCTGAGCCCTGGTGCAGGGATACAGCATGCCTAAACCATGGGCATATTAGTTTTAAGTACTGACTTTTCTAGGTTTAGTAGACTACTAAAAGTTTCAGTTAAATTTCAGTCTAGGTTTAGGTTTTTATCACTAATTACGTGCTTGTTAACGTTTGTGTATTGGCTACAGCTTATGTTAACATATATGTTGTAGTTTTTAGGGTTCCGTACCCAAAGGGTAAAAACGGAACCCTATTACTAAGACTCCGCTGTCGGTGCGTCTGTGCGTCTGTCAAAGGGCTCTACCTCGTAAATCGTAATAGTTATAGTCGTCACTATTCAATAGGCCCATTTTGACACATGCCATCCCAATGTCATTAATGCCTTAAACTAACTTTTTATTAGAAAAAGCGCGGGAAATCTTGAAGACGGCGGGAGCATTTTCTAGCAGAAATTTTAAATTTTAAACATTGATCAGTGGAGTTTGTAAAATTATCTTTCTTAACTACTTCTATTAGCCTATTAGTTTCTTTTATTTCATTATATTCCTTGGTAAGTTTTTACATTATTTAGTTTCTTCATATTTTTATTTACTATGGACGAACCCCCGGACCCCGGGGGTTCAGTTCCTCCGGTTGCATGTAATGTTACAATTTCCAACAATGATTCTAGTGTAGATACAGATGCCTCCATAAATGTAAGCTATCGCAAGCGTCCGAAACATAAGAAAATTTGTAAAAATTGTAATAAAAAAAGGAAAAGCAGTCATTCACAATCACACACAAAGAACGATTGTAACTGTGATAGTGATGAAAATTCATCACATCGTAACAAAACAGTTGAACCTGAATCTGGTACAATAGAAAAATCTGTAAATCCAAATCCTATACAGCCCACAACAATATATCGTGAAGTATTTTTAAATTCAGATATTTCACCATACATAGTTCATGTGCAACGTAATCTTCTGTCCCCTAATGATCCAACTACTTTTCATCCCGTTTCATTTGGAAGGTTCCTTCAAAAATTCTCCTTTAGAAATATTATCAATGGCAGCATTAAAAAGATTGGCAGGAACAAGATCTCCCTAGCATTTTCAAACTATGTTGATGCTAATACATTCCTACAACACTCCAGTTTAAATTCAAATAATTTAAAAGCTTTTATTCCAACATTTTGTATTACTAGAATGGGTTTGATTAGAGGTGTGCCAGTAGAATGGTCGCCTGAAGATATTAAAGAATCTATAACAGTACCATTTGGTTGTGGAGAAATAATAAGAATTAGACGTCTTAATTATAAGGTAATGGTTGATGGCTCTCCTGTGTGGAAACCTTCACAAACTGTTGTGTTAACTTTTGATGGTCAAATTTTACCAAAACATATTTATATATGTTATAATGCCCTTGCTGTTGAACTGTACACCTACCCTACCATCCAGTGTTATCAGTGTTGTAGGTATGGTCATACAAAGACCCAGTGTCGCTCCAAGCCACGCTGCTTTAAGTGCGGTGAAGGCCACACTGGTGATTCGTGTGATATTGAGGATGATTGTGCGCTATGTTGTTCATGTACTGGTGCTCATTTTGCAACTGACAAGTCTTGTCCCGAATTTGTTAGACAAAAACAAATAAAATTAACTATGGCTCAAAGTTGTATATCATATGCAGAAGCATCAAAATTGCATCCTCCTATCCCAAAGTCTTACTCAGATGCTTTAAAAACACCTCAGCAACAATATGTTATCCAGGATTCAAATAAGTTAAGTCATGCCAATCATTCAACTGTCCAACAAAATAGATCTTCATATAAGAAAACAGTATTTTTAAAACCTCGCTCCCCTCCTAAACAACAGAAAGGATATGATCAAGTTACACATCAATCTATGATTAGAGAATATGATATTCCATTGCCCAGTAATGGCAGTTTAATTAACACAAATGTAGATATAAATAAACAAACAAATGTAAATGAAATAATAGTATCTTTAATAAATCTTTTGTTACAAAATAATATATGTTCACCGAACAACGCTGCTGCTCTGGTTGAAATTATGAAACAAATCACAATTGATAATGGATCACAAATCCAAAATCCTGCAGTGGAACTGCAGAAGCATAATAAGCAAGAAAACTGATCTTGCTTATTTAATTAATAAATATGACCCACTACTTATATCCCTTTCGGAGACATGGTTGTCACCGGGTAGTTTCTTTAAAATACCTGGATACACATGTCTCCGAAAGGATAGATCAGATGGTTATGGTGGCATAGCCACCCTTGTCAAAAATTCTGTAAATTTCTCTTCTGTCTCTCTCCCTGTTAATGATCATATTCCAATTCTCGCAATATCTATAGATAATGTATGTTATGTGACAGTTTACATTGCTCATCCTTCCCTACTAGTATTTGATACAATTAAAGAAATATTACCAACCCTGCCGCAACCAATTTTAATTTTAGGAGATTTTAACTGTCATCACCAAACATGGGGCAGCGCCATAAATAACTATTACGGCGAACAAATGTTAGAAATAATAGACAGTAATAATCTGTGTATTTTAAATACAGGTAAGCCTACACGCCGTACTAGTCCCGTTGAGAATATAAGTGCTGTTGATTTGTCCATATGTTCACCTAACCTTGCCTCGGTATTATCCTGGGATACACTTCCTCTTACATACGGCAGTGATCATTATCCAATTTTAATAAACATGCCTTCACCGTTTAGCCATAACTTGTCACAAAAACATATGATTCGGCCCAGATATAGATTAAATAAAACAAATTTGGCAGATTATCAAAATTATACAGATTCTAAATTCACGTTGCTTCCTAAAGTATGTTATAATAACGAACCTCTTTGCAATGATGCTTTTGTAAGCACGTTGCAAGGGGCAGCTAATAAAATATTTCCCGAACGAAATGACATTACAAAAAATTGCCAAATTTCATCTCCACCATGGTGGGATGAAGAATGTACGGAGGCCGTTAAAAAGCGAAAAGAGGCTGAAAAGCAATATAGCTGTGAAATGACACCTGAGAACTTCAAAATATTATCTGAAACTATTAATAATACACATAAATTTTTGAAAAAGAAAAAGTCTAACGGTTGGAGAACATTCTGCTCATTAGTTTCACCCGACACCCGATCTTCAGTTGTTTGGAAAAATATTAAACGATTCCGTTCAGTCTACAAAGAATCCAATTTCACTTATCTTTCGACAACACTTGCTTTTAATTTTATGGACAAGTTAGCTCCACCTTATGCTCCTGAAAAAGCGGAATGTTTTCAGCATCTTAATAGTTCAATCGATGAGCAAATCGGTCTTAATTCCCCATTTACAATGTCTGAATTACATAATGTTTTATCAAATCTTAAGGACTCTGCCCCGGGTGAAGATCTTATACCCTATTCTTTTATTGTAAATCTTAATGAATCTATGCGTAGTTATTATTTAGATATCGTTAATTCTGTAATGTTATCAGGCACAATTCCTCCTTTATGGAAGTCACAGATAATTATTCCTATATTGAAACCGGGCAAACCCCCTGAACTACCTACATCATATAGACCTATAGCCTTATCATCCGTTTTAGCAAAAATAGCTGAACATTTAATAAAAAATCGTTTAGAATGGTTCATTGAACATAATAACTTCATTTCAAGCACTCAATTTGGTTTCAGAAAAGGTAAAAGTACATTAGATAGCATTGCTATATTTTGTACCGATATTCGACTTGCATTCACAAATAGTGAGTCACTTGTAGCTGTATTTTTAGACATTCAATCTGCATACGATAGTGTCCTTCTTCCAGTGTTACGCCAAAAGATGAATAATTTAGGTCTTCCGGAGATGCTCACGAACTTTGTTTTAAACCTCCTCACTGAGAGGAAAATTAAATTGTTTGTTAATGACGGCGCCTGTATTGAGAGACTTGTGTGGAAAGGACTCCCACAGGGGTCTGTTCTCAGTCCACTTTTGTACAATATTTATACATATGACATAGTACACTCCATCATAAGTCCCGTAAAAATGTTACAGTATGCAGATGATCTTCTTTTATACACCAATAATGCTTCAATTCCCATTGCTTGTGATTTACTTTCACATTCACTGGATTCATTAAAGTCTTGGTTAATTTTAAATGGTTTAGATATATCTGCCCCCAAAAGTACTACAGTCATTTTTTCTAGAAAACGAAGCATCCCTGCGGTAAAAATTATTTTTGACAACGATGAAATCCCGATAAAGTCAGAAACCAAATTTCTTGGTTTAGTTTTAGATTCGAAGCTTACTGGTCTTCCACACTGTGAATATATTGCTTCTAAGTGTGAACGTAATATTAATATTTTAAGGTGTCTCACGGGAGTTTGGTGGGGCGCTCACCCTTATTCATTAAAGCTATTATATAATGCATTAATTAGAAGCGTCCTTGACTATGGTACATTTCTATTAGAGCCTGGTTGTTTACACGGTTGGAAAAAATTAGACAATATTCAATCAAAATGTCTTAGATTAATAACAGGTTGTATGAAGTCGAGTCCAATAAACGCCTTACAAGTTGAATGTAATGATCCTCCTCTGCGTTTAAGACGTCAATACTTATCAGATCGTTTCATATTTAGATCTTTACAGTTTTCTGAACATCCCTTATTTCCTATATTACAAATTTTGTCACAAAATGTTCATAAATCAACTTTTTGGAAACATAAAACCTGTATTGTTAATAGTTATCAAAAATTTAAATCTTTATCATCTCCAACATTCCGGTCAGTTACTTTACCTGTTTATAAATACGACTATAAGTGTATAACCATATCTCCAAATATATGTTCCAATATTGGTGTAAATAAATACAGTAAAGAAATAGATAAACAAATTAATAACATTCTGGCAACTAATTGGAATGGCTGGCATTCTATTTATACGGATGCATCAAAAAAGTCAAACGCTGGATGCGTGGGTGTGGGTGTGTATCATCAGCAGTATGAGATTGTACAGAAAGTTAAATTACCACCAGAATCTTCTGTTTTTACAGGCGAGTGTTTCGGTTTATTGAAGGCTTTGGAGTATGTATTACTCATGAAATTAAGGAGAGCCGTCATATTTACTGATTCTTTAAGTTCTTTACAAGCTTTAGCTAAATTTCCACTTAAAGCTAAAAATTGTCCTCCAATTATGGAAATTAGAAAATTACTTTTAAATTGTTCCATTAATCATACTGAGGTATCATTTGCATGGATACCTAGTCATTGCGGCATCAAAGGAAATGTTAGGGCTGACGAGATTGCGACTGATGCTATAGAATGTGGTGATATTTGTCCATACATCAATTATACTTATGATTTACTCACCTTGCCTAAGGTTTACCTTCGAGAATCATGGAATGAAATTTGGTTTCAAACTTGTAAATTTAAAGGTAGATTTTATGCACTTATTCAACCTAACATTCCAGCTAAACCGTGGTTCTCTAGGGTTAAACTTGGTAAAAAAGTTACATCTATTTTGATACGTTCACGACTGGGTCATGTCTGTTCTCCCAAACATCTAGCTAGAATTAGTATTGTTAATAACGCAATGTGTCCTTGTGGTGTTGATGAGGGGGATTTAAATCATATATTTTTTGCTTGTCCACTTTATGACCGCTCTTCCTTGTTGCAAAGCCTTATTTCTCTCCGTGTTCCTTTTCCTCTTTGTATTACTACCCTATTAATATTTGATAATCCACAAATATATTCAATCTTAGCATCTTATTTATCTACAAACAATATCAACCTTTGATAATTACTTAATACTTATATTCCTTTCCTATTTATCTATATTTTCCTAAACTTCCCTGATCCTTGTCCTTTTCCAAATTAATCGATCTTTACTTTTTTATATTTTGAATTTCCCCGTTTTTAAACGTACATCAACTTGACATTGGCAAAATGGTCATAAGACCGAGAAGCCATCGCAAAAACAAAAAAAAAAAAAAACTTTTTATTAGCAGATGATACGTGACTATTAGAGCTTGCGGCTTCAAAGCATTCGGAAGCAACCATAATCGATTAACTTTCAAATAATCGAAACTTAAAATTACCAATAACTAATTATTTATCCGTTTGTTATCATAACAACAATAAAATAATCAAGACTTTGTTTCTCAGTGAATGATAAAACGAAAAAACAACCAGTTTACTAGCGATACTTTATTTACCTTCTAAAAATGATTAATTTTTTAAATTACACTAGAATTTATTTTCATTTCTCCTTTTTATTGAACATTAAGCTGATGTAGAAAAATATAGAATAAACATCTATATATATAAAAGCGAAAAGACACTCACGTTCAAAACGTATTAATCAAGGTTTTGACTAAACTACTGAAACTACAATCATGAAATTTGAAATATAGCTTCATTTTATAATGTAGATGCGCACTAAGAACGAATTTTTTGATATTCCACCGTTAGGGGGGTTAAATGGGGGTTGAAAGTGAGTATAAAAGTCCTTCAGTTTTAAAGCAAACTGGATGAAAATTGGTATTTAGCTTTCTGATTTAAAGTAATAAAAATCTAATCTAAGGGTTTTTCCAAAATCAACCCTAAAGGTGGTTAAATAGGGGTTGACAGCTTATATTAAAATTTGCCAATTTGAAAGCCAGCACTGTGAAAGTTAGTCATTGCCTTCCTGATTAGATATAGTGGAAATTACATTCTACCGCTCATGGAAAATCAACCCTTATATGGGTTAAATAAGGGTTGTAAGTTTATGAAATTCCCTCAATTTTGATGTAAAATGTATGAAAATCGGTATTTGGGTTTTCGATAAAAAATAATTAAACACCTATTTTGCATTTGGCTTTCCTGTTGGAAATAATAGAACTTTTTAACACCATTTATGGAAAATCTACCCTTAAGAGGGTAAAATAGGGGTGGAAACTTCGTTTAGAAGTCCGCAGCTTTTTAAGCAAAGTCTATGAAAATTGTTATTTGGCTTTCTGATTGAAAATAATAGGACACTTATTTTACAGTTTTTGGAAAATCAACCCTTAAGGTCGTTAAATAGGGGTTGTAACTTTACTTTATAATCCGTTAATTTGGAAGCAACCACTATGAAAAATTTTCATTGGACTTAATGAAGCATCTGAGTCACTGTTTTTTCTGTTTCAGCATTTTTAGCAACTCAACAATCAACCCCATTAGGGTACTATAAGTAAAGTTTTTTTTTTAAAACCGTTAATGAAGTTACTTTCTTTGGCGTGTCTGGAAAAAGAACAGAGTGCAGAGAAGTTTAGTGTAGGGCGAAATTCCACGGGCCGTCGTTACATATATTTTAATGACATGGGAATGTATTGCGCGTGCTGAAGTGCAGAACAGCGGTTTTTTAGGGTTCCGTACCTAAAGGATAAAAAAACGGAACCCTATTACTAAGACTTCGCTGTCTGTCCGTCTGTCCGTGTGTCACAGGGCTCTATCTCTGGAACCGTAATAGATAGACATTTGAAATACTTACAGAGGATGTATAACAGTGGCCGCTATAACAACAAATACTAAAAATAAAAAAGGTGAAAACAAAAAGGGGTCCCCATACAACAAACTGCTATTCGATATTTTTCCAACTAACTTTTGAACCGTTAGAGGTAGACAGTTAAAATTTTCACAATATGTGTACTTTAATTGCTGCTGCAATATTAAATACTAGAAATTAAGAAAAAGAAAATTTTGGTTGTACACCTCCAGGTGCGGGTTTGACTTGCACTTGGCCAATTATTAGTAACGCGCGTATTTGGTATACTGATTAGGTATACCAACATTTTGTCCTGCCCCCTACGGCAGGACAAAATGTTTGGTTGTGGTTATGCGTGGATTAGTGATGGTGATGTGGTAGACACATAGACATTGGATTAAAATTTTGGGCTAGAACAGGGCTACAGTATTCCCAGCCAATCGTACGAGACTAAAGGGGGACCTCTGAGTTGCGGGCGGCAAGAATGGGAGCTCTAACCGCCCAGTCAGAGACCCTGGAAAGAACTACTGTATGTAAGGCGCCATATGGACGGTTCCTACGGAATAGTGTAAATAATAATTATTTTATCCTACATGAAACTTATATTTTAAAGAAAGTCTCATTACAGTCCACTCATTAGAGTTTTAGTGTATGTTTCTGACGAAAGCTTGACCAACTTAGGTACACAGTGACGAAAAAAAAGCTTTTATTAATTAATATTAATGCTACTATAAATAAATATTAATTTACGATAACAGTTATTTGTATGTCATATCATATTTTTTTCCGCATATCAGAAGCCGCGGGTTTTGCTAGTTCTGTTTATAAAATATTAAGTAATTTATACAGTACGATGTGTGGTTGTAATCAATTTGTCGTAAAAATTAGTTTCTTTGGTTATCGATTTGTATGTCACATGCTTAGAGCCTAGCGATGGCCTGCGTCAAAATGGGCCTATTAAATTGTGACGACTATAGACACTTGAAAATTTTACGATGTATATTTAATATATCGTGGGTCACTATAACAACAAATACTAAAAATAAAAAAGTTTAATATAAAAGGGCGTCCAAATATAAGAAATCAACGTCCCTACGTTACCTGTAACGCCATCTTGTTCATTTTGGGTTCAACTATATCAGGTTGCCAACTCACACACTGCACACGTATTGTCTCATCTATGTATATAACGGCGCGAGCTATTATTTTCAATTAATTTTAGTTAATTTGGAGTTGAAGTAGTTAAACATAAATTATGCAATATTTAGTTTAATTTTTAATACATTCTAAGTGCTTTAATTTTCAAAAAGAAATTTTCGATTTGCTATCTGTGGATTGCGAATTCCAAAACGGCGACGGTTCTGCTTGAAATGTGACGTCACCACACGAAAACAAAACAAGACAAACAATAATTATATCGTTTGCTGTTAAAGTTGGTTGAATTTATGTTGTGAACCGAAATGAATCAACACTATATTAAAGCTGATAGCGTATCAAAACATTTCTTAACTGACGTACTATAGAAGAAAGGTTGTCCTTAAGTGATTATCAAGCTTTTTTAAACTATACTTATATTCTTATGTGAACTGCTTTAAAGTTATTAATGGGTATTATTTATATTTTCAGACCTTCGCGACAGTTGTATAGTGACAACGCTATATGGTATGTCCAAGTTTGTGTTTCATGAAAAGTAAAAGTTGTCCTGAGAACAACATACATCAAAAGTCATTCCCAGTGTCCTTAATTGTATATGAAAAGGAAAGTATTATTAAATGGGATGACTGTCCTGCCTCCCAAGGATGCTACAAACATGCAGTAGCATTTTTAATGTGGAGTTGTAGAAGAAGTGTGGAGCCAAAAGTTTCGAAAGAAGGCAGCCCTCTGAAGTACATATAATAAAGGAAATGGGAAATAGTAGTTCTTTACTTGCTTAACCTACCCAACAAGATAAAGAAAAGAACATGACCATTCAGTTGCTGTTATTGAACTACACATTCAATTCTGAAAATGACCACAGTATATCCAGTTGTTACAGAAAAAAATTAGGAATGAAGAAAAGCACACACGCAAGAAGCACAAAAATTTAGCTTAGCAAGACCTTCGATATACAAGTAAATAATAGCTTCAAAATGCTTTGAGGTGATCTGTACTAATTATTGTAACTGTAACATATAATGATAAATATATACAAAAGTTATACTGTGTGTACTCAATAATAGAACCATATAAACCAAATAAACAGAAGTTGGTTAATAAAAGACTAATATTAGCAAATCATGTATTTTTATTATACAGTCCTGTAAGTTAATCACTGCATAAGCAATACTAACAAAGTCATGGAAATAGTTTAATTTTTTCTTATAAATTACAGAATGAGGTCTTACAATAGAGAGTACTTGTAGACGTCTTACAATTCATTTCTTCCATTATAGTCGCCACAATTAATAGGCCCATTTTGAAACATGCCATCGCTAGGCTCTAAGCATGTGACATACAAATCGAAAACCAAAGAAACCGATTTTTACGACAAATATATTACAACCGCACATCGTATTGTAAAGATTACTTAATATTTTGTAAACAGAATATTTATTTAATATTTTTCTAATTCATCTAAATATTTAATAAACTAAGCAACAAAGTGTTCATTATAAACTACCACATTGAAACAATAAAGATATTTGATTAGATTCCACCTCTATGAAACCAAAAATAGAAAGATTTTCATAGCCTTCATTTTACAAATTATAATGTAGATTACATGTTTTTCTTTCTTTTTTTAAGCCAATTTAAAAGGAATCAAGGCTAATGAATAATGTTAAAGAATATTTTTTCTTTCAATAATAAATTATCTGTAAAAACTAATTTGTGTTGGGAAATGATTGTGTGATTCATTTTCAATCACACGTCGGCCTCTTAGGTCATTCTATAGTCGCAAAATAACCTATTCCAGGGTCACATCTGTCGAACCATTTGTTATGAGCCAACTACGAATAAAACTCACACCGTAGGACCTTAGTGTTGTGGTGAACCATACTTAATAACACACTACAGCAAACTGAAAGGACTGTATGACTAAATCCAATGTTACCATAAATAGGTGTGTTCATCTCTTTAAAGGACGGATCTGGACCAAACTCAACACGGCGCCTTCCTCAGGACCCGAAGCCATCTGCATCATAATCATGTTTGTCTGTGTTTCTTTTCACAGAAAACTGCAACTGAAATAAACTTGTAACTATCAATCAAGTCGAAACAATCACCTGAAAGAACTGACAATGACAACATTAGCCATCAGTATAAAAGCCACTCAAAACCCGCCTGTCCTTCTTTAGTACTTCTTGTATAGTTCGTGACGTTACAAGAAGTAGCTCCATGTTTAAAAATAAATTGAAACACTCCAAATACCAAGGCGTAGCCCAGAAGACCATGAATACAACAATAGGTACATGCAATTGAAGTCATCGCCAATAGTAATTATTTTTTTCATTATTCTTCTAATAAATAAACTCCTTAAGGGCTGGTGAACCCGAGAATCTTCCGTCTAAGTTTAATAAAAACTTTTTACATATCTCCTTCGCTTATTCACAAGCATTAGATTCTTTGTTGAAATCCTGGAATACCGTTGGTATACTTAAATATGTAAAAACCGATGTCTTTTTACCTTTACTGCGACGACTTTAGTTTTATAGAGATACAGCTATAGGCGTCGCTTCCACTTTCCATAAATATATTCTTGATACTTGTGATATCATATACTATGACTACCTGCAATAGGAATTTCGGTGGGTACTGCTCATTTCATGACGAAATGTTGTTCGTACCGTTCTCTGTTAAGAGGACCATCATTTAAGACTGTTGGTGCCGTTCTAATTTCTATAGAAATTTATATAGCGCTGTTTAAATTGTATTGGTGTCGTAGTTCTCGTAGAACTACCACTTTCAATTTTATTAGTACTGTTCTAATTATTGTAGACTTTTCACTTTCGATTCCATTGGCACCGCCCCAATTATTGTAGGACTGCCACTTTGAATTCTATTGGTACCGTTCTAATTATTGTAGAACTACCACTTTAAGTTTTATCGGCACCGCCCTAATTATTGTAGGACTGCTACTTAGAATTCTATTGGTACCGTTCTAATTATTGTAGACTACCACTTTAAGTTTTATCGGCACCGCCCTAATTATTGTAGGACTGCCACTTAGAATTCTATTGGTACCGTTCTAATTATTGTAGAACTACCACTTTAAGTTTTATCGGCACCGCCCTAATTATTGTAGGACTGCTACTTAGAATTCTATTGGTACCGTTCTAATTATTGTAGAACTACCACTTTAAGTTTTATCGATACTATTCTTATTATTGTAGCTTCCCACTTTAAGTTTTATATCTACTGTTCTAATTATTGTAGAACTGTCACTTTAGTTTTATAGATACTGTACTTATTATTGTAGAACTTACACTTAAGTTTTATAGATACTGTTCTAATTATTTTAGAACTTACACTTAAGTTTTTAGGTAACCCAACAGTACTAAATCCTTCACAACTTGGAAATTTCATATAACTACATAAAATACCACATTGTTACAGGCATACACTCCTAAAATGCTATTAATAATAATTTATCTTATTCACAAGCACAGTTGATATTGAGCAATATGAACAAAACGCGTCTACTCGCATCATAACAATTTTTTGGAACTCAGCGGCTCACCTGTTACCCCTTACTTCTCTTTGCTGTACGCATATCCGTGCGTCACTCATTCGGGCCACATGAGCCCTCACTCACTGAAAACCAGCGCCGTGGTGCTATACTCCCTGGCATTAATGCTGAGTGAGTGCCTTTTCCGTATGTAATGTATACATACAAGCATAGGGATATACTGTAACGTATTTACTTAACTATTATGTTTTTTATACGTTTGTGTTGCCATTTTAAGTATCTTAAGTTTTCGATTTACCTATATCCCACTATTTTGTAAATAATTAAGATAATTTGCCATTGTTATGCGTGTGTACAATACATTACGTAATAAAGTTATTTTCTTTCTAAATAAATAAACGCCAATACACTCACACATATCTATGGGTTCAAATATTTTTGCTGCCTGGGATTCGAACCCATACACATAAATCAGTGGTCAGGATGACTCAACAACGCTGAATAGAGTCAACATTCCGTCATCACTATCACTATTTTTATTTTTTCATTATTACGATGGTTGGCTAAGTAAGAAAGGTCGTTAGCTTACAAATACTGAACTGAACTAAAAGCATCATAAAACTCAATTGTTGTCAACGCAATGTTTCGCCATATTTCTTTTAATTTTTCTTTTATACCAAAAGATAAGGCAGTCAACTAAATTCGGCCATCACAGCAATGTAAGAATGTATATTGATAGCACTGTAACGTAACTATTTATGTTATGTAAACCAAGCTTTCCTTAGTTCACCTACAGGCACTTTAACCCAATACCTTTATTTATATATTACAGTACACAACATTCATTAAGGGCCTGCACAATATGACTGACCAATGAGTCTAATGGCACCATGAAGCCTCATTTTTATTTATAAGATCATAAGTAACCTTATTTATCCAACAACCATTCTATTAAATAAATCAATTAGCAATATATTACCTCAAGCTAATTTATAATCTGGAGGCACGGCAGTGCCTCCGCCAAGTCGAGCCAAAAGAACCGGCACGGCCGTACCATACTTTTCCCGAAGCAATTCGGCCCATTTTTGACCCCCTGTAACTTCGTTGCATATGAAGCTAGAAGCCTGAATTTTCAGGAGCCAAGCAAGCATTGTATAGACACGGTACATTTCAAATTTCATTCAATTTGAACCAGTAGTTTAAGAATTACAAGTAGTTAAAGTTCGTAATTTTGTCACTCACTCACTCACTGACTGACCGATCATCAAAAGTTTAAGGCACTTCCAGCAGACATAGAAGGTTGAAATTGAGAATACAATTAGTGTTTAGTATATAACTCATGGAAAAACTAAAATATTTTGCAATTTCTGTCCAGTTATCTAGATACACCAACTACATTAAATAACTTTGTATCCTATATAAGTTATATAGGATTACAAAGTTACATTTGCAGTTAATGAATCTGTGTTTCTGTCCGCGAAATGTACGAGTAGTAGGGGAGCCCATGATGTTAAATGGGTAGAAACTCGAGCGTCAATAAGACGTATACGATTGTGTAGATTACACGTTACAATGAAGAAAAGTTTGTGTGATATTTTTCGATTCACCGTGGGAATAGTTTCTAGATGATTCGAAAAATGTAAAAAGCAGAGTCAGACATACTCAAGGCGCGGCAGGTTAGTGATAGAGTATATATCTCTGATGCCGGAAATATGTTTATCTGCTGGTTTGCATAGGGGAACAGCCATACAAGAGGTAAAAATAGAAAAAAAAAGTAACCAGCACATTAGATTTTCAAAGAGGATATGAAGTTACCCCAGATGAGTCCCCCATTCGAAAGACTGACTATTCGATTCGAAAGACTGTCAGTGACTCTTCGAAAATGCAAAAAAAAACGTTATCTTGACACACTCGAGGGCGTAAGATTATTATACAGGAAATTCCAGCTGATGTTTTACTTATCATAACCCTTCATCTGACGATTTAGTGGAGGGGTTTTTTATACTGACGATTTGAAAAAAAAAATAGAATGAGAATATATAAAGAATAATGTATTTTCCATAAAATTTGCCTTTTCCTTTAGTTTGTTGTACACCATTACTTTCCAGGGATCCATGCTAATAAATGGCGCTATCAGATAGTGCATATTTTCTAGCATTATTTCCTTTGTATTAAAAAAAATACCGCACTCGAGTATGTCCAGGTATAGATTCTTTGCAACCTTATTACTCCCTAACGCCGCCCTCAAATCATCAGATTATAAATTTATTGTATTCAGCATGTAATTAAGCTACTAAAGATAATACGATTTTTTATTAATAGTCTGATGGACTTCCCTGGTTGAAGGCCCTAAATGGATAGTTTAAGATACTCTATAGGATGTAAGGTATCTCCCATATCTTAATCTGCCGCGTTCGAGTCACTCTCGAAATCCCGTCTTGGGCTCCCCTACTATTATAGGTGACGTCAATTGTTTTTATTCTCGAGACAAAAGACGTTTTCAATTCCAACTTCAATTTAAATTCAATTCAAATAATGGGTGAAGTGCGAATCGAACTCGTACACTGAGGGTTCCGTACCACAAAAATATTTGTTTATTTTATTTTTATTTTTACTAATTGATGTTATAGCAGCCATATAATACATTGTGAACATTTCAAATGAAAAACGCTAAAAAATAGCAGGTCCTTATATGTTTGTGTCTGTAGTTCCTGGACTAAAAAAGGGTTACGATATCCCGTGCCTGTCGTAAGAAGCGACTACAAGGGGGCTTCCGGAGTTGGGAGTGGCAAGAGGGAGCTCGAACCGTCCAATAAGTGTCCCCGGGAAGGACGGCGGTATGTGTAGTCGCATACCGTCGTGAACACCGGATAGTTTAGGAGGAGCGAAATCTGTTCTCCCAGGGCAGAGCTCGATCGGGGCATCGCGCTTAAAGGACTTCTGTCACGTTCAGTCGGAGATCCCGGAGTTCTCCAACAAACGTTGAGGACGGCCACCGGAGGATTTTAGTGCGGCTAAAGTCCCACATAACCCGGCGTCACTCCCACGTCGTTGAGTACCTTTTGAAGATTTCCTCCTCATAAAGAAAAAGAAGGTCCTTGTATGGCAACTCTCCTTTATTTGAAAGTTTTTCTTTTTACTTTTAGTACTTATTGTTAAAGCGGCCACCATTATACATATTCCGTAAAAAATTTAAATTTCTATCTATTAAAGTTCCAGAAATAGAGCTCTATGTCAGACAGACAAACGGACAGCTTAGAAATAGGGTTCCGTTTTTACCCTTTGGGTATGGAACCCTAAAATGTTATATAATATAAAAAACATTCCGAATTTCTGACAAATGTCATAAGAAAAAAACTAGATGTTACGGCTAATGTGCCTAAATCAGTTAAAACGCAGATTAGCTTGTCCATTACCTAAAGTACAAAACGAGATTGTATCAATTTTCACCCCTTGACGTCGACCCGTGCATGCCATGATGCGTCGTCGTGTCATGAATTTACGACAAACATTGTATATTTTCACGAAACAATATCGCTTTGCAGCACGATGTCGCTATGTGTCACGATACGTCGTCGTGTCGTAAAAAGGCATGTGTTTTAGCCCTAAGAACAAGTCTGAAAAGATGTTTCGAATTTTAACTACATAGTTAATCTGCATATTTTCTAGCTAATCTTAAGACTGCCTAGTTAATGTGTATGCAAACGTATTCTACAATCTAACGGTAACATACACAAAATACAATAACTGTCGTGAGGTAAAGCAACTGTCACCGTATTATAAAATAATAATAAGTCTGTTTCCAAGGAAACAAGTGTTTAGGCAAATTTCGGCCTTATTGCGCTTAAATAAATGTCTGTACGAAAATAAGCTTACATATAAAAAATTACAATGTTCACAATGGAAAATCCCTAATAACTTCTAAACGGATTACCCTAATTACACAATTCCTTTTGCCCTATCCGTTTTAGACCTAAACCTACCTAATGGCATTAAAGGCAAACCAATATCTACACAAACAAAAAATCATGTTTTCAACTTACGTAATATTACAACGCAATATTACAAAAATTTAGTTAAGTTCGTTTCAAATGATTCGAAATAGGAAACTGTTATATAAATCGAGCTTAGATAGCCACTAGATGACATGTTCTTGCCATGATCACCAAAAGTCCAGCTCCTAGTGGCTTGATAATTGATAGCTATAAAAAAAACGAAATCCACAGTTGAATGTTGAATTTAAACAACCGTCCATTACACAATTAGGGTAACTTTCTTTTGCTCCATTGCTTGTACAACAGTTACAAAAGCGTGTTAGAAGCGGACTGACAGTCGCACACGTATGCGCCCGAGTCCCCTCGAGATAACGCGTCGGTAAGCGAGGTCTATGTGTGCGTTGCTCGAGCCCACTTTGTATGAAGATTGACTTCTGTTAGCTTTTATTTTGTGGGCTTTCGAATGATTTAAAACATAAGGCCAAACAATTGTTAATATGCGAAATATTTAAATTAATGAATGGCGGAAACTTAACTGCCAAAATATTATGAAAAAAATTGAATTTTCTTAAAAATGAGGCTTTTCCTTTACTTTGTCATTTATCAATACTTTCCAGAATTTAATCCTTATAAGCAACACTATGATATAGTGGAATAATATAGAGGGCGTATTTTTTTTCAAAATGAACTCGTTCGATCCCCGGCTACGGAAAAAAATATTAAAAAAAAACGAATGATGCAGTTTTAGTTTTTATTAAAATCGGCCTCGTAACTCCTTTCAGCATTTTTCGCTAATCTTTATTGTACTGTTTGTGTTTCACCTTATGTTAAAGTATCGGCTCACTCAGCAGTGCCCGCACGCACATCCATCTTACACCACAGCTTCCAGCAGAGTGAGGGGGGAACCATGCCCCGTTCACACCATACCATTGTTCACGGCGTGTACACGTGAGACGACGGAACCTTCATATTACTTCTCATACACTACAGTTATAGATTCGGATTTGGCCCTGAAGGCTTATTTGAAAAATTCGGCGAGTTAAGTTTTAAAAAGTGAATAAAAATATGGTCTAGCTGAAAATATGTATTATTAATATACTTTGCAAATAATAATTTTAAAAATAACTACAGGTTGAATATTTTGAAGAGATGAAATTTTAAAGATAACTACAGAAGACAAATACAGACTAATAATTTAAGTATGAATTCGTTATCAGTGAGTAAACTTACTGAAAAAGGATTTACTGTTAATTTCCTGAAAAACGTTTGCACTATTAGTAAGTCTATGGATAATATCATCGCAACTGGCCACAACGTACATAGTATATATAATTTGTCAAATCACCGATATGTAATTTGACAACGTCAAATAAATATTGGCATAGAAAACTAGCCCGTACTAATCCGGAATATATGCAAATTTTAAAGAATATTGTGACCCGTCTTAATGATGTGAACATTATGACGGATATGTCGACTAAGAGTAAGATGTAAGAAATCATTTCCAAATCTCTGAACGGGAGCGAACGATATACTGGAGATCGTACATACGGGTTTATGTGGTCCCTTGGAAGCTACTTCATTCAACGGTTCATGGTACATGTTATTATTTATCAACGATATATACTCGAATGACACATGTTTATTTTCTCAAACATAAGAGTGAGACTTTATAAAATTTCAAAAATATAAAGTTCGCGTTGAAAAGGCAATTAGCAAGTCGAACAAGTGTATGAGATGAGATGGTGGAACGAAGTTTTGTAATATAGCTTACGATATCGTTTTGTCAACAAATGGAATTCTACATCAGAAGGCGATATGTAGTATATACCACCAAACAGAATGGTATGGTTGAAAGAGCTAACAGAACTATTATAATTATCGAAAAAGCGAGAAGTCTATTATAACTTTAAGCAAATTTGTGCAAGAGCGTTAAATATGTACTAAGATTTATATCAAAAACCGGATTCCGACGAAGACACCGAAAGACTGTGTGCCTCTACAAAAATGGTCTGGGAAACGAGTAGATGTTACCCATTTGTGCTTATTTTGATGTGCAGCGCATAAAAAAATATATAAAAACGCATTTATTTAAGGAAAATCATTGAAACTAATGGTCGGGGCTTCCTGGTAAGTAGTCAGAGACACTTGTGATAGGAATGCGTCGCTCTTCCACTGTTGGATTTCTTAATTATGATTATACATAAAAGTATTGACATTGAATTACAAATATAGGATTAACATAAATATTACACCATATTGAGTACAATGTTGAGATATTATTCGTGCATACCCTACGGACTCATAATGATATCCTAGGAATCGGAAGCTAAGTCCACATACATTTTCTTTTATCTAGTTGAAGATGTTATTTTAGGAGGATACAAGGAGGTTCTTGACCTTTGTATAATTTAGTGTTTGCAGCCACCTTATTAGAATTAATTTACAGTTGTGTGAAGTTAAAGGGTATATTTGCAGTAATCGGTTGATTTTATTATATAGATAAGATGCTTGTGATAAATATGGACGTTGAGCAAAAATGGTTCGAACCGCATGGGAGGGTGCTACAATATCGCAACGTCTCCTATCAAGGAAGGTGTTATCAAAAGGTAGATCTTTATGAAATTTTAAAATTAGATTCACGATATATAATTTTCTAACAGATAATAAGTTACTGATAGAATATAAATAAAATAAAATAAAAATAGTTTATTGCTTTCAAATGGTGTCTACAAAACAAGTGGCAAGGGTTCGTTGTACTGGGTTCGTACTGGGATAGCGTAGAGATATACGTATATAGCGTAGCGTATACTCTTATACCAAACAGAAAAGACGAAAGTGGATGCAAAGTCAAAACTAGTGATTTTTGTGGGATATTCATAAGAAGATATGATTATTTAATACGAAGACATTCGAGGTGTTAAGTTTTTAAAATATGTTTTTCCTGAGGATAACGCGAGTCATTCCAGTTGTCAAAATAGTAACATTTCGATTTAATTTATTGTCATGAAAAAGAGTCCATGACTGATGCTGGTGTTACAGGTGATATAGGTGTATGTGTGCCTGTGGTTACGGATACAAGTGATGTAAGTAATGTGACTAATACTATGACGGATGTAAGCGAGCCTGAGGTAATGGTACGTGAATCTGTTGATATAAGTAATGATAGTAATAGGCGTTATCCTGTTAGAGAGAGGAAACAAACTGAATTTTACAACTTTTTAACATGTGATTTAATTTCAGAGAGTGGTCCTGTAACGGCCTGAGTGTAGGCCTGATCGTAATTTGTACTAAAAGAAAATCAAACTCGAGTTCTTGTTGAACCTCTGCGTGATAGCATGCTTATAGATGACTGAGTGATTATTTGAGACCAAAAACAATGTATTTTAAAATTATTGCAAGCGTTCGGTATGTCCGTTTGTAAGTCCGTGTCAACTTCAATGGAGGTTGATTTGAAATAAACAAAAGGTAACTCAGATAGTAACAGTAGTCTACCGTGTCAGAGTTTAGTGGGGAGATTCAACTATTTAGCCAGTTCCACGAAAGTACCACGTTATGTTTGGTAGTATTTATGTAGAGTTTTGTTATAGGTGGGTAATAAAGATAAAGGGGCGTATTGTAAGAACCTTTTTAATATATATTGTAATCTATATTACTGGTTGTGTATAAAATGATATTGTTCGGTGACTCAAGATTAAAATAGAAATGAGTAAAAACGTGGTCTAGCGGAAAATATGTTTTATTAATATACTCTTCAAATAATAATTCTTACAATAACTACAAATATTACCTACAAAAAAGAACGCTCATTCTCGTAGGACAGTGAGGGGGCTTTAAAAAATCTGTTGTTGACATTCAAGTAATAAAAGGTCCCGGAAAGGAAAAAAAGTAGGCATACCTACAAAAAGGAATGAGATGCCATCAAAAACACTGCTTGTAAAAAAATCCAAGCCTCGCCATTCAGCTCTTCCACCGTAAAAAGTCGTGAGATCCATGCAATCCAAGTCGATTCATGCAGTCTCTACTTAAGAGACCTTCTGTCTTAAGGTATTATCTCACTATCTAACCTAACAACATCTCATGGGACCATATCAATATTAAAAATATTTTATGTTTCAAATAAATAGATTGGACTTGGCAATCGTAGTAATGTTACTCGTGTGCTGCGATATGAGCGTCTTAAGCGCTGCTATGTTCTAGTTTCAAGAGTGTGGTAAGGAAGATATACTTTTCCGAGGCGTTCCAGCTTAGTCAGCTTCCTCTGTATTATAAAAAAAACAATGTATATCACAAGTATATGTATATTAAATTAAATTAGTTTGTTTAGTACGATTGCCAAATCCAATCTATTTATTTGAAACATAAAATATTTTTAATATTGATATGGTCCCATGAGATGTTGTTAGGTTAGATAGTGAGATAATACCTTAAGACAGAAGGTCTCTTAAGTAGAGACTGCATGAATCGACTTGGATTGCATGGATCTCACGACTTTTTACGGTGGAAGAGCTGAATGGCGAGGCTTGGATTTTTTTACAAGCAGTGTTTTTGATGGCATAGAACTTACTTCTACTATGACAACCAAATGAGGATTATAATTTTATTACGTACGTAAACGATCGTTTTTAATACGCTTTTATTAGCTTCAGACGTATGTATGTTGGTATGTTAGTATGTAAAGGAATCTTTGAACATGATTTTAACCCCCTTCAAAACGTCGGATTAACTCGAAATTTGGCATACTTATTAAGGACCGATGACAATTCAATATTTTAAACATTCTGACCCGTTATCCTTACTAGGATAATCAGGATCAGCGATTTTTGTTTTCCTGAGACCCGGAAGGTCTGCGTTAAGACCAATAAAGGAATCTACCAGGCGCGCCGATCACCTAACCTAACCTAACCTGACCTGACCTGACCTGACCTGACCTGACCTGACCTCAACTTCGACGCGTCCGTTGTTAATAGCATCATGAAGCGGTGTCTCATCATCCTTATTCATTCAGCACTTCAACATCTGCACCTTCCTTTAACGAGATTTCCACTATTTCATTGTTCCCATTTCTTGCTGCCAAATGTAAAGGTATATATGATTTCAGCTCATCGTCATAGTCACAACTTATATTATTAACTCGAGCTGTAAAATTAATTAAACTACTAACAGTTTTAAAATCTCTGCAGGCAGCAGCAACACAAAGAGAAGAAATTTTAGAATTATTTTTGATATTAACATCATCATGCTGTAATATTAAATCGATGATTGGACGACGTCCTTTTGAAATGGCTAGATGTAAAGCAGTTGACCGTTTTTGTCTTGAGTATTGCCATCACCGCCTGTTTTTAAAAGATGCTCTATCATCCTTTTTCCGTGATTACTTTTATCCAAGATAGAGGACCTGGGATATGGTATAAATTATGAAAGAAAGCAGTTAGCATTGGCAATTCGGATGTCATTCAACAACTCCTCTGGGATTTTCACGTTAACAATAAAAATAAACACCAATGTAAAACACCACTTCATACAGCTGTGTTAAACAATGACCCAATATTCATTTTTGCACTGCTAAGCAAAGGTGCTGATGCTGATTCGAAAGATAAACTTGATAATACGCTACGTAATAATCGTTAAAATAATCGCTAAAATAATCACTAAAAAATGAAAAATAAATAATAGTTAAAAAAACGCTTTTTTTACAATAAAAAATATTTTTATCTTATTTACACTATTCTTAATTCAAATTTAAAAAAATATATTTTCTATTTTTTAGTTGGATTTTCTATAAAAAGTGTATTTTTTTAGTTTTTTTAAACTATTATTTTTAAATATTTAGTTTCTTGGGTATCCATATTAATGTTAATATGGTAATTATAATACGCACTATCTATACATAACAGGTTATGATGTAACCTTTTATTATTTTAAATAATAATCGGCCTTTTATTATTTTGCCAAGTATTATTATTGCTAAGTGTTATTATGTTCAAATGGTGTTCTTAAGGTTTACCTATTTCTTAAGGTTTAACCTTTTCGGCGGTTAACATTCCACCCGGCAATTTTAGAATCATATGACATTATAAATGGACGTGTATTTTAACAGGTTTTCATCTGTTGTGTTTAACCCCGGCTACTGGCCGTGTACTCAATAAAATTTTTGATTTAAAATATGTTATTAATTATGCCAGAGAATCTTAACGACATACGCGAGTACATAAGTACAAGCATACTTTTTATAAATCCAGCAAAAGGGTAAACACATACAGTAAAACAATGTCAGACTTGAAAAGCCAGTAATAACAAGATGTTTACTGACTTACCCCTAAAATCAGTTTTTATGATTCTCTCGGCACATTCCTTCTTGTTTTTCGTCACTGGCAGGGTCGCCACTTGTACTGGTTCGGTTAGTACAAATATAATACAAATCGGTTCACTACTGTCCTACCCGCACGACGTCCACACTAAGAGCACAGTATAATATCCTTATACTGTGGTACGAGTGTAGATTTTAACTCGACTAGCCGGTGTCATATATTTTGATCCACATTCAACGTAGATTTCCTGTTACAGTGTTAACCCGTCAGTGCCGTGTATAATTGTGTTGTGAAATCAAACAAAGTAAAACTCTGTTATTAACAAGTGTTTCTCTATCTATTTAATCAATTTTAATCAAATTTAGCTTTAATATTGGCCAAATATTAAAATAAAACAGATAAATTACTATTTTTTTTATCAGAATTTCTCTAACTGTAATAATTACGTCATTATTTTAGATATAAAATCTGTATAAAAATCTTAAAATTTCTGAGGAATAATATCTAATCAATTATTTTTGATAATTTAAAAAAGGATGCGTAATTTAAGTAGGTAGTGTAATTGTTTTTAGGTGCTGTGTTAATCCTAGCCAGGATTAGAACGCAACATGGAGAAGCCAGGACCTAGTAAAAAAACGTAAGGTTAAAGATTAAAATCGGCAGTTTCAAGAAATTTGGACTGAGAAATACTTTTTTGTATGGTCGCATAACAAAGTCGTTTGTTTAATGTGCAAGAATTCTGTTGCGATTGCAAAGGAATATAATGTAAAAAGGCACTATGAAACGCAGAATCCTTCTTTTACCAAGTTTACAGGCGAATTAAGAAAGCAAAAAATGTTGTCTTTAAAACGGGAGCTTATTAGTCAGCAAGCTATGTTTACTAAACCCAATCAAGATTCAGAAACAGCTACAGAAGTCAGTTATGAAATTTCTCGAAAGATAGCAAAGCGAAGTCGCCCCTTCAATGATGGCGATTTTGTAAAATAATGCATAGAAATTGCCGCTAAGAAAATGTGTAGCAAAAAACCAGAAGCAGCAAAAAAGTTTGAGAAAAATCAACTGAATCGTATGACTATCCAAAAACGAATCTGGAGGCACGGCAGTGCCTCCGCCAAGTCGAGCCAAAAGAACCGGCACGGCCGTACCATACTTTTCCCGAAGCAATTCGGCCCATTTTTGACCCCCTGTAACTTCGTTGCATATGAAGCTAGAAGCCTGAATTTTCAGGAGCCAAGCAAGCATTGTATAGACACGGTACATTTCAAATTTCATTCAATTTGAACCAGTAGTTTAAGAATTACAAGTAGTTAAAGTTCGTAATTTTGTCACTCACTCACTCACTGACTGACCGATCATCAAAAGTTTAAGGCACTTCCAGCAGACATAGAAGGTTGAAATTGAGAATACAATTAGTGTTTAGTATATAACTCATGGAAAAACTAAAATATTTTGCAATTTCTGTCCAGTTATCTAGATACACCAACTACATTAAATAACTTTGTATCCTATATAAGTTATATAGGATTACAAAGTTACATTTGCAGTTAATGAATCTGTGTTTCTGTCCGCGAAATGTACGAGTAGTAGGGGAGCCCATGATGTTAAATGGGTAGAAACTCGAGCGTCAATAAGACGTATACGATTGTGTAGATTACACGTTACAATGAAGAAAAGTTTGTGTGATATTTTTCGATTCACCGTGGGAATAGTTTCTAGATGATTCGAAAAATGTAAAAAGCAGAGTCAGACATACTCAAGGCGCGGCAGGTTAGTGATAGAGTATATATCTCTGATGCCGGAAATATGTTTATCTGCTGGTTTGCATAGGGGAACAGCCATACAAGAGGTAAAAATAGAAAAAAAAAGTAACCAGCACATTAGATTTTCAAAGAGGATATGAAGTTACCCCAGATGAGTCCCCCATTCGAAAGACTGACTATTCGATTCGAAAGACTGTCAGTGACTCTTCGAAAATGCAAAAAAAAACGTTATCTTGACACACTCGAGGGCGTAAGATTATTATACAGGAAATTCCAGCTGATGTTTTACTTATCATAACCCTTCATCTGACGATTTAGTGGAGGGGTTTTTTATACTGACGATTTGAAAAAAAAAATAGAATGAGAATATATAAAGAATAATGTATTTTCCATAAAATTTGCCTTTTCCTTTAGTTTGTTGTACACCATTACTTTCCAGGGATCCATGCTAATAAATGGCGCTATCAGATAGTGCATATTTTCTAGCATTATTTCCTTTGTATTAAAAAAAATACCGCACTCGAGTATGTCCAGGTATAGATTCTTTGCAACCTTATTACTCCCTAACGCCGCCCTCAAATCATCAGATTATAAATTTATTGTATTCAGCATGTAATTAAGCTACTAAAGATAATACGATTTTTTATTAATAGTCTGATGGACTTCCCTGGTTGAAGGCCCTAAATGGATAGTTTAAGATACTCTATAGGATGTAAGGTATCTCCCATATCTTAATCTGCCGCGTTCGAGTCACTCTCGAAATCCCGTCTTGGGCTCCCCTACTATTATAGGTGACGTCAATTGTTTTTATTCTCGAGACAAAAGACGTTTTCAATTCCAACTTCAATTTAAATTCAATTCAAATAATGGGTGAAGTGCGAATCGAACTCGTACACTGAGGGTTCCGTACCACAAAAATATTTGTTTATTTTATTTTTATTTTTACTAATTGATGTTATAGCAGCCATATAATACATTGTGAACATTTCAAATGAAAAACGCTAAAAAATAGCAGGTCCTTATATGTTTGTGTCTGTAGTTCCTGGACTAAAAAAGGGTTACGATATCCCGTGCCTGTCGTAAGAAGCGACTACAAGGGGGCTTCCGGAGTTGGGAGTGGCAAGAGGGAGCTCGAACCGTCCAATAAGTGTCCCCGGGAAGGACGGCGGTATGTGTAGTCGCATACCGTCGTGAACACCGGATAGTTTAGGAGGAGCGAAATCTGTTCTCCCAGGGCAGAGCTCGATCGGGGCATCGCGCTTAAAGGACTTCTGTCACGTTCAGTCGGAGATCCCGGAGTTCTCCAACAAACGTTGAGGACGGCCACCGGAGGATTTTAGTGCGGCTAAAGTCCCACATAACCCGGCGTCACTCCCACGTCGTTGAGTACCTTTTGAAGATTTCCTCCTCATAAAGAAAAAGAAGGTCCTTGTATGGCAACTCTCCTTTATTTGAAAGTTTTTCTTTTTACTTTTAGTACTTATTGTTAAAGCGGCCACCATTATACATATTCCGTAAAAAATTTAAATTTCTATCTATTAAAGTTCCAGAAATAGAGCTCTATGTCAGACAGACAAACGGACAGCTTAGAAATAGGGTTCCGTTTTTACCCTTTGGGTATGGAACCCTAAAATGTTATATAATATAAAAAACATTCCGAATTTCTGACAAATGTCATAAGAAAAAAACTAGATGTTACGGCTAATGTGCCTAAATCAGTTAAAACGCAGATTAGCTTGTCCATTACCTAAAGTACAAAACGAGATTGTATCAATTTTCACCCCTTGACGTCGACCCGTGCATGCCATGATGCGTCGTCGTGTCATGAATTTACGACAAACATTGTATATTTTCACGAAACAATATCGCTTTGCAGCACGATGTCGCTATGTGTCACGATACGTCGTCGTGTCGTAAAAAGGCATGTGTTTTAGCCCTAAGAACAAGTCTGAAAAGATGTTTCGAATTTTAACTACATAGTTAATCTGCATATTTTCTAGCTAATCTTAAGACTGCCTAGTTAATGTGTATGCAAACGTATTCTACAATCTAACGGTAACATACACAAAATACAATAACTGTCGTGAGGTAAAGCAACTGTCACCGTATTATAAAATAATAATAAGTCTGTTTCCAAGGAAACAAGTGTTTAGGCAAATTTCGGCCTTATTGCGCTTAAATAAATGTCTGTACGAAAATAAGCTTACATATAAAAAATTACAATGTTCACAATGGAAAATCCCTAATAACTTCTAAACGGATTACCCTAATTACACAATTCCTTTTGCCCTATCCGTTTTAGACCTAAACCTACCTAATGGCATTAAAGGCAAACCAATATCTACACAAACAAAAAATCATGTTTTCAACTTACGTAATATTACAACGCAATATTACAAAAATTTAGTTAAGTTCGTTTCAAATGATTCGAAATAGGAAACTGTTATATAAATCGAGCTTAGATAGCCACTAGATGACATGTTCTTGCCATGATCACCAAAAGTCCAGCTCCTAGTGGCTTGATAATTGATAGCTATAAAAAAAACGAAATCCACAGTTGAATGTTGAATTTAAACAACCGTCCATTACACAATTAGGGTAACTTTCTTTTGCTCCATTGCTTGTACAACAGTTACAAAAGCGTGTTAGAAGCGGACTGACAGTCGCACACGTATGCGCCCGAGTCCCCTCGAGATAACGCGTCGGTAAGCGAGGTCTATGTGTGCGTTGCTCGAGCCCACTTTGTATGAAGATTGACTTCTGTTAGCTTTTATTTTGTGGGCTTTCGAATGATTTAAAACATAAGGCCAAACAATTGTTAATATGCGAAATATTTAAATTAATGAATGGCGGAAACTTAACTGCCAAAATATTATGAAAAAAATTGAATTTTCTTAAAAATGAGGCTTTTCCTTTACTTTGTCATTTATCAATACTTTCCAGAATTTAATCCTTATAAGCAACACTATGATATAGTGGAATAATATAGAGGGCGTATTTTTTTTCAAAATGAACTCGTTCGATCCCCGGTTAAAGTATCGGCTCACTCAGCAGTGCCCGCACGCACATCCATCTTACACCACAGCTTCCAGCAGAGTGAGGGGGGAACCATGCCCCGTTCACACCATACCATTGTTCACGGCGTGTACACGTGAGACGACGGAACCTTCATATTACTTCTCATACACTACAGTTATAGATTCGGATTTGGCCCTGAAGGCTTATTTGAAAAATTCGGCGAGTTAAGTTTTAAAAAGTGAATAAAAATATGGTCTAGCTGAAAATATGTATTATTAATATACTTTGCAAATAATAATTTTAAAAATAACTACAGGTTGAATATTTTGAAGAGATGAAATTTTAAAGATAACTACAGAAGACAAATACAGACTAATAATTTAAGTATGAATTCGTTATCAGTGAGTAAACTTACTGAAAAAGGATTTACTGTTAATTTCCTGAAAAACGTTTGCACTATTAGTAAGTCTATGGATAATATCATCGCAACTGGCCACAACGTACATAGTATATATAATTTGTCAAATCACCGATATGTAATTTGACAACGTCAAATAAATATTGGCATAGAAAACTAGCCCGTACTAATCCGGAATATATGCAAATTTTAAAGAATATTGTGACCCGTCTTAATGATGTGAACATTATGACGGATATGTCGACTAAGAGTAAGATGTAAGAAATCATTTCCAAATCTCTGAACGGGAGCGAACGATATACTGGAGATCGTACATACGGGTTTATGTGGTCCCTTGGAAGCTACTTCATTCAACGGTTCATGGTACATGTTATTATTTATCAACGATATATACTCGAATGACACATGTTTATTTTCTCAAACATAAGAGTGAGACTTTATAAAATTTCAAAAATATAAAGTTCGCGTTGAAAAGGCAATTAGCAAGTCGAACAAGTGTATGAGATGAGATGGTGGAACGAAGTTTTGTAATATAGCTTACGATATCGTTTTGTCAACAAATGGAATTCTACATCAGAAGGCGATATGTAGTATATACCACCAAACAGAATGGTATGGTTGAAAGAGCTAACAGAACTATTATAATTATCGAAAAAGCGAGAAGTCTATTATAACTTTAAGCAAATTTGTGCAAGAGCGTTAAATATGTACTAAGATTTATATCAAAAACCGGATTCCGACGAAGACACCGAAAGACTGTGTGCCTCTACAAAAATGGTCTGGGAAACGAGTAGATGTTACCCATTTGTGCTTATTTTGATGTGCAGCGCATAAAAAAATATATAAAAACGCATTTATTTAAGGAAAATCATTGAAACTAATGGTCGGGGCTTCCTGGTAAGTAGTCAGAGACACTTGTGATAGGAATGCGTCGCTCTTCCACTGTTGGATTTCTTAATTATGATTATACATAAAAGTATTGACATTGAATTACAAATATAGGATTAACATAAATATTACACCATATTGAGTACAATGTTGAGATATTATTCGTGCATACCCTACGGACTCATAATGATATCCTAGGAATCGGAAGCTAAGTCCACATACATTTTCTTTTATCTAGTTGAAGATGTTATTTTAGGAGGATACAAGGAGGTTCTTGACCTTTGTATAATTTAGTGTTTGCAGCCACCTTATTAGAATTAATTTACAGTTGTGTGAAGTTAAAGGGTATATTTGCAGTAATCGGTTGATTTTATTATATAGATAAGATGCTTGTGATAAATATGGACGTTGAGCAAAAATGGTTCGAACCGCATGGGAGGGTGCTACAATATCGCAACGTCTCCTATCAAGGAAGGTGTTATCAAAAGGTAGATCTTTATGAAATTTTAAAATTAGATTCACGATATATAATTTTCTAACAGATAATAAGTTACTGATAGAATATAAATAAAATAAAATAAAAATAGTTTATTGCTTTCAAATGGTGTCTACAAAACAAGTGGCAAGGGTTCGTTGTACTGGGTTCGTACTGGGATAGCGTAGAGATATACGTATATAGCGTAGCGTATACTCTTATACCAAACAGAAAAGACGAAAGTGGATGCAAAGTCAAAACTAGTGATTTTTGTGGGATATTCATAAGAAGATATGATTATTTAATACGAAGACATTCGAGGTGTTAAGTTTTTAAAATATGTTTTTCCTGAGGATAACGCGAGTCATTCCAGTTGTCAAAATAGTAACATTTCGATTTAATTTATTGTCATGAAAAAGAGTCCATGACTGATGCTGGTGTTACAGGTGATATAGGTGTATGTGTGCCTGTGGTTACGGATACAAGTGATGTAAGTAATGTGACTAATACTATGACGGATGTAAGCGAGCCTGAGGTAATGGTACGTGAATCTGTTGATATAAGTAATGATAGTAATAGGCGTTATCCTGTTAGAGAGAGGAAACAAACTGAATTTTACAACTTTTTAACATGTGATTTAATTTCAGAGAGTGGTCCTGTAACGGCCTGAGTGTAGGCCTGATCGTAATTTGTACTAAAAGAAAATCAAACTCGAGTTCTTGTTGAACCTCTGCGTGATAGCATGCTTATAGATGACTGAGTGATTATTTGAGACCAAAAACAATGTATTTTAAAATTATTGCAAGCGTTCGGTATGTCCGTTTGTAAGTCCGTGTCAACTTCAATGGAGGTTGATTTGAAATAAACAAAAGGTAACTCAGATAGTAACAGTAGTCTACCGTGTCAGAGTTTAGTGGGGAGATTCAACTATTTAGCCAGTTCCACGAAAGTACCACGTTATGTTTGGTAGTATTTATGTAGAGTTTTGTTATAGGTGGGTAATAAAGATAAAGGGGCGTATTGTAAGAACCTTTTTAATATATATTGTAATCTATATTACTGGTTGTGTATAAAATGATATTGTTCGGTGACTCAAGATTAAAATAGAAATGAGTAAAAACGTGGTCTAGCGGAAAATATGTTTTATTAATATACTCTTCAAATAATAATTCTTACAATAACTACAAATATTACCTACAAAAAAGAACGCTCATTCTCGTAGGACAGTGAGGGGGCTTTAAAAAATCTGTTGTTGACATTCAAGTAATAAAAGGTCCCGGAAAGGAAAAAAAGTAGGCATACCTACAAAAAGGAATGAGATGCCATCAAAAACACTGCTTGTAAAAAAATCCAAGCCTCGCCATTCAGCTCTTCCACCGTAAAAAGTCGTGAGATCCATGCAATCCAAGTCGATTCATGCAGTCTCTACTTAAGAGACCTTCTGTCTTAAGGTATTATCTCACTATCTAACCTAACAACATCTCATGGGACCATATCAATATTAAAAATATTTTATGTTTCAAATAAATAGATTGGACTTGGCAATCGTAGTAATGTTACTCGTGTGCTGCGATATGAGCGTCTTAAGCGCTGCTATGTTCTAGTTTCAAGAGTGTGGTAAGGAAGATATACTTTTCCGAGGCGTTCCAGCTTAGTCAGCTTCCTCTGTATTATAAAAAAAACAATGTATATCACAAGTATATGTATATTAAATTAAATTAGTTTGTTTAGTACGATTGCCAAATCCAATCTATTTATTTGAAACATAAAATATTTTTAATATTGATATGGTCCCATGAGATGTTGTTAGGTTAGATAGTGAGATAATACCTTAAGACAGAAGGTCTCTTAAGTAGAGACTGCATGAATCGACTTGGATTGCATGGATCTCACGACTTTTTACGGTGGAAGAGCTGAATGGCGAGGCTTGGATTTTTTTACAAGCAGTGTTTTTGATGGCATTATGTCTTTGTCAGGTAATATTGCGGAACAATTAATTGAAAAAACTAAGATCATTGAATTTTTTTCATTAGCACTCGACGAATCCACTGATATTAGTTCCCCAGCTCAACTTCTCATATGAATACGAGGTGTTACTCAAGATTTTGAAGTCTTAGAATAGATATTAGGAATGTGTTCATTGAAAGGTCAAACCAAAGAAGTTGATATACTCAATTTACTTTTGGATGAGTGTTCAAAAACTGATTTGGACTTATCAAAATTATCGGGAGTTGCGACTGACGGTGCTTCTTCGATGATTGGTATCAATTCCGGGCTAGTTACTTTGCTGAAGAAGTATCTGCAAGAAAAAACATAAACGCTGAAGTTCTCATGCAGTCTTACTGCATTACACTAGTTTACAGTACATCTGTTGCCGGAAAAAAAATATCTGTTCTTGAGTACACATATTATTGACATTTTAAATATGTAAGTATTTTTTTTATCAGCTTTAGTTTTTCAGTTTCAAATATATACGCTTAAAACAGAAAAAAAAACAAGTTTTTATAGGGAACAAAATAAATAAAAAATTGAATTAAACATTGAGATCTAAAAAACTTCGTTTTAAAGCTCTTCTGTTATATGTTGATTTAGAAAAATGGCATATCAGAGACCAGCAATAGTCAGACATCATGTTCGGATGCCTGTTAACGTTCTTCTATCACGCGTAAGTCCTGATGCATACGCTCTCCTTGCTCTTCGCTCATATCTTCGCTGTGCAGGTGACAATGGAGAAAGTGGAGTTTTATACTCATATTGCACCCCATATTTTTAATTGTAAAATAAGGTCTTCAACAAGGTCATTATAATTTTCCGATTTCTTATTTTTGAGAAAATTTTGCTTTACAGAGAGGAAAGCTATCCAAGCTCTTAATTCAATCTCAGTCATTGAATCTTTAAATCAATGACTGAGCTTGGGGCCCATCAAAAAATCTGGCTTTAATCTTTTCGGTAGTAAGCTGAGGATTTTTTTGACAAATGAAACTAAATCAATTTCTGTTTTTATCTAGTGACTTAAACTGTTTCATGATGCCCAATTTTATATGCAATGGCGGAAGGATGATTTTGTCACGAGCTGCTAGGGAATTCTGAACGAACTGAAGTCTTGATGCCAACAATTCTGAATCTCGTTTAGAAAGATCCAAATCTCTAACAAGATCATCTAACTCGTTTTGGGAAAAGCATTTCGGCTCATTTGGTATACCAAAATTAACATCATTTGGTGATGAGCATGGTGTTTCAGTGTCAATTTCTTCTAAGGGTCCAGTTATATTTTTTACAATAACAAGTCAGATGAATGTTGCACTGGGAGCTGACCACAAGTAGTACTTGAGTATTGCCATTAAATTCGATATTTGGAGTTTATGCCGTTTATGTTTGTGCTACAAAAGTAACAGTCATGGAGATGATTTTATGGTTCTCGCCAAATAGTTGGTGTAACAAATTTAAAGGCATTTCTTTTACGACTTGTCCATAATCTTAAATATCCAAAACACGATTTACAAAAACAATAAGCGCCCAAGACTTGTCATTTTTATCCAAAGACATTTTAAAATACAGAATATAGGTTTTTTTAACCAACTCTGATATAACTTTCCGACAATTCTTAAACACGTACTCTCCGCAAATGGTGTAAAAGTTATTTGGATTAATTAAACAACTGCTTCTTGAAGTATTCATGTCACAAAAAATTCAGATATTATTCTTAACACAGTAAAATATGCTCGTTTTGGACTAATAAATAAGAAAAAATATAAAGAAGAAAAACAAAAGAACTCGAGCTATACAATCAATTTTGAGAGTACCTATATATATCAAAACCGAGTTATAAATGAACATTTACATTCATAAAATTGGCGGCAACAGATAAAAAAAATAATTTTGTAAACTAATGTTATACACCAAGAAGCCCTCTGTTCTAAAAAAATGAATTTTAAAATGTCATGAAAGTAGTAGTTACGACTGTAAATTTCATAAAATCACGAGGTCTCAATCACAGACAATTCAAACAATTCCTTGATGACATAGAAAGCGAATACGGAGATCTACTGTATTATACAGAAGTAAGGTGGCTAGTCGTGGATTGACACTGGAGCGATTTCTAAAATAGAAGAAATTGGAATATTTCTGGCGGAAAAGCAAAGGGATGTCCCGGAACTTAAAAATCCTGATTGGTTGTGTGATTTGGCTTTTTTAGTTGACATTACAAATAAGTTGAATGTCTTGAACACACGGCGTCAAGTCAAAAATCAACTGATATCCCAGCTCTACGCTTATGTATCATCCTTTCAATGCAAGCTGATACTTTTCAGATCACAATTGAATTCTGGAAATTACAATCTATTTCCGAATTATAAGAAAAGAAAAATTCAACAAAACTGCGATTAATATCAGTTATGTAGAAAAGCTAGCTATTTTGATTCAATATTTTCAAGACAGATTTTCGGAGTTTAAAAAAGTGAAACCTCTGTTGGACATATTCAGCAATCCTTTCACGATTTCAATTGAAAATGCGCCAGAGTCAATGCAGTTAGAAATTATCGACATTCAAAACGACCAAGATTTACGCAACAAATTCAGCGAAGGAGACTTGCTGCTTTGAACTTTTACCGCTGCATTGATAAAAATATGTACGAAGAGTTGCGCATAAACGCTCTGAAATGAGCCAGCTTATTTGGTTCTACCTATATATGTGAACAAACTTTTTCAATACTAAGTAAATAATAATAAAACAAAAAATCGAAACAGCCTTGCAAATGAAAGTTTGGAAGCAGTTTTACGTGTTGCTACACGCTTCAAATTAATAAATTATTTTTCAATTTTAATGAATTATTATCAATTCTTTATTGTCTTTAATTACCTATAGGTACTTCTGGGGGCCGGCCCGCCACCAATTCATGATTTGCCATAGTCTTAATAAGTCTGTGCAACCATGCATTAGATTTTAAGTTGAATTTACTAATCACAATAAAAGCAATAAAATTTTACGAGCGAGGCTCGCTACTAGAACAAGGAAAGACTGCAGTCGAATTTTTCGTATTTTCGCATCTTTTGCAACAGAAAAATACTATATAATGTAGTTATAGTAATGGTTTTGCACAATAACTCTAGGAAATATTTATAAAGTGGTTATTTAGCCTTTCCCATGGTGTAAATAGCGATGAAATCTGAAAACGTTAAATAATAACTTTATGTGTATACAGTTATCATCGATATCAATACAAATCACGCTACGTGACGTCATTCAAAGAGCGCGTAAAATGGCGGCGTTCAAATGTGTCAAATTTTATTGATACTTTCAATATTTTTTTAAAAACTATTTCAAACACTAATAAAATTGTTTATATTTTTTACTATGTTAAAACGATGTGATACGTGGTTTAAAATAATAAAATAAAAATGTGCATATTGCCTATTTTGACCCATCTATAATCTATATGACATATTTGGTCTGTGGTCTGTGGTTATCGATTTATATGTTTGAGCTGTATGCATTTTTGCAAGTGCGGTGCAATATGCTCTAGAGAAAATTGATTATCTTCTTTATCACTTGACCTCCGATTATCTTGTCCAAAACAATATAAAGCTACACGGCTGACGAGTGTTATTGTTTATCATCAGAAGCGGGACCGACGACCTAAGTAAATGCAGGATCCACAGGCAGGTAAGAACGACAATATATTGTATGATCTTACAATTTAACTTTTAATTGTAATACATTTACCATCAGTTAACTACGTGTACTAAAAATTGCTCATTGTGTATATAAATAATCGGAAAATTGAATGTTAGTTAAAATATTATAAAAGCCAAAATATTTTTATCCAAAATTATTGCGTAGTGGGCTAGGCGTACCTAATTTTAGGACTCAAAAGCTGCAGCACGTTAAAATAAATGTATTGTTTACCCATCCAAGCCAGGGTAAACCAGAAAACGAATTGAAAACAATGAAAGCACATTACAACCACGTATTTAAAGTAATCCTTTGTTTTGCAAAATTTTTCAGTGGGGTAAAATTTTGTAAAATAATACACAACTTAAAATGGTTTGAGTGGAAGTGATAAGTCTATAGAAAGGTGCAAAATTGCTTTAATCTTAGGCTATGAAAAGCATTATTCTCTCAGTCCAGTGTTAACATGTGTAACCACCCTCTTATCGTAAATGAAACTGTTGTAGGTTTGTTTATTCTACTTGATGATATTAAAATCAAGATCTGTAACTAGTGATTCGGTAATAGATACTTGCAAAAATATATCTTTCTATGTTACCGCAGAAAATCATAGGTTTGTGTCTCCAATGTTGTTGCTTTTATACTCCTCAGATACATAATTATCAGCGAATTGTATTTTACACATGACACTCTTATATAAGTATATAAAAACACATTTAAATGGTTTTATCAAGATGTCATATCAAAATTATTTCTAACAAACACATTATTATATTGTCAAACTCTACACACCAAAATATATTAGGGATACCATAGCAGGCGACATCAATACCCCACCTATTTCTGCATGATAACGACAGTGTTAATGCTGCGGTGTTCTGGTTTAAAGGGTGTGGTAAGAGACATACTTTTCCGATATGTGCCAGCTGAAGTGTCAAGGATAACAGTATATCTGTACATTTCAGGTAGGATTGAATCTTAGCTGGGGTTGATTATTGACATCCATTGGCGGTAGTAGCCACATATCATCAGGTGTTTGAATGCTTGTCTGTGACTCCTACATTATAAAACAGGGGTGGGAACCGTTTAGTTGTGGATCAGATGTAAGAGTGTTAAAGTGAAGTGACAGGCAGTATATAATAGACTAGCATTTACCTGCGGCTTCCCTCATGGTCAGAGAATTTTATCTATCCCTCCAGATAATACATATTTTTCGGAATAAAAGGTACCCAATACCCTTTAATTCCTTTGACTCCGGGCTACATTTGTGTACAAAATTTAATGACGTATGTACGTAACAGTAACGGAATTTTTGAACCAGATTTCTATCCACTTTGAACATTCAGTTTAATTCAAAATTTTGAATAATTATCAAAAACTGATGACAATACTCGATTTTAATAATTTTATACCATTGTCCTTATCAACATCCTCAGGATTAACCAATATCGAGGCGAGAGAAAGCGCCTTATGGAAAGTTCAAGCAAAGTTACTAGATTGATTTTTAGTTTTGAAAAACAATAATGTTATTTCCCTATAACTCAAATGGACTGCAACATATCTATAATGCCATCTTGTAGAATGTTTTTTAGATTTCCGTACTCAAAGGGTAAAACGAAACCCTCTGCTGTCTGTTCGTGAGTCACAGGGCTTTATCTCTTAAACCGTAATAGATAGACACTTGATTTTTTTACAGATGATGCATAATGATGGTCGCTATAACAACAAATACTAAAAATTAATAAAATAAATATAGTTCAAAAAATTAAAAAACGCTTTTATGATAAACTCAACTAAAAAGTAGAAAATCATACTCCACTTATCAGTTTTCGAAAAGCGCCCCACACTTTTCCACAATTATACTATTTACTGTTCCTTAATTGATTCCTAGATTGAAAATTACATGATTAAAAGTAGCTGATAAATCTGTTAGCGGTATTCCACTAAATGACATAATTCTTTTTTACAAATTTGAAACATCAAAGAGCATACATTGTTTGCATGAATATAATGTCATTTGCATTTAATTGTTAGTGATGCTATGCCTGTATCAATGCGTTTATGAAATTAATTAATATCATTATTGCAAGTAAAAATCAAATAGTTCTACATTGAAGAAAAATAGTACAGTAGACGTGATAAAAGGCATTTGGTACAAAATAAAGCAACTGCTGGCTTATATGTAATTACTTAATTACTATGGACTATGGTCAACTATGGACTATATGCAATTATTTTAATTAATTATTAAGCAGTCTGTCAATATAGGCACATTCATTAGGTTACAGAATTGTTACATCTCCTGAGGATTAAGTTGGTGCACTTAAGAGTATTTTATTAACTCTTCAAGCCCGAATACAGCACTACCTCCTATATAAGACAAACATATATGTCATTCTGGACCCACCACAATGAATTAAACTTGTATATTATACCAATATACCTTCTCATACCGTATATATTTTATTTACAGATAAAAGCAGTAAGAGCAAAAAAGTAGGAGTGGATGAGCAGCTTATAATGTTTAGATCATCACCAAATTTTCAAGGAATGAAAAAATTTATTATGTCTAAAGTAGACAATACGGAAACGAGCAACCGATCATCACCTAACAATCAACAGGACGCACCGGTGGCCTCCCACATGGATTCCGCCGTCAGAATCAAGCCAGAGGTGCAGGGCGCCGCCGACGCGCTGGACCCCAACAACGCCGATGGCTCGGCCGCTATAAATGTGGCCACCAAAGTAGAAAACGAACGCGACGAATACCAAGCCGCGGCCGAAGGGGATTCGGGCGAACCTTTTCCTCGCCAAGAAACCACAGCGATGACGGCCGATTACGAGGCGTCGAATAACGAACAGCCGGGACGTAAGGAACCGGAATCTACCATTATGTGCAGGGACTTCGTAAGGGGCACCTGCAAGAGACCGGGCACTTGCAGATATGCTCACAAATGTGACACGTCGCAACTGTTCGGCGTCTATACGTTCTGCAGAAACTTCCAGAACAAGATCTGCACGCTTCCGAATTGCAAGTACGTGCACGCGTCGATCTTCGAGGAGCAGGAGTTTTATCGTACCGGCAAATTGCCGGCGCGCGTGCTGACGCAGAAGAGCCTGCCGCCGCCGCCGCCGCCGCCCGACACGCCGCCAGGTCACAATATATTATTATGTTATTTTACACGCATTTATTTCTCCTCAAGATAATACAATTATGGTATTTTGTATGTTTCAAGATTTGCCTACTAGTAACGTATCTTTATTATCTCTAGCGGCTTAAGTGTACAACACAATAAGTAAAGTCATGGAAAATTTACCAGTAATATGTCGATTTAGGAACTGAATAGTTTTATATTATACGTAATTGTCTATGTGGGTGCACTTACAGGCAGTTGGAAGTATAATAAAGGTAATAAACAGAATGAACAAAAGTGCTTAATAATTATTATTATATTCTTAGATTATTGTTGTTATATTAAAGTACAATCCTTAAAATCTATTATAAAATTATCGGATTACATCATTACAAATGTATTTTTTTCTGTTACAGAAGGCCGAACCGAAATACCTACAAATTTTTCACATCCCCCTCCATCTATAACGACAAGGTACTAAAGAACTCAACAAGATAATATTTAAGACAATCATATTTTTGAAGTTGGTAATTTTACAAGGTGGTAGTGCCCTGGGTCGACTCTGGATGCACCACCGCCACGCTTGTTTCTGTCAAATAACAGCAATTTTAACCACTAATGTGTTCTGGATTGAACGATATGTTAAGGTAGAGACACACGGCAACTAAATTCTTATTATGTGTATCATCCAATCCTATCTGAGGTTGATTATTATTGATGTCCATGTTTGGCATGTGGAGTACATTCTCGGTTGTTTCTTGCACATTATAAAAGCTTTAACGACATTTTAACTATGATTGTCATAGTTCGAAGTAGAAAATGATACCTCAATATACGCAATTTTATTGTTTTTTTTACAGTGTGGAGGCTAACCCCTCTGTGGTGGTTGTTCATGGGAACACGCCAGACCCTAGGATATTCCGGGAAGAATGTATGTATTATTTCTATGTTAAACTGCTATTTTACAATGTTTATTTTAAGGAAACAATGTAAATAATAAAATCGAATGTTTTCGTTTTAGTAATCAAAACGAATTATTTTAAAGTCTAATGGGACTAGGAGTCTTTCACGTTTGCCTCTTTGCCCTTTGGTGGGCTTAAAAAAGAGGAATGTCGAAGCAGCTATCAGCAGCCAGCAGCTTAAATTAGTGATATTGATCGCTCATATTACCTTAGTATCGATATTACTGATATTTTATAAAATGAACGGTTTATAGGGTTTCGTAAAAAAAACAATAAACGGAGACCTTATAGGATCACACGTGCTTCCGTCCGTCTGTCAGTCTGTCACAGTTAATTTGCTCTGAAACTAATGGACCAAAAAGGGTGAAATTTGGAACATGTGCTTTTCCGTGAACCGACGAAGATATAACGTAAATAACTAAATTTTGAATTGAGGGGTGACTTCTTAGGGACTAAATGAAAAATGTACAAAATAAAAGTTTTACAAACAGTAATTTTTGTTTTCCAAAGTGGCATATCAAATGAAAGGGGCTTGTTGTTCAAATATAGCTTCGGCCAGTCTAAATGGACAAGGTAGGATGAAATTTCAGCTAAGTGGTTTATTTGAATGATTAAAAGGTACTTTTAAAAACAATTTGTTACAATAACTCATTATTTGGTATACATATGGTAAAAAGATACCTATAAATAATATACCGATATTTAGAGGGTGTTATGTTGTTGCAGTTTCGCAGCTGGTGGAGTCGGACGACGGCGAGCCGCTCAACAAGAAGTGCAGGTACTGCGACATCGGGGATATAAGGTCGACCACATTTTACTTTTGTTGAACATTTTACATACATCATCAACCCATTTCTGTCCCACTGCTGGGCACGGGTCTCCTCTCAGAATGAGAAAGATTAGACCATAGTCCACCGCGCTGGACAAGTGCGTATTGGTAGACTTCGCATACCTTTGAGATTTTTTTTTATAATACTCTCAGGTATGCAGGTTTTCACGATGTTTTCCTTCACCGTTTAAGCAAGTGATCATTAATTTCTAATACGCACATAATTTTTGAAAATCAAAGGTGCGTGCCTGGGATTTGATCCTCGGACCCCTCGATCGAGGGGCTGAGTTTCTTAACCACTAGGCTATCACTGCTCTACATACATAATTGTGTTATTATGTATTAGATATGCATAGAAAATTACTGTTCTTATTAACTAATTATATATTTGTGATATGTTTCTTTTATTTTAGATTCCAGTATCATAAAGGCATAATTGATAAAAAGCGGGAAGTTGTTGATGAACTGAAAAGAAAGTCTGACGACGTAGAGAGGAAGAAGGAAAAGCTGAGCGCAATCTTGGCCGGAGTAGTGGAGCTGACGGTACGTGCCGGGACGCGCCGGGACTGTGGCAAAGTAGAAATATGGAACAGTACCCTTACCATGAGTTTTTACGTTTTGAGATATTGGTATTTACGTATTTTCAACCAGCGCCCCTAGCGGATTATATCAGAACTATAGTGACGTAACGTAACATAAAATGTCTAAATTGACAAAATGGCGTTTTATGTTTTGTCCCTCTTTTTTGTGAACATGTGAGGGAGACAAAAAGTTCATCGACACTTGAGTACTTACTTATGGTTACGTTTACTCAGTGGTGCGCTTTGGACGACTTATTTTACTTAAGAAAACGGAAGCGAATAATGGATTGAGTAAACGTAACGTAAAATTGTGGGATGTTTTAAACACTCATGGTAAGGGTACCATATTTGTAGTGTGGCTGTGGTGTGCATGCATGTGTTTGCGTACGTGCGTGACTTGTATGTGTGTGCGTGTATATAAGTCTAACAATCAACTGGAATTCGTCAATTTATATTCTTATTTTATATTGAGCAAGAATAATTCCTCTTTTGGGTTAAAAAAAAACGGTAATCGTTTGCGACAGAATACTTGCAACTTATTGTAATGTAAATGCGTTAATTTATTATTTCCACGAAATTTTTATTACAGAAAAACTCACCTGCAACCGCGGCTCCCAGTGCGTTATTCAACATAATCAACAACGACAAAAGCAAGGTAAATGTCAACTTAGAGGGTGAATTGTTGAAGCGGGCCAAATCCGAAACTATAACATATATAGAAAAACATTGAAAGAAGTTACGAGTCCGATCTTGATAAAATTAGATTTTTTTAATGTACTTCTCATTTATCATTACTTCCCAAAATTTGTTCCTTGTAAGCCACAGTATCCGATGGTGAAATAATACAGGTACTTTATCTTCAAAACGTATTTGTTCGATTTTCGGCTAGCAAAATAGATATCTAATTAGACGGTTTTAGTTTGTATCAAAGTTTTAATTTTTAATTATCATACTTTCAGCTTTTTTCACTATTTCGTCTAAAATGGGATTTGGCCATGGAATCCAACTTGAAAAATTCGTCCTATATACTTAATTGTGATACATATTATTATGTTAGCGATAAAAATAAATAAAGTTGTCATGTTTCAGGGTGTTTTAGACCACCTCGCCAAGCTGAACCCCAACAACAGGGTGTCGGTTGTCGGGGAAGAAGAGTCTAATAAGGTGGGTGTGGCTTATTTTCACTTATTTTGTGAAAATTATTTATTTATATTTATAATTATTGTATATCGGTTAACTAGTAATAATTCCATTTGTTTGTTAGTAAAATGTCTTGACCGATTATGGTTATTTAACAAAAAAGACAGTGTTTGTAACATAGATTAGTAAAAATTATTCACTGCTAACAAGAAAATGTACCCGGTTTTGAGAATTGAAATACTTGCGTAAAAAAGTTTTGCCACGTCTCCGTGCAAAAATATCCCTAAAATATTTGAAATAATTATCTATTTATTATGTAAATTCATGTAAATTACGCAGTATTAGTTATTTATTCGTAAATTTTCTCTAAAAATGTTTTTATTTGTCAAGAATTCAAAAAAAGAACTTACGATAATAAGCCGTTTGTGGCTTCATTCAATTTCAAGGCGGCGAAGTATCTTTACTAATGTATGGTTTGTAAAGAGATCATGATTTAAATAATTGCAGAGTGTGCTCGGGGAGAAGTACATTGCCTCGCTGATAGCCAAGGTGCTGTTCGAGGAGCAAGCGCGGCGAGTGGACATCACACGCAAGGACTGACGTCTCGCCTCCGCCCCGCCCCCCGCCGCCCCGCGGGGAGCTCCTGTTACGCCAGTCTCCACGCAATCTTCACAGATGCTCATGTTCCCCTTTGCCTCGCAAATTCCTCCGTTTCCGCCACCCTCCCTTTCACGGGTACCCTTTCGCCGACCTCCCGTCACTTCACAGATGCCATTAAAGACAACCAGCGCCTCACCATGTCCTCAATTCCCGCCCCCCGCCTTATATGTGCCTCTTCATTCACCTCCCGCTCACCTACTGGATCCTCTGTGTCTGTTTCCACCCGCCCCGCAGGTACCTCGGTTCGCGCATCCCTACGCCTCCCGTGTGCGTCTGTTCCCGCCAGCTCACCACCCACCCACCACCACGCAGCCAGCTCGACCCCCACCTCGCTCCCCCTCGCAGATGTCTATGCCCCCGCCTCCATCCATCCCACGGGTTCCTATATTCCCACCGAATTTCCCTCCTTCCTTGCGTCTGTTAACGCCCCCCTTTCCGAGTTTTCACTATATCTCAGAGTGTGAAACACCCCCTCCGCATCTACTGGGCGTGAATCCGCGGCAACACATATACCGCACTCCCGAACAATTTCCTCGGGTTGTATATTTTAGCCCAGAGCGTCCCGCGCGCCACGCCCGGCCGGGGTAGTCGGAGTCGGTCCCTGACGCCGCTGCCGTCACATCCGCCGCGTACTGTCGCGCAACCCGCGTCAGTAACAAATCCCGAGCGACCTCTTAATATACTAGATATAAGCTGTGTAATATTTAAAATTAGTAATAAAGTACTATATTATTCAATTTTCTTTCTATTATAAACTTACCGCACAAAATTATGTTTACATAAAATGAAAACTCTTGAATACGTAACGAAAATACATCTTCCAATTAATGCTCTCGTGTATTGTTATAATGGATGCTCCAGACGGAACCAGAACCGAGTGTCAGATTATTTATCGTTTACCAAAGTCGCCGTACATGTTTTATTTGGTAATACGAGTATATAATATCAAATTGCAAACACAAAACAGGTAAGGCTTAGCACACACTAATATTAAACGGAAGCAGAATAGAAATAGCTGAAAACGCAAAAACTCATACAATAACGAACTCTGGTTCGCTTTTGGCTTTTTTTTTTTATAATATAAGAGTAGCAGACGAGCATGCAGTCCACCTGCTGGTAAGTGGCTACTGCCGCCCATGGACATCTGTAATCAACCCCAGATAGGATTAGATATTCCTACCTGAGGTCAGCCACAGATGCGCCACTACCCCTGAGGACTAAGCTGGAACGCCTCGGAAAAGTCTGTCTCCCTTACCACACCCTTCAAACCGGAACACAGCAGCGCTTAACACTGCCGTTATTAGGTAGAAATAGGTGTGGCGGTGGTGCCGCCGGAGTCGAACTACAAAGGGTCCTACCACCTTCAAATTCTGGCTTAATTTTATTGCAATACCATCATGGATTTTTGGCGAAGAGCGTGTGTGACGTTTATCGCTCGCCCATCGAGACTGAATAAAAAACCGAATGCGGTTAAACACAATGCGTGCGCCTCCATACTATATTACTATAACTATGGGACAAAAGAAACGCGCTTTGATATCGCAGATATACATACAAACTACGTTTTATTCAATTTATGCAAATTGTATGAGTATGCAATTGTATGAGTCTGTAGAGTACCTATTTCGAGTCGAACCAAAAATGATTCTACCGCCTTCTATCTAGATATTCAATTAGTAACAAAATATAACATTTTTGTAAATAGTTTATTAAAACTAAAAAACAGTGCAACGAAACGTACTCTCGCGACGTAGAGGGTATTTGCCCGGAGGTTACGAAGCGGTTCCATTGTTCTTGGAAACGGGGGTCGAGGGCGTGCGGCTCGAGGGTGGGCTGGGGCGGGGGCGGCGGCGTGCGGGGCGGGGGCGGCTCGTCGCCCGCGTCCTTGCGCTGGCGGGCCAGCAGCGCGCGCAGCTCGCGCTCCGCCACGCTGCCCGCTGTCTGCATCGGTTCTAACGACAACCAAAATAAATAGGTATATACCAAAATAAATATGTATGTACTACGCATATCTAAGGCATTTTTTTGTGTCGTACGAATTGGATTAATTAATGTAAGAATTTTCAAGACAAAGCTTCATTCCTTCTACAACAGAGTTCCTGACTTGAACTTTTTCATATTTTGTTAGTTCAATCAGTCTATAGAACTGCAGTAAACAATCTATTCCATAATCTACATAACTATTTCCATAATCGAAAAATTCATTGCCCACTTTTAGAGTCCCATACCCAAAGGTTTAAACGCAGAACCCTATGGAGAATTAAATTAGAACATGTAAGAGTTGTCAGCGTGTACCTACAAGCTGAAAAACTAGACTATCATAACCGACAGAGTTTACATCGATTCGATAAAAACAAAATATTTTTTTATGGGTAACTTTCTAGGTCCCAAAATCTATTTTTGTATGAAATAACCGAAGGGAATAGGTATACTCAACATGTTAAAAAAAAGTGTCAACCTATTGAGCAGCTTTAAATAATACTTTTAAATTAATTGAAAAAAAAAAATACAATCTAGATAGAATACATTTATTACAAATAAAGAACGAGTAAATGTTTACACAAGCTATAATGTTTATACAAGCATAAAATGAAACGCGTTAAAAAATAATAAATAGCGACCATATCAAGAGGACGAATGTTACAATAAAATTATCGAGCTCTATGAAAAATGCAGCGTCGGCGTCGAGTAGGGCGACATCAATGTAATCGCACACCATCTCGTCCCAATTATCTGTGAGATCGTGAATGCTGCGCGCACCTGCCACCAGCTTGTGACGCATGAGGCGGCGCGCCCGCTTCAACCGCGCCGGGGAGTCCTCCGACACCTCGCGCGCCCGCAGCGCCACCGCCGCCGGCTTCGGCTCCACAACCACCACAGTTTGCATCTTGTGCGTCACTTGCATTAGCACCGGCGGCTTCGTCGTCGAGGATACGTTTCTCGGGTTCTCCTTCCTCTGTGCTTTTTTTAAAATCGATAGCCTGGACTTCTCGGCAAGTGACAATTCCGTGGAGTTTTCTACAGTTTTATTAGTAATCGCGGTCGATGACGAAGTCTTTAGTGAATACGTTTGTGACGTGCTCGCCATGTGAGTGCTGACGTCATTGGTGTTCCCGGTGATTACGGCCGGCGAGCTTGCGCGGCGGTACAGCCGCGGTTGGAGGCTACGAGTACTCTGCGCCTCCGACGTCCTCACTGGGCACACATAAACCTAACTTTAGTCTTGGATTTCTTCAATTCGATAAAAAAGAAACCGTAAAACACTTTCACCTCGTATAAACATTCTTAATATAAGTAAGTATTATATAATAACACTGTTGAAATTAAACGTTTTTAGATACGCCTTGAATTTAAACAGTAAAATTTTCATATGCAGGAAAAAAATAATATTTGCCCAGAGGCCTGACCCCATGCAAGCCAGTTTTCATTTCTTTTGAGCTTAAAATAATATTGAAGAAGTTTCTAAATAAAGAAAAGTAAAGTAAATCTTAATCTTACTAAACAACACCGAGAAATCTATTTATTTTTCATTCAACCCAAACCAGACTTTTTTGTATATTGTAAAAAATACGTATTTTTTATAATTATCTACGTTCACCAGTTTTTTTTATAACGCTTTTTATTGAAATGAAGTACGAAAGCATTGCTAATTACTTATGTGAGATTACATACATATTTTACGTAATTATATATTTTATTACTCTCCGCGTTAATTACGGATCTGTATATAAAGAAATGTAACGTAAAAAGTCCAAGCATTATCTTACCTGAAGTTTCCGTAGTCGGTCGAAAAAGAGCTGGTAGTCGATTTTTCATATCAAGTACTCTTTTCATATCATAATATTCATCATAATCATAATTCCTCTTCTTTGATTTGCTCATATTGGGTTGTTCAATAATCAAGCCAGGCCTCATTGCTCTGTTACTTTCGAAATATTCGTTTTCATCGTCTAATTTTAGACGTTTTTGGTCTCCTTCCATTTCCATCTGATGTAGAGCCCTGTCTCTTGGTTTACGCCTTGCTTTTTTCTGCGTGCTCACACTATACCGAAGTCGACGATGCTCCTCAAACTCATCAAGGTCAGTTCTATCTGTATGTTCCTCGTGTAAATTACCATTTTTATTTTCTATATTAACAATATCATCACTTCGGTCTATTGAATTATGTTTTAAATGCCCATCAAGATTTCTACTTTGAAATCGAGATCTATGCTTGACAAGTCTACTGTTTGATTTAAATTCCGGTACTACTTCATCAAAACTATCCTTATCTACATCAAAATTACGATTATTCTGGGAGATAATAGGTTTCCCCTTTTTCTTGTTCCATATTCGTTCTTCGTCAATGTCTGTCACCGATACATCATCAGATTTTCCTGAAATACATTATTAGTATTTAGTTCATATTTTCTGCATGTTTTAAAAGTCATAACAGTATTACAGAAGGCCTACCATGAGGATCCTCTTCGTACTTGTAGTCAAGGCGCGCTGGTGCGTCCGGGGACTTGTCGCTGTAGTCCTCTGCCCCCGCCGCCAGGTCACTATCCTCGTGCTGTCCACCGTATTGGGGCATGCGGACAACCGAGTAGTCTCCATAACGCACAGCTATAAGACTCACTGCACACTCTAAAATACTGAGTATTCTCAGAAGCACGCGCGTCATAGCTCCAGCAATCTTCGTTGTCTATTTCTTCCAAACTTAAATTGGCGGTGCACGTTGAATTAAGTACGTAATTTGTGGCATAATTCCTGAAAATGTGACTACGAATTTGACATTGATATATTTCAGGAGCTACTTGAAATAACCACCAGGACAATGATTAGTCTTTGTTAAATGATTTTTAAAGCCAGTATTAAATTAACTTTGACATTAATTAACTAGGAATGTTAAAATAAATTAGGTCGATCGAAACGAATTATATAAGAATGTTTGTGACCACCGTACAATATCAGTATTGTCTAGATACTCGTTTTTAAAATCAAAGTATATAAAATCCTGTTTAGTATAAAGTTTGAATAGGTACCTAAAACAAAAACTCGTTACGTACGTCAATAATAATGACAACATGTTACATAGCATTATAATAAGTTGGATATAAAAAAATTGCTTAAAAATTTAAAAATATATATATATATAATAATGATACTCCATTCCTTTCCATGATGTTGAAAATTTTCTAGTAATAATAAATTCGTAATGAGTAATAAAAACAGAGACGAAAATGATGTGGATTGTAGCTGCTATGCGTTGTCACGGAACAAGAAGTCATGTCCGCCGGTGCGCAACGTTACACACCCCCTGGTAAGATACTGATCAACTCGATCTTCGCTGACGGTTGTATGTTCATAACTTAGAATTTTATTATTGCAGCGCTACTATGAATTCACCCCGGAGGAGATGAAAGCACTAGAAGAGTGCGACAAGGAAAGTTTTTACCACCGCTGTTTGCCATTTAGTACCCTATTCGCGACACTGACGTACGCCGGAATAAAACATGGTGAGAATTTATCCATTCTGATCAACTCGAGAGTATTGTTAGGGACGCCACGAAAACTTCATAGAAGTAAGATTTATTTTACAGAAAGTCAATTGCTTTACTTAAAAATTTTCGTTGACGTTCCTTACAATCGCTTACTTCTGTGAATGTTTTCTTTTAGGGATCCTGAACCAAAGTCCGCATTTCGGTGTGGTCCCGAAGGTGGCGTTGGCGGCCTTTTTGGGTCATTGTTACGGACGGCTCTCGTTTATCCCAGAGTGTGAGGCGCGGCTCCGGCGACTGTCGCCACAGAGCCACCTGGGAAACGTTATGCGGCAGTACTATTTCGACAAGAATCCGCCGAAAGATTGTAAAAAGAAATAAAGCCGCATAAGTCACAGATGATTTAAAATATAAAATTACAATGTCTCTTAATCGAAATTCTTTTTCCCATCATAATAGATTGAATGCAGAAAGTAACAATATCTACCAGTTAGGCATGGTTATCAGTTATTTTTCGTCAGCATGTATATACTTAAAATAATACACAACAATTAATGACGTGATATAAGTACACTAGTGATATCCATTTTTATAATACCTATATTATTATTTTTCTTTTTTATTATTATTATTATTTATTTTCTTCGAAAAGCTCGGGTTTATAAACCCGATGGTTTATAAAACCAAGTGACTGTTAAATGGGGGGAGTCTTCGATCACTAATAGGAATACAATCGGCGACAAAAAAACGGCGTGACGAAAAGAGCGCCCAATTATACATTTGGGTGCGCTTTTAGTTTAGTAGTGATTGAACGATCGGAGAATAAACACGCCTTAGTGTTCGTTTAAAAACTGCAAAAATCACACGTCTAGGACGCTAAAAAAGGATGGAATATCGTATTTTCAGCAAGTATTATTATTATAAGTAGGTAATTGCTATCACTCAGTTATAAATACTGCTATTTCGTTCGTAAATAATTTATTCTTAAGTTTTCGAAATTATCAACAGCATGTATAAACCATTTAAAACTTTTACTAAACGTACAATACTTACTATTGCATGCCCACTTGATTTGTTCGGGTAACATGGTGACTCTGTTCTACTCGTTAATTAAATGTCTGTACTACTATTATTCTATTTGTAATTTTTTTCTTACTATTCTACACGTATTCAAAATTATAGCATTTTGTAAATTACTGCTATATAATTATATATAATGGCAAATCAAGTGTTTATTTAACGTTTAACGAATAAGAGTGCAGAACTTTGACAAAATTATAAAACAATCTATACTTCAAAAACGGTGCTACTTTGTTGCCACCATAGATTAGTAAAGATACTTCGCCGCCTTGAAATTGAATGAAGCCACAAACGGCTTATTAGTAAGTTCTTTTTTGGAATTCTTGACAAATAAAATCATTTTAAGAGAAAATTTACGAATAAATAACGAATACTGCATAATTTACATAATAAATAAATAATTATTTCAAATATTTTAGGGATATTTTATCATGGAGACGTGGCAAAACCTTTTTACGCTACTGTTTCAATTCTCATAACTGGGTACATTTTCTTGTTAGGAGTGAGTGATCTTTACTTATCTATGGTTGCCACTAAGGTTTTTTTTTTCACTGAGAGGTCAGCCCGAACCTATGTTCTTCTCATGTTTGTCGTGGTACATACCGGTCACACTGTATATCATTGTTCCAAGCTCCAAAAAAAAATTGTGTGTGTCAGCTCCGACGCACGACTGGAGTTTACTCCTTAAGTACGATTATCAAAACAGACGCAAAAAAAGCTTATTTAACTGAAATTAACTGAAATAAACAAGCTCAAAAACATATAGATATAGTCCCTTTGCAGCATACTCTATACACGTCTTAATACACTCACAACCAGTGCAGCCAGATCGTGCGTAGAGCGTACCCCCACTATAAGATGTTTTGCCATCAGTAAAAGCACAGTATAAGGATATACTAAGTGTTTATACTAAGTGTTAGTATACTAAGTGAATACTTACTCGAGGCGAGTAGGCGTGACTTGCGTTTCGTGCGTTTGTATGAATATAAAATACTGTATATATCCTTATACTGTGGTAAAAGTGAGAGAATGCATTATAAAGTATAGGCAAAGTAAGGGTACACACTACCCACCATAGATGTATGTGTGCGTAATAGTGTTGTTACCTTCATACTTTTTATCGATTGACATCCAGTATTAATTTGATGAGCCTGCCGTGGCAACGTAGCTTTCGTATCCAAATTATTACACAAATCAATAAAATACCATATTTTCATAGATGATTATTTATTAATATTATAAAACAAGTATTATAATATACAAATTAATACGACGACTTCCTTGGTATAAACTATTTTCCCTCAAAATGTTTGTTACATATTACCGATGATTTAATAGGAGTCCATTCTGCCCGATTTAATATTTATATCCACTTTTCACATACCTCACTTGATCGACTTGGTATCCTTGAAAAGATATAGGTGATACAAATGTTATTCGAGTTATTATAACATAAAAATTCAGAATACATTATGTAAATTCCGTTACAACACGTCAACAAAGTTTACTTTTATACTACTTTTGTGATGCATGAAATAATGATCTTTATTATATTATCGACAGATTATCGATATAATATGACGTCACCATTTTGTCAAGCCCTAGCGTAAATAAATAATTTAATTCTCGTATATATTTTGGTAACTTTTCATCTATTTATGAAACATCAAATATGTATTTATAGCAAGATAAATGAATATAAAATTGTAACAACTATGTATGAAACCAATTAATATGAAATTTGACCAAATATTGCTTAAAAACCTGGGATAGAAAAATCGCATTTACCTGTGAAACGTATACTTCCGTGGATTATTTTTCCTTGTAACGTACACTTGACAATAGAGCAAGACACCCTTGTAACAAAAACTCAGCAATAGAACCGTTTTACCCCCGAAGGGCATAAAACGGATATTTAGGTTTCAGCCGTAGCTTGAACCACATTGAGATTACCCCTTCAATATTCGTCATAATTATCTGCTATCTCGCTCTTTCTATAGGTGTTTTTCAACATTATTAGTATCCTTGTCTCTTTCTCGCATATGACAGGCAGCGCGCGGCGGCCATTTGATTCAGTACACAAGCCGGCAAGGCCCTTAAGGTGTGGTTCAAGCTAGGGCTGAAACCTAAATATCCGTTTTATGCCCTTCGGGGGTAAAACGGTTCTATTTAGGTGTTCGAGCCTTCGCTTGAACCACATTGAGACGTGTTTACTATCTGCCGGCGCTGCCTTTTTTTTTTTTTTTTTTTGTTTACGAGGGGGAAACCTTCAAAAGGTACCCAGTGTCGTAGGAGCGACACGGGGTTATGTGGGATTCTTACCGCACTAAAACCCCCCCGGTGGCCGTCCTCAGCGTTGCCAAGAGGACTCCGGGATCTCCTACGGAACGCAACCGGAGTCCTCTGAACGCGTTGCCCCTTCGGGCTCCTCCTAGGTGAGCTTCAGGACTCACCACACCGTCTGGTGATTACGACGGTATGCGACCACACATACCGCCGTCCTTCCCGGAGTTGCTTGCTGGACGGCTCGACCTCCCAATCTTGCCACCCGCAACCCCGGAAGCCCCCTTTTAGTCGCCTCTTACGACAGGCAGGGGATACCCTACGGTATCCCCTGTAGTCCCTGTAGGCGGGACTGTAGAATAGGGCTACCCCTATTCTAGTCCCGGGACTACAGGGACACCGCGCCGGGGGGCGTTATCTGCGCCTTCGGCGCCTCCTTCTCCGCGCGGGATCAGCGCGCTCCCTGGCCCGTTCGGCGTCCTCCTTGGCGACCATAACGCGCTCGCAGAATGCAACCACGCTATCCCACGCCTCGCCAGAACGGACCATTGCCGCGACGACAGCCTCCGGGGAGAGATCTGGTCCTATCCGTTGCACCAGGATCCGCCGCTCGGACTGCCACGCTGGACAATATTCGAGCGTGTGCTGCGCGGAATCCTGGTCATGCCCGCAGTGGTGATACTGCGCTGTCGCTTCCCTGCCTATTCTATGCAGATACTCACCGAAGCAGCCATGTCCGGTGAGTATCTGTGTCAGCCGGTAGGTGACGCATTTCCTTCTTTTGAGCCATGCTCGGAAGTTGGGCAGTACTGCACAGACTACGCGTTGGCGTGCGCCCCGTGGCTCCTGCAGCCGTTCACGCCAGCGTCTTAGGGCGCGCCAGCTGGCTCTCGTCCGAAGCATTTTGACCGTCTCAGGATCAGCCCTCTGGCGGAGACCGCGGATCTTAAAGAAGATCTCTGCGGTCATATCCGTCAGAATGTCCAGGGGTGGAAACCGCCCCAGGACTGTAGCCGCCTCGTACGATATGGTACGGTACCCTCGCGCGACTCTGATCGCGATCAAACGCTGCGCGGCATTCAGTTTGGCCGCGCGGCGCCGGCAGCCCGACAGTCTATCAGACCATACGGGCGCACCGTAGAGCGCGACAGAGCGCACGACACCTGCGTAGAGGCGACGGACTTCCTCCTTCGGTCCCCCGAGATTTGGCAGCAGTCTGTGCAAAGCACCCGCTACCTTATGAATCCGGGGAACGAGACGGCCAAAATGCTCGTCGAAATTCCAACGACTGTCCAACACCAGTCCGAGATACTTCAAGTATCTGCCCACTTCAATGACTGCGTCACCTACCCGCACTGACATGCAGGGTGGTCTCAAGTTCGGCCTTCGGCCGTGGAACCATAGCGCCTCGGTGTTGTTCGACGCTATGCGAAGACCTAAGGCGTTTATTTCAGCGACAACGCGTGCCACTCCCTGTTCGGCTAACCTCGCCGTCCCTTCGTAAGATCCTCCCTCCGCCAGGACCAAGGTGTCGTCTGCGTAGCAAACGATGGTGACCCCTGCAGGAACCGCTGTCCGCAGCACTTTATCGTATGCGAGGTTCCAAAGGAGTGGCCCTAAGACTGACCCCTGTGGAACCCCGCATACGACGCCCCTCTCATGGACTCTCCCGTATCGGCCCGGGTAAATGATGTTTCTGTCCGACAGATAGGCCGACAAGACATTCCGCAGATAAGGAGGCACCCGATGATGTACGAGAGCCTCCCTTATCGTGTTCCAGGGCAGAGAGTTAAAGGCATTTACTATATCCAAACTTATTGCCAAGACTACTCTGCCTCTGGAAAAGGCCCGCTCCGTGAGTGCCCGGACGCGTAGAATAGCGTCCATTGTCGAGCGCCCAACGCGAAAACCGAATTGATTGTCGGACAGGTCCGGGCCAATGCACGATAGATGCCTGCTGACGCGAACGGCAATTATCCGCTCGAAGATTTTTCCTGCCTCGTTCAGCAGACATATCGGCCTGTAAGACGCTGGTGAGTCCAAGGGGCGACCCGCCTTTTGCAGGAGCACCACCTTCGCTAGTCTCCACTGCGCGGGGAACTTTCCGAAGCGGAGGCAGTCAGTAAAGAGGCGCCGCCATCTATCCCCCAACACGGGTAATGCAACCACCCATGCCCGACCCGGGATTCCGTCGGGGCCTGGGGCAGTGGTTCTCACGGCCAGTCGTTTTACCGCCCACTCCAGCTCAGCCTCAGTAATGGTGTGCTCCTCAGACCACACCGACGGGATTGACACTCCGTTCACGGCATCAGGGCCATCCGAAGGAGAAGGAAACAGGTTTTCCATTACTGCTGCGACAAAGTCGGGGTCGAGGGTCTCCGTCAACGGAGGAACCCATGGGCGTAGCTTTCCTAGCACCACTCTATACGGGCGCCCCCATGGGTCCCTGTCCAGACCATCCAAGAGTCCCGACCAACTTCGAGACTTGCTATCAAAGATAGCAGTCTGAAGTGCCACAGTCGACTCACGGTACTCCCTGTACCTTTCCTCCTTCTCTTCGGCACTGGTGGTTCGACGCCTGCGGGCGCGGGTATACCTGCGTCTGGCTCGCAGGCAAATCGTGCGCAAATGCGCAATATGTTCGGACCACCAGTATGCCGGTACCCTTTTGCCGGATCGAACCCTTGGCATGGCAGCATCACAAATCGAGGCCATGTCAGCCTGGAGTCGGGCAGCTTGTCGCTCGAGGTCTGCATCTTCGACGGCGGTTCCAGACCAGTCCACGACATGGACAGCGGCGACGAGCATGTCTCTGTCGAGCCGCTTCAGAGCCCAACGTCGTGGAAAGCCTACGCCCTGACGGCCAGTGTGAACCGGGAGCCTTAGCGTCACGTCGAACAGGATGTAGCGGTGGTCGGACAATGTCACCATGTCCTCCGCCACTCTCCAGCCACTTGCCAAACGCTCGGCAGAGGCAGTCGCCCATGAAAGGTCCACGATTGACTCCCCATGCCAGCGCACACATGTGCTGACCGAGCCCCGGTTCAACAAGCGCAGGTCTAGTTCCGCCGCCCATTCGAGCACAGCCTCACCTCTAGCATTATCTCTGCCATTCCCCCAAGCCCTGGAGTGGGCGTTAAAATCACCTAGGATGAAAACGGGTCGCGGAAGGCAACCACGGACGCAGCTCGCCACTCGTCCCAGGTACGACTCGTACTCTGCCAGGGTACAGTTGGGAGAGATATAGCATCCCAATACGGACAGGGGACCCCACTCCACTGCGACCAAGCACCGCTCTGCGTGGACTTTAGAGCATGGAGGGTCTCCTTCGCCGCCTGCCCAGTATATCGCGACAGAGCGCGAGTCGTCCCCGAACCACCGAGGATGATCAGGAACTGTATAGGGCTCCGCCACCACTGCCAAAGAAACCGAACACTCTGCAACGCATTGCTGGAACAAGTCCTGCGCCGCGCGGCAGTGATTCAGGTTCCCCTGCAGTATTTTAAGTGACGGAGACCTATACATTATGTGTCCATCACTTCCTCTGGCGGGCAATGGGACGAAGCGCTGTTATGCGCAGGCCCTTTTACCCGTGTCGAGCTGGCAACCGTGGCTGCCTGTTCGATTCCACCATTGCCTCGTGTTTTCCTTTTTGGAGGCTTACAATTCCTGCTGCCGAGACGATGGTCAGCCGGACGACCCAGGTCTGCACACAGAGCGCACCTCGGCACCGGTGCCACACATTGGCTCGCCTTGTGATTAGGCTCACCACATGCATAGCACAGGGCGCTCCTGTCTGTTGCGCTGGTGCATTGATGCCTGGCGTGCCCTGTCTCCAAGCAACGGAAACATTGCAGCTGCCTAGCAGGCAGCACCTCCACTCTGGCCGAGACCCAGCCCACGAGAACCCGCTTCGCAGAAGCCAGCTTGCGGACAGCCGTGAGCGGACAGCGCACCCATGCTGTCCCCAACGCAGAAGCCCTCCTGCGAATTTCGCCGAATTTAATGTCGCTTGCGACACAACCGCACATTACGGCGATGGCGCTAGCGACATCTTGTTGGGTGACAGAGTCGTCAAGATCCATCACCCTGGCCTCCCCTAGTTTGCTGGGTCTTGCCACTTTGGTGCCCATTTCAGCCACTGCCTCCTGCAGCTTCCTCGCAAGGGCATCGGCTTTTTCTGTACAACCCTCCCCAGCCACTTCAAGCAACAAGCCACCGTTTAAGGCCGTGAGGTCTGACTGCTCTTCCCGGAAATAGCTCATCCCGGAAGGACGCTAGTTTTCTGTCTATGACAGACCCGATTTTGTGCATTAGAGCGTCCTCCTCGTTTCCTGCCCGATTTGTCTGGGATCGGGTCTGTGGTCCTCCAGGTCCGTTCCTTCGACGCATCTCCTCAAGTTCCGCCGTAAGGGTCTCGACTTTCTCGCTCAGGCTGGTGAGTTGAGAGCGCAACGTCTCGTTCTCCTTCTCTAGGTGTGCAGTGGCCGCCTGCTGCACTACCTCGGTCGCTGCCGCCTGAATCTGGCGCACGGCAAGGCGAATGGCCTGCACCATATCTCCCTTAATATTGCGGGATTTATCCGCGACCTTCTCGATTATCTCTAGGTTCTCGATTATGCGAGAACCTAGGTCATCAGTGGGCTGCTCATTCATCTCCCGGCGCAGCTCTTCCGCACTCGGGAGAGAAGCTTTTGCCCTGGTCTTGGCTATTGGAGTCAGGGGTTCCAGGAAGCCGTCATCCTTGTTAACTTGAGGCTTGACGGTCTTTTTCTTGGGCCTCTCGCCTTCACTATTATACGCCGGCAGAGCCCTTTTACGGGCGCTGACCGACATAGCTGTGGACTGCACTGACACACCCGACATCAGGGAACAGTCCGACAGATCGTCTGCATCAGACGAGACGGCTGGCGTGGGGGGAGCTATTGCCCCACCCCTGCTCTGCCGTGTCTTCCTTCTCGTCGCTTCTACAGCGGGGATTTTTTCCTTCTCGCTAAGCAATTCGGAGTCCAGTATGGGTAAGCAAATATCGTGTTTACGGAGGTCGGCGGATTGCCGACCTACGAGGCAGTTGTTGCCCCCCCCAGAGTACGAGGGGCAGCCCTCCGCCGTGGCAGAGGGGTGGGATTCTCCCTTTCGGGTACCCACCTGGGGACTACTTTTGCAACTAGCCTTCTCCATTTTTTTGCATCTTTTTTAAGGGGTGAGCTCCCCTGAGCCGCTCTTAGTCTGATCCTTCACCCTTCGCCTTCCGGTATGAGTAACTCTGCCGTATAGCCTCGGGGATCATTAGGACACTCAAGCCCCCCCACCACGACAAGGTGGCAGCCCGTTCGGGGGGGCTGCCGGCGCTGCCTAAGCGTACTGTGAAATCTCTAGAAAGCTGTAATAATCTTGCCATTTTATTATACTTAATAAAAATAATTAACAAGCTTATTGAATACACAGAAAAACATAAAATTGAACCTGGTTACCCAGAATGAGTTCAACCAAACGACTTAAGTAAAATAGTTAGCTAGCTACAGATTTTATCTATGCAATGATTTTGCTATCAGCCGAAAACGAAATCCTGTCACAATGATTGGAATAAACGAGTTTGTTAAAACGAATTTATAATTACTAAATAATCCGTCAATTTCTCCATATGAGAAGAAACTCTAATTTTAGTAGCGTTAAAATTTATATTATGTGGGTATATTTCTATTACTTGTATGTTATTCAATATGAAAATAAATTAATCCAATTCTATTTTGTTGAGAAATATTTTAAAATCTTGGTACTAATTGCTCCATACAAGAAAAATATTAATTTTAACCTGTCTATATGTTAGGCTTCAAACTATGAATTTCGTAAATTACTGTGTACAGAGAGTGTTTTAAATAGTTGACTACTTAAGTGTCTCATGAGTTTCATTTTCTTAATTACCAAACAAATTATGTTTTAAGTAGCAATCGCAGCACAAAAACTATGCATGCGCATATTCTTGTCATGGTAGGTATGCGATACAGGTCTGATAATTTCTATTTAAGTTAAAAAAGGATTATTTATGCCTTTTTGTAACTATATTCCTTATAAACTGTTATAAATCTCAAACTCTCCTTACTTTTTTCCACCTCTGGGTAAACATCCAGACCATAGGAAATCAAATCGGTTTTCAAACAGAATTTTGTAGAAAATAATATTTCATCACATCTTTCATTGAATAGAGACTGAAGTGTAAGGAAATAAACCCTTCTTCTTGACTTCTTGAATAAGAATAAACCGCACGTGTATCTAAAAACGACGAAGAGAAGAAGCATATAAAATCTTTCCTCTATTCTCTACTTGATTATTATTTTAGCTACTGATAGATAAGAAGCAAAATAGCTTTTTAACCTTGCCAACTTAGCAAGCTGATTCAATTAACAAAATTAACAATGATAGATTCATGGTTGGTCAAAGTTTTGGTAACGAACTTCGGAATATTATTGAAGTATTGAGACCTTGAGCTACACTACTTGATCCATTCGATTTGATGTCTTAAATGTTTGTATAACTTTAAAATGTTATAAACTATGACGTATAAAAATTTTAGAGTCGACTTCTTCTTATAAGCTCTCATTAAAAAAGTTTTCGGTCTTAGACAATCCTTCCACATGAAAGGGCCAGTCTAATACTACCCAAACTCAGCCCAGTGGTTTAGAGCAATCTGTTCATTTGTATAACAAAAATATTTTCCCATCAATTGAAAAATCAAGTGCAGAGCCTACTTGACATTGAAGTTTCGGTAATCCAAACTGATTCTCCTACAATACTTCAAAGTGGAAAAGCGACGTGTGCAAATATTCTATACTATACCAAACATTATGTTATTAATGTTGTATCTGAGGCATTGGCGATGGTAAAGGAAATATACACTACAGTCTGGACCGTCACTTCTTGCTGAACGCGTCAATATATTATCTCACTCAAATAACGAGATTCCGATGCAAGTAAGTCTATCTCGGGTTTTCTTCATTGCATGGATAACCCTACTTTCTTCTAGATGCATCTTTCGTAGAATTTTTCCTCTCAACGACGATCTCATCGTATAGTCAATAGTATTCCACTGTATAAGTCAGGAATACATCGAGCTACTAAATGAAATAGGTGGCGCTCGCAGAAGCAGCTAACTTCTCAATTTACTCATAATAATTTCAGTGATTTCGTACTCGTTGATATGTAGCTTCTTGATGTAAATCATCATTCGGTTGTTCAATTAAAGCATTATTATATTATGTTCCCGTCTAGACACCGGTAAAGAAGAGCACTGATGAAGTTCCTGCTAAAAAATCTAAATCTTTCTGTAAAGTTCTGTAGAAAGTAGATAGGAAGTTCTGTGAATAGAAAGATTCTAAAATTTTGGAATCTATTTACAGACAGATGTAACATTTCTCTACTTTAAAATTTATTTTAATTTTCTCCAATTTCGACGATTCTTTTGCAGAAGATATAATATGCTATTCCATATTCGATTCACATTTATCATTATGGATGACAAGTTGTTGATATTTTCTATCGTGTCCCAGATAATTCCCAAGTATTCCAATCTGGTTGTATTTGCTCAGGATGATTATACCTGATTCATTTGTCACCACAGTAACTTCCTAACTAATATTTTGTTAAACACAACTTATTCTATAGGATTAAAGGATCTTCGTGGGACTCCCGAAAGTTGTTCACATAAACGAGTCGTAAATATTGCTTCCTGATTTAATGCGCGACTTAATTCGTCGCGCTGATGTTGCGCTCGCCGAACCCAAAGGAAGAAGTGACATTTCGTAGGTCTACCTACAGGCCAGGTGTACCTTAACACTATGAAACCGACGATCTCCCGATATTAGAGAAATGTGAAAATGTGCCTGAAAAACATCCCGTAATGTATTTAGTACCTACTGTTTTTGTATTGCTGACTGATCAGGCGAAAGGCTGGTGTATAGACGCACTTGTTGTGACAAGCCTACGTTAGATTTCTTCTTAATAGCCAGGAGCTGAGAAAAACAACTGTGACAAAATCGGATTAAATTTCGAAAGACGTATTAAAATAAATTCCTCAGCAACAATACACTGGTTTAAGATATATGTGTAAATTAATTTCTCTAAGTGTCTGTGTGTATCTTCTTTAAGTGAGATATAAAGTACTTCTATACTCTTAAAGTCATCTTAAGTCGGAACCATGTCAACAAAAGCAAATTAGAGCTGGAAAGTTTGTGAATTATACAGGGCATTACAGGGTTACTGATAATTCGATACATTCCCTTGGAGGGGTAAAAGTAGAGCTCATTTGCAATAGGTTTTGTCATTAAGTACCCTAGCCGATAGTGATTTTTTTTTGAGATATTCAAGTTTTTGTGTTTTTATTTCTAAGTACCGATATCAGGCAAAAATAAAATACTCCTAAGAGAATGTCCTATTTTGATCCTATTTTTGTGCATAATCTTATACCTAACATCGCAACACTTCCTTAAAATGACAATACGCTGTAGTAGTACCCTTAAACTTTACGTTATGGAGGTCAATTTGCTAGAGTTCAATAAAAGAATCCTTTTTATTTCCACTTCAGAGTGAATTTGCATATAAAGGATGTATGGAATGTGTCCTACAAATTATTAAAATAATAGCCCTATTTCACTAGCTATCCAAAATGGCATAAAACTTTTATCTACATTGACAATCACAACAATAACACAGTTTAAAGTGTTAACTAAGATAATGTGCTTTACCTGTGGCGAACAGGAAGATTCTAGTGCAGTATGCGAATCCGAAAATTACTGATGTTCTGAGTAGTTGTTTCTAGCTAATAACTTTTTATTTAAAAAAATACCGTAATATTTCGTAGCACTTTGGATAAAGTGTAAACGTCAACGTCAATATTATGATTGGTTATGGTCGTCTTTGTCTCCGTCATGAGTCTATTAATGTCAGTGGAATAGTTATTTATTCCTATTTTCTGTTATAGCTGTGAACTTACTTTATCAGTGACTATTCTCCTTCAATACAGAAAATCTGATAGATTTTAGTTTTAGAAGTAATCATGGCGTCGAACGATCAAGACTCTTTCCAGTACGACGGACAGACTGGCGGGCAGCCGCAGCCGCCCGGCACCGTGTTACCGCCGGTGAGGTTAAATTGATTACGTAGCGCTGATTACATTCCTTGATTCACTGGTCAACCGATCGACTGCAAATTTAACCGATCAAGTCAGAATGACTACGATTTCATAATATTTTTGTAACTCGTTCGTATCGAGCCAAGTCATCATCACGTATGCACGATGGCACGTAACAAACATCGTGCTCTACATGATTGCAGACCGGTCGTTATTGATACTAGCTAAGTATAGGTATAAGCCAAGTGGATCAGGGGTGGATCAAAACTGATGTGGTGTGCAGGGTTCATATAAGTTTACGGAGGAGGAGATCCGCACGCTGAACGAGTGCAACACGGAGAGTTTCTTCCAGCGCTCGCTGCCGCTCGGCACCATGCTCGGTCTCGGCACCTACGCCGCCGTGCAGAGAGGTCAGTCGTCAGTCGTCTTACTGTCATGTGTGCGGTTGCTAATGGGAGGTTAGGACGGGTTCAAGTCTCGGCCGGTACTATAAATCAATCGCGAGGTCTTGGAAAATTGAACTCTTCAATCTAACAAAAAGCTATTAAAAATATAATTCATCAGTATGAGATTAAATAGGAGTAGGTTTCTTTTGACAGTTGAGTTCAAGTATAGGGCGATGCACTAATATTGTTCAATGTGCTAGAAAAATTGTACCAGTTGCATATTTCGAATATATTTAAAATACAAGTTAGAAAATTAACTGATTCCGTGCGGATGGCACCACAGTTGTGCCATGAATTTCGTATCGATCGTAAATGGTGTTGAACGAAATCAAAATAAATAAAAAAAACATTTTGACAAAATGTGGAGTTTATGGTAAATGGAGAATTAATGTATTGATATGGTGTTTGTGATTTAACAAGAGGGTTGTTTTTTTACTTTAACATTAGGTTACAGGTAACATTAGGTAGATGTTTTCTACTATTATAATCACACTACTGAAGCTAGAAAGGCATGTCCCTTACAGTTGGAAACAATACAATTAACTCATCTAATTGGATGGATTGAAATGATTTTTACATAGGTATAGTCCTCGCCAAACTGCTAGTCTGCTCTGAAATTGTTGCGAGCAGATGTAGTCATACAATTTGCTATGAAGACGCAATTTATTTCTATATTCAGAGCGGACTAGCAGTTTTACGCGAACTATTCATAGATATATTTTCAATGTAATTATGTGACTTGATATTTTTTTTAAATAATTCAACCTTAAATCAGTCTTCTGTAAAGTTAATTCAATGTTGCTTAGTACGAATAGCATCAAGCATAGTTACAAGCAGGTACTGGAAGCTGATTTTATAAACTAATTTTACCTTCTCACCAAGTAGCAATAATTGATTATTTGGAAACATACTAAAAGTTAATTATTTCTATTTATAGCACATAAGTTGTGTGTGACATTTATATGTGACAGTACCCAGACTCTCTACCCTACACTGTTTTCTTATATTGTGTAGACATAAATGTGTTGTGTCTAATAAGTACTATTAATTAATTGTACACAGTACATAGGATGAAGGCTAAGATTGATAAAATAATGATCTTAAATTAAAATCTTTTTTAAATGTCCAACTGTGAAACCACTAAGAGTATAATGCGACAAAGTTAACTCAGTTCTCGCCTCTGATGATCGAATCACATCACAATCAATCAATCACATGTTTTGTATGGTGTTGTGAGGACAGGCAAATAGTTTACGAATATTAAAAAGAAATGGATCACACTTTGAATATTAACAAGATATCAATTAAAATATAAACATAGCAGAAGTTACTAATATCTGTATGTAAGATTGTCTTTATCTAAGATTGCACAAGAGGGAAGGACATTGAGAGAGAGCTAATAATGTTTTAAGTCATTGCAAAGATTTGAAAAAACAATAGATATAGATGATTTCACAAAATGAGTTATTAGATGGAAAGTCACAAATTTTATACAGTTCATATAAAAGTACCAATTCTTAAAACATTGAATGCTGTACTCTGAGAAGAAAGTATATTATGCTATTGTAAAGAATATTTAGGGCTATCATTACGTGATCTAGCTTTTTAATTTTAAGAAACTTCAAAGCAAAGGGCTATTCTTTTTTAACAATCAAATATAAGATGAAAGAACCATTTCGAATCTGGGCGAAACTTAAGTCAATGCACCTTATTTCAAAAAGTCGGCAATCAAAAGACGAACGTGGAGTGTATGATTATTATGCATTGTGGAACTTAGACTGGATTAGTAAATAACGCGCTTTTGATTTTTAAATCGAAATTAAATCTGGGGACTATTTTAATGATATGAATTTTGAAAATTTTAGTAAATTGACCCAATGAGAAGCTTTCCTCAAATTTACCGCATTTTAATAATGTATATAAAATTGACGAACTACTGAAGGATTATGGGCACGTAGTGTTGCGTCTACATCCATATCACCCCGCTTGAAATCCTATTGAGTTGGTTGCAACTGGAACCGTTGTGTGATACTGGAGGATTCAGTTCTGAGATTTCATTGTTCATAATGTGACGGTCTGCCGTGCTATAAAATAATTATGCTGCATCGTTTATACCCGAGTAGATGTTTATACCCAAGTAGTATCAGATGGAGACAATTGTACGATGTACGACAAATTGGCGACGTGGTTTAATAGACTCAAAGAATGCCTTTACTTTTGAGAAGAGTGAAAATACTTACTATTTGATTAATTACATATGAGATATTTTTCATAGTTTACTGTACACAATGCAAATATATTACGATTACGTCGTAGGGTATGGTTACATGGCTCCGCGAATTTTTTACCGTGTATGCATTGCAAAATAAGTCTGACCACGTACTAGGGGTACGAGGGTTCCCACCGCAGCCGAGAACTAAGTTACCTGGTCGCACTGTAGTGGATGTGTGAATTGAGGTTTCATTACCATTTTATATTAATGAAAGCTGTCAGAATATTGAAAGTTCTCTCACTGGCACTCTGTTACAGGCACCCTGAAGCCAAACCCACGGTTTGGCCCATACCCAAAAGTGACTCTAGCAGTTGTGGTGGGCTACTTCCTTGGCAAGCTGTCGTACCAGAGAGCCTGCGCTGAGAAACTCATGGCCCTCCCTAACAGCTATATTGGGCAACTACTTCGGGAGAAAAGGGACCCTGTTTTAGGCCCAAGGTTTTTTATTATTTATTTGTAAAACTTCATTTATTGGAAGAGATAAAGATATTAAAGAGTTGGTGATGTAAAAAATGATATACTTATTATGCAACGGCCATGTCATATATAATATCATGACTAGTATAGCTTTACATCTTTGATCTTGCACTTTTTTTTGTGAACTTAAAAAAGTTACAAATCCTATCAAATGGTATACAGCGTTGAAATATCCCGTGCTTTTGATTTATTGTTAAATAATTTGTTGATAAGGAGGATGCAGCCGGCGCCGCCAATGCTGGGCGCTAAGCCCGACGAGATCTACTCGGACGCGGGCCCCGGCAGCTCGCTCGACCTGGACGTCGAACGTCCACTTTTCAGTGACGACGCCTACCGCCCTTCCACCACTGACTCCGACGGTACTTTCTGATACTTAACTTTTAAAAAGTTTTTAAATTTAATCCAATTAATGGCTTCTTAAGTCTCATGAAGATTTTGATAATGACACAATAACGTTTTATAATATAGTTACAGGTGTTAAATACTCTTAATTTAGTTTCTTAGTAGTATTTGCATTTTCCACCATTGGTGCTAGTAGCTATGCACTATTTGAGTGGCAGGTGGCATTCGTCTGATGCAGGTGTGAGCGGGCCCGCGTCGCCGGCGCCCGCGCGCCCGTCCGCGTCGTACGACGAGCTGCGGCGACAGAACCGCGGCGAGTACGCGAACGCTAGACAGGATCCCTACAAGTACACTCACTTTACTATTGTTTTTATTTTATTTTACGTCAACCATCAATTCAGTGTGTTTTCGATGGTGTATTTGATAATTGAGGATGTTACCATAATCCACAACACTATCTGAATGTATACCATCAATTATATGACAAAATTTTATGGCGCGATAATAAGATGTTTTGTAATGATACGACGAAATGGAGCTAAGAGTGTGAAAATATTTTTAACAGTCAACGATGTATTTTTCAGAGTGGAGACGAATACAGTTCCTATAGTGACCAGGCCTCGGACGGCGGAGCCCCGCACGTCCACAAACAAGTATGGGGACATCATGGAATAGAAGAATTTCTAGTCGAGATCACAGCAAATATCTTGTAACTCCTGCACAATACTAGCCCATTCTAGAAATCTTAATCGCAACACTGAAACACACGACATAAATTTTGCAAATAGTCTTAAACATACATATATGTATATTGATAACTGTATCTTTACCAATACATGTAGTATACATATTGTACGCGGATTAGGTCACATGTATAATACGATTCATATATTATAACGTTTATACATATTTATTAATTAACTTCCTCCACCATTATTAATCAGGGAGGTTATAGGCAAAATGAACCAGGGTTCCTCTGGTGCTAGGAACCATATTATGTGTTTATGAAAGACTAGCTGACCCGGCAAACTTTGTACCGCCTCAAAATCTATTTATCAAATATATTTCATATAAAATATAGCCTATGTTACTCGTGGATAATCCAGCTTTCGAATGGTGAAAGAATTTTTAAAATCGGTCCATTAGTTTTTGAGCCTATTCATTACAATCAAAGTTTTCCTCTTTATAATATTAGTATAGATGATTCTGTAACTGTTTGTTTGTCAGTGTGTTCAGTGAAATGGCAGTATCGTAAAAACTTCTTGTTTCTGTATTTAAATAATTATTGTAAGATCACAATCATGTACAACTGTAATTTAAAAAATAAAGTAGATGGAACTCAATATATGTGTAAATCTGTCATTTATTATTGTACACCAATCCTATTCCCTTTTGATGGGACTTCTTTTACTTAAATACTTTTTAAGTTCTCATATTAGGTTCTGTTTAGGATCATGATCAAGGTATCTATAAAATTACTATAATATATTATCATGTTTATAGCGTGTTGTATGATGTCAGTCAACAATATAGTCTACATTGCGATTTCAATTATACACGGTATTATTACCTTGGATTCACAAGAGGCACCGCGATGGAAGCGATTTTGATAATTTTTATAAAGTACTACTGGCTGTTGCGGTGCCGTAATGTCTTGTTCTGTGCAGGTGTGCAATCTACAGGAAAAGTATTTGAAGTAAATGAAACAACATTAATGGAACATCTAACAAACGCTTTATTCTACAATAAAAATAACCAAAACAACAACGTTTACAACGGCCGGCATGCTGGCCCTAGCGGCTCACTGCGTCACTACAGCGTGGCAGAGCGCCGACTGTGACCTCATATTGTCACTTTTTAAATTATAATAATAACTATGTACGTAACAAATTCGATTGCACATTATTTAGTATACACGGATCAAACTCCTCATATAATAGAAAGATATTTCTAAATATACATACATTATATATAAAACTGTCCATGTTAGCTGCGGCAGTAATGTCGGCAGCGTAAGATAAATTATATTCCAAATATAAATTTGCAACCAATAGCACTTTTTTTCGCGCTTCCTTGCATCAAACATTAGTAATTCATTAAATCTACTTTGGTATTTTACAATTTACCTACATAATGTTGTTAAAAGTTTATAAAACCTTAGTAGTAAAAAATTTATAGAAAAAGACTATAATATAATATACAATTAAGATTTATTATGATCGCCATGAAATGATGCTACTTTTAACTTATGATTATATATTTTATTCTCCGCCTTATTTATAGTAAGCAAGCAGTAACGTACGTACTTACGTAAGCAAACGGGTTCTCCAAATGAGGTTCTGATATCGTAGTATATTATGTTTATTCAAATAATAACATTTCGTTGTAAACTTAAAAATAAACTTAAAGTTACGTTTTATGTCATATCCTAATATCTTTTTTATTTGTACTTTGTTAACAAAATACATATTTATAAATTTCTTAAATACTTGTAGATAATTGAGAAAATATAGCTGAATATTTTATTAGAAATGTACTAATATTGTGGAATGTTGGAACTGTTTTCAAACTACTTGATTGTTGCATTTTGAAATAACACTACACAAAGGATATATTATTTTTATAATACAAATTATTTAAATAATAATGGAGATAGACGGATATTTGTATAAGTTTTAAATTTTGTAGAGAATCGCTGAGACATTTTTAAAACAACATCGACAAAATTACTTATATGATTAATAAATCGAGTTATCTGTATGACGATCAATCGGGTAAAAAATATATTATAACTATATAATATTCCTAACAATATATGAATGTATGAATTTGATAATGAGCACCTTCTAGCACGCCCTCAATGATAGTGCAAGGAGCCGACGCGAGGCGACCGACAAAATGAATCGACAAAAGCGTCATTTGTCAAGCAAATTATATCATCCTTATTAATAAATTTCTTAGTATTCATGATTAACTTACTAGACAGACATTCGTATAATCAATCGTAAGACCATTACTTATGAGTAAGAGGGTTGCATAATTATGTAAGAAGTGAAGATCGTTACGAGAAATGTTAGGTCCTAAGATTGTCAAGATAGGGTTTTCATTGACTGATAAAAGTATTAGCTCCACTTCGTTAAACGCAGCGAGTCGCTTGAACGTTCACGATGGGGAGGCGGCAGCTGCGCGACGGCGGCGCCTAGGGCAGCGGCCACGGCAGCCCGGAGAAGTTGACGGGCCCGCCGAGCCCCGCGTCCGCCTCGAGCAGGCTCATGATGACGGCCATGGCGGCCTCGCCGTTCCCGTCGAAGCCGTGCGGCGGCAGCGGCGGCGAGGCGGGCGGCGACGCGGGCGGGGAGGGCGCGCCGGGCGGGGACTGCGCGCCCGCCGCGCTCAGCGGCACGTTGTTGCGCACGTGGCTGTACGCGCCCAGCTCCACGCCCAGGATGTTGTCCACCAGCGTGTTCTGTCCGACAACACCAACGATTCCATTTAATGAGTATACCTATTTGGTTTTAATCAATGAAGAGCAAAAGATCACAATCACTTTAAACGTTTCCATAAATGTGCAAGAAAAAGAGAAAATTTGTAAAATAAGTACTCCTAGAACAAATTTATTCAATAATGGGTACCCATACTTACCTGGTAATGGTACTTAATTCTTAGGGCTTCGTCAGGCAGATTGCATGTTGGCAACTAAAAATTTGCTATTACTGATCTATGTGCAGTGGGTTTGAACTGTAAGCAGTTGCAACTTGAGTTACAAGCAGTCGTTAGTTTAACTGTACGCGTAAATTGTTGCGGACATTACCTGCTGAGTGAACACGGCGTCGTGCAGCAGGTCTGGGGGCAGGCTGGCCGGCAGGTCGACGGTGAGCTCGGGCGAGAAGTCCGCGGACGAGCGCCGCAGCGCCTCCTCCGCGATGGTGGCGCCGATCTTGTGCGACTCCACGTGCGATTCGATCAGCCGTTGCATCTCCGCTTCAGCCTCGCCGTCGTCTGATACAAATACGCCATCGTTAAATGTATAACTAGCTGACCCGGCAAACGTTGTGTTGCCACAAAAATAAAAAATGTTAAGGGTGAATAACTACACTTACAGGTATGAAAAAGAAGAATAAGTGATAAGCACTTACAGGTATGAAAAATAGATAGTAGCCAATTCTCAGACCAACTGAATATGCATAAAATTTAGTAAAAATCGGTAAAGCCGTTTCGGAGGAGTACGGTAACTAACATTGTGACACGAGAATTTTATATATAAGATGTATATGTACACATCCACACATATGGTAGGTAGGACGTTTTTGACTTCGGTGGCACCAGCGTCACACTTGTTTATGCCTAATAACAACAACGCTAATGTTCTATTTTAGAAGGGTGTGATAAAGGCATTACCTACACGAGGCGTTTCAATGCAAACTTCAGGGATCGTAGGGCTGGCGTGTTTGACCTCAAGTAGGACACCAATCCTATTAAGAGTTGATTATACACGCCCGTGGATGACAGTCGCCAATTACCATCGGGTGGACTGCATGTTCGCTACTGTTATATAATGTCCGCAATCCGTTGTTACTTTTCATAAAGGAAAATATTTATAACAGTCGGTAGTTGTACTCGATAGTGGTTCAGAAAATATAATAATATATTTTTCTAAATACTTCGTAAATATTTCACAACAATAAACGCTTCGGGAAAATAAAAGTTGGAAAGGAAGGATAAAAAAAACGAGTTTAACTATATAAAAACAATCCACGGAGGTAACGACACATATGTGGCAGACGTCAAGTAAGAGGGGCATCTCATTTGTGACCACCACAAGTAATTTGGTAGCGACAAAGTGAGTGTTAAGAGCCATTTAGATGGAAAGAGTTTCTCGCACGTTTGTTTACACGACGAAATTATAGTAAGGAGATTTTTGCTTATGAGAATCTCGACGTATAAACACGATCTCGTATGATATATGTTGAAGTTCATACGAGTATCGTACATATCAGTTTGAATCGTTTTCCTTGCCAGATTTCTCATTCGAGTTAGTATGCTATTGTAATTCAAGGAACACCATGTTGGATCCTCCCAAACCATTTCTTCACGCTGTTCATTTTTTAACCCAATACCTTTTCTTCTTTTTCCGTTTAAATACAAGTATTAATAAAACGGAAAATAGATATAATTAAAAATTAAAACACCCTCACCCACTCATGGTAGCAACTGGCATAATATTTCGAAATACTATTGCCTTGAAATTTTGTTTACACGGACGCAATAAAATATTCCATGCGAGGCAAGTATCGCCCAAGGCAATGAGCAAGAAGCAACAACGACGAACAAAATATTTTATATTTCTTCTATAATAGTATCTTGGAGACGAGAAACTATCTCCATCTAAATGGGCCATTAGTGTAGTGGGGTAAGTGCAACTCACTCTGCTTGGCGTACATGTCGTAGTGCAGGTCGTCTGCGGGGTCGGCGGGCTCGGCCGGCTCGTCGCACAGCACGGTGTTGTTGGCCACCAGGCACTCCACGTCCTTTGTCCACGGGTTACTGTAAACACGTTACAGTTTACTTTGTGTGCCGATATGGCAGGAGTAGTTATAGTCCGCGCGAAACTGCTAGTCCGCTCTGAATATAGAAATGAGTGGCGTCGCCATAGCTGATTGCATGACTACATCTGATCGCAACAACTTCAAAGCAAACCAGTAGTTTGGCGCAAACAATACCACGATAATCGGTCCTGTTATGTGAAGTAATTCAACAATTGATGTGAGTTTTAAGAACGTTGGTTTTAATAATTAGAGTCGGTGTTGATTTGATAAGTGTCGTCTGAAAAAGATCCAGCTCCACATGTACCATTAGGTTAAGTTTATCATTGCGAATAACATTTTTTTATGGATGTGGGTTATGGAGTTTCTTTCGCCGCTTTTTCTCCATAACGAAGCACCTTGTGACATGTCGTAGATGTATTGACATTCAACAAGTGCTCTGTAAAAAACCTATTTTGGATAAAAAAGAAATGATTTGATTGGATGTTCTACAGAGTTTTTCAATTGCTGCCCTTATACGTGTTGTCCTACTATTAGTATCATGAATTCATTTACAATAATTTTGAAGAACTGATAGCCGCTGAGGCAAAATGGTTGTGTTAAGCTAAGATATATGTAACTGATATAAAGAAAATTGCCTAAGTATCCGTTTGTATTTATGTGTGTGTGTGCTCCTGTGAGCCTCATCTCCGACGGTCCACGTGTGTGTGTGTGTGTGCGTGTGTGTGTGTGTGTTGTCTCGTACCGGAACGGCTTGAAGTGCGTCTGTATGCGCGCGAAGGAGCCGTCCTTGCGGCGGAAGCAGTAGGCGGGCGTGCGGAGCGGCGCGCGCTGCAGCAGCGCGGCCTTGTGCGTGCGCGCCACGGCGCCCAGCTGCGCCGCGCCCACCAGCTCGTACAGCGACGTGCCCAGCAGCTCCTGCGGCAGGTAGCCCAGCGCGAGCGTCACCCTGCGCGCACGACAATCATACGTGTAGCAACTGTATACACTCGGGTCTACACTCGGACATATATTTCCTAGTTAAGTTTTTAATATATGTATATTAATAGCAATAAATATTTTATCGTGTCAATTATCTATTAGCGCAGCATTTCTATATATGAAAAAAATAAAGAAAGAAAAAAGGAAGATAATTATTTATTCCTGCCACAATAAATTCCGAAACATTATATACATTTTTTCTTGTTTGTCGACGTAAAACCGTGTTCCGGTAAGGTATTTTAATTCCTAGATAATATAACAAAAATTTGCAACAAAAACTTAACAAAAATGTTATAAAAACAAAACAATGTTATTTGCGGGCGACTGTACTTTGCTACGAATAAAATTATTGAATTATTAGCATATCATTTCACCCACATATATTGTGAAATTCACAATATTCGTTACGTTAATTTTACTCACCCGTTAAATGCTTGTTTAAGCATTCTTGTTGACCTCACTTCTACATAACGGTATACAGTACAAAGAGGTTGAGCTGAAAATAGGCTTCTGTAAAATATTCTTTATGAATAATAATACGAATAAATTTTAAAGTCTATTGTATAGATACGCGCGATACCGTGAATCCTAGGGACATTGAGCATAGAACATTTTTATTCGATTTTATTACATGTTACGGTTAAATTTAGATGGTACAGATAGTTATATTAACTATCTAGTTAGTATACATATAGATAAACATTGATTAGGCGTAGGTATAATATACGTACACAGTACAGGTGATACATGCCTCTGATCAACGAAGAGGAACTTCCCGTCGGTGGCATGCCGGGAGACGTAGTGCATGCGGCGCGCGGGCGGGCGCGCGGGCGGCGCGGGCGGCGGCGGCAGCACGCGCCCCACCGCCACCAGGCACGACGGGTTGCCCGCCTCCTCCTCGCCGCCCTCCGTCGCCCACGCCTCCACCGGCGCCCACGACTTCATGTAACCTGACACACACACACACACACACAGGTTACACACCTCTACGATACTTTTGTTTTTAATTTTATAATATCGAGTAGCAGACAAGCATGCAGTCAACCTGATTGTTAGCGGCTACTGCCGCCCATGGAAATCTGTGATCGACTCCAGATTTAACATTGTAAAAATGTGTTATTTTTATATGTGTGTTGTGGAGTTTCTTTCGCCGCTTCTTCTCCATAGTGAAACACCTTGTGAAGTGACAGTATTGACATTCAAAAAGTGCACTTTAAAGAACCTATTTAGAATAAAAACAATTGATTAGATTTGTATAGTTACCAGTGCACTGCACGACGCAGTACTTCTTCTCGTTGGCATGTTTCTTGCGCATCTTGGCGGCGTCGGCCTCCTCCTTGACGGCGGCGTGTGCGTCGTGCGCGGTGGGAGACGAGCGGCACTTGATGCGGCAGAAGAAGAAGCGGCGCGCGCCCGGACACAGCCGCGACGCGCCCGCCACCACGTCCGCCTTCACCGGCAACATCGCTGCAGGGGAGGGGGGACAACTATTAGGTATAGTCCGTGACCATAGATAAGTATATATATCTCTCCGCCTTCTAATAGAAGGAAGCCATTAAATGGCTTGAACGGCTCACAATTCTGTCACCCGTTTAATGGCTGTCATGGTGTAATTTACGCGGAACAATGCCGATATGCGCAGTTAAGACACGAAATCAAAAAAAAAGTGCGGAGAAATATTGTTCCATTCGTAAATAATCTAAAAACTATTTTTTTTTTTTACTTTTCAAACACGAAAATAAATGACAATGACATTTCAATTGTCAAAACTTGTTACATTTTCTTGTTAGGAGTGAGTAATCTATACTAATCTATGTCTGCGACAAACTTCTAGACCGTTCTGAACTTGTATACTCCGTAACGTAAGGGCACACTAACGCAGCTATGTCCCCGTGGACGAGAGCAAACGAGGTGCCGAGGAGTCACGACATACTAGCGGTACCTACCTAGGACGGACTCTACTTCGCGATAATACTAAACTGTTACGTCCTTCTATAAAAAGCAGTGTTTTTCAGCCCCAAACCGAAACTGAACCTTCGATTTCTTTCTCAGTTTTGGTCAAAACCGAAACTTATTCGAACTTATAACAAAATTACACACTTCCCTAAAATAGGTGATTAATTAAGTTAACTTTACTAATTTATATTTTTTGATACAATAAAGTTGCTAAGTGTGCTATGTGCGAGTGTCTAATTCACCGCAGAAAGTATTTCAGTTTCAATTCTTTAGCTTAGGATGGCTTTTGTTGCTAACCTGTGCTTTTTGGTGTGGAAATATGCGAGATAAGTATTGCAGTAATTTCATAGTACATCTTACTCGCTTAGCTTAAGCTTAGCTTTGATTTCGCAGATCGCTTAGCTATATACATGTATGGTGGAAAAGCATTCTTAAGCTGCTAGATTGTTTTATTTAATTTTTTAAAGTCGAATATTGTTCTGAAAATAGTAATTACGGGTGTGCCGTGTAATTAATATAACAATTATAGCATTTTCTTTATTTGTCCTCTATTATTACTTTCGCACTATGGAATGACCCAATAATACAGGCTGTATTTTTAGTTATACCTTACACTCGAGTTTGGCCATTCACTCCCAGTTGTAAAATTTAGCATAGCAGACTAACTTTTAGCATCGATGAGGCGCTCGCGCGGGCTGAGGTCGGACGAGGACAGCTGCTCCTTCACCTTGGCCACGTCCTTCGGGTGCAGGATGTCGAACAGGCTCTGTCCCAGCAGCTCCGTCTGTGGAGAAAACGGTCACGCTCACTTCCCCGACAACACCCAACTACGGTGCAAATAACGGTGCCAATTATCATATACCTACATACAACTGCATTGTGTAATTGCATATTTCATTTTCATGTATGTTATATGTTGACTATGATAATTTACAACGCAAAGCAATAAATTCATATTTTCAAACGGATTGACAAATAAACATAAAATTTTCGTAAGAACGCTAGCAAGAATAACTTTTACCGTTTTCACTGTCGCACATTATTCACAGGCAATATGCGAGCAAAACTGCTGCACGGCGTAACCTAAAAAATCTGAGCAAGCGTCGTGCGTACCTGATCGTAGTGCAGCGTGGTGGTGACGGAGGCGGAGACGTAGAGCAGGCGGCCGCGGTCGCAGCCGACGACGAGCAGGAAGCAGTCGCGCGCGGCGCCCAGCACCAGCGCGTTCAGCTCGCGCTCCGAGAGGAAGGCGGGCCGCGGCCGCGCCGTCAGCGGGCCCGCCGACAGCGCGCCGCGCACCGAGCGCAGGTGCTGCACCGCCATGCGCAGCACCGTCAGCTTGTCCAGCTTGCGCGCCATCGCGCCGCACATCGGCACCATCGCGCTCAGCTCCGTTATGTACGTGTTCATCTTGTCGCGGCGACGCTTCTCGATCTCGCTGTGGTTCTGTCTGGAAGTGCACAACACGACCCTTTTACGTATCGTACGCGTCAACCTTTCATATCGTATCATAGTCGAAGGATTCCCTTGCTCACTAGTAACGCTTGTGATGAAAACCAAAGTTCTGTTAATAATTATGATCAACAGAATCGATAGCTTAATGATGGTGAAAGTTCGTGATCGAATTATATAAATGGAACATTATTGTTGGCGTTAAAATCACAATTAAAACGGCAACTATTTTAAATCGTTTAAATAAGTTTCGGCATACGTTGGCACTGTTGCTTTTAATGACATTATCAATGTTATAAATAACAAAATGGCGTTGGTAAATCCAAAAAACCTGTTAATGGATAACTTACTTCTTGTCAGGCAAGGTCCGTGCGGAACGCGCGTCGTCCGTGCCGTCGTCGTCGTAGGCGCTGCCGGCACTGCAACACGACAACCGCAACACTTAACACATGGCAACCTCACAATGCTTAAAGCTATACGGCCATTTCAAGTTATAAGTAGGTACCCCGTGCTGAGAACACCTACAATTAGGCATTGCATTTTTACGTCAATTAAGTCACTATTAATTTGTCCAGTAATGGCAGAACTAAAAAAAACATCAAGGATAAGGATTAAAAAAAACAGCACAAACTATATAGATACATATAGTTATAACTTATAGTCTAGTCAAAAATAGATATAAACCTCCTAAAAAATTGAGAGATAGCTTACACGATTCAGAATGACGTATAGAAAAATGTATCTCAAGGATTTTCCAGCACATAAAAATGCAGTTTTTAAAAACAAAATAACATGTAATGAAAATGAATTTAATATTTCGTTAATAAATTAAAAACTATTACGACTTAAGTATTTTAAAAAGGAGATCCGGCATGAACAGGAAATCTACAACACAATCTCCCAATACACCGAACTCTACCATTATTATTTATAACTTAAATTTAACGCAGAACATGGAACATCGGTCTCCGGGCGCCGTGATGACATGAAGGCTTTACTGGCGAAAATAGTATTGAAATGGTTTGTTTTCATTATTAAATATAAATTTTAAATAAAACCCTGTTTTCTGAATACTTGAAGGAATAAAATGCCATTAATTATTTTTTAAAGTTGATCCTAACTAACATGATTTTCCCTAATCTCCGTCTGCATAAACAGCGACATAACTTTTTAATTAATTTATCGATTTTTTTTTCAAACTTCGATCTTTTCTTAAACATCCATAATAATATATTTAAGAAGTAATAAAAGTTTCTAATAGTTTGTTATTTTGTTAAAAATAATACTTTAAAGTCGACACGAAAACACTCTAAAATGACATTATTTGTTATTTTCTCCAAGAAATGTAATATAATTGTCGATTTTGCTTATAACAAAGACGCTAATTAATACTGAGTAATAATTGCCATTTGAAGAGAAAGGCTGTTATTTATAGTGAACATATACAAACATACAGCGTTACACGTACATTAAGAGTCTAGCGTCGCAGAGGCTGTAGCTAATCAATGCACAAAGCTCTCGGGATAAACTCGGGTTGAACTTCAAGAAGCAATTATAAGTAGCCCATGCGGCTCGAACACTTACAAATATCGTTTAACAACTTAATAATAGATGTGGACATCTATAATCCACCCCAGTTAAGATTTGATGTAAGAGTAAAATGAAAAGTATGTCTTCCTTACCACATCCTTCATACCAGAACTCAGTAGCGCTTAACATTGTTGTTTCAAGGCACTAGGCAGGAATAGTTGCAGCGGTGGTGCCGCCGGAGTGAAACCACAGAAAGTTCTACCACCTTCAGTAAATTGTTTTTAAAAGTTTAGTAAACTAATAGCCTTCTCTATCTATCTTAATTAGTTAGTAGAAAGGTGGATTGGTGTTAATGCGACAGACCAAGGGTGATATATAATTTGGTTGTACGATTCTATGGTCAGTCGGCCAGCAAGATCAATGCGATCAAATTACGAACAGTTAAACGTTCCAATTGAGCTTATCTCAAGACGTCGATCTTCATCAAATCTATTTCTTTCTGCAATTCATCGTGATTGAGTGTTCCGGCGGTTAGCGCATGACCTTCTCAATGTTTCCAACCATCAGATCGGGTATACGTTAATTTATGTCGTAACAATGTACCGATCAGCTCGTTACATAAATGTCTCATATTGGAAAAACAATATATTTTCAAACGGCAAATGAATCGGTTAATAACAAACTTATTTGAAATCATAAAAAAATATTTGAAAAAAGAAATATAAATATATCACAATACACAATGAATAAAAGGGGTTTGTGACTTTTTTATCCACGAAATTGGAGGGCGGTCGCCGAGCAACGGCTCATTTTCACCGTCGTGGGCGGCGTGGCCGGTTAATTGGTGGCATTGTTGAGCCGCTCGCGAACCCAAGTAGAGGATTTTGATAAACTTTGGCGAATTTGTACGGTTGCCAGGTTGTTGGCGCAACTGCTTGTTAAATTATTATTATATTTAAAATAATTATTAAACATTTAAACTAAACTTATTTCGCTAACCCCATCAACTGTTGTTTGCTGCCGCGTTCATATTATGCAACTTTTGTTCACACCCAACAAACACTACGGCCGTAGGTACACGGCGCGTAATCTACAACGCGATTTTTAACCACAGTCAATAGGTTTGTTTGAATGCAGGAATGCTCTATAAGGACTAATATTAGAAGTGGGTAATTACTTAAATCATCAAGTTCGATCAAGATCATCATAACTTTAGATTTGTGTAAAAATAATAAAATATAACTTGTGGTGAGTAAAAATAATAAAATATGACCCTTTGTGGGTCGACTCCGGTGGTTTGTGGTTTGTGGTGGCCACCGTCTCACACATTACTCGTACTGCCTTATACCAGCAGTGTTAATCGCTGCTGTATTCTGGGTAAGCCGAGGGCATCCAACTTAGTCCTCAGGATTAGCAAAGTATCTGTGGCTGAATTCAGGTAGGACTCTAATCTTATCTGGAGTTATCACAATCGTCTATGGGCAGTGGTAGCCACTTACCATCAGGTTGACTGCATGTTCGTTTGCTACTTTATTTTGTTATTTATTTGTATCTTACAAATTGTAACATTTCATTTGACTCACTATGAGGATAGTTTCCTTTTCCTTGTGGCGGCGGCGGGCGCGGCGGGCGCGGCCGACGCGGGCGGCAGCGCGGACAGCGGCGTCTCGCACGTCGCCATCTCGAACCCGTTCGAGCTGCAATCACCACCACCGTGCATTATGACTACCACACATTAGCCGCTGTCCCGATAGGTACGGATCTCAAAGTGAGATGGGAGGCCAAGTGCGGTGCACTTCACACCCCCTCGACTACTTTTAGAACCAGAGCTGGATTAACCCTGTATGGGCCTGTAGGCAATACAATTTTCGGGCCCCTTTTCTTTACCTACTCGGACTGACTAAATAATGTTTTCTTTTTTTGCCTTCTACCCACATTCCTGAATACAATTCCCGATATAGGCATGGATGACGTCCTAAGGGCGGGTTCAGACATACGCAGGCTCTATGCGTGCTCAACGCGGGTTGGCTGCGTGTTAGTACGGAGTCTTCAGTGGGCCCCTGTCGATCCTGGGCCCCTAGGCAGTTGCCTACTCTGCCTTAAGGTTAATCCGGCTCTGTTTAGAACTCTCAGGCGTGCGGGTTTTCTCATGATGTTTTCGGTCTCCGTTTAAGGAAATAATTATTGATTTTTAAAATGCACAAAAATTTTAAAAGTCTGCGATCTGTGTCAGCGATTTAAATAGCAGACGGCTCAGTATGAGGGGCTGACTTTTTAGGCTATAACTAATCTCTTAATCTTATCTAACCTACACCCAAATATAACGTCATCGATAGACAATTATGTATTTGAGAAATAACAGCAATCGCACCTAAAGCAGCGAGATTATCGAAGATAAGGGCGAGGGGCCTCGCCCCGGTGGGTTCTTATGATTCCTTAACTTTATATAATCTAATTATACCAGCTGTAACTAGTACCAAAATATTAATAGTCAGTTAATTTTGACATAAATTTAAATCCAAAACAATCGCCGAAGGTGTGGGAATCTAATTTAAGATAGAATATAATGTGGCTCGTGGTACAAAAGTACGATGCGGTCTCGTGTTCTAAACTGCCTCGTGCATTGCAAGGAAATATGGTTACTAAATTAAAAGCATTTAAAGTTTTATAAGTAGTTCACGACCACTAGTATGCGGCCACTTTTAAGACAAAGTCCGGAGAAGTTACTTGTATATAAACAGTCGTTGTAATTTTTATATAATTCTGAATCACTCATTTGAATGAATCATTGAATCATATGAATTTGTAGGGTAGGGTTTGTTTTTTAAGTTTCTTACCTAAGCCTCTCTTCCCGTCTGTCACACGACTCTATCTCCTGAACACTACATAGCACTTGAAGTTTTTACAGAGTAGTTAGTAGACCGCTATAACAACAAATACTAAATAAAAATAAAATAAGGTTAGAAATAAATGGGGGTCGGCGTACAATAAACCGCATACAATGGATTTACTGGCCGCAAGCGCAGGCTCTCTCGCTCGCTGAGCTACTAAATAGCCACTAATGCAACCGGATGACTTGATTTGCCGTTTCTTAATTCTGGGACGCTTTTCAGAAGTATGGGAGATTCGGTAAATGAAAATACTTCTTTTCCCAGAGGCTGTCAGTACAGAACTCCTTTATTCAACAAATCTTACTACTCAGTCCTTAATCTATATGTGGCTCCATAGCTATTCTGCCTATATCAATACATAAATTTGTTTATAAAGTCGCCTGGCTCGCCGTTAAGCTAACACGCTTGTAAGTTGCAACATATACATATGTGCACGACGTGCTTTGCGCGATTTGTAATTTATGAAACTAGATGTTTGGCAGTGAAATTTATTTGCAAGCTGGGCATTTACCTATATGGCCCTTTTCCGCGTTTGGGCGAAGTCCGAATGGCGATGGCTCGATACCAACACAAATTCCTAATTAATATGCTTTTATTAGCTTCAGACGTATGTATGTTAGTATGTAACGGAATCTTTGAACATGATTTTAACCCCCTTCAAAACGTCGGATTAACTTGAAATTTGGCATACTTATTAAGGACCGATGACAATTCAATATTTTAAACATTCTGACCCGTTATCCTTACCAGGATAATCAGGATCAGCGATTTTTGTTTTCCTGAGACCCGGAAGGTCTGCGTTAAGACCAATAAAGGAATCTACCAGGCGCGCCGATCACCTAACCTAACCTGACCTGACCTGACCTGACCTGACCTCAACTTCGACGCGTCCGTTGTTAATAGCATCATGAAGCGGTGTCTCATCATCCTTATTCAACATCTGCACCTTCCTTTAACAAGATTTCCACTATTTCATTGTTCCCATTTCTTGCTCAGATTTCAGCTCATCGTCATAGTCACAACTTATATTATTAACTCGAGCTGTAAAATTAATTAAACTACTAACAGTTTTAAAATCTCTGCAGGCAGCAGCAACACAAAGAGAAGAAATTCTAGAATTATTTTTGATATTAACATCATCATGCTGTAATATTAAATCGATGATTGGACGACGTCCTTTTGAAATGGCTAGATGTAAAGCAGTTGACCGTTTTTCTCTTGAGTATTGCCATCAGCGCCTGTTTTTAAAAGATGCTCTATCATCCTTTTTCCGTGATTACTTTTATCCAAGATAGAGGACCTGGGATATGGTATAAATTATGAAAGAAACCAGTTAGCATTGGCAATTCGGATGTCATTCAACAACTCCTCTGGGATTTTCACGTTAACAATAAAAATAAACACCAATGTAAAACACCACTTCATACAGCTGTGTTAAACAATGACCCAATATTCATTTTTGCACTGCTAAGCAAAGGTGCTGATGCTGATTCGAAAGATACACTTGATAATACGCTACGTAATAATCGTTAAAATAATCGCTAAAATAATCACTAAAAAATGAAAAATAAATAATAGTTAAAAAAAACTAAAAAATACGCTTTTATAAAAAATTCGACCAAAAAATGAAAAATAAATAATAGTTTAAAAAAACTAAAAAAATACACTTTTTATAGAAAATCCAACTAAAAAATAGAAAATATATATTTTTTTAATTTGAATTAAGAATATTTTTATCTTATTTACACTATTCTTAATTCAAATTTTAAAAAAAATATTTTCTATTTTTTAGTTGGATTTTCTATAAAAAGTGTATTTTTTTAGTTTTTTTAAACTATTATTTATTTTACTAAGCTACTTCGCGTAGTACTAAGAATTTGCACCTTCAATTAAGCAATTAAAACAACTATCCCTAAAGCTATCAGTCAAAGTGGACCTGAAGATGTTGTGGATGAGCCTGATAATGATTTCCCTAATGATGGATTTTTTTGGAATAAATTAAAAAGGTATTCATTCCAATCATCTATTGATCTCAGCATAGATACATGTAAGTTGTAGGTAGATATATTATAAAGAGTGAGTTTCCTGGTCAGACAAGGAAGACAAACCGCAGGCGAACGATTGAGTGGCGATATAGTAGGCATCGCACGGCACGACAAACACCTACCAATTAGGTATATCAGTTCTGATTCAGTGGGAGGGAGACCTATTCAAAAACATAATTATTTAAATTGTTCATCTGAGGTGTTTCTGATCTGACGATCGAAGTAGGTAGTAGCGAGTGCAGGATACTCACAAGTGCGATGTCTTTTTCTTGCGCGCATCGTGGTGGTGCTGCTGTAGCGGCTGGAGCTGCATGGGCACGTGCGCGGCGGCCAGCGCGCCGCCCTCCGCGCACGCGCCGCCGCCTCCGCCCCCCGTCAGCTCGTACGGCGACGCGCCCGTGCTCGACCAGGAGAAACAACCACACGTTAGTTAGTCCACACATGCATGCACAAACGTCCTTGTAGCTACGATGTGACAACACAATGGTTTTTTAATAATATTCAAATAATACTTTATCTTAAAATTAGTGAAATTGACTATATTGTCGTATCGTCTCTTATTTTTTACACTAATTTGATAAACCATCTTAAATAAAAGTGAAATCTTATAATCAATTACATACCTAAATATTCAAATATAAAATATCTTGATAGAGGTAAGCAACGATAATGGTTTTTCATTTAAATTTATTTTGTGCTAAGATGATCTATAAATTAAAATTTGAGGACACAATGAAATATATTCAATCTTACTGTATCTAAATTCTTTACTAGCTGCCCCGGCAAACTTTGTACCGCCTCAAAATCTATTTATCAAATATATTTCATATAAAATATAGCCTATGTTACTCGTGGATAATGTAGCTTTCGAATGGTGAAAGAATTTTTAAAATCGGTCCAGTAGTTTTTGAGCCTATTCATGACAACCAAACAAACAAAGTTTTCCTCTTTATAATATTAGTGTAGATATTAATATTTAATCGTTTGAGACGGCTATAGTTACGAATACTGCTCTTTACTAAGAAACCTCACAACAAATGAAGTTTGGCGAGAAATTGTTAAATTTCAATGTATAGGCCAAGTATTGGATAGATTGATTATGAATAACGGGCTTAGATCAATAGGTACGTCTACCATATAATCTGGCTCAAACAAAAGGTACTTCCAGTTTTATCACATTTTACACACAATAATACCTACCTATAAAAGATTTATCAAAATATATAGGTAGGAAAATTTGTTAAAAGGAAATGAACGACGTGAGAAATATTCGCTCACAAAGGGTCCTGCTACAGACGATTTACCTAATTTATCGAGAATTTATATTATAACAGCACCTGTATTGTATTTTTGTATTGACGCCATGCGAGATCTATTTTTTGTGGAAATATCCTCGACAATTTGGGACGTCTCGAGAAATCCGGGGCAGCATTGTTGAAAACGTATAAAAGTCCATTACGTAAGAGATAAATAATTCATGCGACTGTTTAACTCATAATAATTATTAAGTAATCAATATTATTTACACTCACTTCATTGATGTGGCATACAGTTCAACTGTAGTAGGAAGACAGTTGATTTTTTTTACAATCCATTTTCTACTAAAACTGCTATACATAATAAACACAAATAAGAACAATAAAACAATATAATTATACGTTGTTCACGTATCATTCATCATCATCCCAACGCTATCTATAATGATAGATACCTACATTGTCAGAAAATAGTGATGGCCTATGTAACTATTCAAGCCTAAAGGACTACCCTTTAGGCTCAAATAGATGGCGTTGTTTCATATAACTAAGTATAGTTGAAAATAATGAAATGAATATAAATAAATATAGTTTAAAAAACTAAAAAACACCTTCTTATGATAAAATCAACTAAAAAGCAAAAAATAATCTTCAATCTAGGAATCAATTAAGGTACAGTAAATAGTAGAACCCTTTGTGGTTCGACTCCGGCGGCACCACCGCCACACCTATTTCTACCTAATAACAGCAGTGTTAGGCGCTGCTGTGTTCCGGTTTGAAGGGTGTGGTAAGGGAGACAGACTTTTCCGAGGCGTTCCAGCTTAGTCCTCAGGGGTAGCGGCGCATCTGTGGCCGACCTCAGGTAGGAATACCTAATCCAATCAATCTGGGGTTGATTACAGATGTCCATGGGCGGTAGTATATATTTATGGCGGCGGCATAAATTTGTAGGGCGAGAAAGAATTTAGTAAAAATTAGAATGCGAAACCTCATAGATCGAATCCAGTGTACAGTGTGGTCAACTAGCCACGGAGGCATGAGGCGAGGGCGGCTTGCGGAGCGGCGCGGAGCGGAGCACTGGCGGCGCGCCGGCACCCATCAATCATAATATGATTTACAATAGTGCCGCTTCCGCGCACTCAACAATATTACGTCTCATATTGCCCTAACTACGTCAGTCAAATCAAAGTTGCCAATTTTCAATTTAATTATTTGATTCTTGAAATCTTTAATTTCAATTCTTTTATTTTCTCCGACGTCTTCGTGAAACAGAAATAAGGTACCTAAACACTTTTTTTTTACATAATTGTCAAGCCAGTGAAAAGGTTAGTTGCCTAATGAATTCATTTTCACGGAATACAAAATGACTCTATATGGAAGTAGGTATGGCGCTAGGTAATTTGACACTGTTCCTGTAGTTCCGGGACCAGAATAGGGCTACAGTATCCTCTGCCTGTCGTAAGAGGCGACTAAAAGGGGGCTTCCGGGGTTGCGGACGGCAAGAGTGGGAGCTCAAACCGCCCGGCCAGCGACCCCGGGACGGACGGCGGTATGTGTGGTCGCATACCGTCGTGCACACCAGACGGTGTGGTGAGCATCAAGCTCACCTGGGCGGAGCCCGACGGGGCACAGCGCTAAGAGGACTCCGGTTGCGTTCCTTTGGAGATCCCGGAGTCCTCTACGCTGCGCCGAGGACGGCCACCGGGGGGGTTTTAGTGCGTCCCACGTGAGTGAGTCCCACATAACCCTGTGTCGCTCCCACGCCACCGGGTATAATTTCGCAATGTTTTTATTGGAAATAGCTCTTTAATCGCTTATTGGAAAATTACAAATTCAAATTCAAATCAGTTTATTTGTGAATAAGGTAAACATGATATAATGGCTGTTGGGTGTCAAAACAATTTTGGACGATCGCTTATTCTACCACTTAGTGGCTTACAAATATATATATGTAGGTTGAACAATCTAATTTTAAATTCAAAATTCGTATTTTCATTATAATAAATTCCAAACAATTAAAATATTTATAATACATGTCAATGGGAATATCGTCAAGGTAAATTAAATAATGATTAAAAGTAAAACCATGCACTTCGTTACAAATCGGAACGGCTACTGTTGTCACTTAAGAACGTATTTAAACTGTAATAACATTTGTTTAATAAATATGTTTTTAAATTACTTTTAAATATATTAATATTCTTGCAACATCGTATAGACTCTGGTATGTTATTATATATAATTGGAGCTCTTCCGTAAAAACTTTGACAAAACAGGCGTGTATGACTGGGAAGTGACGCTAGTTTATCTTTATGCCGTGGCCCTGAACGGAACTGAAACTTATTAATATTTGTTTTCACAAAAACTGCACATTCATATATGTAAAGTGAAGGTAGAGTAAGTATCTGCAATTTTTTAAAATAAGGTTTGCAAGAATCTCTTTGGTTTAGATTACATATTGCTCTGATACATCTTTTTTGGGCTTTGAACACAAGCTCTCCATTGGTAGAGTTTCCCCAAAATATAACTCCGTATCTTAAAGTAGTAGCAACGAAACCATGGTAAGCCGTTAATACAGTTGACTCATTAACTAAATTTCGTAGTTTACGTAGCATATATGAATATTTACTTAATTTTTTGCATACAGCGTCAATGTGAGATATCCAATTCATTTTATTGTTAATGTTTAAACCTAAAAATTTTATTCCCTCTGTGTCGTCAATTGGAATTCCATTATAATTAATATTTAATTTGTTTTTTGTTTGTTTTCATAAACATATTACGTTTATTACGTATTACGTAAAGGAAATATGTTTATGAAAATGATTTTCTAATTATATAAATGATGATTTTTTTAATTATAGTTTTTAGTTTCTTACCTACCTATCGTTTTTTGAAAGAAAAAAAACGCAACATATACGCCCGTTATTAATAATCAATCTATCCAATGCTTTGCCTACGAAATATCAAAATTTGACAATTAGTGCCTACAAGATCCTGCCTATTACCAAAATCCCTTTTATCTAAAAGTTTTTTATTTGTACGAAAAACATAGATAAATAATAAACATACCCAAGTAATTATTTGTCTCGAGTAATAGATAAAAGTATTAAATAGGTAAATGCATCTAATACTGATTATGATTATACATTCCCAGTAGATGAGTAGCGCGCGTCGTTCGAGTGCAAGGCTAGCGTTACGTAACCGATACATTCCGCTACTGATGTAACTCGCGTAAACTTATAAATATCATTACAATAATATTATATATATTTTTATACCGTATTATTCATATTATGGCTCGTGATACACTTAACAAAGTGATAGCAAGTGGCCAAAGTTTTCTTTGTCCCTAATAGTACTCGCCTGCACAAGGTTGGTTTGAGGTTCAGGAAGAAATTATGTTTATCTCAATCAGAAATGACAACCCAAAGATAAATATGGACGAAATATTATTATTAAATGTAATTTCTTAAATGTTCGACGGAATTGGCAATCGAGATGATTGTGTGAATGTATGTAAATAACAGTGGTAGGGGCGCGTGTGGTGGTGACGGCGTGCGACCTTGCACCGCTTCTCCACAGCTGCAGCTCGCCTGCCATCACCCGCGCTCTAACAGCTCTACGTTGCAATTAACGATAGATATACGTAACTACACGGAAACACGACATATCTTATGTACTCTGTCTCATGTAGGTTTATATAGTGTAAATAGGATTGTATAACATCTCAACTAGGTATTCTTACTCGTACTTATTGGGTAAAAATGTGATTATGAATTTTTCAGTTACCTTTAGGCATATTCGATTCGTTTCGTATATTACGTTTAATTTTTCTTTGTTATTTTTCTATTTTATTTTCTAAGTTAATCGTGCATATTTCATCCCAAGCACCAGAATCTATTTTAACTCTGTACCTGCTCAATGTAAATTCAGGGAAGTAGTTTGACAATTAAACATAAAAAATGTTGTTACAGTAGACGGCTTCGGTGGAAGTTTACAGCTTTGGATAATAATTATATTAACGTACATACTGTAGTTGTAAAGGTTAGGCAGGTAAGACTTAAAATAATTTAACATTATTAAATATGTAATAATTATGTTTTTATCACTCAAAATACAAGCGATGTTCTTGAAATATATTAAATTTTCCCCTTTTGGTTGATAACAACATGATAATGTTTATCCCCGAAATATAAAGGTTAAGACAATGATAGCCTAGCTGACTTTACCTGCACCCGTGCCAGTTACCTACCTACTACAGAATATTAAAACATATATTAACCATATGCTACCCAAATGTTTATTAAACTTACCTATTTATCGCATGATGCCCTTACTTACCTAGCTGTATGAAATATTTCACTACTCCTATCCTCAGCTGTATCATATTTTTTTTATTTGTATCATAAATTTTTTATTATCGAAAATGAAAATTTTCTTAATAAAAAATGTACCTAATGGAAATTATTATTTTACACACTTTAAAATACTGCGTTAAGTAAATACAGGGTGTTCTATAACATTTAACCACCCTTATCCCTTCGTGATTTTAAACGGGCTTGAGTTCCTCATTGTGCAATAATATCAAAATTAAAAAATCTTTTTAAAAACAAGCTTTTATTACTTGTTAATATAAAAGAACTAAAAAGTGTACAATAATAACGCGATGTATTAAATACTTGCGTTTTTATATCAGACACATTTTTTATAAATAAAAGCGCGTTAGTAATGCAATAGTTATGTATAGGTAAGTATATCAGTTATGTACCATGTTACACACCTTTTATTATAGGTATCTAGGTAAATAAACAACGCAAGAAGCAAAATCGCCTCATAACATGTTTATATTATTATATCAAAATTACGATAATTATTAAACCAGTTGCTATCAAAACAAAAACTTAGATATAATAAGAACAGGTTTGTGAATAAAAACATGCAAGGCCATATACGACGCAAGATTCGCTACAAGTTTAGGGTAGATACACACTACCGCAAAATTGTACTATCGTAAAAGAAAATCATGTTAGCTCAGTGCTTGCAACTCGGCCTTAATCGGTGGGTTCGAGGTTCAATACCCAGGCCAATGATTTTTGAAAGAGTTATGTGCGTATTAGAATTAACTATCACTTGCTTTATTGGTAGATGAAAAGTGGATGCATAGCGGGGAAACCTACATAATGTGCAGTACATGCCATATTATGGCAATACTAAAATATTTTTCACCGTAATGTTGGATTTGATACGAGTTTTTTGTTTACGAGGGGAAAACCTTCAAAAGGTACCCTATGCCGTGGGAGCGACACGGGGTTATGTGGGATTCTTACCGCACTAAAACCCCCCCGGTGGCCGTCCTCGGCGCTGCGTAGAGGACTCCGGGATCTCCAAAGGAACGCAACCGGAGTCCTCTTAGCGCGTTGCCCCGTCGGGCTCCGCCCAGGCGAGCGTGGAACTCGCCACTCCGTGTGATGTGCACGACGGTATGCGACCACACATACCGCCGTCCTTCCCGGGGTCGCTGGCCGGGCGGTTCGAGCTCCCACTCTCGCCACCCGCAACCCCGGAAGGCCCTTTTAGTCGCCTCTTACGACAGGCAGGGGATACCGTAGCCCTATTCTGGTCCCGGAACTACAGGGACAAATACGAGTAGTACCTGCAAACGCTTCATACGTTGTTATTACATCAAAAGGAGACAACAGCCATTAATATTACATACAACAATAGAAATGTATGAAAATTATTGTAATAATTTTTGTAAGGCAACACTAAAATATTTTTCCTAATGTACGAATACGAACTAATGCCTCATGCAGAATACGCACGTCAAATGGTGCCAACAGCCTAAAATGTTCGATAATAATGCACATGCAGCAGACTTTAAATGTGTCTGACAAGATGTTAAAACCATCGAAACTCTGAAATGTCTGGCTGCTGAGGTAATGTATCTTTATATGTCCCCAAGTATTGTATATCAATTTTAGCTTTTATACTATGACGTAAGTATACCTATAATTTATCGATGTTTAGGGGTGTCTGGCAATGGAAAATTGTGATTTCTAATCGTATTCCCTCCGAAATTATATAAAAAATGAGCTTCACACTTTAACGTAACTTAGTGCTCTTTTATACACCTTTGCTTCCTCCTACGTCTCTACGTAACCATCATCCATACTCCATAGTCGCGGCTCGTTCTTATGTGTGTTGGGGAAGTGCACAGATAATCTTTCAGCTTTTATAAAATGACGAAGGTCTGGCCGTCGCTGGCTCTTACTCTATAAGATATTACATAATGCAAAGTAAGGACCACTAATTAACCACTAAGTTTACTTCGACGGCCATCCGAAGAGGTTAATATCGGAGCCCAGCGTTGGGCACTGATCCCTCGTGGTGGATTGCAGTCAGCGGGCGGCGGACGCGGGGGCGTGGCGCGCGTCGGGCGGGTTCTTCGCGATCACGCCCACGCACTTATTACTTGAGTCTGCTAACCACGCGTCGCCATGACTACCAAGTAAACAATACGATAATCTGATTATGCAAGGTGTAATGTGTAATCCGTGCCTTCAGACAAATTTGTCAATGATAACCAGCATTACCGGCTTATATTGAAATCATATAAATGTTCTGAAATTTCAAATAGTCTGGAATACCTAAGTATCGCATGACGCTCCGAATATATGTAGAAATGAATCGCGTCGCCATAGCAAATTGTACGACTACACCTGCTCGGAACAACTTCAGAGCGGACTAGCAGTTTGGCGATAACTATACCTTTTTTTTTGTTTACGGGGGGGAAACCTTCAAAAGGTACCCGACGACGTGGGAGCGACGCCGGGTTATGTGGGATTTTTGCCGCACTAAAATCCCCCCGAAGGCCGTCCTCAATGCTTGTTGGAGAACTCCGGGATCTCCGAGGGAACACAACCGGAGTCCTCCAAGCGCGATGCCCCGATCGGGCTCTGCCCTGGGGGAGCACTTTTGGCTCCTCCCACACCGTCTGGTGTTTACGACGGTATGTGTGGTCGCATCGGTTGGTCCTCCCCGGGGTTGCTTGCTGGACGGTTCGAGCTCCCACGCTTGCCGCCCGCAACCCCGGAAGGCCTCTTATGACAGGCAGGGGATACCGTAGCCTATTCCCGAGACTACAGGGACATGGCGATAACTATACCTCCCATCGAAATCATAAACAAAATTGCAAAGTGACTCTAGTTGTACCTAAGTAGTAGCGGCATGAGTATAAATACAATATGCCAGAACGGTTTTTACGAGACGTTATCTTAGATAATTGAGCTTTTCCGTTTTTTAAACATCGGGCCATACATCACGGTGAGTTGCCAGGTGATACATTGTTTGAGGTTCGCAGTTTCAGGGAAATAGGTGACACAAAGACCTCGCGGCGGCGGCGGCGGCGGCAGCAATAGGGCTTCTGCACACTATCGATCGAACGCGCCGCTTAATACAATAACACTAATTAATTTAACAATCGCACTATTCGTCCCGGCCTCTTACCGTCCCCGCGCCGCCAAGGTAGCTACGAAACGAGTTGCGATTGTAAAATCCCGAAAGTCGTACATTTTATCTGTGACTTAAATAGGCACATTCTACAATTTAACAGAACATTGATGATTTAAATGAGAAAAACCTGCGATTTAATCTTAAATTCTTGCGCAATCTAATAAGAAAAGTAAACACCTACTTAAGACGCTTAACATGAACTATTTATAACCGACATACCTATTCATTAATGGGTGTAAAAAACGCGACAATGGATTTCATCACGTCGACAATTTACTTGACATCCTACACGATAACACAAACAATATTTTTATATAAGTATACTAGTAGCTGACCCGGCAAACGTTGTGTTGCCATATAAATAAAAAAATGTTAAGGGTGAACAACTTTTATCATTTAGGGGTATGAAAAATAGATAGTAGCCGATTCTCAGACCTACTGAATATGCATAAAAAATTTGGTGAAAATCGGTAAAGCCATTTCGGAGGAGTACAGTAAGAAAAATACTGTAAAATAATATACAACGAATATAAGTAACTTTTATTACAGATAAAATTTTAAGTAATGAACTAAAAAAAATGCATTGTAACAAGTTTATTTTTTTGCTTTGTTCTTAACTAAATATTTCTAATAAGGAAACATTTTTAATGAAAACAATTGAAAAAAATCGTCAGCAATAAATGACGCAGATCGTATACAAAAAAATAAATTTGAAGGTTAGGATGGTTATTAAACAACACACGTGTAAATTTGATAAGAAAATTTATCTATACTAATATTATAAAGAGGAAAACTTTGTTTGTTTCATTGTAATGAATAGGCTCAAAAACTAATGGATCGATTTTAAAAATTCTTTCACCATTCGAAAGCTACATTATCCACGAGTGACATAGGCTATATTTTGTATGAAATATATTTGATAAATAGATTTTGAGGCGGTACAAAGTTTGTCGCGTCAGCTAGTAAGAAATATACTCACTACGATTCCCACTCAATTCGAAAAATGTATAGCTTTTTATACACACTTCAAAACTCTTTTAACACTCAAAACCTCTTGATTTAATATTTGATTCAGCACGTGTTCGAAAATAACTCAATGATAACAAAATATGTTTTTCAATTCGATCGCAGCGCCAACTGTTGGGAAAAACTATCATTAAAATAGATTATTTAATATTTACTGCGATGGTAGCGAAGTCTGTCGAATCAAATGTGAAACATTCCAAAAACAACAACTACTTACCTACGAATTAAAAATTAATTAAAACAACCTTTTCCCACAGACTAAATTGTGAATCTAAACCATTTTCAAGTCCCCTTGAACACACAGAACAAATTTCATCAAAATCAGTCCAGTCGTTTAGGAGGAGTTCAGTGACATACACACGCACATAATAAATATATATATAAAGATAACGGAGCAGTGAAATGTTTGTGGACACAGCAAAATGCAGTACAAAATACCTATTTACATTAAAATACATTTTGTCCACGCGGTTTGTGCAATGTGCGTATCGTATTTTATATGCTTATACAGTTAAATTGGACGTAGAGAAAATCGCAGTTATGTGTACTTTTGTTCTTAAACGCAAAAACTTTGAGTAAAAACAATAAAGCATGCGTTCATCATTTTATATTAAACCGTAAATAAAATAATATGTTCTTTTTCCAAAATTTCTGTACAATTTAATTGTACACAATAGACCAGTGCAAAAAGCCTTTAAAAAGGTAAAAAGATATTTCAATAGGTTTCATGCTGCTATATTTTTTTTGGTTTCGATAATTATCTACCCTGGTAGATATACAACAACAATTTCATACGTTCTACAGGTAGTAATACAATAGTACCTATATTAGTATAATTTTTTCCACTACCGTAGTGTCAGTAACATCTTTTGATGATTCAAAATCTAATACAATTTTGTAGCTTTAATCATGAATGCATAAAATGAAAGTTCTTTTAAGTTTGCGACTTCCTTACTTATAATTATAATTTAGTAATATAAAATAGGCAATATAATTATTGTTACTCTAAACAAAAACGCATACTAATTTATTATTGTACTATTAATGTAGCATAAAAAAACAAATCAAAAACCTTTATTTCAAAGTCAAAAATATCAGCGAACTTGACAACATTGCAATATGCGAGCTAATTCGTTTGCATAAAGGGACAACCGGCGGCGGGCGGATTAGAGCCCACTAGGTCTGTACTATCGCTACTCCGGTTGTGTTCCATCGGAGAACCCGGAGTCCTCCACCAAGCGCCGAGGACGGCCACCGGGGGGGTTTTAGTGCGGTAAAAATCCCACATAGCCCGGCGTCGCTCCCACGTCGTCGGGTACCTTTTGAAGGTTTCCCCCTCGTAAACAAAAAAAAAGGTCTGTACTATCGCTGTCCGCGACCTATCAATAGAAATAAATGAGTGTAGGTAATATCTGACGGAAGACCCACATTACACAATATGCAAATTGACAGTAATTATTTAATATGATTGAAACAATTAGAAATGTTGGAAATTTCTGAACTTGACTAAAAAATTAAAATAGGTAGGTATACATAGTTAGCACAATGGTGTTTCAAGGTCACTGCTCTAGGACATGATCATTGATCATAGGTACCTTGACACCACTAAAGCCTGTATTGAAGGTGTAGGTCGTGGCAAAATTCTATAATTTACTATAACTATATATATCTATAACTTACTATTTGATATTTATGCTAAGATTATAAATTAATATTTAATTAAAAGACATTTGAAGGCATCAAATAAAGTATATATTGAGTGAGTACATAATTGTAGTAAAATAAGCTTTAGGTATGTATAGATTTTATATTGGGAGCTCCATAAAATACATGTTAGAAGCAGCGGATAAAAGGGGTTCCTGAAATATTTTCACGTATTTGGGGGGCTGTGATATAAAAGCAATTGAAAAATACTGACTAAGGGGACCATCTAAAACGATATAATTATAAAATATTAAAGAGCATGTAAAATTATCTATCAGCGAAAAAGTTTTGTAAAATATTGATATGAAATAAAAATGAGTGTGTGGAGATGCCTTCCTAGCAGTGGAACGCTGATAGCTTAAAGAATGAAGGTAAATTTAATCAGCGAAATAAACCCTATACGTAAGTACCTATAAGGTTCTTGCTAATAAACTTTGCAAGTACGCGAAAAAGCTCCTATTACATAAAACCTAAATATAAAAGAGTTGTTATGATGTTATATAAAAGCCAACTTCTCCATTGTGGGCGGTGTGCGGAGTCCGGACTGTTTGAGCTTGCGCAACCGTTGTATAACTTTCCTCCTTGTTGCTTGATTTTCAGACGTTGATGCTTACGGGTGTGTAGCTAAATATATTTTTCTGTTACGTCTCAACATTTTCCTTATAAAATAATTTCAACATTCGAGACAAATATTTTTAGCTCAACGTAATAGATTTGTGTAGGCTTTATGAATTGCCGCAGACTTCAATCCTACGTAGGTTTTTCCTAAAGTTACCTAACATCACGTTCCTAAAGTTACGCAACAAATATAATTTTGCTAGTTCTAAGCCCTTCACCCACGTTCCTTTACCTACTACCTACCTAAATGATACTATTTCGGAATATGTTGGTTATTAGGGTTTGGTCGAACATTATCAACTTAACATGAAGAGATTGTATAACAATTGAATATGGAATGAAAATTATATCGCCATCAACCCATTACTGTCCCATTGTTGGACACGAGTCTCCTCTCAAAATGTGAATGAGGAGAACATTCGAATGGAATACGAAGTGTTACCGGCAGAAATCTTATGGAAAGTCGTGGAAAATATGATAAAACGGACGGATGATTAATTTTGCGCCACCCTCGATAATGTATATGTGCGTCATATATGCCAAGTTTACACTTCAAAGCCAATATCAAAGTTTGACCTGTCGAAATTTTCAAGAACATTACAAATAGTGAACAATATTGATAAGTAACTACGATAGCTTTCATGATTACTGTTATTAATCTAATCAATATTTATGTTAATCCTATGTTTGTAATTCAGTGCCAATACTTTTATGTATAATCCTAATTAAGAAATCCAACTGTGGAAGAGCGAGGCGTTCCTATCACAAGTGTCTCTGACTACTTACCAGGAAGCCCCGACTACTAGTTTTAAGGATGATTCCTAAATAAATGCATTCTTATTATTATTTTTTGATGTGAAACATCTATAGCCGCACGTAAAACCGATTTCTGGCGTGGCGACGCATACCGTGGCGTCGCCACGCTATACGATGGTATATATATACAGTCTATATGCAGTAGTGTGTACGGTGTGGCGACGCGTCGCCATGCGCAATAACTATTAACGAAGTCACTGATTAAACGAATTAAGTAGTCACGATTTGAAATAAATTCGTAAATTTTTGTATTTAATGAAAATAAATGTTTATTCAATAAATAGTCATCGTTATCTGGAAAAAAATCGTAATATTTTATTTTATCATTATGACATATTTAGTTCCTATCACAATATGTTCTTTTCTGCATATTACTTTTACAAAATAATGTCGATGTTTCACATCTGCCAGGCGTCCCGTGACGGCTCACATTTTTAATCATTGATTGAAACTCATCTAGTACGCCTACGCACATGTTAATTTAGCGGGACAAGCGCTAGTTAGGTAGTTATCTCAGGTAGGTATCACAGCTTGTCGAAGTCAATTGCGGATCGTTTAATTAACATAGCCTTGTGATGGATAGGAGTCGGGATCGACGTGGTCGTCGGAAGGTCATCCTGCCTGACAGCTATATTGATGTTACTTTCCAAATTGTCCATCTGTACTTTTTGCGTATTATAATTCCACCGGTGTAAGTATGTTTTCAAACACACGTATGGATTCGAACTTAATATTTTTTTAAAATGTGTGATACGTATTATGTTTAGGTAATGTCGTCCACAGGGAAGTAGATTACATAAACTCTATAAGTTTAGCTGTTGCGAAAATTGTGATCGACAATTAGTTTGGTAATGGAAAAGCCCTACAACGGACGGGTTAGACATAAAACTCTTCATATGATTAGATGTCTATCGAGTCGCAACAAAAAACTAGTTATCAAGAAAAAAATGACGTCAAATAGACAGAGATGAGAGTAGTGTGACAGAGATCGCAAAAAGACAATTGTAAAGGGTGAGCGATGTATTGGTGTTTTGCAAGGACGGCTTTGAATAGCGATGAGACATTGACTTGCAAAGTGTGCCGTGTGCGCACCGACCCACCAGACTTTACTAAAAAAAAACAAAACATAATAAAACAATCAATGTAAAACCATAGGCGACCAAAAGTTACCGACGTAGCTTAGAAAAATTGCAGGTTGAAATGAATAAGTGAGAAAGAATGGGAAAGAAATGTTTTCAAGTTAAGTGTAGAGAAGCATGATGATTGATTGATGTCTCAAAGAAACCATCGAGCAACCGTTCAAAGTGCAGGGTACAGGCACGACCTCAGCGGAACCATATACGCGAGGCCTACATCTGGAACTGTGGTATGCATTAGGAATATTAATTAGACGTAATAGATTTCAAAGGACAATTAAAATTATATACTGATGGGAAATAATACAAAAATATTTTTTCTCACAGAGGAGCATCAGAACACATTATGGGTAAAAAGAGGGGAACAAACAACAAGATACATTTATTTACCTGCTCAATAGAGATTGATAGAAGAGAAATCGAATATGTTGTAGGCGATGCTCAGTCTGGGTGGCAAAGAAATTAATTCAGCATATCATCACCGCCTCACCTACGCAACACCGGCGCTGCTTTCTCGCAGAAAAAACTATCTAACGATCTAAATATCCTTTTTGAAGTACAAAATGACAATATGAATGGGGTGTACGCCTTTTACGCAATAGATTTACAAAAACGATTTACTCAGGACTGATGAGCTGATGGCACGTAGATAAGCTACCGAGATACTTTCCTACCGCAATATTTTGGCGAGCTCCAACACCAGCCAACGAACACTTTAGGTTACACACAAATCTGCTATATCTAATTCGGGGACCAATGTCTGTATTTAGTATTGATTCGGTTTTACTGGAAATCATAATGAAGGGTTTTAATTGGCGTGCCAATCAAAAGTTATTCTTCGTTACTTTTAATTATTTGTTATTTCTATATTTTCTGCCAGGCACTTATCAGGTACGCAGGTATTACCTCTCAAGTAACAACATTCCAGTACTATGCCACCACGTCCTTGAAAAGGTAAAATCTCTACATAACATGTACTTTCCTTTTAACATATGTGAGAATTATATTTGGGTCAAGACCCACTGTGGCCAGCATATGTTATGAAAGATAAAATTTATTTACAAGTAATAAAACATCATAATTGTGCTACAGCTGTGAATTAAATATAAAAAAGGGAATTCATTTTAAGCGCGTTAGGTGCATTTATTACTTGTAAATATGTTATATTATAAATATTTTTTTCTTACATTATACCTACATACGAGTGTACCTGCATACGAGTAATTATAACCACGACATAACCTCAACAGTACGGAACTGTCTATGATTAAAAGCGTATTCCTAAGCGGTAGCGTTAACACAGATGTTAGGCGAATTAGACACACTATTGCAAAAACCCAAAACATTAAAATAGTTAAGACATATAAATATAATTATGTTTTTTTTACCATAAAACTTGCAAAAACTAAGTAAATACAATAATTTTCAATCAATATATTAGTATATTTGAAAGGCAAAATAAACATTATAAAGTATTTTTATTCAAATAATTTGAAATTAGAATACTTTATATACGAATTAGCCGAAGCCCGTTTTCGCTCGAGTCTCCGAGGGCTCTCCCGTAGGGATAATCGCGACCTCGTCTCCTTTACTTGCATTCAACTCTGTATGTCACGAGGATTCTCACATTCGTAATTGATGTCAAAACAAAATTTTTACCAAATCATAATAATTGGTTAATTCGTCAACTTAACATTTCTTACCTAAACACAGCGCGTTCTTGAACATTTTTTTACTACTTATAAAATTATAGGGATTATTACTGAGAAATTGAAGACACAGAGATGACCCAAACTAGTCGTAGGTCGTCTATATGTCTTTGGCTATATGTATTCTGAACTATATCACGGACCTTTTTCAGAATTTAGGTTTAGGTAATGTAGGTAAGAGTACCGGCGACAATTACCAATTCAATCGTAAATTTGAATGTTTTCTAGGTCGAAGGACGCGCTTCAGTGTGTTTCAGGCTGAACAGTCCGCACAAACAATTACTATTGTGTGTTGTTATTTTTTGTTACTATTTCGCGCCAAAAATCTGCCATTTTGCTTTTTTTCTCAAATACCAACCTATCTAAAGACACTTGCGTATTTGAGACAAATAGAACGCACCTTAACTGTCGAAATTCATCCCGCCGTTTGAAAGATCCCTTCCTTGGCAGTCGGGTAAAAATAACAAGCAATATCAATCATAAAGCGACATTAATTACAAGGCGCATAGATTGTCGCGTAGTAACAGCAAATAAAGGTTGGTGATGAAATAACAATAACAGTAGTTAAGGTGGCCGAGGCTGTGTTATGGTGCGCGGTCGGTTATCGCGCGGAACATAACAACCGGCCGGCCTGGCGACTTGCGCACGCCGCGCCGCTGCCGGCGTACGTTGTATGAGGTTCGCTCACACAGTTTGCTCGTGTATTTTTTTCTATTGCGACATGAAATTGCTCATAACGAGCTAATTTAATCGCCATTGTAGAATATGTCTAGCATATGAGATAGCGAACATACCTATGCCTAAATAATCATCTACGACTCGGTTGTTGGTCGTCCTTTTGAAGGTTTCCCCCTCGTAAGCAGTTTCTATGCGTCATTAGAATTGAAAACTTGAAGGTTAAAGTTTCGAACATAGCTTTCGGCAGAAGCTAAGTAAATTAAGTAAAAAAACAGAGGTAGCCATGAAGAATTCCACCCCATAACTCGTAGATCCCATAATAAGACCATACCCATATAATATAAGGTACGAAAGTACTGCAATCAAACACCCCGCAAATAAACTTGACTTATTCAAGTTCTAGACAAATCGCGTTTTCCCCAATTTTCTAGGAAATCTTGTCAAAAAGTCCCTTATATGTTCTATAGGAAAACCTTCCTAGTAGGATATGCTTTCTGTTAAGATTCCTACGTAACACGCACGGGAAGAGACGCGCGGGCGGAGGAGGCGGGCAACGTCATCGGCGCGGGCGGTGCGGTGGCGGTACGAGCCGAACACTACTCACGCTTGCGACCTCCGTCGGCCACGGACGATTTACTCTTAAAAATATTGTTTGACCGGGATAACCCTAATGTGATTAAGCGGCCTTATTAAACCAGCATTCTACAGTCTACTTTTTGATTTTAGTCCCAGGACCCTAACACTTTCAAATAACCAAAACCCCATCCAAATTGGATCAGTAGTGTCTGAGAAAATGGTGGCCTAAGTTTACATACATACATAGCGGTCGAATACAGCTTTTTAAAGTCGGTTAAAAATAAGAAACTGACAGAGCATTTTTAGCGTTCCGTACCTAAAGGGTAAAAACGAAACCCTATTACTAAGCCTCCGCTGTCTGTCCGTCGGCCCTATGTCCGTCTGTCACAGGCTTCTATCTCCTGAACCCTTGAAAGTTTTACAGAGTATGTATATGGGTGACCGCTATAACAAATAAATTAAAAAGAAGTTCAAAATACATGACGCAAGAAAGCGGTTTCTTTCGACATTTTTCGCTAATAGGTGAAAATTTTGAAATTTCCACAACACATTTACTTTCAATGGCTACTACAATACGGAACGCTCCGTGTGCGAATTCGACTTGCAATTGGCCAATTATTAAATGATATTTTGTCGTAACTTTTGTGGTTTCGTTATCACGTAAATATAATTATTCTATGTTTGTTACGGAGTGCTTTAGAAAAGCAGACGACCGAGCACACTGGCTGGATATGCAGCCATGAAGTAACGACTAAGAAGCAGTTAAATTTCTAGTAAGAGGTTCTGTTTTTTGGATGAATTTGGTATTTTAAATCGTTAATCGTGTTCGACGTCAATATGACAATCTGCTGAGTTATTCCTTTTATCATAGTGCCTCTTGCAAAAAAAACATATAATTTGCTTGAATAACCGGCTGCAAGTGCGTATCGTATAATTCGGCTAAAACACGATGCTTGATACAATATTATCATATCATCATACCTCATCATATCATATTACCAAGCAGCCGCGAACATATACGAAATATTTTAATTAAAGTAATTAGTGTTACAAAATTATCATATTTTGCGAGGGTTATTGTACAAGTGAATCACTGAATTTAAACCAGGTACACATAGTTAGCAAGTGTGATAGATAATTTTCAACTTTCAACGTGTAAAGCATGTTTATATAGTAGTATATTTGGGTAATTGTATATTTTTATACTTCCTTAAAAACAGTAAACGAGCATTTAGATTAGGTTATATGACCACTGTCGTCTAAGCGCCACCTATGTATGTAAACCGGGACCCAGCAGCGATACCCATCTATATTATATATTTATATTACGAACTTTGCAAAAAAATAATTACAGTTTTTAACACGATTTAATGATTGTTCTTGTGTTGCGACCTTGTCACAATTTAATTATTAATATTTTTCCCAAAACTTATTATCACTTGAACCGTAATTTCTTGCCTGCGCTTGTGTTTAGTGAAATAAAAAATCATATGATATTCATTAATGTTTGTAAGTCTAAAACGTGACAGTAGGTAATTAAAAAATAATTAAGCAAATATTAAAGTAAACATTTTTAAAAAACGAAAAGTCATTATAAAATATACATTGTAAAAGTTTCGTGGGGAACTGTATTCGCTACTAAATACTCGTAAAACATCAGATCATAGGTAGCAGCAGTATAATAATTATCATAGATTTAATTAAAAAAGTAATAAGAAATACATTATTTCACTATAAGAGAATAATAATAACAGTGTGTAGATCCTTTTCCACTTGCTATCTAACGTAAAAAGTACATATTATTATGTCACATTAGTAATCTAGTTCCAGAAAAGTTGCCTGTACAGCCGCAACACACACTGCAACAACTGCGTAACTTTTCAAGTTGCCACATTTTAAGCTGCACTTGAAAGATGAAAGAAGAAATTATGTGACGAAATTGCTGCTAATTTACTTATATTATTCAGAACTCGTTTAAATTATCATTTATAAATAATGTTACTTATGAATTAATTTCTTTTAAAATATAAAATTTCCAAAGCGCAACTAACCGCCGCAACATATCGAAAACACCCCGCACGACGCTACATTTGCTCGAAGCTACAATCTTTTTACACGCTTTATATTAGCTTCACTTGTATGTTTGTCAGTGAGTAACTCCGTTTTTCAGTAGAAAGAGCTCAACATACATCCTTATAATTATGACGCTTTGTGGATGCTTAATGTGTAACAGAAATATAAATAATACAATAAATAATAATTAAAGAAACTAAAGAACTCGCTTTTATAAGAAATTTAAGTAAAAAATAAAAAATAAATATAGTTTAAAATAACTAAAGTACACGCTTTTATAGAAATCAAACTAAAAAATATAAAATAAACTTTTTAATGAAAAATTGTATTAACAACAAAAAAAGATATATTTAATTGTAGAAAAAGCGTGGGGTCCTTCTGCTCATGTCTGTCAATAAAATATTTATAACTAACGAGAGTGTGCACCCCACGCTTTTTTACAATTAAATATACTTTTTTACACGCTTTATATTAGCTTCACTTGTATGTTTATCAGTGAGTAACTCCGTTTTTCAGTAGAAATAGATCAACATACATCCTTATCTTACCCTGCATGTATGAAAGAATGAAATAGAATACGTGTTTTTTTAGTTTTTGGAACTATATTTATTATTGTCCCAGTGCTGAATAAACTGGGCCTCTGCTTTAGTGAGAATTGGTATAACAATAATTACTTTAAATATTTATGAAGAAGATTTAGTATTCAATTACTACGAGTACATTTTAGATTTTAGTATTCAAGGCGCATAAGCACCGCAACTGCCATTTTCCAAGCCGATTTTGTTCATCATATATCTATCTTGATATGTCCTTGTATTTCCAAAACTTTTCTGATAATATACAATATATTTGGCAATAACACTTTAGTAAATAATTGAATACAACGTGTCACTGTTTATATTACCTACCATTATGATTCTGTAGTTCCGATTCCTTACATTTCAGTAAAAGATAATTAGTTTTTGATAAAAATTGCAAATAAGCATAAGTCGTTACAGATACAATAATCTTTACGAACTTTTTCATACTAGTTTAAAACTTTTCCGTGCGTTATTTAGTGAGTGTCCGATTTACAATTTATACTTACTGGGTCAGATCAAACTGGTGGTGGTGGTGATAGTGCGGGGTAGGGGGCTGCAGGTCGTGCATGTGGATATAGAACTCGGGAACAAGCGTGTACTCGCGCGCCATCATTCTACACGACTGGTCTGCGTGCCGGGGCCCGACTGACTGAGCAAACGAGCGCCCGCCCTGGCGCCCTGCCGCCCTGCCGCTACCCTTACGCCGCCTCGTGCCTTACACTCTCAAACATCTTGACGACTTACGAACTTATTTTAAAGCCACGTTTATATAATTTGGTTTATAATAACAGTTACGCTATTTTTGTAATTACACGCACTTATTTTACGCACTACTCGAAGGCACTACTCGAACGCACTACTCGAACTTGTATTTGTATTGAAAACATTTATATTCAATATAAAGGACATCAGTCGAAATGTATTAATAAAGCGTAATCACACACAAAGCATATAACCGAACTTCACAATTTTGTTTCGAGTTTCTTCACATGCGTACATAGGCAAGGAAAAAGATTGGTAAATTTTCAAAATTTTATAAATATTTTTAATTCAATCAGACCAATATTAGTGTACAGCGCGAATATTAGTAGATTATATTTTTTTTATAGTGGATGTGTAATTTGATTAACTTATATTTGTTATGCTTCTAACCACTATGATAAGAAGAGTGTTCTCGGTAGCTACAGATTCCTTCGACTATAAAATTTAATTGTCAGCCCTTTAATACTTATGAATAGAAAATTAATTATAATAGTGTTTGCGCATGCAACTAGGAGTGACTTGGGGTTTCTTCTAAGTATTCTCTCCAGCACTAAGTGCCAGTCGGTGATAATCGAAGGTACAAGACCCTCTTCTACTACTGAGAAACTGACTTGGTTGTCAAAAATCTTGCCCTGCTTATCAGCTTGCCAACAACCTTACAACCTCTCAACGGAAAATATTTCTTTATTTGGTGCAATTACTTCAGTTGGAGCTAATTCATAATTTGCACTTAAATGGATATGATGTGCACTCAAGTTTCGAGCGATACCTATTCTTTTTATGTTTCTGATAGTCGATAAGTTCCTTCAGGTCAACCACGATAAATAACTTCCATTTGCATAATCATTATTATGTCAAAATACACAGAGATAAAAAATAAGTGAATTCCATATTACAATTTTATAATAGCTACAATTTAAAATAATGGAAAGCCCAAATTTTATGCCATCGGTAAATTCAAAATATTTTGATATTGACTTTATTCGATAACTTTAAAATTATACGACGTCTTAATCGAAGCATTTTTATATATATTTTTTGATGAGTTCATCAATCTTTATTTGTTTCGAATGTAATACAACTCATGGTTGTAAGAAACGAGGAAGGGAGGATGCAACTGTCACTACGTTAAGATTAATACCTATATAATCTCACAGTCATAGTCTGAGCATAACTACGAATAACGAATTACATGAACTAAATAATAATATTTATATTTAGTGAATAAATTATATGAATAATTATATAAAGTATTAAAAGTGTTAAAATCGTCTTTCTACGCGTTAATTAAAATAATTGTAAGGTGAGTTGGGGTAGGTATCATTGTAAAACGTGGCACTGAACGTCCAGAGGAACGCCGCGGAGTTTTAGTCGGTAAGAGTCCGACATACCCCTTCTGTTCCCCCGTGCAGAAGGGCATCCATGAGGATTTCTTCGCGTTAAAAAAAGGTATCATTGTAAAAAGGGAAAGACCGTAAAATTCTTTTAATCGCGTCCTTTTCATTTCCTTTATTTTGTTACCTCCACCTCTTACGCTCTATAAAATATATAACTTCTGTAATTCAAAGTTCCAGCCATTATTTTACCTCGTTAGGGGTAGAATTTCGTTATTTTTATACAGCAAGCCAGGTATCTACAGAATTTGATAGTATTTTCTTCAAAATTCAACCCTTTCTAAGGGGTTGATTTTTCGCAATAGTGTGTCCTTCTTCCTATCCAAATATTTAATTTCAAGTATTTTAAACTCGTTATGAAAATTATGAACAAAAAGTTGTTGACTCAAAAAACGTTAAAAATACGTGAGATAAGGGCTAGTTATAAGATTGCTGTAAGTAACTAGATTAATAATGTGTTATTTTTAAGATATTTTTCTAGGTCGTCATAAGTAAGTACAATAACTCTCACCGACATCCACCCATTATTCTCAGAATTCAGACGAAATCAATTTATAATGGAAAATATAAGTGCGTTGCAAAACATGCATAATATATTCGAACTATGCGTCATAATAGTAAATGAAACTTCCACCGAGTTGATATTAAAAATTCACATCATATTAGTCACGCAAAAATACTATAGCAGTAATAGATCAGACAGGGCACAGAAAATGGCACGGTGGTGCGCAAAGTTCCCGGCTAACACTTCCTGAGGTGGGAGGTCGCGCCTCGCGTTAACACACTTCCTGTCAACTGCATGCACTCGAATGCAGTCACGAGCAGCTAAGAGTGCAGCGCGGTGACGTGTGCGCCCCTGAACTTGGCCGTCATCACGACAGCGTGAACTTCGAGCGAGCCTTCATGCTACGGCACAATACGTGCGGTCTCCGGTTCATTCTATGCTGAGCAGGTAATGTACTGTGATATACGCGCGAAATCTCGTGGCGCACGCTCTCGCGGCCGCCATTACACGTGTCGCCGCCGCTGGTAAACATAACGTAGCATTATGCAACCCACAATGTACCGGTCTAACGCATGATACATATACGAATATAACGAAGTGAGGTCGCGTGATCATATTTGTGTATTCGTTCGACTGATCCTTACAAAAGCTTACACCGATAACCTGAATACTCAAATGTTGTGACCTAACGATTTAATAATTATTTTCTCGTCGTCGTACTCCGCACACATATAAAAACCACGTTAATATTAGGGGTTGAACTATACTGCCTCTATGATGGCCTTCTACAAATTTATTTAAAACAGTCGTCATGGCGACTTATCCGTAACGTACCGTACGTACGTAACGTAGGTACGTACGTAACGTAATTTTGCAAATTAGCACAAATGCTAATTGGGCCAGCTTGTATAGCAACATTTTGATCAATCGCTAATGTCACAAAAATGACAAGCGAAACGAGAATAACGGCAAACAAGTAATTTAATAAAAATTCAAAAACCCGACTGCATTAAACAGGCTGAAGTAGGGGTCCGTTCACACAGACCGGCTCGGAGAGGAGAGCAGATTTTTATCACGTTAGAAACAGAGTTTTGAGTACCTAATTGTATTAAGGTTTATTATTACATGTGCACTTCTCTTGTCACTAAGAATGCTTGACCGCGCTTCGTGTGAAATAATAAGAGGAGCCGGCCGGCTCTGCCTGTGTGCTCAATGCTCATTCTCCCTCGCGCAGCCGCTTTCAGATATTTACCAGCCGGTGTATGTGAAATAGTTGGCTGCTCCGCTCCGGTCAATTCCAAGCGTATACCGTCTGGTCTGTGTGAAAAGAAAAATGCGGGCCGATGCTATCCGAGCCGGTCTGTGTGAACGGACCCTAAAATTTCCAAAAACGGTGAAATAGGCGTTTCATTATTTTTATGCAGAAAGCTAAATACAAAGTTTCATAGTAGGTATCTGCTTCAAAATCAAAAGATGTTCACACAGTATTACCGTATTTTATCCTCGTAGTGCTCATTTACGCTATATAAATAACCTCTGAGTAAAATTCCAGCACTCTAAAGTGCCGCTGCACTTTTCCCTTAGCGTTATCTCTGGCACAGCAACACTACTCATTTAGTCAGACAGTCATCTCGATGTAATATATTTATATATGTATGTGTAATCTACCCTTTTAATTTCCTTTGTTTTGATACCCTACTCGATAGGTTTGGTATTTTTTTTTAAAACGTGTTACTATTTCGCAAAAAAAAATCCACCATTTACGATCTATAAAAGATCTATCCGGTGATTATATTACCTCGTTAAGGGTAGAATTACATTATTTTTATCAAAAAAGCCTGATACAACATTTTATAGTGTTTGCTTCAAAATTGACGGTTGTTCAAATGAACTATTAACCCTTATTTTACCCTCTACGGGATTGATTTTTCGGAAGCGGATAGAGAGGTGTGTCCTTGTTCCTACCCAGAAAGCCAAACACTAAATTTAATAGTAGTTGCTTCAAAATTAAAGGATTTCAAAAAAACTGTTTGTCCCTATTTTACCCTCTTAGGGGTGGAATTTCCAAAAGGCCTTTCTTAGTACTTATTTTCGTTATAATGCCCTTTTGATATTTTTTTCTAACACCTATCTATCTTATTAGTAGAAGATCCGAAGCTAAGTCGAACTGGACCGAGCTGATAATAGAATGAAACTCATTTTATAACGAAATTAGTACATTGGGTAATACATTAAAAATGGGTTTGCTAAAAAAATCCTGGACAGGATAATTTTAATTATTTTTTGAAAAAATAATTTTCATTTTGCAAACAACCCTATATCAACGTGTTCACAATAAAACAGCGCTTCTACTGATATAAAATTTTATCTATTATCATCATGAGTGCAAGTAGTTGCCAGCGAAATACCTGTTTATACCTGACAACCCAGTAGTTCGTCCACGTAAATAATAGGCAACCCAAAGCCTGCACATTCTGTATGTTTTTAACATTCACTCAGAATAGAATTTTCTTATTATCTTGATGTTGCAAAATTTAATTTTCAATGAAATTTTAATTTTTCAAAAAATAATTAAAATTATCCTGTCCAGGATTTTTTTAGCAAACCCATTTTTAATGTATTACCCAATGTACTAATTTCATTATAAAATGAGTTTCATTCTATTATTAGCTCGGTCCAGTTCGATTTAGCTTCGGATCTTAGACCATATCCTGTCTAACGGTCATTGAGACGCATATGACACCTTAACTGTCGAAATTTATCCAGCCCTTTGTAAAATCGGATCAAATAAAGAAAGACAAACATACAAGACACGCGCGAAAAACATAACCCTTCCTTGGCAGTCGGGTAAAAAATTATATCCAGAATTTATTTTGCGCCTAGTGATTACACATGGTCCTTGCTAATAAATAATATATAAATATTCGTAATGACCTTATTTCATTTATCGCAACACAGTTATAAGCGAAAAGTGTATTTATTTTGTCCCAAGTTAACATGTTTCTATACTTATGGACCGTCTATGTCGCATAATGGGCAATCGCGGTAGTAAACATTAAATTTTCAACTGAATTTGTGCATGAGATACTGAGATATTAAAATAATATTTTATTTATTTGAACCCTTATCTTAGATTTTATGTTAATTGGTTCAGCTTATTAGCTTGGAGAGCTATTAAATATATCCCATGTAATACATAGACGAATAGTTATACCGGCGGCAAATGGAATAGGCCTGAAGTACACGTCACCCGACACTGTGCCCGCGGGGACATCTTACACCGGATACATGACACTACCTGCGTGATTGCTTCTATTTCTGTTAATAGAAAATTGTATTGAACGCGGGGATCGATCGGAGGTAAGCTCTTGAATCATTTAAATAGGAAAATATTGCAATAATCACCAGCCACTGTCAGACACGAAGTACAAAGCTCATATTGTATGTCTGTAATCGGATGTTAAGATATTTGGTGCGCATTTAGCCTTTGAAAACAATGTCGGTTGGAGTTTGTTTACATATTTATGGATGTGATATTTCAAATGTGGGGCTCCGTTGAGGTGTATTTTTGTATATTGTAGAAATTGTGTATATAAGGTATTGGGTGACCATTGAAATAACAAACAGGTTTCTGTCGTGATGTTTTAATTATATAATACTACGTGACCCGGCAAACGTTGTGTTGCCATATACATAAAAAAATGTTAAGGGTGAACAATATCTAGTTGCCGATTCTCAGATCTACTTAATATGGATATAAATCGGTAAAACCGTTTCAGAGGGGTGCGGTAACTAACATTGTGAACACGAGAATTTTATATATAAGATAAGAATAGCAGACGAGCTGCAGTTCACCTGATGGTAAGTGGCTACTGCCGCCCAGGAATATCTGTAATCAACTCCAGGTAAGATTAAGTTAGGTAAAAGTTTTTTCGTTCGTGAGTGCCTCAGGTAACATAAAAGATCACTTGGACTCATACCTAATTCCTTTAAATTAGTAATTATTTTACGTAACCCCCATAATATTTTCCGTGAATCTGTATACTACCTAAGCCAATATTTGCAGCGGAATAATGAATGACCCGAGTGTCCTTAGATAGGTGTTAGAAAAAAATTCAAAAGGGCGAATTTTTGACGCGAAATTGTAACACATTTAAAAAAAAAGTTAACCGAACTTATCGAATGGTGTACCAAATGAAAGTAAATAAATATTAAACATCTTAATTTTTCACATTCATTTATCACATCACATTTATTTATTTTACTTCATAAGGTGTGTTACATTAGTAAGTGGCTAGAGCCTCCTTTTAAGCACGCAGTGCCTATATTAAGAGCCTCCGCTCTTCCGAGAACAATATAAACTTATGAAATATAATACAAGGATTATTTTAAGTAATTTATCTAATTTTACATTAATCAATAACATAAGTATTCTTGCCTAATATTGTGTGTGTGTGTGTGTGTGTGTGTGTGTGTGTGCGTGTGTGTGTGTGTGTGTGTGTGTGTGTGTGTGTGTGTGTGCATGTAATGTATTATATATATGAGAACTGTAGTAGTGATTCTGCCTGTTCGTAGCTAAGAGTTTGTAAATAATTAGTTAACGCTTTTTTACATTCGAAATAAGACATTTTATTTATTTTTATTGTTTTATTAATTTTATTATATAATTGAGCTGCACGTTTGTTGTATTGCATACTAGCAAATAAAGTGTTCGTTTGAGGGACTGGGGCAATAACATATTTTCTTCTCCTTTGCAACTTGCAGACGGATCATATGACAGTGTTTTATGTTGTTTTAGTACTATTTGTAGTAGATATAGCTTTCTAACTGTTAGTAAATTGCTAATAGAGTAGAATACCTGTAGGAGTTTTCTAGGAGGAGTTTTCTGTAGAATACCTTCTTCTTTTAAAATACATAGTTTTAAATAACCCGCGTTGTGCACGTTCCAACTGAATGATTTTCGTTTTAGTCGCACCTCCCCAGATCGATATACAATTATTAAATTAAACGTAGATAATAAAAACGTATTTGTATATATATAAAACAGCAAGATGACTGACTGGCTGACTAATTAAATGACTTTTTCATTTTTCAGAAATCAACGTACAGGCAAAACCGCTCAACTTAGTTCTCAAATTTTGCACATGGGTTTGCTATATAACGAAAATAAGTACTAAGAAAGGCCTTTTGGAAATTCCACCCCTAAGAGGGTAAAATAGGGAAAACAGTTTTTTTGAAATCCTTTAATTTTAAAGCAACTACTATAAAAGGACAATGCCCATGAAAGTATGGACCGCCGTCCAGAGGTGCATCAAATTGAAACTTGTTGTGGACGATGTATAATTAACCAAATACTACCACCAATAATTATTTTTTTAGATGAGCACCAGGGTTCTTAAGTTATTTACCGAAATGTTACATAACCTCAAAATCGAAAACATCCGACGATAGATTGATGGTCGGTTTTAACTGATAGTAGGTACCTATAATGTAGTTCGATTAATATATTCCATTTACTTTTAAAGGTAGTAGGTAAAAAAACCTAAAATAATCCTAAAACAATGAATTTTGAGTATAAAATACCGCCATTTTAATTTTTAAGAACAACAATCAACATTCAGTCTTATTTTATCTTAAATGGAATCCCCTGTTCAAAGAAACTATTCTGATCGACAAACTATGTAAAAAAATCAAAAAATAATTTTAATATTACTTTCATTTTGACACATGAGAAAAATCTTTAGTCAAAACACTAATTGATCTTATTGAATTCCGAGTATAAAATACCGCCATTTTAATTTTTAAGAACAACAACAATCAACATTTCGTCTTATTTTATCTTAAATGGAATCCCCTGTTCAAAGAAACTATTCTGATCGACAAATTATGTAAACAAATCAAAAAATAATTTTAATATTACTTTTATTTTGACGCATGAGAAAAATCAGTACCAAGAATGGGCATTCTCCTTTGGTGTTTGGCTTTCTGGGTAGGAACAAGGATACACCTATCTATCCGCTTCCGAAAAATCAATCCCGTAGTTAGAAAGGTATTTAGTTACAATGTTGTCTTATTGTTGTGTAAATAACGTTGCCGACTTTTATCTTTTGGTCGTCAACCTTTCTTGTTTTTTTGTCGTCAAATTTCACAGACATGATTGCCAAATTTTTTATCTAGATGCACTTTTTATTGCTTTTTTGGTATGGTCGAATTTCGACCACTGTCGACCACTAGTAAGTAAACTCTACAGTACTAAGCGCATTGCGAAATTTCGGGTTATTATTTTTCCGCTATTATCATTGACAACACACTACCCTAGTCTTTGATGCAAAATAATCACTTGGTCTATTGCTATTGCCATTTTCAAGTAGGTAAGGATAACAGGTTGTGAAGAAGGCGCTCTCTAGAACGAAACTACGTCTCGAAGAACTGTATTGAAATAAAACTTTGCGAGGTTAAGGGTCCGCAAATAATCTTTTTACTTCGAGAATTTCATTTCAATAAGCCATAGAATGTTATGAAATAAGTGGCTTCGTTCATACTTTAAACGTTTTTTAAAATAAAAATTCGTAAGGGTATGAGTATAAAAACAGTGTTTTAGGGAAATTCGTCCGTATGTTTATTAATCATGAGTAGGCTGAGAAAAAGAAAAGGGTAGTATTTAAACGAGTAACTGTAAATAAAAGTTTTGAATGAGAAAAATAATGAATTTTGGTTATAGTATTACTAAGTGAGCGACTGGCTGCGAGTGACGAGAAATCAACAGAACAGCAACTTACAAACATTAATGTGTGTTACTTAAAATACGAAATGAGAAGCTTCATTATATTTCATTATATTTGTTTTTGTTAACGAGGGGGAAACCTTCAAAAGGTACCCGGTGCCGTAGGAGCGACACAGGGTTATGTGGGACTCTTACCGCACTAAAACCCTCCGGTGGCTGTCCTCGGCGCTGCGTAGTACGTACATAGTTAAAATGGTATAATTGAATCCTTTTGAAAAAAACTGTATTATACGTGAATAATGTTAAATTTACACGCATTAGAACATTCAAATCGCTCTACTGTAAAGTTGTGAAAACGCACTTGCACCAGTTTACGTAGGACCCGTCGATTTGAGCGACCTAATATTTGTCTAAGCGTAAACATTACGTCCTGCGTTTTATTCAATATTTAGCAAATGTTTTTTTTTTTTTAATACTGAGCAGTGTTTGTCATTATGAAAACTTTTTAGGGTTTCTAGTGAGTTATACAATTTTAAATATTCGTCTAGGCGATGAAAATGTACTGCAATTTTTGTAACAAAAAATATAACCAATTTCCAAATGTCACAACAAAGAAAAAAGTAATTTAAATACATGTTGGTTTAGAGTTTAAATATACATCAAAACAAGAGCTTTAATGTTCTTACCATTATTTCAATAATGGTAAAACATGATACACTCTCATAGCAATCTAACAAAAAATAATTTCGGTTCAAAGAAATCATTTCCAAGAGTAAACTTGAACACGTCATTAAACGTTTTTGTAAAGTACATAATAACTACATAACTGATCCAGTAGCTCGGAGGCAATTATGTAAAAGTTTCTGATTATTTAAGGATTCTTTCCCTTTCTTTGTTTTGACGTAAACAATTCTAAAAATAATGTCTACGTTTTCCGACTTCAGAACTACGTACTAAACCAACATTTATTTCAATTATTGTTTACTTTGTAGTGACATAGAAGTCGGTTAATATTTAACACGCTTTTATTAGCTTGGGTTGTATGTATGTATGTAAGTAACAAAGAAACGGAATCTTTGAACCCGATTTCTATCCACTTTGAACGTTCAGTTTAATTCAACATTTTGAAGAATTATCAAAAACCGTTGACAATACACGATTTTAATAATTTTGTACCATTGTCCTTATCAACATCCTCAGGATTAACGATTCTCGAGGCGAGAGAAAGAGAAAGGATTCCGTACTCAAAGGGTAAAACGAAACCCTCCGCTGTCTGTTCGTGAGTCACAGGGCTCTATCTCTTAAACCGTAATAGATAGACACTTGATTTTTTTACAGACGATGCATTTTGATGGTCGCTATAACAGCAGATACTAAAAATTAATAAAAGAAATATAGTTCAAAAAACTAAAAATCACGCTTTTATGATAAACTCAACTGAAAAGTAGAAAATAATTTTCAATGTGGTAATGTGATAATGTTCATGGAATCTCAGTAGTTAAATAAACGACGCAACCCCAAAAAATAATCGATGTTCATATTTAATCGATTACCACTTCAAGAGAAGGCCACGTTCACAATACATAATTTAATTCAGTAATTTGGAAGTGGTAGAGCCCTGTGGCACGGCCTCTACACTTATTATTTCTGCCTAAGCAGCTGTGTTGAGGGCGGCTGCAATGTAAAGTAGCCGACCTCATGTAAGACTCCTATCTTATTTGACCGCAGTAGGCACTTATTATGTGTTACTCAACCCATTGTTATAAACCAAATCAAAACAAAATGTTTTATTGCAAAGTTTTAGAGGATTTATTCTTGAAGGGTTGTAGGTTGAAGGGTTGGTACGTAGGTGTATCGTACGAGCGTTGCGTAAGGTGTCTTATTAATAGAATCGAAGAGGCGAAAGACATTTCACTTGTGATAACACAGATCTTTTTCATAAAAATATCATGTAACAGGCAATTTTCTTTGAATCTACGGGACCGATTAACCGATTAATTTTAAACAAATATTAAGTTAAAAACACTATTAGAGTTTTCCTATTGTATCCTTCTTTAGCGACTCCGATTTACAGTTGTTGGTCGATTTTTTTAAACAGAGATATTTAAGAGTCTTTATATAGCTAATCTGGAAGTTTAGTCCAATAGCGAATAAATATAGCGCGATTTAAAAGTATCTTACTATTTCTATGAAAAGAGCAATAAGGTCAATATATAGTCTGCGACGTGGTGAGTCCCTGAGAGAACTGTTTCCTATTAAAATATTGACGGTATTTTTTTTTTTTATAATATAGAAGTAGCAGACGAGCATGCAGTCCACCTGATGGTAAGTGGCTACTGCCGCCAATGGACATCTGTAATCAACCTCAGATAGAATTAGATATTCCTACCTGAGGTCGGCTGCGCACACACAGATGCGCCGCTACCCCTGAGGACTAAGCTGGAACGCCTCAGAAAAGTATGTCTCCCTTACCACACCCTTCAAAACGGAACACAGGAGCTCCTAACACTGCTGTTATTAGGCAGAAATAGGTGTAGCGGTGGTGCCGCCGGAATCGAACCACAAAGGGTTCTACCACTGTCCGCGCGTGCCATAGTCCGTGCGCCCGCGCCGCGGAGTCCAGAACCCCCGTACCTCGTCTGCTGCTTCAGACATCTACATAGTCAATACATCTATGAAAATATTATGTATATAAGAAAACACACTGATATGTTTGAAAAACGTAGTAACCACCATAACTTTAATACTAGAAATAGAAATAAATTAGCAATTCCTAAACATAGATTATATAAGGTGGCTAGATCTTTCATGGGCAACTGTATTCGCTACTACAATAAAATACCCGACCACATTTTGAATCTCACAGAAAAAAGTTCAAACATATCGTTAAATAAACGCTATGTTAAAAAGCGTACTATAACTAAGTGATTATTGGACTGACAAAACGGTGTGGTCTGTAGTAGTTCCAGCTCCACATGTACCATTAGGTTAAATTTAACATTGTAAAAAACATTCTTTTTAAAAGATGTGTGTTATGGAGTTTCTTTCTCGCCGCTTCTTCTCCACAACGAAACACCTTGTGAAGTGGTGGTAGTCGTATTGTCATTCAAAAAGTGCTCTGTAAAGAATCTATTTTGAATAAAAAAAATGATTTGATTATAGTTGGAATTAAAGTATCTACTGTTAAATCCCTTGTAGTTGCATGAGACTTTTTTCCCGTCTAAATAACAAAATACCTGTTGAGCGTGGAGCTGACAGTCCGCGGCGCGCCGCCCGCCCCCACCCTACACGAATTGTTCAATGAAATGAGTACATATCGTCTTTGAAGAGGTGATATCGTATCGATTCGTAGCGAGCGTAGTAATTGTATTCATATTATAAATGTAACAAAACGATATTCCTCAATTAAACAATATCTCTTTTACAACGATTAATAGCTATTTATTAAATACAATATCTTATGTAATTGGTTATTCTATACCTACTGGCTAAATTTTTGCAACGTGCGTGGATGACAAAATAATAAATATATTTAGGAATTGTATACATAATATGGTATCAGGAATTGAAAAGAAAAATCTAATCCTACCTGCCACCCAGCCACAGAGCCGATCTCAGAAATTGCGCGTGCTTACCTACACTCATCACAATTAAGGTGGCAATTAAGAGTCATCCCCACTCTTGCACCCTAGATTGCCCCTGCGACAGGTGTGTGAGTAGCCTGCCTTAGGCTAACCGCCCATTGGCTATCATTGATCAACGAGTAATTATAGCGATTAAAAATTGATTTTTAATGCGACTGTCAAAAGCTGCTCAGCGACTATCTGTGGCTCGAGCCATGCAGATAAGTGGTTAGTCGATTATTAACAGATTCTTATATTATGACTACAATCTGCCGCTCGTCGGTCGTTCAGTAGCTTAAGCGACAAGATTCAATGGGCGGCCAGCATCATCATCATTGGCCAGCTTAAGATTTTACGAATGAACTTTTCCATTTAAATTATTTTTATGAGAGCATCGCCTTTCGCAGTTATAAACTTTTGGTTTCGCTCGCTCATTGCGAACTTCCTTAAACATTTGGAATATAAACTTCGTGACCCTTTTAATTAGGTCACTGTATATTAGTAAAATACATAACTACAATAAGTAAGCAAAATTAGCTTGTTATTGTAAAAACAGGTAATGTTTTGCAATAACAAGCATAATCAACACTACTGTTACCAGTGGAGCAAAAGCATAGTTAGTCCTACGTCAGTAGGATAATATATCTATGAGCAAAACGCTATAACTGACAGCCACTGCATTTGACAGTACAAGGATCCACGGTAATACCAGTTGAATACATATCGACCCCCCGCAGCTTCGCCGTGGAGTGCCAGTATGCCCATTCAAACAATAAATATTGTTTCTAAAAGTGATAGGATATTAAGATACTACGATTTAATTACTACTAATACTAAGATAAGTAATGCTAAGATTAAACTACTTGAAATCAAATCAAAATAAAAAAATATTTTACTCAAAGCAGATTCTTCACCGGACTCTTTTTTACCCCACTGCCAAGGAAGGGTTATGTTTTTCGCGCGTATCTTGTATGTTTGTCTTTCTTTCGTGGCTATTGGTGTCGAAACTAAAGACTACCGTATAACAATTGCAGCAATCTATTGCCCACCTAGACATTCCATAAAGAAAGAACAGTATGTAAGATTTCTAAATAATTTAACCGAAAAATTCATCTTAGGTAGTGATTTTAATGCCAAAAATACCAACTGGGGCTCGAGATTAACAACTCCCAAAGGCAAAGAACTATTCAATGCCTTAAAAGAGACTCATTGTGAAGTTATATCAACAGGACAACCCACATATTGGCCCACTGATCCTAACAAAGTTCCTGATCTAACAGATTTTTTATATTCAAAAATATGTCATGTAGGTATGGAGGTATCATGAGCATTGAGGGCTCGTACGATATGAACTCGGATCATTCACCAATTATTCTGACACTAAATCAAGGCTTTGTGCATAAAAATAGTCAGATAGGCCTAGTAATTAAGCAAACGTTTCAAGATAGATCTTTCTCGTAATATAAATTTGGATGTTCCCCTTAAAACCCCGGAACAAATAGATAAAGAAGTCGATGGATTCGTCAAAATTATCCAAAACACAGCCTGGGAAAATACACCACAAACTAGGTTGAGAATTACTCGTCCTACATATCCAAGAGAAATTATCTAACTTATAAGCGAAAAGCGGAGACAAAGGAACAGATGGCACCAAACTAGGTCTCCTGAAGATAAGAAACATCTGAACAACCTAACAAAACACTTAGGAGAAAAATTAAACAATTCAATAACGATACCCTGAAAACCTATTTAAAAGGCCTAACAAATGATCGCAGCACAGACTACTCATTGTGGAAAGCAACCAAAGGATTAAAACGTCCAATCAAGCAGATTCCCCCGATTAAAGATAAGGGTGGAAAATGGGTAATTGATGATACGCAAAAAGCTTCACAGTTTGCCTTTCACCTAGAAAAAATCTTCCAACACAATGATGGAGACTACAGTGATCACAATAGACTCTGTATAGAGCAGACAGAGCAACACATTAAACTTGTGACCCCAAAAGAAGTACTAACAGAGATACAGCGCAGCATTAATCCAAAAAAAGGTTCTGGATTTGACTTGATCACAGGGGAAGTTATGAAGAACCTTCCGAGGAAAGCGGTACTAAAATTAACTACCATAATTAATGCTTCATTTAGAATCCAATATGTTCCAGACTTATGGAAAGTTGCTGAAGTAATCATGATACCAAAACCGGGGAAACAGCCACATCACGTTGCATCATACAGACCTATCTCCCTATTACCTATAATGTCGAAGGTCTTTGAAAAGCTATTGTTAAAGCGACTCAAGCCCATATTAGAACATAAAAAAATAATACCAGACCATCAGTTTCGTTTTAGAGAAAAACACTCCACAATTGATCAGATTCATAGAATTACCAATACAACAGAGAAATCATTAGAAGCTCCTCCGATCTCAAGCAAATAAAAGCTGGAGTACCACAAGGCAGTGTATTGGGGCCGGTCCTGTACCTCTTATACACCTGTGACATTCCAGAAACAGAAAACAACATCTTTGCAACTTTTGCGGATGATACTGCAATCATAGCTGTTGGGAATGATCAGTCTGAAGCAGCGGAGAAATGCCAATTAGCTATCAACAGAGTAGTTAACTGGACGAAAAAGTGGCGAATGAAGCCCAATGAAAGCAAATCAGTGCACGTCGACTTTACAAATAGGCATAATAACTATCAACCTATATATATAAATAATACCCCCATACGCAAATACAGCCAAATATCTTGGCATGACTCTTGATGCGAAGCTGCGCTGGAAAGCTCACGTCAAGAAAAAACGGGATGAGCTAGAGCTGAAATATAGAGCTATGCATTGGCTGCTTGGGAAACATTCCTCGCTGTCTACATACAATAAGTTATTATTATACAAACAAGTCCTAATGCCAGTATGGACATATGGTATTCAACTCTGGGGCTGTACCAAAAAAAGTAATGCAGAAATTCTTTCTATTCTATTATATTCAATTCTATCATAGAGCAAAGAATAGGCAAAAACTTGGAAAAAAGACAACCTATAGAACAGGCAGGTTTTAGAAAAGGATTTTCGACTATCGACCATATTCACACCCTGGAACAAGTTATAGAGAAATATCAAGAACATCAAAGACCGCTCTACATAGCCTACATTGATTACAAGAAAGCTTTTGACACAATATCCCATGAAAGCATTTGGGAAGCTCTGGAAGCTCAAGAAGTAGAAAAGGAATACATACAAGTCATAAAATGCATATATAATACATGCTCAAGTAGAGTCAAACTAGAATCAATTGGCCCCAGCTTTCACATAGAGAGAGGCTTGAGGCAGGGAGACCCAATCTCGCCAAAAATGTTTATTACCGTATTGGAGTTCGTTATAAACAAATTGGACTGGGAGAGGTACGGATTAAACATTAAAGGAAAACACCTAAGTCATCTAAGGTTCGCAGATGATCTCGTACTGTTATCGGAGAGTAGTGACAGCTTACAATACATGATAGAATCTCTCCACAGAGCTAGCAGACAAATAGGCCTGGAAATCAACTTAGCAAAAACAAAAGTCATGACAAATAGAGCGAAGAGAGTCATCACAATAAATAACGAACCAATACAATATGTAGAACGATACATCTACCTCGGAAAACAAGTGGGATTCAACAATAATACCAATGAGCTAGAGGTAGAGCGAAGATCAAACATCACTTGGAACAAGTTCTGGAGTTATAAAGAAATTTTAAAAAGCAATATACCAGTAACGTTGAAAAAGAAAATTATGGACTCGTGCATTCTCCCCTGTCTAACTTACGCATGCCAAACATGGAAATTTACTAGAAATATTAAAAATAAAATAATAAAGTGCCAAAGAGGTATGGAGCGTAGTATGCTAAAAATTAAGAAAATACATAAAATAAGACATTCAAAAATAAGACACGTAACAAAGGCTATAGACGCGTTAAGTTACGCACAAAAGTTAAAACTGAGTTGGGCCGGACATGTAGCACGTTTGGAAGATAAAAGGTGGACACTGTGGGTGACTACATGGAATGGTCCTTCAGGCAAGCGCCTCGTAGGTAGACCTTATACACGATGGGAAGATGACATTAAAAAGATCGCAGGACAGAACTGGGTTACAATGGCTAGAAACCGGGAAAAATGGAAAGCTTTGGAGGAGGCCTTCACCTGAGGGGGGTCCATGCAATAATTAAATTAATAAAATGTCAATATTATATAATAAAATAATGTATAATTTAATAATAGTAATCAATTAAATAAATTGTCTAAATGATAATAATGTAATTATGTAAATATAATTTAGCATTTCCTATTATTATTTTAAGCTGATTAATAATATAAGTAAAAAATGTAATAATTTAAATTTAATAATTTAATTTAATTTAATTCATAAAAATTGTAAAACTGTAAATTGTAAAGATGTAATGAGCATGGAATAAAAGGCTTTTTTATTTTATTTATTTATTTATTTTATTTATATATATATATATAAAACATTAAGATGACTGTCTGACTAAATGAGTAAGTTGCTGTGCCAGAGATCAACGCAAAGCGAAACCGCTGAACTTTAGCGTGCTGGAATTGTACACGTATGTTCTTTATATAGCGTAAATAAGCAATATGAGGATAAAATAGGGTAATATTGTTTGAACATATTTTATTTTTGAAGCAGATACCTACTATGAATTGTATTGGACATTGTATTGGGCTTTCTGGATAAAAATAATGAAACGCCTATTTCACTGATTTTGGAAATTCTACTTCAGCCTTTTTAGTGCAGTCGGGTTTTTGATTTTTTAATTAAATTACTTGTAGCAATAAGTCCTTTTTTGTATTCGTTCATTTGTTTTTATATAAATTAAGGAATAAATTTATATGAGAATAGTGTAATATCGCAATCTTTATTAATTAAATAAAGTCGACCATATTTTATTTTCTATTAATTTTAAAATGAACCTGAGCGGACGACTGCAACTTTCAAGCAGTGGACTTTACTGGAATTCAAAAGAGCTACCTTTGCCTATAGTTGTGCAGTTTAGAGACAAAAATTGCGAATAAAGCGGAAAAATAAAATCAAACAAAACTAGGTACGAATAATGAGCGCGAATAGGTCCAGTTCTCGGATCGGGTCGTGTCCTAACAGTAAGTATGTTAATGAAGTGGCCGTAATGATGAGTGATAAAAACCGTCCTTGACTACTTATTACACACTGTTACATAAGATCACCGATATAAGATAGTTACAGGTGGGGTTACCTTAACACCGGTATTAAACCGGTCAAAACTTCACATTTTACGATTCTAACTTTATCTAAGTATAAATCTTTTTAACCGATAATAGTCGCACCTTGTTGTAAACGCAACGTATATAAAACACATGTAAAACCAGAATTGTTGTAAAGTATTTTTAAAAGCTAATACACTTAATCCAGGAGTTTGGTTACGAATACCACAAGAGATTTGTTATAAATATATTTTAATGACGTACAATGTACGCCAAAAGTACGACACAAGAAAATATTCTTGTCCAAAATTGTTATGTACCACCTAATTGAATTATTTATTATTAAAATCGGATAACGACGACACAAACAACTCTGCATAATGTACTTCCCATATGGTCTACATCTTAGTCTTCAGGGGTGGTAATTTATTTGCGATCAGCGTCAGGTATTGCAGCGTCTGCTCGACTTATTACCTATGTGGCTAGATAAGTGGCGCATGGCTGTCAATGTCGGTAAGGCAGTCGCAATACTTTTCCACCGCAAGCGTATAATGCCGGCTCTGCTACGGCACCGTGACACGGAGGTAACTTGGCAGCCTGTAGTTAAATACCTAGGACGTAACATCGATCGCTCGTTGCATAAGATCCCGCAGGTGGAGCAATCGATCCGCCAGGCCCGAGTGGCCCGAGCGATGCCCCGACCGGTGCATACATCCAGGTCACCGCTAAGGACGAAACTGGGGATCTACAAGACCTACATTCTTTCACAAATTACGCCGGCATAGTACGCGTTGGTATCCGGGTCGCAGTGCCAGAGTCTCCAGGTGCAGGAGAGCCTGGCCTTACGAGCAATCGTGGGGGCGGGACGCTACGTCAGGAACGACGTGGTGAGGCGCGACCTTAAGGTAGAGACAGTGGAGGAGTTTGTGGTCCGTCGCGCACGCTCAATCTATGAGCGGGGGGAGACCTGACCATACTCCTATTTAAAAAGGTTCGCATCCCTACACGATCAATCACGTGGGGGCGTCCGCTACCGCAGAAGCTCCTAGAATTGGTGAGCCCCGACCATCAGGGGGCCGACGTCCGCTCGGTCACGACGCGACAAGTACCGAACCACCCACTTGACAGTGGGGTTGGTTTATGTTCATTATATTATAATCATTTCTGTTCCGTGATTATAATGTTTTAAATAACATAATTATGAAAAATATATTAGGAATCTAGGGGGCATTTGACCACCTGAAAATCTGCCCGGGCAAAGAGGGTGTCCTCGAGACCCGATTTCCTGCCCTCGCCCTTATGTTGACAATCCCGCAATATATGCACGCCCGGGGGTAAGACGTCCCATTATAGCTAGCGCTAGATTAACAGGAACAGAGGAGGTGGACTACAAACTCATTGTTTAAATTATGAAGTATGACACTTATGAATAACTTCTACTTAAGCATAACTAATGTATACATGTATTCCATGTAGACATTCGTTATGCTGTCCAATCTTTGACACATATTCGCGGCGCCAACCAATCCCACATCGTTCGTTTTCCTTTAAAGCAATCGAATAAGATGAGACTACAGAGTCTGCAGTGGTCAGAAGACTTTGTGTGTTCCTGTTGCAAGTTTTAGATAATAAGCCGTGTGTCGATTGTATAAATTGAACGCTGGACATCGTTAGAGAGGTACCTGATGTGCCGGAAGCGTGTCATGACCCGCGGCCGCCGCGCGCCGCCCGCGGAGCGCTACCTGCAACAGAGGCGCGGCTCAAATTGACAGCACGGACCAACGAGCTCCTATTCACATACGACACTTGTACAAATAAAATATATTAATATATACGTTTAAAGTCATAAGCATGTTTATGGAAGGGTATATAATATCTTAGAAATTAATTATCACTTGCTAAACGGTGAAGGAAAACATCGTGAGGAAACCTGTATACTTGAGCGATTTATAAAATCACATAGGTATGTGAAGTCTACCAATACGCACTTGGCCAGCGCGGTGGACTATGGCCTAATCCTGAATGAGAATTCTGAGAGGAGTCCCTTGCCCAGCAATGGGACAGTAATGTGTTGTTGATGATGATGATGATATAATATCTTTAATCAATGTTTTAGACACAATTATAATACTTACATAGATTTTATATAATGAGTGATGAGGTAAAATAGGGGTTGAAAGTTCGTTTGAATGTTTGCCGCTTTGAAGCAAACTGTAAAAATTGGCTTGGTAGTTGAAAATAATTAAATACGTGTTTCACCGTTTTTGAAAAATCAACCCTGAAAGTTGTTAAGTAGGGGTTGAATATTTATTTAAAAATCCGCCCGTTTTTAAGCCAGAGCTGTGAAAATGAGTATTTGGATATTTGGTTACAAACAGTCTAAATCCTATTGCACCGTTAATAAAAAATCAACTCCTAAGGGAATAAAAGGCATATATAAGGGTTGAAAGTTTTTTGAAATTCCCTTGAATTCTAACCAAATTCTATGGAAATTAGTATTTAGCTTTCTGATATAGTGAAACATATGTTGCCCTATTTTGGATAATAAATCTCTGAAGGGATTAAACAGAGTTCAAAGCTTAAAAATTCTCAATTTTTTAAGCAGGCACTATTCATATTCGTATTTGGCTTTCTGGTTAGACTTAATGAAGCATCTATATAACTGTTTTTGGAAAACCAACTCATATGGGGTTTATAAAATGGGTGATCTCCTTTCTGTTTAGAAATATCAAAACAATCAACAATCAAAATTAGGGTGTATAATAAGTAAAGAAAGTTTCTTCGAAACAACAGTTATAGAATTTATACTTCTATCTTCTCTTATTAAAAATATCGGCGCTCTTCATTTTCATTCGTTAACTCCATGTTCAAATTACGTAAAGCATTTATTTTTCCGAAAAATAGTATCAAATAGTTCATTTACTGTTCAAATGTAAACTGTATAAAAGATATTAGGGAACTATGAAAAAATTGAGCTATTTTGAGATTTATAACTTCTTAATATTTTTTCCCCAACATTGGACTAATCGTGATGAAAAAATGTACTGAACTATAAGTCTACATTCCACACTACCAAAAAAACATGCCTAGTTAATAGAGACTTAAAGTAAAAAAGTAAAGGTTGTTTTTGCAAGTAAGGGACTGAGACAAACTAACTACTTTTAACTGTCGTGTCGAATTGAAACTTTGTATGTAGTTTCAGTGACCAGCAGAGTGAAGAACCAGCACATGGTGGATCTCCTACCAATCCTTACCAATAACCACTGAAGAGTTATCATCTAAGACTATCCCCCATGGGTCTAGAACTCTAGACTATCTATTATCAGATCCATCATCAGAATACAGGAGTCCTATACTCCAATGTTATTAGGCAGAAATAGGTGAGACGGTGGTACTTCTAAAGTCGAACCACAAATGATCCTACCAACTTCAAAATAGACATACTTAAGCCGAATTTTGAACATGTTCGTATTTCATCAGAAGAACCAAGAATACAAACACAAATGACGAATGAAATGTATACTCCTATTTGACCGAAATGACCATAAAAATATGTACCTACTATTATTATTACAGGGCTTTAGCTAAACAAATCATCTTCCCTCGGATGTGGCCGTCAACCGCGGAAACTTCGTCTGTTTACTAAGTCTGGTGTTTATATAAATGTTTGGTCGCAACTTGCGAAAACTATCGAAAGCTATATTAATTATATTGACATGCCCGGTATCATAATGCTAACAAGAACGGTCAAAAGAAAACAGCGCAAGGGAACCTAAAAAGTTTCAAAGTTCTGCTGCTAGCGCCAGTGCATTATGGTCTAACCGAAACCCCTTTCACTCTTTGAAGAGGCCCGTGTTCAATAGTTGGAAGGTAAAGGGTTGAGGACGACCTTTTTATTACAAATACATTAGTTTTTTTGCTACACAACCTGAATTGTAACGCGGCTTACATAACACTGTAAGATGTAGGTAACGTAGTTGTCAGATCTGTAAAAATACATTAATCCGGACTGAATATTCAAGAGTCACCATCACAAGATGATAAATGGTAGAAAGAAATATCTACTAATGTGTCGTTTATTGCCCTATTAACAAAGCTGTACAATTGAGTGACTGTTTGTACAGTTGTTTTGTGATCTGTGCTTCTGCATACATCTAAATTATTTACAGCTGTTGATCAATAAATATTTGTATAATTCTGGTAGTCTATTTCAAAATAGTTAATGCCATCAAAAGCACTGCTTGTAAAAAAATCCAAGCCTCGCCATTCAGCTCTTCTACCGTAAAAAGTCGTGAGATCCATGTAATCTAAGTCAGTTAATTCATGCAGTCTCTTCTTAAGAGACCTTCTGTCTTAAGGTATTATCTCACTATCTATCCTAACAACATCTCATGGGACCATATCAATATTAAAAATCTTTTATGTTCTGAATAAATAGATTTACTTGGCAATCGTACTAATATACTTGTGAGATACATTGTTTTTTTTATAATATAGAGGAAGCAGACTAAGCTGGAACGCCTCGGAAAAGTATATCTTCCTTACCGCACTCTTGAAACTAGAACATAGCAGCGCTTAAGATGCAGAAATTGATCAAGCGGTGGTGCCGCTGGAAGCGGTGATACCACAAACAGTTCACATTGTTTTTTCATCGCATTATATTGCAGCACACGAGTAACATTACTACGATTTTTGTAGTGGCACGCAGTCTTTCACTGCCTTCGTCGGACTCCGGTTTTTGATATAAATCACAGTATTTAACGCTCTTGTTCAAATTCGCTTCAATTTATAATAGACTTCTCGCTTTTTCGATAATATTTCTGTTAGCTCTTTCAACCATATCATTCTGTTTGGTGGTATATATGGTGTATATATAGTATATACTATATATCGCCTTCTGATGTAGAATTCCATTTGTTGACAAAAAAATATCGTAAGCTCTATTACAAAACTTCGTTCCACCGTCTGATCTCATACACTCGTTCGATTTGCTAGTTGCCTTTTCAACGCGAACTTTATATTTTTGAAATTTCGTAAAGTCTCACTCTTATGTTTGAGAAAATAAATATGTGTCATTCGAGTGTAATCATCGATAAATAATAACATGTACAGTCACGAGCATAAATATATGACTATGGGCAGATCAGCAAAAATATGTGACCCAATAACGAGTTCAATAATATATGCCTGCACGAACGCAGCATAAATATCTGACATTGATAGGCAGCAAAAATATGTGATGATAACGTTGATCAAATAATTGTGACATGTGACGTCAACTACGGTGCAATAATATCTGACAAAATTTATAAATATCTTTATATCACGGCGTGCGTAAATTGACGTTTTACGCACGCTTCGCGTGCGCAAAACCCCAATTTCCGACCCCGTAATATAAAATTTTATACAACACGCGGACGAAAAATGTTTTTCTGACTCGTGTGATTGCAGTCCTCGCCTGCGGCTCGGCCTGCAAACTCACACTTGTCAGAAAAAAATTTTTCGTCCTCGTATTGTAATGTACTATTGATGTAAATATATCAACCTACCGGTCAAAGGTGCCAATGTATTTTGACGGAGAAAGAATATGAGAAAAAAAAGCACGTTATAAATATTTTCTCATATTTTTTAAGTAAGAAAAAACAGGGTTAAAGACAAAGAAAGGATAATTAATTTATTTTAACAGGGTGAATTTTCCTAATCCGAATCTAAAAGTATTAGCGAAAAATGCTAAAAGGAGTTACGAGACCGATTTTGATAAATACTAATACTGCATCATTCGTTTTTGGGGTTCCGTACCCAAAGGGTAAAAAGGGATCCGGAAAATAAGTATTTTACTTATTTTTATAAAATATTAAACATCTGGTGGTACGGAATCCTCCATGTGCGAGTTTGAGTCGTACTTGGCGAATTATTTAAAATATACCTATACGGGAATCGAACGAGTTTCTTTTTTTTTTTTTAAATACACACCTTATATTATTCCACTATCGGATAGTGTCCCTTATAAGGATTAAATTCTGGGAATAAACTACGAATTCTAGGAAAGCTTCAATTTCACCTTGTATACAACAAAAATGATATGCCCTAACGACTTTTACAATAATATATAGATTATATACTATTAAACTAAAATGGTCACGAATATTCTGCTAAGACAAAAATATAAAAAGAAAGTTACCGCAACAATTAATAGATACATGTAACTTTTATTATTTATATTAGCAATACCAAGTTCTACAATTAGCAATATTATCGGAGAAATAGGTTTTTGAGATCGCTTTGATATATTTTTATCGTTAAAAAGTGGGTAGTAGATCTTTTCAACCAACGCTGTGTGTAACCAACCAACGTGTTCAACCAACGTGTTCAACCAACGTGTAACGTTTTGGAATAGTTTGAAAGTTTATTATTAGAAACCTATTCAATTATTATTATAATATTATTTTAATGATGTGTTATTTTTATAATAATAAGTTCTTATCTATGAAGTCACTGGCTGATATGATTCTATGACTTAACAAGTAATTAATTTAAAAAATCAAAAACCCGACTGCACCAAAAAGGCTGAAGTAGAATTTCCAAAAGCAGTGAAATAGGCATTTCATTATTTTTATCCAAAAAGCCAAATACAAAGTTTCATAGTAGGTGTCTACTTCAAAAACAAAAGATGTTCAAACAATATTATCCTATTTTATCCTCGTAGTGCTCATTTACGCAATATAAAGAACGATATGTGTAAAATTCCAGCACTGTAAAGTTCAGCGGTTTCCCTTTGCGTTGATCTCTGGCACAGCAACTCACTCATTTAGTCAGACAGTCATCTCGATGTGTATATATGAGCATATATGTACTAACTGACCCGGCAAACGTTGTGTTGCCATATAAATACAAAAATGTTAAGGGTAAACAACTCTTATCACTAAGGGGTAAAAAAAAATAGTAGATAGTGGCCGATTCTCAGACCTACTGAATATGTATATAACATTTGGTGAAAATCGGTGAAGCCGTTTCGGAGGAGTACGGTAGCTAACACGAGAATTTTATATATAAGATATATTATATAACATATGTGTGTAAATGTTAATCTCCTCTTAATTTCCTTTATTTTGACACCCTACTCGATAGGTTTGGTTAACTTTTTTTAAAACGTCTTACTATTTCGCAAATAAATCCACCATTTACTGATGTTATATATTCTATAGAGTGCTATAGAATATATAACATCAGTAATTCAAAGTTTCAGTAATTATTTTACCTCATTAGAGGTAGAATTTAATTATTTTTATTCAACAAGCCTATTAAAAAATTTCATAGTATTTGCTTCAAAATTGACGGTTGTTCAAATTAACTTTTAACCCTTATTTTACCCTCTACGGTGTTGATTTTTCGGAAGGGGATAAATAAGTGCGTCCTTGTTCTTATCCAGAAAGCTAAACACAAAACTTTATAGTAGTTGCTTCAAAATTAAAGGATTTCAAAAAAACTGTTATCCCCTATTTTACCCTCTTAGGGGTAGAATTTCCAAAAAGCCTTTCTTATTACTTATTCACGCTATATCGAGAACCTATGTGCAAAATTTCAGAACTGTAAGGTCCTTGGTTTAGGCTGTATGTTGATTTCTGAAAAATGAAAAAGTCATTTAGTTAGTCATTCACTCAGTCACGTTGCTGTTTTATGTATATAGAAATATATTTTTATAATCTCCGTTTAATTTCCTTTCATTTGATACCCTACTCGATAGGTTCGGGTAACTTTTTTTTTTAATGTGTTACTATTTCGCGTCAAAAATCCGCCATTTTGATATTTTTTTACTAACACCTATCTAAGGACACTCGGGTCATTGAGACAAATAAGTTAGAGGCATACTTTTTTTAGTGTTTGAAAGCTAATACGACGTAGAATTACATTAAATAATAAAAATAAAATAAAAAGCCTAGATTATTTTGAGGAAATTCACGATTACTGAAATTTAACCTAAAAAAATTGCTTTTTTCACACTAATCTGAACATTTTTTTCTGGGAAGATAAACTTTTTTGTTTTTTTTTTCATGGATCAGTACGGCCTATAATTGGCATTCATTGTAATTTTTGTTTGAACATGAAAATGAAAATAAAACAAGTATAGTTAAATATTATAAGTTTCTATTTCAACTTTCCTGAAGAATAATTATATTTTTTTATTTTAAACATTTTGTACCGTTGTCCTTATCAACATCCTCAGGATTCACGATTTTCGAGGCGAGATTGTTCGAGCGCCTTAGAAAAAGTTAATCCCAAGTTACTGTTATAGCGTGATTGTTATAGTTAGGGAAATAACATTATTATTTTCTTAACTAAAGTTAAGAAAATAATAATGTTATTTCCCTATAACTCAAATGTTCTGAAACATATTTATAAAGCCCTCTTGTAGAATGATTTTTAGGATTCCGTACACAAAGGTTAAATCTGTTCCGTCTGTTCGTGCGTTAATGGGCTTTATCTCTTAAACCGTAATAGATACACACTTGATTTTTTTATAAACGATGCATAATGGTGGTCGCTATAACAAGAAATACTAAAAATTAATAAAATAAATATAGTTCAAAAAACTAAAAAAACACATTTATACTGTTTACTGTTCCTTAATTGATTCTTAAATTGAAAATTATTATCTACTTTTTGGTTGATTTTATCATAAAAGCGTGTTTTTTAGTTCTTTGAACTATATTTATTATGTTTTATTTTATGTTTTAACCAATCCTAAAGAATTTCATAAGATTGGTATAGGTTAGGTTAGATTGGAACATAAAAGAAAATAGAAAACTAAGCGAGCAAGGCGCGGCAGCACCCTGCGAGCACGTAAGTCCGATCCACGATAATTCGGACTTAAACTATAAGATTCATAGTTACTATAATATAATAAACAAGATGACGTTGGTACAACATAATTCATCATTAATAATTACAGTTAATCTTATGATCTTATGATTTGATGAGCTATTTGATCACTTTGGCTGTAACAGCTACACTACGAGAAGAATCATTGCGAGAACCCGTTGTTGTGCATCCTATGCAGATATAGCGTAATAAATTGATATATTTATTATGCAACTACAACAAAAATATTAGCGTTAATAATTTCTTTATTAGGGACATTACAATAAAATAGAGTAATATGAAATTAATAGCTAAAAAGAAAAAAATGTTCATAAGTCCATAATAATTACTTTTTAAACAGTATGGAAATAATTAATAACAATTGCATTGGCAACTGCACATGAATAAATTGCTAGTAGTTAATAATAAAATGAAAGGTGAAAGTCACTAGAAAGAAAAAAAACCATTGTACGGCCGACATATTTTGTGTAATTTGACCTATAGCGTATGAATAAATCTGTATCAAGTCCCATTTTCAATTCCTATTTTTGCATCAACTACACGTTTCCAGATAGATCATATCTGAAGAACACGTTTTGTATTTAAATTTATGATATTATTTATGATATGCAAGACGCACGAACTTATCACCACAGTTTCAGCAATAAAAAATATAGACAATTATCTCGCCGTCGTCGACGACATCAGCTGCAGTCTACGCCAGCGGACGATGGTCATCGAAATATATTTACACGTGTCAAATCAAGATTTGATTGTTTTTAAAATTGATTACATTTCTTACATATTTTTTAAATCTATAGCTCCTCCTCCAAGAGCATTATTTATTATGACAGTCATACGGATTGAAATGAAAATACATACGTTATTCTACCTATCATCACATCTTCTCTTGCTAGGTCTACGTACCAAAATAAGCAATCAACACAATCCAGTTTTTTATTGTTCACTTGATGTTTCATATTACATTTTAGATGCTTCGACAACAGGTGAGGTCGAGACACGATAGCAATATGGCTACTGTTGACGTCAATCAGTACTACACCGGCATCGGTATGATAAATTCATGCAAGCAAAATGATCGCTTAAAGCAATATATTCAACTTGTAAACTACTCGTACGATCGATTGTATTGTTTTCTAGATACGTCGCGTCAGTCGTGTCCTAACGCACCAAAACTATGTAATAAATAAATATACGTGCTTTTCGAAAACTAATAAATGGAGCACCCCACGCTTTTTTTACCATTATACTATTTACTGTTACTAATTGATTCCTAGATTGAAAATTATTTTCTACTTTTTAGTTGATTTTATCATAAAAGCGTGTTTTTAGATTTTTGAACTATATTTATTTTATTAATTTATACTATTTGTTGTTATAGCGACCATAATTATGCATCGTCTGTAAAAAAATCAAGTGTCTATCTATTACGGTTTAAGAGATACAGCCCTGTGACTCACGACCAGACAGCGGAGGGTTTCGTTTTACCCTTTGCGTACGGAATCCTAAAAATCATTCTTCAAATGACATTATAGATATGTTTCAGAACATTTGAGTTATAGGGAAATAACATTATTATTTTTGAAAACTAAAAATCAATCTAGTAACTTTGCGTGAACTTTCTCTAAGCGCTCAAACAATCTCGCCTCGAAAATCATTAATCCTGAGGATGTTGATAAGGACAATGGTACAAAATAGGGATGTGACTTGGCTGGGGAGCAATCGATTTTTATATTAATCGATTTTTTTTACCAAATAATAATCGATGTTCCAACAATCGATTTTTAAAAAAGTCGATTATTTTTCACGACTTTCAATATGCTTCTTTAAGTTTGTTGTATTGCTGCACGTTTTAATTTCTTTTGAGCAATTTTTACACTTCGCAGTTGTAGTAGTTGTAGATACCATTGTTTTTTATTATAAAGTCAGCCCTCCAACCACTTTTTGGTCGTTTAGTTGACATTTTTATGCAAAACACCTCAAGTCATAAACCGCAAACTCACTTGCACACTTAATCAACGGGCGATATTGTAAAATTTATAAAAAAAGTTTGAAGTTAAACGGGGAAGAAACTTTTAAATCCACCGTCTATGACGACCCGCGTGGCGGAGCGGCCACCATACCGGTCTGACGCGCAAAGGGTCCCGGGTTCGATCCCCGGCCAGACAGATATCTAAATGATGAATTTAGATTTCTGTTTCTGAGTCTGGGTGTTTGTGTATTTGTTTATGTCTGTGTCCATGGCACCCACGACACAGGGAATCCTAGTGTGGGGCTGTGAGTGTAGAAAGCGTTTATTATTATTATTAGGCAAAATATCAAATGACTGTACTGTTTTACCAACCGACTTTTCGAGTGCTGCCATAATAAAAAATACATTATGTTTGTTAGACACTAGATGGCGTTGCATAGAGCTGCTGTTAAAATATCGAAATTATGATGTGAAACCACGAAATAAATCATCTATTTAATAATTGATTATTAAAAAATTGATTAATAAAAAATCGATTATTCTTGGTCAATAAATCGATTAATAAAAATCGATTATTCTAAAGAAATAATCGATTTTTTAAAGAATCGATTGTATTTTTCACATCCCTAGTACAAAATTATTAAATTCGTGTATTGTCATCGGTTTCTGATAATTTTTCAAAATTTTGAATTAAACTGAACGTTCAAAGTGGATAGAAATCGGGTTCAAAGATTCCGTTAGTCTGTCTGTTAAGTACATACATACATATATACAACCCAAGCTAATAAAAGCGTGTTAATAAGAGAAGTGAACGAAAAACTAATTATGATTCGTCTATCTGAGTTTAAAAATATAGAATTTGAATATTTTTTTCGGCTTTTATTTTATTTAGGTACCTACAATGTTCATAGGTATTGACCGAGTCAATTATCGTTACTTACACTTAAACTACTATCTTTCCCCCTCAGAATTCCGCTTCGACCGGGTAAATATCTTTAAAAGGGAAAATTCTATAGCAAAAGTTGATAAAGCTTAAAAATATCGATTTTTCAAAGTTTTTCAAAACTTTAACCAAATGCGCGGAAACGGGCACTCGAAAAAATCAAACTCGTGTAAATTTTATTCTTTGGGACCCTAAAGAACAATTTCCTTCAGTGACACTGAAATCTAAAATTTTATATTAGGTTTTATATGGAATGACTCTATGATTAAATCGGAATAATCAGTCATCTTATCAGTGGCAAAAAGAAATTTGTATTTTATTGGCACATAATGACAACTTAAAAAACTTAAAAAAAATGGAGTAAAGTAATAAATCGCAGAAATTTACTGCACAGTTAATAATGACAAAATTAGAAATATTTCAGTGATATTTTTAACCGACTTCAAAAAGGAGGTGGTTCTCAATTCGGCCGGTATATATATATTTTTTTTATGTATGTACACTAATTACTACGCCGTTAGTGGACCGATTTTAATAATTATTTTTTTATTGTGTAGAGACGAGCTGGAAGTTGGTCCCACTTAAATATGGTTAGGATCCATCGATGGGTTCTGGAGAAAATGAGGGGAACTCCTCCACCCATGTAAATATAACAGCCATAACTTCGCCGTTTATGAACCTATTTTGCCTTTAATTTCGTGCGTGGACAATTGCTACAAGTTGGTCCCATTTAAATATGATGAGGATCAGAGTGGGTTCTGGAGACAAAATTTGTAACTTCTCAACCGATGGGTATAATTGAGTTTTGTTTGAAGATATTTGGTGTAGGTTCTAATTAAATTGCAAAACCAGTTTTATCATTGAATATTTAAGGGTCTGATAATGTGGCTCGGAGACCAAATATGTAACTCCTCAACCGATGGGAATAATTGATCTGTGTTTGAAGATATCTGGTGTAGGTTCTAATGAAATTGCAAAGCCATTTCATCGTTGACTATTTAGTTAGAGTAGGTTGGAACATATAAGACAATATAAAACTAAGCGAGCAGGGCTCGGTAGCGCCCTGCGAGCGGGCGGTTCCAATCAATGTAAATTCAGACCTTACCTTCATTCATGATCACGTTTATACAATTTTATATTGTATTAATATAAAAGTTAGTATGTCATCACTAAAAAGGGTGTAAAAAATTTTTAAGAAAAAAATACAACCGACTTCTATGTCACTACAAAGTAAAAAAATATTAAAATAAATGTTGGTTTAGTACATATTTCTGAAGTCGGCGCTCATATAAGACACGCTGTTTACATCGTTATCGAACGAAATATATTGAGCGCCGACTTCAGAAATATGTACTAAGCCAACATATATTTTGTTGTGTAACATGCAAAGTGCTCATAGATCCTAGTTTATCGGCGATCCAGGGGTCGTTGACGTCGTTGTCATCGTCAATTCGGATAGGGCATATTTTTACAGACACATGTTGTTTAATTACGTTCTGAGGCAACATTACCTGTACTGGAATTGGCCAGAGAAATATTCGCTTGTGCAAAATCAGTCACAGCTATATTTGCTGAATCTGTTGCGCCGCAGTACTTTATTGTTTTACTCGGACGCCTTATTTCTTTAAAGCATGGTGTCTTCCGGGTATTAATATTCACATAGTCCAGGCAAGTTAGTCAAATTATGGCAAGAATCTCGGAATGAGAGATAGTCGGCTGTAAACTTCTAAAAACCTTTATTTTGACCATCTAAAACTTATCTCAAAACCTACCTAATAATAATAACTAGTGGTCGCCCGCGGGTCGAAACTCGACCATAAGTATATAAAAATTGGTTTTTAAAAGTTTACAGCCGACTATCTCTCATTCCGAGGTGAAACCCTTATTTGCCTGTCCTAACAAGAGATATGAGCACACAAAATTTCACGTCAACTTATGGCGACTATCTCGATTTTAATCTATATAAAAAGAATCGAAGCTATAATAACTTCAATGGGATTGTCTTTATTAAATTAATCGTTATGATGATAATAGCTGATACTGATTAGGTTAATGACACCTATTTTGTGTCCTTCGACCACAAGCGCTTGTTAACGCAGTATACCAGCAGCATTATTATTGCACATACATACTTTATTTATTGTTCTTATGTTTTCTGAGTGCAGTGCTTAAAATTATTTGTATAGAAACTAAGTTATAAAAATCTACCTTCGAAATTTGTTTTCTCTATAGTTTCTCAATGTTATCCTTAATACCTAGTAATCATGAGAAATCCCTTAAAAATTAAAGATCTGTGAAACATCAATGATAAGGAAAATTTGTGAATGTTACAACTTTCTACATTGTTTATTAAATAAGTCATGAACATTTAATGTCACATTCTTACAGACGCATGATTTCTACAACAATTTTCAACCGACTGTGCCAGGAGGAGAATAATAGTATTAGATCAAGTTTATGTCATATACGGGTGTCCCGTAAGTACCATGAAAAACTTGGGGAGAACATAGGTGAGGGTCTCACCTCTCTGGGAAAATAAAATTACTTTAGTAAAAGTGTCACCGTTATTGCACTATTGATTGTCTTATATTTTTTAAAAAAATCAGCCCTCTTTAGCTTTTTTCGTTAACTGCGTCTACAAATGTGGTGATGCAGTGTTTATTTTTTCTGTTTAATACTATCAGGTAGTTGATGTGCCATATTGGAATGTAAATTGCTTAAAATATGTGAAGGGAACATGAAAAAAATAGGGCTATTTTCATATTTTCATTTTTTTACAATTTTTTCCTCAACTTTGACTATTCGCGGTGAAAAAAAATGTACTAAATTGCCTAACACTTCCAAATGACTATAATTTTTTTTAATGTAATCCTATGATGCTTTTTATTATTAAGATGAAGGATTGGTACTGAAACTGTCAAGGTGATTGACAGCGATGGCATTGGTTCAGCTGTATGGAGCAATGGATTTGGAGGAGTGCTGCTGTCCCTTGGCTAAGCCCATGAAGACTGCAACTAAACATAAAAGTATTGATACTAATATCTAAAAGGTGTCAGTCATTCTGTAAGCATACAGGAGTAGGTAGAGCTTGAAACTCAGGATAAAGAACACATTGTAGGCCCGCGGCAATAACATCCTGATCCAAATAGAGTCTTTTGTACATACAACAAAATTTTCATATGCCACAGGCATATTTGCATTTGCCACAGGTGATTTGGTGACCTTTTTTTTTCTTTTCGCTGACAGATACACATTTCACTGATTGTTTGGTTCTGACGACCTTTTTTGTAGCAACTGTGTTTGGAGGTCCCCCCAAGATTGGAGGCCCGAGGCAGACCGCCCCATCCACCCCCCCCCCCCTTTAAGCCACTAGAGAATACAGACACAGTGTTTAAATATTAATTATGTTGGAGTAACACTAGGAAGTTGTCTCTTGAATTTTTTGTATGAGTGTTAGTCAAAACAATAGTGTTTTACATAATATGCAATAAACAACATTTTGTTAGTATGACACTTATTCCTTAAATACTGTAATTGTTTGCATGCTATGTGAGGAGATAGAAAGAAACTGTCAAGTCATACTGTGACTTTAACATTCAAATTATATAAAAAAATGTTTTATAGAATTTTCACATGCATCAGACAAATATTTGAGAATATAGCTGTGACAGAGCAGAGTAAGACAGTTTATATTGAGCTGACACATTTGTTGACTATTAACCAAACAGATTGCATAATGTAAATGAATTTTAATTGTTGCAGAAATTAATGAAACAGTGCTCAACAGAAATATAGCTATTTATTTTTAACTTAATTTTACCCATGTTTTGACATTAATGTATATTATTTCGGTTGCTAGAAAGGTTTAGCCACCTTTAACTTCGTATAATCCTAAATTCACTTTGCACATAGTTCAAAACAAAGTTTTATATCGCACAACAAAGTTAAAGTATTCGTAAAAGTAAAGTTTTCGTCTAATACAAAGCTAATAAAGTATATACAAAGTGAAAGAACACAGCTAAAAAGTTATCACAAAGTTACAAATGAATAAAAACTTTGTACAAGTACTTTAAAAGTTTGAGCCGCGTGTGGTGGATACTTTTGGGACGATTTATAAATAACAAATGTAAATGAATTGTAACTTTACTTACTGGGCACACTTCGACGTACTGGACCGACGCGGAGAACCATCCATCCCGCTTGAAAAAGCATGGAAACTTCAAGAAATAGTAGATCGCTGCTCGCTCAGATACCCACCTCTAATTTCTCAACACTAATAAATTATAAACACGTCACTTTAAAAATATATCTTATAAGGGTAAAAAACATAACATTCTATAAATATTAAAAAAAAAGTTTTATAACAATTATGATATGTAGGAAAATATTATATCGTCGTGCAAAAGGCACAAACAATTGTCAGCTGAGCTGTCAAAACTGTCATTTGGGATTACGTTCCGATGATCAATTTGTCCTCCGTGATGTTTAGTTTATGTTTCCCTTTTTTATTATAACCATTTAAATATTTCTGAAAGAAAATCACTTATATTAAATAGAAGATGGTACATTATAGTTGCTTTAAAAAGCTTGAACTCTTTAAGGTAACAAAAATGTACTGCTTATATATATATCTATTTTATTAAACAACTAGCCGCGACCCGTACCCACTTCGTTGAGCATTGTGATGCAATTATATTGTGCGAACTAATAGCACAGTATAAGGATATATATCCTTATACTGTGCTAATAGTGAACGTTTTTGATAAACATAATGTTCATCTATATTCTATACCGAACCGTTAAGTCAGCGCACGCTGGTAAAGCTACGCATCTTTCCTAATTTCCCCTGACTTCATATACATATGCCATTATTTTTCTCTAAGCTTTTTGTTCAATCATAATAAAATATGGCACTCCTGAGTAATGTAGCTTTCCGATTGTGAAAGAATTTTCATGATCGGTTTAGTATTTTAGAAGATTAGCCCTTACAATACTAATCTATGCCTTACAAACAAACAATCTAAGTTATAACCTTAACCTCTTTATAATATTATAGTATAGATGACATTATAAAGATTGATAGACTGATGTTATATAATTATTATAAATAATTTATGTTGTAGCTATTGTTTTCCATAATATTCGAAGTTTATGTAAATATTCGATAGCATAAATATTCTAACCCGTCTCTAAAATTAGTTTTCGAACTTAGTGAGGAATGTGGGTGCAAAACTTTATATATACGTATCACTTGTTTCACATGCTGTGGCTGTATGCTGCTTCACATGATAGCGCCCTCTGTTGTCAAGTAGTGGAACTTGTTGAAAACAATGACGTTACCGTTTAACACAATTCAATTCCTATAAATACAACACAATTACATTGATAAAATGTCTAGCAAGGTATATAACTATTTAACAATTAAGAAAATTTCCTATGTCAAATGAAAAGCACATCGCGTCTATTCTGCGAGATTTAAACTTAACATGAGAATGAGGGTAATCTCGGCGTTATGATGAACATTATTCTAATAGTCCATCAAACGTTTCGTGCGGGTCGCGGGAGGCGGCTTCCAGAAGAAATGATTGCTAACAAAATTTTCCATTTCCGTAAATAATAAGTTAACATTTTTAGTTAATTTAATAAAATTAGAATGTTTTACTGTGTAAATAATTAATAATTATTATATGACCATATAAATATAATCAGCAAATAAAGTTTCTAAATCTAAGATAGTCATTACAGTTTTCCCCTTAGGTAGATTACAGATTAAGAGAAGGGATATTTAAATAAAACTGACCATTAATTTATATATAGAGTATAATTTGGCTTAGTAGTTGGCTGTAACAATCAAAACACAGTAAGTAATATGACAGTACAATTAGAGAATTCCTAAATATATTAAATATACCTTAAATTAAAATTATGTAACAGACCATAGATTAGTAAAGATACTTCGCCGCCTTGAAATTGAATGAAGCCGCCAAAAAATTTTACGAATAAATAACTTTGGCAAAGGTAGATCTCCCGCCGGGCTAGGTGATCATGCCCGGGGAGCGGCCGCGTTCCGACAGTCTCAGTTCGGAACTTGTATATATACCAGATGTTTAGAAAACTTCGATAGCGTGATTCAGAATACTCGTGGCGCCATCTGCTCAGATCGGAGGTCGATACCCGTTGATTTCTTCAGAATTCCGCGAAGTCTTCGTTCAGCTTACAAGTACCTCGGAACGCCCTCGTAAGTCTGCGGTGAGTCGAGATGTAAGGACGAACCGAGGCCTCGAGGTTGAAGTGAAGAGAGACGGCGAACTGGGCTACTCGAGCCGTCCGGGCAGTCGCGGAGAGCAGCTGGATCAGGCACAGGAAGTGTCTTCACGATGTACTGCGATGCACCTGATGAACTGCTGAACGGATGCTGAGGAGGTTGCAGTCCATCCAGGGAGTGAGGTTGCCACCATCGATGAGGGTCAGAAGGGACGTGTTCTTTGTCTGGGGTCACCACTTTGGCACAGGGAGATCTCCCGCCGGGATAGGTGATCATGCCCGGGGAGCAGCCGTGCTCCAACAGTCTCAGTTCGGAACTTGTATATATACCAGATGTTTAGAAAACTTCGATAGCGTGATTCAGAATACTCGTGGCGCCATCTCTTGACGAGTAGCGGTAGGTCGCCACATAACTAATACTGCGTAATTTACATGATAATTAAATAATTTATAATAACAATTTCAAATATTTTAGGGACATTTTAGCACGGAGACGTGGCAAAACTTTTTTACGCAACTATTTCAATTCTCAAACGTGGGTACATTTCCTTGTTACGAGTGAGTAATCTTTACTAATCTATGTAACAGACTAATAATCCGAGTGCACATTCAATTAATTTTATTAATCATGAGTTTATCAAAATCAATGGGACGCGCTAAACGATAACTATAATCAAAGTCGATTTTAATTTCATGTTCATTCTTTGTTATGAATACGTGTTACAATTCAGATGGCGTTATCAATCTCAATGTCATTTGGTAAAATAAAATGTTAACGCGACCTATTGATTGTAACGAATACTTAAGATACATATCTAAAATCACTCATTTTTTCATTTAACACCATTATATTATGTTTAATGTAAAACAATACTCCGTAATAATAACCACGACTATACATGGAATCATACATTATTACCTAACCTATTGCCGTAATCCTGAACGGATTTAAGTAGTCTAACACAACGTACGTAAGTCTCGTGTATAATACAAATATATATAGTATAATACGAAACGATTTATGTTGATTGTGAAATAAAGAGTTTTCGAAGAATATAACATACTGGCTGTTTGTAGGTCTTTCTTTGTGACAAAAAGTATGGTTATTCTATCTACTCGTAACTATACATTTTTGCTTTCAGAATGTGATGTCATGAAGGTGTTAGCACGAATTTTAATTTCCTACTAAAGGTTACAGGACTGTTTAAGATTTTAAAAGTAATTAATAAATTCTTTATTGTTTTTTATTTAAATGAAAAATAAAACTGTGACCATCGTTCTAATCATGACTTTATTTCATCATAAGGCAAACAAATTCAGCAATAGTGAGAATGTTAATTGAAACAATGTGACTATAACAGCTAAAATATTTGAATTGCGCCGCAATCTTCTTCTCGTTCTTTAGATACAAGTTTAAATAGTATGTATGAGAATTGTATGCGTATGAGATTCTTCAGCAGTAAATTGTAAATCAAGCGAGAAATAAAACTAAAATGCAGCACACGTTTAAACCTTACACATTGAATGTTTGATGCTAATATTAAAATTAAATTATGGCTACGTCATTATTTGATACTTACTTAACATTATGTAATTTAGACTTACATAAACACCATTGTGGTAGGCCAAGTATGAAATCGGTAACATTAAAAAGTCGCACTGAGATGTTATCATTTCCTTTTATATGTTATCAATAATGTAATTAGAAAAAATATAGAAATGCAAGATTAAAAACACTTTGTAACTTCAATTGCCAACAACAATGCTTATGTACAAATTTACAAGTTAAAATTATTTTTGGGGTCATTGAGTGCAACTATTAATTATTTTTTCGACAGATTTGGGTGCTTCAGGCAGCCGGCAGGAAGGCAGCCACGGCGCGCCCTTTATTGACGTCGGATAAAGCCTAACACTTCAGCTTTTCTTGTTTTTTTTTTTTTAATTTATACAGTTATTCATTCCTATCACTGCACTTACATACATTATTGTTACATTCACCTACTTCCTTTGATCACAATTTCTCAATTCCATTATAGAATTCCATAAGTGTGCTTATTCCATACAATGTTAATGTTATTTTTATCCCTGACTTTATTATGCAATCTTTTTGATATCTACAAGAAAAAATAACAACATATTTGTGCAAAATTGCGTAAATAGGTACGGTTACAAACTCACAAAATATTTTTAAATACGTTATATTTTTTTAAACTTAGCCCGTGGGTCCTTTGTAACTTAAAACTACAATTTTATTATGCGAAAATAAAATAAAATAGTTTAAAAACGATCCGCTTAAATAAATATTAGTACAGTATACATTATGTTACTATATAAAATATAACTAAATCTCTCATTAATATCCTATTCTGAAGTGATTTTTAATGCGGCATCACTACACTGTACTTTCGAGACGAATATTCCACGAGATATTATGAGTCAATAGAGTAGCGTAGGAGATCTTTTTAGAGATAATTCATATCGTGGCGAGCGCAGCTTAGCGGCTTCTAGTATAACCGCCCTATATTATTATGTGTTTAACGCGTGCAATTAGTTAATTGAATTGGACACTAACTATCTCAGTTATACTGCAAATAATTTTAGATTTTAAAAGGTAAACAATATATATGTTGCTAGGGCAGAGAGTCAACTGTTCCGTTAGTTCCAAATGGCGCGTATTCTATCGACTACGTGGGAAACTCAATTTGAACCTGCTTCTACTGATTCTGACCGAATGTATTAATTAAGTTTAGTCAAATATATAATTTTCCTAAAGCCTTGTGTAATACCAATTGAATCAAAATATAAATTTATAATCAATGCCAAAACAAAAAGAACACGTGTACGGCAGAACGAAGAGCGAGGCACAGGAACGAAGGAATTTTTAATTTTTCTTGGGAGCACCGCCGATCTGAAAAAATATAAGTATTTTTAAGGTATTTTAGAGAATTTCCTTTATAATATGTATGTGTTACACTCAAAGTGATCAAATAGTTATTATATATAATGACTGGTTATTTTGTATAATGACCAATTTGTCCAGGCAATGTGATAAATTAATCACTTCATCTGGCTGTTATATATAATAACAGATTAAAGTTAGTCGAAGTAATAAATATGTTATTGTAAAAGCCTGAACTACTATAAATCTTAAGATTAACTGAAATTATTAATGATGAATGTTGTTGTGTTAGAGTAACTATGAATCATGTAGTTTAGGTCCGAATTATCGTGAATCGGACCCACCCGCTCGCAGGAAGCTGCTGCGTTCTGCTCGCTTAGTTTTCTATTATCTTTAATGTTTCAACCTAACCTAACCAATACCAAGTCTGCATAAAATTCTATAGAATTGGTAAGGTTAAGTTGGAATATAAAAGAAATAATAAAACTAAGCGAGCAGGGCGCGGCAGTGCCCTGCGTGCGAGTGGGCCCAAATCATGTAAATTCAGTATGTACTTAATATAAATGAGCGATCAGAGATTTATAGTAGTACACACGGTGGCGCGCTGGTCCTCCAGACGGGAGCTCTGGGCGCGCATCAGCTGTGCGAAGAAAGCGTCGTCGTCGGCGTCGTCGCGGCGGGCGGCGGGGGCCGGGGCGGGGGCCGGGGCCGGAGCGGGGGCCGCGGCGGGGGCGGGGGCGGGGGCCGGGGCGGCGGCGGAGGGCGCGCGGGCCGCGGCCGCGGGCTGCGGGCGCGGCAGCTCGGTGCGCTGATCCTCCAGCCGGGAGCCCTGCACGTTTACACCGACCAAATTATTAAGGGAACGACCACCCTCTTTTCATCCATTCATCGTCAGCGTAGGAAAGAGAGGTACAGAAAGCATAAAGTCCAGTTACCTGAACTCTAGCAATGATCTCGAGGAAATCCTCTTCGGGTTTGACTCTGATGGTTGCAGAGGCATTCTGACCCGGCAGCGAGGCTCCGCGCGCGTCCTCGGGCTGCAGCGGACGCAGCTCCGCGCGCTGGCTGTTCATGCGGTCCGATTGCAGGTCCGAGATCAAATTGATCATTTCGAGCATACCCTCGTGTCCGCTAAACAAAAAAAAATAACTTTTTATATAGTCGGAATTCACTTTTTTCCTTTGCGGACTAACACAATTTGCAAGGCTGCATCATCGTCTATAAACTTTATCGGCTAACAAAGGAGAAAAGCGATTTTGTACTGAGTTGATACCAGCGATCAAAGCAAAATTAAAAATTGTAATGCACACATAAATGTTCTATTAATCTAAAAAATATTTTATCACTCTATATTACTACAATCTAAAACTAAACAACCGTGCTGTCATACTATAGCCCCAAAAAATAGGTCTACACACAGCAAATACACAATGACGTACTCTAATAATTCCGCGAGTTCCGGTGAGCTGCTGCGGGACCCTGTGTTCACTACATCGGACATGGTTCCCGAACTGCTTTCGAACTTAGCTGAAGTTATTATTAAATATAAATTAAATTAAGATATTATATTACATATTTTAAGCCTTTAGTGTATTATAAGCTACCAACAACGATCCGTTGAAATTTGAACTATTCAGTATAAAAAACAAGCCCTTTAAGGTCCGATTATAAATTCGGCGCATAGTGCAAAGCGCCGACCGACACGCCCCTTGGCACCGCTAAGTAACCGCGCCGCCGCCTACAGGGATGGGTAGGTGTTGAACTAAGCTCAGAGAAGCGACAGTTTAGTCATTCCTCCTCATTTCATACAGTTTATATAAAAGTTTAAAGTGGACATTTAACAAACGTTGTATAAAGGTGTATAGTAATAAAATGTATAGCAGATTACATAAACGGTAAAAGATGTGGTTTTATTTAGCCCAAATTCAGATTGCTACCGACTACTACTTCGATCAAGAAGTTTGGAAAGGATATTTGTTTAAAATATAAAAAGGGTACATTAAGGAGCATCTCTTGCCGCTGAGACAAAATACCTGGTTAAGTGATAGTAGGTTATTGATGCTGGAAACAGATTAGTTATCCTGAATTTAGGTGGCTTTCAAACCATCGGGCTTGAGCGGGTTCACTGAAGCCGGTGTAGGGCGCATAGTTAAGTACTTATTGTACTAAATTCTCGATTCACTAATTTATCTGAATACTCGGAATTGTGAAATATTCAAAACAACGTGATTGAACATATTTTATGAACAAAACCAAACTATATTTTCTTTGTTGATGTGGGACTAGGAAATTTTTCTTTGTTCATTTAATTTTAAATTTCATAACATACAAATTTATATATAAAGTTTTATCGTACTTCTGACATTCATGAAATATAACGACATTTATCCTTTTAAAAGTAATATTTACTTTATGATACGTACACATAACTGTTTTAATATGTATTGTTTAATTTAAATCAAAATCCAAGTGAAATTAAAATATTAGTTTGAGTTTAGATTTACATGAATCGTAAAATAAAGTAACTTCCCACTGCACACAACAACGACACGAAATATTCGCAACGAGTAACGCAAGCGGGCGGCTCGATATGCTCGCCACGATATGAAGGGCTCGTAAAACTTTTACGAACTTTACAAAACTTATGTAAAAAAAAAGCGCATTAGGCCATAGAAATACTTTGTTATTTTTTGCTCCGTGTATATTGTATGTAAATATTATCTCATTTCAATATATTGTTACGGATTAGGTATGTTTTATAATTACAAAAATAGTTTCTTTATATTTTTAAAGTAACACAACTTTGACCTTAAGCTAATAATAATTTACATATTATTATTTCATTACTAAGAAATTTCAAAATTATTTTATTTTGTTACGCTATTAATTATATAGGAAAAAATACTACAATAATTAAAATTTTGGAATGCAGTTCAATATTATAGTATATAGAAATAAAGTTAGTGTACATACACGGAAAGTTCCCCAGCCTGGCGCGTAACTGTACTTAGGGCAAAGAACACGAGTCGCGAGTGTAACCGACGGCGGGCGGGCGGCGAGTGCGGACGGCGCGAGGGCGCGAGGACGCGAGGGCGGCCGCATCACGCCTCCGCTTACACCCCAATTATCTCTAACTAAGCTCTTTATAAATATTTTATTAGCATGTTTTTTATGCAAATCCCTATTTGTCACAAAAAAATAAAATCATTTTTTTTTACATTTTAAACTAACTTCAGAACAAGAGGTTCTGTATTGGATGTATGCAATGTATATACCTATAGACTATGCCTACGAATGCCCCAAAAATTTCGGATTCAATTTGGACGGAATAGCATCTTCGTTAATTGAAAGCATTTTTACAAGGAAGATTTTACTATATTAAACATATATGTTTTGTTACCACCATGCCATAAAAAACCACCAGATTTAAATTATTTTATAATAAGGGTCCTAAGCAGAGATATAAGATGAAGAAATTTGATTTTCAACCCGTCAACCCCGACCGTCGACATTTACTTACTAGTAAGTATATGGAAGATTTCAATTTAAATAAGCGGGATTTTGTGCAGGTACTATTTCAAACAGGTTTCCTGCCCTAGCCCTTATGTTGCAGTTAAAATAATGTTAACTTAGGTTTTTTTACCAACTTTCTAAAAAGAGATTCTACCGGTAATTTTGCATTGTCTTTATAATTTAGTAAGTGTAATCAAAACATTGTTTTAGCATTGAATGTATCATATAGGTTTGTGTATTATAAGGTTAAGGATAGAGACCCCCTTTTATATTCAACTTCCTTTTATTTTTAGTATTTGTTGTTATAACGCCCACTGTTATACTTTTTCTATAAAAAAATGAATCTATGTGTCTATCTATTACGGTTCAAGAGATAGAGCCCTCTATAGGGTACTCTAATAGGGTTCTCTTTTTACCCTTTGGTTAGGTATAACCCTAATAAAAAACTATTAGCGCATACATCCTTTTAGAGATTATAAAAACCAAAGTTTAATATTTATAATATCATTAATTATCTTCTAAACTTTACATCCATATTACATATTACTATAAAAAAGCAAATTAATTTTTTGACATAATTTATATACATAAGGACTAATATTTGATATTTATTACCTGTCAACATCAGCTTAAGATATAAAAAAAACAAATTCAAATAGTAATTGAGGGTAACACATAAAAGATAGACATAATTATGCTGTCGCGGGTTTTTCTGTAGAACTTTTTATGATATACAAAATTGCCATGTATTAATAAAATGTCTACATAACTGTTACTATTTACTTACGCCGTCCTTTTTCAGTTTAATCAATATTTAGTAGTGAATAAATTATCCAACATATTTAAAAACATTTATTCAAATCGAACCAGTACCAGAGATTAGTGCACACAAACAAAAAATCTCTTCCGCTGTATCTTATATGGGTATAAAATTCTCGTGTGACAGTGTTCTGGTCTGAGAATCGGCTACTATCTATTTTTCATATCCTTAAGTGATAAGGGTTGTTCACCCTTAACATTTTTTTATTTATATGGCAACACAACGTTTGCCGGGTCAGCTAGTAATATATAAATATATAATAAATAGATCGTACGCGCCGTAGTATTACCAGCTGATATCACCTGATTTAACAGTAATTTAAACATCACAATGTATGTTTATTAGTATGTTATATCATTTGCTTTCTACGACGTCAACAAGTAGGTAGTTACTCATTCTTAGAACAAAACTTATATCAATAGGATTAAAAAAAACGAAAATTATATCAAAATATTACATTTTGATATAATTGATATTTATATATGTGTTACTTATTATTTACTTTTAGTCGTGGAAATCCCACGAGCATTTCTAGAACAGTACGTACAATTGTACAACTGTGCATGTAATTGTAAATGTTCGAAAATGTGTACTGAAAAATATATGCAACAATAAAATAAAGAAATTTGCTTTACTGTTGAATATTCTTAACTATCTTCGTGTACACGTATAACAAAATATTATCGATTATATTATCAATTCTGAATAATCATTCAAAATTTTGTAAAACCACATATTTAAATATCATCCTTTATTATTGTTTATTTAATTCATCTTTAAAATATTACAAGCAACATCCTTATTATTTCATCTTATAATGACAGATATCGTTGATGTCGATATACCCGCCATCGAAACTATGACACAAAAATCATCAATCGACGTAACCTTTCAACTCTTTCACTCCAATTTTACATAGCTCTGTCGGACACGACCTGTCAGGAATGCATTCTACCAGCGGCCAGCCTGATAATATCTAATAAAATAGAGAAATACTACCTTGACTCTTCCTTTATCGTGTCCATATTACAATTATGCACCAGGCACCGAAGAACTTGCGTCGAATAATAATTTAACGATTACAAAATCGATATATAACGTTTTAATATTCGTGCGTCATTCAATTCAAACACTTTAACGAGCTGGAAAATATAAATAATAAATTGATTACATTGTTTTAAATTATTTAAATATCTAATAACGTAATAATCATTTCCGACAGTCCAACTATAGCTTTTTATTAATGTTAGGCATTAATATTAAATGTAAAGTATTCATGTAGGTCAACGTGAACAAACTAAACAACAATTTTAGAGAAAGCAAATAACTTAATTTTTGTATAATAAATATTAGACTAAAATTATTTTTTAAAGTATTTGATATAAAACATGATTACTTGTCATTCGCTGATAGCAGCGCTGAGAGTATGGAAGGCGCGACGACACAATGAGCTGATGCGATCTAACTCTGCTTATTTTTACGAGATTACCTCGAGTGCGGTGAACATGTGATAAAATAAAGACGATCTGTCATTGGCCATCAAGATATCGCCATTGTTCACCGAAGAAACTACCTGATATTGTATAAGTTACACGTGCCCTGAAACTACTTGTAGTTACAATATAAATATAGCGACAACATCAAATTGAAAGTATACAGAATCGTGTGATTAGTTAAATGAATGAATGAATTTAACGAATGCCACTTACAAATTAATAATGACGAAGACTGAATCGTAGACAAGAATTTTATAACTGAGCCTATAACTTATCGTGCCTCTTAGTCGCATAAACAGTTAATAAACGATTAACACCATTATACATTACATTACCTTACACATTAACACTGTCAACATGGTTGTCACATAATTTCATCCTAGGTCTTTTATTTATATGTATACCTAACGATAAGGCAGACGGGGTACCTGGTGGAAAACAGTCACCGTCGCTATCAATGGACATTTGCAACACCTAAGGAGTCACCAATACATCGTCGGCATTGAAGGAGAGCTCTTTTTGCATCCTTCTTGCAGTGCAATGTCTAACGCTCAAAGTCTTTTTTATCACTACGAAAATTAAATAAAAAAATATAGACTGTTCACAAATTCGTGCAACTTGGCACTATTAAAATATGATTCTTTTATAGAGCTTGAGAAGAATGTTGAGACAATTTAAAAAAATCAATATAAAAATGCTTATTAGCTAGCGTATGGTATGCTAAAAAAAAAAAATTAAAAAAGTATAAAAAAGAAACGATACGATGCGTACCAATCATCTATTTTTCGTTTTGAAATGTCATAAAAAATGTATTTTCAATACAAGATGGACATGGGAATCGTGCAGCAGGACTTTTCCAAAAGTTTTTATTAAAGAAGGTAGGACTATAAGTGTCAATTTTGCTGTCCAATTATGTCTTCAGGCACCCAGCCGCGAGAATGCGATAAACGTGTAATTACAGGGACACGTTTAGGTTCAAATAATAACGAGGACGATCAAGCACTTGTCAAAGACAAATCTAAAATTTTCATTAAATTATGTTTTAAGTTTTACCCGGGAACATAGCTCGAACACCACTTTAACAAAACTTCCCCTGGACACAGTAATTGCAGTCAAGTCCATATACAGAAAATCCATATACCGAAACATTCGATAGGAATTTATAATTTAATTTATAATTTATAAATCATTTGTTACCGGTGGGAACAAAGACGCCTGTAAAATATAATTAAACTCTTGCAGAATTTTCATATTAGTACTGGATGAATAATTTAATATATTTCATCAGTTACTGATTCCTAAAGCCCAATCCTGGTGATAAATTAAAGTATCGAATAAAGTGTATCTGCGAATCGACCTAAGCGGCGAGCCTCGGTTGTTTTGAAGGTGTGTGTGTGACGGTGCTGTGAAGGTTGAATATGAGACCGCACTTTGTAGCTATAGCTATATGTATGTGCGTGTGTATGTCACTGAACTCCTTCTAAACGACTGGACTGATTTTGATGAAATTTGTTGTGTTCAAGGGGACTTGGGAATGGTTTAGATTCACAATTTAGTCCGTGGGAAAAGGTTTTTTTAATTAATTTTTAATTTGTAAGTAGTTGTTGATTTTGGAATGTTTTACACTGGATTCGACAGAGTTCGCTACCATTGCAGTTTCAAATGTTAAATAATAATCTATTTTAATGATAGTTTTTCCCGACAGTTGGCGCTGCGATCGAATTGAAAAAAATATTTTGTTATCATTGAGTTATTTTCGAACACGTGCTGAATCAAATATTAAATCAAGAGGTTTAGAGTGATAAAAGAGTTTTGAAGTGTGTATAAAAAACTATACATTTTCCGAATTGAGTGGGAATCGTAGTGAGTGTATTTCTTATAAATTTTCTTATCAAATTTACACGTGTGTTGTTTAATAACCATCCTAACCATTCAAAATTATTTTTTTGTATACGATCTGCGTCATTTATTTCTGACGAATTTTTTCAATTGTTTTCATTAAACATGTTTCCTTATTAGAAATATTTAGTTAAGAACAAAGCAAAAAAAATAAACTTTTACGTTGTTTTATCTTAAATTTGTTACAATAAATATTTTTGGTTAATTACTTAAAATTTTATCTTTAATAAAAGTTACTTATATTCGTTTTATATTATTTTACAGCAAATTTCTTACCGTACTCCTCCAAAATGGCTTTACCGATTTTCACCATTTTTTTATGTATGTATATTCAGTAAGTCTGAGAATCGGCTACTATCTATTTTTCATAAGATGATAAGGATTGTTCACCCTTAACATTTTTTTATTTATATGGCAACACAACGTTTGCCGGGTCAGCTAGTATTATATAAGAACACCGACGATGCAGCCTTGACATGTGTAGAACATATATTTTAAAAGGGAAAATTGTCTAATGATGAAGTCAAAAGCCGATTAAGGCAAAATTAAACTTGTCATCACACATTCAGACGATAAAAAAATTTACATCTAGATCTGCAAGTTTCGAGACACTATTTTATTATTTGCTTACCTTAAGAGACCTAAAGAGACAGAGCATTGAGGTATATTGCTAACTGGAGGTAAAATAATCTTCAACGCAGGGCTGTACTATTGAACCCCCCGTTCTGCTGAGGATTTAGAGTATATGAATATCCGCACGCCCAACTAATCCATTGATGCTGTATGACATCAAATCCGACTGCACATGTCGGTTATTATTTCCATTGTGTAATTACCTTCAGGTGGAGTGCATGACTGGCGAATATCATAACAATACAAATGCAGACAATACGAGTTAGATACGCGTGATGAAATAATCAAATGACCAATAATGCTGTTGCGATCGTGACAGTAGAGATGGTGCGCGGGAGGCAAACGGGATTAAGCGCATGAACACTAAAAGCTTTTTCTAGTGTTATGTTGCGTATTGTTGACATATATTATCTGATTACCTCTTTAATGTTATGTTATCAATATCACAAACATATAAAATTACTAGTAAGGTGGCCGGAACAGCTTAACAAAAATTTAATTTTGTCTTGTTGGGATTTGGGAACTGAAGAACAGATGAACTAAAAGAGCGAAAATCTGCCTTTTTTGAGACGATTATGTGACAAGATTAAGGAATGCATTAATTAAAATGTTTGAGCGCTAAAATCAGGATATACCTATTGATTCTTATAAAATATGACGACATTAGTTCGGTTACCGCCATTTTTCACTAGTTAGGAGCTAACAAACTATGGAGCGGAAAATTGGGGATCTAATTCGCGTAGTTCGTCTTCGTCGCTCTTCCGATCTACACTCGCGTGCAAACGAATCGACTTACTCTCCAAGTGCGCATTCAGAGCCGCTGCATTGAAAATGCAGATGTATTTTTGTTACAATTATTTATTCTTAAAGCTTAAAATTAAAAACCTTTATCATGGAAAACTGTACGGTAGTTATTTTTTTAAACAATCTTAGCTAAAGAACAGGATAAAAGGAAATTTTACCATAGGGATTGATATGATTGAAGTGAAATAAAGGACATTACGTACATTTCAAAATTGTTGATTTGGTGTAATTAATATCGGGTGTTACCTCCCTTTACCCTAATGGCTGATCGCATTTGATTTGCCATCGAATAGACCATCTTTTTATACTGGCTTGAGGAAAGAGCCGGATTTCTGGCCCCAACGTTTCGTTTCAATATATCCCTCAAACGATATCGGATGAATCGGATTCATGTCTGGGCTGAGCGCAGGTCAGTCCACCGTCGGCATACCGACTTTATTGAGGAATTCCCTAGTGACACGTGCAGTGTGACACTGGGCATTATCATGCATTAACATAAAAGTTATCCCCAATGAATCCGGCATACAGAACGACATGATCCGAGAGAACATCTGTGATGTTTAGGTCAGCCGTCAGTCCTCTTCTTCGGTCTCGTGCAGGCACGAAAACGAGTTACGTTTTTCCGTCAAAAGAAATCCCGGACCACATCATACAAGAGCCGCCCCCGTAGGAAACTGTTTCATTGAAACAGCACTGCGCAAACGATTCTCCTAGACGCCTGTAGATCCGATCTTTTTTTTTATAATATAAGAGTAGCAGACGTGCATGCAGTCCACCTGATGGTAAGTAGCTACTGCCGCCCATGGACATCTGTAATCAACCGCAGATAGGATTTAGATATTCCTACCTGAGGTCGGCCACAGATGCGCCGCTACCCCTGAGGACTAAGCTGGAACGCCTCGCAAAAGTCTGTCTCCCTTACCACACCCTTCAAACCGGAACACAGCAGCGCCTAACACTGCTGTTATTAGGTAGAAATAGGTGTGGCGGTGGTGCCGCCGGAGTCGAACCACAAAGGGTTCTACCACCTTCAAATCTACTATCTACAATCTTCAAATCTACGATCTATCCTGTCACTGTCATGCAAACACATTCTGCATTCGTCAGTGAACAGGACTGAGCGCCATTGGTCGATGCTCCAAACGAGACGCTACCGAGCAATTTGAAGTCGAGCTTGCCGGTGTCTTGTGGCCAATTTGGGGCCTCTGGCAGCTCATTTTGGAAAGAGGTTGGCTTCTCTCAGGTGTCTTCTTACTGTTCACTCACTGACAGCTACCCCGCGTCCTTGTCGGAGCTCCTGTTCCACATCAACGCTGTTCAAATGGCAATTTTAAAGTGACGTCGATACAATGAATCGATCATCAACGGCGGATGTGCAACATTACTTCTGGATATTGTTCTCCGAAAACAGCCGCTAGTCTCTTGAAAGTCTTTCTGTAAACTTTACATACAGATACAGCAGATTGTGACAAACGAAGCTGTCGAGCTACTGCACGCTGGCTAAGGTCCTGTTGCAACAACGCAACAACTTGAGCGGTCTCTTCCGGTTTTGTATCCATGATGTTGTCGAAATAATGAGCGCAGGTAGTGGAGATGTGTGCAGGTCAACGTCTGATAAGCGACTGATAACTTTATGACAACACAATACCCTTTTATAGGGAATTACAGTCCGCGAATAGTGGGTATCACAACGAACACAATTTCCGACACCTCAATTTGGCATCAATTTTTAAAAAAAGTATTGTACTGAGTTTTATGATAATGATATCATTCGAAAGCTAGGTTTGTAAGCTTTAAGAAAAAGTAATTTTGTAATAAAAATACATCTGCGTTTTCAAATGCAGCGACTTCCGAGTGCGCGCTAGGAAGTGAGTGATTCTACGTGATTCGCTTGCACGCGAGTGTAGTTCGTTCGCGAACTACACAAGAGTAATGCGAGCGCGACCGACCTGTTCTTATTGCCGGAGCTGGCGGAGCGCTGCAGCTTGCGCGGGCGGTTCTCCTTGTCGTCGCGGTCGAGCGCGGCGCGCTGCTCGTCCATGCGGCCCGCCTGGCAGCGCGCCAGCAGCTCCATGAACGTCTCCACCGGGTTCTCCGCGTCCTCGGACTCGCCGCGGACCATCTCCCGCTTCTCCTCCCGCTCGCCCTCCCGCTTCTTCGCGTCCGGTGTTATCTGCGATACGTACTTTCTGCTCATTAACAACTCCATTGACAGTAGAGATTTTTAATCTGCCCGAAATGGGAATATACCTATAAGTTTGTACTTATAACAATATTTTTAAACTGACATTAATTGAGAACTCTTTACTTTAGCAGGAAGGGTCCTTGCTAGATCCTAGTCCTTGTAAAATTACGTCGTGTTACGACTTTAAAAGATTATTCCACAACACTCGGATGTAGTACACATGCCAGTCTTGCAGATTATGTATAAATTAAAGGCATCAATTAAGTTTTAAAATCTTTAAACTCCGTTAAATGACAAATAAATACTAAAAAAAAGCAGAGTTGAAAATATTTTAAGTCAAAAACCGAATTATTGTATTTAAATATGACTAACCCCTCTTGGGCAGAGTTAACCGCAGACGCGGCTAATAGCGCGTCTAGCCGCTTTTCCAGACCAATATGCAACTACTTGTGATATAAGCTTTACACATTACACATTATGTTAAAAGATCGTATCAAATGAAGAGTTATAGTGTGCCGCAAAATGACTTTTTTGTTGTCATAGTGCGTCACGTTCTAATAAAATGGAGCTGAAATTAATTTGTTCTTTATTTGTGCACATATAAGACAGTTCATACAACGAGTAATTTCATAATTGCACACTACGTGGTATTTTATATAATGAATTTCTTGGGCAGGGTTCTCTTAACTATTTTACGGTAAGTCTCTAATAAAAAACTTCTGTCAAATTTGGGAGGAACGCGATTCGATAAGCCATAGTAATATTTGTGATTATTCGACCTTTACAAGTGTGTTTCTAGTAAAATATATTGTACATGGACGCACCTGTATTAATGACAATTGTTCCATGCTTTGTCTTCTGACGCGAAGCGCGTTGAAGGGGGTGCGGGGCGCGGGCGTCGGCTCCGCGGGAGGCGAAGGCTCCGTGTCCATGGGGAGCCCCAGCACCTTGCAGAGGTCGCCGATGTTCATCTGCGCCGTCGCCATGCCGAGCACATCTCCAAGCTGTCACAGACAATATAAAGTTAAATATATAAATACAATAAGCATCTCAAAAATATTCCCATACCCATACATAAATATTAAGTAAGATTAAATATACGCAAAAACAACGTTTTAACTATAAATATTTAACAAGTAATCATTAGGCGGTGTTTTGATTTCACTATGATTCCAGTGCTAAAGATTATTTATATATTACATTAAAATGTATGCGTGGGTGCGTGCGCGGTCAGTTTGGTGCACAATTTTTTTTTACAATATCAAACAAGACGTTTTTATAATTATGGTATAAAAGTAATCCTTTTTTTTAACTTCGGATAGAATTCTAATCTTATCTGGGGTTCATTACAGATGTCCATGGGCGGCAGTACTGAAATCAATTAGTCAATGTAATATTCGATATATATTTATACCTATAAAATACCAAAATTACTTTTATAATTTTTTCTTCTTTATCATATTCTTACATATTCTTTTTTGGTATACTTTTTTACGTAAAACGTACAATCTTCACTCCCTTTTGGTTCTAAAGTGCAATTTTTCTTCCGTCTTGAATTTAAATCACAGTGATATCGAACAAAAAACTCTTAAGTACAATCTAAATTCACTCAAGTACGGTCATTTCAATTTTATATTTGCCTAATAGAAATTGACAAATTTCAAACTTTGATGGGCAAAAATTCAATACATTGTTTATTAATAACAGGCGTAAGTCTTTCGAACTTGATTACCAAACAAACAACAACAAATATTATCTATTTTTAATTTAAATATAAAAGTATGGATACTAAATCATCGTTGAAATCCGGGAAAGAGACAAATAATATAAAAACCATGGATACATTTTATTGCGAAACACGCGAATGGAACTGGTTAAATTACAAGCCCGTGGAAGCGAATGTAATTGGGGTTTCATATGAAACCCCATTGCGATCGGTATGTTCGCATATTGATATTTACTTTCCAGGTATCTTCCTTGCCGTGTGCTTTCAGTATGCATTCATGTATGCGTCGCCACGTGTATCAAGCTTATACATTTCAATTAAAAAGCGTTTGTTCGTTACTTTGTACACTTACATACTGGTGTAGAAAAACATTTGTAATATACTATATAAATAAACGATCCTATTCCTAAAATGGATGATATTAATTATTGTTTATTAATCACTAACTATAACATATATAGACAAAAATGTAGGTATATGTAGGTATAGGGCAGTGTTTTTCAACGTGTGGGTCGCGGCCCCCAGGGGGGTCGCGAAGCCTCACTAGGGGGGTCGCGATACCTTACTCGGATGATAGACGGCAAAAGAAAAATTACAAGGTACAATAAAAATACAATAAAAATACAATATCAGTGAAAAGGATGTGCTTGTTTTTCTTTAATTGTGAAAGCGTGGTGCTTTGTTAGAAATGTTAATGATTAAATGATTTTTTAGTAGTAGTTAATTTCTCTTTTTAGTTTTAATTTCCACAATTAAGGAGAACGTTAGTTCGTACAAGTATGAAGTGGCAAATGGTATTAATAAATTTAAAGCTTCCTTTGCCGGCTCTGGATATTCTTCTTTTCTTTTCATCCAAGACACATCAACACTTTTCGAACGATATTCTATTTTAAGCACGCCATCAGTTGCTAACTCTACAAGTTTTTGGAGTTTACTCCTTAAGAAACGATTTGAGTTATAAGGCCCGGTACGGAAATTTTATGAGGAGTAAAATCAAGTGTAACACGAAAAGTTGAGGCGTAACGGTAACCAAAATATGAATCAAGAGTGCTTTTATTAATTTAAAATACAGTAAGTTCAAATCCCATATGAAAGTAATTATTACAATAAAAATAATTAGCAATATATAAAACATTCAAACGTCATTAACTAATTTGTTTACATTTTTGCATAAATTAAGTTATAGGTTTGATCATTTATAAACACTGTGAAAAATATGAACATTGGCGCCATAATACGATTAACAATCTTTTATGAATGTTTTTAAAGAAGAGTAACATATAAAATCAGTAAGCAATTGAATAAGATATAATATTAGCAAAATAAGTTTTTAACATAAAGAGGCTTTTGTAAGTTACTGATATATTAATTTAACTTATAAAAATGGATGCATTATTGATCAGCACCATCTATCAACGATAAACGGGCAAAATCAAAACAGTATTATTTAATATTTATTACAGAATTATTGCTAATGAATTATGTTCAAAATAAGTTATATAAAATTAGCAATACGTTTTAAATGAATTCTAGAATTATAAAACATTCAGAAACAATCCAAATTACATATAATAACATGTTTATTGAGTCTCATATAAATTTCATCCGTAAATTGCAACAAGGATATTTTATAGATGGCAAAGAAATTATAATTATTAAGTTTTAAGTTATAAAACGTTTAACATTGTTTTAAATATAAATAATTATATTATATTAAAATTTACTTTAATATAAACAATTATATTAAGTTACCATTATAATATTTGGAACCAAAATACATAGATTGATAAACTTGCAAACTTACAATTTATAAAACTTGCCACTAGATGGCGCTATTTTATATTATTTTGTAACATACTTTATGTAATACGCATTATTGAAGTAATATAAATAATCCGAATAATTACAGATATATGTTTGTTTCTCTTATCATTTTAGCAGATGCGTTCATTTACCTACCCTTTTTTCTATTCGATATATATCATAATTATCATTCGTAAGGAGTAAACTCCAATCGTGCGTCGTAGCTGACACACACACACTTTTTTTCTTCAGATTTGTAGTGAGATCTGCCAATTATAATGCCTTATCAAAGAAAGGGGCCAAAATCCACGTACATCCATTGTCAGCTTCAGAGTTCAAGTCTGTAAAGTATGTTAATAATTTCTCATGCAAATGATGTAAGCTCTGTATCATAGAAGGAATGTGAGCCCTTACTACAGGTGATTGGTTTTTGCATAATCATCAACAGTCTTCTGGACATACGGAAAATACTTAACTATTTTTTTTACAGAGAAGATGACAAAATACGAAGTTTTAATTGAAATGAAATGCTTTCACTTTATGTTTAACTGTTAAAATATTTTCTTCTTTCCTTTGGAGGCTCTTGTTTAATTTATTAAGATGGCTAAAAAGATCTGCCAGAAATGCTAACTTTAAGTACCAAACAGGGTTAGATAAATCATTAGCATATTCGGATTTATTATCTTGTAAGAATCATAGGCAGAGACTATTTCTTTCCATTGTAGATAGGTAAACATACAAATTTAAATTACTAAATTTCTGTCTCTTCTATGTCATAAGGGGGTCGTGAGAATTTTTTATCCTGTAAAGGGGTCATGTATACAAAAAGGTTGAAAAACACTGGTATAGGGTATAGGCTATATTTTAAATACGCTTAAACCAAAGTTACAAATTAGATTGGAGTTTCGAGGACTTTATATAATATAGGATTACTTTTTACATCAAGAACACTAATGCCCTATGAGTAAAAACTGGTAAACAATGAGAGCAAATCAAAACCGTAGTGCATGGGGAAGCACGCGAGGGCGGGCGGCGGATTAAACAAAGTATGAAAATATCTCTTAATTCAGCATCTTTTGTAAGAAATACTTTATAATTTTTTGGTGTAGTAAGTTTTTAATATTTTCAAGTAAGTAAATAACCATCGTAACGAATAAAAATTCCCTATTTAAAAATATCATTTTAAAAAGAGACAAATGTAAATTGAATACTGAAAAAATAAACAATTTTGTGTGAATAATATATGTTTTCCAGCGCTCGCTTAAACATAAGTCAAAGAAGCGTTTGATAGTAAGTCCGGCGTAGCGCAACTGCTATGCGCCCCTAGGTATGGGGAACCACTGTGTGTCGAAGCCGCCTAAACAAATACCACGCCAGACGGCCTGGCCTCGCGCGGACCACTGTCGGCGTATACTTTTTATCAAGAATCGTTTAACCATGCATAATATATACTACGAATGGTCATATTCATATTCATTCATATTTATATTCATTTAATTGCTTTTAAATGTGGTACAATCTGGGTTGGTAGGAATATTACAATTTTTCTCACACTTAGCTTCAGGGAAGCGTGCAAACTTCATGAGAACAATTTATATATTTAATTTTTTTGCTTTAGTTTGGTACATTTAATGACAAATAACGTCAATAATGTCAATAAATGAATCACAATGTCAATAAATGAATCACAATGTCAATACTTATAATAATAACAATTAATATGTCAATATACAGGGTGAATTTTTCAAATAGGCCTTAAGGGCCAAATCCGAAACTATAAGGATTAGCGAAAAATGCTGAAAGGAGTCACGAGGCCGATTTTGATAAAAACTAAAACTACATTATTGGTTTTTTAAAATATTTTTTTCTTTAGCCGGGAATCGAACGAGTTCATTTTGAAAAAAAAAAATACACCCTCTATATTATTGCACTATCTGATAGTGTCGCTTATAAGTATCAAATTCTGGGAAGTAATGTTATGTGACAAATTAAAGGAAAAGCCTCAATTTTAATAAAATACATATTTTTTCATAATGAATTGGCAGTTAAATCTCTGCCATTCATTAGTTAAAACTTTTCGCGTACGACTTCAGAAATATGTACTAAACCAACATTAACTAACCAATATGTACTAAACAACAGAAACTAGCATGCGACGCAACATGGTAGGTGGGCACTATCGCTCAGGCATACATTTGCATTCAGCTTCATATGGAGGTCGGGTTCTACCTGAAGCCGATCACAGATGCGTTGCCACTCGTGTGGACTAAGATCAGATAAGCCTCAAACGTAGGTCCGCCGATATCCACACCCTACTACCGAAATGCAAGAACAGCTTCACGGTTGTAAAAGCTGTTATATCGGCACTGTCCCGGTTAAACTCTACTGGTTCTTCTACTTTTCAAAATTCAAACGTTCTATGATTTTTGCATTCAACTAATCTAATTAAGTCAATCAATCGATTATGATTAGGTAAGTGTTGTTTTTGTATGTTTATCTTTTTATATTGTTTAACAAGATCGACAAAAATATATTTTGATTACCTATACAATTTAAGTATGTTTCGCACTATATTATAAACCAATAATAATTTAACGTGTTCATACTAAGCACATTAATTATTCAGCTGTATTCAGGACAATAACATTAAATAAATCAATTATATCAACGCTGACAGATAGATGTCTCTCAGCGTTGATTATTTTATTCATAGACCCAAAAAAACAGTACCCTTAATATGGTACCCTGAATTTGTAGGTGGTAGAACCTTTTGTGGTTCGTCTCCGGTGGCAGTACCGCCACACCTATTTCTGCCTAATAACAGTAGTGTTAGGCACTGCTGTGTTCCGTTTTGAAGGGTGTGGTAAGTATAAGTACTTTTCCGAGGCGTTCCAGCTTAGTCCTCAGGGATAGCGGCGCATCTGTGGCCGACATCAGGTAGGAATATCTAATCCTATCTGGGGTTGATTACAGATGTCCATGGGTGGCAGTAGCCACTTACCATCAGGTGGACTGCATGCTCGTCTACTACTTCTGTATTATAAAAAAAAATATTTTTACGGCTTTACAAAAATGATTGTTTTAGTAGGTATTTGTTTACGTATTTCCCATACATTTCCAATCAGTTCTGATTCAGTGTGCTAGGGGCGCTGATTGGAAATGTATGGGCAAATACGTAAACAAATATAAAAACTGTAATTTTTGTAAAAACGTAAAAACTCATTGTAAGGGTACTGAAACGGATTTAAAACTATAATGTGATATGAGCGGGCGAAACAGGTTAATGGCAGGCTCGGCGCAGTGTGCGCACCGCCGAAATTGAATAACCGTAATCCTCATCCGTCCAGCGCGGCCGCTGTCACAGACACACTGCTGCGTGAAGTGCACTCTGACCCGATTATATTCGTAGACAGATTTAGTTTTAAATATTTAATAGACCCAGTTCTATTTCTCTCTACATATTGAATACTACTATATATCGTTAAATAATAATCTTTTATTTTATATGTCCAGTAAACGATTACGAATAATAAGATTAATGCCTTTATTAGCATTATTTTATTATTCATATAATTATGGTTAAAATTAGATGCGAAAAAAATTGAGAAGGAACGGGATATCTTAAAATAATAATAGCACGTCTATTTTGTGATTTAAAACAATTTACATTTCATAGTGATTATTATCATCTATTCACATCCAATGACACCTGCCGTAAGAATTATATACATTAAACCTCAGAACAATAACTATTTTGAGTGTACCACAACAATGACAGCTCGATTAAATTTTATTAAATACAATAATTGACCAAGTATTTGTTATGATTATCATTGTAACATGGTTCAATACATAAAGCTGAAGACGCCAAAAATAACAGTTCCATGTATGGCGACCCCTATTTATCTTCAAGAGATTTTTATTTTTACAAGCTTTTATTGCGTTTCACCTGTCCCGGTGTTTGTAATGAAATCTTGAGCTAAATTTCACCGACTTCCCAATGTCCGATTGAGCTGAAATTTGGTATGTATCTTAATTACGTGTGATGCGTTAATGCAATAATATAAATTTAGTTATGTTGTCAATCCAATGTGGCCGCCGTAACAAAATGGCGGCGTACATATTTCAAGACAAACCACGCAATATGGGCATCAAATGAAAGGGCTTAACTTGTAGAATACAGCGCATTATAAAAAAAGCTCAAATCCAAGATTGCCGCCAGTACATAATGACGGATCAGGTATTAGGTGTTACATATTTTTGTTCAACCAACCCAATATAGGTATATGAAAGGGAGACGGATTTTATTTCAACTAATACTTTGCTCCTAGTAAACAGGGTTTGATGATGCAGCTCGAAGATGGCCATAGGAACAAGTTAAGTGACCCAACCCCATCGAATTTGGGCTTGTATGATTTGTCTTAACGAGAACTTTGGTGCTAGATGTTAACCAGGGTCTGATGATGGAGCTGGAAAATGGCCATGGAAACTCGGTAATTAAGCGATAACGCCTCATCGAGTTTGGGTTCGTATGATTCGTTTTAATGAGTACTTTGGTGCTAGATGGTAACCAGGGTCTGATGATGCAGGTCAAAGATGGCTATAGGGACTCGGTAATTAAACGACTCAACCCCATCGAGTTTAGGCTCGTATTGATCGTCTTAACGAGTTCCTTGGTGCTAGATGGTAATCAGGGTCTGATGATGAAGCAGGCTACATAATCGAAAACACAATACTAAAAAGTTAAAAATGAATCATAAGAAATCTTTTTAAAAACAAGCTTTTATTACTGGTTAATAAAATAATAACTAAATATTTAAAAATAATTTAAACCCGATGTACTAAATATTTCATTTTTTATATCAGTCAATTATACAACGAGCAAGTTGACGTAGATACAACAGTATTAATTATTAATAATTTCAGTTAATCTTAAGCTTTACCGTACTTCGGGCTTTTAAAAAAACATATTTATTACTTTGACTAATTTTAACCTGCTATTATATATATACATATAACAGCCGGATAAAGTAATTAATTTATCACATTGTCTAGACAAATTAGTTATTTTACATAATAACCAGTAATGACTGGTATAATAGCTATTTGATCACATTGATTGTAACTTACCTATGCATTTATTATGGGAGATAGTTGTGGGCTGTTTCGCCGCGACCTTATAACTTCGGTCGCAAAGCAAATTGCCTCTATTCATTCTGGATGTCATTGACATTTCATGTCTGCATTAAAGATATAGACATTTTATTTTACAATTATTAACTTGGTATTGATTTCGATTTGTGTCATAAAATGGGAACGACGATTGATAATGTCAAGACATAAAAACGCCAACTAATGTTTTTAATGTTTAATTATTCACACTTTTGAAAATTATTTAAATTATATTTCTTTTATGATTATGAGTTAATTGCCACCTTCACAATTTAATGTACAAACACTGAAGTAAGAATATTTGCTGTATGTATTTTTGAATGTATTTCTGAAATGTCGAATCTTAGGTACGCATCTGTTATTTTTTGAAGATGAGATGTGCGTTTAAGGAGGTAATTATTGTTTTAAATTAACTAATATGGTAAAGGAAAGCACCGTAAGAAGAAATCCGAATTTTATATAATAATGATAATCAATAATAAAGACAAAAAAATAGGTAGATATCAACATATGGACCGTTTATTTTGAAAGTGGTGTAAGTCCATTTTGAGAAAAATGAGCTATCACGTAATTTATGCTTAATTTAATGTAATTTTTTTATATATAACTAGTCCGTGTTTAAATCTCAAAAAATCCCATGTTTTGTACAACTTAAAATCGGTCGGTAAATGAAATTGCATAATCATCGATTATGAAAGTGGTGTAAGTCCAATTGACAGAGGTAGGTGGCATAGCAGATGGATGCCGATCAGTGTTTTGTTATCTTTCATTTATTTAATACTAGCTGTGTCCCGCGGTTTCGCCCGCGGACGATTTGCATTGTTTCCCTTCCGTGTTTCCACTCGTAAGTTAAAAGATAGATATTAAAAAAATAGAGAAATGTATTAGAAAATGTACAGCGCATAACCTGTGAGAGGAAAATAAATACGACAAGGCTGTATGACTCCGTATATTTGCCCGTCTTTTGGCGAGTTAAAAAAACAACAAAAACAACAGTAGCGCCAACTTTTTGCAGAATCTTATCACGATTACGGAAAAATGAATTTTGTATACACACCACAAGATTACTATAATGTAATAGCGCAATAGAAAACAGGATTAATTCATTTTATATGAAATGAAACGGGAGAATTTCATTTCAACAAAAAAATCTCCAAAATGCAATTAAAAAACAGATAAAAAAATACTAATGGGGAACAGGTCTATTGGTTGCAAATATGTTGGTTGAGGTTCCTCAAAATTGCACTATATACCATTTTTTATAAAACAATGATGACGGACGCAGAATTTAAAATTATCAATTTATTACCTCTACGTCCTGGAAGACCGTTAAAATTTGAAAAAATCGCCCTGGAATCTTTGTACCAAAATGCCAGACTTATTACATACGAAAAATATAAAGACATGAAGCAGCTACTACCCTATATACCTCCGGTGTATCATGCATATTTTGAAACACTACCACATACAGAGAATAAGTAAATTCTTGTAACCAGTATCTTGTAATGACAATGTAATTGCCGTCTAAAATAAAATTTTATGTGTTGTTATACGTATTTGTAAACAAAATTATATTAAAATGAAGTATATTTTAAGCGACATTTGATTTTCAAAATTTTTTTTTTTACAATTGTCTTATTTTGAAAGTGGTGTAAGTCCATTTACAGCACATAAATATGTGTTATCGTAGTCTAATTAGCCAAAAACAAATTTATATAAACAAATTAAATGTTGATAAAACAATAGAAACAATGCCAGACGTCATATGATTTGCCTGTATTTTTAAATCAACAAATATAGTACCTTTATTTTCTCGAAACCAAAGAAAATGGACTTACACCACTTTCAAAATAAACGGTCCATATGTGTTTTTGTTAATATTTACCTAAAACACAAGAAAACGCACAAAATCATTCAAACTTCCAAGAATTCGAGTCACTGAAAATTTGATGTATTATGAAAACTTTTCCGACACACCAACTGGTAATTATTATAAAACCAAATTGAAGATGGTAGAACCCGTTGTGGTTCGACTCTGGCGGCAACACCGCCACACCTATTTCTAACAGCAGTGTTAAGCGCTGCTGTGTTCTGATTTGAAGGGTGTGGTAAGGGAGACATACTTATCCGAGACGTTCCAGCTTAGTCCTCAGAGACAGCGGCTCATCTGTGGCCGACCTGAGGTAGGAATAACTAATCCTATCTGGGGATGATTACGGATGTCCATGGGCGGAAGTAGCCGCCTATATTATAAAAAAAAACAAATCATCGTCAAATGGGCTGGAGCGTACATATACACATAAATAGAAATACAACTTACCTCCTTGGATATATTGTAGTGTTCCTTCGCGTAGTAGAGCGCCTTCTCGTGGTTGCCGAGCGCGGCGTGCGCGTTGCCGAGCGACCAGCAGGCGCGGCCCTCGCCCACGCGGTCGTGCAGCTTGCGCGCCGCCGCCAGGTGCCGCGCGTGGTACTCCTCGGCGATGCGGTACTCGCGCAGCAGCGTGTACGTGTTGCCCAGCGAGTAGCACGCCTGGGCCTCCACCGCCGCGTCGCCTAGCTCCTCCGCTAGGGCGAGCGTGCGTCTGTTGGTCGAGACGCCCTTTTAGATCTTTGAATCTCTTGTAAGTATCAGCACCGCTGCCTATGGTCATGGTGTGACATTACTATTTTGGTTTGCAAGGTGTGGACATTAATAAAATTACTTGTGGCGCAGTTAACATGTATTTAGTATATTTTTCTGTTGCGCAATCTAGAAAAAATATATTTTAAGATGAAGATGCCATTTCAAATCTCAAGTGCATCGGAGAACTTTAAATGAAATGGCGAACTCGACGAGAACGAAGTTTACCGAAGAAAAATAATTTGTGGCCGAGTGATACACTCTATTTTTATCAAATTAAGTTTAATTAGAAAAAGAAAGAAAGTAGACTGTAATTCATATACATATCATTTATATAATATGGTGTTGGAAAAAACACATGTGAGTAGGCTAGGATACAAGTAAGTAGGATACAAGTAGTATGTAGTGGTACCACCTCTTTGACGTATTTAATAAAAGAAAATAGAGAATTATTATAAAAACACTAGCTGACCCGGCAAACGTTGTATTGCCATATAAATAAAAAATGTTAAGGGTGAACAACCCTTATCAATTAGGGGTATGAAAAATAGCTGTCGAATCCAATGTGAAACATTCCAAAATCAACAACTACTTACGAATTAAAAAATAATTAAGCTTTTCCCACGGACTAAATTGTGAATCTAAACCATTCTTAAGTCCCCTTGAACACACACAACAAATTTCATCAAAATCAGTCCAGTCGTTTAGGAGAAGTTCAGTGACATACACACGCACATAAGAAATATATATACCTTGACTCTCTGATGACACTCCCACAATATACACGAAACCAATGACATCTCATATATTATGTATTAAAATTAGTCAAGCTGTTTCGGGTACCGGGCGTACCAAATGATACATACGTGTCATATGTACGCAATGTATGTCAGCAATTACCTTATATAAGTAGTCAGGTTCACACCTATAAGACCTAAAGTTTATCATATACGAACCGGTACAACAAAATTCAAGAAAAAGCAGATAAATGCCAGTCTGCCACTCTATACAACACTACTGACAGCAAGTTAAATATTTATCCGCTAACTATGTCGAAGTTGAAAGAAGTTACTATAAAATATTTCTTGCAACTAAACTATACTGAAACAGAACAACTGTTATATGATAATAGCTGACGCGGAAAACGTTGTGTTGCCATATAAATAAAAAAAATGTTAAGCGTGAACAACCCTTATCACTTAGGGGTATGAAAAATAGATAGTAGCCGATTTTCAGACCTACTGAATATGCATATAAAATTTGGTGAAAATCGGTAAAGCCATTTCGGAGGAGTACGGTCACTAACATTGTGACACAAGAATTTTATATAAGAGATTATTTGCGTTAATTATATCAGTGCTATTGAAAGTTGGAACACACAAACACGCACACTCACACAAACACGCCCACACATACACACACGCTAATAAGAGTTAGACACGCTTTTAATTTAATAGTTATAATTCTTAAAACATTTGATTAAAATTGTTTGTCCTGGTGATGAGCGGGGCACCCAGTAAGGGGGATCCAACCCAGTACAGGGGCTCCTGTGCCTTGTTTTTGCAATTGTACTTTAATCAATAAAACATTTTTATTTATTTTTATATTCGCTATTTTTTTCTACAAATCTTGCAACATTTACAAGCCAACTATATGGTATCTACTTATTTTTATTTGTTATCACTCAGCACTATTCCCAGATGCTGCAAAAGTATAACTTACATTTTTGAAGTGAAATGTTTAGGCGCGTCAGGCATTTTTGACATGGGATAAAACCATTGAATTAGCGACACTGTTACCATAACCGACACCTCTTTATATAATTACTAGTGGTGCCCGCGGCTTCGCCCGCATTTTAAAGAAACAATATGACATACATAAAACGGAAAATTGGTACCTGCATTGGAATGACAGTGGTGCCATCTGTCGAAAATTGGTCTTACCAACTCCCAAACCCTCGTGGGCTCTTGGACAACAACTTTGCTAAAGATTATCACTTGATCAAATGCATAGTTTCCGATTCTATAACTACTTACGAAAAAACCTTTTCCCACGGACTAAATTGTGAATCTAAACCATTCTCAAATCACCTTGAACCCACACAACAAATTTCATCAAAATCAGTCCATTCGTTTAAGAGGAGTTCAGTGACATACACACGCACGCGCCCATATATATACACACGCATATATATAAAGATGTATGTTCGTACATACTTATTTCCTGACGATTAAAAAAATACCTACGTAATTGTTTAAGTTTTCACTTCTGTCGGAACTCCAGGAATGCAACGGTTTTTTTGTATTTAAAACATTTACATACCTCTCAAATGTTACTAAATTACTGTATGTTTAAAATGATTACAGAGGGCAATGGGTAAAAACGGAACTCTGTCTGTTAGAGAACTGCATTTCTTGATCGTAATACTCGTAATCTGACTTATTTACAGAGTGTGTATTGCTATCGCCACTTTAATAGCAAATAGGTATCTACTAAAAGTAAAAATATAAAGGGGCCTCATTTAAATGAAACTGTTAGTTTTCAGTATACCTATAAGACATGGGAAGATAGTTTAAATTTTCGCAAAACTTTTGTAGTTCGTAAACCAAAAAAAAAAAAAAAAATGAACGGTATTGAACGGTGGGTTCGAGTCCGATATGTAGTTGGCCAACTATTTATGGTTGTTTATTTTAGCTCCCTTTGTAGTTCTCGCGTTTCTGTAGTTGTACTGCCGCCCATCTAATTGGCTAGTAAACGCAAAGGCAATTAAATGTTATAGCCTAGTGGTTGAAATTCGGCCTCTCGATCGAGGAATCCGAATCCCACGCACGTACGAGGTACCTCTGATTTATCAAAGTTATGTGCGGATTCGCAATTAATTTTTTTACTTGCTTTACGGTGAAGGAAACCATCGTCAGAAAACCAGCATACCTAAGAGATCTAACAAAAAGGTCCCAATGGTATGTGAAGTCTAACAATACGCAGTTGGGCAGCGCCGTGGAATATAGCCTAATCCTTCTCATTGTAAAAGCTGCTCTCAGAATGGATTAGGGCCCGTGCCCAGCAGTGGGACAGTGATGAGTTGATGTCGAATTAAGTGTTATAAGGTGCTGCAGGCTGGGACATAAGGACTATGGACATCTTTATTTTTTAATTTTTTATAATATAGGAGTAGCAGACGAGCATGCAGTCCACTGCTATTATTAGGCAGACAAAGGGACAGGCCTCAAATTTAATTTGCATCATTTAAACCGAACATACATTGCAACTGCAAGTTAAAAGAAAATATTTAGCAAAGTGTGAGTCGAACTAGTACACCGAGTTTTTACACCAACGATTAAGAAAAGTTAACAGGAGAGGACCTTTGTATCTAGCTAATATGTATAATTTAGGAAATGCGAGCAAAAATTTGAGCAACATTTTTTTTATGTCTCGCTGCTCAGCCTATTGTTTCTCCTCAGATCTGGTGGACACCTGGATCACATATCACCATGCTGTTCCTGTGCGAATTGATCGAGTGATCAAGAAATCACAAAGTAACATTTTGGTAGTAACTGAAACAATCCGGCTTTGACAAGCCATTTTTTCCGAAAAAGGAGGCGGTTTTGAGAATTTGCTACAAATTATGCTAGGTCACTTAGATAACAAGTAATTTAATTAAAAATTTAAAAACCCGACTGCACTAAAGAGACTGAAGTAGAAAATTTCCAAAAACGATGAAATAGGCGTTTCATTATTTTTATCCAGAAAGCTAATTACAAAGTTTCATAGTAGGTATCTGCTTGAAAATCAAAAGATGGTCAAACAATATTATCCTATTTTATCCTCGTAGTACACATTTACGTTACATCATATATAAATAACCTATGAGTAAAATTCCAGCACTCTAAAGTGCAGCGGTTTCCCTTTGCGTTGAACTCTAGTATTATATATATGTATATATGTATAATGTTTGTGTAATCTCATTTTGATTTCCTTTATTTTGATACCCTACTCGATAGGTTTGGTCAACTTTTTTTAAAATGTGTTTGAAAAAAAGTTGACCAAACCTATTTCGCGGAAAAATATGCATTATTTACGCTCTTTAAAATATATAACTTTAATAATTCAAAGTTCCAGCCATTATTTTACCTAGTTAGGGGTAGAATTTAATTATTTTTATCCAGTAAGCCAGATACAGAATTTCATAGTGTTTGTTTAAAAATTAACGGTTGTTCAAATGAACTTTCAACTCCTATTTTACTCTTTACGGGGTTGATTTTTTCGAAGGAGATAAATAGGTGTATCCTTGTTCTTATCCAGGAAGCCAAATACTAAATTTTATAGTAGTTGCTTCAAAATTTAAAGGATTAAAAAAAAACTGACATCCCCGATTTAACCCTCTTAGGGGTAGAATTTCCAAAAGGCCTTCCTTAGTACTTATTTACGCTATATAGAGAACCTGTGTGCAAAATTTCAGAACTCTAAGGTCAGTGGTTTCGGCTATACATTGATTTCTGAAAAATGAATTAGTCATTTAGTTAGCCAGTCAGTCAGTCACCTTGCTGTTTTATATATATACAAATATATTTTTATAATCTTAGTTTAATTTCCTTTCATTTGATACCCTACTCGATAGGTTCGGTTAACTTTTTTTTAAATGTGTTACTATTTCGCGCCAAAAATCCGCCACTTCGATTTTTTTTCTAACACCTATCTAAGGACACTCGGGTCTTTGACACAAATAAAATGACTTTTTAAATGTTTAAATTCATTCAGCCGTTTGTTAGATCCGATCAAATAAAGAAAGACAGACATACAAGATACGCGCGAAAAACATAACCCTTCCTTGGCAGTTGGGTAAATAAAAATAAATTTTAGAGCAGTGTGTTTCCAAAACATTAACATAATTAACTTTAGGAAAAACAAGTTCTCTTCATTTTAATCACATTGGATTTTTTATACATAACCAAATGATATACTTTATGCAATTTTGGAGAGTTTACAAATAAGCAAGATTTTAAGGTAGTGTGCTAAGACATCGAAGTCTTACGACTAAATAATAGGTTCTTCCGCTATTACTAATGAAAAACCTTAATATTTTCCTGATGATAGATAGATTTGATTCTGGAAAAAAAAATGGGAAAATTCTTAGTTTACGATTTTCACAACTCATAGACATAGAGTAATGCAGGGTGTGTATTTTGACCAATTTTACAAAAATGCAAATAACTCGAAAACAATGAGTTAGGACCAAATTAAACGTCGATATTCTGAGAGGCCCGAATCGTGTGCTCTACACGAGATTACAAGTTTATCAACGTTTTACGGGACATCCTGTAGGCCGAGTGTGAGTTTTATAAATAAAATCAATTATTTCACCATCACGTTAATCGAGTCAACTTTTCATTGACAGTAAGCATGTGAATAGCGAGTGCGAGCTATTAAAATTTTTTGGAAAAAAAATTCAAATGTTCACTTCGAAATAACGCATCTTTTTGTTATGTTGTCAAACTTGAGCGTCGACGATAGCGCTAACTTTGGTAGCGACTCAATTCGGTAAACTATGTGACAGAGTAAGTACAAAGTGATATTTATTTGTATTGTTTTCGATATAATCCAATACTCGCGCAATAAGATTGTTTTTAGCGTTCTGTACCCAAAGGGTAAAAACGGAACCCTATTACTAAGACTTCGCTGTCTTTCCGTCTGTCACAGGGCTCTATCTCTGGAACCGTAATAGGTAGACACTTGATTTTTTTACAGATAATGTATAATGTCGGCTGCTATAACAACAAATACTAAAAATAAAAAAGGGTTGAAAATACATGGGGTTCGCCATATAAGAAACGGGGTTTTTCGAAACTGATAAATGGAGCACCCCACGCTTTTTTACAATTATACTATTTACTGTTCCTTAATTGATTCTTAGATTGAAAATTATTTTCTACTTTTTAGTTGATTTTATCATAAAAGCGTGTTTTTTAGTTTTTTGAACTATATTTATTTCTATTTCAGATGAATACAATATCATGGCTATTTAAATCTTTAAAAGACGTTTGGCCTAGCCAAAATACTAAAATATTAAAAACATAAAAAAACATCGGGTTATTTACGAAATATATTATTTAGTGGTGGTCTAGGAAGTGAAACTTGACAGGAACATTTGTATAGGAACACGGAAGTATTTATGTATTTTATCACGTGCTCTACAGTTACACATAATTCTCAATTGTAATTTGGACCCAAAATAACACCAATGTGTATTTACTCTTGATTTATTACCGATGTATGTATGTAAGTATGTATATAACGGAATCTTTGAGTATAATTTTCACCAATTTCTACAACTATGATTACGTTTGAAACTTTGCACACGAACACACTAACTTTGCACACGAGCACTATCAAGAACCGATCACGATGCAATAATTTGATAACAGTTTTCCATTATTCTTATTAGATGAATTAATTTTCCAATTTATGAGTTTATCACGGACTAAAAACAAATAAATATAAATAATAGTTTTAAAAACTAGAAAACATTTTAATGACAAAGAGTTTAAGAGTAAACAATTTCAATTCAGAGTAAAAAATCGTGGGGTGCATTTTACTACGGTTAATAACTATTCCCTTATAGATAATTGCCAATAGAATGATTCATCGGCAACCCATTACTGTCCCTCTGCTGGGCACGTGTCTTCTCTCATAATGAGAACGATTAGACCATAGTCCACCGCGCTGGCCAAGTGCGTATTGCGTATGTGCGTATGCGCATTGGTAGACCTCACATACCTTTGAGATTTTTATTTTTTTATAAATCTCTCAGGTATGCAGGTTTCCTCACGATGTTCTCCTTCACCGTTTAGCAAGTGATAATTAAATTCTAATACGCACACAACTTTGAAAAAATCGGAGGTGCGTGCCTGGGATTTGAACCTCAGACTCCTGGATCGAGAGGCCGAGTTTCTTAACCAATAGGCTTATCACTGCTTAATAGAATGATTGTAATATTTAAAATATCAAGATGTTCTGTGTATCATCAATAACACATCAATTTGTACAGGCGTTCTCTATTTTTATAATTAAAGGGAAAGTTTATAGGAACCCTCGATTGGGAAGGGTATTATTAGCACAACTTTGAAGCGTTTGTTCGTCAGTGTCACTGCCAGTTTTTATTTGAATACTAGATTAATAGGGGTTAGTCCCTGCCGTTGTTAGGAGGGGAATTTGATCCACGTTAAAAATGGGGGTGATCTGTTCTATAGAAAAAAGATAATCTCATTTGATAAGTATTACAGGGATCTCCACTACATGAAGCTTTATTTACACTTAAAACAGATAATCATCTGTTTTAAGTGTAAATAATAATTATATTTATTATTTTTATCACTATTATGTTTATTCATCCTATTAGGTTGTTAATGGATGCGATGGTTGAGCTAAGGTATGAACCTTATCTAGCAATCTAGAGGCGTTCTTATTTACTTTTTGTTATTGGTTTTAGGCAGTACTTTTACGCCCGTTATTAATAAGAATCAATCTGCCCTTTTTTGTCAACCAAAGATCTTTATTTGACAATGTCTAGTATGCCAATTGTTAAATTTCATTCTTTGGTAGGCATAACATTGGATAGATTAATTATTACTCGGGAATATGCTTGTTAGTGTAATTATAGGGTTATAACAAGCGACAAAGAGGGGCGAAATAATAAAGTTGCATTTCCTTTTAATATTCACTAGATTGATTTCCCATTAAATATAACCCCCACAGCAAAACATAGGTTGTCTAGCAGGAAGCATTAGGTATTCCATATTAAAACAAAACCCTGCGATTTATACCATACGAGCTATGCCACGTGGTTTTACCCTCGTTAAAAATGCACCGTGAATGAAATTGAAATTTTGTTCGTCAACAATTTAGCAAAATAACATTTTATAATGCCTAGTGCGTGTCAAACCTGGAGGGTTCCGTACCACCAATTTTTATTTTTAGTTTTCGTTGATATTATTGCGGCCACCATTATACAAACTCTGTATATTTCAAGTGTCTACCTATTACGGTCCAGGGGATAAGTGACAGATAGACAGACAGCGGAGTTTTAGTAATAGAGTTCCATTTTTACCCTTTGGGTACGGAACCTTAATAAAAACCGAGCAAGTAATTCGCGTACGGTACGCGCGTACGCGTCGGTACATCGCGTAGAGACGGTTCCATACAAATTTAACACTGTAAATGAAAAACATGTTGTCTCATACGTAATTTATGGGAAAATCAATTTTCGTCTTCTTTCTTGAATACTTTAAAAGGCCCCCAAAAGTCACCAGGCAATTCAAAATTCAGTTTTTACGTTACACCTTCGTCTTTAAGTCACAGAAAAGCATAATGGAGTCCCAAATTTCCACTCAATTGGTCTAGTAGTTTGGAGCAAATTGGTCGTCGGAGCAAACAGACGAGCACGAGCAGCACGAGTTAATCATATATGGGTTCCGTTTGTTTGTGTACGGTACGGCCCTGTTATCGGAAACGCTAATCGCACCGAATGACGTCATATCTCGCATGCATCACCGTATCGCTTGACCTTTTCTACGCAATTTTGTGGTGCGATGCTATGACACGTGCGAGTGCACCTGCATTTATTTCAAAATAGGTACTCAAATGTTTAATAATTCGCTCATTAATTGATTTTGAAAGCAAACAGTTAAAACTTAATTATTGTCGAAATACTATGATTTTTGAAAAAAGTAGATATTATTCGTAAAGATACCCAGCCTTTTTAGGGGAAAAGCCGGGTTATAGTCCGGTCAAGTTAGACATAAAAAAGCTAAAATTCCGGGAAAGCCAATTTTTTGTAGAGACTTTGGGTTTACCATTACAAATAAAGTGTCAAAAGTCCCCATCGATCTGAAGTGTGCGTCGGCAGTTATTCGAGGTCAAATGTCAAAATTTTAGATTCTTTGAATTTTTCCCGAAAACGGTAAGTTTTATCGAAAAAATTACCTAGGACAAAGTTGTAGCTCTTAAAATTCTCTACATAATAGTCCTTATATTTTTTTTCTTTAAAACCTATCATTATTCAGACATTGCGCTTGTAAGAATTACGAGTACATTTTACACTATATGCACATATTTCCACTAAAAAGCAGTGATAGCCTAGTGGTTAAGAAACGCGGCCTCTCGATCGAGGGGTCCGAGGTTCAAATCCCGGGCACGCACCTCTGATTTTCAAATTTATGTGCGTATTAAAAATTAATTATCACTTGCTTAAACGGTGAAGGAAAACATCGTGAGGAAACCTGCATACCTGAGATTTATAAAAAAAAAAAATCTTAAAGATATGTGAAGTCTACCAATACGCACTTGGCCAGCGCGGTGGACTATGGCCTAATCCTTCTCATTCTGAGAGGAGACCCGTGGCCAGCAGTGGGACAGTAATGGGTTGATGATGGATGATGGCACATATTTCCTCACCACCTGTGAAATAGGATACTCAGCGCGTTTTTTTAACGTGGTTTCCCTGGGAGGACTATCCCAAGAACCTTTAAGATGCTATTTTCAAGGACAATACTTATTTAATAGTATGAAGATTATTTATATTGGTTATTGAGTTCAACTGTCGTTCTAATTTTTTTGCTACTTTAATATATTTTTTTATAATATTGGGGTAGCAGACAAGCATGCAGTCCACCTTATGGTAAGTGGCAACTGTCGCCCATGGATATGTATAATTAACCCCAGATAGGATTAGATATTCCTACGTAAAGTCGGTCACAAATGCGCCGCTACCCCTGAGGACTAACTAAGTTGGAACGTCTTGGAAAAGTTTGTCTCCCTTACCACACCCTTCAAACCAGAACACAGCAGCGCTTAACACTGCTGTTATGAGGCAGAAATAGGTGTGGCGGTGGTGAATGTCTAGAAATTGTTCATACGAAGATGAATCAGTTGTGTCTGTCATCAAAATCACATGAATCTTCCTCTCTTGTATTTAATGGACTATTTGAGCTATTTACACGCTACGCTATTTCACAGGTGGGGTGGATATCATGTAAAAGGTAATTCTTACAAGCGCAATATCTGAATAATTATTGGTGTTAGAGAAAAAAATATAAGCACCATTTTATAGAGAATTTTAAGAGCTACAACTTTGGCCTGAGGTATTTTTCGATAAAACTTACGGTTTTTAAGAAAAATCCAAAAAATCTAAAAATTTGACGTTTGACCCCGAATAATTGCCGACGCACACGTCGGATCGCTGGGGACTTTTGACACTTTATTTGTAAGGGTAAACCCAAGGTCTCTACGAAAATTCAGCTTTCCCGGAATTTTAGCTATTTCAATTGTCTAACTTGACCGGACTATTATGTAAGTTTTTACTCACTAAATCCACTCGGTGGCCATGTTGCGTATTTTAGGGAAAAAAAGCAAATAGAACGCGCCGGTGATTCCCATGCGTGGTATTTCAAATTGTAGTCACTAAAATTTGTGGTCTTCACAAGAACACAAATAGTGAGTGATCAGAACTCCCACTCATACCCGCTTATGACTCCGAACATCCATAAAAGGAAGATTATTAGACGGTCGTATTAAGACGAAAATAACTCCTGTTTTCAGGCTCTGCCGATCTCGCTCAGCAGCCACCTTTTTAACCCTTACAGTTTCACAAACAGAGATCACCGCCTTCCACGTTGATTTCTCCGTTAGCATAGCTGCAATTACAGCTGACGGCGTAAGATCATTCCCGATCAGGGTGATCTCGGAAACCCATGCAGGACATTTTTCAAGAGTGTGTTGTGGCGTTGCCTCGTGTCCAATCCGACACAGATATTCACCGAAACATCACACCTACCTACATTATAGAAGTGGATCTCAGAAACTATCATCATGACCTTTATATCTCTAACTATTATAAACTCTTTGGAGTTCTTCTGAGTGAAACCAGAATACTCAAACGTGATCTAAAGGGTTAACCGCACGAAACATCGAGCCAATATACATGTGGCTAGACTAGTTCAAGTAATGTACACTAATAATAATCTATCTATATAAATGAAAATGAAACGCCGAAATGTATGTACGCGCATAATTTTAGAACGACTGCACCAAATTGGACGATTCTTTTTTTATGTCTCCCTTATTGTCAGGAGGCATGTATATAAGAAAAATTATAAAAAAGAGACTGCTATTTTTTTTCACATTAAAAAAAGGTTAGAAAATAATAATAGTAATTTTCACACAAAAACCCAAAAAAAGAAAAACGATTAGAATTGAGGTTAGATATAGTATAGTATAAGTATATATGGTATAATAATAACTTTATAAGTATAGATTTGATTTAAGTGAAGTATAGTACAGACCGTACAGTTATTGTGTGTTTTGATAAAAGTTTAGAGGTTAATCGTTGTCTTTATAAGATAATGCCACCAGTGAGACGTCCAAATACTGGTCGGCATACGCATAACGCAAATCATGTTGGGTGTTTGTGACTTACTAAATATGCCTCGTATAAGGCGGCGGACAAGTTTAGGCAGGTGAACCCGAAATGCAACGAATCAAATTAATTATTATCAATCTAATCGTACTGTCCAGGAACGTAAAGATAGCAATAATCCGGTTACGACAGACCCGTGAAGCGCGACATTGGACGTTTGAATCGCGATGCTTTCTGTTACGATATGTCTTATATTGATTAAAGTGACCTATGAACTCAATTTGCCTATATTCTAAGGCAATGAAATGATGAAAGCAATTGATGATGGAAATAGTGGTTTATTTTTCTTGGATGCCCTCGCTGGAACTGGGAAGACATTCCTGTAATTTTAGCCACTGTTTGCGCGAGATCCAACATTGCAGTTCCTTCTTCTGCTGCTATTCCAGCAACATTATTAGAAGCATGCCGCCCGGCTCATTCAGTATTAAAATTGCCGTTAAATAAAAATATTGAACAACCAATATGTAATATTGCAAACCACAAAAATACGGAATTGTTGAGCGAGCCGAGCGATTTTGGCAGCAAATAATAAGGATGTGGATGAGCTCAACTATGTAATTCAGGATGGAATCAATCGAGTACCATTGAGTAATTCATTTAAATCCATTGATTGTGCAAGAAATGATGATAAAAGCCGTAATAGATTTTTTAAATTCTTTGGATGCCGGCAGGCTTACCACCACTATTTACGATTGAATGTTGGTTCGGTAGTTATCATAATGTGAAACCTAAACCAACAAAACTATGTAATGGAACGCATTTAGTGATTACTAAAATAATGATCAATGTGATCTACGCGACGATACGACGGGGCAAGTTCAAAGGCGAGGATCCCAACTAAAATACCATTTGAATTTAAACGTCCAAGTTCATCTTGCATTCGCCATGACGATTACCACAAGGCCAATCCTTGAATGTTTGCTATATAATATACAATCTATGTTTTTCACATGGTTAATTGTACGAGGCATGTTCACTGGTTGGAAAACCAGCTGCATTATTTGTTTTTGCGCCTGATAATAATACTAAAAATGTATCACAGGGTGCTTCACTGAAAAGTGCAACCCGGTAATTCCCTAAATTTTCTTCTGTAATTTTCTAAAAATTACAGAAGAATCTTTCTGTAATTTAATAAAAAATTGGAATGAATAATTTGTATTAATTTTAAAATCCTCCATCTGCATTCATTGTTAACGAAGATCGCCGGGTAAGCTAGTAACCAATAAACCGGAATAAGAATGTGAATAGGAAACAAAATTAAAATAAACTAGATACGAAGTATTTTTAATATTAACTATTTTTTGAGCTATTTATACATTAAGGCATAAAAATCAAAATACATTTGTTGAAAACAAGAAAATACTCTGACAAACATTACCGTCTGTTATTTTTTTCGCAAACGAAGTACTGGGTTATTATTACTAAAATATAATCCTTTGGAATTAAGAACAATTTACGTTATACTTCGGTGAATCTCAAGATTAGATGTGTGTTTAAATATGGTTGAATTTCGACCACTGCGACGGGTAAAGTTGTTAAAGTCGGCTTATGGCTTTCCTTTACAAGAAATGTTAAATATCTCGCAGTATTGCTGTAAGATAACGCTTTATACGCTCACAGCCTCACACTAGGATTCCCTGTATCGTGGGTGCTGTGGACATACAGAGACAAATACACAAACACCCAGACCCAGAAACAGAAATCTAAATTCATCATTTAGATCTGTCTGGCCGTGGATCGAACCCGGGACCCTCTGTGCGTCAGACCAGCATGGTGACCGATCCGCCACGCGGGTCGTCGTCGTCGCGGGTCGATATTTATGGACAAAATTCTTTTCATTACAACTCCACAGTACAGGGTAATGTTTTTCGAGTGTATGTGTATGTAAAATGTCTCATTTTTTGGCTCGCACTACATACCAAACGGCTTAGCGGATTTAAATATGAGGTGTCGTTGAGGTACAAAATACACGTTTAAAGTCTGGAGCAACATACTATATGAATTTAAGCCGATTTTTTTGATTGGGTGTTTTTAATGTAAATGCGTATTAAAAAGAAAAAAATAACATGCTTAGTATTTTTATAATATTACATTTGGTGATATTCTAATAAATGTCTTAATTAATTAACACTACCTCCTCGCCATTTTACTTTGTTTCTAATGAAAAAGCCCGCCTCTTCAAAGTAAGATTAGATGAGATTTGGCTCGATCGCCTCCACCACTACACGACTCACGTAAGTAATAGACGCCCCTAAACAATCCATAGGTTTCGAGAACTCAGTACGCAAGTAATAATTCGTATTATACGTTATTACGTTAAGACTTTTTACAATTAATATATTTTGGCATAGTTACTGTGGACAGATTTCTTTTATTTTTAATAGATCTACATCATTCAAATATAAAAATATATGGAAAAAAAAATGATTCTAAGTTAGGTTTGTTATAAAAAAGATCATAAAAGCAAATTATTACGCTGCAGCTTTAACTCACTCAGCATTAACATGTAACAACGCCATCTATCGAGCGAAAGGTAATATTCGATTAAAGCAGACGCAACGCCATTTGGACGAAATCTGTTTCCAACGCCATCTAGCATCAATTCTGAAAAACTACACGAGCGCTGGCATCCGAAAAAACGCGAGTGTATTTTTTCGGATTCTAACAACAACAGCGTATTAAATTAGTATAGATTGTTAGTAATTAACAAAACTTCTTTAATTACCATTATTCATACATCGTGCTAAGTGCGAGTATTTGCAAGGCAACATTTACTTTATTCTCACGGAAGAAGTAATTCTAGTTTGAATAAATTAATTTTATTTTTAAATAAGCAATGTTTAGAAATGATTTCCCTGTTTATTCGTATGGTGGATCGCCAGCAGATAGTAGCATAGTCTGTTTAATGTTCGCTAAAATTGGTTGAATATACAATTATAAAATTACCTACGATATTATTTAATTTTCAAGGATTTTTTTTAAATATCTAGTATTTGCTTTTTTCTGTGTAATCATCTTAAATACATTTCTCTCGGCGGAAGCCGATGAAATTTTTATATTCAAATTCTTATAATTATTTTCAAAGCTCACCAAGACATGTAGAATATATTTATATAATATATACGTAGGTTAGTAGCAAATGGACTTGTAATGGTAACTGCAGCCCAGGGATATCGGAAATCAACCTCAAATATGATCGACGTTTTACATCTAAAAACTGATTTTCAACGCGAAGGGTCCATGAGTGTTGCCTCTCAGCCAAAACGTAGTTGCATAGTAAATTAAAAGTAAATCATAATTTAACAATAAATAAAAAAACTAAGCGCACATAGAACAAAACGAACTCGCTCTCGTAAAGTATTTATGATTGCTCAGTTGTAAAACAAAATGTTTGGAACTTCGCTAAATCAATGTTGTAGCCAATAACATTATAACACAATTAATGGTATTCATCGACTGATATATCATATAAAAAGGTATGGGTCAGTAATATAGTAATACCATCGCAATGCGGCAGTGCCTGTATTAGTGACGCAAGCTGCGATTATGATGCAGTCGCGAATGCAATAGCTGTACGGTATGTGGACCGGAACTATCGGACATGCATTATTTCAAGTTACGGTTCACGAATACATGTTGCATAATAAACACCGGTCGCGGTCGCTCCTTCAAGAGGTGACTATATTGCTTAAAAGTAAGTGGCTTGCAAAAGTGTTTAGAACACGGACCTGTATTTTTAGATATAGGTCTGTGGTTTAGAACATAAACACGATTGTCAGATCTGCTCACAAAAAGATAGGTAATATCACTATAATTTACTGATTACTATAACAGCCAGATTAGGTTAGCAATACAAGTGTAAATTGAATACTCCTTTAAAATTCGATTTTAGAGTATGAAAATGTTGAATCTCTACCAGTAGAGAGAAGTTATTCAGTTAAGTTATTCATTAGTTAAACTTATAACTTCATTCAATGATGATTTGAGGATCAAACGCCTCTTTTAGTATTGTTATCTTCATTGCCTTAAGCAAATTGGGATAGAAAATGCAGTAGAACTCTTTGTATATGTGCTGTAGCATAACTATTGATAATTCAATTCTTGTCTTGAATGTAGCACGACAAAAATAACAATACAAGATAATATCAAGTCTTTAGGGCAGAGGCAATAATGCTTGCTGAGAATGCTTTTGTTATTAGGCAGGAATCGGTAGTGATGCCGCCGAAGTACGAAATACATAGGGTTCTATCACTTTGATTTACTGCTTAGTGCTGCTATAGCATTACAGAAAGCTCATTCTTTTCTTCACTTGCTATGGATTTCAACTAATATTCTTGAATGATTAGATATTTGGCATGGTTGTGATATTCACTATAATTTGTCATAGTTTACTATTAGTAAAGATTACTCATTCCTAACAAGAAAGTGTAAGCTTTGACAATTGAAATTGTCACTGTCATCTGTTTTCGTGTTTGAAAAATATTAAAAAAAATGTAGTCTTTAGATTATTTACGAATGAAACGATATTTGTCCGCACTTTTTTTTTATTTCGTGGTTTTGCACAACTGCGCATGTCGGCATTGTTCCGCGTACATTACACCATGACAGCCATTAAATGGCTGACAGGATTGTCAGCCGTTTAAGCCATTTAATGGCTTCCTTCAATAACAAGGCGGTGAGATATCTATAGTTATCTATGTAGTTTAGTACGTGCGTAGTGCTATATCGTGATACGTACTTGTAGTGTTCAGCGGCGTTCTCGAACTGTCCGAGGAAGATGTGCGAGTTGCCGAGGTTGCTGTTGGCGCGGCGCTCGGCGGCGCGGTCGGCGCACTCGCGCGCGATGCGCAGCCGCTCCGTGTGGTAGCGGATGGCGCTCGCGAACTCGCCCAGCAGGTAGCACGTGTTGCCGAGGTTGCCGCACGCGCGACCCATCGCCTGCCGGTCGCCCAGAGACCGCATCAGCTCCAGGTTCTCTCTGCGGACAATGAGCAACACACATTCATATCGGTAGTTGTACAAAGTAAATAACCGGCAGGTATGTGTAGCTGGCAATGTAATTGTGATTACAAGTTGTTTATATGGTTTATAATCTATTGCGAAAAATAATGAAAAACAGTTGAAGGGATTGTGTGTCATGTAAAAATCTAGGGAAGAAGGAATAAACGTTTTAGGCTTGGAAATTATAAAACATCTTTTGTTTAATCTCAATAGTAGTTCATTCGACTGTCGTAATACATTTTCGTTGATGACATTAAAACTTGTCAACCCTATAAAGCTACCAAATATAATCGGTTGAGGAAGTTGAGAAACAAAAGGAAATAATGTTGTATATATTTTCTTGTAAATGGTGTCATAATATTATACACATACACATTGTCATTTATTATTATTAATCATTTATAATTAATGAGTCAAAATTCCATTAAAACTGACACAATTGAAAACAAACCTCAGATTAAAATGTATTCAGTTATCAATGGAATTGTTATATATTCTTACTTTACCACACTCAAATTAAACAGAGATAGTCTTTTTACAACTTATGTAAAACAGGAGCTTGATTTGGTGAAAACGTGTGTTTCCAGAAAGAGTTCGCTTTATACGAAAAAATAATATCAAGCAACCTGATCGTCTTAAATGAGAATAGCGGGCGTTGGAGCAGGCTATTTTATTGAAAGTATCGTTTTCGTTCAGACAACGTTTTTAGCTTCAGCAGACATGCTAAGAGCTCTGATGGCCGACCTCCCATTAAGTGGCACAAAAATAGTTGTGTAGTGGATATTTTACAGCTTGAAGTACGAGAACCCACAAAACTACCGAAGCTCTAAAGATATCGTACTATACTATTACTCGTATTTTGTTAAAGAACAAGTAACATACATAAAACAATGGAGGCTATTATGCTAGAAAACAAAAGGCGATCTTAATGCTACGCGTTGTAATTTCTTCTCGACAACCACAAGGGAAATAAAAGAAGGGGAAACGAAGATTAACTAATTTGTAACACTAATACGATACGAATAAATATGCATAAATTTTAAATAACCTACTAACATCTTGATGATAATACTAAAAGAAAAGCAATAAATAATATAACTAAAGTTATTTATTAATAAAATATTATTGTAATAACATCACAAACACACATAGAATTTCTAAGAAGAAAATTACGGGACGAAAGAAATAATCAAGCAGATACGAGGTCAATATGGGAACAAAGTACTTTCTGGATGTTTTTTCCATTACGTGGGATTTATGACAGTTATGTATTTTAAAAAAAATATGATTTTGTGTATTAAAGATTAGAATTCTTAGGCATTTATGTAATCAACTTTAACATATTTATCATAATTTATAAAAAAAATAAGCTTATTTCGTGTGACTGAAGTGTTTACTGCCGCCTCAAGCAGTTGTAAGCAACTAGAAATAGATCAGAGGTTCTACCCGAATTCTTAGTTCATTATACTTTGCGTATATGAAAGCACTCATAAAATGTGGTTGTGTAATGACCTGAAAACACTCATACAGAAGTAATTATATATCTATCCATTGAGGATTTTATATAGTGTCTTAACAGTCGCGGCGTAAGACCTAAATTGTATGTGGGCAAAATACATTTTGTGGGGCCCTCTGTCCCAGTACAATGTTAACAGTGGCGGACTAAGGTCGGGGCGGAAAGTTGAATGGAGGCTCCGATAAATACATATTTCAGTGATGGGTTCATTCGGATGACTTTTTTTTCGTTGACCGCTAAAGGCGCAAAGCCCCCTGGGTGGCGAGGCCGTGGGCAGTGGCTTACGCCTTACGCCGCCACTGTGTCTTAGAAAGACGCATTAATATGTGTTTCTGTGTTTTGGTTTGAACAGTATGATACACACCTATATGAGGCGTTTCAAATTAGTCTTCAGGGGTATATCAGTTAGGAATATGATCACATTTGCTGTCGATTATAGATGTCTATAGGCAGTAGTGGCGTCGAGACTTAGACTGAAAGCTCATTTGTTGTCTATTAATATGTATAGAAACGCTTAAAAAGCGAACTTACTCATAATAAGCCACAGCCTGCAGCAAGCAGTCCCTGACCTCTTGCGGGAAGTGTCCGGGGTCGTTCTGTCCGACGCGGCCGAGCTGCTTGCCCTGCGCGTGGTACACGTTGCCGAGGTTGTAGAGCGCGCGGCCCTCGCTCATGCGGTCGCCGAGCGAACGCGAGATCTCCAGGTGTCTCTTGCAGCACTGGATGGCCTCCGTGAACTTGCCCATCACCTTCAGTGTGTTGCCCAGGTTGCCGGACGCCTTCGCTTCGCCTAGTTTGTCGTTCATTGTCCTGGAAAAATAAGAAGCGACGTGGATCTTAGAGCTGGGTATACAATTGTCGCCAGGTTAAGTGTCAGGCTCGGGATTCAATTAACAAATTGATGACGAAAATATGCCGCTATAACAGTCGCGTACATGGACCAATTACCCTTAAAATATGTTATCCTAACCTATATAATATAGAAATTTCTGACCAAATAATAAAAGATGATTTCGAAAAAGCTAAATATAACAATATTGTTCGACTCTTAGAAATTATGACTTTAGTTTTTAACGCGAGGTATTACAATTCGATAAGTGTAATTTTAAATTATCAATAAAATATGTATTCTAACTACACAAAATAACCGTTAAGTAACAATTACGTTTATTTAGATCCAACATAAACTAATAATTACTATGTTTTGGTATTTATTTTATTTTTTAAGCATTACAAATTACATCTACATTTAGAGTAAGTAGTTACGATAATGTGCATATTAGTGAAAAGTGTATGCAATAAAGCTACAATGTCAGTTGTTACATAACCGCGTGTTATGACACGAGCTATCTTCGCCGCTCATAATCGTTCATCCATGTCGGTAAACATTTTGTAATCGTTGTAAGAACAAAGTTATAAAATACTCGTAATTGTGGCACACCCTTCTCAACTTTACTATAAACCGAGTTTAGGGTATCTACTATCTACACTAAAAATAACTTTTTACAATGTAAAATTCCCTATTCATCTGACCTGATCTGATGGCCACTCATATTTCTTAAATTGGTTCACAATAGTGTGCACTACCGTTATATTGTAATATATTATAAAGCTAAAGTTATACAGCTATACAAACCGCTTTATCTTGGTGCCAGGTTAAGATTATGAAATAAAATAAACTAATTAAGAAAATGTTTTTTTATCTGTAATGTCTATATTACAAATTTCTATTTTAAATGCTTCAACGTGCCATAAAGATAACGTAAGTTATTTTGGTTCAAAGTAGAAATGAATATCTAAATACACAGTTCTTATGTTGGTGTAGGCTAGTGAAATGCTTTGTTTTATTATTCGTTTTAATTTTCAATTAAAAAATTATTAGCCCAGAGCAAGTAAGCCCGCGCACAGCCATCGAATTACATGCATTGTGAACATTTTAATTTTCTTCCTATTAAGGTTCAATAGATAAAGAAAAATTCGAAAAATAGCGGTTTCTTATGTAGCGGCTTGTATTATAATTATTTATTTTAATTTTAAGTATTTGTTGTTATAGCGGCCACCATTATACGTAATATATACTATTAGTCCGGTCAATTTAGACAATTGAAATAGCAAAAATTCCGGGAAAGCTGAATTTCCGTAGAGACCTTGGATTTACTACTACAAATAAAGTGTCAAAAGTCCCCATCGATCCGACGTGTGTGTCGGCACTTATTCGGGGTCAAACGTCAAAATTTTAGGTTTTTTGGATTTTTCTCAAAAAACGGTAAGTTTTATCGAAAAGTACCTCAGGCCAAAGTTGTAGCTCTTAAAATTCTCTATAAAATGGTGCTTATTTTTTTTTTCTCTAAAACTAATAATTATTCAGATATTGCGCTTGTAAAAATTGCGTTTTACATGATATCCACCCCACCTGTGAAATATCGTACTTAGCGGGGTTTTTTAACATGGTTTCCCCGGGAGGACTATCCCACGAACCTTTATGATGCTATTTCCAGGGAAAATACTTATTTATTAGTATGAAGATTACTGATATTGGTTATTGAGTTCAACTGTCGTTCTATTTTTTTGTTACTACGTTAAAGTATCTATCGAATACCGAATATTCGGCTACGCACTTGGCCGAAGCGCCGAATATTCAGCGGCCGAATGTTCGACAAAAGAGCGAGCGTATTTGTTTCTAATACATGTAGATCGCGTCACGACAAGTATCATTTGTTTAATTTTTGTGTTAAAATCTCGTTTGGCAAACAAACAGTGATGTTTGTTTATGCTTGTTTGTTTGTCGATTAATATTTATTTGGTGGTCAGCAAACGCAAAAATGAATCCAATCCTGACAAAATTTTAAGTACTAGTACTACTTTATGTATGAAAATTAACCATTTGTGATTGAAATAGTATATCTTTTTGAATAATATGTATTTCTTTTATCATAATTTGGTATTCGGTATTCGACCGAAAACTGCATGCTATTCGGCCGAATACCGAATTTAAAAACGTAGCCGAATATGCCGAATACCGAATAGTAGCCGAATACTCGTGGCTTCTCTAGTCTAAACCCTTCTCAACTTACATTAATGTGTACATTTCAATAGCAAGAATCGACTGCATCAGAATATTTATGGCATTTACAAAGATTTAAAGCGGAATATCCGGTATAAGTTCAGAAATTGCAGAGTGAATATGACAAAAGTGAATATGCAAGCTATCGGCTGACCCTGACCTCTCTCGAGACTATTATTGAGGCAATCAATTTAGACATATCAGGAAGTATTTTTTCGTCATTGCTTGCTTTTAATGGATCTATACACTTGTTATTCTCATCTACTATGAAATTTATATTCTACGCAGATAATATAATTTTATAATATACTAGCTGACCCGGCAAACGTTGTGTCGCCATATAAATATTAACGGGGAACAACCATATCATTTAGGGGTATGAAAAATAGATAGTAGCCGATACTCAGACCCAGAGTGGGGTCATAAATACACAAACTTTCATCACAGTTCCGTCCAAAATCGTTGACCAATTTTACGGCCACGTTGTTGATATTGACGACTAATAATGTTTCGGGTACACAAACGGTTGTTACGCAAAAATAAAAGGAGATATTGCAATAGATCTGTTTATGTTTACGTTTTCGATCGTGTATCCTACTAATATTATAAAGCCGAAAGTTTGTGAGGATGGATGGATATTTGTGTGTGTAAACGGCTAATAAGATTAGGATGAAACTTTCCAATAATATAGTTTATACATCAGAATAACAGAATAACGAAAATTATAAGGATATTGTTTGCTTTGGGTTTAATATAACAATAAATATCAAGTGAGACGCGAAAATTCTTGCCATCCGGCTCTTAGGGGACATTTATTTTTGGGATTTACTTCATACTTATCGTAATATTATAGCCAAACCATGCAATATTACACGCCACACATTTTCGCCTTTCTAATATTATAAGTATTATTTCATGAGACTATTAATTGAGGTCTTACACCTTTAAAGTAACTAGTAAACTTTAAAGTATTCTCAGTAGCCTACATTTTAATTAGATTTGATTAAGTGTAGAAAATTAAATGCGGCAGGCAGCTGCAGGCAGATTTTTTTTCTTAAAGATCAATTACATCATCGTCGAACTATCTATTTAAGGATATAGATATATAGATATAGATATATTTACTCACCTAGCTAAAGTGAGATCGTGCTTGTGGTATTGCATCGCCTTGTTGTAGTCGCCGAGGTAGAAGTAGGCGTTGCCGAGCTGGCTATAGATCGCGCTGAGGGTGCGCAGGTCGTCGGTGCCCGCCTGGATGGCCGCCTGGAAGAACGCGACGCCGGCGCGGCAGTCGCCCGCCTTGCACAGCCGCTCGCCCTCCAGCGCCAGCTCCAAGCACATCGATCCTCCATCACAACTCTGCAAGTTTACACGTTCGCTTAATGTACAAGTATGCTAGCGACTTACAACTGCGAGTTAAGGGTTCGAATGCAATGCTAGCTGCACACCTAATATTAATTATTATTATATTAATTATAATATATGGTCGTGAATAACATACGGTTTAAGATCTTGCTAGTTATACACACAGATATAGGTCTGTTTCAAAGTTTTGCTTATTGACATTAAAACATCATGTGATTGTGTATGTTCCAACAAGGAGTAAGGCAATATGGGATTAAAAATATTTTTACTTAATTGTAATGTCATACTCTTACCTGAAAAAAAAATTATAATTGAACTACCATTGTCTGTAGAATGTTGTAATTATCAAACCAGAAATGCATAATATGTGATCAATAAACTACGATGCCTTATTTTATGTCCTTCATTATTCCAGGTATAAAGACAGGCCGATCTGTTAGTTAATATTACGTACTTTACCGTCAATTGAAGTATTTTACGCACAAATATATCATAACTATGTTGCCATTTGCAATGTAGGAAATTATCTATCACGTTTTGTCACATAAACATGCAATATATAACATAACCGAGCGCAAGATAGAAACTGCTTCCTTCCATAGGATTTCCGCAGCGATGTGATTTGAGGATGATAGCAAAACACGCAAAGAGCTTTTTCAAAGCTTACTACTATACATTGTGGAAATATTGTTTTGTTTCCAAAGGCAACGATACCACTACTTATCATCAGGTATATTATATCAAACACAACTTAAAAACCAGCCGAGCTGCACTTACGGGGTTCTTTAATTTACAACTTCCCCTTTATAAAAAATCTAATGAACGTTTCTATAAATAAATCCTGGTAGCCAGCTATTTATAAAGGATTTCCATACCTACTGTTGTCAAAGTATAGCTACGCGTCTTTGAAAAACAAAACTAAAGCGAAACTAGGTCGCGTCTTTTAAGGTTGCCCGTAGACCTGTATGAGCTGGAGTACACTAGACGCCAAGTAGAATGCAATTCACTTCACACTGTTTCTATGCAAATAAATTAAAACGCAGTGGTTATTTACAGTTTGAAAATAACTACAGTTTTATAAGAATTCTCTCTCTGATGGTAGATTCTAAATTTTAATTAAGTATTTATAATTGGCCGTATATCTTTTTAGGTCTAAGATAAATTTTAGAATAATTGGTCATCGGTATCTAACTCCATAAAAATGAGAGTACCTAAAGCTGATCACGCGTTATCCCCGAGTACAAGAGTCAACTTTTCAAAATACTGTCCGTTCACATCAATACATCGCTGCATCCGATGGAACCACGTTAGAAAAGCACTTTGCCCATTCGGACTTGGGGGTCTCTTCGACGGCCTTTTGAAACGCAGGCACTGCTTCCTCGGCGTCCGTAAAAAGTTTTCCTCGAAGATTTTCTTTTATTTTCGGGAATAAATAAAAAAACGCAGGGTGCGAGGTCGGGGCTATACGGCGGGTGACTCAATAATTCCACGTCTGAGGTCGCTAAATAGTTGATCGTTTTCCTGGCGGTGTGCGACGTGCACAAACAATTTTCAATTTGCCGCCAAATCGTAAAATAAATGACAAATGAATGAAATATATACCTAATAATATTGGTAAAGAGTTCTATTTTCAAAATTTAAACTTATTTTTTAATATAATTTTTATAAGTGGTCAGTTTTAAAAACTTTAAGTTTGGCCCTCGTAGTAAATATAGTTTGTATTCATCATACAAATACATCAATTCATACAAATCATTGTCGGAACATAAAATGACAAACTTTTAATCTTCTTTTCGTATCACACCGTTTATCGGCTAGACGCGTGTCCCACTTGCACGCGTCAATAAATATATGTATAACTCACTGTAGGCGATATAACTCGCGCGCGTATTGCACTTATGTCAGGAAAAGTAACCAGATCTGCACGTGGATTAATAATCACGTGACAGGGTAAATACCTAATTAATTATTTGTAATATATATTTACCAAATTATAGCGGTAATAGCCTTTTTTGTACACGAGATACCTTCAAAAGGTACCCGACGACGTGGGAGCGACGCAGGGATATGTGGAATTTAACCACTCTAAAACATCCCCGGTGGCCTTCCTCGACGCTTCTTCAAGCGCGATGCCCCAATCGAGCTCAGCCCTGGGGGAGCAGTTGGGGGAGCTACTTCGACAACATCTGGTTAGTAAACATCAGTTATGCGGCCTCACATACCGCCGTCCTTCTCGGGGTCGCTTACTGGATGGCTTGAGCGCCTACTCTTGCCGCCCGCAACCCCGGAAGCACAGATTAATAAATAGTTATTACGTAACCGGAAGCCCCTTTTAGTCGCCTCTTACGACAGGCAGGGGATACCGTAGCCCTATCCTAGTCCCAAAAGTACAGGGTCAGCGATAATAGCCTTTTTTACGAGGGGGGTAACCTTTGAAGGGTACGCAATGACGTAGGAGCGACACGGGATTATGTGGGATTCTTACCGTGGCCCCCCGGTGGCCGTCCTCGGCGCTGCAGGACTGCGGGATCTCTAAAGGAACGCAACCGGAGTTCTCTTAGCACGATGCCTCGTCGGACTCCACCCAGGTGAGCATGACGCTCGCCACACCGTCTGGTGGGTACGACGGTATGCGACCACACATACAGCCGTCCTTCCCGGGGTCGTTGGCCGACCCCGAAAGCCTCCTTTTAGTCGCCTTTTACGACAGGCAGGAGATACCATAGTCCTATTCTACTCCCGAAACTACATTGACAGCGGTAATAGCCTAGTGGTTTCAAATTTAGTGTATTAATCCGGATGACTGAAGATTTTGAACTGTGTTTTATATATAGAAGAAAAAGCGTGAATTCAATTTCACTATAAAAAGTAGATCAATTTTATTTTTAAGACTTTTAGTGAGAGGTTATCAATATGTTCCATTTTTTGTGTTTCAGGTCAGACTAAGAATAGTATCAGTATTGAATATCCAATCATAGTTGGGTTATCGATTTTCATACATTTGTGTCGGCCTCGTGCCCCATGCCCTGTCAGAACTTCCCGACGTGATGCGGTTGGAAGGCTCGTGTAACGTGCCGGGCCGCGCGACCCGATTACGCCAACCTGAATCTCACGGGAGTGCATCTTAATATCAATTGAGTTAACCTCGTATTGAATTATACCTTGACCTGAATAGCTTGGTGCCGCTCAATATTGAAATACATGTATACAATATTGAAATAGGTATATAATATTGACAAATGAGTTTAATTATTAATTCAAATCTTGTTTATTTAGTTTGTACTTTGAGTCGTCTAAGTCAAAAATACATTTTGAGGGATTGAAATGCTTTTTCAAACACATTATCTCTCTGTAGGGCACAAGTCCGAAGTCTCCCCTTAAAATGGTAGGGTTTAGGACCAAGTGCAAATTGGTAGATTTCTCACACCTCTAAGAACCCTTTACTTTCAAAGAATACGTCGTAGTAGTGAAATACTTTAAAAGAATACGTCATAGTTATGTACGAAATTTATAAAAAAATTCGTACATAACTTTAAAAACGCATTAACTCTGACCATCCAATTAAGAGGACGAGTTTCAACCACTAGACTACCACAGCGTAATGCGATAGGTTCAGGCATAGATTAGTAAAGATACTTCGCCGCCTTGAAATTGAATGAAGCCACAAACGGCTTATTTTAGTAAGTTCATTTTTTGAATCCTTGACAAATAAAAACATTTTTAGATAAAATTTACGAATAAATAACTAATTTACGTAATAATTACGTCATTTACGTAATAAATAAATAATTATTTCAAATACTTTAGGGACATTTTAGCACGGAGACGTGGCAAAACTTTTTTACGCAACTATTTCAATTTTCAAAACTGGGTACATTTTCTTTTTAGGAGTGAGTAATCTTTACTAATCTATGGGTTCAGGTTAATAAATAATATTAACATGAACGTGTCTTATTTATTATAAATATAATGCTCAAGGACAATTGGCAAGAACTCAGTTGTAGGAGACCATACCCCCCCCCGTGGAGGCAAGCGAGGTTGGTGCTGTTGCACAAGTGGGGCAAGCCTCGGGACTCCCCATCAGCGTACAGACCCATCTGCCTGTTGGATGAGGCGGGCAAGCTATTCGAGAGGATCATTTCTTCTCGAATTAGCCAACACTTAGCGTGTCATGGCCCGGACCTCTCCGAAAACCAGTTTGGCTTCCGGCAGCGGCGTTCGACGGTGGACGCCATCATCCGAGTCCGAACGCTCTCAGAGCAGGCCATATCCCAGGGTAGAGTAGTCCTGGCAGTAAGCCTTGACATTGTCAATGCTTTTAACTCTCTACCCTGGAGAGCGATCTTGGAGGGTCTGTCCGTTCATCAAGTACCGTCCTACTTAATGGCGGTTTTGAAGGCCTACTTGTCGGACAGGCGTATCCGCTTCCCAGGTCGCTATGGGAGCGTTCGCGGGAGGAATGTCGTGCGCGGGGTGCCGCAAGGTTCGGTACTGGGCCCGCTACTGTGGAATGTCGCATATGACGCGGTCTTGAGAACGGTGCTCCCGGATGGAGTGAGCATCGTCTGCTACGCCGATGACACCCTGGTTCTTACCGAAGGCGTGTCTTATACGACAGCGGTTCGGCTAGCAGAAGTCGGGGTGGCACGCGTCATAGCGAATATCCGCAGGTTGGGCCTACGGGTAGCGTCCCAGAAGACCGAGGCGATTTGGTTCCACGGCCGCAGGCCGATAACCGAGTCAGCTGAAACCACAGTGCGCGTCGGTGAATCGGACATCCGGATAGGCAGGTACATGAAGTACCTTGGCCTAACACTGGATGGCCGCTGGTGCTTCGACGAACATTTCGACCGTCTCGTCCCCCGGATTCATAAGATAGCGGGTGCTATGCACAGACTGCTGCCGAATCTCGGGGGACCAAGGGAAGAAGTCCGCCGCCTCTACGCGGGTGTGATACGCTCGATTGTGCTCTACGGTGCGCCGGTATGGTCTGACAAGTTGTCTGCCAGCCGGCGTCGTGCGCGGAAATTGAATTCCACGCAACGTATGATCGGAATCAGAGTCGCCCGTGGCTATCGTACCATATCGTATGAGGCGGCGACAGTCCTGGGGAGGCTTCCGCCCCTGGACATTCTGGCGGATATGGACGCACGGATCTTCCATAAGATCCGCGTCCTCCGTCAGACGGCTGAACCCTTCAGCGAAGAGACGGTCGTAGTGCTTCGAAGGAGAGCCAGATGGCGTGCTCTGAGGTGCTGGCGCGATCGACTTCAGGAGCCTCGGAACTTACGCCAAAGGGTGGTTGACGCTATCCTGCCGAACTTTCGAGCCTGGTTAAGAAGTAGGGGTCGAGTGACCTACCGCCTAACTCAGATACTCACCGGACATGGCTGTTTCGGTGAGTACCTGAATAGGATAGGGAGGGAAGAGTCGGCCCAATGCCATCATTGTGGGCATGACGAGGATTCCGCACAGCACACGCTGCAGTACTGCCCCGCGTGGGACTCGCAGCGGCGGAACCTCGTCGAAAAAGTGGGACCAGATCTGTCTCCGCCGGCCATCGTTGGGACGATGGTTCAGCGCAGCGAAGCCTGGGACGGCATGATCACCTTCTGCGATATAGTCATGTCTGCGAAGGAAGACGCCGAGCGAGCAAGGGAGCGCGCTGAACCCGCTCGGAGAAGGAGTCGCCGCAGGCGTCGGTAACGCCCACCGGCGCGGTGTCCCTGTAGTTCCGGGACCAGAATAGGGCTACGGTATCCTCTGCCTGTCGTAAGAGGCGACTAAAAGGGGGCTTCCGGGGTTGCGGACGGCAAGAGTGGGAGCTCAAACCGCCCGGCCAGCGACCCCGGGAAGGACGGCGGTATGTGTGGTCGCATACCGTCGTGCACACCAGACGGTGTGGTGAGTATCAAGCTCACCTGGGCGGAGCCCGACGGGGCACAGCGCTAAGAGGACTCCGGTTGCGTTCCGTTGGAGATCCCGGAGTCCTCTACGCAGCGCCGAGGACGGCCACCGGGGGGGTTTTAGTGCGGTAAGAGTCCCACATAACCCCGTGTCGCTCCCACGGCACCGGGTACCTTTTGAAGGTTTCCCCCTCGTTAACAAAAAAAAAAAAAAAAAAAAAAAAAAGGAGACCATACCCCACAGCGTCATATTTGAAATGAACAATCTGCTTGATGGCTACTTACTCACTCTTGAGAAGTTGAAGGTCAAAATAATCATCGATCATAATGACTGTTGCAGTAACTTCATATATACTTCTATGATCTATAATCTATATCTATAATCGCATAAAAAGTTAAGTAATATATTAATGTATACCTGTATCAAGCATGGTGCTATACCTGCCGTGGGGAGGAGTTTCACATTGCAATTGATTCCATCATCAGATGCAATCTACCATGAAATAACAAATAAAAAAATCCTGGAGATCTTTTTCGACTCCTTTATTAAAAGGAGTCGAAATTGTTTCACTGTTTTTAAATGTGGAACTAGCAAATGACCATGCAGTCCACCTGATGGTAAGTGGCTACAATCACCTATGGAGGTCAACAGTGGATAAGATTACTTTCCTACATGGGGTTGAAGACGGGCACATTGCCCCGTTGAGGACCAAGCTTGGGACCAAGGAATGCCTTGGATGTATGTCATCCTTACCACACCCGTTGATACAGAATACAGCAGCTCTTAACACTATTTTATTAAGTGGATGTGGCAATGATGCCTCTGGAATTGAATCATAGAGGTCTACCGCTTTCTAAATAACTGATATTGAATATTATTGAGATCAATTCAAAATATTTTTACGTCTCTTTAAACAATTTTTTCATGGAGAATAATGTACTCATGAATACATTATTTATTGGTATAATAGAAGCATTTAATGGTTGAATTTAGAAACACATAGTATTTGTTAATATGATGTATATTACACACCAGTATGTATTTTATTTGTAATATGGTTAAGATAGCAAGAAGCAGTGATAGCCCAAGAGGTTAAGAAACGTGGCCTTTTGTTTGAGGAGTCCCAGGTTCAAAATCCAGGCATGCTCCTGATTTTTTTTTAAGTTATGTGCATATTGGAACTTAATTATCACTTGCTTAAAAGGTAGAAGAAACAATCATGAGGCCAGAGTAGTGAACCTATGGCCTAATCTTTCCCATTGTGAAAGGAGACCAATGCGCAACAATGGGACAATAATAGGTTGAAGATGATTATGATGAATTAGTAGTCAGTAATTAATGTGTAATATGAGCTGGGCCAGTATTAATTATGTGATAATAATTACAAATATAAATTACGAATATATTACCAAAGACCCCATTGAAATTGAATGTATAGTTTTTAGAACATTTACCAATATAAAGGTGAAGGTTGAAGGTGGTAGAACCCTTTGTGGTTCGACTCCGGCGGCACAACCGCCACACCTATTTCTACCTAATAACAGCAGTGTTAGGCGACACTGTGTTCCAGTTTGAAGGGTGTGGTAAGGGAGATAGACTTTTCCGAGGCGTTCCAGCTTAGTATTCAGGGGTGGCGGTGCATCTGCGGCCGACCTTAGGTAGGAATATCCAATCCTATCTGGGGTTGATTACAGATGTCCATGGGCGGCAGTAGCCACTTACCATCAGATGGACTGCATGCTTGTCTGCTTCTCCTATATTATAAAAACAAAAAAAATACAAATATAAATGTATATGTACGGACAGACTATCAGCAAATAGTATGTACATAGAGATTGAACTTCTTTTTCGAAGTGGATTAAAAATAGTAATTAGTGAAGAAACATATTCATGTACTATCTGCAGACGAACAAATTAAATCAATACACTTTTATGCTCTCAGGAATTCAAATGAAAAATCATAGCTACATACCAAAATAATGTGTTAATTTGCATCATTCATCAGCATGAAACACTCTATAATTTAAAATTCCACAGAGAAAGAGAGAGAAACATTGCAGATTTTGCAGATATACATAAGTACATTATGAGATAAGTTCTAACTTGTATCATCATACACAACCCTTTGTTTTTGTGATGAAGACACATTTCAGACACTCTTTCTCTTTAAAAAAGTCATTGAACAGTCTAAGCAGCAGCAATGTGCATTTAAGCAAATTATAATAACAGAGTTCTTTTAAAAGATCAATTCCGTCACATTACGAATATATACATTTATGTTCCTACATTTTAACTTTTATTATTGTTAAGGAATAGCAGTTAGTAAATAATAATTGATTATCAACATTTGAGAATTCAAAGTTTTATATCTTTTCTTCCAAAAATATTGAACTATTTCATATTTCAAACAATCAATAATTCTTAGTATTTAAGGGTTCCTCCAGTTTTGAATTTTGAAGAACAGTCGACTGTAGTTTAATTGAACTTGATGGAACCCTGAAGTTAACTTTGCAGGCATGACAACCAGACTTTTTATGTTTAATAACATCAGGTAGCAATTGTGTGTTCCGTTATAAGGGGTGTTAATCCTCAGGTAGATCCTCGCATTTATGGCCAACCTCAGATATGAAAATCATCTTATCTGAGATTGATTACAGGTGTCCATGAATGGCAACATCCACTTACCATCTGATGGACTGTATGCTCATTTGTTACTTTAATATATAAAAACCAATATTCATAATGGAATTTAGCCATAATTCATATTAATTTTGTTTTTATTGATAACACTAAAGGTTCTAATAGCTACAAGATAGAATACAAGGATATGTAATGATAAACTGTTGAGAAAAAGGAAAAAAATAACCCAGTATGTACATATATATTGGAATTCACATAAATCTGCCGATGTTAATTCCAAGATAATGTCAAAATTACAAAAATGTATGTATTAAATGTGAAGTGAATCTTAACAATTTACATATAAAGGACATAAAGTTGAATTGTATGATGTAAAGCAAATATTAAAGCAATTAGGTAATGGTCATGTTGGCCGCACTCTATCGTTTGTATCATTTGGCATAACAACTGCTCACGCAATTGCATGTAGATGCAGGGCAGTGATGCATGCATTGAAAAATTATACGTTTTTATACATATATACTGCTGTATACATAACTATATTTACATACTAAGCCATTTTGCAAACAAGTAATGAACAAAGGGGCATACTTTTCATTGGTTATTCACAGAGTACTAAAATTTAGCGCAGTTTGAAATTCAACGATAACTTTTGACCCACATCCAAATTTGCGCAGTGAACGTTTGCGTCCAGTAGTGAATGAATCGAATACAGCAGGTATGTTGATATGCGATGCAGGCAGTGCAGCGGATGAACGGACACCGCTTCCGTACGCGACCGTCGGCCCCTCCGTGACTCACAACTGCCTACCTACTTATCAACTCATGAGCGAATAATGTACCGCTCAATTGATCATGTTACATCGAACCATCTCACGCGCCGATACAACTTTGAACTCAAAACTTATTTTTGGGTCGCAACAAATCCTACACTGCACTTTTTAACCAACTTTTCAAATTTGAAATTTCTTCTAACTTTTCGAAGTTTTCTCACCTGTGCATCCGTCGAAAGGTTCTCGGCACTGGCACTCACAGACATCTTACACTTGGAAATTGGTGAAACACAATCAAAATAAAAAACAAAAATGTATGTATCAGTTATTTCGCATAGTTGTTGTGTTTGTTGTTATTCCACTTTGTCTCGCAGGGCGTGTGTACATGCAGGAGGCACTGTATTGGTGCGGGTGCCAAACGGCGAGCCGCGAGCGTGAAACTGGCAAGACAGGGACAGACAGTTACATTTTTGTGTTGCTATATTGCAGTCTGTAGTTCCCTTATTTTTTATTTATCTCTTATAATGTTAGTAAAAAAAATATTATTTACAATGTTTACTATCTAGCTTTCTGTCATAAATTACCTTGTCATCGACATTTAAACGGCTGACTGAGTAATGCTAAGTAAATAGATAAATATAGTTAGTTACACAAACAAATTTAATATTGTTATTGTAGATAGAACTACTTACGACATCAATATCAATAAGCTATCTATCTATAGATACGTAAATAGATTCTATAAATTTAATTTATTGATTTAAAGATTACTTAGTTAACTTAATATGTATTGAACTATAACCCTAGAAGTACATTTTGATTTGTCACGTATTTTATGTACCGTAATTTATTGTGGGATATATAATAAATGCTATTAGTTGTATTCCAATGAAATTGAAAAAGTAACCTACAATAATTATTATTTTCAAATTGTACTCGTAAAAGAGTTTTAATGCGTAGGTTATTTGTTAAATAAATAGCATTAAAGTAATCTGTGATAGTATTAAAGTAAGTTCTATATTAGAACTGTTTTGTGTTTTCAGTTTATATTCGTTAAAAATATTGTGTAATCATCATCATCATGTCATCAGAAATTATTAAAACGCTTACTATTGTATAGTGCAAATTAAAACTCTTATATATGGTAACATCATTTAGTAATGTCAACGTAAAGGAATTTCTACCATAATAGTAAAAAATATATTGTTATAGTAAAATTGAATTAAAGTTGTCCTAAATAAATGACATTGAATTATTTCTCATTTACATATTTTTGCGTATTTAACTACTCGACTATTCCCTGATTTACGAAGGTGTCACATTCATAGGTTACTATCTATATCTCTTTGGTCGCCTTTAATAAAGATTAAAACGATAGCTACCAATAGCCTACGATTTTTAAATCGCGTAATTCCACATTTTTTATTTTTTCAACTATAGTAAGCATTTCAAGACATTTTTATTTACAAACTTTTTGATTACAGTAAGAATTTGTTTTATATTGTCGCCGCTAGATGTCGTTATGAGTTTACGCGAGAATGCGCGAAAGTACAGTTTGAATTTGTTTTTCTGTATCTATCTACAAAATCAAACTTCATATAATTTTAGTTACATTTATTAAAATTGATTTACATGTTCATTTATATGATGTGATTTTTTTGTGTTGTTTTTTCGTAAAATAAAAAAAAAACATACATATTCCGTAAAATAGAAATAAAAATAAATATAACATATAAAAAATAGTACATTATTTATTTACTTTAACCACTGCATGGTCTTTATATATGGTGGTGCATTGTTGTAGGTACCTACATTTTACTCTGGTTAAAAGAGTAAATGCTTCAAGTATGTAGAGTAATTAAACACCTCGGTTAAAATAATATTCTATATTCCAACACACTTACAAATTACACTTCACTTTCACTTATTTTAACTTATTGTAAGATATTTTGGAGTGTAACTATCACCCGAGAACCTTCTCGTTTCGTGGCAGATTTTCTAATGATCTTTTTTTTTGAGAGCCTATCATATTATCTGCGTACCGACAACTTTTCTTTTTTTTTTCAAACGTCGGTACATTACAATTTACATTTTGACTTAGAGAACGAATCAAATTAACAACTCAATAGAAAGATTTATTCATCTAGCGTTGTAAAATATAACAGAAAAACATTAAATAATATTACAAATTTTATGGAATCATTACAAGTAGATAAAACTTAAATGTTATGAGATATTTATTATAGATGTCGAAAAGCGGCAATGATACTATAAGAATGCATGCTTGTTTGTTACTTCGGTGTTATTAAGATATTAATTCGCCAAGTACGAGTCCAACTCGCACATAGAGGCTTCCGTATCACCAAATGTTCATTATTTTTTTATTCATTTTATTATTTTCTACAATAATTAGTCGTAAGAAACAACGCCATTCAAGTCAAGACTAACGAACTATCGATACAAACGCAATCTAACACTATTTTCTGACAATGTATCCTATCATCATAGATGGCGTTGGGGTGATGATGAATGATACGTAAACAAGGTATAATAATATTAAAATAACTTTAACTGCTGCCTAAAATTGGGTATATTAGGCATATATGGACATGGAAGATACGCCGTCGGAAACACCACAGGGTGATGGGACAGGAAGTTTACTAACTTATCTGGCCTCAGAGTGGTAGCTAGCCAGAAAGATCCCACGAAGAGTACTTACCATCAAGACGATGTTTGTCTACAAACAAACAAATAAGAGAAATACATTTACAATATAATATATATATATATATATTGTAAAAAAACCAAGTCTCACAACTTAGTTCTTCTACCGTAAAAAGTTGTGAGATCCATGTATTACCAAGGTTGTTAATTTATTCAGTCCCTACTGGGACCTTCCGTCTTAAATTATTTTGTAATTAGCGAACCTAACAACATCTTATGAGACCATATCAATATTAAAAATCTTTTATATTTTAAAACGATTGCCAAGTCAATCTTTAATAGATTGACTTGGCAATCGTACTAAACAATATGTTAATACGCTTTTATTAGCTTCAGACGTATGTATGTTGGTATGTGGGTATGTTGGTATGTTAGTATGTAACGGAATCTTTGAACATGATTTTAACCCCCTTTAAAACGTCGGAATAACTCGAAATTTGGCATACTTATTAAGGACCGATGACAATTCAATATTTTTTATTGTAAGAAAAGCGTGGGGTGCTTTTTAAGATATTATCAAAATGATAATCCTTCTACTCAATATCTATCAATAAAATATTTATAACTATTGACACCATGCACCCCACGCTTTTTTTACAATAAAAAATATTTTTATCTTATTTACACTATTCTTAATTTAAATTTAAAAAAAAATATTTTCTATTTTTTAGTTGGATTTTCTATAAAAAGTGTATTTTTTTAGTTTTTTTAAACTATTATTTATTTTATACATATATAAAATCGTGTCACAATGTTAGTTACCGAACTCCTCCGAAACGGCTTTTCCGATTTTCACCAAATTTTATATGCATATTCAGTAGGTCTGAGAATCTGCTACTATCTATTTTTCATACCCCTAAGTGATAAGGGTCGTTCACCCTTAACATTTTTTTATTTATATGGCAATTCAACGTTTGCCGGGTCAGCTAGTTTAATATAATATGTTACTTGTGTAATGCGATGGTATACGATGACAACACAATGTATCTCACAAGTATAATACATATTACATTAGGGTAAAATGCACAGACAATTTTCAAATAGCAATCAAGCCACTATTTTGTTCTTCGATAAAATCGTCTCTGTGTGGATTAACTATCGAATAACCTAAAATGTAGTAAAATCTTCGTTATTCAAGCACCTTCTGTAGCAAGTAACCTTCTGGTTGAGCCGATTGATTTAAATCTGGAATAGGTGACACCGATTGTACTCGTAATAAGATTTTCGACTTTTATTTCAAATTCATCGTCATTTCTAATTTAAAATAGGATGTTTTAAGAAAAGCTAGAATTGCATGTTGACTATAGGATAAAAGCGTGGGTTTTAAATATTTCAATATTTCATATATTCTTGATCGCCAGAAATGGAATCTGCACGAAATCCAATAATCGCACACCTACAGCATAAATAGCAATGTAAACATTAATCCTCTACCGTAATATTAGATACTAGTACTAAATTTTTCATTGATAACATTTTATTGTTAATAATTTATCATTGTTTATATATAAAGCTCATCAACAGTTTTTTACTAAATAGTAAAAAGATATAATCATAAGAGGAAAAGGCACTGTGAGCTATTTTTTTGCCTATATTTACCTACATATGAATACGTACAGAATTAATAAGCCATATTGGCAGTATAAGCAGTTATGTCTCTGTAGTTGCGAGACTAGAATAGGGCTACGGTATCCCCTGCCTGTCGTAAGAGGCGACTAAAACGGGGCTTCTGGGGTCGCGGGTGGCAAGAGTGGAAACTCGAACTGCCCGGCCAGCAGCCCAGGGAAGGCCGGCGGTATCTGTGGTCGCATACTGTCGTACGCACCAGACGGTGTGGCGAACGTCAAGCTCACCTGGGCGGAACCCGACGGACAACGCGCTAAGAGGATTCTGGTTGCATTCCTTTGGATCCCAGAACCCTCTACGCAGCGCCGAGGACGGCCACTGGGGGGGTTTTTAGTGTGGTAAGAATCCCACATAACCTTGCGTCTCTCCCAGGGCACCGGGTACCTAAAAGCATAAGCAGTTAAAACTCGACCTATCAATCAGGGGTTACACACCCAGAGTCGAAGCCTCGGAAGCCGGAAACTGAGAACCTCTAATATTTCAAAAACTTGAAAAGGTCATGTCCAGTATTCGTAGCCTTTGTTTTTCCTCTGTAGATAATCCTAAAACTACGTCTTTTAACTACATGTGTATCTATTTACCTAATTAGAATCTTAGTCGATACTTTGTTAATTGCAAACAGTCTCGCTGCAGAGTACATAAAGGTACAGGGAGATCCGGTGCTTCTGTATACCAATTGTAAAAAGCGGCCCAGTTTGCCGTCACCCCGGGGAGGGTTCGAGGACGGGGAGGGCGGCTCGTTAACTATGCAAATATCGCAGCGCGGGCGGACGCGCTGCCGATCGACCAGCCTCGGGACAATGATTAGTTCACAGACACAGAGCAACCTTCTGGCTCTGTCGCTCCTCAGTAACACTTCAACATCTCCGATACCTTACCAGTCGCAGATATTAGAAGCAGAACCTGAAAAACTAATTAGAAATCGATCTTCGCAAACATATATAGTCCTGGAAATAATTTCAAATAAATTTCTGAGAAATTGATTGGTCGTTAAGAGATGGAAAGAAGAGGGAAATTGCCAATGTATCTGCCTACCTATAGCGTAGGTATCAGGCAATGAAATGCTACTGGTACAGTCACATACGTTTTCTTGTCTCATGTTTAAAGTCAGGAGCATAGATAAGTATAGACATCTCACCGTCTTGTAATTGAATGACAGCCTTTTTATGGCTGTCATGGTGTATTTTACGCGGAACAATGCCGACATGTGCAGTAATGTGGTGCAAAAACACGAAATCGAAAAAGTGCGAAGAAATATAGTTTCACTCGTAAATGATCTAAAAACTACATTTTTTACATATTTTTCAAACATGAAAATAGATGACAATGGCAACTTCAATCGTCAAAACTGGTAACATTTTCCTGTTTGGAGTGAGTAATCTTTACTAATCTATGGTCAGGAGTAATATTTTTATAAGATCACATGTTACCTAAAATGACACCGAAGTTTGCAATGTAATATAAAAAAGGCTATTATTTATATCGATAGTGGCTGTGACACTGTTCTTATGTATTTGGATCTTATATGAAGAGTTATTTGTGGAGAATTCTGTATTAATATAGCGATCTGTTATTATATAAAAGTCTGGCTTCATTGTTTTAAAAACACTAATTCATTCGAGTTATTCCATTTAATCAGCCTGTATGCTTAAATACACTTCTTTATTGCATTTAAAACATAAAACATTCTACAAGTAGGTACGCACATCTCACATACCTACCCGCATACTCCCGCGTCCGATTACCGAAATCAAAATCGACTGATATTGATACCGCGTTGTTGTTTTGTTGAAATGTATGCAAGATGTACTTGAAAGCCCCATACTGATTTGACTCTTATTAAAGTTTATAATAGTGATGAACTTCGGGCGAAGCAACGGGGCAAGTTGGAGTGACTTGCAGAGGCGCGGTGGTCCACAATAATCGCCGACCACTAGCTACGATTTTGGTCACAGGGTAGACAAATAGCAGACATGGATCCTGTGTAAATGAAAAATTAATATTACAATTATGAATACCACAATTTATTTATAAATTAGATAAAATATGAAATAATTAGGTAGCCGTTACGTCGTTTAAAAATAATGACATAGAGGTTAAACACTAAGTTGAGAATAAAAAGAAAAGTTATAAAGTTGAGAATTGTTTTTGATTATAAAAAAATAAAATAATCAATACCTATTGATTACAAGATTATTGCAATATTTTAGTCGTTACTTGAGTCTTTGGTCGTTGGTAATTAAGAAACAAAAATATTATTGAAAGGCTTGTTGAACAGTTATAATATATTATTAGATATGATATACTTTAATGAATTTATTTATTATAGTTATTTAATATAATTTGTTAGGTCGCCTCTTCTTTGTGCAGCGGTCTATGGCGCGAGCGTGGCTGGCGACATGAAAGGCTGTATCACCGGAATGATATATGGCCAGGGTATGACGCGCGCTTTGATGCCACGTCAATATCTGTTAGGCTCCGGTGGACGCATCGACGGACACGCACCTACCATTGTGTTCAAGGTATGGATGTGGTTATAACATTTTACACTGTGCCTTGATTATAATATACGTTTTTAAGTGTTATAACAATAAATAGCGTGGTCAAGCAGATATATAATAATTCGTTTGCGGCTTTTCATTGGGAATCACAATTGGAATCTAAAATTATATGAACCCCTAGAACACAGTAGTTTCTGACTCCCACGAAAATATACAATGCGATGTACCTATTTTTTATACATTAATTGGTTACAACTTTACATAATTGAATTCAGGTCATGTGGTGGTGAGATAGATACCACAAAATAAAAAGTATAGATATGAAGCCTATGTGTTAGTTTGAAATACCACCTCCATTCTACAATACCACAAATGTCAGAGTGAGGTCAAAGAGCGGCATTCCAGCCCTGGAGGGGGGTACGGTTAGTTCCATGAGTTTTCCCAATCAGCTATTGCTCTCCAGAACATATTTGTACTAAGCACTTTGCGTACCATGGTGTTCGTTTTTAAGTACCTAATAAATGCAGCATTTGTCGCCTGGAACATTTGTAACAACCTTATAGATCACATGATTTCAGATGTATTGTATTTGCAAGTGAATACTCAAAAAGTTCGTGTTAACGTTTAATAACATAAGCTGATTAGTAACCAATTATCAATTGGTTGGGGGTGTATTCCGGCAGCACGTGCCGCCACGCTGCCGACACGCCGCCGACACGCCGCCGACACGCGCGCGACACGGCCACGAGGGGATGCGTCGTCAGCGGCGATGGCTTCCTTCCTACACGCCGACGTTAAACGCGTTCTAATACCCCGATAGCTCACCTAGGACGCTACATTGTTTCACTATTACTAAGTACACTATTTATCTGGGGACTTCGTTCGTTATTAATTCCTTAGGTTGGAATCAATTTGCAATGTAATAGGGGTGTAGTTTTTTATAACATACCCTTACTAATATTCAATGAGTAGGTATTAGCAGGCACCTATATATAAATAAATTGTAATAAGGACATAATAATATACTACAGGTAATATTAATAATTTTAGGGACGCAAAATGTACAGTATTTAGTCTCTGCTTCTTTTATAATAATTACCTTGCAGTCTTTTCGTTAAGAAGTATAAAAAAATCTCGACGTACAAATACTCTGCAAAGGTTTACCTGCGCAAAGGAACTTTACGTACGGTCTTGCTCGTTTTAGGTATCTAGCAGTTACTTCAATTATATTGTCTTAAAGCTTAAATCGAAAATTCGAATAGGGAATTTTGTGAACTTTTAGAATATAGCAGTTTCTCACTGATTAATAAATATAACTATCTATTTACCTTCACTGTAAATACCTATTTATATACGAATACATATTTTTTTGAACGATGGATCTATCTTAAAATTTTATTGTTTCTAGTACCTAAGCATATAATGACAATATGAACATTTAGAAAACAACTACCGCGAAGTTATAAGGGGAGTTTCCATAGGGGTGAGAGGTTTGGGATTTTGATAGAATCAGAAGCACCCGTATAGCGGTGTTTGCACTCGCAAATATTGTTGCGACCCGGGTCCCTCGGGTCTTATGTCTGTATCACCTTAACATTTGAAACCGAAAGTGAGAAATAACTTCAAAATTATAATATATAACACAGTTGAAAAAATTTGTATCATTACTTACTAATTTATCGTTACGACGAATCTAAGGACATTGCCATTTTTAATTTAATAATTTTACACATTTTTTCAGTTTGACTGATAAAAATACTAAAATTAATAGAAAAGACTACGTAGAAGCACATACAAAGGACGGCGTACCTACCGATAATAAAATAGGTACAAGAAATCAAACTCCAAGGGAAATGCAGTTCAATCCGTTATTGAGTTAAAACAAAAGCTAACGACATAATTACAGTACCCCAATGCCCTAGGAATCGCGCAGGGACTAACAAGTGGCAGCTTCCACCGCTGCCAAGTGGGTGCTCGGCATAAGCCGTAAATTTGGGATTACGAGTCGCTAGCAATTAGACGGCATTTCAGTGACAAGTTGGTGGCGCAATCTGAGCAATCGTGCGGGTCGCGGCTCGGATGCTCTATCGCTCGTAATTATATATGTTGCACACGTCACTTCATACTCTGACATCCGTAACACGGACTGAATGATCTTGATCGCTCTCCATTGTTTGGGGTAATGCTTGCATAGTGTGATTTTGTCAATAAAATATAATATTTGTGGGTACCTACTCGTTCCTTCGTTCGAAGAGTTATTTCGTGATAAGTTTAGTTTTTGCGTTATGTTACTTGTTAAATCATTATGTAATTTTATAATTAAAAAATCTTAAGCGACAATTATTAATAGTTATACCTCACGTTGTATCATCGTACGATGACATTGGTTGCGAGACTTGTGTGAAAAACATTTTATATTACTTGTATCTAGATAAACTCAATAATTAAAAGTTCAAAATAAAGTCTCTGCAACTTGAAGTCGGTTAGTCTCCCTCATGAGAAGTAAGTGGGAATACCAATTCTCAACATGTCTAGCGAAAAGTTACAGGGTTTACGCTAATGTGTAAAGTAGAGCGTCACATACCTAATAATTAATTAAGTAAGATTTAACTTTTGTACTAAAAAATAAAATAACTTAGAAGTATCAAACACACCCACACGAATATTTTCGCATTGACAGCGAGCGGTGATTACACAGGTCTAATTCGATAAATAGGGCCTCCCCTCGCCCTCGCTCGCCGCCGCTCGCCTACAGTTAACTGAATTTATTACTTGATTGCACCGCTTGTGCGATCATACTGCCGACTCCACGGAGTTTCCACCCTGCAAACCCCTGTTGATGACGACGCAAATGAGCCGGGCGGCCCGAGGGTTGGACCTAGATGTGGCCATTGGCCTGTGTTGTAGGACCTTCCTTGTAGAAAGAAATTTCCTTTACAAAACTGAAGAAGGAAATAAACTTGTACGTGTACGCGTGAGTCAAGTGGAACACCTCATATACATTTTATCACGATAAAAAGCATACTAGAGCTATACCTATAGGCAAGTACTGCTGTTCGGTGATGTTGCTACGTAATGTACCGATGATGCTGTTCCGGCTCAATCACGCCTAGTTCCATCATCTTCAAATTACGAAGATAATTTAAAATTGGCACTCCTTACATATTATCGGTCTTAAATTATATAACCATTCAAGTAGGCATATCGTTTAAATACATTAAAGGTCAACGTAACTTAACGAAACTCACATAAAATTGGTAACCAGAACCAATCAGTTGAATAAGTTGGAATGCCTCGAAGAAGCATGTCGCTCTTAACCGTAACCAAAACAGCAACACAACACTGTTATTAGACAGAAAAAGGCGTGGCGGTGGTGACGGAATTGATGTAGAGGGCCTATCACCTTTGAATAGCCATAAGTTATGCACTTGTAGGTATGTCTGTTTGGTAGTTTTACACGAAAGGATATTTCACCTGGCTGCGTTTATCCGAAAGGGTTTTCTTCCGCTTCATGTAAATCACTCGCATCCGAGTGGGTGGTGGCAGCAGCGTGGCGGATCTGCCCACGTCGCCGCGGCCGCGCACGCTCCGCGCCACGCTTCGTTACCAATAAGTATGATTTAGCTCGATAGCGATCTGACACGCCTGACGCGATTTATCCACCACCAAAACCCAATTTATACCTGCAGACTGCGACAACGGGTCATATGTGATAAAAAAAATTAAATACATATTTCGAGGTTTAATACTTAATCCATTTTAAGTAGAGTAGACATTTACATTATTATATTCATAGGAAAAAAATGTAAGACTACTTAAAAGACTTTGGTGCGAATATCGGCTTTTTATTCATTTTGTAGGTTAAGATATACCCTATTATGCAAAACAAATGGGTTTTAAAAAGATTCATAGAACTTAGTATTATAATAATTTAATTCTCTTCCGCCACAATAAATGTTAAAACTAGCATTAGATGGTAGCAGTGATCATCAAGTGGATGTATTGCGTAACAATCTTATAAAAAATGCTTAGTATCAAGTATGGAAACTGCACAGAGTCGTCGTGTAGTTTAGTACTAAAATTATTCTTGAGCCGCATATAGCTCACTGTGGCTGTATATACACACTAGCAGAACCCGCGGCTTCGCCCGCGTAAAAAAATATGATATGACATACAAATAACTCTAATCGTAAATTTGTACCTTTATAAATTTTAACGATATAGTAGAACGAAAGTCGAAAAAAGAAAGCTCTTATTAATGAAATATTATTAATATGTATTTGTATTGGTCAAGCTTTCTTCAGATTCAGCAGGGGATACTGTAGCCCTGTTCTAGCCCAAAATCTTAATCCAAGGTGTCTACCACATTACCATCACTAATCCACGCATAACCGCAACCATACCCCACGGCAGGCCAAAAAGTTGGCACGCAGTGTGTCCAAAGTAACTGCGATGTACCTAATCAGTATACCAAAATGTAGGCCAATTTGAATAAAATTACGCATTATCATATATGAAATTTGCACCCGTCCATGTTGTCGTGTATTTGTCTGAATAGACGTTATCTGAAATTTCACGTTTCTAACTTCGAACCTAAAAGATTTCCGTATACATACATATAACACTTCTTTTACCTCCTTAGTAGAATTTCAAAAACATTCCTATGTACATATGCATAAATAAATACTTTATCAGCAAATTTCTGAAAGCTAATATTCTGAAACACCAGCGGTCGGCAATCCGACACCCACGGGTGGTGTGTGGCCCGCGACTTTCCCTTGTGGCCCGCGGGTCTGCTTGTTACTAATAATTGGCCAAGTGCAAGTCAAACCCGCACCTGGAGGGGTCCGTACAACCGAAATTTTCATTTTTTTAATTTCTAGTATTTAATATTGCAGCAGCCATTAAAGTACACACATTGTGAAAATTTGAACTGTCTCCCTCTAACGGTTCAAAAGTTAGTTGGAAAAATATCGAATAGCAGTTTGTTGTATGGGGACCCCTTTTTGTTTTCAACTTTTATTTTTATTTTTAGTATTTGTTGTTGTAGCGGTCACCCTTTGTGGTTCGACTCCGGCGGCACAACTGCCACACCTATTTCTACCTAATAACAGCAGTGTTAGGCGCTGCTGTGTTCCGGTTTAAAGGTGTGGTAAGGGAGACAGACTTTTCCCAGGCGTTCCAGCTTAGTCCTCAGGGGTAGCGGCGCATCTGTGGCCGACCTCAGGTGGGAATATCTAATCATATCTGAGGTTGATTACAGATGTCCATGGGCGGCAGTAGACACTTACCATCAGGTGGACTGTATGCTAGTTTGCTACTCCTATATTATAAAAAAAACTGTGTTCTTTTTCAGACACGCCAAAGGAAGTAACGTCAATAACGGTTTTTAAAGAAACTTTCTTTACTTATAATACCCTAACGGGGTTGATTGTTGAGTTGCTAAAAATGCTGAAACAGATGTGTCAACAGAAAGGCATAATGCAAACACCCTTTTATAGCCGTCTTAAGGGTTGATCTAAAAAAATAGTGACACAGATGTTTCATTGAGTCTAATGATAATTTTTCATAGTGGTTGCTTCCAAATTAACGGATTATAAAATAAAGTTCCAACCCCTATTTAACGACCTTATGGGTTGATTTTCAAAAAATGGAAAAATAAGTGATATATTATTTACAACCTGAAAGCAAAATACCAATTTTCATAGACTTTGCTTCATAATCGGCTTACTTCTAAACAAACTTTCAACCTCTATATTACCCGGTTAGGGGTAGATTTTCCATAAATGGTGTTAAAAAAGTTCTATCATTCCCAACCAGAAAGCCAATTGCCAATTTTTACAGTCCTTACTTCCAAATTAACGGTTTTTAAAATAAAGTTCAATCTAGGGATGTTCATGTAAAAAAAATATCGATATTTTTTTCGATATATCGAATAAATATATCGATAGTTTAAAAATATCGTAATTATTTGTATTTAACTAGTCTATAATATTAAATAGGGATCAAGTTAGTTATGAGTATAAACAGTTTAGAGATTTATAAATCCCAGTACTTTTTCACTAAACCATGCAAAAACAAAAGTTTATTTACCCTTTTGGTGCTTCTCTGCTGTGTAAGAACCTGTGCGGCTTTTGAGAAAAGTCGTTCAGATGGAACTGAGCTAGCCACCACAGTTATATTTTAAATGCCACATTGACAATGTGGACAATGACAATGTTCCAGATTTAAAGGAATCATTAAGTAGATATAAAGAATAAAAATGGAATGTACCACGATATTTGATATATCGAATGAATATATCGATATTACATTCGATACTAGATGATTCGATTATATCGGATTGAAGCGATATATCGCATACATGTATCGATATTTTTTGAAATATTGATTTATATCGCCCACTACTAGTTGCATCCCCTACTTAACGTCCTTAAGAGTTAATTTATCAAAAAACGGTAAAGTAGGTGTTCTATTATTTTCAATCAGAAAGCAGAGTACTAAATTACTTTGCTCTACAACCTGCGAACTTCTAAACGAAGTTTCTACCCCTATTTTATCCTCTTAAGGGTAGATTTTCCATAAAAGTTGTTAAAGAAGATCTATTATTTCGTACCAGAAAGCTAAATCCTATTTTTACAGTACTTGTTTCAAAATAAACGGATTTTAAAATAAAATTCTATCCTCTATTAAACAACCTTAAGGATTGATTTTCCAAAAACTGTGAAATAGGTGTCCTATTATTTTCAATCAGAAAACCAAATAACAATTTTCATAGACTTTGCTTAAAAAGCTGCGGACTTCTAAACGAAGGTTTAAAAAAATATGTCCGGTTAATAGAGATTTCAAAAAGGTACCAGACTTACTATATAAAGTTGAAGAAAAAAAGTTAAGGCCGTTTTTGCATGAAAGGAATTGAAATCAACTAAAACGTCATGATCGAGTTTTTATTTAAATTACGGTTTTATACCGACTCGCAACGTGTCAGGCAGTACTAAATCACATTATTACCTAGTTAAACACTTAAAAATATCGTTCTTCTTTTGTAAAAAAAAAACAATTAAGTAACTAACTAGCAAACAAAGTAATACAATTTATTAAGTCATTTTTACCTACTTTGAAGTGTCGTTTCGAAGTGAAACTTCGTACATGTATGTAATTTGAATGACAATACCATAATTTGATATCTTGAACTGATATCTTGAACTGACTGAAGAACTGATCTGATGATGGTACTTACGGGACACCCTGTATATATAGATTACATTTAAAGTACAAATTAAGTTTAAAGTACAATACATTTAAAGTACATAACATGACTTTTATTTTGAAAATCTCTGAATATATTTTGAAAGAAAATAAATACTTGGACAATGCGCAAACTCATAGAAAACATTTAGGACTTAAAATAGGTAAGTAAAAATGAAGTTTAGGCATATGTACGAATACAAGAAAAAAAATTAAACTACACCTTATGATTTAATAAAGTCTCCCTACTTTTCACATGCTACACCTCGACTTTGCTTCGATGCTGATTTTCAGTAAGCCCATGTTTAGAGTGAGTTACGGGCCATGGCGTTCAGTTAAATAAAACATGTTATGTACATATTCGCATTAAAAATGATTTTGCAACCGATCGATTTTCGATTGCAAGCAATTTTACCACAACAATGGTTAAATTGTTTGCAATCGACTGCTAATTAATTTTCAACCTGGCCAGTCAAAGGTTCAGCAGCGGTGTCGCCGCAGCGCGACACCACATGTAATATTGATTTATAAGTAGCGTAAACCTTTACAAAAGTGTTTTTCAATTACCTTACATTGTGACGTGCAGACGAGCGCCGAAACGGGCGGGCAAGGACTGAAAGGATTTAATAATGCGGGAAGCAGTAAATCAAAATTTGATTATGGGAATATGGAAAGAGGTCCAATGGGTCTGCGGTCATAACTCAGGCAGCCGGGCGTGGACGGATCCGGTGAAAAAAGTGGCTTTCATTAGGGCATAATTTATTCGTTGCACAACTACTAAATATCTAAGTATTACAATGAAGAGGTTTAATGCGGTCCGACACTGCTGCCGCGCGAAAAAACCGCAAGTGGAGCCTCTCGGTACCGACAACAAATTAGGAAACTTTATTGGTCTCCTTTCTCGTAAAAACATGAATAATAACGACACCGTAAAATAATCATATGAAAAAGGTTTTTTGTAATTATAATGTTTACCTCCTTATAAGTTAGTACAATTCTAAGTCCTTTATGCACTTTTTGAATATCAATACAACTACCACCACTTCACAAGGTGTTTCGTTATGGAGAAGAAGCGGCGAAAGAAACTCCGTAACACACATCTAAAAAAAATGTTTTACAATGTCAAACTTAACCTAATGGTACGAGTACATGTGGAGTTGGAGCTACTTCAGACCACACCGTTTTGTCATTCAAATAATCACTTAGTCTATAACTTTTTTACATAGCGTTTGTTTAAAGACATATTTGAACTTTCTTTCTGTGAGATTCAAAATGTGGTCGGATATTTTATTGTAGTAGCGAATGCTGTTACCCATGAAAGATCTAGCCACCCTACATAATCTATGCTTAGGAATTGCTAATTTATTTCTATTTCTGTTATTAAAGTTATGGTGGTTACTATTTTTTTTCAAACATATCAGTGTGTTAGAAATTAGAACCACATTTATAATAGGCCCACTTTAGATAGGTCATAACTAGACCCTATTACGGTGCTCCGATATACGATTTGAATGTGTATCGTGCTCCGTAAAGCGAATAAGACGCTTGTTTTTTGCCACTAGTTGTTTACCCATACGAAGCGATTCCGCTTGAAACGCATAGGTTGTAATATGCTGCATAATCAGAGCATTTCGTATGTAAGTATTGATAATTTGTTAATAAATTAATATATAAATACATTTATATGACAATATGTGCTGCACACGCGATAAAACTTGTAGGCGAATGTAGTTTTAATATATTCTAACACAGTCCACGAGCACACCTTCGCCAGCTTGCTAGCGGTACAAGCCGAACAAATAGCAATAAATATGGGGCTCCATATATCTGTCGGCGCGGCGAGCGTTGTTATTTACGACGCAGGCGAATAAATCGCGCGGTGTGTAAACACCCGCGGCCCCCGACCCGAGCCACCAAACATCACATACCTTTCACGATCTTAGTATTTTTTCTTCATTGTAGTTAAGAAATAAAATGAGAAAATACAAAATCATAGCCTACGTTTCTTCTACAAGTTAGACAAATCTAGTGACACTTCATTATGTTAAATCATTCAAAGTGTAGGGTACGCCAAAGAATGAGACATACATACATACGCTCGAAAACATTACCATCCGCAGTCGGTTAAAAATGGCGTTAACAAGACGGAGACGTAGAGCAAAGTTCCGAAGACGTAGCGACGGTTACAATAAAACAAAACCCTTTGTTACCGTAGCCGCGCATAGCTAGTCCAATAGGTACCAACTGTGAGTTCATTGTAATTATCGGTAAATCCCTGTTATTATTATTTTTTTTTTATATTATAGGAGTAGCAGACGAGCATGCAGTACACCTGATGGTAAGTGACTACTGCCGCCCATGGACATCTGTAATCAACCCCAGATAGGATTAGATATACCTACCTGAGGTCGGCCACAGATGCGCTGCTACCCCTGAGGACTAAGCTGGAATGCCTCGGAAAAGTATGTCTCCCTTACCACACCCTTCAAAAAGAAATAGGTGTGGCGGTGGTGCCGCCGGAGTCGAACCACAAGGGGTTCTACCACCTTTAAAACCTGTTTCATGCACCGTGTGGAAAGTAGAAATTATGTATTTATATTTCAACAGTTTCTGCAATTATTAAGTATTAATAACTTTCAATATATTCTAATGAAAAATATTATATTAAAATGACATATTTATGATTCCTTTATGGTTCCACTCTGGAGGCACCACTGCCACATCCATTTCTGGCCAATAACAGCAGTGGTTAGCGGTGCTGTGTTCTGATTTGAAGGACGTGGTAAGGGAGACATACTTTTTCGAGGCATTCCAGCTTAATCCTCAAGGGTAGCGGTGTATCTGTGGCCGACCTCAAGTAGAAAACTAATTTTATCTGAGGTTGATTACAGATGTCCATGGGCAGCAGTAGCCACTTACCATCAGGTGGACTGCATGCTCACCTGCTACGGTAGAATACATAGCACCGGGGGCAGTCGACCCCTTGAGAATTGCCCGGGTAAAGAGGGACACCTCGAGGCCCGTACACCCCACTCCTGGAGGCCCACGGGCCACAGAGTAGGACGCCCACTTTCGTTCACCGACTGTAGTCCTGCCAAAGTAGGATCAGAAATCTTAATCACATAGCTACCTCTTACAACTTATGTCTTACTAGCTATCTCTTATAACGTATCTTCGCCTCACACTATAACCGTTTAGCTTTGATGCGAACCGTCATATAGCTAGATGATCAAACGACTACAAACATTTGACAATTTTACTATTTTTGTTTACAGCCTGTAACTCCAAATTCAACGTTTTAACGAGCAATGCGACACATGGAACTTAAAAACAATATTTAAAGGACACAGAATTTAGTGGTAACGTGAGACAAGAATTTCATTCAAAACCTTAATGTATTTTGTTTAATGCTACTAATGCTATTTAACATTAGTTTCTAAACCAACCTCTAAACAGAATTCCATGTTTGCAGTTACAAGCAGATTTATATAACGTTATAGCAGTGGACGTCGGCTTAGGAACTTTGCGCGCCTAGGACCGTACACAAAGTCCTTTCAACAAAGTTATTACCGGTCACATATTCATAACTCTGTTACTAATAATATTCGACCTATGTCCACATGACTTTAGTTACGTGAAAGTACGTATTTTTACTACTGCGGTCAACTGTGCTAGTTACGTGTGGAGTGACAGCTTTTGAATATGACAGCTTTAACGGTGGTAGAACCCTTTGCGATTCGACTCCGGCAGCACCACCGTCACACCTATTTCTGCCTCATAATAACAGTGATGAGTGCTGCTGTGTTCTGGTTTGAAGGGTGTGATAAGGGAGACATACTTTTCCGAGGCATTCCAGCTGAGTCCTCAGGGGTAGCGGCGCGTCTGTGGCCGACCTCGGGTAGGAATGTCTAATCCTATCTGGGGTTGATTACATATGTTCATGGGCGGCAGTAGCCACTTACCATCAGGTGGACTGCGCGCTCGTCTGCTACGCTTATATTATAAAAAACAATGAAAAGGATGAAGAAAAGGAGTACGATTGTCTAATTGCCATTAAACTGTTAGCTTCCAGGTGAAATCGTGAGGTAAGATAATGATTAAATATTAAGTATCCTAAGTTAATTAGCAGAGTATATGTACCTAAATAACTTGGTTGGAAACAGATGCCCATTGGAGGCAGGAACCACTTACATCATATGGCTGGATGTTCATATCCAGTTTAAATATAAGGAGAAACAAATCATAAAAATAAGGAAGGAATACTACATATATTGCGTAGATATAGGATATTCGTAACATATTGTACGTCCTTACGTTAAGTCTATTAAGATACTTTATAGGTGCTCTACCATCTCTTAGTAAATTCAAAGTCAAAAGTTGAAATAACTCCACGCCGAGCAAGTTTTAATGAAGCTAAGGTAAAGTTTGTCTCATTCGATAATGTCGTCTCTGCTTCCGAGATCTGTTCATTCCTATTCCGATGTACTACATTACATTTTATTTAATAAAATCAATTAGATATAATACATTTATTATATTTACAATAAAACCTAAGATGAGAAGGAAGCACAGCACCTGCTTTCCGTGAATAATTTTGTAAAAAGCTTATAAAATGTTCCAAAATGGCAAAGCAATCCAATGACATGGCTATGAATACTTATTATAATATCAGTTTCAGGTCTGAATTCATATCAATCGAGTTCATAGTGGGTGATACCGGCGGCCGGCGCGGAGCTCGCGTCGTAGCTCCCGTGATAGCGTGCGAACTCATATTGTTTATAAATTGTCAGAGTGCAGAACGGGGGAACTCAACTGGAACTATACAACTGATACCAAGTTTTACAATGACGAGTAAACAAGCGGTAAGTGCGCAACTTCATGACTTTATCTCTCGAGCGGTGAAGTTATTATTCATTGTGATTATAAAATATTAGTATATTGTTGACTCATTTGCAACTCAACGTGGTTTTCAAAATTATATTTTTATGGTTTATTATATTTTTAATAAACAATTTGCATTTATTTACACTTTACGATATGGTTTTTCCAAATCGTGTTTCGTTACCTACTCTTGACATTTTGTTACTCGATTACGGCGAAGCAAAAAAGTCAAGCAAAAGAGTCAAGTCAACTTTGTTCTAAGAATAAGCATAAATCCTCAGGTCTATTATCACCACCCCTACCCTGCAAATATTACTATGAGCGTCCTGTAATGATAATGATATAGACCAATATGAACGCCGTATGTTCCTTTGTACTCTATTGTTATCCTTTGTACTGTACTGTGTATGTCCGTAGTTCAATAGGAGCCTATATTTGATTGCAAAATTATAACACGCCTTTGAATTCATACACTAAATGTTCAGTGATTCTGTATTTCGCAGAATTGTTATGTTTATGGGGGAGGGTCAGCACTATGCGCGGGGAGATCGTGGTTCGAACCTCATTAGGCGGCATCTCATTATGCTTTGCGTTATTCAAATTTATTCAGCCGCCCGCCCCGAGGAAAATACTGTGCGGATTATTGGCCTCTATACTCTCTGTGAGTGACGCGTAATAGGTATCTATTGTTATAATCTGTTGGTGATATATGTGTTGACTTTTTCCGTACTCTATTTTATTTTGAAGTACTTAAAGAAGAATAGGACGAAGCTCGTTTCAAAATTGTTATTAAGTTTATGTGTATGGCTGTATGTATTTTGGTAATTTGCGTTTTAGCTACAATGTAATTGTATTACATGGTACATTATTCTCATATTATGTATAATATGTCATAGATATGAATCCTATAATTTATGTTAAGCGCTGTATCAATAAAAACTTGAGAGGACACACAGTTGCAGATTAGATACAAATAAATAAGCACGTTAATGAAATACTGCTTTTAATGAAAATAAATTTATACATTGATCGTATTACTTTTCAGTTCTAGTAAATACTATTAAAATACGAGATTTCAAAGGTGTTGCGGACAAAGGCATCTCGAGTGGCGACTCTTCTCGTGTTGCCCTCGAACGCAAACGAATGCCTCGAGACGATCCGATAGTTAATAATAGTTTAATTGGTATTTATTAATTAATTAAAACTAACTAGGTTCTTTTGTACAACGAAATCACCTTTATAATTGTATCGTGTTTGTAACAATAGAAGAGTTCAATACATCTACGGGATCTTCTCGGAGCTTCAATTCCAAGTTTCACTTACCGGTAAAGCTTGTGTCTTTTGTTAGAACAATAGCGTTCATATCAACGGTCAGTCGTTGAGTATTCATTTCATGCGTTTTTGCGAATAAGTTATACCATTGCAACAATTATATAAGTTAGAAGTATCTTTTTTATTGTTGTGGATGTTTCCTCAAGTACACAATTAGGACCACTAAGTACATAGTTAAATAGACGACCCCTGCGAGACTGAGCGCCGCGCCCGTCGCCAGCCACGGCGTCGCGGCGCCGTCGCCCGCGCAGCCTCGGTAATGAGACGTGCCCAACAATGTACAGGCTACACCTGGAATTGTAATGAAAAAGAAGGAATTTAAAAATAGTAACACCCATAATTCAAACTGCAACTATGTAAAGGTAAGTTAGAGGCACCTAAAGTTACTTTTAATATAAAACATAAAAATTAATTAGATAATGTAGATGTAGCATTTATAAAGTTAATAATGTTAAAATGACTTACCCATGCTTATCGTTATTAAGGCCACCACTGCAAAAATACTGAAAGCAGATAAGTTTAGGGTTAACTTTTTAATTTATGTAGAATATGAACCAATATATCTATTAAAATAAATTATAAGACGAATTACTTGCCTAATTAATCACCTAAGTCGGCTTAGAAATACTCTCCCTACTACTCTGAATACTGTCTGTCATTACAGTATGAAAAAATGATATGTATGAAAAACACACTGATATGTTTGTAAAAAATAGTAGCCACCATGACTTTAATTCTACAAATTGAAATAAATTATCAATAACACTAAATAAAAATACCCGACCACATCTTAAATATCACAGAAAAAAAGTTTAAACTTGTCATTAAACAAACGCTTTGTAAAAAAGCATACTATAGGCTGAGCAGCCCCAGCTCCACATGTACCTGTATGTGTGGAATTTGTAAGGAACATTTATTTTTTTAAAAAGATGTGTGTTATGGATTTTCTTTCGTCGCTTCTTCTCCATAACGAAACACCTTGTGAAGTGGTGGTAGGTGTATTGACTTTCAAAAAGTGCTCTGTAAAGAACCTATTTTGACTAAAAAAAATGATTTGATTGATTTGGTTGTATATACCGAAAATGTAGACAAAATAGACAGGGAATGAATACCTGCAGCACAAGATCTGGCTTCTGGTGTATTCTTCAATTACTACAAACTGGTAAAAGTAAAATGAATACATATCACTACGCAAAGAAAGAAAACTATATGAAAACTAAGTAACTACCTTTGTTTTTTACTGAATAACCAATTGTTGGTAGTGGACTGCACTCCTTGTCTGACTGAAAACATGTCACACTTGTAAATTGTCAAACTCGTACAGATAATACAGTCTGCATATTTTTTACGAGTTCATGTTTTATTGTTATTACTACTATAATCGTCAATTTTTTACACATGGGTATTTTAATTGAGAAATACCGGTACTAAGTTCTCTCACATTGTACAATTACAGCATAGACTCATTTTTTTAACCTCCTATATCTATAGTAGATAGTAAAGATGTCTGTAATTGTTTACGACGCGGTAAACCGAGCGGGCGCGGCCGTCAGGCCATACACATCATACACATCACAATCTATGTGGATTTAAATAAAATATGTTTATGACTTTATAGTTGGGGAGCCCAAGAGGTGATTTCAGGAGTGTCTCGAGCGCAGCAGACTAAGATATGGGAGATACCTTACACTCTGTAGAGTATCCTAAAGCATAAATGAGCTTTCTATGTCGGGGGGTTTGCACAATCAAAAAAATCGATCACTGGACGTGCTCGAGCGCGGTCAATTTTCTTTTTAATATAAAGGATATAATGCTTGAAAACGGGAAAAATCATAATCTGCCGATTACCACAGGTCTAAGTAGTGTAAAAAATAGGCATTTTGAAAAAAAAGACACACCCTGTATTATTATGCTATCTGATAGTGTCACTTATTAGCATGAATCCTTGGGTAGTAAAGATGTATCACAAACTAAAGGAAAATGCTAATGTGTAGGAAAATTCAATATTCTTCATACATTCTCATACAAGTTTTTTTTCAAATCGTCAGAACAAGGACAACAACTTCCCTTTTAATCGAAAAATATCATGTAACCTTTTCTTAATTGTAACGTCTAATCTACACAGTCGTCTAGGTCCCAATGACGCTCGAGTTTGTACACATTTAGCATCGTGGACTCCCCTACTATTAAGCTTACTGCTCATTTACATGTTGATTTCGAAAAATTGTGTGTGTAGAAATGTGCAAGCGGTAAGTATGCGGTGTGTAGAAGTTGTAACATTAAAAGCGAATTAAATTACTATTAAGTACTTCGCCAGCACTTGTACTTACTAAAGTTCACATAAGGGACGTTAGCTATATTTTTTACATAGTCTATCATTCATTTAATTTTAATAAATAATGTGTAGCAAGGTAAAATGTGCAACAAATATTACTAGGTGTCATTATGTGAAGGTGTCACAGACTCTCCCTTTCTCGGCCTGGCATGTACGGGCTACAGCCGCATGTTTTGTAGCATCAGCAGTTTACATTTCAGTTAGTTCGCTAATGAGGCTTGTCACTATCGGTCTCGCGTGCTCATCCAGTCATATAATTTTCATCCAAATGTTGCATTTTGTCACCCAACCCATACACTTCTCAATTATTAAATTCGGTAAGGTATGTTAACGGTACTTTGTAAAACTTTTTACCGTCTTAATGTGATTCCTTTGTAAAAAGGAGCTCTTTTTAAAGTCACTTGATGTCGACTGATAAATTGTGCCACCGGCAACAAGCTCGAATCAAAGACGAAATTTCAAAGTAAAGTGTCTAAAAGTATATTATGTATAAAATAATTAATATATATAATACATATATCAAGATTCGCAGATTATTTGGTTAGCATAAGTTATATCTCCCGGCGTATTACTTCACAGTATTGCTTCATAGTTAGCTAATATCCTCGTTATTGCAAATTGCCTCAACAAATTTTATCTGGTAAATAAACCTTAAGTAAAAATATTAACTCCAGAAAAATTAAACTGAACGTAATAAAGAAGCCATATATTAATATACGTATCAACGAAAAAGTTTGTACGAGTAAGTAACATTGCAAGGCTCACTTCTTTACTTGTGTCAAAAGTTGCGCAGATTAAATTTGTGTGTTTGAACACTTTGAACATTCGGATCGTATGGAGACTCCTCAAGCGTTCCTTCGTTACCCGTCTTGGAGCTTAACGAACTGTTTGCAACCCACGGGGGAAGCCGGGGCAGGTAATCTAATCTCACCTCGTCTCCCTCTCGCCCGCCCCTGAAACTGTAGCGTTTTTCCCGCTGTTTATTTCAGTATCAGAGGCGCGGCGAACGTGATGGGAATAGGCGATCCTGATCGATACCTCGGAGAGGATGATTCGTTTAGCGTGGACCTCGTTACGATGTTTTGTATCATTACAATTGTATATTGACCGAGAGTTTATTTATTCTACGAATCCCGCTCACCATACGTTAGATTTTTTATATTTTACATTTGTAGACTGCAGCTTTTCAAAACCTGCCAGTACTAATGCTGGAGCGCAGTAATAATCTTATAGGTATCTATTATTTTGCTTTTCCAAACAAATTGGAGAGAATATAGCACGAGTTTTAGCTAAATTTATACTTGGTGTAATCTATTAACATATTATTACAATGCAAATACCCATCAATTTTGGGGAATCGCACTAATTGACGTGAACTCGTCAGAGCGAATGACTTTAATTGGGTTTATATATTGCATGAACTTGCCACGCTCAAGATAAATTATTATAAACCTTTACCAATATATACAGAAGCGTGTCCGCCCAATATGGTTCAATAAGACAGATGCAACATAATATGTTTCTTGAAATATATACATACGTATTACTTAGTAATTATTTTAAAATACGAATAATTCGTACGAAATATAATGGAAATACCAAAGTTCAATAAAAGGCGAGGTGTACCGTATGTATTATGTAAGATAACTTCAGTATCAATGGAAAACATACAAAATAATAAACTACTAATTGAACTTTAGGATAACCTTTGAAATTTAAACTTTTAAGTATATCTACTATTGGTCAGCGATCGAGTCGAAAATTAGATTGCCAGCTGTGTTGTCGTTGGATCAATGTAAATTGTAAGAGTGACGTAGGTCACATTATGTTCCTTTTCAGTTAATAATTACTAATTATTTATCATGTTATTATTATAAGTTGAAATGACTGTAAAATGTAAATATTACGGGCGCCATTACAATACCGTAATGATAAAGAAGCCGATAGATGAATACTTTTAACGAGACTCCGCACCCAATAATTTGGGCAGCATTAATTGATCAAAGTGTGCTCCGCTTTGTAATTTCCGATTACGCAATTCCATTCATCGGCGGCGATCATTCGGTCACTCTCGAGCGAGTGGCGCGAGTGGCGCGACTCGCGTGAGACCGATTTGTTGACACGTGACGTTTCATCTCACTGCGCCTCAAAAGAGGGATCCACCACCCATATTCGCTGCTCATTTGGACAACAATCAACCCTATGTTTATAGTGAGACGCACATTGCAACATACACGAACTTATTGTATTTTAATACGAGTAGCGGACTTGACAAAGTTAAATTCTGCGATACTGCAATCGAAATTGGATCCTATTTAATATTAATAGACTACTTTTCAGTTAAACGATGTCATTTTGTGTTTCTTTTGCGATAAAATAATGTTTTTGGCTTTAATAGAAGCATGCGGCTATTGTAAACATTGAGCTGCAGGGTTTGACGGTAGAGTGGCTTCGCACCGCGTGAGACTGCGCGAGATCCTTTACCGAGCAATCAAAGAGAATCTGAATTGTGATTGCTCGGAATCTGGGAGACAATAGGCTTACAGAGTTTATGTTTACTGAAATGTTCAACGCATTTTGCAACAGCGGTTTGTTATTCCTAATTAGGGTGAATCAATCATAACATTTATTTGTTGAGAGGTGCAGAGCAGTCTTATAGTTATAGCCGGTACAGTTCAGCGTTCCATTGGTCACTCAGAGTTATCGGGTTCTAATCCCTCTGGTTTTTTGAAGTCATATGCTTATCAGAAATCAATAGCCTAAGCCGTTGTTATTCTGAGAGGAGATCTGTTAGCCTTAGCTAACTAATACTTAAGTAGCTATTAGATATGATTATTCATTGTAATTTTCTAATAGGAAGGCTTTTTATTTGATATTATTTCTTTATTTTACAGAAAAAATCAGACGTAGTATTAATTCTTATTGTATTTATATTCATTACTGTTTAGTAATGTCAGAGTTTTGTATGGACACTTCTCTTGAAATCATTTACCCCTCGTAGCTCCGATCCCAGGGGATATCATATTAACAAAACAGTAACACTAACAGCAACAATTGGAAATGAGTAGTTACACTACCATTTCTCGGGGGATGACAACTTGAGTAAAGAATCATAAAACAGCTTAGCGTGGAACAAGAACATGAGTAAATCATTACAATATGCATAACATTTCATATATCATAAGTAGACATCGGATTATATGCAATTGCATATTTCCATATGCATAAAAATGCATATGAAAATAACGACTAAAACGTCACTTTTAGTCGTTATTGTATATTTTAGTACTTTTTAATCGACTTCAAAAAAGGTTTCTCAATTCGACCGTATATATGTTTTTTTTTTATGTTTGTTCGGCGATTGCTTCGTCGTTTATGAACCGATTTTGATGATTTTTTTGTTGGAAAGAAGACATTTCCGAGGTGGGTCCATTATTAGGAAATCAGGGTCTGATGATGGACCAGAGACTAGACCAGAGAAATCGAGGGGAACTTTCAAAAATAGTAGGGGCGACCAGTGCTTTTTAATTATATATTATACTAGTGGTGCCCGCGGCTTCGCCCGCATTTTAAAAAAATAATATGACATACATAAAACGGAAAATTTGTACCTGCATTGGAATGACAGTGGTGCCATCTGACGAAAATTGGTCTTACCAACTCCCAAACCCTCGTGGGCTCTTGGACAACAACTTTGCTAAAGATTATCACTTGATCAAATGCATAGTTTCCGATTCTATAACTACTTACGAATTAAAAATTAATTAAAAAACCTTTTCCCACGGAATTGTGAATCTAAACCATTCTCAAGTCCCCTTGAACACACACAACAAATTTCATCAAAATCAGTCCAGTCGTTTAGGAGGAGTTCAGTGACATACACACCCACATAAAGATTAATACTAGCTGACCTGGCTAAAGTTGTATTGCTATGCGATGCTAAAAGTAGAATGTCTGCTAGGAAGTCCATTGTCCGTTGGTGGAAATACATAGATTTGCTATGAAAGTGCTCTTTTGTGGTGACTACTACTATTAGCTGTGCTGGTTGGTTCACCATACTTGGTAAATAACTTTAGCACGAAAGGCATTTTAATCATCCCCTTTACGATTAAATCATGAAGTTATTACATGTATTTGTGATTTTCATTTATTTTTTTGAAAATGATGCAATGCAATTACTCTTTAAATAGCAATGGAAAATAGTACTTACCTATAAATGGGTATTCATGTAATATGTTGCTTACAAAACATTATATGAGCATTGCACACTATAGTACTAGTATTTTACATGTATTGTTAAAATAAACTTAATAAAATATTTATGTGTGGCTAACCCACAATTAACAGTGGTAAGCGCTTTTGATCGTGTGAGGCCGAGCGACTATTGTAACGTAGCGACACTATAGCTACAATTGTCTCTACCGCATTTTTATTTGAGCATTGTGTACCGTTCGCAATCCAGTTACAGATCAAAAAATAGGGGAGAGCGGGGAGAACGGGGTGTAATCGCATCTCTCCGGTCGGGTGCGCGCGCGGCGCCCGTGTAATCCAGTTGTCGTAATAGTCTTAAGGCGCACAAAGGACTGATCAAACGCGCCAATTTGACGCGCCAAATGTCATTGTGTGCATACCGACGACGTATCTCGGATTCCTAACCTGCATCTGCACTGTAGAGCTAGAAAGCTCAAGTGCATATGCATAAACTTTGCGCTATCAACAATCCTACTTTATTTAATCGGCAACAATTAATTATTTTAATTTTTAAATTATTATCCATTTCAAAGTATTTGAATTCAGGTCAGTTTTCACAGACAATTTCAGTAATTGATCAGCGCCACATCCTATTAATTTCGGTTATATTTCTTTGTGATAACCAACGCGTGGCTTTTAATAGGAAAAGCCAAATTTATATTCAAATTATGTTTCATTTTATACCTGTTTGTAAAGCAAGCATGAGCATCGAAAATGATAGATAAATAGATGAACATAGGTGCATTCGGCTTTGCAAGATTTTGCTCTTTAATATATCTTAAACCCGCCATACGTATAGAGCGGACTTCCCCCAACGTAACAGACACAAACTTTAGTCCGAAGCGCACGCAGTTCGCAAAGCTTTAATAAAATACAACACACGCCCTGCTGTCGATCCTCGAGCGCCCCCTGGGGAGCGGCTAAACGATGTTAATAGTCCCACAACGCCTCTATTGTCCGAACGAGCCTCATCCTTCGAATACAACAGTTGTGTATTAAACGTTTAGTAGAATACATTGCTTGCTTTATTCGCAGACACAGAAAGTATTCTAAACGACACAGGCATGGGATGCGTTAAGGGCAGTATTTTGTAGCAATTTGTTAAATTTGGTGAGCAGTTGTAATGGTTAACGATTGACTTGATACACAGTAAATATCTGAAATACTACACTATATTATTGTATATTTATTTGTAATTCTTTTAAAAGTGTTTCGGATTCCGCGAACTAGAGCGAATTTTTGGGTCAGTTAACAGCCTTCCGAATAATATTTATTTGAGAGTATCGATGTCATTGTGTTATTAATTTTGTTAAATAAAGTTTGAGGAATAGGAACAATTAACCCAATAATACGAGTATTATTTCTTATATTGATCGCGAAACAGCAGTGCAGTACCACTTCCCCACCCGCACAATTCTGCAGATTAACCTAGCACAGGGCTTCCCTTCCTTTAGGATGCCTGTCAAAGAGCCAGGTACCTACGTAAAATAATCGGCGATCTGCATTCACGAAAGGTATCCAATGAACCGAGTTCTTGTGTTACAGTTCGGAGCCGTAGTTTTAAATATAAATTATTGGAAATCTCTAATTAAATTTGTCCATTACCTTTGTTAGGTTTGAAGAAAATTGAAGAAGTTTCGATAGGAGAGCTTTCAATACTCTGCAGAAAATTATTTTGATTGTATTAATTTTTTTCACATTATTTCTGTCTATAGGGAAAATAATACGGTCAAGCCATTACCTAAAATGAATTATCTACATAAAAAAAATCCTATTTAATATGCCGCTGCAACCTCTTGGTTAGATAACGAAACGACAAGAGATCGAAAGATTGTCGTTGGTCCTAGAAGAATACTATAACAAAGTTGAAATCCAAAAACACAATGTTATTGAATTTACCGTGATTGCTACTCGGTATACAGCAGGGGGCAGGAGCCGCTCACCAGTACATTCACGTGTATCGGTGCTAATGCAATGAAATACCTTCCGAAGGTTAGTCACGTCCATCACCCCTACGTACGAACACTCATTGGACTTCTGCGACACACGACTGTGTCACATGTGTTGTGGTTTTGTTTCATTCTGAGGTTGCAGGTGTGGTAATCGTCCTATAAGATCTTGATTATGTTATGCAGTTTTATTAAATTAATTTCATTATTTTCGACTCTGGGTTATAAAAGCTAGCAGTGAACTGTAAAGAACACCTGTTCGTCTCTGAATGAGTCCGATAAAGCGATACAATCACCGCAATTATATTCGTACGTACGGTCTCGCAATTTTGATGCGATACATCCGCGAATACGCCGAGGGGGACCACCCGCCGGCCTCTAACAAGCCTACGTACGTACGTATTTTATGAATTTTAATAAAAATAGTGTATAAAATTTTACAAAAACAGTGAAACCAGACGTTTAACTTTAGTTTTAAGGATATTCCTAAATGCATCTTAGTAAATGTGTAGTTTTCTAATGGCATTTTTAAATTTATACAACTAGCGTGCAATCTACCTGATGGCAAGTGCAACACATCTGTAATCAACCCCTGATAAGATTTCCTATATTTATTCGCATATTTGTAATTTTGATGACTCTGTCTTACTGAAGTCAATCAGTGACAATAAATTAAGAAAAAAGGGCAAAGAATACTCGTACCTATTTGTAAAGATATAATAATCGTCACTATGCAGCGTCGTTTTATAAATGAATCCTATGACTAGTGTCAATGAATCAAGAAAAGTGTATATTTAATATTTTATGATGTAACCAGGATCGAGTAAACAGTAATAGACAAATTACTCTCGATCACGATTATAGTATCTTGCGATACTCGCAAGCGGCGTAGTACGCTACGATACGCCAGGCTCGGTTGTGGGGTAAGTATAGGCATGTTGAGCATTCGACATCCACGTAATTGGGTGGTTTCGCGCCACAATAGTGCCTTGATTGACTGTCCTACCCCATGTTATTTTCAATTTTATCTACATGTATTTTATTAAATTATAGGTTGTCGACCCCCAATGGATCAATCACGTTTGAAAGAAAATATGTTAAGGTTTTTAAATAAATGAGTTTTGATTTTAGACATATATTATCATATTTTTATGACCATCATATTTATGACCGTCACCATTAGTATTGGTTTTTTGACAGAACGAGAAGTATGTCGGACTTGGTCGACGCTGTCCACGTTCGGGTTATATTTCACATACTTTTGGGAATTTCATAGGAAACTTCTGACAATACATGTTTTCTTAACCAGATTTTTGTCATTTTTAAAGGAAATTATTTTTAATTTACTTTAATTGACATTATGAGAGAGATTCGTACTTAGTTTGAGGTTGGTACATTTAGAATCAGTGTAGCTTTATTTTAAACCGACTTCAAAAAGGTGGTGGTTATCAATTCGGCCGGTATATATATTATTTTTATGTATGTACACGAATTACTCCGCCGTTAGTGGACCGATTTTAATAATTCTTTTTTTACGAGCTGAAAATTGGTCCCATTTTAATATGGTTAGAATCCATCGATGGGTTCTGGAGAAAATGAGGGGAACTCCTCCACCCATGTAAATATAACAGCCATAACTTCGTTTATGAACCTATATAAGGCATTAAACCTTTAATTTCGTGTGTGGACTATTGTATCTGTAACTCCTCAACCGATGGGTATAATTGAGTTTTGTTTGAAGATATTTGGTGTAGGTTCTTATGAAATTGCAAAGCCAGTTCATCATTGACTATTTAAGGGTCTGATAATGTAGCTCGGAGACAAAATATGTAACTCCTCAACCGATGGGAATAATTGAGTTGTGTTTAAAGATGTTTGATGTAGGTTCTAATAAAATTGCAAAGCCAGTTCATCATTGACTATTTAGTTAGGTTAGGTTGGAACATATAAGACAATATAAAACTAAGCGAGCAGGGTGCGGAAGCGCCCTGCGAACGGGCGGTTCTAATCAATGTAAATTCAGACCTTACCTTAATTCATGATCACGTTTATACAATTTTATATTGTATTAATATTAATGTTAGTATGTCATCACTAAAAAGGGTGAAAAATTTTTTTAACAAAAATACACAACCGACTTCTATGTCACTACAAAGTAAAAAATAATTGAAATAAATGTTGGTTAAGTACCTACATATTTCTGAAGTCGACGCTCATATTAGACACGCTGTTTACATCATTACCCAACGAAATATATTGAATAAAAATTTTTTTGAAGTAACGTTTCTTATGCGAATTATTATTTCATGTTAAAAATATAAAAATAAGTAAAAGTTTCTAATATCCTTAATCTATCAATATATGCATAGAATAACGTTGTCTGCGTTATACTATGGTATAGTAGGTATAACACGGGTAAGTTTATGCAAAAAGCTGTCGTTAAAAATTATTCACAGCAGAATTCACCCCTAGACACGAACGCACCGTTGTTCCGCAAATAAAAAGCAACAATACCAATTGGAAGCGGAATCATTTATCTGCGCATCGCGAGGGAGCGCCCATTCCGTAATTAGAATTTCAAATTCGCAATTTACGATGAAAAATCGATCCTTCCGGCCAATCCGGTCGCTTCCGCGTCGACTCGTTCAAAAGTAAAATTAAAAGTGTAAGCTTCGGCCGGAAACGACCTCTCGGATATAGCACCGCGTCGATTGAAAAAGCTCAAAAGAGCGCAATTATGTCGGCGGCCGCTAGGCGGCGCCACCGTCGAAAATAAGTGAGCGACGGATTTATCTTTTTTATTTTACCAAGTTTACTATTATTGATTTAATAGTATTTAATACTCCACTTTTCGCTAAACGTAATAAAAAATGGCTTTTAAGGTTTCTTTGTCAAATTCAAATCGTGCCTATTGTTTGTTTGATAGTTGGTGTTTGGTAAGAACAATAATTAACAACATTATCAATATAATGACAAAACGTCATAATCCACCACATCGTCATATTTTTAGTACCCATCCACGTCATTAGGGGGTAACTTACTCATATGGAGTGGCTCATCAAAGAAACGGGACACATTTTCGGATCACGTTGAAGATTTTAATTGATGCTCAAGTTGCTATACTTGTAGAGAAAAATCAGTATTAAAAGTTGTATATCGCACTTTATTAACATTCTTTACTGTATTGAAGCAAAATATTTATTATGTTTCGAAACATTACATCGGTAAAGATATCATGGAATTTACAAATGCTTTGATAAATACAATTTATTGATTTATTTCTCTTTAGCGAAGATTCGTGATTCTCTGCAGTTACAACTTTTTTGTGTTCTTGAAGAATCGCTATTAATAGTTATTTGCTTTTGTGTAGTTCTGTATCGAGTACTGACGGGGTGCATACTGAGTCGTTGACATCAAATTTAGCTACGAAAATAAACATCACAAAAAATTTGAAGGAGTTTAAACCTCGAAGTTCGAATTTTATCATATAAAATATTTAAATATTTAATACTTAAATTGAAAAACATCCATAGACGTTGAACGACCTAAATGGGCATTTTATCTGCAATTTTTGAAAGTATGATGTATTTGGAGTAAAATGCAAAATATTTTATATGCGAATTATATTTTAAATAAACTCCTCATTCTCCGACTTAAAATTGTAATATACGAGACGAATTACGTCGGCTCATTGTTGATTAGCGACGACGACGAAGAAAACATCGCGTTGAAGATGTACCTATGTAAATAGTCACACTAATTTTAATCAAAAAGAGCGGCCTATGAAGTGCTGAAGATGGGTACTCCCAATAATCTAAATAAATTCAAAAATTAATAAGATAATCCCATCCGCTTCGTCAGATCATGCGAGTTTCTTTAAAAAAATAACAAATAATAAAAAAAAAAACAATTTTAAGAGCGAACACTGTTTTCACATCGTCATTTAGTTATGTAGCGCAAATAAAGAAATATTTTGGATTTTGGAACAATCACAACGAGTTTGTAGAAAGCCGAACTATTTCATTTCTATATATTTTTCAGACGTCGCACCAAGGCTGACGGCTTCCTATCAGACTGCTTTCTAACTGGGATTTACCTGTTGGGGTGAGGAATTGCTCATATTTGCGTTTTCCTAAATACATATACTTAATATTGATTGATTGCGTTGTTTATAAAATTGATGTTTTTTGCTCTTTTGGGCTCTTGAACATAATTTAATAAAAAAATGTAATCTAAAGTTTATGATAAGATAGGTTTAATTTCATCCTGTGAATAGGTAATTATTTCAATCAATAAACATTGTTTTAAGACTAACAGATCAAAAGTTATGAAGAAAAGTATGTACATTTCCAAGTCATAACAAGTCCTCGCCCTGTTATAAAAATCCTTTTTTATTCGCGATTCCTGGCCATGAACTACAATGATCACGAAGTAGTCAGCTATACTCTTGAATACCATACAAGCAGACACGGGCGTGCCGTACTACGAAATGGCTAGTGTTTGAGGTTTCAAACGAGACACTGGAGTTATTTATAGCGAGCGCTGTCAGGAGCGGCTGTGGCGGGCGCGGTGGCAGAGTGGAGCGTAATGAGCAGGATTATTGAAAACATATATAGAGACAAGTAAAGGTAGAGATAGGATGTATCCTATGCATGTACGCCGCACCACTTTGATGCCTAATTTTAGATAAAACTAAGATGGTACAATTTGTCTAAAACCGTTGTCTTAATTTTAATGTAATATCATCATCTACATTATTCTACATCATTGTCCCTATACAAGCGTAAATCACAGAACAAGATAGATGTTTTCCACAGTCCACCGTCGACCAGCTGTGGAGTGTGGCAGGCGTGCATGATTGAAGGAAGGCATGCACGGGATAATAAAGTAACGGTAAATAGTATGTACATAAGCTCGAAGAACATTTCCCTCCGCGATAAAGAATAAGAAGTCGTGCGCAGGATTTGAATCCTGGCATCCCAGTGCCGAAATACTTATGAATTAGGCTACTGCCGTCTTAGTGATATACATAGTACCTATTATCAGTTGTATACATTGTAACACGAATTTTACATCATGCTGGAAAAATAGTGAATACGAATACCTATTATGATAAGAAAGTCAATAGGTAGGTACTTATCAAAAGTTATCGTCGTTCCAATTGGAAATGATCTTTTATTTGTATATATATTGTTGTATATATATTGGAAATAATTAATTCTATATACACCGCTATTTGCCGAAAGTTTTGTGGAATTTGTACTAACCTTTCATAATAAAGATATAATTTATAGGTATTCCTAATTGGCGTCCTGGTTCAGTTATGAATAGATTTTCTTTCAAAAAATATCTACGATTATCTTATTTTTATTCTTAATTTATGTTTCATTGTAAAGTAAAAAGTCAAATATTGTAAAGCTATGTATGTCAAGTATCTACCTAGTTTTTCGGTCACAAACCTTATTTCTTGGCCCTATGTCATATTTTGTTGTCCTTTGAACATAAAACTAGATGTAGGAAAATGTGGAGACATTAAACAATATGTTCATCTGGGTCGTGTTTGTTCGTTGCGAAGCGGGCCCGGACTCTGGTGGAGCATTTGAAGCGTCACTTACGAGGTCACCACCGGATTTCACTGTTTTGTCACCTTGCAACAGACGCCGCTTTGGTGTTTTGATGGTCTCCTTAAAGTGTGATTTGCTAATGTTGAAAGTAACTTTATACTTAAACTCAATGTATTTTTTTTATTCAAATGTGTCACTTTCGTATCATCTGTCTGTCACGCGTATGTGTTTTGTGTTGTGCTTATTCCACAAGCTATGTATCTATCTAAGTCTTTAAGTTTTTCGCTGTTACAATATCGCATTACTTAACGGTTTAGTATTTAAATTTGATTAAAAACACAGTTCTTATGTCGCGTGACTTATGAATTCTGCTATCGTGTGTGTTAAGGTAAAAACGTTTACTAACATACGCTACCTAAATTCGTGTTTGTGAAATATACCTATATATTTTTGTAGTGTACGGGACATAGGATCATTTTTGTATGTATGTTTAGGGGCGGTGGTCGCCTGGTCGGTACAGAAAATTGACTATAATCCACATGTATAGAGTAGGCTTTATGTTACATCACGTCCCAGGCCGTGGATTGACAAATGCGGCGCTGGCCGGCCGGGTTCCGCGATCGTGCGGGTAATGTGCTGGAATTGATCGCCCACATTTTTTACCGCCGAGCTTGCCGCCAGATAACTACATAAAGCCACATGTCCTTACCTCGAAATGTCGATGATAATAATTTTATTTATTTGATTAACTATGCTGAATTATATATACATTACGTATAAATTATTTTGACAAATGCTTGTTAGTCAGGTAAGTGTTTCTGTAAAGCTGTAAGTATCGATTAGGTATGTAGGTACATAGGTATGTTAGGTATATTTTTATTATCCATGTTGGTTTATTCATGTTACGGTTCCAAAGCTGCAGTAGGTACTACAGGTCATGCTATTGTAGCTATTAAATATCAGTGCTTAAACTGTTCTTTGATGAATGAAATGAAACGTTCGATGAATTTGGGTCGTAGGTGTAGTATAAGCAGGTTGAACGAAACTCAAGAAGCAGCTGAAAACAGAATTAAGTTCTTCGGCTCATTGGTGGCAAGTGGCAACAATGAGTTCTTGAAATGCATATAGGAGAACTAAATAAAACAAGATACTCTGTAGTCGAAATTGGCAGTAAAATCATAAACTATTCTGTACCTAACTCTGTAACCTAACCTAACCTGCTTGCTATTTTTTTAAAAAGAAGATTACTTATATGTTAAAAAAATACTAAATGAAATATATTGGACTGGGATTGACTATTAGTTACTAAATCCATGTAGCCAGCAGATTAAGAGATCACTAAATGCACATCGTTGCATAGCTTGAGGAAAACAGTCTCCAGTTCCCAGTTCGCCTCAGCAAATATAAGTATATCTACGCGGAAGTATGACAACGAATATGGGCGAACACTGGGATAAAAACAGTATTGAAATATACCACCCTTCACAATTCAACATAATGACAACGTTATTATTATGCAAAATTGTATTGCCGGTGGGATAATAACTAAGAGTAATGGCATAGGCGGGATCAGTAAGGGCCTTTACCTACTTATATGCTAAAAATATCTATCAAACCTTACAAAATTAATGCCTATCCTTATAAGGATTACAAAGTGGTGTTCTAAATTAAGTCGGCACAAGTAGCTATATTGAATATAATATCAGTTTGTCCATTTGTACCGTCATGCAGTCAAGATTGTAACTTAACTTGAAACTTTTCATAGGAAAGTTCTTTGCTTTTCTTCAATCTCAAGTATTTTAAAACATATCCCGGATTAAAAGTACCGAACATATCTCCTTGGATCTATTTACGAAACTGAATCAAGGGGGCAAGTGTTAGTGTATTAATTTTGAAAAATAAACGATATAATTCGTTCTTAACTAGACTAAGCTGCAAAGTGCCGAGTTACTAATGTGCGCTCCAATAAGCGCGCACTCCACGACGAATGCTTATTAGGGATTGATACAATTTATTTTACCTTGCATGATAAGTTTGGCCCTTTGTTATTTCTGAGCCGGTTAACACGAGTCTAGAATTTCCGCTCGCCAAATGCTCGTTAAAATTATTCTTTTTGGTAAAATATTATTGCATTTTACAATAGGTTTAGTACAAATTATGTGAAAATTCGAATACTATTTATAATACGAGTATTAATGCAGATATGTATTGTAGTTGGAGGACATAAAATAAATAAATGATAAATGTAGGACATTCAAAAATATCGAGTGTCATACATTTATATAATTTGTAGATTACAAATGAAAATAAAATGTTTTCTTATTTGTGGTAGAGTTATAGACACTTTAAGCAGTTGGTATCTCCTTTTATGCGTTCCTTTTATCCTTTTATGCAACTTCTTGGGAAAGGCGAGTGACTGAGCCAAACAACGCTATGTTTCGCAAACATCACAATGGACCTCACCAGCAATCATGAAAACTTTTGTAGCTAGTTCGTGATGGACAGAAACATGTTAACGTCGTCGTCTCTACATTCGATCTATCTCTGAGCAGATCGCTTCTCTGGGAGTTTGTCGATTTGGTGTTTTTTTTTTATTTTTTTTTATTTACTCTTTATTGACCATGTTAAAAAGGTGTGGTACAGGCGGACTTAATGCTAAATAGCATTTTCTCCCAGTCAACCTTAGGGATGTGCAGAAAAATTGAAGGCGGTACAACTATACTAAAAAAAAAAGTAATAATAAATACGAAATAAAATAAAATAGAAAAAAAAATCGCGAAAAAAAATGGTGTTCGCCCACAATGAAATGGATGACTTCAGCATGTACCTACCTACATTACTATAGCCCGTTATTATTATTTGATAAATTTATCCAATGATTACCTACCAAAGATATAAATTGTCAATAGTCGATATTTTGTAGGCGAAACATTGAATGGATTAAGTATTAATAATGAGAAACTATTCATATATCTATCTGGTACGTTTTATTTCTGCCTAATAACAGCAGTGTTAAGCGCCGCTGTGTTCTGGTTTGAAGGGTGTGGTAAGGTAGTCATAGATACCTATTTATCCGAGGCGTTCCAGCTTAGTTCTCAGGGGTAGCTGCGCATCTGTGGCCGACCTCCGGTAGGAATATTTAATCCTATCTGGGGTTGATTACAGATGTCCATGGGCGGCAGTAGCCACTTACCATCAGGTGGGCCGTATACTCCTCTGCTAGTCCTATATTATAAAAAAGGTAACCAATTCATCTTGAAAAGCATGCTCCCTAAACCGTTATACTGTTTGTGATTGCCGATATGTGCTATATTATATCTACAATGTGCATTTGGTTATATTCAAGATAAACAGACAGGTTGTGCAGTAATGGTAAAATATTTAGGCATTTACCGGGATGAAGGTGCAATCAGGGGCCAGTCGGAAATATGGCTTCCATTTGTTAGAGAACGTCACTTGGCTTACAGCTCTTTGAGCCGTCTTGAATAATACATTTCAGCCATTGAAGCTGAAGGTATGTTGCACGGACAGCTTTGCGCAGCGAAGCTGTAATCTCTATTCATGCTCATTTTATTTTATATTTCTGTATCTAAACATACCTCATTGTCATTTCATATCATTTTTAACTAAAGTGATCATTACATATTTAATTAACTTTTAATTTTATCTAAAGTAAAAATTAATGTGTAATAATAATATAAACATGTAACTAGTCATAATATAATTTAATTATCTAGGTGCCTCTTATAAATTAAATTACCTTTCTTATTTTTTGCCATTTTTTGAATCAAGGTTTACAAGGTAGGTAGACTAAATGACCTAAGTTCCTAGTATTAAAAATAAAGATATTTCTTAATTAGGCATCAATGATAGAGTTTTTCTTAACTTCTAGGCACTATTCATTACCTGGACTGCATTGTGAAATAAGGCCTGAATCATTCCTATTCTGAGATACCTGTGCTCAACTGTATGACAATAGATATTGGGTAATTATGCAGGTGCCTCCATATATCTGCGAGGACCTTCGATTTTGTGTTACTAAAATATAAATCCTAAGCACCTACTTTAGGTTAAGTGAGTAGGTATTTGAATCACTTACTGAATGTAGGTAGCTAAACAAATCTATCAAATTGGACGGCTTCAAAATGAGAAGAAATAAATTTTCGGCGAGGGGAATATATTGGTAATATTATCTATTATATTAAAATAAAAAGTTAAAAAGCCTAAAGTTCAAAAGCCGGGAACTAACAAGATATTTTAGCGAGCTTTTGAAATGATGTTATTACATAGAGATTACTTCTTAGGAACTGTATTCAAACGGGGCCTCCTGTGAAGATGATAGCATCGTTTATCTGCGAAAAGCTTACAATTTCTATTTCATATTTTATAGGTTATTTATTGTATAGGCCCATTAGGTACAATTATTATAAGTACAGTTTTACAATAAATACACCGTTTATACTATTAGTGATTTATCATGAACCTACTTATACATAGGTGCAAATACGTACAAATATATTACCTAAATGACTAGAATATGAAGAAATAAATAAAGTACTTAGGATATTTCATTGCGCATTATTTTTGGTGTTCAATGCGATCATGTTTGGATAATTATAAGTTTTAAGCAATGTAGAGTTGCTCAAACCATCCAAAAATGTCATGTTTCAAAACAATCCGGTTTTAATACCTACCTAAAATGGAATGATTACAGCTAGGTACTTGATATCTATATTTACCTTCCTTTTACTCTTGTTAGGTAGCTTTAAAGGTTTTCCTATCTCGTGGCATTTATGCTGTGTGCATTTGTGTGATAAATTAATCTATGTCTCTACAATTCAAAGGAGCGATATCATGAACAGGACGAACATCCGATTTGTCATAGGAAGTGAATTCGTGGACGGTCGACGGTGCCGAGGCGCGTATCAATTGGAATCCGATACGTCACGTAAAAAGTAACGGGGGATCGGTTTAAACGTACGCGTACTGAGAATTCAGGCGCAGGGATTTTTTTTTGAACTCGGGTCCTATAGTCTCACATAGTCATTGCTATAGTACGGTAGTCAATCCACCGCACTATAGCAAGCGGAATGACGGGGACCACGCCTCCGCGATGTGGTGGACCAATGAGAGGTGCTCAGCACCGAGGGGTCTGAGCCCGGCACCGCCTCGTCAGCAGTAAAAACTTAGTTTACACGTAACGATCGTGGTGAGTGGTCGTGCACCAGCCGCGCTCCCGGACGTAGTGCCCCTTCAGATACCAGTGACAAGTCGGTACCGCGCGATGTATTTCGACGGTTGATGCCGCGGACTTCCGACATACGTGTTTAGTTTGGTTTATTTTGTGGTAAGCAGAACAATAAGTCGTCAAGGTGTTGGGCGTTAAAGTAGAGATGAAGGTAAGATGCGGTTTTCATAAAACATAATATTCATTTTTACACAATAACCTATAAGAAAGTTGGATCCAGATAATATGTACTTCTTTTTAACGAGAGAACATACTTGTAGAAATACATATGTGTAAACTTGTTGTATTGTGTCCACTACATCTTACTTATTCAATATTTGATACATCTAAGTACTAAAATATTAATTACAAACAACTGACATGCCACCACTGAATTACTGACACCACAAAAACTAAACGAATTAATAAGTAACTGCGTAGGTGCATACTTAATGAAGATCTTAAATTTACTCAGAAATTATTCTCTAAAATTGGTTTTATTACAGGAGAACTAATAGTTAAGAAAGGCACATAAATTTGATTGCATAACTTTGCAGGTATAAGAACTTATATCTGAATTCGATCTGTAGCAAATTAAACAAAATAAAACAATAAGGTACACAACATTTACTTCATTAGAGATCTTTCAATTACTTAAATAAGCTCAAGTGATTAGGTATTCATGAGGCACTACCGCTCTACCGTGTGACTTATGAAGTTATATAAATCACTTGAGATACCTACAATCTATATGCCTGTGATTATCAGCATTCGTTTATTTTATTCATTTTCACTTAAGAATTTAAAATGAGATAAGAATTTGAAATGTTAACAAATTATAACTCATATAATAACCGTTCAAAAATGTTGTCTTCATAACAAGTGTGTGTATTTAATATAGATGCGCTGATACTCTAGTCGTCTAGACTTGGCTTCTCGGTAGAGCGGTCTCTCCGATTGCTTGAATAACGAAGAAAGGTATCGCGAAAAAATCAAGCTTGAGAGCTTTTGAAAATTCACAAGAATGCGTACAGTCCTCTATTTCGCAATTAGGAATACAGAGAAAGAGAAAGAAAGAGATGTCATGCTAAGAGAAAAACCGTGCCCAGCAGTGGGACAGTACTGAGTTGACGATAATGTAGATTGTAGAGTTATCGGTAATAAAAAATGTAAACAATAAATACGCACTTTTTACCTACTTTAGCTCTCGAAGTGTGTCGCACCTCTATGAGATAAGTAGCCTAGGTTCGTTATTTTTAAACTTTATCGTTAAATCATAAATGAATATAGTTATATTTTTATGGCTTTCAAGTAGAAACCTTACCCGCTCTGCGCCATACTGCAGCTCAAAGATATATTTATCAAACCTAAGAATACTACTATTAAGATCTAAGGTCGGCGGTTGAGAGGTTTCACCTTTGGTATCTAATATAATTAAGAATCTGATGAGATAAATGTTTTAATGTACTTTGCTATTTTAAATTCTCACAAGCACATTTAGAATAAATATAGAGTCACATTTTAAATGACTTTGCTTTCTTGCCGCGGAGTTGCCGGCGAAAGATAACTATTACCAAAAACTAAATAATTGAACTCCAAAACCTTACATATAAAGCGTCTTAGCATTTCAATGCACGTTACTGATTCCAATAAGATTGACTCGTATGCAGGCTGCCGTGATATTGATCTTTCACGAGAACAAAATCCCTTTGTTGGTCATCATTGACATACTTTTAAAAATAATCAAATACCTATTCTTGTGTACGTATGTATCTCATGAAAATTTTATGAATTTATGTTTTAATAATCCTTACAAGCGTATTTACTATAATTGTAAATATAAACAAACTTTGGTTATGTAATATTACGTGCAGATATAAATATTTGCTCTTTTGGAAAAAAATGTAGCAACATCTAAAAAGTACCTAAATTTAAATTCTTGTTTCATTTTTTTAAATGATAAAATTTCGTCAGTTCATTTCATCATTAGAAACTTAAGAAGAAAGAAGAAAATTGGTAAACACGTAGAAAAAATAGTACTGTTTAGCCCATTTATAGATTAAGCAATTATTGTTTAATACATATACTGTTACGTGCTTTACATTTGCTACGGCCTTATTACTTTTATAGTTTAGTTTATATAGTTATAGGTAGAATATACCTATACCTACCTACCTACTTGAAAAGGTAAGTTTTATTAAACATTTTTAACGGATTTGTGATTAGATTAAATTTAGATTTGTAGAATGTATATTATTTGACATTCAAATATGTTTCTGCAGTAAGCATTAAAGACTGCAATTACCCTACCAACCTACCTACCTGATTGTCGTAGGTATTTCAGGATTATGTCGTAGGTTCACGGCTACTCACTTTACCTAGAAACTGTTCAATTATCCAATTACACATTATTTATATAATTAAAATAAATATATGCGTAATGGTAGACATAAATTATAATTAGTTTTTCTTGGTTTTTTGACCAGCTGCTCGCGACAAGGTCGTCCGATGCGCCGCAGCAATTACATTCAAATAAAACAAAGTAGTGTACCTAAATCTTACAAATATAAGCTTTGTTATTTTGGTGCAAGATTCAAGCACATTATATATATCGAAAACTTTTTTCAAATTTAAAATCGAAATATTCTATTCAATATAGACTTTACAGAATACTTTTTCCACGTCATTAAATCTTCGTTAAATTTTCATTAGAGTAGCCAAGATAAAAAGATTTATCAAAGCTAAGAATGTGTTTTGAAGAAATATTGCAACGAATACGAAAAGAAACATAAAAAGCTTTTTTAAATAGTATAAAAATCTGAATAATAAATATTGAATACTCTGTTGCTCTACTTTCTTGAAAGTAGGACATTAAATATATGTGGTAGTGTGACAGCACCGAGGTTAAGTTCAAGAGCGCGGCGCGGGCGGCGGCGCTAAATATAGATCATTTGGAATTCAAATTAGGACACATTCGACACCGCTCGATGCCCAAATTAGCAGGAAATAATATATATTTTCAGGATCATAAATATTAACTCCCATAAACATCAACTATCTCAGGCCTGTTGCATTCTACCCACTTCTGGTATAAATTCCTGTATAGTTTGGTGAAACGAGTGGAATTACATATCTAATAATTTACTTTAAATGCTCAGTAATTTTTACAAACCAGCCAAGCTAATTTATTTGACAGTCTATCTATGATAAACAACAATAACTTAACAATAACGAAAAGTATTTAATTTTTACGATATAACTGTTGCATATTTAAAGTTATAAGGATATCTAATATAATTAATTCTACATACTACTTCTAGTACTGATACTAGTATAATACTATAACTACTAAGAGTATAATACTACTGAACGTATTACTACAAGTATTCACTTGTGAGGGACTCCGCCGCGACAATTCATATTGTATGTCAATACGTACCTATTATTTTTTGCTTCATAATTGGTTCGTCGGTTTTATTATTTCAAATTTAACTTTTAAAAAGTTACTACTTGAGTGAAGACTGGTTTGATTGTAGGTAAGCAAGATAAGGGGAAGGAGAATAGGCCTACCATAAGCAGAATTTGACCTAAAGAGTATATGTGTAAGCCTTTTTATTGAATATAGAACAACATTAAATATAGAATTCAATTTAACTTCATTTAATTCTAAACACCTGCCGAGCGGCAATACTTGTATGTATACATACAAATGAGGTAAACAAACAACCAATCACACACAAGATAGGACAAGATTTTGTTAATCGTTTCGTTACGTCTGTGGGCTAAATTTGTCGTAAATATTCTTTAATTACCGTCGAATTCGATATTTACTGAAGTACATATTATATGCATCTAAAAATGAGATGTACCATTCAGAAATGAGTCAAAGGGACCAATTACCGTCGCTTTTTACGACTTATTTTTATTAATTTTTCATTCATTTCACACACAGTTTTTTTAGCCACAAACCTATATAATCTCTGATATTACTAGCGCAAACCATTCGATAAGATTGAAGAAGATGCTAGTAAGTTATTTGCAAGTGAATATTTTTTTTCGTAAATTTACTTACTGAATTGCCACTCAAGGCAGACGAAACGACACCATCCTATCCGCCATATCCGTGAGCAGGTCCGTCCTGCAAACATCAGTAGGCCTAAATAACATTCCATGTCTGTATTATTCTTAAGTATTTTTCTTTTTTCAGAGTGAGGTCTTATACTTGTGTAATAGTTATAAATATATTTTAAAGGATATCTAAAAGCATTGTCATACTATATCAAAATTAATAAACTTAATACCAAATAATTTGATCCTTATAAGCAACACTTGGCAGTGGTAGCCTAGTGGTTGAGAAATTCGGTCTCTCGATCGAGGGGTCCGAGGTTCAAACCTCAGGCACCTCTGATTTTTCAAAATTATGTGCGTATTAGAAATTAATTATCACTTGCTAAACGGTGAAGGAAAACATCGTGATATGCGTGATATGCAGGTTTCCCTGCATATCTGAGAGATTAAAAATAATAATACCCTCAAAAGTATGTGAAGTCTACCAATACGCACTTAGCCACGCTGTGGACTATGGCCTAATCCTTCTCATTATGAGAGGAGACCCGTGCCCAGCAGTGGGATAGTAATGGGTTGATGATGATGATGATGATGATGATGAAGCAACACTATATCAGATAGAGAAATAATATTGTATTTTTTTTCAAAATGAACTTCGATTACCGACTACCGACTTACCGAAAAAACTAATGATGCAGTTTTAGTTTTTATCAAAATCGTCCTCATAATTCCTTTCAGCATTTTTCGCTAATCCTTCTAGTTTCGGATTTGGCCCTGAAGGCCTATTTGAAAAATTTACCCTGTTTTTATCGTTCTCAGAGCTGCGTAAATAACATTTCTATTCTGTCAAACCTTTTAATTGGCTTGCTATCTGCTTCTATAGAAAAAAATGAGTTTACATGAATGTTTAATGACGTATGCGAACTTGGTTGTAAAATTATCCATCCGTTGAGTTTACCGTCGCCTCCGTACCTTGTACTTTATATTAAAGTGCAGGAGAATTGCTGACAAATTAATAAACTAACAAAACTTGAATTAGCTTCATATGCATTTTTACGCTTACTTCTATCGCTCCTAGTATAATAATCGTTTTACTCCTATCTGTAGGTAATATAGATACAGTACACTTTGTTTAATGTTTTTGGGGAAATATAATAATAATTTCTCCGAATTAAACTATATATTTATTTTATACGACTTAAGGCTTGCAGTCCAGTTGAATGGTCATGGTTGCCCGTTTATATCTGCCCAACTTCATAAAGAGCAAGGATAAAATTTGATAGAGCCGGTGTAGTTCGACCGGGAAGATGCCACCATTATACCAATGCATAGCGTTACCGTGGAACAGTTTGGATGCCGGCGTGCTTACATATAAAACTACCATCTTAGTCCTCCCAACGTAAGGAATCACGTCTCGACAGTCTCTATGCGTATACAAAGTAATAATAAATGTTAAAATGGAGGTTCACTTTATTATGCTCTCCTCATAATAAATGTTCAAAGCGTTCTAGAAATAATTCTTTTCACAATTATAAATATTTTTTGTATTTTTTAAGAAGTTTATTTTTAATTATATTGGTATATACAGTATGTCCCGCTTATGACGAAAAGTGAAAACGAATTTAAGTAGATTTTTTGAGCGCCAGTAGCCATAAATCCGATTTAGATGTTTACATGTATAGTACACAAGGTGACCTGTAAATACCACGACAAACTTGAGGGGCTCATATGTAAGGAGCTGACTTCTCAGAGTAAAAAAATACCTTAGTAAAAGTGGCACCGTTTAGGATATTATATCGATTGGCTTTAATTTAGCCCTCGTTACCTCCTTTCGTTAACTGCATGTACTCGTACAAATAAGGTTATACACCGTTTATTTTTTCTGTAAATACTATCAGATAGTCGGTGTACCACATTTAAATAGATAACTTAAAAGATATTAAGGTGTAAAAAAGGGCCTATTATTTAAGTTTCTAATCCAGAGTAACAACTACATTTCACTTTTTTTTTTCTCTATTCGGGGTGAAAAAATATTACTGAACTGAAATATTACTTCAGAAAGGTACCTCACTTGCTATTTAGAATATAAGAAAAACTAACTAGTACTGTAACTCGGTACTGTATTATTGGCTAGGTGAGGTTGGGACAGGGAAAGTTTCAGTACCGACTATAGAAAATTCCACACTATATAAATATAAAGCGCGTGCTAAAATGCGGGGGGTTTTCGGAAGTGCATCCGAAACGTGTTTGTAGTTTGCTTAACAATACAATAATTTGGTACTTTGGAGCTGATCTGATGATAATGAGCTATAAAGTGGAAATTGTGGCCAAAATTCTTAAAATGATGTGTATTATCTTTGTTTATATTATTTTATGGTTGTGCATCCCTGCGACTGACGTAAGTTCCTCGTACGACTTTAAATGCAAGCCTATACATATTAGAGGATAACGACGTATTCCTTTTTTAAACGAGTGTAATCGTCATCTCTGCTGTCATATTCGTTATGGCTACAGAAGCATTTTACGTTATAATAGGTATTTCAAATGCCGAAAATCTCCGACTGCTCACCCGCTGCGTGGTATCTTCACTCATGATCACAGAAAAACAACGTTTATTTGTTCAACTTTTTTATCATTAGTACTTTCGTCTCATTAAAATTTGAAGGTGATAGTATTTTTTGTGATTCAATTACGGTGGCAAAGTTTGCCGTAGGCATAGTTTGCGTGTAGGACGCCTTTATTGCATTTTAACGTACTCATTTATGAGCGGTAATTGCGGTATTTGACACTAGTGACCACTTCTGTATTTGGTAGATTAAAATACTAAATATTTAGGATTCTGGTAGCTACAATAAGGATTATGAAAAATACTAAAATACAGCCTCATAAATGACTACCTATATTAAATTGTGATTTGTACAATTTATCGGCAATTTTATAACTTTCAGAAATACGGAAAAACCGAAAAGTGTGCTTGTGAAAATAATATGGGTAATATGGGTATGGGTATACTAGTGATAAAAATGAGCATCAATGATATCGAGTAGGTCGGGGGTCGGCGTTGTAGGCTTTTTAACAAGTTACATTATTATATAGACGTTTATCTATTTTCGTTAAACAAGGAACTTAATGGGATAAATAAATATATTTGTTGTCTTGTCACGGTTTACATATTAGGTACATGACTCATACGTACCTTCCTGCCGAAAAAATGAAAATAGGATTGTGATAGTATTTACGGGTGGTATTCCAAATGTGATTGACCACTACCTCTTATATTTAAGTAACTACTTACTTACTAAATATTTATAAATACTTTGTAAAACGTAGAACGTCAATAGTTATTATTTATGGGGATTATTATTAATGGAATTCATAATATTATAAAATGAAAAAGAAGTAAACCCAAATTCAAGTTCACGTATAGAGCTGGCTCTGGTAGGTATGACTCTGGAGATGACTATTCCATGAAATAAAACTTTGAAACGTTTAATTAAAAAGATACATCGTGTCCGTATGGCCTCATGGATGCCTATCTTCTTAAGACACAATTCGTCTCGATAACTTATTAGTTTTATATACATATACAATTAAAAGGTAGGTCCTCCTATTTTTCCGGGAGTATACTCCGCGCCATCCTCAGGTATACCTCATCTTGCAATTATTGGTTCTGTTCGCTAACGCCGGCAGTGGCGGCGCGCGGCCGCGGACAAAAGACATCAACGCGCGACCGCCGCCCGGCCGCTGCATGCGATACATTTTAACATATTTCATTTGAACTATAGCCGTTTTAGTTAGTAAAACCCTACATGGTATGACTACATAATAGTTACTTAATGGAATTCACGCATTTTTTCTTTTCAACAATAAAATAATACATAATAACATATACATAATAACGCACTCACGCTTCACAAAATCTAAAAAAAATGTAATCTAGATTGCTTTCAATAAACTTCAGTTTATTGTATTATTAAGACCCACATTAGGTAAAGTAAACACATTATTGCTCATGCATTTTAAATTAAGAACTTACAATTATACGATGCAGTTTTCTATCATGAACCGTGGTAGGACATTATAGTTTAAGAAATATTAATATTTGTTTAATATAAATATAGTTTAAAAAGTTTGAAGGTGGTAGAACCCTTTATGGTTCGACTCCGGCGGCACCACCGCCACACCTATTTCTACCTAATAACAGAAGTGTTAGGCGCTGCTGTGTTCCGGTTTAAAGGGTGTGGTAAGGGAGACAGACTTTTCCGAGGCGTTCCAGCTTAGTCCTCAGGGGTAGCGGCGCATCTGAGGCCGAACTTAGGTGGGAATATCTAATCCTATCTAGGGTTGATTACAGATGTCCATGGGCGGCAGTAGCCACTTACCATCAGGTGGACTGTATGCTCGTCTGCTACTCCTATATTATAAAAAAAAAGAAAAAAAAACTAAAAAGTGTTTTTTAGTTTTTAAACTATATTTATTTTATTTATTTTTAGTATTTGTTATTATAGCGACCACCATTATGCATGCTTTATAAAAAATCAGGTGTCTATCTATTACGGTTTAAGAGACAAAGCCCTGTGACACACGAACAGACAGCGGAGGGTTTCGTTTTACCCTGTGAGTATGGAATCCTAAAAATCAATCTAGTAACTTCCGATGAACTTTCTCTAAGGCGCTCGAACAATCTCGCCTCGAAAATGGTGAATCCTGAGAATGTTGATAATGACAATGGTACAAAATTATAAAAATCGTGTATTGTCATCGGTTTTTGATAATTCTTCTAAATTTTGAATTAAACTGAACGTTCAAAGTGGATAGAAATCGGGTTCAAAGATTCCGTTACATAGTTACATACATACATACAACCCAAGCTAATAAAAACGTGTTAAAAATAGCGTCATTATTGTTCATATTAAATACATCACATAACAATGAAATATTTTTTGTCAATTTAAGTAATATTAGGTATTTATATTACTCTTGTGAGTATGAATACAGAGAGTGTGGGTACATAGACAGTGTGGTGTGTGTGGTGGGGCTGCGCAGACGGCGGCGGCGGGCAGGCGGACGGCCGCAGCACGCCGCGTGGGCCGCGTGCGTTACACCAAATCCGATTACCGGGCATTATCGGGTGCGCGCGATAAATCGCGCGCTGTCGTCGGTGGCGATTCGTTACGTCCCGATTTACCGAAAAACTTATTCGATCCATCGAGAAATATGGCGGCGGTCGCTTTGGAGGCTAATATGTTATTTAAAGCGAGCGAGCCGGCGCGGAGCCCCGCAGCGCTGCCACCGGCTCAATGCCGATATTAATGATCGGAATGTATCACCGCGAGCGATGCGAATGTCTTCTTCGGCGCGGATCGATCGCTTGACGGGTCAACAGTCGGCCCGGGCGCCGCGACCCCGGCCGCAGCCCCGGCCACCCGCCTGGCGCTGGAATGCGGTACGCTACCCCCTACCACCACCAATTGTACGATCATCATCGTCATCCCTATATCATTGTTATAACATCAAAATCAATTTCATATTACCTATGTTGCTTTCATATACTTTACCTCCTACGACGATCATAAGTTATTCAGACTTCAAACTTTTATGCAAAACCAAATTCCTTATAAAAATATTCGTACTAAAACAATATTACTATGGTAAAAGATGTTGTAATAATGATTTATTTCTTTTACTTTAAGTAATTATCTGACATTCTTAAACATCCCCCAATAAAACATTTTTCCACACTCATCCCACATTAAAACACTTCTTTCGAATTCAATATCACTTAAAACTAGATACGAGTAAATAGTAAATACCTACGAGTACATGCGGAAGACTTATTTCTTACAGGATGGCCTAAGTCTATCTAACATTACAATCTAACTTGATGTGGGAGCTTAACTCTGAATCAAGTTCATTCGCTTATTGTTCCAGACAAGAAATAAAGACAAAAAAAATACTTGAGAATACTCATGGGTAAATTGGTAGACTGTTTATTATGATATTCAAGTAGCAAAAGCGCAAGCAGAGTCGCCTACGGCAACTACTAATTACGAAACAGATGTTCTACTTGGAGCCGAATATAGATACTTTGCAACTCCTGCGGACTAAGATGCTAGTCCTCCGTACCCTTCCACCAAAACGCAAGAACTGCTCCTCGCTAGATACGGATGTGGCGGTGGTAGGTATTTGCGCGGTCGGTCCCTGTAGTCCCGGGACAAGAATAGGGCTACGGTATTCCCTGCCTGTCGTAAGAGGCGACTAAAAGGGGGCTTCCGGGGTTGCGGGCGGCAAGAGTGATGGATCGAACCGTCCAGCAAGCGACCCCGGGAAGGACGGCGGTATGTGTGGTCGCATACCGTCGTAAACACCTGGTATGCGGGAGGGGCGTAAATTGCTCCCCACAGGGCAGGGCCTGATAGGGCATCGTGCTTGGAGGATTCCGGTTGTGTTTCGCCGGAGATCCCGTAGTTCTCCACCAAGCGCTGAGGATGGCCACCAGGGGGGTTTTAGTGCGGTAAAAATCCCACATAACCCGGTGTGCTGCCACGGCGTCGGGTACCTTTTAAAGGTTTCCCCCTCGTGAACAAAAAAAAAATACTTATGCCGTCGAGATTTACTAGTTCTTTTTTTTATATTTTAATATACCCACTATTATAATTTATAACATTTTGCGATCAAGAATAATTCTTGCACGCAGTTTGTATTCGATTTACATTTAAAAACATTTATCTTGACGTTGCAACACAGGTGGCATTTTACTTCGATTTGAAATGGAAAATATATTTATTTTAGAAAGCTACTAAATCAATATAACCTCAAGTAAAAAAACAGTACATATTTTGAGGTATGCTTCATTTATATAGGAGAAATTAAGTAAGAAATTGATACAACTCAAAAACGGTAATTTATTTGCAATTTCTGTGAAACATGCTAAGTGTCATCGTGTCAAAGCCTTCCTGATCATTTTAACAGACAGTTTTATATTCAATAATCATTTTACTAAACTTTTCAATATCTTATTGTGAAAAACGGTCAGTCTAATTTTAATATTTCACCCGACCTCTTTTTAAGGTTTTTAACAAGAGCCATTCTCACCCAATAAATGATATTCAATATCGAGTCGCCACAAAAGAAGGGCGAGCGCGAGACATCCCGAATATTTTAATATTCCACAAATCAAAGTCTGTATGAGTTTAAATGTTTTTTTGTTCTTCATGTCGGCCGAGGACAATTGATTAGAGCTCTGCCCGTCCGCATTTCAACACGTCAAGAGGCGGGCTTATTAAAAAAATACTTTGACCGAATGTCCCTTACTTTGATTTGGTTCTGTATGGGTACTTTTATATTTAGATAATATATATTACCTATCGCGTACATAATGACACTTATATATAAACATAAAAATCAATATAAATCAAAATAAATCAATTAAGCGTTGATTAACTATCTTAAAAAAAAAACAGTGAAAGCGGATTGTATTTCTTGGCGCATGTAGATCATGAATCATCATCATACGAACCAAAGTCCTCGAAGAGTCACTAGTCAACAACGACACGTTCTCGACTTAGTCACAACTTTATGCGTAACATACGCAATTTGGCAGTTACAATTGAAATATCAGGGTTTTGGTGGTATCATACACAAATGGTTACTCAAAACTCACAAGAAAAGAGCACGCGGTGTAGTCCGACGGAACCCTGCCTCAGATCTCGCGAGAACCGTCTCGTCATGGGCCACAATAGCCGCCTCGCCGACGCTCTGCGCCCTTGTTTATTCAATAAACAGGCCATCCTCGCCCTGTCATCTAACAACTCTTTCTTCGCTTTTTGGGCCGCCACTCCACGGTAGCGCACCACTATCAGATCGACCACTCCCAAGGGTTTACGGGACGTTACGGCTTGTTAAAACTGTTTTGTTTGAATAACAAACTATACTTATTCAAATGGGATACGACTATAGTGATCCAGATGTCAGATAAAATCTCTACAGTTTCAGGATATGGAGGACTCCTTGCGACTGGAGCGGGTTTGACCTGGAGATATGACTTTAGGTTTAAGTAGGTGAGGAACTTCTGCCTATAAGCAGCAGCGTATGCAATTTTATATTGGACCTGTATGCACTGTTATATTGGTGTGTAAGTCAAGAAACCACCCGGAGTGAAGTGAACCATTGCGCATACCACCCGAGCCCGGAGGTATGTAGGTCATAGTTGCAATCTTGACAGAACCGAGGTTTGAATTAAATAAAGTTTACCTACCTTATGCCATTAGGTATAAACTGTGGGCTAAAACATAAAAAGATGGTACTTACTGGGTACAATGTGGTTCGTGGGCAAGATAAAAATAAAACATTATGAACGGGGTTGCGAGATTTAAGGTAAAACATTTCATTATAACTATGACTAACTCATTTAAAACTGAAGTGGTTGTAATAGGTTTGTTGCAATCTTTACTTATTTATGTGGAGCACTACATCACGGCGGCAGGCCACCGGATACCGAATAAGTTGCCGGAGTTGTTTGGACAGTGACAGATGACCATCGGTCCGGCCTGTAAACATTCACACCTCCGACAAATACACAATACGATTATGTACCGGTGATTAATACCGCTCGTCCCGCACTCGCCGTGCACTATGCCTGGAGGAATCCAACCCCATTAATATTTCATCAAACAGATGGTTCATGCGATGTTAATAGTGTTCGATAACACTCCAGCCACAAAGCGTTTCATCGCGCCCACAAAAAAGGCTCGACGCGTTCGGAGTGAAAACATCGCATATTTCAAAACAACCCTCCCGAATGATTCGATCGTTCTGTTAATCGGTTGTGATTCAGATCAATAGTATCATCTTTTAAATTATTAAGTGCGGTTACAACCGCTTACAGAAACCTTATCCACGAACATAGAAATTAAACGATAAAATACGTGATCTCAACCAATTTCTATATCGTAACAGCCCAATTACATTGCTTGCTGTGAACCCATGTAAGTTTGATAGTCGGAAGAAGTGAAAGAGGTTCCAAATAAGCACATTAACATAACACATAACGCCATTACTTATGAACGGGTTGCGGGGACATATTTCATTAGGGAGTTATTATTAGTTGGTTACGAGTGTCGGAGCGCGGACAATCCGCGCCGTACGTCACGCGGCCGGCACGCCGGCACGCTGCCGTGCTCCGTAAAGAAGTTAACATGGCTGGCATCGTAATCCCCATGTAAGAGCTCATTTCGTAGGGATTAAAGTTGTCCTGCTCGATGTAATTTATCAATTTGTGCCTTTCGCCGCGCGTAGATATTTTATACGGGTTTACAGAATAATACGCGGCACGGAGAACCCAACGGCTCGTTTGAACTCGTTTGGGTGTCGAACGGGACACGTTATCTACGGCTCTCGAACGAATATTTCTTCTATTCTGCAGACGATAGGCACCATACATTTTCATTTATATTATTTATGTTTATTACATATATTGAACTATATCATGTAGCCTTAAATTAATTAATCTCTTTTTTGTTTTTGATGTAAAACATCTATAGCCGCACGTAAAACCGATTTCTGGCGTGGCGACGCACGCTATACGATGGTATATATATACAGTATATAGGCAGTAGTGTGTACGGTGTGGCGACGCGTCGCCATGCGCAATCAAATTCAATAAATAGTCATCGTTATCAGGAAAAAAAACGTAATATTTTATTTTATCATTATGACATATTTAGTTCCTATCACGATATGTTCTTTTCTGCATATTACTTTTACAAAATAATGTCGATGTTTCACATCTGCCAGGCGTCCCGTGACGGCTCACATTTTTTTTTTATTCCGTTCCGTTTAGCGGCTCGCTCGTCACTCCTCGCAAGTTATTATAATATTGTAAATAATTAAATATTATTTGTACAATTTCATGTTATAAGTAACGTTGCTGTAACATTTAATGTATGTAGAAAATTAAACATAGATTTAAGTGTACCTACGCCAATCCGATCCGATCAAGTTATGCGATGTTTCCTCAGAACATCCATCAATTCAGATAGTACATGTTACATATTTTTTTATATGTACTCAAAATATTGTTTGTGTATGACTTAAAACAGAGAACGTAAAGTTATTATTAGTAAATAGTAAATCTTCGCGAAACATACAACGTTCAAAGCGTCTATTCACTATCACCTCAACATAAATCCAACAAGAAGTTTCCGCTTTCTACTTTAATGATTTTCGTGTTTTTAAGGGCTATTTATTTTTTGCCTGACGATTATGATTACATTTTGAATACGAGCACAACTTAATGAGGTTTACTTTGTTTGTGCAAATCAGGCAACAGTGTGCGCTACAATGTGTGCCGGTGGATATATCGGAACGGAGCCGCGCTATTAAATCTGAATGGACGCTGCATTAATAAATTAGCCGAGGAGCGCGGACGGACAAACATTGGGAAATAAAATTTAATTACCGTCCGTCGAACGCCGTCGACATTTTTTGGATTGAGGAAAAGTTATTGACTCCTCTTTCGAGTTCATTTTTATGCCTTTTAGTCGTATTTTATACTTGTCAAAGTTTTATACTTTCTCAAATCGGATTTGGAGAGGAATTAAATTGTATTTAAATTCCTTTACAACTGCAATGTTTGTTTGTTCTCTACGTCTAGATCATGTTTGTTTATATATTTAACGATTTATGATTATATATGTTTTTTAGAATTTGTTTGTTATTGAAGAAACCAATTCTAAAATCGTTAATTATGTAGTTAATTTTTTGAATAAGTGTAATTTAAATCCACAGCATAGAATATTTACCTACGGTTAATTAGGGTTATAGATACCTTATTTATATAAACTAAGATATTTATATAACGTTTGAAAGTGGTAGAACCTTTTATGGTTCGACTCCGGTGGCACCACCGCCACACCTATTACTGCCTAATAACAGCAGTGTTAGGCGCTACTGTGTTCCGTTTTGAAGGTTGTGGTAAGGGAGACATACTTTTCCGAGGCGTTCCAGCTTAGTCCTCAGGGGTAGCGGCGCATCTGTGGCCCACCTCAGGTAGGAATATCTAATCCTATCTGGGGTTGATTACAGATGTCCATGGGCGGTAGTAGCCACTTACCATCAGGTGGACTGCATGCTCGTCTGCTACTTCTATGTTATAAAAAAAAAACTAAAAGCAAATTTCTTTAAAATTCCCTTTATGTATAAATAAATATGTAAAAGTTTAGTATTATCTAATCCGTATTTTACCTCCGTAAGTTACATGAGTTTGGTAGATTAAATCGTAGTTTAATTTTTAAATCCATTGAAAAGAATGTAGGTCGGTACCGCTGCGTGTGAAACGCAAACGAACTCCCGGCCTCCTGACATCTATATTACAACCTGCGACATTTAAGGCTACCGTCGTATATCCTCGGCTGCGTCGATCTGAAGCGAGCTCTGCCCTGTCAACAATAGGTTTTAATTTGGAGTAAAAAAGCCAAAGTACACAGAGCGTCGAATTCACTTGTGTCAATTGTTTCGGAGTTCGAGCTCCGTGAAAGAGTTGTCTTTGATCAAATGTGTCTGTTCAAACAGAGGCGTTATACTGAAATTTGCCGAGACGGCGCTTCGCTGTTCAAAGGTGACGCTCCTCTCGTTTACCTTCGGCGTCATCTTCCTACAACTGGTACTGATCACACTTGACATTATTCGTTACACTCTTGCCTGATATCAACATCTATGCCATACCTTTAAGGAGATCCGTAGCTGTATGTTTTTTATGTGAGTAAGTATATGCTTATTCATCGGGATTCACATTATCACCAAGTTAAATGATGTAAAAAATGATTGATTCCGTTATTAAAGTAAACAAATTGTCCAAAACATGTCAGTTACGCTAATATGTAATACGTTTATAGGATTTATACTTTCTTTTCATTATATTCATTGGGTAATTTGCAGTTGCAATTTGCACTTAGGTGTGTACCTAAAGAGCATGGAGCTTGACGAAAAAGACTTATTGTTTGAAGTTCGAACTTTGAACGAGTAATAAACTCTACAAGATCTAAAATTTCTGAATTTTGAACTGAACAATATATTTTCTGAAGAAGTGTAATTACCTATTTATTGGCATATGCGATTTAGGTATAGATCTATTATAAGGATTATAAAGATAGCTTTGAATTAGGATAAAGCAAATGCAGCAACAAATACATATTACAATTGAATTAATGTCTTAATAGTGTAACCATTTATAGAAAATACTATGGCTTTAAAATGCTTAAGCGAATCAAAACAGCAAGAGCTTGAAACAATCAGTCAGCAATAACGCACGCAGTATGCGAGATCATAATCATCGTTAGTAATAAAATCTCAACTGTATGTAGAGATTAGTCCGATAAGACCGTTTACTATTGTTCTAAGACCACCGCAGCATCCCATTCTTCCGAGAAAAGAGCAGCGGGGTGTGTATCGTGCCTCAAAGCTCATACATAACAATTTATGTACTCGTAGGTACCTACGTGTGTTTGTGTGCAGACAATGAGAAACACTTTAGTAATTAGTATTATAAACACGAGTTGTTTACGATAACGGCGATAAAATTAAACTCTGTTTTATTATCAAGAATGATCGTTAACGAAAAAATAAAAAATATGTTTATTCTTCCTTGAATTTGTAACCTTATGAACGACAAAGTTAGTTAGGTCACTCTAAATGCCTACTTCGACATGCTGTCGAGAATAAGAAGCTGCAAGAAATAATAAGAACTTGTTGTTTAGGTATATCGAAACGTTTACGTTTTATATAATCTCCTATTTTTAATTTGAGTGAGGTATATCGGCTAGTAAATGTGTGATTACAGCGGTTTGGCCTAGGGAATAGGTAAGGTTAGGTGGTGCAGCGCGCAGGTGTGGGAGGGCTGCGCGGGCACGAGCGGCGCCCCGCGGAGATTGACACCGATACGCATCGCCGCTATCGCGCTCATTTATCGATATCGGCGACTGGCGATACAAAAAATGTTTATCGACACCCGCCCACTGTTTGCAGCGAATCCACTCACAAAAAATCACAACTTGAGAACTGGAGGTGTTGATTGTTCATAGATCATTTTTAACGATGATTTAAAAATATATAACCGCCTTTAATTTTTAAGCAATATTTGTCTAAATCGTAAATCGTAAGAGTCATGCAATAAATTATTTATTGATATGTATCGACTTAATATTTTCTATTAGTCTCGTAGAATTTACAACCCTTTCAGCTGATTAAGTGTCTAAAAACGCCGACATACAGTCAATTTGCATAGAGTTCACCTCGCGGCGAAACCAGTCTGGAAAACAATTTGCAACAATAAATAAATTATTGACTGATGATATCGATTTCCTTCGTGACATCAATTCGATAACAAAATTGCTATATAACGAGTTTGAAATCCTGTTCTGAAAATGTACAATCAAATAATTTTGCATTTAAAATACTGCGTTTCTGTTATTGACTTCCTTCTTGAATATTCATGGCTGTCAAAACAATTTTTGTTGGATATTATAAGAAAGAAAAACGTCTTTTCCTCGAAAAGTAGTCGATGGAATCTAGGCGCATCACTAGGAGTTTCGTTCGGTGCGCTTAACACCTGCCGTCAACTCACGCGCAGCCAATTTGAAATCTTTCATTTTCAAATTCATTTATTGCTGCGAAATTGCAATAACATCCTCATAAAGTATTCGCAGTTAATTTGAACGGCGCTGAAGCAAATACGAGTAGTTGTTTGTTCTTGTAAAGTTACTTATTGCCTCATATAATTTCATTAGTCTGTTTCCTTTTGACAGGTTACCGTATATTGTCATGATTTAAGTGGTAGCCATTGCTGGTTTATTGTATAAGACTCTTACTTTTCTGGAACCCGTTTACCTGGAAGTAAATCATTTATTACTATAATCAGTAGGCTTCTACAAACAGAAAAACTACTGCAGTAAATGCTCTAATAAAATAGTGATATAAGTATATTATATTAAAGATGTTTTCACAAATATCTGTTACATAGTAGCAAAACATTTGTAAGATAGTTGATACAAATAATTATTTGTAATTATAGGTACCAATAAGATTCTTGTACTTACTAAATTTCAAAAAGTTTAATAAGATATATCTAAGAAGAGTCATTGACACGTGAAGATGTAACGGATCAGATAAAACATTACTTGTATTATTGCTTACGGATGAAGATATTAGAGTAGATACTATTAAAATGTTTGTCGAAGTGTTCGGCAGAGTCGCGGCGACACAAGCGCCGAACGCAAACAGATCTTGCGGCGCCGCCGGAACCCATAGAATTATACAACTTTTAATTAGTTTAGAATTTTGTTTGAAAACGCTATGAATATTAAAGCCGCTCGCCGACCGTTTAATTTACTACTCCCGGCCTCTCCACGCAATTAAAGCCGAAAAACTGAGCTAGCCGAGAACATCGCGTTATTAATATTGGAAGCAACTGGCGCCTTCGGCTGTTAAGAAAAAAGAGTTTCGGAATTTATACGTCAATAAGATTTTGTTGGGCATTATCGTAAAACGTGTATAGTATTTAATAGTTGGCACAAGGCGCGCCGCTCCTATTAACGTGTGAGTTATATGACAGTTGTAATGCGGCGGTCGACGGCGGGCCGCGGTCCCACGGGCTATCCTTGCGTAACCTCCGATGTCTCTGCCCTATCGCTCACTTACTAATTGTCTATTAATACGGCCAGACTGACCCGCCATCACTCAAATATCAGACGGTACTTCAGTCGTCCTAGAACGAGCTTACGGTAGTTTTTCATGTTTTCAAATTTTGTTTAATCTAGGATCACATCTTTTACGGAATCCTAGATTAAACAAAGTTTGGGCAATAAACGATTTAGATAAAATTACGTTGTCTATGTTTTTAAAAAAAATACAAAATCTTACGTCATTTTGGCCTAATACTTTTTTATAAGATCATTCATAGAATTCTTTAGTAGTTTTCAAAATAAAAGTTCCAAATATGGGTAGAGTCAAAATTTTTTCATGGTACGTTTTCTTTTCAATGAGTTATAGCAGGTTTTGTTAGTTTCCATTCTATTACTGTACTTACTATTAAACAATTTGATACGTTCATTACCTGCCTATCCATTCCATATTGTTTTCTTCACTCAACTCAAGTGAATATTAATAAAACGAAAATATCTATGACTATGTTACGTTATCGTTATTATATATATTATATAATAGAAATATAGTCCAAACTCATGAAATAAATAATTGTTAGGTGTGATTTCGCAATAACTGACAAATTCTAAACTTCAGCAATGTTGTGAGTTTGGTTGAAGTAGTGCTTAAATAGAAAGTTCTATAATGGGTATACTGCCTAATAAAGGCTGTATAATAATGTGTGTTGACGCCAAACGTAAATATGACGCTTATGAGGAAGGTAGTAAGTGGGTCGTCATCAACTCATTACTCTCCCACTATTGGGCACGGGTCTCCTCTCAGAGAGAGGGCTAGTTTAGGCTATATCTACTTCGCCATGCTGCCCAAAGGCGAACTAATGGACTTCGCCCACCTTGTAGCAACATCTTTTTTGAACATCCCTTAAGATCTCCTCACGATGTCTTTCTTAATCGTTACAGTAAGTAATCATTAATTTTCTGTTCGATTAGGTAAGAGGGCGAATTTCCTCCCTAGCGGGTGTTATAGAAATAAACCAACAACATAAAAACTCATTTAAAAACATACTAACATGCAAAAATACGCATTTAAGATAAAGTACAAGTTACTTGGTTACTCACTGGTTATTGGGTTTTAGTGGTTTTAAAATTACACCTAAAATTTTAGTTACTTATTATTTCATACAGCAAAAACATTTTTTTACGACTCTCGCAACATGGATCCTCTCTGTGCTGACAATAGCGAAGATTCATTTAATTAATTATTTGTAATACAGTAAGTAATAGGTACTTATATCTGAATATCTTCCTGTACCTATTGTAAAAGTAATAATTGGTTGGAATAAAAATACTTAGTCACCGCGTTATAAATATTTACTTAATATAGATATATTAAGTAAATATTTACCTATAACGCGGTGACTAAGTATACTTAATATAGATATACGTAGTGCAGCATAGATATGCTATACCTACGTAACTAGCATCAATAGAATATTATTAATATTCATATTTACAAATAAAGAAATAGAGCAGCTGTTTGTAGCTCCAAGCAGCTGCTGATTTTTCCGTTCCTCAATCAAACACTAAGATTGACCGTTTGAGATTCGTTTAGTTAATGAAGCAGGCACTCACATAAAACAATAACTTTATTGTGTGCACCTGTTGCAAATGATATTTGTTCAACTTTAATAGCTTCGCCTATGTCATTGTAATTTATTTATGTGAATTAGTTGCTTCAGTTTACCAAGAAGAAAAGAGAAGTTTCATCAACAACCCAGATAAGAGCATCGAAACCGAAAAAAATTAAATGACATTAAATTTTCATGTAAAATTGTCTGTAAGTGGGTACTACACCTATCTAAATATATATTAACTCCTTCCAATTCGCAATATTTGTAAATGAAAATCCTTTTTTTTTAAATCTTAACCGAGATAAATTCTTACTGCGAAGTGGCAATCATGTTAGATCGTCCGATGATCACCGTTCCCATCATCTACTTCAAATGAGTTCGACAAATGATTGGAATAAGTTCGACAAGCATTCGTTTCCCTGTGTCGGCGCTCGTCGACCGTTATTGTCCGATAGACTTCTCAATATCGGTTCGGCCGACGTATTAAGTAATAAACAGTCAATAAACACGAGAGCGGGCATAGACAAGCGGAGAGCGGCTAATTATAAACAATTAAGCGCCATGATTCCGCCCCCCGCCGCGCTTGCAGTCTCGTTATTACCCTATTTATTGCATATTGGAAACAAAAAGAATGGTTCTACAAGACTATTATAGTTTTGGGTATCAATGCTCGACCGATTTCGGTTTTCCTTTTATTGGGCCCCAGCTATATCGAATTAAAAACACGTCGTCAAATTGGCATGTAGTCCTTGTAGGTATTCGAATATTTAATCTGATTTTAGTCATTTGGTTTGAAATTTTGTGATAATAGTTTTTCTTTTTGATCTATTTGTGTTTTGTTTTATGAATCTGTAAAAGTGGAATACTCTTAAATCTAATACCTAGATTCGGGGTTGCGACTTTAAACGTTAAACATAATAACATTCAACTTAATCATGCGTCGCATGGGTCACATCACGAGTCACAAGGGTCCATTACATGAAATACTGACGGTTGCGTAAATCAAATTAAGAGTGTTGTGGTCGTGGACCCGCCGGCCGCCGTAGGTAATTGGTGTTCATACGCTCGTATGTAGGTGTTTGCTTTAACTGTACTCTCAATATTTGTTACGTTTCCATGCAGACTTTTTTCTCGGCTAATAATTTCAAGTTATGTTATTTATATGTTAAATTCCTCTTTAATAAAAAAGAAAACAATATAGATAGCAGACTTTCGCGGAACGCGGTGTAGTATTAAACGGCGTTAAAGATTTAACACCAATTAAAATGCATAGGAATTAAAGCGGTTAAATTATCGGATTGTTACAAATAAACGGAAATTCGTGCGTGACCATTTATATAACGTTGTATATACAGGTAATTGGCAATTTCCAGCAGACTTAACTGCGCACTTGTATTCAGAAGTTTATTACCTGCGAAGAGGTCCTTCATCGGTAATAACTATTGGACAAGATTAATCGCTGGTTAAATGCCACGTCGGCGGCCGCTCGCAGTCGCACCCGCCAACCCGACGACGCTCGTGAAATGTCAGGGAAGATTCACACTTTTTCTTATCGCATTCCACCTTACAATACGTTGCTTCATCTTACTTTTTTGCGGTAAACGTTCAACTCCGAACAAACTGGCAGTGCTGACACGGTGCGCAACGGATTGTTAAACAAAACATATTTTCATTACACGGGACTAAAGTTAATCTAAGCAGTCGGTATCACCTATCTATTTATAAAACAAAATGTATACTAAGACGAAACTAAGTTCCGAAGCAAGAAATTATGCACAGGAGTTACTTACGGAAGTGACTGAATGTATTAGTACTAAGATTTTTGAAAATTCATCTCCTATATTATACTTATTACCAAAATAATGTATATAAGCTATATGTGAAGAAGTTACACGTTTTAAGCAATTGCTGTTTAGTATGCGTAGAAGGATAGATTACCTATTTAAATAAAATTACATTTATTTACAAAACACGCGGTGGTGCGGTACACAAATTTCTAAACGCAGCCAAATGTAGGTTATAGTTGCTAGTTACTTGTTATATTACATGAAACGATTCAGCGTTTTAAGAACTTCAACTAAATTCATTGACTGATCTTAATTATACATATTTTCATTTATCCTTATTCTGTTTGTAGCATCAACGACATCTTATCGTTTCCCTCATGAACTTAGGCACACCGATTTTGTATGTATTGTCCCTCCATATTCAGAGCTTTGTTAAACTTAGCGGTTCGTGAGTACTCCGCGGCACCAAAGTTAATTTGGTTGTCATCGATAAATCACGAATATGCATGAATTTTACTTTCAATTTGTTTTGCGTATTTCTTGGGCATACCCGTCTCTGATATATTGACACTCTGTCTCTGATATAGGTACCTACTTAGACATTAGCTTTGATGGCTGCAGCATGAACTGTACAAACAAATTATGCTTGATTTGTATTTAAAGGTAAATGAGTAAACATGTTGTTTTTGTGTTTTTAGTTGTTTTACAAATATATTTTAATGACAATAATATTAGTATTGACTTCAAATGTACAGATTCTTCCACACGAGACTATATCAAACAAGAAAGCTTAGCATGTTAAGTACCTACTTGTGAGTGGAGACATGCGTCGAGTTGCGTCGTGCGCTCGTGCGTCACGAGGAGAGGACTGTGCGCGCTGTGACGTCACGCACGCAACCACGCCCAGCCCCGCCTGCCACACTACACTACCCGCGTACTCTACACGCACACCGCAACCAAAAACACACCTTACCACCGCTCTCTACGATGTATATTTAACCGCCTGCATGTAACAGCAATCGACCACAATTCGAGGCGTTTCGAAAGATAAATAAACTTGTTTTCTTTTAACAGCGCGCCGTTGGTTCTGCGTCGTGTGAACTGTAAATGGATCGCTCTTGGCGGAGTGGTTACGGTTTTGAATCGTTCTCGTATGTTTTATTAATAAACCATCTTTATCAGCTGCACCATGAATTGCACGATTAACGGCAGCTAGCTTAACGGTATGTCGCAATAGGACGGTCGCGAAGTAGATTCCTAACTCCCATCGTATTAGCTCATAGCACTCATCACCTATGACGATGTCGAACAAATACTTGATAAAACACCAAAGGGATAAAACTTGGGTGAAACGAATTCTCCTGGTATCTGATAAAATATTGTAAATCCAACAAGGTTTACTTACAACATTTTACCTGCCCACGTAAGTCGCTAATTACCTATCTACCTATTCAAATAATTATACATAGTCAACGTTAGTAAATATACTTTTATGTATGTAAAATAAACATGTAGCTTGCAATCACAGCAACCCTTATAGCATGAATTCCTGAAGATGGTACCACCGTCGTACCCCTGGATGAGTAGATTTCGGGTGGTAAAGAAAACAAACTTATGACAGTCGTTCTAATTTAGTCCTTCGAGGTAGCTATACATCGTCGACCTCATTGATCTTTATTTACAGATGTCCAATGTCCATGGGAGGCATTACCCACTTAGCGTCAGGTGGACTACATAATCGTTTACTTCTACTGGGTATATTAGGAAAAATGTATTAATTATTACCTATAAAATGACTTGCATAATAGGTATAGGCGACGACAGTTCTCAAGCTAAGCAAAGCAAAGCATCTGTGAAGCGCCTTCTGGTAGAACCCATGTTCTACATGGAGTTAGTTGCAGATGGATGGCTTAAGCCACTTACCAAAATTAGATTAAATGCTCGTTCAGTACTTCTTTGTTAAAAAAAAAACTATTTTTTTATACCTAAAAAAGGAGTAGCAGGTAAGTGACTACTGCCGCCCATCGACATCTGTTAACAAACCCTAGATAAGATTAGATTCATTCATCTGTAATCAAACCCAGATAGGATTAGTTATTCCTATCTGAGGTCAGCCACAGATGTGCCGCTACCCCTGAGGACTAAGCTGGAACGCCTCGGAAAAGCATATCTCCCTTGCCACACCCATCAAACCATAACACAGCAACGCTTAACAATGTTGTTATTAGGTAGAAATAGGTACGTCGATGGTGCCGCTAGAGATGAACCACAAATGGTATCACCTTTAAAAAGAACTTGGAAGTGCAAGAACTTAAGTTTTTATTATTTATTTTGTCTCTACTCTAAACAAACAAACCAAATATCACATCAACAGAATCAAAATATTATACAAACTAAAGATAAATAGACAAGAGTACAATAGGTGTAGGTTCCGCGAAAGGCGACGGCCAGATTGGTTGATATAAGAGCATTTGCATCTCCCGGGTACCTTTGTGCTTGACGGAGCGCGGTGACTACACTCCGGCGCGTGGAATAGGACCGAGCACCATGTATGATCAGTGTAGCACGTACTGTTGTCATAGATTTTAGTTAGCACCTACCTATATTACCTACCTAGGTACATATTGATTACCCTAAATCTAAGTGTTATAAAACAGTACCTATTCATATTTTGTAATGTCGAAGAAAATCAGATGAATTATGGTATTGATTCAAACAAAAATTTAGTAACTGGTTTTAATCGGATTTCTAGAAATTAGCCTTTACAATTTCAGATCTGATAATATAAAATTGGATAAGTGCGAGTTGAACTCGCGTGGAGAGGGTTCCGTACAAATTTAACGCTATACCTAAATGAAAAAGGTAATGTACTCTGTATATTTGGAGTTAAATAATATTCTATCACAGGTATTATTTAGGTACCTACAAAGTTTTTATCTATCTATGTCATTCAATCCATCGATGCTTTCTATCCGTTGATCTCTGTATTCGATCTCTTGTTTCAGTTTTTATCATTCCTATTAATAATTATTGTTGTGGACCAAATGAAAATACCGTACCAAAAGCAAAATTAAAAGCAATATAATAAACGTGTTTTGTAATGTAAAAATAAGAATTCAAGAAATAATGAGTAGGTTTAGAGGATGACATGAGTGTTGTGTCCCAGCAAACGCGGCAAGGTGGCGACCCCACCGTTGACGGATGGTCGCTGTGACCCCCGTCACCGGGAAAAAACTCGAGAGCGATGCGTGAATGGTGTGAAACGCGCGCTATTATCCTGCGGCCGGCCCCCGCTGCGCCTTTCTTGCGCCTCCGAGGCCTTTGTGCAGCGCGCCACTCGCGCAGCCTCGCACCACTGACACACACACATAATTTATTTCCGATGCCTTTTGTTGCAACGTTAAACCGAAACCTATCGACGTTCGGAAAAAACCGGGGATGCCGCGCTGCCGCAGACGCCCGGCCGTGCGAAAACAAACGCTCAAACTCTCAAAACAATCTTCGCTCCTACAAATATTTTTTACACGAACCCGAGGGTTTCCTCGCCAAATTGCTTCCTGAATATAAAACGGGAAAGAAGATTGACTACTGTTATGGAAATCCGAGAAGCGGCCTCGTTTGTGCTGTATTGTGCGCGGAAAACGGCCGGCGTTTGAAAAATTTGCCTGATTGACGGCGGAAATCTTACGGATTTGTTAGGAGTTGCGACTCTGCTTCTGCCTATGTTTGAGTTATTCCTATGAAAATATTGTATACCTGTGGAAAAGAGTTAAAAAGAGTTAAATATACATATGATTTATTAAGAAACAACAATTTATTAATATTGTGGATCCTTTTTATTTAATTATCATTTATTATTCATTATTATTTATTTGCCATTGAATATAAAAATCATAAACAGATTTTATTGTGTATAGAGAAACATAAAAATATTATTCATAAAGAACAATACAATATCTATACTTTCCATTCTTAGGTAGATACTTCATCAAAACTCATAGAGTACATTTAAGTACAAGCACGAACGCACCTGGCACCATCAACAAATCTGTAGAACTAACAAAGTAAAAATAAAATCACATATCGATTACAAACTAAACACGTACAAAACGGCTGAATAGGCGAGCGCGGCCAGCGGAGCGCACCCACTGAACTTAATCTCCCAAATACATTTATCATGTTCAGCCGATAAAAATGCCATTGAGATCAGCCGCACACAATGAGATACGAGCTCTCCTTACCTGATACGAGGCCGAAAGTCAATTATATTCAAATATAAATCGGATTTGCAAACGTAAGTCCGTGACAATGGCATAGCGAGGCGCCGCGATGCCACCTTTAGGGTCCTTGTAATGTCCGGGATGACAATGGGCGAGCGGTTTGCGGGCAGTCGTCACGCCCGCGCCCGCCCGCCGCCGCCCGCCACGCTGCTCGTCGTGCGCTAGCGTCACCCAGCCCTTTATCCTCGCGGATCATCAACTACCTTTGTTGTCAACTATCATAATTCACTCACCTCAGTGCACGCACCATAAACGAATACTTTTGATCGAAACAGAATAGATGTCAGGAAATTTATTATCAAACCTGATGAAGCGAAAAAACACTTGAACCAGTTTTGTGTAATGTCAGTCTATGAATATTGAAGATTACAACGCGTTAAGGCCTTCATCCACTGAGATACAAAAATATCAAAGGAAATGATTATAACACTAATAAAAATATAAATTACGGTACGGAGATATTAGGCATTAGTTTCCCTACTCGTCTTTTGAGTTATGAATCATGACAAGAATTTATGAAATTTCCTGTCTCTACAATCATATTGTTAGAATGACACGTTTTTGTAAAGAATAATGCCTTATATTGAGGAATGATCGCCGTAAAGCCGTATCTGTGTATTATTCCGATCTCGGTGTAGCGGTGCCCGAAATTTAGCATAAATTAAAAATCTAGACATGGAATTAGCATATTAATTCTGTCGCGCGGCAACTTTGCTTCTATTTGTCATTATGTCATTCAAAATCGAAGAAACTCGTATGTTGTTGTGCTGTTAATAATTTTATTCGGCGAGAGTGATTTAGTGATCTGCCATTTATCAAATTAGTGTGTCGATGTAGATTGAATTATTTTGAGATAATGTCAGCTTCGTTCATCATGATTAGACCTAATAAAACTTTGCACTTAATTAGAAGATTATATATAATGTTTACACGAGAGATTTTCTTGCATATTTTATACTACACATATTGTCTGTAGTATATCATGATTTCGTAATCATATTCATCTTTTATCGTTACCAATTGTGACATATATGTAATGTCGTCTTGGATACAAAATTATCAATATTGCTTCTTACAAAGATTACTTATGTAGGAGACATTTAATCTGCTGGTTGAAGAATAATTTGTTCGCTAAATCATTACTACCATGAAACACATAACTCCTCTAATAGATGCCTGCAGAGGCTCCCTTTGGCTATTCGGAAGTTGCTCGGAACTATTAAAAAGCATTTATACCTGGACAAATGGCACTGAATCCCCATTCCTGTCACGCCTCGTTGTTATCGTATTCGCTGAATGTTGCCAATAGTCAATTGTCGTGTTGCAGGTCGCTACGGGACGACTCTGGCGCTCCATTGTGCGATAGAAACGATCCTTTACACTTTAAATCGTGACATTTATTATTATGCTCGAGATACTAAAATATATCTATTTGGCTATATGGATTTCGAATAAAATGTATTTTATTTACAAGTGAAATGTCTGAAACTATCTGAGCAGTGCCGCCCACAGTTTATCTTTTAGTAAAACCAAATAGAATAGGAGCTCTACGTAGCTGAGCGCTGCTAGACGCAGAAAGGTGTAGGCAGGTGTACCTATAAGTCTTATAAAACGAACCAATCACCAAATTAACTAAAAAAGTCAAATCAAAAGCCTTTTTTTTTGGACAAATAAAAGACAGTGTTCATAATTTTGAAATAAATGTTTATGACTAAACTTTTTGCCGGGTATATTGTGAATCATTTAAAAATAAAACATACGTGATCAAGATACAGGAGCTGTAATACTTGTATTTCATACAATGTTGTCCGAAATATGAAATGTATGATGTATGTGAATGAAATTGAATGGTATCATTCCTGTCACGCCCTCCATATCGCACATAATGAAAGCTTGACACACCGAACCGCCGGAACGCAGAACCGCCGAAATACTGAATCACTGAGCTACCTTTCGTCCTATTCTCGCGTTATTCACCTCTATTAGATACCGATGCGCATTGTGCGATTGTGCTATCATTTGCAGTTTGTGACTGAATGACGATCCTTGAGATTTATCGCTTCGCATGTGTAATGCGGACAATAAAAAAATTACAAAAGGAACAGTCGTCGGGATTATTTTATTATATTTATTCTGCTTGTAGATAATTATTCGTCGAATGTTTCGTAATTTGGCCGTAGATATATAACATGTTGGAATGTAGTAAGTATCACAAAAACCTAAGCACTTCTTAAATACGTTTACGAGCGAGCAACCAACCTTAGCGCCTACTGTCTTAAATGCCAACCCTCGTGACGTGAAAAGGTCCTCGGCATTAGCATAATTTGGAGCAGAAAGCAGAACAAACAAACCCTTCTAAATGACGCGTTAAATACACTCAAACAACGTCATTATCCGCGAGTAGCTCGCTCACTGCGGGCGTCATAAAAAGTGCCACAAAAACCAGATCAGTCAGCTGAAGTCAGGGCTGACAATGTGGCCACCGGAGCGCCATTCTCTTTCACTCAATGGCCCCTTAAGAAATTTGTTACGAAGACTTTGATAGGTGACAACCGTCATTGTTCGCCGGGACAGGGGGTAGGTTACATATGTGCGGTGTCGCGGCCGGGAGCACGGTTGCAACATATTTATTGCCCACGAAACGGCGTGGATTTGTTTTGGGGTGGCGGAGCGTCGCTAAACGTTAATATCGTCCGCATTGTCTGCTTGCGGCCGGCTGCGGCTGCGCCACCTAACGCAGACGTTATGCGTGTAACTCGGAATTGAGTGGAAATTTATTATGAACTCGAGGGGTTGTTGTTCGTTGCTTGTTGACTGTCGAATTGTGAAATAGTCTATTATCCCCTCGCGGTTAACAAAAATGAACATGGGTGTCGCATAATATAAAATCTTGTTTTTATTAAACATAACCATCTACTGCGTGTGACTCTGGTGATTTATATCTTGCAAAGGAAATTGAGCGTACCAGGAGGCGTTTTTGTCGTTAAATGCTTATTTCAGGCAATAAATAATAAATATTTATTTTATTCCGTTCATTTCCATTTTACTGGTCCGCATACACAAGTGTGTGGAGGTATCGATAGTGACTTCGCGGTGTAAAAAAGAATAAATAAATCAGTAATTATATTTTGCAAATGTTTTTTATAAATAACAAATGTTTCTCAATTTCTGTGGCCAAGAGTGAAGTCGCTCTTTCGATCGTAATTTAAAGATAAGGCTCGTATCTCTTCGAGATTATTCATTAACTCGCAGTTCAAATCCGTTGAAATATATTCGCGAAAGTAAATTAAAATAAGTGAGTAGTTCATTAGAATTTTGAAATGAAAAGGAAATTGAAACGAGTCAATTTTATGTTTGTTTGTACTTTCTGTAAGTATTATTATTACTTTTTTATTAAATTTATAGTATAGAAACCGTGCCTATATATATATGTATGCCTATTTCAATAACGAATTTAAGTCAAACTACTTAAAAGGATATGAATGCATGTAAACCTAAACACTATATTGTACGTAACAAAATACATATGAAAATACAAAGCGAAATATTGAAAGGACCTTGTTTAAGTAAAACGGAAATTCACTACAAAGAGAATGCAGAGTCTACTACTGCCAGAACTAAATCATCATCTTAATACAGTCGCTAACCGCTTTCACGACACTCAGATTTTTTAAATTACAAAAATACACAACCTCCCGAATTTTAGGATACACACCTACTGCAAATTTAAATACATTGTATTGCAGTCACGTCACAAATATTTGACTAACTCAATTTGGCCAACGTTTGATTATCTCGAGGGCGGGCGTTCTGTTTATGCAACGGCTTTATTACATTCCGGTGACACCCCTAGCTTGAAGGGTGACCAGATCGTCACGAAGATTATCGAGACTAAAGTATATGTTCGGGACTACAATTTTGTAGTGTTTATTAACCAACATTTTCAACATAGAATAGTTCTAAGTCATAATTCTAAATATCTTATATGTAGTAACTATAAGATACATATAATTTGAATATTTCGTAGAACATACTTGTGTCACATAATTGTGTCAATGCAATAAGGACAAAAGATACATATTATATAACGCCGATAGACGATGAACTTTTTATGTTTACCTTTACGAAGGTGAAGTTTTCATGTAAGAGCACATAAAGTACCTCAGTTATTTCACGCTGGATTTATTAATCGCTATTTAACATTCACAAAGTATTTTGGCTAACTTTATGGCTGTCCTGTCATTTACTGAATTGATCGTTACCCTACCGCCTCCATCGCTACATCTATAATCAAATAAACACGAACACTCTTTGTTACCGACACATGTCGCTAAACAATTATTGTTCGACTAATCTTCCAGCGCTGTTATTACCGCTTCGGGATTTGAACATTTGTTAATTGAGTTTCAGTTTAGAGGGACCCACTTTGGGGCTTCGGAATCTTAATAAGCTATTTATTAAAACCTGGGTCGCAATTACAGAAGCGTATAATAGTAAAAATAGAAAACTGGGGCATTGGCGAAGAAACGTTGCACAGTATCAAAGAGATTTTTCTTCGTAGGCAGGTATTAATACTATTAAATGAGCAATATTTAAATTTTCCTCTAATCATTTTCTTTGACGGAAATGAAACGTGTAATTGTAACCATAGGTATGCAATTAGTGAAGTGGTATAAAGTAGAAGGTACCTATCATGTTACTTGTTTTTCCCTTTTCCACCTAGGCCTCATTATGCTTGCGTTTTTGTTGATAAGCCTTCGATGTTTCAATGATAGTTTAGAAATAGCCTTTATTTTATCTATTAACACCTATTTCCATACTACATGTATATGGACGTGGCGGCAGAGACCGCTTACCTTCAGGTGGACTACGTGCAAATTAGTTTGCAACTTGCTAATCTTATAATAAGTTTATGTAAATGTGGTGGAAAAACTAAATTAGTTACGACGCCTACTACATATTTAATTGTCTGCACTCGTAGGTTCACGATACTATTTTATTAAACGTGCACATAGATGAGATGATAAACATGTAAACGCATAACATTCATCTAAATATAAATAAATAGGTAAATAAACACTTTCTACACTCACAGCCCCACACTAAGATTTCCTGTATTGTGGGTACCATGGACACACACAAAGACGAATACAGAAACACCCAGACCCAGAACAGATGTCTAAAATCATCATTTAGATATCTGCCTGGTCGAGGGACCCGGAACCCCCTGCGCGTTAGACCGGTATGGTGACTGATCCGCCACGCGGGTCGTCAAATTCCCAATATCTAGGAACTCTGACTGTTCTGCAGCCGCTATTAGAATATTTTTTTTATATGTAACCTAACGACAAGGCAGACGGGCTACATCAGGTAGCCTGTCTGTCACGTTAGTAAAGCAGTCACCGTCGCCTATGGACATCTGCAACACCAGAGGAGTCGGCAATGCAGTCGCCGATTTTGGAGGAGAACTCTTTTTACACCCCTCTTGAAGAGTCCCATGTCATAGTCCTGAGGGAATACCTCAGGAGGAAGTTCATTCCACATTCAAACCGAACCGTGGAGGACTGCCACGGATCCAGTTGATGTGGATGGAACTTCATCCTTCGGCGAGTGATGCGATGAAGGAAAGGCGACGTAGGCACCAGATCAAACAGTTCCTCCGAACACTTACCATTATAAAGCCGGTATAACGCGCAGAGGGAACCTATGTCCCTCCGCAGGCTTAAGGGTTCTAACCCATCAGAGATCGCTGGGTCATCGACGATTCGCACCGCGCGTTTCTGTACGGAGTTAAGTGGGTTAAGTTGGTATTGTGGTGCCCCTGCCCAGAGATGCGAGCAGTACTCCATGTGAGGCCTCACTTGCGCTTTATAAAGCAGAAGGAGTTGCCCCCCAGTGAAGTACTCCTTGGCTCTGTTCAGGATGCCCAATTTATTTGAAGCCAACTTGGCTTTAACTTCCAAATTACTCCGAAACTGCACGTCAGACGAGACGTCAACTCCCAGGATCCCTACACTTTTGTTACACCTACCTACACAGGATCACTATGACGAGTGGGGTTTTTTAGCGGTAAACGTGCAGACTTGTGTCTTCGCGGGGTTGAACTCAACAAGGTTAAGACGATCCCATTCCGAGACCCGCTCCAGAGAGTTCTCGATTTCAGACACAAGTCGGATTCTGCTTTCTTCCACGAATGTCCGAGAGGTGTTCGCACGGCCTGTGTACACAGCATCTCCCGTGCTATCATCTGCATAGCAATGATTGCTACCGGTTTGTAGCAGCATATCATTGATATGCAGAATAAAAAGCGTCGGAGATAATATAGACCTTTGTGGCATGTCAGCGTTGATGAGCTTCGTGTCTGAGCAGCACCCGTCAACTACGACCTTAATATGCCGCTCATACAGAAAGCTGGCTGTCCATTTGCACAACCTCTCGGGAAGACCGCATGATGGTAACTTCGCGAGAAGGGCCCTATGCCAGATCCGGTCAAAGGCCTTAGCGATGTCTAGGCTTACAGCCAATGCCTCCCCGCTGCTTTCAATAGCTTGTGCCCATCGGTGAGTGAGGTACACTAGAAGATCACCAGCCGACCGGTCCTTGCGAAAACCATATTGGTGATCGCTGATCAGCTGGTGCTCCTCCAGGTATTTATTTAATTGTTGTGCCGACAAAGTAAACACTAATACATTTTATTTGGCGTAGCTATACAAAAAAAAACTTGGTGAGTGTCACCTCAATTATGAGCACAAACTACAATCCACAACACTTCTACATTATTAAAACCAGATGCATGCATTTAATATTGTAATTACGTGAATAATTATTCATCTTCTTCGTAAACACGCGTAGGTGTAGTAATACTTATACACCGTATCTAATTTGAAAATCAGTTATAATGATGATATAACTAATTCGAATTTAAAATAAAAAAATAATAAAGATGTCGAGTAAAATATTTGAACCACTTCCTCTCTGATATAAGTGTACAATTAAATATGTAGTATCATTAAATAAACATAACATACAACAATGTAACATAGGTACACCATGACTCAAACACTAAGCTATAATTATTATCTAAGAATAAATTAGAACAAGGAAAACTTTCATTCAGAAAACTCGTTCAGTTTTATCGACAAACTAATTACCAAGTAATTATTATAAAATAAAAAACTGACTTCTTAAAAATGATTTACTAAAAATGAAATAATGTAGCCTATGTAATTTCTACTATTAGATGAATACAACGACACTTCATATGTTAAAATCCGTGAAGCCGTTCGGTTACAGGGCGAGCCAAAGAATGAGACATTGGTAAACAATATCGTAAAACATAACCGTATGTAGTAGGGTAAAAAGGATATTAGGACAAGGCGAACTGAAGCAGAATGCAAACCTGCGCTTAGGCCTATAATTCTAGGTAGGTAATGTTATAAATGCGAAAGAGAGTTTGTTTGTTTGTTCGCTATACTTGTCGTGGAATTTTGTACATATGTTGTCAAGGATTCAGGAAAGGACTTAGGGTATAGGGTATCCTGAAAAAAGTGCTGTTACCGAGGGATAGATAAAACTACTATTGTCACCGAGCTTTGACGGAGAGCAAGGCGCGGGTAAGAGCTAGTTTTTACATACATTTTTAATTTTCGAAGGTGGTAGAACTCTTTGTTGTTCGATTCCGGTGGCACCACCGCAACACCTATTTCTGCCTCATAACAGCAGTGGTAAGCGTTGCTGTGTTCCGGTTTGAAGGGTGGGGCAAGGGAGACATACTTTTTCGAGACGTTCCAGTTTAGTCTGCAGAGGTAGCGGCGCATCTGTGGTCGACCAGAGGTAGGCATATCTAATCCTATCTGGGGTTATTACAGATGTCCACGGGCGGCAATAGCCACTTACCATCAGGTGGACTGCATGCTCGTCTGCTACTCCTATATTATAAATAAATAATGTATATATTAAAATAACTACAGATTATGAACACAGATTTTATTTGGCGTAGCTATACAAAAAAAACTTGGTGAGTGTCACCTCAATTATGAGCACAAACTACAATCCACAACACTTCACGTCACATTTCACAATATGTTTATGAGTAAGGAATTTTCTCATGAACCAGACGGAGCACCGCACGTGCTGCGCGTGCGGGGAGCCCATCGCCGACCGCTTCCTGCTGGAGGTGGGCGGCGGCGCGTGGCACACGGCCTGCCTGCGCTGCTGCGTGTGCGCCGTGCAGCTCGACAGACACCCCTCCTGCTTCCTGCGCGACCGACAGGTCTACTGCAAACAGGACTACGCCAAGTAAGACATTTCGTTTCATACGTAACTGAACTTTGCTACAAAATGGACATAACGTTTAAGATTAGTAAGTAGATATGCCATATATAAAGTATATCATGCGCTGATGCTTTTTAATGTGTTTTTTTTACTATTTCAATTGGGATTATATGCTGTAACAACTATAACAACCTCGATGTAGGTACATGGTTGCGGTGCAACGGGCAATAATTGCCCAACTTCGAGGGATTTGTCTTCCAGGCCTCATTGTGCTTATCACCCTTGCGGGGCTAATTAAAAATGCTTTATAAACGTTGTTTACTTACTACTACTACCTACCATGACTATATTTACATTATTAAACATTTATCCCGGCAACACTTTCGAGTCTCTTAAATACCTTTCTAAACCAAGACATGGTGCGTTGTTATAAGAACGCTCTATAAGCCTCTTAAATTTTCCTTATTGAAAGTTCTGCTCAAATTATTTATTGTTCCATAACCAATAGATATCATCGTCCTTGGTAACTTTAAGTAGTTACACAAAATAAAATACCCTTATTATTCTGTGGTAGGTACTTACGTCAAACTGCAAGTCACTATTTATCAGTTTAAAGTGACTTCTTGTATGGATTTGGAGTTCATGTATGTATTTTAGAGTCATTTTCTTAATTTGCATACCTTCATACAGAAGTATTACGACAATAGTCACATTTTTATATCGCTACGAAAAAATGTGACAAGAAATTCAGTGGACCTGTTTTTATTATTGTATCGTTATAATTCGGTATTCTTACCTATATTTTTTATTGATAAGTTATTCATATTTTCCTAAAAAATTGCCTTTTCCTTTAGTTCGTGATATATCATTATGTCCCAGTGATTCATGTTAATAAGTGACACTATCGGATAGCATAACGATACAGGGTGTTTTTTCAAAATGACTATTTTTTTCACTACTTCAACGTGTGGTTATCGGCAGATTATGATGTTTCCCGTTTTCTAGCATTATTTCCTTTATATTAAAAAGAAAATTGACCGCGCTCGAGCATGTCCAGTGATCGACTTTTTTGACATTGCAAACTCCCCGACATATAAAGTTCATTTATGGTTTAGGACACTCTACAGGGTATCTAACGGTATGTAAGGTATCTCCCATATCTTAGTCTGACGCGCTCGAGATATTTTCGAAATCCTCTCTTGGGCTCCCCAACTAATAATATAATACAAAATACCAAATAATATACATTAAGTGTCTTCATTTTTATAAGATTAAAGAGACATACAAGCATACAGTAGGTACACCTGATAATAATGCCTGTCATGGATCTTTGTAGCCAACACCATGTAGGAATGAGGTTCTGTCTGAAATAGATCAAACTTTGCATTACTACGCTTGAGAACTAAGATGATCACCTCATATGAAAGACGGATGGCAGCCACACCTTCCCCCGAAACATAAAAATTGCTTCACTTCGCGTGAAAAATATGTGTAGCGGTGGTACGCCCCCAGCCGAAACTATAATGGATGAAGAATTGTAGATACTTAAGATTTCAAAAAATTAGGTCTCGCGATTTCAATTTTATACATCGTGCTTCTTAAATCTGCGCATATATTAGGCAGGTGCTTACCTATTTAACATAGATATTTTTTTAAAGCCTTAATTTACCAATCTCTTACTCTTGCGGAACAAATATATCTCAGGAAGTAAACAAAAAATATATGGATTTGTGTGCAAACAATAGTAAAAATTAGCCGCAAGAGCCATTTTCACGTGAGGCCGTCACATAATCGTTTAGCTGGACCGCATTAATTCCACACAATGCGCTAGCTGCGTCCAATTAACCTTCGACGTATTAGAAATACTCATAGTCATACTCATTCTTCCAGTCATTGGGAAGTATAACCCCGCCGAAATGAGAAGATACGTGTTCTCTACGCCGAGAGCCCGATCGATGATCGCTCTGAACGTTGCAAAGTTATTGATGGTATGTATGGTAGAATGCCAGCAGGGTAGGCGGTCCGCAGTGCAGGTGACCCGTGACCCTCGCTGTGTGGCCGTGATGATGCCTGTCCGCAGCCAACATTCGGCTACGCAGGAAATCTCCCAATTGATAAAGTATACAATCGCACACGAATATTAATTGTTTCATACGAAAACGTCGATCGCGATTTAAGTTTTTTGTGAAAGGATTTCCGTGATAGGTTGAATAATTGGTTTTAACTTTAAAATAAGAAAATGGCGTGGAAAATTTCTAGGAGTTTCATGTGTGATTGCAAAGAAACAAAAACAAACAAAAATCGACTGAACTTTTGTTTGGCAAAATGTAACTTAACGTCCGTTATTAATAATAATTAATGTATACATTTTTTGCGCACAAAAGATCCAACTTTAACCATTTCTACCTACCAAAAATTTACAATTTTCTTCGAATCGGATTTTCGGTTGGGAAAAATTGGATAGATTATTTTATAGGATGAAAATCGATATACCTACTGGAAGTAAGATGCCAGCAGCGCAATGCAGTTTTCAGTAGTCTCAGAAGATTAACAAGTAAGAGAATTTCTCCGGTGTGGCAAGCGTCAATCCTTTTCACATGCCCTCATAAACAACCTTGCGTATGATTTACATAAACATAACTTAGATATGGCAAAGCAACAGGTGCGTGGGAACTTACTCCTTCGAACGAATAAAAAACCGGGGCCGATGTCCTGAGTGGTTTTATTGAAAATGTTCGCTCGAATGTGGCACAACAGCCCGGTGACGGGGAATGTTGCCAGCGTAAAAAAATACCCCGAGTGGCGATGACTTGCAACACTGGCGTTTTCATTTGTCATTTATTTTGATTGTGATAACTCGATGCGACGTGAAACGATATATTTCAATCGGAACGGGGTTACAAGCCCGTGAGGTATGGTGGTTGACGGCCCGACCACCGGGGCGGCGGCGGTACCTACTGTTTGTCCGACGGACTTTCTCTGAAAAAGTACATCTTATCTTGACATTGCAGTCATTATTGCGTTTATTTTTTTCTTATTAAGCTATAGGTAGGTATTCGTTTCGTATGAAACGAACGATATCTAATATTTAAGTGTAACAACATAGTGAGATTAGTAATCTTAATTATTAAGATGATTTTTGCAAATTAATAAGGTATCTATAAACTTAAAATGCCTAGAATATATTTCCCGCTAAGTAGGTATTTGATAAAAATAACTCGTCTAAAACACATATTGCTCTTAAATGTATTTTTAAAATAAAAATTGTCGAATAAATAAATAAAAAAATGAAACATTATATTTAATACTTAGGTAATCCGTGGTAGGTATGTTCAGATGTACGTAAATTAATTTGCTTCTGAAACAGTCCTGTAAGCTGTAATTCAATGGTTTTATGCCAAGTTACTCTCATTATCGGAGAATGAAGTAAACTAAGCTTTTATTCAATGATTATTCTGTTATGCTCATCTGTACTAAACAGGAAAACTTTCTTTGTTTGTTTGATTGTAATGAATAGGCTCCAAAACTACTGGACCGATTTTAAAAATTCTTTCACTTTTCGAAAGCTACATTATCCACGAGTAACATAGGCTACATTTTATATGAAATATATTTGATAAATAGATTTTGTGGCGGTACAAAGGTTGCCGGGTCAGCTAGTCTATATATGTAAAAGAAAGTTGTGTAAGTTACACTATTTATAACTCAAGAATGGCTGAACAGATTTGGCTGAAAATTGGTGGAGAGATAGCTTAGAACTAGGATACGTACATAGGATACTTTTTATTACTTTCGACCGCGTTTCCGTGAAGTCATTGTAAAACGTGGGATATCGAAACATTAAGGGGGCAAAAATAGTGTTTTTGTTTTATTTTACATGTATATTTTAAAGGAAGACCTTGCAATTAAATTCGGCCCCAGAAGGCAAATTTCAAAGTCCATTTAGTCTTGAATATTGTTTTTGTTTATGATATTGTTATATTTCTTTTTAACGCCGGCGAAACCGCGGGGCACAGCTTGTTTGATATGAAATCAATAAAAATAATGAGTATCGTTACACGTTCTACCTGAAAAGGAAACAACTACACTCGTGCCGACGTTAGCGCTCGCGCTGCAATAAAACAAGCCGTGAGCCGCGAACTAGGTAGTTTTGCTGACTTTTGCCGGACATTCAAAAACCTGATAGGTTGGTACTTAAATGGCATACAATTATTACAAAAACGATATATATCCTCCAAAATTGGCAAGTACGGTAGAGCTTACCAGGACATGCCAGAGATTCAAAAAAATACAAGCGTTCTGCGGCGATAGAAAGCAAATAACAGCGTCGCGCCGCCGCGGCCGAGCGGTGCCCGGCAACAAAGACTCTAATTACGTTCCCAATGTAAATATAAATAGTTACACAAGAACATACGTGGCATCATCGACACTTAATGTCAAGGATACGAAGTGATACTCGAACGTTCTCGGATTGCGGCGGTTTTTGTCCGTGGTGCTTGACACGGCGTGACCTACCATTGTGATATCCCTGACTCACTCCGCTTGAGAAAATGAGCACCGATCAGTAATGCTCGTGGTATTGAAGCACATACACTCGTGTTTGTTGTTTGGGCACCTACAATAGAGCTCAACAACACGCCCGTCCATAATGTCCAAATATGAACAACTATCTGAAGTATTCTATGTTTCAACTCGGCCGGGGTTGAGCACAAAAAATAGGTAACTATTACTCTGATCGTAATCGATTACTATGGATGTGAATCAAGGTTTTCGCATGTTATAAAAATGAGGTACAAATCCCTGAAAATTGGCATTGAAGTTGATGACGTAGTGGTAGCGAACTATGTCAAAACTCATTGTGCAGATGAATAACATCGAGCTAGATGATATAGTAACAAATATAAGCAAATGTATAATCACATGTAATCGCATTACTTTTATAAACTGGATTATGTAGAGTTTGGACGCGTTCTGTGTTAAAAAGTCATTCTAAAGGGTATATAATAATTACCCAGCCATAAATAATTATTTAGATAGGTACCTATCTAAGATGACTAAGAAAATTTACGCACATGAAAAATTAATCATAACATTTGATAAATACAACGAAATCATAATCATGGTAAACATCAAGAGACAACATTGTCATTCGCTACAGAAGTAGTGATGTTAACAACACCATCACTTCAGACGAGGCGCGGAGCGGGCCCAGGCTAGGGATGTTCATGTAAAAAAATATCGATATTTTTTTCGATATAATATATCGTAATGTTATATGGATACTTTGCGATATATCCAATAAATATATCGATATTTTAAAAATATCGTAATTATTTGTATTTAACTAGTCTATAATATTAAATAGGGATCGTAAATTATGAGTAAAAACAGTTTAGAGAGATGAAACATATCAACTTTATTTATAAATCATACGAAAAATAATCCAATGAAAGATTTATAAATCCCAGTACTTTTTCTCTACTCCTTGCAAAAACAAAATTTTATTTACCTTTTTGGCTTGCAATCTGCTTTTCTGCTGTGTAAGAATCTGTGCGGCTTTTGAGAAAAGTCGTTCAGATGGAACTGAGCTAGCCAACATGGTTAAATATTTAAATGCCACATTGACAATGTGGACAATGACAATGTTCAAGATTTAAAGGTATAAATGAGTAGATATAAAGAATAAAAATGGAATGTACCACGATATTTGATATATCGGATGAAATATGTCGATATTACATTCGATACTAGATGATTCGATTATATCGGATTGAAGCGATATATCGCATACATGTATCGATATTTTTTGAAATATCGATATATATCGCCCACTACTAGCCCAGGCTCCGGGCACTCCGGGCGCGGCAGACACACACGTGATGGATACGCGCCTATATCATTCTCAGCGAGTCACCGTAAAATTTCTCTTTAAAATAACGAGGCACATATTTTACAACACATTACAACTAAGACGTTTTATTTTGCTCCGGCAATTATTAAACAGTCGATACAGCAATATTGTTTTCGTGTTTCCATTACGGGCGAGCCAATAATGTTGCCTTTAAAAAAGGCAAGCGGACAGGGTTCGTTAAGCGTGAGCCGCGTCACGAGTTAAATAATGTTTGCGCAGACGCAACGCATAACGAGTGGTGTTGCGGCATTGCCAGGATGCACTCGTAAATCGGCGCCCGCCGCAGGCCACGATGGTAATTGCTTTTGTTGATATATCATATGTTTATTGTTTATTTAGCGCGCCTTTTTGTCAGGTAGCCGGCCACACGCCCGCCGCGATCTTTTGTTTTTAACAGGATGTTTGAATGCTGCCGGCGCCCTCCGCACCCCCTCGCCCCTCACCCCCCGCCGCTCGTGGACACAAGTGTGCTCGAAACAATCGTCATTCTGATCGTTGATAACTCTAGTTTCCTACCACCGTTTTATGTCTTACCGCTACAAACTGAATAATATCTTCTTTATTAATCGATCGTCGTCGTCGCTTATGATTCATTATATTAATTCGATCATAATTATTAGAATTTGTCTGAATTGCTTATTATTTCTAATTCATTAATTAATTCGATGTTCAGTGAGATGCGGGAGGTGAGCGATGTTAGCTCTTGTAGTAAAGGAGGCGACAATCGGACGGCTCCCCAATTAAGTACGGGCTACGAGAACACGGTAGAAAGTTGGTCAGTTTCCGTCAGCTACACAAAGATAAGGTTTCTCCGGCGAGGGTAACGTATGAAATGGAAGCGAATAACCGAGCGCGTCCGCTCTCACGCGAGGTCGCGCCCACACCGCTCCTGCAAATGCGCGCACCATGTCTTATGTAAATGTACCATGTCCCTTCTGAGTTTAATTAATCTCTAGCCGCATAAATAAACCTACCTTTAATCGATTCACCTGAATATTAAACAATGGCGATCCGATACCGACGCCGGCGCAATCATAATTCGACCGCGACGTGCAAGCAAATATCGATCGATCGGACCTGATCCGCACTGCGCTAATTCACGTCCAATGTTAATCCACAATAACCGTACAATATGTACTAATTACCACATCATACTTTTTTATTCGATCCTTCCTAGAAATTGCTGTAGTATAGTGAAGAGTAACATTGGTAACAATATTTTATTTGAACGAATAGTAGGTACTTAAATATTTTTCATATTTCATACACACTTTTCATCATCTGCTTCATCATACTTTAAATTAGCTTTTTAAAGTTCAGTGGAAAATAATTCGCATTTAATTTTTCACATCAATTTAAATAAATATACTTTTAACAAAACCCGCCAAATACTCATTCAATGAATCATACAAAGCAAACGCACATACGCATCTGGAACAGAAATCTTATGCCGCTTATCGTCGTGAAGTTTGAGTGGAGCAAGTCATTGTACCAGCAGACGTGATTGTTTCGCCGATGAACAGTTATCTTTAATGTTTATATATTCGATTAGATTGTGATTGGCGTTGTTTCTTAAATACAACTACGGTCAACGATCCTGAAGGACCTCACGTTCCTTACACATAAATTAACTGACAAATTGATCGAAATGTTATATGATAAACGTGAGGACAACATGATTTATGGAAGTAATTAAAGTAATTGAAACATTTGCATTTTATATAACAATAAAAATGTTATTGCGGTCTCACAAATTTACTAAGTAAATGTATCAACACAACATCAATATGTTTGTGCGTGCATAGCCATATTTGACTAATGAAAATTTAGAAATTAGCACGGTCTAATCTCAAGAATATAAATTTGGTGTAAGTGAATTAGTCGAATGTCGGGTCTAGCATGAAAAACGATGACAAATATTTTACGCGCGTCGTGAGCGTGAACTAACATCGAACACCTAACTCGTTACAAAACAATCAATAAATGTGGTCTCGCTAGCTCAATAACTCAATAACCGAAAAGCAATTAAGGTGTGTACATAAAGCGATCAGTCATCGGACACGTTGCGTTGTTAGCGCGCATTGTCCGAGCATTCGGCGTAGCCCAGGGCGTCCGCGCGCTCGAGAGCCGCGCTCTTAAAACAAACGCGCATAATATTCCAATGAATCTCGGGATTGGTGTTGTATCTAAAACAAATAACTTAAATCATGTCATCGAGTGAGCGGTCGCCGATTGGGTACTAAAGGGGGAAGGGAATGCAATCAACGAGAAAGGATTTACGACAGGCGCCCGCGGCCGGCCGCCGCGCCGACGACCACGCGCCCGATTTTGTCAACTGCCTTCGGCCGGACTCGAGCTCCTTACAAATCGATACGACGACAATCCGATCTATTAATATCCGCCTACAAAAGCACCGACACGCTCGAGCCCAGCACGATGCTAATAGACACCGTTTCTCTTTAATTATTCGGATATTACTTCTTGTATCATAAAAATACTCATTATTGGATATGCTTTTCGATCAAAAGTTTGGATTACGTTTTCAAAATAAACGCTTCACATTCATATAAATCATAAGATAATAATGTAGCAGTATTGTAAAAGTTAGGGATCTCTTTTGATTGTTCTATATACGTACTTTTTAATTAATATTTAGAGATATTATAACACTAGGTAACGTCTCGAAACAGTTCTAGCAACTTGTACAAATTTATGTAGCTCATTATTTTCTTTTAGCTAGGATTTAATTATTCGTTTTCGCAGGTTATTTTATATATTTTCTATACAAAGATTACATTTAAAAATATAGTTTAGTCATACTATAGATGGCTAGGTATAGGTACAGATATATTATGGTGATGTTTAAGTCTGTTTTAACTGAAGTTAATAAATCAAAAAGTGCATTTAAAATAAATATTTACCTACAATAGTTACGTTTTTTACTATATTTAATGCTTAAAATGATAATTGCTTCAAATATAAGGTATCTGTATATCCTGCAATTAAGGTAATTTAAAATAATTATACCTAATCGTCGTTATTTTACTTTAGTCACAAGAGTACCCCTTCATAAGATTGTATGTATGGCAGCCATAACTCGTCCGGACTGCTTTATATATAAGATCCTCTGAGTTAAAACATATACCAACACTACCAACGGTGTCGTTTTACCTATCAACTTAACTGTCATAGGTAGCATCCCTAAATGAGGTATATTTGACTTTAGGTAAGATTGTAATGTTTTTGATAGAATATAAAAATGCTTAGCCGGTAGTGACCATTTCCGAACAGAAATCTACCATCTTTTTATTAGTAGTGCTTACCACTACTGTTTAAATAGACCAGATAAATTTATTTTATACCAAAATTTAGAAAAGAATACAGTAAGTAACATTAACAAATGTAGGTGTCTACTGAGACGGCGAAGTCTCCAATAGCCGATCTTCACTTTGAAGACACGATCTTCCGTTGATCAGTCTCAGGTTGCTACTTACTTCGCAATTTATCTCGAAGCATTTTCGCAAGACGGAGCGTTATTGGATGCAAGGAAATCGTATTACGAATTCCTCGCAATTCTAATCGACTTGATCATTAAAAAAATATCAACTACAAACTGCAAATAAACTTTATCGACTTTAAATACTTTGAAATGAGTATCGCAGAAACTGGTACAATGTCTGCAAGCACATCTGAGTAAAGGCTACATAAGTATGCACAATAATGACCACAGGACAATTCGTCATTAAATGTGAGTTCAACAAAAATATTTCTACTTGCACAACTTGTTTTGTCTCTGCTCTGTAGTATGTCTACCTAATAATCTGTATCTATATCTGTCTAACTAATATGGAGACTGATTCCCGCATGATTCTCGCAAGGAAGAAAAATTGTGATGTATGTAACATTAGAGTCGATTTAAATCTAAAGTAGAAAAAAACGTATTTGTTAAGATAAAATCCAGCATTCCAAGAAGATATAAATAGGTCCAAGAAAGTTATCATTGTTTATAAGGTAACGGTAAGCGGGAGGCAACTAGCGCGGACCCTACGCGGCGCGCGGCGGTTATCGCGCCGTACGCGACGTCTTCATTACCGGCGAGTGTTAAAACTTGTTAATCTGTCACTTACTTAATTACTATGCGAGAGCGGCTTTTAATTGATTCAGTCGGCGACAAAATGTTAATAAGCCGTGATAAGGCGCGGGGAAATGCGTCCGCCAACAGCGCGTTTTGAAATGCAAATCGTCCGTTTGAAACATTGCTCGGGATAACGTCGATAAGCGATACCCTGAATAATACCCGCGGTACACGCGATTCTGCGCCCTACCGATACCGGCCGGCGATCGCCAAGATACACACACCTAGGAACGCTCGCTAAATATAATGTTACCGGCCCATGTACAGGATTGCGGGCCAAAGCTCGAGCTACGTACTTCTAGATACCCAAAACCCACACGGATTATAATTACATATTTCACTATCAGCTCTTTTGTCCATTACTTTATAAAATGTTCCTATTAAATTTTAAATATTTCTTTTCGTCAAAATGTAGTACTCACGCGAAATTTACCTTCTATCTATCGATTACATTCACTTATATCATGTTATGTGTTTAAACGCTTTTGTCTATCAGTAACACATGGAAGTAAGATGAACGTAAGTCATTGCAGAGAATACTTAAGTTTGCAAAAAAAAATCTGAGAACGTATCTTCAATTTATGACTGACGTTACACTTTATGTAGACGTATTTAAGGAATCGTTATTGTAACACATCATAAAGGTATCGGTTCCCTTCGCAATTAGGCCTAAGAAGGCCGACAATATAGGTACTAAAGAGACAGGGTGCAATGAGTGGTTACAAGTAAGTGCAATTATTTTAAAGAGTACCAACCTTCCAACATAACTGTAACTAAATTCTATAATTTAGTTTTGTCTGTGTATGGCAAGCGTCTACTTTTAATTTCAACTTAAGAGTATAATAAGATACATTGATAGGTGTCCAGGTGTTACTTCGCATATAAAGATGCTGCGTCTGGAAGATATTCGCCACGAAACAGAAACGTCGGCCGGAGATATGATAGCGTGTTAATGGAGTGTTGCACGCGTTTTGTTTAATTAATTAAATATTAAGGGCCGCCGAATGGTAATGAGTCCGCCGTAAGTGCTTCTGCGAGAGGCGATCGGCAAGCTCAGGGCTGCCAATCAACCATCAAGTTACTTTAAACAATGTTATGAATGTTAGAAATCAGAAATAATTGTAGTCTATAATGTCGGTTCGATTAAATGCAACAATTTATTCGCTATAAGAAACAATTTCGCAATGTGAATAGAAATAAATGTATACAAATTATTTAACCTCCTGCGTACATTTGTACTTTCCACAGTACGTAAGAAATAAAAAAAAAATTGTATGTTTTTTAAATTGGAATACTGTAATATTACCACCGCGACATCTATTGGCCTCTTGAGGTATGTTTTAAAATTCAAACGTCAAATGTGAACTTGTCTGTTTTTAAATGCGACGGGAGGGAGACGTGCGAGCGTGCACCCACGCAAATGTAAGTTAATCTGTATTTATCTCATTATTTCTCAAATAATTATTTGATAATATGTTATAATTAACTATATTACAGTTCAATCTCATAGTTTAGTGTATTATTTTTTACTCAAAATATGACAAACCTTTCTGACGTCGCGTTTCATTGTTATGTTCTGTATAAAGTACAACAGAATGTATGAATGTTTATTTTTATCTGTATCCTGCTGTACTATATATAGTACATTGTGTGATTTCCTCTTGATTTTAGCACTAAGGGTGGCAGAAATCTTTCAAACCTTACAAGAGTCAGAGTTAATCTGGTGACGATTCCGAGGAAGTTCCGGAATTCCGTTATTCCGCTGCAATTATCCTCTAGAGATGATATCCATCTTAATAGTGAATGGCTCCAGCACCATCTCCAGTGCTATCGGAAAGCTCTGATTTAATGACAGAAACATCTTTCTCACCATAAAGAGGTACACTACGAGTGCGCGTTCGTCGTGGACGTGGCCGTGGCCGTGGCCGTGGTCAGCCTTAAATAGCACAACCGACAGATAGACTAGTCGACAGATTGTCATAAGAAATCGACAGAATAATGCTAACTTCCAAAACGCCTTTTTTTTCTTTACGAGGGGGAAACCTTCAAAATGTACCCGACGACGTGAGGGCGACGCCGGGTTATTTCTTCTAGGATTTCTACCGCATTAAAACAGGGTTTGGCCGTCCTCAACATTGTTGGATAACTATGGGATCTCCAACGGAACACAAACGGAGTCCTCCAAGCGCGATGCCTTAATCAGGCTTTACCTGGTATTTACAACGGTATGCGACCATATATACCGTCGTCCTTCGCGGGCTCGCTTACTGGAAGGTACGAACTCCCACTCTTGCCGACCGCAACCCCAAAAGTACTCTTTTAGTCACTCCTTACTGCAGGCAGGGGATACCGTAACCCTATTCTAGTCCTGGAACTAACTTCCAAGACACCTGGATACATGATACGCTTAATACGTAAGTTAATTATTTAATGCAATATATCCAGAAGAAAAGTGATGAATGGGAGTGGTTACAATTTTTTGATCAATGCTTTTTTTTTAATACCTTTAGAAAGATAGTATATTTTGCGTTGATTTTAAAGATTACAATGAATACAAGCCTAAATGTATCTTAATTTTTTTTATTTTTTTTTTTATAATATAGGAGTAGCAGACGAGCATGCAGTCCACCTGATGGTAAGTGGCTACTGCCGCCCATGGACATTTGTAATCAACCCCAGATAGGATTAGATATTCCTACCTGAGGTCGGCCACAGATGCGCCGCTACCCCTGAGGACTAAGCTGGAACGCCTCCGAAAAGTATGTCTCCCTTACCACACCCTTCAAACCGGAACACAGCAGCGCCTAACACTGCTGTTATTAGGTAGAAATAGGTGTGGCGGTGCTGCCGCCGGAGTTAAACCGCAAAGGGTTCTACCACCTTTAATTTAATATGTTAAGACCTCAACTGACACAATTTCAACCAAAATATTGTTATGTACTTTACAGATAACATATAAAGTATATTCCCTTGTTCTTTATAAAGGACATAGTGAAAATCCAGATTTTTCGAAAAAATATTTTTTTAATTATTTTTTCGCTGCTAAGCCTTACTAAAGAGATGCACTACAAATGTTTCAATCAAAATCTCGCAAAAAAGTTCCTCTGGAACTCAGGAGGTTCATATGGATAATTCTGTACAAAGAAAGTACAATCAAGTCGAACCTTTTAGCAATGTGCGATCTTTCTAAAAAAAACATAAATTTACACGAGCTGTTTGGGTATTGAAATATTAAATTTGTAATTTAATGTTTACTTAACACTTCTGTCTTGATTAGAATTGTCTATACATTCGATTACCTATTACATTGGATAAGATTAAAATTTACAAAGGTGTAAAAAATTGTTTTATTAACAATTATATTAATTCATTTGCGTGATTAAGATATTTGTAAGTAATGTATTAGGTAATTCCCAGTTGGGTCGCTAGTTATTAATAATCGAAGTGTCCAACTAACGTCCGTTATTGTCTATTCATAATATAATCAATCTATCCAACGGTTACAAATACAAAATACAAAAGTCTTTATTTGTAGAATAAGGTGCATACATTGGTGTTACAGTCAATAATTTTCGCTCATTCTGCCATAAATGGCGTACAAATATAATTTTAAGTCGCATTTTATGAGTTCAAATTATTAAATTGTAGATACTAATTTCCAATATTATTAAAACGTTAATAAGATAAAATGTCAATAACAATAAAATGTCACATAAAGATAAAAATGAATAATGAATAATGTCAGTGGTATCACAATAGAAAATGTCAAAGGAGTATCTTACCTACCAAAGATTGACACTGCTAAATTTCTTTTGATTGGTAAATTTTATTATTACTTAGGGTTCGTACACAAAACTGCGATGCGACGTCGCATCGCAAAAATCTGCGAGCTCCCTCGACGCATCGCAAGAACTTGCGAATTGATTCGCATCGCACAGTGGTTGTTGTTGTTGGTCACCCTGAGAGACGCTACGCCGCACGATATCGCATCGCAGCAATTCGCATCGCAATTTTCTGCGTTGCGAATTCGCATCGCGTCGCATCGCAGTTTTGTGTTCGAGCCCTAAATAGGGGAATAGATAAGTACACGCATTACACAAGGTGAGTGCGCAATCTTGTTGCCCGCGACAACCCTAGGACTCTGAGCCGCGGTAGCAAGAATCGGCAAGGTATCTGAAGTTGTATGAGTTTAATTGAGTTTTATTAAAAATATTGTCATATCGGAACCCTTTATCTTTGTGTTGACACGAGGTGATGCATCAAACGAGATTTTATTAACGGGCCTGCTTTACTACAGTTACGACGGAAGGTTCTTGAACCCGTGCCTCCTGGAAGCCGATTGTAGTATGAACTTGAATTACTTCTTATCTTTAATCTGGATTATAAATAAAAAAATCATACTTTCTATCAGTGTTCAACGATGTCATACTCGTAGATATAAATGCCATCAATTTGTTGTTATACAAGATGAAAAAAAAAAATACTTTTATTTATTTAATGGGTAACAACTTTGAGACTTGTGGTACGTAGATTAATTCATTTCCTTTGAAGCATTTTCCCTGATTGTGCGTTCTGTGAGAGAAAGATTTACAAAAAAATCATTCAGTGAAATGATCGTAGAAATTTATGAGGAAGAGAAGCGATATTTATGAGGCTTCCGCCGTTAGAAGGATGGTTGGTGGCGTAGCTGAAACGATCATATGAACGACGTACGTCACCACAGCATCAATCCGCAAACCTCCTCGAACGTCGCCAACGTGGAGACGCCAAACTGTTTCGCTGATTTGGAACCGGGCCAAGGATCGTACCCGTGAGAGGGACCTCAGCTTCGGCCAAGCAGACTGCGCATACACCAACACACTGAGGAACATCGACCCCACATCGTTAGCTCGCCGCCAAATGAGTCGCCCAGACATGTGATAGTGGAGGTCCACGAGTTAATGGCGTAATCGACTATTCAAATCGACGGCTTTGTATTTCCAATGTTTATCCAAACCTTACTTCCACTTAAATGATCCTTGAAATAATTTATCGTTGTTAATTAAAAGTAGAACGAGAAAAAAATGATTAATAGGGTAAGCGCGTTATCGTGAACCGCTCCGTGCCCGGTAGCGGTACACCGTCACATAAAACATGTAACATAAGAAACCGCTAAGATTATAAATAAGTTGAAGTTATTTATGGATGATGTTACAATTAAATATCAGTATTTTACAAAAAAGTTGTTTTGCTAGAAACGAGCGGGAGGATAAGGATTGGCACCAGCTGCTGCACGCAAGGTGCTCCGTGCGTGTAATAAAAGCTAATAGAAATTATAAAAACACCGACCAGCGCCGGCATGTACATGTCTGTTCCCTGGGAAGTCAATTTCAAGCCTAAGAAGTCATCTTATTCGAAATGCGTTGAATCAATATAGAAATTTAAAGCTATAAGAAATTCCACGTTTTATTAGGCATACGTAGAATCTAGTTAGACATACTTAGCTAGACATACGTAGAATCAAACTTAACCTATCGCAAAATAAAAAAGTAGGTAAATATTTACGGTTTCTCATTCATATAAGGTAATATCAAGGTGGCAAAATGTCAAAGGGTAAGAAATAATCGCTCGGATCAATGAGGATATTAATCTGTTATTGTGAGTATAGTCAAACACCAATGTTAAGCGCTGATGTGTATTGATTAGAAGGGTGACGTTCTTGAGACTTATACAAGGTGTTTCAACCTGAGGAATACTGGGGTGCAGAAACGCGTCTGTGGGCCAGAGTTAATTGTGGCTGACTTCAGTAGTGTCCATGGGTGACAGTTGCCACTTTAATGAGGTATATTTTACGAGCGTTCGCTACTACTACAATTTATAAAAATGTGAAAAGTGTAGTTGAGGTCATTCTTTAGTCTTACTACAGATTTGCAGCTTTTATCAACGGCACACTATGCTCGTATACGAAGTGTAATGAAGTCTATATTATCAATATTAGAAAGGGCTCACCACAATGCGATGAATAAAATATAAATGATATAGCTTTTTGATATTAGAGGTCAATTAAAAATCTATAAACCATTGGAAATAGACCAGACCTAAACACTTAAGTGTTTTATAAAGGCATATTCGATCACCTGAGAATCTACCCGGGCAAGATGAGGAAATTAAGAGGCCAATTTTATTTTTACATTTTAAAATCATGTTTGACACAACTTCATAGATAATCTTGTATTAGGGAATTTCTATTCCCCGAGTACCTACAATGAAATGGACGTAATTACGAGACCTACCATTTAAACTCCTTCATCTCTATAATTACTGGACCAAGCCATAAGATTTGCACTCCATTGAGTTTGGCATTTATCGGTATTAATGTTTAAATAACGTTTTATTTGACATTTTGATTGGCCGTACATCGAACGGGTCGGCACCACCATGTCGCATTACCGCTACCTCCGCGCCGGGCGAAATTATAATTGCTTTGCGAATTATTTTATTATTTTATTGCGACATAAAATAAAGGCTAAAGCGAATTTGTAGGCAATTTGTTTCGAGCATCTGCTTCATTATTATGTCGTGTTCGGTGTTAAATTGACAGCAGGCCAAGTGCTGTTGTTCCGGTCTAGTATGCATTCCTCTATGGGTCACTCCTGTCCACTAAGTGATTAGTAGATTGCTACTATATTGCTGTTATATTTTATTTTTCACAATATTCCAGCAATATCATAAAACATGTCATCAACGCTCCCGTTTCATATATTTCTTGTACTCTTTAACCCATCCTTTTACTCCATAACGTGTAATCCTGGAGAGCTTTGCTACACTTTACCCTACGCCTGCGTTGAAAAAAAATCTGAAATTTTATGTAAGAGCGTGAAATGTGTTAAATAAGAAACGTGTGCAGTTATTTCCAGCAAGTTTCGTGGCGGGCTGACTGATATGAGCGTGGTTGGTCGCAGGAGTTTCGGGGCGAAGTGCTCGAAGTGTTGCCGGGGCATCTCGTCGTCGGACTGGGTGCGCAAGGCGCGCGAGCAGGTGTACCACCTGGCCTGCTTCGCGTGCGACGCCTGCGGCCGCCAGCTCTCCACCGGTGAGCAGTTCGCGCTGCACGAGGACCGCGTGCTGTGCAAGCCGCATTACCTGGAGACGCTCGACGGCGGGTCCATCTCTTCGGACGGTAATTTATATCACATTTGTATTTATATATGCGAACGACCAAATTTACTGCGTTCTTGTCAAATAAATTAATTATCCTTTACTTTAGATACCCATTTAACCAAAACCCACCAATTTTATTAACCAAAAAGCAGTGATAGCCTAGTGGTTAAGAAACTCGGCCTTTCGATCGAGGGGTCCGAGGTTCAAATCCCAGGCCACCCCATCCCACCTCTGATTTTTCAAAAATTATGTGCGTATTAGAAATTAATTATCACTTGCTTAAGACGGTGAAGGAAAACATCGTGAGGAAAAACCTGCATACCTGAGAGATTTATAAAAAAAAAATCTCAATGGTATGTGAAGTCTACCAATACGCACTCGGCTTAAACTTTTGTAGCCAAATCATAACTAAGAAAATTTCCATCTGGAATTTTGTTCATTTATCGTAGTTATTCTTTACATCCTCAGATGGTTGCGATTCAGAAGGTTACCACAAGAGCAAGGCAAAGCGGGTGAGGACAACATTCACAGAGGAACAACTGCAGGTCCTGCAGGCGAATTTCCAGCTGGACTCCAACCCCGACGGCCAAGACCTGGAGCGCATCGCCCAGGTCACCGGCCTCAGCAAGAGGGTGACGCAGGTGTGGTTCCAGAACAGCCGCGCTCGCCAGAAGAAGCATCAACACACCGGAAAGGGAAAGCAAAATCAACGTTAGTATTTTCTGATGACGATTCGTTGAAGACATGATGTTTCTAACGGGGACCTAGTTTGGAAAGTTAAGTAGGTAATATCTAACTGAAATGACGATCAGCGGGAACGAAGCAACTTCTCGGCAACAGAAATGAAACCACTTCAAATCTGTGCTTGTTAAGCTGGCAATGCCTTCCTGATACTGTTAGCTTGTGCTTGCGCGACTGTTGGCCTTGCGATTTTATTTATTATTACATATTGTTGCGCTCTCAATGTTGTTTCAACTTAAAGCATTCCATTAGGTTTCTCTGTGAACACTTGTGTTTCTCTCAAGCCACACACACACATACACACTAAGACACATGTAAATTCATCATTTAGATATCCAGGCATCTAAATTGAATATTAAAATCGTACAGCGATCGCTACACTGTGTGTACCGGTTATAATAACAACATGCGCTTGTAGTTTACGAGGTGTATTCGTTGTTCTCAGTGATAACCCGTGACACGGACCCGGTGGGGTTTGGCCGCCCCATCAACCTCCACCTCACCTATTCGTTCCAGAACAAGCCCCCGTTTGTACCAATAGGTAAGACAACATCAATAATCTAATTTCCCAATATCCCATTCTAGTAACAAAATTTATTACTTATTAATACTGTAAATGACTAGCCCACGATAATTGAAGTTGTAAATGAAACAATAAATATTACCGCCAATTTCAGATAAGCAGTTAAAAATAAAGATGTGATATATTTACAGATGGAACTTCCTTCACTGACTCGTCGATGGACGAGTTGTCGGAGGACTCGTCGATCCACTGCATGCAGAGTGAAGTGTAACTCCACCGGAGTCTTCTGTGCAAGCGTTTCACCGAACAGCTCTGTGCCACTTCTACTATTTAAACTGAAACTCACTCAGACGGGAGTCATCTTTTGAACTTAACTTGTATACGAAATATGTAATATCATTCAATGTTAAAAGAAATGTAAGGTTAGAGGCAAATTTTGAAATTAATATTCATGCAAAAGCACCACGTACCTAACTACCTACTAATGTTTGCTCCAGAAAGTGACATTTTACTACATTACAAATGTACACTTAAGAGTTCAGGTTATCGTTGTTTATTGTAACATTTATATCTTATTATTCCCCTACACTAGAATATAGTCAGGATTTAAATGGATACCTTACATGACCCTAGAATAGATGACGGTAGATACAAATTATGAAAGAAGTAATATTGCAATGGTCGTGTGCAAAATAAATAATGGTAGTTAAGTAATTATTGTAACTTTGCAGCCATTTTATAAGCACAATTTTTTGAATAATTTATTTTCAGTTTTGTTTCTCTAGAGGTTTATTACTTTAGGTTTATCAATTTCAATTTATGTACAAGTTTCTTAGGAAACATCGTTTACATATATTATCAAATAGGATGCAATTTATGTTCGACACATTTGAGTTATGCTATCTTAATGTATTAAATACTATTGTCCTGCTACCCAGGCATGGTAAAACCTCTTATTGTATCTAATGCTTTCTTCCCATGGAATGTGGTTTGACGGTCGGTGTCAGACCAGCTCGCTCCGATGCATCGTGGTCGCGTCGTCTGCGGGTACACGTACGAGTCTGTGGTGGTGCGTCGCGAGTCGATAACTTCTTATTTTGCATCTCTATTTACTTTTCATGAATAATGAGAAAATAAATTCTAATCTCAAGTCCGACAGACCGACACGGCCGGCCGTTGGAGGAGTTTTGGAGCGATCGCCGTCTATGCATTTACAATCCCTGGATTAACAAGGCGCGGGAAACAAGCATAAGTTCTCTTATTCCTGTAAAGTATCCCTATTAGCGGATTGTGTCTAAGAAATATCAATGGTATAGTAAGGGTCGTAGTTGATCGATTTATATTATCTTGGACGGGTGTGGAGAAGAAGATATATGTTGTTAAGTAAAAATCTAGTAATATTAATAAAATGTTAACTAAATATACCAGATATGCTTGATGGATTTGTACACATATATACCGAGTAATTCAATAATATTTGTCAAAGTAAGCATCGTGTAAAAAGTAATCAGCCCACCATAAAACAAAAATAGTCATCTATGTTATCTGTGCGTAAGGTAGGCACGGGCGGGGTGTGGATTACCATATCCAGCTGCGTTTAGGTTAGTCTCTTGCTGATTAGTCTTCGATCTTTATAAATAGTCATAATAATGTAAAATGTTAAACAATATCAGTAAACGGAGTGCTTTACTTTCAAATATTCCTAAACATTACGTCTCCGTCATCTGGCGTCTCACTTCACTTTGGGGATTGCAAATAGATGTTTTGGCTAAAACATGTAACGTTATGTAAAGTGTTTAGTAAACCTAGATTTATAAATTAATATAAATACTAATTTAAGTTTGGAATTGTCCCTATAGCTGTATAGAGTTATATTTATTTATTTATTTCTAGCAACTGTGATACTCCGTATGGTTCACTTCCACGACAGTCCGTAGTGGCGCAACCGCACCGCGGCCGCATGTACTTACGTATTGTAGTGCCAAATTATTATAAATATAATAGATAAGTATTTCCTACAATAAATTACTGTTAAAAGTGAAACTAATATTATAGTTATAGTTACGTAATAACACACGAATGTCATTCCTTGCTTAACTAAGTCGCTACTTGTACACATTCCTACGTATGGATGCACGGAATAAGTTAGTTGTGAACATTGTTCATGTGAAAAGTTGTACTCTCATATTACTTCAATCATAAGTATAGGTACTTTCCTATTTCATACCAAACTATTAAAAATAATATATACATTCGAATACTGTTAACAATACTTTATCAAAAGACGAATCTTTACTCAAATGACGTTGTCTGTTTCCCAAATTTAAGGTGGTTTGTAAAATGTTGAAGGTTACCGCAACTTTCTTCTCGTTTTCCCACTCCCACATCCCACTAATTTAGTTTGATACATTATCGCGTCCGATTAGCTTAGCTATATCTCTTTCTATTATCCTTACCTAAAAAAAGAGTGACTATGACATCAACAAATATTTAGATTCAGCGTCAAACCACTGACAGTCGCTTGCTTAACCTAATTTGCTACGCCATTTTACAAATCACATTATAACTTCTGACTTCGTTTAAAATCTGCCGTGTAGGTATATAAATAATATAAAACGTTAAATGGTCTATGTTTTTTCATGTTTACGATAGATACGATTAGATATATCTAAATGTTTCTATTGCGCAGTGTACATAGGTATGTACTGAGGTACCTAGGACAGCTAAAAGTTTGCTTTTTATATAATGATATATTAATAACATATTCAGTATTGTAAATAAAGTCAAATTAGTCGTAATTTCTCTGTATTGATGTAAATCTTATAACACGTTATTAATTATATCGTCACCGTAGGTAAGACCACGTATGTTTCTTGTCATTCTCAGTAACTTGCTGTAATGAGTAGGTATTCTAGTTTATTCTGTACAAATTATATTATTAATTATATTATGTTGGTTAAAATGTTTTTTAATTTATCCACTTATACATTTCCCTGACATTTTGTATACACATTCCTGAAACGTTGTAATATTCATTCCGTTTAACCTTTTGCGTCACTCTTACTCAGAAGCTCAATTTAAACAAATTAATTTTAGCATAATATTTATTTTCTTAAAATTAATAACGACAACCTCTTATATATCATACAAATACTAGAATTCAGTGAATCTATCTTATGATCTTATGCTACAGTTTTTAACGAAATAAGATTTTCATAAAATAACACCATAAACTTAAAAAGTATATGAGAGCTGGCAAAAGCAAGGGCATTGAAAATAGATCACAGATACTTTGATGAGTAGGATCTTATAGGCAAAAACTAAATTTGAGACTAAACACCGCCGAGTAAGATATTATATTATACCATTGAAGAAAAGCTTATTTCTATACTTATCTAATTTTATTAAACTCTGTTAGGGTAACAAAATATAATTGAAGATTCTGTCAAACCGAAACAGAAACTTTCATATATTTGACGAATATATTAAAGTTTAAGTATATACATAATTATAGTAGAATGTACGTAAACTACACAAAAGTAAAATATTTTAAGACCAGCTCTTTAAAAATATCCAACTCTTTATGTGAAACATGTGCGTAGTCACTATTAGATTTCTACAGCTTATCCATAGTACACAGAAGCAGCTCCATTTCCTGGTGCACCTCGCGGAGCAGGTCCTTCATCTGCTTGGCCGAGTCCAGGATGTCGATGCTCTGGGTGTAGGGGTTGTATCGCACGCCGAAGTCGCGGGGTATGGTTTGAGCGAATTTGCTAGAAAATTATGTATTGTCAAATATACATTGCAATAAACAGCGATAGCCTATTGATAAAGTCACAGGCACGCACCTCTGACTTGTCAAAGACTATGTGTGTAATAGAAATTAATTGTCACTTGCTTTAACAGTGAAGGATAACATCGTGAGGACACCTGCATATCTGAGATATTATAAACAAATAATAATTAAAAGGTATGTGAAGTCTACCAACACGCACTTGACTGTCGCGGACTGGATTATGGCCTATCATTCTGAAAGGAGTTCAACTGTACTAAACATGGTTACTAACCACAATTTTCTAGTAGGGCTATCGTACAAATATTAGATATTCCTACGGAAAACCAGTAAGTTGAGTCTAAATTGATTGCATTATTGCATTGTGAAGACATGGATTTAACAAAAAATAAAAGGTTAAAACCTTCTTATCACTTGGAGGTTATTAACAACATAATTAATATAACCTTCATATGATTAATGTTATTGAGAAAAACACTTACATCATCTTCTCCTTAGCACTTTCGAAGCTATTCGCGACGAAATACACGGGCTGGTACTCGGTGATGGGATACTTTTGCTGGCCGGTGGTCTCCGGCTCGAATTCGCGCAGCTCCGGTTTGTCGGACAGGCAGTACTGCAGCTCCCCGAACGACGACAGCAGCCCCGCTCCGTAGGCCTTCAGCTTGCCCTCTTGGCGACAGAGCCCGAACTCGACAGTAAACCAGAAGCACTGTTATTCAAAAAATAAACTTTTATTAGAAATATGAATAAGATTTAACTTTACTCAGGCTCAGATTTTGTTTCGACAGTTTCACTCAAATTCAGTTTGTCTATCCTACTGCAGTACAAATACATCAAAATAGTTTTTAAACGACCCTCTAACATAACTTTTTATTAATCTGTGCCTCTAATGATAAATGCTCACTGCTGCACCGCTGCTGAAAAGTGTGTTGCTATTCCTGCGGACTAAGAAAATCGCCTCACATTATGTAAGTCGGCTGGCATCCATACTCTTTTAACGAAACGCATAACTGCTTAACGCTAGAAAACGTGTGGCGATGGTATATACCTCTCTGGTAAACTTAAGGTAGTATGGTTTTAAACCATACCACCTAAAGTTTTTATTAACAACCTGCGACGAATTGAGAACCTCCTTCTTTTATTTTGGTCGTTTAAAAAAATAATCAATGATGACGTATAATTGTGTGAAGTAACATACCGTAGCTAGTTTCTCGATGTAATCGTCGGGTGCGCCCAGCGAGGCGAGGCCGATCTCCTGCGAGAACTGCGCGAAGGCGGGATCGGCGAAGAGCGGCGCGTGGCCCAGCAGCTCGTGGCACACGTCCGGCTCCGGCGTGTACAGCGGCTTCGAGTGGTGTCGGATGTACTGCGTGCTGTGGAACACGCGGAACGCCAGCCCCGCCAGGAAGTCGCGGGACGACAGCAGGCCCGCTACCGGACGCAGCGTGAATCCGGTGCAATCTGGAATTCAAGGAATGTAGAGTATGTAGAGTTTACTCTGATAAGTGTGGTAAGCTGTTTTAAGGTATTACGCTGTAGAGTTTGTATAGTTAACGATAAAGAAAGAGTTATAAACTAAGTAAGTTATATAAGTTATTAACTCTTCGTGGTTGGGTGCACTACTATGGCTCTACAATGTTTTGAGTACCTACCTACAATAAAATGTGAATAACCGACTTGGCGTTATCCGACAGATATGAAAGTGATTATGGTTAAATAGCATTACGTAAGTTTCTTACTTTGAAATTGAAAGTCATATCCTTAAAAATCTTACTGACGTTTATATGTACGTAGGTAATAGGTATATCAGTTACTTAATTCACTTTTATTTTATAATAACTCCAATTCATTCTCTGTAGTAATTAAGTACCTTTCAAGAAGTTAGAAACGTCTTCCAATTGTGGAATATTATCTTCCCTGTAACCACAATTTTCAATCAGAAGCGGAAAAACGTGATTATGCTCCTTGCACGCGTGAGTGGGGTACAACTCTGTGAGCTTCCTGAAAACCGCTCCCCAGGTGGCGATTTCTTCCTTAGTGTAGTCCACGTGTGGCAAGGGTTGGCCGTGCTTGTAGTGGTAGGCGATGTCGGCGAAGTACTTCCTGCGATCTCGATACACGGGGTCCGTGAAGCCGGGGTGGTCGGAGTCCAGCTCGGCGCCGTACGACAGGATCTGGTTCGCGAACCGATCTAAGTCGCGAATACGCCGCGGGAACCATGGCACGGCAGCTGGAAAAAGTTATTGTATCATAAGTATCACTTCTTATATTATAAAATAGGGAGGCAGTCGTAAATAATGTGCTTTAAGGAAAAAATTGATACCTATATAATTATCACAAATGTAAGAGGCTATCGCATAGCCAAGTGATGTTAATTCGATTTATACTAACTACTCTCAATTTGATGAAATGTACACTCACATTTATTGTCCTTGTAATTTCTTGAAATAATATTCAAGTAGCCCACATTATTTTTCAGTTCTTCCAGAGCGGCTCCAAAGTCTCCGCAGCCGTGTTCGCATTCGACCATGAACTCGTAGCCCGGCCGTCTGAGGGAAGACCTGGACTCGATGTGGCTGAGGTTAACTCCGTGCGACGAGAACACGTTCAAGAACTTGGCGAGGGAACCGGCTTGGTCGGGGGTCTCGGGAGAGAACAGCACCCATGTCGACTTGCTGGTGTCGAGACCCTCGCGGATGTAGATCCCCCCTTGCACCAATTTCGGCTGGAAATATATATGCATATATAGAATATTATGCATGAATACCTATTCATGCGTATTTCATAGAAAATATTACATGTTGGTACAACTACGAGAAACATTAGTGTCGACATACGACACACGACATAGACATCTACAAAAAATAGGTAAGTACCGTTTTTAATCAACCGAACGCATAAATGCAATAATTGTCCATGAATTATAACGGAATGTGTAACAAAGGTTACAGACCTACTTTTGCCGGTTTCATCGTATATGCATCGTATATATCAATCTGTATACATTTATGTGAAGGTTTAAATCTGCCTTGCAACTTAATTTTCAAGATAAGTGGTAAATTAATTTTAATTTTCAATGGTAGCGCTGTGCATGACTGGCGGGTGATAAGAGGGTTCGTGAATGATATTGAGGATCAGGTTACGTCTTCAATTGGCGATAACCCGCGGGTCGGCGGCCGCGCGCGACGCGCCGCTAACTCGCGATAACTTGTCGCATCTAGATAACAGCTTTTAAGCAAGCTGGCTGATTTTTTTTATCAATTACTTTATTCTTTCCTTAAGAAGAGAGGGAAAGTACTTGAGTAACTGACTGTAAAACTAATTGAAATATGTGAAACCGGGTTTAAAAGTACGTACGATGTTTTATAAATTTAACTGAGTGCCTACGCTAATATTATTTAAAACGAAAATATTTCATTAAAATATAATGTATCTATGTACCTATATAACTACACACAATACATACGTGTACGAGCACAGGGTACGACGTAAACAAACGAGCTTATCTAATGATATTGCTGTTTAATATTTCGCTACAGTGGCCTTTCAACCCTTCGTATCGAATGATTAATAAACATTAAAATTCCAAATGAAGCATATTATTTGAATCTGCAGTGGTACCACGTATAAGTACACGCGTGCATCTTAAGCTATAATAATAAAGCCTCGTATAGATATAATGTAATTTATCTAAATTGCTTACTGAACTATTGAGTAAATACCACACACTAAATATTGAGTAAATACCAAAAAAAATAATATACATAGGAACACCTATGTCTATTGTTTTCTTTTTTTTAATAATCATCTTTTTGATTGTTTAAATAAAATACCCAAATTACAGTCATACCACACTCGTTAGTGATCTAAATATATATAACTCAAAGGTGACTGACTGACATAGTGATCTATCAACGCGCAGCCCAAACCACTGGACGGATCGGGCTGAAATTTGGCATGCAGGTAGATGTTATGACGTAGGCATCCGCTAAGAAAGGATTTTGATCAATTCTACCCCCAAGGGGATAAAATAGGGGATGAATATATTACTTCGTAACGCGAGCGAAGCCGCGGGCAAAAACTCGTATTTAATTTAACTGCTGATTAATTCAACGAGATTAGCAGGTCGTAATTGCACAGCGCTCGGCGAGGCGAACACTTCAACTAGACCTCACACTTCGCCTAGGTGCGGTCTGGCTGAAATCGTCGCCTGCTATTATTATTCTCCCATACAATGCGTACGAGTAAAACGTGTGATTTCATGTTAAGTCTGATGATTTAAATCCAATATGGATGAACAAGCTGGAAAAATAACTTATAATTATTATGTTTAATAAAAATCCAGCCTTTTTCTTGGAAGTAGAAATTAAGAACGCAGTCGGAATTACCCGCAATAATTAGAAGTGGACCGGTAATAACCTTGCAATTAAATAACTAGGACCGTACCAGGAAAGCTATGTCAGGTTAATTTACTTATTTTCCCGCTATTAAATAAGTGAACGGCATAACGAAACACTTAATTAAATACATAGTAGGTACGTGCACTTCTATTCGTGTTAATAAATTAAGTTGGTCGTTTAACAATATTTGATAAACAATTGCGATTTGCAAACATTTGGTTTGCTTTTGTATTATCTTGTGTCATTTAAGGCGTAACTGAATTCTTTGAATAGATTTATATTATAACTGATGTAAAAATATAAGTATCTTTTTATCTTTGTGGCAAGTAACAGTACTTAGTAAGAATCTTAATACATGTTTAATAGACGTGGCCAAGTTCTAAAAAAGTGTAAATAGCAGAAGATTAATAAATAATAAGATTGTTTCCGTTCCAATTATGAACAGACAATTCGATTTTGTTTATGCGTAAAGATAACTTCTATAAACACACAGAAACGGAACACTTGATAAAAAGTGAGCAATATATGCATCCTGTAGCAGACACGCGTATTTCCTCATTTGCCAACTCACTGCCCTTTTTGCGTTGGAGCAAAAAATCTTGAGTCAAGTCTTTAGATGGAGATACTGTGCTTGAATCAAATACTGACGGTGTTAGTTTTTATGGTAGGTACGGGTTCTGACTAACATTGCAAATATTTAAATCTATAATACCACAAAACAAACCATCAAAGTACTAAGCTGTAGAAGCCCAGTGAAAACTTTTGAGATAACGTTGAAATTACATGTTTTAATATTTATTTAGATTTTTGAAAACTTTATTTTTATTATTAAATTGTTTTCTGATTGTTTTTACATTTTAAAGCGCCAGAGGCTATTATGTACTAGACAATCGTTTAAACATTCTTCGTTTAAATTATAAAATAATCTATAATTGTAATAATATCGAGCTTTCACATTTCATATCATAATAACTCTGACAATTATTGTCAGAGTAATAAGTTTTCTGAGTAGTTTTTTTAAATACATGATAAAACCAAGTACCTTATCATGTCATTGTCACCGAAATGGTCTGGATATTTTGGTTTTAGCATGCTGTAATGATGGCCAGAACGATTAGATTGGATACCTTAATTTATTGATTTAAGTGCAAGCTAACTCATCATTCATCCATTCGCATATCATAACATTCATATTTTAAAATGTTATTTTGTTTATGTTGAGAGTAAGTAGTCACATAAGATACCGACCGATTGCTATGATCCATCTGCAGTTACAAGCTAATAACTGAGACGATATCCCGAAGGGCAATGAATAATAATTAATCATCATCACCAACCTATTACTGTCCTACTGCTGGGCACGTGTCTCCTCTCATAATGAGAAGGATTAGGCCATAGCCCACCGCGCTGGCCAAGTGCGTATTGGTAGACTTCACATACCTTTGAGATTGTTTTTTTATAAATCTCTCAGGTATGCAGGTTTCCTCACGATGTTTTCCTTCACCGCTTAGCAAGTGATAATTAATTTCTAATACGCACATAACTTTGAAAAATCAGAGGTGCGTGCCTAGGATTTGAACCTCGGACCCCTCGATCGTGAGGCCGAGTTTCTTAACCACTAGGCTATCACCGCTTGATTATAATTAATACATTTTCGTAATATTAGTACATTGCTGCCCAGCTGGAGACCACCGATCTCATGAATTAATCGAACTACTAAAGTTGAATAATGTCACTTTATAACAAGAAAACGTCATATACCTACGTCACATAACGAATTCTGCATCTTAAGGTTCTGAAAATTTACTTACAGATTTTATTTTGACTTTGTTTCATTTTGAATCGATTGGTCATAGGGCTTTGGGTAGTTTTTTTATGTTAAAGCACTTGGGGGAAGAGACAAAAAAGTATAGTGCCTACTTAAGATATTCGCGTACTATATTTTAACTAGAGATGCGCCGAATATTCGGTTGGTATTCGGTATTCGGCGTATTCGGCATCTTTTTTGCTATTTATATTCGGCCGAATTATTCGGTTTTGGTGCCGAATATATTCGGTTCGAGTATTTCTATTTTCTTGTGTACAAGACTAAAACACAAAACTTCTTATGTAAGATTTATGTTATATTACAAGTCAAACTCAAATCCTATGAAGAATGTGTTGTATAAAGCTAATAAAATAAAGCGATTAAACTTCAAATCACTATTTATTTTGATACCTCAAGTCAACACATTTATTACTTAATCTATAGTTAGTATAATTAACATTTATTTTAAACCTTAAATCAGTATATATTTTTAAAACTCAAATCAACATTTTAAAGTGTTAATGAACACACATAATTGACAAACTGACAATAAAGAAATGGTTAACCGAATAATTCGGCCGAATATTCGGTTCGGTAAAGGTTAAACCGAATATTATTCGGTATTCGGTTATTCGGTGAAACCACTATTCGGCGCATCTCTAATTTTAACCTTTGATTGATATTCAATTGAATAAATATGTTATTGATATATAGTTCGTGTAATCTGTAGATCCAATTAATCACATTCGCTTATTGCTAGGAAAAATATACTTAGTTCTAATTGACTGATTGATTTTTGAAAACAAAAGCCAAGAAAATTACAAGCTTATTAAGTTGTTTTAAAAATATGGGGTAATATAATAGCCATATAGTGATCGAGTGGACCTTCGCTTCGCTAATTTTTGTAGTCATAAATTAAAAAAAATTGAGTGCATATCCTACCTTATCGGGAGGTGACGAGGACAGTTTACTTTCTGGTTGACTGTTGAGCACTTCCATGTTTTCTGGAATAACTCGAAGAACAAGTAGCACGCGTGGTCTCGAGTGTCGAGAGCAACAAACGCCAGCGGGCCGCGCGCGCGCCGCTTATATGCGAGCGGGTGACGTCGCAGTACACCACTTAGATGTGGTATTTACGTTGCTAATTTTATCTGCTGTTCTTTCAGGTTTAACAAAATCTAGAAACAATTACTACTATTTCTATTCTTTGGACTACTGACAAACATAGGACTATATGACAGACATAAGACTGTCGTTAACGTAATAAATATACACATGAATGTTTTACAGAGTATGTAGCTATAACGGTGGCCGCTATAATAATAAATACTAAAACTAAATAGCCTGAAAATGAATGGGGTTCGCCATGTAAGAAACCGCAATTTATCGGCGTTTTTCTTTTTGTTTATTAATATCATAGCAGCCATAGAAGTAAAATCATTTAACGATGTATTTACTTCTATGGCTACTATGATATCAAATACTAAAAATAAAAAATAATGAAAATAAGTATGGGACCCTCAGTGTGCGGATTCGATACGCACTTGGACAGATATTAACTGTATTAATCTAATGTGTATTAAACGTAAAATAATTATATTTGAAACATGTTCGAATCGTTTCACACCTCACTGCGTGGGTTAATACATACATATGTATCCATGTGTAAACATTTGTCTACAAGAGAGGCGGATCGCAATGTATCGAGTATCGCCCATACACGTTTGACTGTTTTGTATATTTTATAAATCTGAATAAATTATCTCTTATCATTGCTTCGTGTCTTCGATGATCTGTGAATCAACTTTGGAATAATTAAATATTTAAATCGTCTAAATGTTTCGGAGACATTGCCAAATAATAAGATTGAGATTAATAAAGCACTTTGTTAAATTATTAATTATTTGAACTGTGTTAATATTTACTTATGTTACCTATTTTCAGTAACCCCAAATGTGCCCTTAGCGTTTTTATTCGTTAATACATATAGTTTTTGAGAAATTAATAACGCAAGTTCGTTAAGTTTTCAAACAAGTGAAAAATTTTCAATATTTTTTAAAACGCCGCATCAACAAGGTACATGTTTCGTACATGCAGGTGACGCTGCAGATAGGGAAGGCGGATGCAGCGACCCGTCGGCATTACGGCTACCAGTTCTCACTGCACCTACTTTAGCCCTAACATTAGCTTCTTACGTCTACGAAATCGGTTTACGTAAAACTAATTTAAGTGGCAGTAGTGTGTCGACAATCTGATAATGGTATAGAAACTACATATTTGAGGTCGGTCACACATACGAAAAAACTAAGTCAAAACCCCTAGAATGACTCTAGCACGCCAATAAATAAGTGAGATGTTTTCAGAATATAAATCGAAACGATGACTCTTAACACCGACTTATAAATGTGTGTGTGTCCATGATACGATATAATTGTATATTAAACACAATATTATTGAAAATTGCGTATTGATTTTAAAAGAAGCTATATTATGTAACTAAGTTTATGAGCATCGGAAATAATCAAAATACGCGTCACGGGGCTTTTATCGCGCTACAATAATAAGCATGATATAAATGTTGTTATCACGAAATAAGAGTTTGTTATGATAACTTTAGATAACGGCTTTTTAATTAAACATTTCTTAATAGATGACGTTGCTTCGATTCCTTTAGCTGGCCCCAGCAATGTTCGTTTAGGTAAACGTCTTAATAATGTTTATTCATATAGGTTTATATTTATATTTAATTGTAACTTCTTGTACACATATGTTACGCAGTTCCATCACCTCTATTATTCATTAGCTTAAGTTTGCCATCGTACGAGTACATAAAACTTTTGTTAAAGTGTTAAGTAATTTCTTTAGCTTCTTCTCTTATTTTTCTATTCTCTCTTTGAATATATATTTTTTTTATTTTGTATCTGTTTTTTTTTATAATGTTGGTGTAACAGACGAGCATGCAGTCCACCTGATGGCAAGTGGCCACATTATGGACATCTATAATCAACCCCAGATAGGATTAGATATTCCATCCTGAGGTCGGCCTCAGATAGGCCGCTACCCCTGAGGATTAAGCTGGAACGTCTTGTAAAAGTATGTCTCCCTTACCACACCCTTCAAACCAGAACACAGCAGCGCTTTACGCTGCTGTTATGAGGCAGAAATAGGTGTGCGGTGGTGCCGCCGGAGTCAAACCACAAAGGATCCTACCACCTTCAAATTTATATATTAATACTGCGGTGATCCTCAGTTATTTTGTTTGACTTATCAAACCCTAATAAAATAAACTAATCAACTAAATAATTGACACTAAGTATTAAAAAACCTCACAATATTAATTTATTTCTTTAAAAAGTAATAACATCAATTTTGGCAATATTGTAGCCGAATTCTGTCATACACACTTAGCTTATTTATTAAATGTCACTTTTACCAAACAAATATCGTTGCTCGTGAAGTAGGTGCATTATTTACAACAAATTATACTTAAATTGAGACATGGTACAATTAAAGCAAGTGTCTCTGCGGTTAAAGTCTATCAAAAATATACAAAAGATTACAAAAACCATGAAGATGGTGTCAGCTAGCAAGTAAATAACCTACTAATAATACTTATAATAAATTATTTAGATATGTGTAACATATATTCAGCAAAGCATCATCCACCCATTGATACACCACTATATAGCAAAATATCAATGTACCTATCCGACAATTATAGTATGAAAATCTCCTGCGCACCTTGTGAATATTGTGTAGTTAATGAAGTACGAGTACAGAGAGTTTGCATGATGCAAGGTTCACTAAAGCGGAGCGTGAACTGCATGCCGCCCGCCCGTTCGGCTACGGCCCTCGCAAATTCTACGAGTCCTCCCAGTTGGTGAAGGGAGCCGTCGACGCGAAGAAGGTCGAGAAAGGCAAAGAGGCACCACCAGAACCTGCCGCAGAGAAGCCAGCGGAGAGCAAGGAGGACGAGAAGAAGATCAAGAGGCTATATGTAGCGGTCACATCCGACAGAGGTAAGCTTTGATGAGATATTTTATTATTATTATTTTGAAGGGTGTTGCTATTAAATACACTTACACTGCTTCTGTTCGCGACTTAAATATGTAGGATTATGACTGCTAAATAGAGAATAAAACATGACAAGGAACGTAACACCACGTTATAATCATCTTTGGTATCTTAGCATATCGAAATGAAATTTTTGTTTGGAAATTCCACAAAGATGCTGGCTTCACATTGCGTTTTGGTTTGCACGTGTGAAACTCACTGAAGACAGTTCAGACAAATATCACATAAAAAATCGTAGTGGTTAATATCAATACATGGACGTCACCTTTCATGGCATAGATTTATAATAACAATTATGTAAAAATAAAAGGACATCAAACCTTCGGCTGTAGTTACAGTTAATTAATAAAGACTGCAATTACGTTATTAATCTGTGACTGCAGCAAACAGAATCGATACATTCAGAACTTGTCATGTCATTTCAGAAACGCGGCATCTCAAAAAACTCCTACTAAAAATATTTTTTGTAGTTTACATATTATGCTTAAAACCCATAATAATTATATTCATAAAGATTATAACTTTAGTTTCCTAATTTAGGCCTAGTTATTTGTACTTGGCATGTGTGCCCGACGATCGAGAGACTAAGTTGGATTAATATCGGTGGCTAAGACCACGCAAGGCTGGTCACACCTTCTGCATCCTAATGCTTCTGTTTCTCACAAGGACAACGAAAAGACTGCAACGATTCAATACCTGCGTGCGGGTTAGGTACGCGTGCGAGGAGCGTAAACACGCACGACACGAAAAGTGTCCATATAGTCATACTCTTGATAGATATGTTCACTTTTGCTATATAATTGTAATAATGTATCTGTTGACCTCAGCTTATTTTGCATTGATTTGTAACACCGAATAAAAATAGGTCATAACAATAAGAAGATTAATGAGTTTGACAACATCCAGGTTATCGTTGTAGGGATCATGGGCGAGTGATGACCACGATTCGATAATGCTTTGGGGCGCACCACGCAATTCAGATATTTATAAATATATGGAATTGACCTACTTTTTCGTTTTATGTTTTTACTACCGAGCATGTAATTTTTTGTTATATTATGTGGTTGTCAAAAATTAATATATTCGTTTTCGTTCGTCTTCGTTATTGTACTTGTACTTGTAGAGTAGTATTGATATTTTCCTCAAAGTGCGTGTCAATCGGAAACTACAGAAATCCAAGACCAGAAGCAATTTGTTGCTTTTGTTTCATCACCGACTGACCCGCTGCTATCGATGTCATGATTCCACTGGAAATTACGCATTTTGTATAAATTAGTCATGTTATTGCGTTTTTCCCTGTAGGTACTAAAATTTTACATGAGACAAATAATAAAATGTGGTTTTTATATCAATATTTGATATTCGGTAAATGCTAGAAGATCAAGTGATTATGGAGCAGCATTGCGATCGAAGGGAGACCCCTTAGCAAGCCCCCTAGCAAGTTTTCTGTTACCTCTCTAATTAACTGCTGATGTGCGTGACCAAGCTGAATTGAATACCTTAAAATCAAGGCCGTTATTCCCATTTGCTGGTTCTATTTTACACAAAGTCTGCAACGTGCATTCAACCCAGGGTTTGATAGGAGCTCTACCAGACTGATGTCGGTAAGATGCGTTGCTACTCCCGCGACTTAAGTTGGAATGCTTCAAATACCTAAGTGTATGTCACTTACCACATCCTTCAATTCAGATCACAGTAGCGCTTAACATTACAATTATAAGGTGAAAATAGATTCGGTGGTAGGGTCTTTGGAGTGGAACCACACAATTTCTATCATTTCAAAGAGGTATTAAAAATGTTAATTTTGGATACAAAGTATGTATTTCTGGACGTAAGGTAGTAATGAGTTTTCGTCCAGGTCTGTGCGGCGGCGTGCACAGCGGCGTGGCGCGGCGCATCCGGCGCGAGATGACGACGCGCCAAGCGGAGGGGCCCACGCACCGGCTGGTCTGCGTCGGCGACAAGTCCCGAACGCTGCTGCGGCGCACGTACTCACAGAATATGCTCGTCAACGTCAAAGATGTATCCATTTTGTATTATAAAAGTAGAAACGGACATTCAGCCTACCTGACAGTAAGTGGCAACTGTCACCCATGGAGATCCATAATCAACCCCAGATAAGATTAGACTTCTACCAGGGATAGACCATAAATGCATTTTTACCTCTGAGGGCTAAGTTTACACATCTAGAAAAAGCATAAAACTTTTACCACACGCTTCAAAGAATAACACAATAGAGCCTAACACTACTAAAGCAAAAACACGTCCTCCGCAGTCGAACCACATAGGATTCTACTACCTTCACAGTTTCTATCAAGTAATACAATATTATTGTTATATTTTATAGTAGCATTTATCTACGTAGGTCTCACTCTATGAGTGAGAAACATCATACAAAACCTGTAATTTCAGATTACTTTAAAACTACACATTTTTTCAAGATCAAATTAAATGGCTTCAGCGTCGCAACATTTAGATTTTAATAAAATAAGAAGATTGGTATTGGTATTGGTATTGTATTGATATGTATATGCTATAGGCTTTGATTTATTAACATAGGGATAACAATCCCTATGTCAATAAATCAAAGCCTTAGAAGTTTCTATTTATATGAACGAAATTCAAATATTTCAGAATTATCATAAAAACAACGAATCCGACTGCTTGAAATAAATTTTCTCTCACGATTTATAAAATCCAGTGACACATACTTATATTAAAGTCCGTCAAGCCGTTTGGGCTGCAAGGCGTAGTAGTTAAGGCGTGCAAAAGAAAGATACATACATTACACATAAATAACAATTGGAAAACGTTATCCTCCGCAGTAAAACATGTAGGTATATCGCCTGCGGCGGGATAAGCGTTCTAAGCTTAAACTATTTTAGAGACATTCCAGACATGCAAACTCTTATCCAGTCCACTTACTAAGTAAAATATGTAAGTAATGCCTGTCTAGTAAGTATTATCTATCTATATTATTACGCATGCTAGTTTTGAGCTTTTAATTAAAACAACTACCCCGTTATTCTAGCGATACTTCTCATCAGTCATTGTTGTCATTTCGCATACATTTACAATCAGTTATGATAAAGTCCGCTAGGGGCGCTGATTGGAAATGTATGGGCAAATTCGTAAACAAATATAAAAACAGTCATTTTCGTAAAAACGTAAAAACTCATACTAAGGATACCTACTTACGTATATAGAACTTTAATAGATATTGGTAATTTTACAAAAAATAATAAATAACATTTTCTACTTCTTTTAGATCGGGCGCATAGCCCCGGTGTTCGCCGACGCGTCCATCATGGCGGCGGCCATCACAGAGTCCGGGTACGTGTTCGACATCGGCGAAATCTACTACAACAAGTACTTCAGCCCTGTTAAGTACGAACAATCCATCATACCGTTCTTCAACAAGTACAGGATCGAGGTAAGCGTCCATTGCTAACATTCTCACTAGCCTTGTCTTTAAAAGCGTCTTTCAATCTGGAGACATTCCAGTTCATTACGTTAGACGAAAAAATATTGGGTTATCTATTATTCGTATACTTAACTCAAATTTAACGAGAAATCAACTGGGTTAAGTGTGTAAAGTGCCATTTAAATTTTAAATATGTTCACAATATTCGAGCCTTCTATAGTTCATTACGGGGCTTCATTACGGGGCTGCTTCCAAGGCTCTTTATTGACAATGGTGAAACTGCAAATGATTCATGCTACACATTGTTTGTAGGCGGCGCCCAACATGACCGCGTTCGATGATGTAGAGGAGGACCAGCTGGAGAGCTACGCGGAGTGGACGCTGGCGGCGCTGCTGTACTACGCGCTGAAGGAGGGCGCGGCCTCCGAGCAGTCCGCGCGCATGGCCGCCATGGACAACGCCACCAAGAACGCAGCAGAGATGATCAGAAAGCTCACGCTACTGTTCAATAGGACGCGCCAGGCGGTCATCACTAGGGAACTCATCGAGATCATCTCGGGAGCCGCTGCCCTGAAGTAATGTGATGTCTGCTGCACTGTTATCACTAGTAAATGGATCTCAAAAGAATAATAAAGACCCTTAATTAAATGTGCGCAGGTATCTTCAGTTAATCTGTTTGCTATTTTGAATTAATTACTTATTGGCTATGTGATTATCACTAAAACGTTTTTAATATTATCAGGCTGCAAATATATTTTCTCACCTGTAGGAAACTGTATATACCTTCCAAAAAACGTGGACGGATATTCTAAGCTGTAGAACTGTATATATAACAACCAGTAAAAGCGATTGGTTTAGTTAAGTTCAAAAAATATATACTTAAACGTTACATTTAATGTACGCATTACACAGCTTATGTTATAAATTTTATACGATTTATTATTAAATAAATTACATTTGTAGTATTTATCCAGTAGTAGTTAGTATGATGGCGAGCGTCGGTCAGTGGGTCTCCGCCAAGAAGTTGTCGTAGGCCGCCTGGTCCATGAGCGCCCGCAGCTCCTCCGGGCGGGCCAGCTTCACGCGGAACAGCCAGCCCTCGCTGTAGCACGACTTGTTTATGAGAGACGGCGTTGATTCTACTGCATTGTTCTTTTCTGACACCTGAATAACGTATGACATTAAGTACCTACTCAAAATTCTTTCCATACACTTGCATTTAATTTTGCTAACACTTTTAGGCGAAATAATTTAGCTTCTTATTATAAATTACTAAAAAGATAAAATTAACAATACAGGAATTATCGGAAGACAGGCCTTACGATACTCAAGAACTCTACATTTTTTTTAATTAAAAATAGCCCATGTCACTGTCATTTAATTATACAGTATAAAAATGTAAGAACTAATTAAACATTTATGTAACTTATTTACCTATATATGACCCTGTTGGTTTCGGTTGCGAGTATCCAACGAAAAGTTTTTTTTTTCAATTTTAAACGTTTTTTTTGTAATATATCTCTTTGAGATATCTCCAGAATTTCATGAAACATTTTTCCAAGAAGACCCTACTCTGATAACGTTATATGATATGTTGAATACGATTTTTTTCATGTTGTAGTACTGTGATGACATTTCAATATCGCATATTTATTTATTTAGTATTTAGTTAGTTCATAATTATTATTTAGTAATAGTAGTAGTAATTATCATTTATAATTAGTATTTAGTTAGTTCATAATATGTGGTTGTACTATTCTTTTATTATAACTTTGAAATATCGTAGCTTCCATCCATGAACATCTGTAACCAAGCACATAGACTGGGTTCTACCTGAAGTCCATCACAGATGAGTTGCAATTGAGGACTAACAAGGTCGCTTCATAAGTAAATTAGCTGGCATCTGCACTCTTGCGCCGAAACGCAACAACTACTTCACGTTAGTGCGTATGGCGGTAGTACCTACCTCACTGGTCACACAACACTGGTTTCTACGGATTTTTAATGTATTTTTAGTCATGAGTAAACTCCGAATGCACCAGCTCCAAACCTATTTGAAGCTTAGAAGAGTGTGGTAGCAGGGAATCTCCTTTACCACTACCTCTACCTTGGATAAGTACTCGTATATCTCTTGGAGGTATTATACTAGTACTTTCGTGATTGGAAGAGATCTCCAAAGTAGTCCTCAAGTAGGAGAAACTGGGGACACTTGATCCTTACGGGAGACTTGGTACACTTGAGCTTCTGTGAACACAATACGATTTTAGTGTGGCAACATTGGTTGACTATGATACGTTATAACTTTCTAAACTTGGTACTCTTGTCCAATTTGATATTTAAGCAAATGGCGGATGATTGTGTGTTTCGTGTCGCAGGAAAATATTTTTCGTAAGTTTTCATTTTGATTAAATAATTGGTAAGTAAACTTATTTTGGGTAAGTAACACTTTTAAACTATTCATTATCTATGTTTTTAAACGTCTGTTTCATAGAATAGTGTTAATAGTAGTCGATTTTTTTACAATATCTTTTTATAACCACAGTATAGCTAGGGTACACTTGGTACACTTTCTTATGGGAGATCCCCCCGCATCAAGCATCCACTAATGTTTATTTTTGAATAATTTCAGGGTTCAATATGCCTAGAGTATATAAAACAATAGAAGGTACAAGCAAAAAAATATCAACCATAAGATTCTGTGATAATAGGAACATTAAGTAATGTTAGCTGAAAACATTTACTCGTATGTGTGATTTATCAAAACAGTGGATATGTTGTTGTTGTTGTTTCTACTTTATCTACTAAGCAAATAAATCAATGATAAATCAATTTTAACATATTTTTTTTTCATTTTGGTATCATATGAAAATATAGGAGACTTATTTCCCTCAGGATCAAGTGTTCCAGAGGGAGGGGATCAAGTCAGACATATATATGGGACACATGGTATCATTCCCTATGCAAAGTTTTCGTGGGCTGGTTAAAAAATTTATATACCAATATCATTAGCTTTTATACTTAGTATAGCCAATGAAATTCCACGTATTTCAGTACCAATATATCTAAAATCGGATCAATATTTACCAAATAGTGGTCAAAAACCAAAAGGGGGGATCAAGTGTCCCCAGTTTCCCATATAGCAACGCGTCTGTGGCCAACTTAAATAAAAAAAATACGCACCGTGCCTGAAACGGGCGAGTACACCTCACTGGCCGCCTTGACGCTCTCGAGCGCGCCGCACTCCGCGCCCACCTCGAGCTCTTTCCCCACGTCCGGCAGCTGCGCGAACACCACTTCACCCAGAGCATCCTGCAACATGCAACATTATCATTAGAGTTATGGCAAATTCCAGCAACTCGATATGAGACATTATTGTCTCAACATTGCTCATACCTGAGATTGTCGCACGACCGACTTTAAGAATATATGGACGGTTGTCATAAGTGTCAGAGGTAAAGATTATCTGACCACGTTTCACGTTTTCAGTTCATTTCCACCTTAGCTAGAAGGCTCATAAACGCTGCTGTAGCATGGGGTTTTATATCACCAATTAATATCACTGTGTCTTGAATTTGAAGTTTAAAAAAAATTCGCAATATCAGTCTAATGGAAACTTAGATAATTACATAAATATATCATACATACATAATGGTAACCAACGCTTTTAGCGTAGCTAAACCTAAATAGTATTGTGCCGTGTGCCTGTAGTGTCGTATATTTGAAGCCGTCAAATAGATACAAAAATTTCATACAAAACAATGAGTAACAGCTCCCAAAGGTTGCGTGCGAGTTCTATTACAAAGTTCTCAATAGTGTGTAAAGTCTGTTATTTTGCGCATGGCATGTGCGGTGGACTCTGGCCTAAACCCCCCGTGTGAAAGCAGATTCTTGCCCAGCAAATGTACGGTAATGGGTTGACGACAACACTAATGCCTGACCTGTGCGTAGTTGGATATGCCGACCGTGCCGACACCGCCGTCCACTGATACCCATTCGTGCTTCTTTGTGTAATACCGAACTGAAATTAAAATATATAATATATGAATATTTAATTTATATTTGGTTTAACCCAATATGTTATAAATGTACATTTAAAACATATACCTCATTATTAAATCGCAGATCGTGGATACGAAGAATTGAAAATCACTTATACCGCGGAAAGCAATCTTTCCAAAGAGTAACCTCAAACAATAGAAAACTCGCTCAGCAATGTTTCGCAAAAGCTCAATGTTTCGCTATTTGAGTAATTAGGTACTAACTGAGTAATTAGAAACTTTGTTAGTAATACTAATAACTAACCAAATATCAAAGATGAATAATTAGTAAAACACACTTATTAAAACTTTCCACTGAAAAAGGCTCACGTGTAGTCTGCGTGCAATTATTATAGTAGGTATAGTTAAGTATTATGAAAAAAATATATCTCATCTAATCATAATAACAATTACCATCAATAATGACCACTTACAGTATAATTACGCAAGACTGCCCCTATCGCATCGCCTAATGTAAATAAGCATTCGTCCAAGATTCGTTGCCTATATCTGGTTCAATGCTACCGTGTCAATGTACCTACTTAAATATTTGATATAATAATTGGTTGGTATGTATTTTAATAGGATCTTTAATACTTAAAGTCCGTAATGTCATAAAGATTTTCAGACTGATGATGTTTGACGTGTTTATCGTAGAATATTTTGGATAGTAGATTTTATCTATCGTTTTATATTAAGTATATTATTCTCCTTAAATTACAACAAAGTTTATATCCGGGACACGCAGTATTACTGATTTCCATGCGAACGACGCCAAAAACTGAAGCTAGTTAGTCACATAACGAAAACGTGACCCCTATCTACGAAACAATATACAGTCAGGCGAGAGGTTGACAAATTTATATCAAATACCTATTTCACGGTCCGATAAATTGTAGTGTACCCATTTCCATTAATTCATTTTTGAACACGCAAGTACTTATATATTTGTACCAGAGATTTTAAAGGGTAAATGGAACTATTTGCACGAAAATCTGACTACGTGTAAATACGATGTTATTATAATAATATTAAGATCTTGTTCTGGCACTCTGATATTATAAAAGGCCTGTTGGAAGTTATTGGGTCATTAGTGTGTTCAAATCTCAATTGCTTTATGGAAAGTTAAAAAGCTTTTCAACTATTTCATTTTACTTTTCAGGTCCACGTGTAAATTTCTCAATAAAAGTTCGCATAGCAATTTACCTACATATATTTATAAAGAAATATTGGTATAAACAATTACATACATACTCAAAAAAACTTATGAGCACCTATTATGTTGTTAATAGTGGCAGTGATAGCCTAAAGGTTGATACTCGGCCTCTCGATGGAGGGTCCGAGGTGCAAGTCCCAGGCACGCACCTCTGAATTTTTAAAGTTATGCGCATATTAAAAAATTAATTATCATTTGTTTTTACTGTGAAAGAAAACATCGCGAGGAGACCTGCATGCCCGAGAGATCTTTATAAAAATATTTCAAAGGTATTTGAAGTCTACCAATACGCACTTGGCCAGCGCTGTGGACTATGACATAATCTTTCTCACTCTGAGAGGGAGACCCGTGCCCAGTTATTAATTATCTATGTAGTATATTACGTATACGTGTATGTAACTTTATTAATGCTACTCATAAGCTGCAAAGTAATAAAATTTATGAGGTTAGGTTCTATACACTCGCATTAGCATTTTTAACCTGACTTTGCCTAATATTATCTATCTATTCTCCCATTTTTAATTAAGTAGTCCAAAGGTGGTGGTAATTTTACTACATCCATTATGATTTCCAAACTGTGTTTGAATATAGTCTATATGTAGTATGTAGTATGTATGTGTAACAGTATGTATAACGAATTTCAAAAAGGATTACCTAAGGTCGATCACATAGATACGTTTTCTTCTGAGAACTGAGGCAAAAATACGTGTGGAAATTAGAGAAATGATAACGCTCTTGTCACAGTACTATTGGGAGGTGGATCCATGTGTTAAAAAGAAATGTACGTTTGAATATTTAGTTGTAGCAGCCATGTTTTCAGAAATAATTTATGTGGACCATTGTTGTAGGACTATCGCCATGTACGCGAAGCGACTGTTGCAAGCAATTTCAAAACGAGTCGGTTAGTAATTATGTGTTTTTTAATTAAATGGTAAATATTGGAATAGGGTTTCTGTGCGCTTGTGACATCAGATAAATAGAAGCAAAAGGTCTCACGTTTGCCGTCGGTGGTGTAGAGGGCGCGGCCGCAGCGGCGCGTCGCCACGCAGCTCCGCGTGCTCCGCGACAAGACCCGCAATAGTGCGCTCACTACCATCGTTACGTTTTACCTGGCTGAAAATTTAAATATCACATCAAGAATTAATGCTTACAATTTTAAAAATCGTTCCTAAGGGATTTATGAAGGTAATTTATAAATCCCTTCTTGTTACATAATTAAGAAGCTATACAATTTCACGAAGAACTTTAAAAATAATGATTTGGAAATCTTTAAAATGTAATACATTCTATGAACTGATTTAAGAATTTAAAAAAATCGCTCCTTCGCATTACGAACATTAGTACAATAATTTCTGTATAAAATTGGTATGCTCTACGACTATTGAGCTATAAAAGTTTCATCGAGAGAACAACGGCAAGCAGGTTCAGAAATATCTCGCAATGCATGTACTGGTACTTCCCTATGTGACTGGAGACTCTACCTATGTTGCTACGCCGTTAAATATGCGACTTAACTGCTTAAATGTTAAGAGAATTTTGCCTTATTAATTTCTATAAATTTAACAAACCTAAATAAGGTTTCTTCCTTGACCTGGCCCAAATACTTAGATCAAAAGATCATGTACGTACTCGATTGTTTGTAGATAACGTCAAAAACACTGGAGATACTAATTATTATAATTAAAATCACTAAAATTATTTACAAGAATTATATTACCAGTTAATAAAGTTTGATAAATCAATTAATCATAGTGCTGAATCTTTCATTAGACTAATTAATCTTTAATTCTAGATCTAATTGAATGAATTATAAGTATTAACTTGGAAAGATAAGTTATCTTACCTAATAGTGGGGAGAGGCGTGCAGCGCGCGCGCGAGCCCGTGTCTGAACTGGGATTGCGCCAGTATATTCTTACAAGACATATGTTATTGTAATCTTTGCTTCGCGCACTGCCCTCGCGAGTCGCACTTTTCGCCAGCCTTGTGTGCTGTACCTACTCACTCCAAGCAATAGATAGAACGAATGCCCAATTTATACCTAGCTATAGATATTACAAAAAACGAAGTGATTTGCGCTGCCGTTGAGAGGTTCTAACGACAAAACAATCGGCAAAGTTGTAAAGTTAGTTTCTTATAAAACTCTAATTATTGGATATACGTAGGTAATAGAGTGGGTAAAGACCATGCAGCCTGTGAACCCACGTGATATAAAACAACTGACTCCTTATAAACAAATCAGAGCTGACATAGTACACAGAAGCTTTGCTACTTTGGAAGCCTATTATAGAATACCTATAGGATAATTGCATCTGTCTTAGGCACACTACACCAGATTACCTTGGGATGGCCAACGTTGCAGTTCTAAGAGACTGTGGCTGTTTGTCCACTGCACCGTCATCGAGCCGATACCGAGAACGAGATTATTTCGGGCAGTTTTTAATTATGTCGTGACGGCGATAGTTTGTCCACTGCGACCGATATCGGCGGTTTATTTTGTTCCAGCTGTCACTCGTGTGACGGCTGTGTATGGACAAGTTCTAATGTGTATGCCGGCACATCGGCCCGTCAAAAACTCGGTGCCGATTTAGCGGTCACGCCGATCTATTCGGAATATCGGCTGCCGGGATGACGGTGCTCGGGTGACGGACGTTCGGTGGACAAGCTGCTATAGTAAATGTATGTACGCTACTTCGGCGCCGTCATTAATTATTTATCGGTATCGGCTCGGTATCGGTGGTTGGTGGACAAACAGCGTAAGAGCGTTTTCAGATTATCCGATCCGATATCGGTGTCGGACGACGATAGCCGACATCCGATAGCCGACACCATGTGCTATTTTCACATATTTCCGACAAAATCGTTCCGATACGGCCATTTGCTCGATAGCTTAGTGCGGACAGGTCATCATGGCAGACTATAATAGAAAACTTTAATTGCTGTATCTCTTATATTTGAGACGCAAAAAAAGATCTGTTCACAGACAGTATTGGATACATCCTATTGTGGAAGCTAGATATTCAGAGGGAGCATTTTACACTCTTTTTAGCAAGCTACAACACGCACATAGAAAGTTTTTTAATTACTTTCGTATGAGTGAATCCACATTCAATTATTTGCTAATTCATCTCACAAACAGTATCAAGAAACAAGACACACATTTTCGAATGGCCGCCGCGCATCGGGCTCTACGCACACAGAGACAATTTAGATACACGTAGAGCACACATACAAACATTATCGCCCGACGGCTCACGGGCGTCCGATGGTGTCGCCAGCATATCGCTGTCGGCTCCGATATCCGATATCGGAACGGACAATGTGAAAGGCAGGTACATGTTTCATACATTTTACTTACCCCGATATCGTATCGGCGTCCGATACCGATATCGGATCGGATAATGTGAAAACGCTCTAAGAGCGTTTTCACATTATCATTATGTGAAATTTCACATTATGTGAAAATAGCACATGGTGTCGGCTATCGGATGTCGGCTATCGTCGTCCGACACCGATATCGGATCGGATAATCTGAAAACGCTCTAAGTCGGGCTTTACAGTTATTCCGTTATGTCGGGATAACAGGAGTTATTGGATAGAAAAATGGTAAGTATCATATAACAAAATACAGATTGCTTAAAATGGATATTTGAAAAGGGAAGTAATGTTGTCTTTGTCACTCTTACAATTTAGAGAAACCCAACGACACTTCATTTGTTAAAATCTGTCAAGCCGTTTGAGCTGCAGGGAGAGCCAAAGAATGAGGTAGATCTACGTACATACATACGCTCGAAAGCATTACGCTCTACAAAATAAAAAAAAAATTTACACTGGCGATTCTTTCTCATGTTGCTGCCACACGCAATATAACAAATATAACAAAATAAAACGAATATATAAACTGCCAGGAATCTACCTCTGATATTTGTAATCTACATTTAAAGTTGCCAAAACCTTATGTGGTTCGACCCCGGTAGCACCAGCGCTATACCTATTTGCCTAATAACAGCAATGTGAGGGAGACATACTTTTCCGAAGCTAGCTTAGTCCTCCGGGAAAACGGCGCATCCGCAGGTAAGCATCTAATCCATCAGGTGTCAACGGGAGGCAGTAATAATTTATTATCAGAACTACATGCTCGTCTGCTTCTCCTATATTATAAAAATAATGTGGTTGGCCGGAGATCGTATCCAGCCCACTTCAGGTGTTAAACCTGTACGGCGAGCTGTCCGCCAAAGAGTATAGTGAGCTGGTGTCCGCCACGCGGGTTATGTGATAACATCACGCTGATAACGCTTTGCTGGGGGTCTGCGTACTATATTACCTACTGCTTACAATAATAACATTGTGTATTAATGATATACGAGTTGTCGTAGTCATCGATAAGAATTTCTTATGACGACATGAAGATTATTGCATGATGCACTAAGCTGATGTGAATTGTGACTTAGTATTTAAATCGGTTATGCTGGATGATTTTTTTGCGGCGAAAGGAAGAACGGAAGAGGGCGGGATAAGTCTGAAATTATGAGGAATAGCGAAAAGGCTGATATGAGTAACGAAGCCGATTTTAAGGAAAAATTAAAACATTCATTTGATATGCAAATATCTATTTCCTTTGCTGGGAATTCAACGAGTTCATTTGAAGAAACATTTTATTAATCCTCCATGGGAAAGTGTCGCTTATAAGGTATCCTGAGAAGAAATGAGAAAAGAAAAAAGGCCCCTTTCAAAGACAATACATTTTTTACAAATATTAGAACGAAGATAGCTTACGTTCTTAATACAGTCTAGCATCTCTTTGCCACCGACTTCGTTTATAAATTTATTGGGTTTTCGAATTAACATTTTACCTTTTTTCTTGCTATTGAATCGATAGTCATCGAACTCAAATAGGTATGTTTGGAGGAAAACCGGGATATCATCTGCGAGGCTAGCTGACTGGGAAGTAGTCGTGTTCCGATTGTCTCAGTTCAGGGCTTGTATACCTATATAGGAAGTAGGTACCTATATAGTGTGTGTAGTAGCCTATATATGTTACTATACTCTTAGTGTTGTAGTGTAAGTATGTATACTACGAGTGGACCCAGTTAAGAATCTTCATTATAAATCACGCTATTTAGAATGTGACGACATCTTTTGACGATTGGTGGAAGTGCCACAAGTAGTAGTTGTTTAAGGTAATATTTACTTAGATTTGCCTTTATTAGTTTTATTCATCGATTTATGTATTATATATCTATTTATAGTATGTTGAGGAGAAAAAAAGGAAAGTGAAAGACTGGTTTTATTTTTTACAATAATTATTGTATTACAACACGAAAAATAACATTGGTATACTTATTCATATACACGACGTTTATATGTGAAATAGATATTATTTCAATTACTAAAATAATAATGTAGGTATTCATACCTACTTACATACATTTGTAAAAAAATATTTAATATGCCTTGTGGCCATATTACAAAAATGACTTAATGTTATGCGATATTGCGATAGCTTATCATAAATGAAAATGATACATTCATATTAAGTAGGTATACAGTGGAAACTCGACTAATAAGACAAATTGTTGCCATAAGACATTCGGATAGTCTTCAGAAAATCAATTTTGGATTAATATATCCATTAATCCAATTATTTACTGTAGAGAAATATTTTTTAATTATTATTAATCGAGTCTTTACTGTATACTATATTAGAGTAGGTACATTTAAGTTTCATATCTTAAGTAAATAGAAAAGATAAAATAACATTTTATCGAATTACAAAATAATTACTCGCCAACAATGAGTATCAAGTATGAGAGTTCGAGTATGTTTTAATATTGCTAATTGTATTAGATGATCGTTTGCGTGTCGCGCAAGTAGCAACGGGCGCTGTGGATGGTGAGGCGTGGGGCAGCGTGGGGCAGTGTGGAGCAGCGTGGGGCAGTGTGGGGCAGCGTGGGACAGCGCGGCGGCGCTAGCGCAGGTAGCAGGGCAGCACCTGCGCGGTGCTGAAGATGGCGCTGAGCGCGCACGCGGCCGCCAGCGCGCCGCCCACCGCGCCCACCGCTATCACCTCCCAGCACACCATCCTCATCCATCCCGGGGGAGACGCGCTGGAACAGCAAGATATCCTTTAGCCGCTTGATAATTACCGACACCTGGGTGCCGTGGATGCAAATTAACATCCGAAGCCAGGACAATTGACAATTTAAATTTTGAATCTATACTTGACCGAAGATCGAAGTTGGTATTTTTACGGTGTCTATATAATCACTGCGCTACAAACTTGTAAAGCATATCCCTGACGTAAACCAAAATTTATTTTAAAAAGGATTTATGAACATGTAACACAATGTTATTAAAAAAAATCAATTAGTGAAATTTGAATAAGGTTCCTGGTTTATTTAAAAAAAATACATACATGGGTGCCTGTCCTTCAGTTGATGCAGAATTGACCAGGCTAAGGTAGCAGTAGGACGGCAGCACGAAGGTGAGAAGCGCGATGGTGGAGCCGCCCACCAGCGACAGGATCGTGTAGAAGCGCGGAATACTCTCCCCGATGAACAGGATGGCCAGCATTATGGACAAGCGGACCAGGGTCCTGTGTCCCAGCGATTCTAAACAAATATTACGAAACGTCGTGTCTTTCAATTTTATTGCTTTTTTCATCTTCTTATAATACATAATTTACAACACCTTTATAGGAATTCTGGTCAACTTTGCTACGTATCATTATTTGTGCTACAATTAAATAAATGGTAATACGAGTATTATGAAAACTATAACTTATCATAGTTACTTCAAGGTCAAAAACCTCTTTTTTTAAGACCGTTATTTTTTTTTAAAGTTATTTAGTATTGCAATTGCAATAATTGCGTGTTAGAGGTTCATGTCTACAACAAGTTGCCTTTGGGAGTCATTAACAAAACCTACCTCTCGGAGTGTTATACATCTCCTCCACCTCCTGGCACACGGGGTTGACGGTGATGATGAAAGCGGCGACGAGGTGGGCGGCCATGAAGATGTTGCCGACGAGCGTGAGCGGCGTGGCCGACAGCGACAGCGCGACGTTCGAGCCCACCGACTCTCCGTACACCGCGTAGCCGCCGATCGCGATGGGCAAGTACATCGCCAGGGTTGCTGGGAACCGGGCATGAGATTATTCAAATTCAAATCTCATTTATTCAAAATTGATCCATATAGAATAATTTTTGAAAGTCAACAAACCACCACCGCTTCGGAAGGTGTTTCGCTATGGAGAAGAAGTGGCGCAAGAAACTCCTGTTAGTGCTAGTTAGTGAGGAGGTTCATCGAAATCCTCTATGGAAAATATAAAGTAACAGTTTGTAGGTGCAAGGATAAATACAAATAGTGTATTCATTGGATCTTGAAGCTTTCAAGGTGTATTGTCGTTACTAACTGATATATAATACATAGACATAGATAGGACATCAACTGTGCAACTTTAGAAACTTTTTTTTTTAATTATAGTTAGATATTCCATGTATGTGTACATAACAATATATGTTATGAAACACCTCAACTATCGATGTTCTCATACATTCTTAAATTATGAGGATTCATGTTTATATCATCATCTCATGCCTCTTGAGTGTAGACGCAATGTAATTGATATGGCCTTTTTGCATGATATTTGTAATGGGTACATAGACTGTCAAGCTTTGCTATCAAAATTTTTGAGTTTTAATGTTCCAAAAAAGCGTACAAGGCACGCGGGAAAATCTTTATTCGCTGTCGCTCAGACCAAAAGTAATTATGCACAAAATTCACTCGTCATTAGATTACAAAAAAATTATAATAAAAGATTTAACACAATAGACATTTTCAATACAAGTAAAAATAGTTTTAAAAAAGAGGTACATAAAGTCCTTAATAATCTCCATATTAGTGACTAAGTAAACGTAAAATTGAAATATTATTAGTAGGTATATAAATTATAATTAACATCTTTAGTATGTAGATTATTATACATATGTGTGTGTTTATCTTTAAAATTAATTATATATTTATAGTATTTATACCTGTATTTATATATATTAATACCTACCTATTTATAAAACTTACTTATTCGTGCTGTTATGTTTAAAAAATTGTAAATCCGTAATTGGCTGTAGGAAATACTATATAAGAAATGTATTTGTATGATTTTAAGAGCTGTGGATTTTGTAATAATTAAATAATTAAATAAATAAATAAATAAATAAACAATTTTTTATACAAGATAGGAAAAACATTACGCCTAATTTAGACTAATAAATATACTACAGTATCTAAAATATTTAAACACTTGAAATAAAATGAATGGTATTCTTACCGAGGAAGCTGTACTGGAGACTGTTGGTGAACTGCGTGCGGTCAGCCATGTCGTTCTGGATTGTGGGAAAGGAGGCGGCGCCGCCGAACGCGAACATGATGATGCCCACCGCCAGGAAGAAGTCCGCGAAGCCGTGTATGCCCCAGCGGAACACGAAGGGCCGGATCTCGCTCATCATCTCGATAAAGTACATCACACACGCCACCACCGCAGAGAAGAATGCGATGATGCCAAGGTATCTGCAGAACGATGTTTACTCCGATAAGCTAGTGATATTAAGTAACAGAATAAGTACCTTAATGTTAGCCTGAATTGCGTACTAAGGAGTCTTTATCTTCTTCTTTACATCATGCATTTAAAAAAATGACTTCTCTTTCATATGAATACCTCATATATTTGCATATATTTTTTTGTGTATCGACGGTTAAATCATTTCAATTTTTCAACTTTTAAAATATGTGTATATATTAAAAATTATATAAAAACATCGAACCAACCACCAACCAATTCTCCTTGGTAAATGGGTTCAAAATACTGACGAGAAATCCTTAGGTGTGCCGAAGAGCAGCAAGGGCGTCATGGCGCCGGCCACGATCAGTGTCCAGATGCAGATGGTGAAGGTGGGGACCAGGGTCGAGAACAGCTGCTCCACGATCTGCGCCGCCAGCAGCAGGTACACCACGGCGATCCCGAACTGGGTTACTACCAGCGCCATGGATACCACCGCGCTGAAGTAAAAACGAGTGGGGAAGCTTATTTAAAAAAGCTATTAGAATATTAAAAACAAAAATGCAAACAATAAATTATTTTACTTTTCGGTGTTTATATAGGTATCTCTAGGTTTCACCAGCGTTTAAAGAAAACCTAACTATAATTAAAAATGCGAATGTATTCATTAATTTAATAACCACCTTTCCTTCATTATCTCGGTTGAAACCATAAACTTAGAATTTCGCGTAGAAACTTGTAAAATTTCTTTTCGGGTTTATGTTTAACTACAGACGTTACTTCATTTTATTAAGTACACTTAATAAATTACTTACTTACCTGTCTTTATCAGAATTGCAAATAAAGTTTATCTTAAATAAATAGAACGAGAGAAATATTTATGATAAGAAAATCCATATTATAAAAATTAAGACTAGCTATTATACAAAATTCTACCAATAAAAACATGATAGTATATATTTCAAAATCTACAAAGTTACATTGACATTCACCTCCAGGTCTTGCCAAGAGCATTTTCCGCGATGATGGCGTAGGGGTTCCTCTTGACAGTCCTCAGGTCGGGCTGGCGCGCCTCTATCATCGTCCAGCAGTCGCCGAGTCGCTTGCCGCTGAACGCCGCCATCAAACATGTCAGAATTATGAGAGGAACTCCAACCCACCCTGCAAACAAGTATATTTATCCATATTTAAATCTTTTCCGCGCTAAGTAGGACCTTCTTACTATCCCTAAACTGTCATACGATATGGACTGGCTTTCCTGTATCAAACTGTTTTTTTTATTATATTTTAATATCTGATAAAAGAATAAAATTACCAAACATATTTTAAGAACTTTATTTACCTATGTATCGAAAAATCTAAAACTAGATGTACTTAGATGTACCCAAGATGTTGACCTTGTCTATAATAAATAATATCTAACGTGTTCATGAATATCTTTAAAAGTCAGTGGAAAAAATCCTGGCAAAAAAACGTGTGCCCCTCAAGGGAACCTCTAGTGTGAACGAACCCTAAATTTATGGCGCCTAATAATTAAAACTACATTTGCATAATTAACTTAGTGGCGAAAGTGCTTAATTAGATTGTAACCTTAAAATTCGTAAATAATAGAACTAATTACCTAATTAGTAAATATGACCAAATAATATATCTCGCGCATGTGCTTATATCATAAAATCAAATTTAATATACAATGCCCAGAATGTTCGGAAACTAAACTTAGTAGGTACCTAACCGCCTACACGACTTATTTTTATATGAGTACCTTAGTAACGTTATTTTACATTCGGCTCTAATAATCTATTGAAAAAGCTTAAGAACTGTAGACATAAACAATCAGTGGTAAAATTTGGAAACTTTTGTCAAGTTGATAGAGAGGAACCATTACCATAGCCGAGCGGTCAAACTGGTTCCCGACGTGCTCGTCCCCACTCACACTAATGTAGAGTTACGAGAGTAGATACACCTCAGACGTAAAGTATCTATTGGTAGGTCTTTGGAAATAAACAACACATTAATTTTAAACGCATTACGAAACACATTCCCATGGTCCAAGGGCACAGCTATAACGTTTAGGTATTTTATGAGATAATTATTATGTAGGCGATAAGTTGATAAGTGCTAAAGCTTTTTCTTCGGAACACGGAAATACTGCTGTTTTTATATACTTAAGTTATAGATCCAACACAATAATTTTAGTGCAATATTTTATAACTGATCTTAAATTATATTTTTGAATGTATCGTATATCTTGTATTTTCATATCTCTCTCTTCTCCTTAGAAAAACATATTAGATTGTGGCTGTGATTTTTAAGAGAGGTCGCGCTGCAGCCAGGTTAACAAAATGATTCCATTCTGTTAAGTAATCGATTCTGGAGAATATGAAAAATTAAAAATCTTTACCTTGTAGTACACATGTATCTCACAAGTAAAAACTTGTTCATTAATCACATCTTAGGTATAATAATACTTATTTTTAAACATTTGATTTAGAATTTTACTTCGTAATTTTAGAATAATTAGTATCGTATATATTCGCTCAATAGCATTCCCAGCGCTCAAAGCAAAAAAAAATCGCATTTGCTGTATATGATATACTTAGCAAAAATATTCGCTTCGCCATTTCATTAACATACAGAATTCATTTATAGTGAATTAACGAACACGAAACCAGTATTAATCTCCATGAATGTCTTAAAATCGGATTATGGGATTATCTATAAATAATCAGAATCACAAAAATATCATATAGCTATTTAGTGAATAATACATTACTGGTTCTACCTATTAAGTCTACATAACAGGTGGAACCAGTATTCTTTTCTGTTGCGAGAGCTGGAAATTTTAGACTTCGACTTTGTGATATTATAATTTTGTACCGATCTAGAAGGCGGCATTCGTGATGGAAAACCCTAAGGAAATGGTTCGGCTGTAGCACCACATCACTCTTCAAAGCTGCAACCTCGAAAATAAGGGCAACCCTGATGTCTTCCAACCTCTCATAGGAATATAATAAGAAGAGGAAGTACCTACTAAGTTTATTATTAAAAAAAACGTCTGTAATTGCCGTCAATAAATAAATTATTAGTAATAGGTATACTTGGTAATGAATGCGAAAAATAATATTCCTAATACATCCGGTCGTAGCTAGATTTTTATAGATTGGTTCTCACGAAGAACAACCTGAATTAAATAATGCGCAAAACGTCATATACCTAGATAGATGTCGTGAATGAGGATTATCATACAAATACTTTAGCACCATATCATAAATAGTTCTATAAATTGATATAGATATGGCGCTGCTACAGCAGTGAAGGATAATTGAATATTTAGAGATGTTTTAAGATAAATTGTATTTAATGTGATTACAAGATTATGCTGCAATCGGTTAATGGTTATCCATCCAGACCTTCCCTGAAACTAGAATAAGCGCTAGAAGACTTCTAGAATGATCGAACGTATCGATCTTCGTATTAACTGTCAGAAATACGGTTACCGGTCTTAACGAGGGCTCGTGGCAGCGCCAGCACGCCCGCGCCGGCCATCTCCCCGGCGATGAGGAAGGCGGCCTGCTTCATGGACAGCCCGGAGCTCTCATTCTTGTTACCACCTTCGCCTCCTTCTAATTCCTGCAAGACAACACGACCAGATTATACACTGTATAATTAAGTATGTTTAGTTCTAATCTCGGATTAAAATAATGTCTACAATAAAAACTTGTTTTATAAGACTGTCCTTGGAGGTGGCGATGATCCCTTGTCAGCGCTACGGAAACCGAGTTTTAAATGCTAATTACAAAGAAATCAAACCATTTCATTTTAATACCTAGGTAATAATGATCACTCATGGTCACTCATATCCATTCCATAAATAAGCAACATCTTCTAGATTCTTTATTGTTGTTTCTGAGTCTGGCTGCTGAATAACTGACTGATACTTTCACAATTTTAGGTCAGTTTAATAACTTTAAACAAAGGATGTCCCTATGTACGAGTATTCTTGCAATCCGTTAATGACAATCAATATCCAGAGATAGGAGGGAATCGCATCCTGTTCTAATACAATTCACAGTTTACCTACCATAACATTATTCCCATGTTTTGACTAGTGCACAGTTACCTATATTTCGGATGTCAATTCTTATTCATTTCGTTTTTACGCCACGAGTGACCTATTGACATCGGTTTAGTATGAAATTCTCACACGTGTATATCATACATTTCATTTTCAGACTACATCTGATAGTGATATGAGTCATATGAGCATTGATAGATAGATAGTGGTTAAGAAACTCGGCTTCTTGATCGTGTTAGAAATTAATTATCACTTGCTTAAACGGTGACTGCTTGCGTACTAAAAATAATTTCAAAGGTATGTGAAGTCTACCAGTACGTATGAGACCCGTGCCCAGCAGTGGGACAGTAATGGGTTGATCATGATAATGATTAATTGTATCTGCCTAAGGGAGGTTTTTAAACTCAAAGGATCTATTATGATATGTGATAGATGCGTTAAGCTTGCAGACTGTTTTCAAATTGACGAAGTACTTATCTGAGTAGGTAGGTACTACATAAAAAATATGATTTTATATTTTTTAAATAAATCTTCGGTCTCACGGAATAGTTACCTACCTGATATTCAACAGATTGTTATTCAATTTTGATCAGGCACGCAAATATTTTTGAAAAACGTTTTATTTCCTGCTAGACATAGATACCTGGATTACGAGTTACGACCTTATCGGGAAGAAGACGCCAGCCTGGTCATTTAAGCTTTCGATAACAATTTAAGACGCAAAAATCGTAATGTACCTAACTACCTATTATAATAAAACACGTTAAAATACTTTTTACATAATATTTAAAAGAGTAATCAAATTAAACGTTTTATATCTTATGGACTGATAAAAATAATCAGAATACTTACTTCATCGTTCTAATATAATAAGCAAACTAATCTTAGCCACAACAGTTCCATTCTTTATTTATATTTAATGAATGGAGTCGTTAAGAAAACCTCATGTCGTAGCATAAATACTCGTATATCTATGCATTGGATACAAATATTTTATCCTTTAGGTAGATAAAAATATCAAACTAAATGCATATCATTTATTAATAAGTAAATAACATGTATTTGAAATATTTCGTTTCGGCTACTGCAAATTCAGAAATTTATTTACGCAACTAAGCTATGAGGATTACGATGGGGATTAATACTCAAGTATTTGGACTATTAGGAGTAACTAATCTTTTTTCGGCATATTTTTTTATCTATTGAACCGTAATAGAATTCTAATACTATACTATTTCTGTGGCAGATTCAAATTTTCACTATGAATTTACTTTAATATCTGCTATAATTGTGGAAGTCCGGATCCCTCCGGCTGCGAGTTCGACTTGCACTTACCCAATTATTTATCTAGTACAGGATATGAATGATAAGTAATTAATTATTGACAGATAAATTATTTCTTAAAAGTAGGTATCTTCTGGAAGGCAAAAGTAATTTATAACCTTTTGGTTATTAATGCGTTACTTACAATTTAGAAGGGGAAAGGGCCTAAAAATGTATCACATGACGTACCTATAAGATATCCGACGAGGCTCCTCGTGCGGAAAGTTCACGGCTAAAACCTTGTGGTTAATCGAAGCAATAGGCACTGTAACAAGATATCGCCATTCGGGTTGACGTACCTACAGACGGCAATTGCCGACAATACTTGGTATTTGGTCCACACGTCCGCAGGTATCTATTATACACGTATTGCGCAATGTAAGGTAATAGTCCTAGTTTAGATATCCGCTACTCTACAGTCTTCACCGATTATATAGACGATATACTACTAAGATGATATTTAAAACATAAACTAACCACCGCCATCGACGGTACTTATTTACAACATGGTTTTTACACACATCAATTTAATGTAGAAGAATCTATCTTACTAGATAGGTAGATTGTCTAGTCAGTTACTCCAATAGGAGGTATTAAATACGTAACAGAATTATAAAAATATTATACTGCTTTTCTAATATTACTATTTTTTGTTGTTATACAATACTGACAAGTCTAATCTACTGTATATTTCCGGATATATCCACAAAAAATAGGTGTCCATTGTCCGTGAAATAAAAGTGGAGTAATTGATATGTTACCTACCAAGCACTTGCGCAGGTAATATGCATAAAGCCGGTATAGTGCAGAGTGTCTGGCTAATTTATTTGGATGTATATTTTTAATACAATATACGAAAATATGGATAAATCATCCTTCATTATCATTAGTAAATGCGTTCATTATATACTAACACAATTTAGCTAAATGTCAGGTAGATAATAAAGAATTTACTGATGTCTAACGGAGGAATAGAAATATTTAAATATCAATCAAGTGCCAAGGATTCTCTGGTCATGACGTAATATTCTTGTTACACTTAATTTTTGTACCGAGATGGGGTTACTTGGCGTAATGAAACAAATTGATTTTTATTATATTTGAGTGAAGAAATTATTTGTGACACCCATAAATAGGTAATATAATTAGCAGAAAAACTCATTTAAATGTTTTCATTAGTTAATCGTCACATTGGCGCTATGTTCAGTTTGTGGTAACATTAAGTAAAGTTAAGCATGTAAATTTATTACGTGGGTTCGAAACACGAGATGTCACAAAAACGAAAACCGGTCGTCGACCACAATCATAAGATTAAATACCTAGATTAACATTATTTATCTAGCTAAACAGCATTCTTCGTAATCGCCCAGCCATATTTAATTTACTTTTAATATTAAAAACTATCTATCTATACAGGTCCAATAAACGAATAGACAGTCGGCTACATCATCTATAAGACCGTTTATATCTTATTTCCTTCCCAAATTAAACCGATCTGCTACAGAAAAGGGAAAGGTAAAGGAAGATAGTATAAAATAAAAACTTACACTTTTAGGCACCAAAGGAGTCGTTTCTGTGGCATCAGGCTTTTTGTTCACCGTTACCGCTTCTAATGAGCTCTTTTTTGACATTTTGCCTATAAGAAAAGAAAAATATTAAATGGTGATATGGTTAAATGAAATAATGCACAAACACTGATTAAAATAGAAACGAGAATTAGATTTATTTTATTTTGTTTTCGAGGGTAGGTAAATTATATAATTTGGAAGCGCACTTCGGGCTTTTTAATTATTAAAGTAATTATTGTAAGATCACGTACGTTGAAAAAAACGTTAATGAGTGGGATTAAACTGGTTTTGTGGAAGTAAAACCGTCCGCGCTCGAATTCTCGATCTCCAATAAGTGGTCGTTACTCGACGCCGGTCACGTTTCCTGTGCCATCAATGTCCTAATTCTATATTGTCGATCGTACGGCTTCTACTGACTGTGTCCCGCAACGCGTGAAATCGACTCGACTCCTCTTACAAGTTTGTTCTTTGCGACCCACACACGCGACCACAACGAGATCTGTTTGTTAAATGACTCCCGTCCCCGTTGCCCGAGCGTTCGCTGTGGTGGCAGTCACTGTCGCACTCGAAGTTTGGTCTCATTATATTTGAACGGAATTATTTTAATTAGCTCATCTCCGCGACTATAATGCGCACAAACATACTACATATTATTAGGTATCATATCGGACTTATAGTGTATATCGGATATATAATTATAATTATATTGATTGATTATAGAGTGTAAAATTAACACCTGGCTAGGTACTGCGACAAAGATAGATCACCATTTTAGTTTTGAGATACAGATAATATTATGTTATTGCTAAGATTTTGTTTTCAATAAAAATACAAAGTCGTTTTTGAAAGTCCCAAACACGTATAGAAATGTTTTTTTTAAACTTAATCCAATTTACTTACAGAGTTATATTTGCTATAGTAACCTACTCTCCTCTAGCGCTAAAAATTTTAATACAATTGAATGTCTACAAGTTCTCTTGTAGACACACATATAATATGTAGGTACAATCTTGTAAATTCATTTGATAAAAACCAAGACATAAAGTCTTTGGATTATATAAGACTTATATAGTTGGCCAAGTGCTAGTCGGACGCGTGCACAGAGGGTTCCGTACCACCATTTTTTAATATTTATTTATTTTTAGTATATGTTGTTATATCGGCCACCCTTATCTACCTAATACGGTTTAGGAGATAGAGCCCTGAGACAGACGGACTGACAGCGGAGGCTTGGGAATCCTTCCCTTCTTAGCCTTTGGGTACGGAACCTTAAAAACCTAAAAAATATACTTATTTTACCATAGTCTAAGTTATGAGTAATCTAAAGATAATTTAGTAAATTAAGTGCTGTGGCAACTTGTACACTGTCCGGGAGGGACGGCGGTACGTATGGTCGCATACCGTCGTACGCACCAGACGGTGTGGCGAGCGCCAAGCTCACCTGGGCGGAGCCCAACGGGGCAACGCGCTAAGAGGACTCCGGTTGCGTTTCCTTGGAGATCCTGGAGCCCTCAACGCAGTGCCCAGGACGGCCACCGGGGGGGGTTTTAGTGCGGTAAGAATCCCACATAACCCTGCGTCGCTCCCACGGCACCGGGTACCTTTTGAAGGTGTCCCCCTCGTAAAAAAAAGACAGTTACGCCACGTCAGTAGGATAATATATCTATGGTTACGCCAATTATAATAAGCTATATACATAAATATGTAATCAAAGGTACTCTGCTCGAAGTTAACCCTAAGAAATATTTACTCCGAGGTAGTCCATAGCAAAGAGCATAGTAAACTATATGTCCTTAGAGTCAGTACCAGTAACTCTGATAATCGGGACACATTGTAATGTATCGTCAACATTGCCATCTTTTTGTAAATAATAATGTAGCTTTGCCACTAAGTCCAATATTACGCTAATCCTTCTGAGGAGATCATGACAAAAATATTACTACTACATTTGGTGACTAACCGCTCTTAACTTAAGATTGCCATATAAAAATAAAATGGTTTAAAACATTGGTCACACTAAATCTTCAACGTCATGTCATTGAATAGTTAGCCAACAAAAATAAATGTGATAAATACTTTGGCTGGCTAAGTGAACCAGCGAAAGTGTTTATATTATATTAATACATTTATATAACAAGTGTATTAATGAAAAATATACCTACATATTTTCTAAATCTTCACTGGGGTTATTTCAGCCGAGTGAACGGAACGTAGTCCTCGCCATGATGAATATAAATCGATCAATTTGTGATGTTACTCTAAGACGTTTAGCATCAAATGTAATGCGGGACTTTGACATTTAGAAGGATAATAAAATGTGTCAAGTGAAACTGATGTTAAACTTGCGAACTGATATTGAGTGCGTGATTCTGGAAATTTGATTGATTGAATTAGATTTCCTATTCTATATTTGATAATTTAGTGCTAATTTAGACGAGATGTGGAAAGTAAATAGTTCGTTATGTTTTTCATCCTATTAGACGACTAGGTACTATGATGAACGTATTTTTAGCTTGTTTATCAGTTATTATTGCTCGCACTCTTTAATCTTTTTATTTGATATGTGGTTTTAGATTATTTCACTGTATGTCTGCTGCGTGTTTATCTTAATGTGTTTAAAAACTAATAGGTCATAGAACTTGCAACTGGCTTTCATGTAAATCTGGATTATCGTAAGGTCACTATCCAATTATTTGTTTGTCGCCAAATGCCTAAATTGGCTTTATTGCAATATCTGTACCAAAATGTGGGACATGAGATGAGTAAGTAAATAAAAAAGGTTTGCACAGTATCTGAGTCTCAATTGTGTATACTTAAATGGATTATGTACTAAAACTTGAGTATTTCTTGCGATTTGAACTTGGTACATTCGTTTCTATCTAAATTCATAGTTAACAGACACTTTAAGTACACATTGTAGTACACTAAAAGTATAAGAATTTATATGTAAGTTAATCAATGTAAGTATATTCTAGATAGACAGACAAATGATATATAGACAATTTAGTGTCTTTACTGCTATCTTTGCATTATTCAAGAAAAATAATTATATATTTCTTAAAAGACCATGGTCTTGTTTATGTTATATACTTAAATGAAAAATGACAATATACATTAATGATATTACTCAATCCACTTTCAACTTACTCACTTGTCTGTTAATGCCAAATTGGATTAAAAGTATTTAATCAAAGATTAGACTAATGGTCTTATGTGCAAACTTTTCAGGACCAATTACAATAAATGTATTTGTTAGGTATAATGACATTTTAGTTGCATCATTAACCTGAAATAGTCCTGCTGCTGAACATATGAATCTCAGAATAAAAAGTGTTAAAGTTGTAGGTAACCTGGTCAAGTATGTAATGATAGATATCATACTTATTTAGAATGTTTTGAATCAATCTCTCTCATAGGAATCAAGTCAATTTACAGTAAATATTTGGGCTTGAACATTGCATACTAAATTATTGCTGCAATATTTTAAATTCTCACAGTGAAATCTGTAGCATAATAATGGATTCAATGTTAAAAGCTGAGGCAATGCTAGCATGGCGATTTTAAACTACTGGTTACATTTTATCTCAAATTAAAATTTTCTTGAACAAAATGTTCCTTTTTTTAACTATATTAAGTGCTTGTATATTATGCATACCGCCATGATTGGCACTTTACTGGGTCTGTGATTTGGCATTGGTGACCAATTATGTATAGTCAATTGTCAACCTTGTAATAAGCTTTTAATAAAAATTAAATTAAGTGGAAAATGAATGATGGATTGACAAACCTAAATTTAGCATAAGTTGTATATAAATTGTTTTGTTGCAGAAACAATGATAGGGGACTGGACTACATCACTGAATTACTAGTATAGACTCATATTATTAAATCAAAATGATGGCATCAGAGGAGTCAGACTCTTTGAGTACAGTTCCATCAGAAGGGCACCCAGAAGATGTATCAGGTAATAAAGTTATCATATTTTATAAAAAATACTTTGTAGTAAGCATATAATATTCAGTTACTTTCAGCAACATTGGAAATGGAACCAATTAAGACCATATATTATGTATTATATATTTGTTTTGAAAAGATGATAGTTTGTAGCTATGTTAGGGGAATGGTTATGAAGGTACTAAAAAAATCTTTGTTTATGGACTAAAATGCCACACACATTCAAAATTATTTTGGTCTTAAAATCAAAGTCTAAAAACTTGGACCAATATGGTGGAATTTTTGTTCAATTCAATAAGTTATTAATAAATTCCATGATTAGGAATTTTAATTATTATTTTCTTAATAGCACATAATGCAATAATGTGATTAAAAAATCTATTTCATGATGTGGATGTGTAATCCAGGAAGATACATTAAAATCAAATTAAAATCGAATAAATCAATGGGAAATAAAAAATACATACACATATTCAACATTGCATTACACTGTTTTTTTTTCAGGTGAATATATGTCATTTATATTAATCATATATAATTATACAAATTCTACTACTTATTAAAGCAATTTGTCACTGGCAATTCTTCCCTTCAAACACAAGCAGCTCTCTTTATATTTAAAATGTGTGTATTTTGATACCGTGCCGATATTTTCTTAGTATGACGACCTTCATTAAAATTATATTCAAATTTGTTTATATATATTTTGGTAGTTAGACAAAGTATTTTTATCATTTTTAGCGTCAGGGACAGAAGAAGCCCCTTCGTCGATGGTGTCGAGCGAGGCAGAGTCCGAGGGTAGCGTGCTCTCTGAGCCACAGCGGCATGACGTCGAGCAATCGATCACCAGCGACTGCAGCACCACCGACCAGGGCCTCGGCTCTATTGACAAAACACTTGCACCAATGAATGACTGGCGTGCCATTGGCAATAACTTGGCATCCTATGTGTCATCTAGAGGTTGATACTGTTCAATTATTATAAAATAACTTGAATTTTTAATTGCCTTATTGATGAACTCAAAACCCTCCTGTATGATATAGTTATTAATTATTTTATGTTCTCATTCAGGTTCTATGTTACCGTGGGGTCCTCACAAGGGTCCCGTGATGCAGCCTCCAGATTCAGATCTCAGACCGGGGGAATTCGTTATGCGGTTACTTTTCACTGAGTTTACCGTTCAGGCAGAGCGGAAGATGGAAGCTGTCATGGCTGAACCTCTGGTATTTCACAAGTTATTTATAAATATCCATTATTTTCATGTTTCCCATTACATAACAATTGACATCACATAAACAAAGCTCAATAAATCAGAGATCATAAGTGTAAATTAAGGTTAATAGAGAATGATCAATTGCCAATGATTTCAACAATGTTGATAATCATAGAATCACAATGCATCAGTTTCTGTGACAAAAGTGAACAATGAGGGACAAGTGCATTAATGCGTTATAAATTCTTGTGTGTCTGTAAAGGAAAAGCCTTTGAACAAGACGCTGCAACGCGGTGAAGACCCACAGTTGGACCAGATCTTATCAGCATTTGGGACGGTAGCAGAACACTGCCTTCCTTCTTTACTGCGTGCCCTGTTCGGGTGGCTGGAACGCCAGATGGCAGACTCGCCGCAACTAAGCGAACAGGCCAAGAAACCGCACCAAGACCAGAGGAACAAGAGGTGAGTGCACTGCCACTCGACAAAGGCAAAAATCCGGAAAATAATGTAATAAATAATATATTACACAATAAAACTTGGTCAAAATTAAACTTCCATCCCACTACTATTTTTCAACATAAAGATTCATATATTATTTTTCTTTAAATATAATAAGAGTAATATTCATATGGTACATCAATCTGGTTCACCCAATACAAGGTAAAAATATTTTAAATCATAAAAAATTATTATTGCCTCCCAGACCTGAATAAAATCAGTTCATTATTTTAATGAGTATAATCACGTAATTCCATCTGTAAAGTGGTAACATCTTTGATTCTCACGACTTTTTTATAACCTTTACCCGTGCTTTACCCGTGCATGAAGGAAAACATTGTGAAAAATCGTGTCGTCTGAGAGTTCTAAAAAGAGTACTTAGGCAGTTCAGTTACTCAAATCATGTTTCATCTGATACTATTTCATGCTAAGTCACTATCGTTGCTAATATTAATATTACTAAAACTATGTCCGCATGAAAATGAACCGCATCAAAGTATTGGCAAGATTCTAACTATGGTGCTACCACAAAGTTTAATGTTTGTTAAAGGTTTGTTATAATATTGTTGCAGCATAATCTACATAGTGTCTGGTAGCGGCGCTGGCACGGAGGCGGTGGAGCGCAGCTGCGAGGAGTTGCAGGCGGAGCGGCGCGACCTCGCCGTCGAGTTCCTGTTCTGCCTGGCGCTCATCGAGGTGCTGAGACAGCTGCCCTTTCACCCCGGCCACGAGGACCTCGTGCAGTACATCGAGAATGTGGCCTTCAAGCGGTTTAATTATAAAGAGGGGTAAGCCTATAAACATTGACAGTTACCACGAATCATACGGTATCTATAACCTTTAACCAGTAACAAACTTTTGGAAGTTTAGTATTTTTAGATAACTAGCTTCCCTTTTATCCTGCATGTAATGCAATGCTCATTGTCAATGCTCATTTGTCAGCTCATTGTCATTGTCAAAACGTCTTGTTTAACCATAGTATTGAAAAGTGTTTATATTTATTATGTCACTTTCAAAGAAAAATACAATCTCAGTTGTTTTAGTGCTTCTGGGCCACAAGCTATCGAGATAAGAATGAATAAATTCAACTAAAAATATCTTTAGCTGCCTTTAAGTGAAAACGAAAATTTTCTAGTTTCACAGATTTTATTACAGTATTTGTAGTTATATCTATCCATCAATTAACTGAAATTGTAATTTTACAATTTATGTTTTAAATGTAATACAAAGTTAGATTTAAAATGTTATTTGATAAAATATTAGGAACCTTCTACTTTAGTCAAATATGCTATGAAAATTGAAATATCATTGGTATTATTTCCTTTCAGTCTCCAATCGAACCCGAACGCTGCGAACGTCCACATTGTAGCGGACCTGTACGCAGAGGTTATCGGTGTACTGGCTCAATCGCGTTTCGCCTCAGTGCGGAAGCGATTCACCGCTGAATTGAAGGTACCATTTATATATTTACCTTTTTAAAATATCATCGAATAACTAACTGTACTGTAGTGTTTATATTAATCTGTTACATGATACATACAAGGAATAATACTGTGCCATTCGGATACCAGGTAATCTTAGACAATAACTGTGTTATTACCCGACTGCCAAGGAAGGGTTATGAATGTTGTGTATTACTCTGTATACTGTGTTTTTATCTTCATAAATTAAGCAAATTACAACGAGCGCCATAATATATCGATATGTTTATTTTTTACAAATTTTCTCACAGGAATAATGTAACTATTACGTATGTATCTGCTACTAATCTTTTAAATGATACGCTGTAGGAACTCAAAAGCAGAGAGCCATCGCCGCACACGACACAGAGCATAATTTCCCTTCTCATGGGTATGAAATTCTTCCGTGTGAAAATGGTGCCGATCGAAGAGTTTGAAGCCTCCTTCCAGTTTCTGCAGGAGTGTGCGCAATACTTCCTGGAGGTCAAGGACAAAGACATTCGCCACGCGCTCGCCGGACTGTTTGTCGAGATTTTGGTGCCCGTCGCCGCGGTAAGATTCCATTTTAATTATGAAGTTAGAATTATCGCCTTCTAAAGTGATTCTGTAATGTGTATATTTATCTAAACGGCCATTAATTTCGAGTGTATATTGGAGGATTTTTTCTGACTAAAATATAATATCAGTGTGAAACCATTATTCTTTATATAACATATTCTAATTATTATATTCATTTGAACAACGCTTTATCGTTTAGTTTATTTATAATTTTACTTCTCGTTCTTGCAGACGGTGAAGAATGAAGTGAACGTGCCGTGCCTAAAAAACTTCGTGGAGATGCTGTACAGCCACACGCTGGACGCGAGCACCAAGTCCAAGCATCGGCTGGCGCTGTTCCCGCTGGTCACCTGCTTGCTGTGCGTCTCACAGAAGCAGTTCTTCCTCGCCAACTGGCACTGCTTCCTGGCTATGTGCCTCCAGCACCTCAAAAACAGAGACCCCAAGATGTGTCGCGTAGCACTAGGTAAGATGATTATATAGGGAGTGTTCTAACACGATGTTCTTAGTAACCAATATTTATTAAATTATTCATATTTTTCTCCTACAGAATGCCTCAATCGCCTTCTCTGGGTGTACATGATTAGGATCAAATGTGAAAGTAACTCGGCCACTCAGTCACGGCTTCAAAGTATCGTTAACTCACTCTTTCCCAAGGGATCCAAGGGAGTAGTACCGCGGGACACGCCCCTGAACATTTTTGTTAAAATTATCCAGTTTATTGCCCAAGAAAGACTCGACTTCGCAATGCGTGAAATAGTATTCGATTTATTGATGGTTGGAAGACCTATTAAAATAATTATGACTCCAGAGAGAATGTCGATAGGCCTCCGCGCTTTTTTAGTGGTGGCTGACAGCTTGCAGCAGAAGGAAGGGGAACCGCCGATGCCGAGGACTTCCGGGACGCTACCTTCCGGAAACACTCTGAGAGTGAAGAAAACTTTCCTTAATAAAATGTTGACGGACGAAACGGCCAGGTCTATTGGCATGAGTGCTTACTTCCCATACGTGAGACGGGTGCTAGTGGAAATTCTCCGAGCCTTGGACGCACACTACGGACGACCGCTAATGCTGACGAACACACAAAACGTGACAAAGGAGCAGGAGATCAACACGGGTGAAAGAAAACCCAGGATTGACTTATTCAGAACTTGCGTCGCTGCTATACCTAGGTAAAGATCATTTTATATTTATAAATATGTGTTCAAATGTTATATTTTCATGCAAAGGACTTAGAATGATTATTTTTTCTCGTTTCAGGCTGATTCCAGAGGGCATGAGTCCCAGCGAGCTGGTGGATCTACTTTGCCGCCTCACGGTCCACATGGACGAAGAACTTCGAGGGTTATCCTTTCAAAGCTTGCAAACACTCATCGTCGACTTCCCGGAGTGGCGTCAGGACGTATTGGCTGGTTTTACCCAGTTCCTCGCTAAAGAAGTACAGGTAGATGTTCGTCTACTACATAATACAGTAATAATGTAGTTTGAACAATGTTGTCTGATTATGTGACTAATGAAACTTTATTGTATTTTAAGGACACCTCTCCCCAACTAGTCGAGAACGGTCTCCGAATGTTACTACAGCTTGTGACTAGTTGGAAGAATGGGGAACCGTCAGCGAACACTCCCCCCAAACCGGAGCCCCTGGTGTCTGTGGTACGGGGAACCGAGGCGCTAGGGCTGGTGATGCTGTGCCAGTGCAAGGCGTACCCAAGGAGATTGGCTGTGCATATACTCAGGTAATAATAGTTGGCACTGTTATAAACTTATAGTTTATAAGGCTAAATATTAAGTTGATGTTTTTTGTTACTTTTATGTAAAAAATGAGGTGTTAAAAATAAAATATAAAAGAGGAAGAAAACTGAGTTCAGACTAAACCTTTTCAGTGATCTCATGTTTTGAATAGAAAAAATAAAAGGTGTGTTTACTATCTATATATGCACATAATCATTTATAGCTTATAATTCTTTAGCGTAATTAATAAAAAGCGTACTTGTATTACTATGTGTACATGCGCCAAAAGTGACATAATAATGTAACTGGCCATTTGTAAGTGTCCCAATAGGCTTTTACAAATAACTAAATACGTTTAATTATAACTAGTTTGACCTTCTAATGTAACGTACATAATATAAACGTTTGGCGTCCACTATTAATAATTAATCTAGCCAATGTTTTGTCTACCTAATATCGATATAATTTTATAATTTCTTCATACGTCCATTAATCAATATTTTACATTTTTGCCTACCAAAGATCTTAATTTGATAATTGCTAGTAGGCATACATTGTTAAATGTCGATCGTTGGTAGGCAAAACATTACATAGATTGATTATTTACAATGAACAAATAATTGGTAGGAAAATAGTGTGTAGATAGAACTTGGATGTATCGCATCGCAGGGAAACAAAGTACCTCCTGGAGAAGTTGCAGCTGCGCGACGAGCCGGCGCTGATCGACGCGGCGGACGCGCACGTGGCGCACTTCGCGGAGCGCTGCCTGCCGCTGCTGCCGCCCGCCGAGAAGCAGGCCGTGCTCGCCGCCGGGCAGCCCGACCTCGTCTGGGTCGCCGAGAGGAGCCACGCCGTCTGGACCGCCGGTCGGTTTACAACACGCGTACCACTCGCAACGTGCCCTCGATGCGTTTTTTGCCTAAAGAAAAGCACGAGAAACAAAATTTGGAGCCTATACGAATCGGGCATTTCTCGCGTTCTCGCGAGATTCTCGCGACAATGTGGAGCGGGCTTTATAAGAATATTGTTAAGCACGGCTATATTATAGTTTTGGTGGCAAATTACAATTATAAAAAATCCAACTTAGTTACACATTTGAGGTCGATCTCAAATAGAATTACATTCCTTTCTAGGGTTGAATTCAGACATACATGTGTGATAGTTGCCACTTACCGTGAAATAATTTCAGCGAGCTTGTTTGTTCCGTAAAAATAAAAACAAAACAATGAATTATCTGTTGTGTTTGTTTTTTTAAGAAGTGTGTTTCGCTACGGACGTTATTTCTATTTTTAGTAAATATTATTCTAAGTAAAAATAAAAACGTAAGGATAATTGTATATAATAATTTAAGTATAATATGTATAACTTTTCTATAAACAGGATTGCAACACGATGAAACATCATCCAAAAACAGCTGGAGCGGCAGTTCGTCCAATGGAGCAGACCCTTGGGAAGTTAGTGATTAATAAATTAAATAATTACGGTCTTATTCATAAACGCATTTTAGGACTAAACCGTTCTATAAGCCTTCTATAACTTATAGAGGCCAGAACCCTACTATAACAGTGCTATAAGATAAAGATGGCCAACTCTAAACAGCTGATTAGTGATTACTAACCTAATTTGACAATACCTTTTGAATAAATTTCAAACAAATGTCGATGTGCATTTTGTATACAAACATGAAATAATACATACTTGAAATAATTTGGAAATACAAACTTGAAATAATTTGTTTTAATATCCGATAAATAAAATTATTATATCACTATTTTAAATTACAATGCAAATTTTACAAAGCTTAGATATTACTAAAAGTCTAGGAAACCATCCAATTCGAACGTAGGTTAGACTTCGAAGAACATTGCACCAGAGAGTGATCAGTTTCCTTTAAACGACGACGACTTTCGGAAGCGTTAACGCTTTAATAAATCGGGAGTAAATTTTATAATTGATTGATTGGTTCTGGAGAAAATGAGGGGAACTCCTCCACCCATGTAAATATAACAGCCATAACTTCGCCGTTTATGAACCTATTATAATGCCTTTAATTTCGTGTGTGGACAATTGCTACAAGTTGGTTCCATTTAAATATAATGAGGATCAGAGTGGGTTCTGGAGACAAAATATGTAACTCCTCAACCGATGGGTATAATTGAGTTTTGTTTGAAGATATTTGGTGTAGGGTCTAATGAAATTGCAAAACCAGTATATCATTGACTATTTAAGGGTCTGATAATGTGTCTCGGAGACAAAATATGTAACTCCTCAACCGTTGGGGATAATTGAGTTGTGTTTGAAGATATTTGGTGTAGGTTCTAATGCAAGCCAGGTCTAAATTGCAAAGCCAGTTCATCATTGACTATTTAGTTAGGTTAGGTTGGAACATATAAGACAACATAAAAATACGGGCGGTTCCAATCAATGTAAATTCAGACCTTACCTTAATTCATGATCACGTTTATACAATTTATATTGTATTAATATAAATGTTATTATGTCATCACTAAAAAGGGTGAAAATTTTTTTTTAACAAAAAATACAACCGACTTCCGACTTGTTCAATATATCGTTGGATAACTATGTAAACAGCGTGTCTAATATGAGCGCCGACTTCAGAAATATGTACTAAGCCGACATTTATTTTAATTATTTTATACTTTGTAGTGACATAGAAGTCGGTTGTATTTTTTGTTAAAAAAATTTAACAACTTTTGCTTCACATCCCATTTTAACAAATAAAATATTTTTAAATTCGCGGTATTTACAATTACAATGACACTGGTCACTGACATTTTATTTGGTTTTATCGACAACGCATTGTCAACAATGTCAAGACAGAATTTTCTTTTATCCAAACAAGCTTATCCTCATAGGTAACAATACAAAAAAGTATTAAAAAAAAGTTTAACATAGTAGTTACTCTGTTGACATTGCTGCTTATTGGTTTCGAAAAAATATTTTTTCTAAAAGATATTTTTTATGTGTATATAATATGAGTTGCCAATTTAGGAGCTCAATCATTGTTTGCGAGCAACTTGTTGTCGTAAGGGTTTAAATATAAAACGCGCTGTGTGGTATATCCAGGTGGTGCTATTCGGTCTACTGGAGCGCAATCGAGTCCCGGCGCGCTGCCCCGCCACCATCCTGCAGGCCTGGCCCATCCTCCACGCTAGGATACATGCCTTGTATGCCATTATAGAACCAACGTAAGTTGTAACTTCTTTGTTGATTTTTGAATAATGTCGATAAACGGTATTATTACTTAATTACTTTTTAATATGCTTGTTTACTGTATTCTACTAATAAGTTTACGTCAGCGACGTCATTAGATTTATTATTAAAGAAATACATTTATTTCGTTATCAAATAACACGGGTTATGAAAGAATTTATGCACTTTCTAGGAATATAAAATTATAGTAACAATCGATTTTAGACAAAACCTAGTAATATGAATTTAACCTGGGTTTAACGCAAAAAGAACACGATAATGTTGCAGCATACTTATCCAAGGCGTTCCAACTTAGTCCTCGAGGGTAGCGACGCATCTGTGGCCGACCTTCTGTCAGGATCCTAATCTTATCTGGGGTTGATTACAGATGTCCGTGGGAGGTAGGAGCCCCTTACCCTCAGGAGTGCTTGGTCGTTTGCTCCTTTAAAATTGTGTAAAAATAACTTAGGCCCGTGAGCGACAACCGCGCATCGCTGCTGTCGCGCGGGCCCGCGCTGCCGCGCAAGCCCGAGAAGGAGCGCGACGGCTACATGCAGGTGTGGAAGTACTACATGACCATGGCGTACCTCGTGGTGCCGGCCGTGCCCAGCCCGGTAATACGGTGCGCGAGCCCCGACCTCAGCCTCAGGTGTGTACACACATGCACACACGCACGGACATACACATGCACACAACATTAATACATTACACACAACATTCATACATTTACTATTAGAGTGATATGACTGTGGAAAAACTTTAATATTGATATTTTTTCACAATATGTTTGCTACGTGCAATTCTCCTGAGATAATTTACGACCGTTTTAGCAAGTGTTAGTATAGTGTGAAATGATTTTTAATAACTTTTTTATCGTAGGCATTTAATAATGATAGAAATCAATTTTGAATCAAAAATAAACGGACGAAAGACATGTGAGTCGACTTTTTGTAACGGATTGGTTAGCCGTCCACTTATAAAACCTTACATATGAAAAATTACAGGCAAAGTACATGAACAAATCAAGCTACACTATTGACAGCATAGACAAAATATATCTTGCTCGCTTTTTATGAAGTCTTGATTTTACAAGTTAAGGACATGTTACAAAGCAGTCTATACCTGACAAACACAATTGGCTTTAAACTTTCCAAATTTTTTGTTTGTTTTTATGTCTGGGTGTATTTTGATTGGCACAATTATTCAAAATTATTTTGTAACGTGATACTTTTATTTAGAGCGGCTGGGATCAGAGTTATTTTGCTGTTTTGGAAGTAGGGATTGGAATGTTTAGTCTTTGGGTACTCTGCCATGTTGGACTCTTCACTCCATTTGTTATATACGCTGCAAAGTGGCCGTTATTAAATGTATAAGGTACACTAATAAAACCTAATTTATTTAGGTGGGCGCGTTTAGAAAGAGTTAAACTGGTTCCTATCCGTACTTCTAAGCGATGCGCGAGACTTGGGCTGATTATAGTGTTCCTGTCTTTTTTATTAGTATTATAGTATAAGGAGACGGCGCCCGCTTATTCAAGGCATAATAGGTGTGATTTCGCATGACTGAATCATATCGCCATAGTGTATGTTGTGTCGTCCACAAAGATATACCAAACTGTACACCTCTACACACGACTTAGGAGTATACAACGTTACTATTTTAGAAATTACATTGTTGATGCTTCTCTACTTTTTATGGCAATACAGACCTTACTTTGTTGATTAGGTGCGGTTAGTAAAAGTACTAAGAATAAATTATTATTGCAAATAGTTTTGTATAGGTATATTGTTGGACTTATTATATGTTCGCCACTATGAGTTAAATGCTTGAAGTGTATATCTTTGTTAATGACTATATTATGATGAGATGAATTTTCTGTTATTTTTACATTTATAAGACAATACTGTAGGAGTACGTAAATGCAAGGTTCTTGAGGCACTTTATGCATTGTACACGGAAATGCTTAGATGAGAAATGCATCAAATCCTGTATACATTAGCATTTTATTCTAATCAAATATTCACTGTTTATTCTCGAATGCTAGACCTAACCCTGTAATGTCCTCTAGTTGTTTAAATAAAAAAAATATTAGTTATAATTATTATATTAGTTTTATGAATTTATCGTATATATGTATTAAGAGTAAGGGTTTGGATAAACCGATTTACGGTCAAAACACATACATTCTATATGACGTCACATCGTAACACATTGCGACGTGGTGTAGCGATATCGTGTCGTCAAAAAAGGTGGTTCACGATTAAAAGGATTGTGTCAATTTTTTTTCAAATGTCAACGAAGTCATATAAAACACGCCGTAACTTTCCACGACACCATATACATAGTTTTGTGACACGACATTGTAACTTGCTGTGATGCACCACCACATCGTATATGTGTGCTCGCCCTATGTGTTAAGTTGGGTTAGCTTAAACACAAATAAGAATAAACAAAATTATTCAAAGACATAACTAAACAATTTAAGCTTAAAATTAGTAGATTCGCCTTTTATTTTTATTAATTTGGGGATGAATAGTATTCCATGATTGTTGATGTGAATGTTCACAATTGAAATTGTAAAAAAAAATGTTTTGATATTTTTGAACTTACCAAGAAAAAAATGTTTGCTTTTTAATACACAAGAAGATATTAAGAAATGAATCATAAAAATCTTTAAAATTTCAGATGCCAAAACATATAATACGTTTTCTATACATGTTGCATTACATACATATATTGAAAAGTAATTTCGATAGGTATTTAAAGACAAAAATGAGCGAACGTTATTTTATTTGAGATCCTACCTTAAGTATTGTCACGAGTGCAGCGTGCGGACGGCGAACGATATGCAACTAACACTCTGTCCAGTAGCACGGAGACGGAGGGGTGGATGGGGCTGGCCACCCTGAGCTCGTCCAGCGAGAGCCTCAACGCGCCCGGCGGGTTCTTCACGCTGCCCTTGAGCTATGCGCGCTCGCACAGGCACCACAAGCGCACGAGGTGGCCCTATTGTCGCTCGCTATGTGCACGTCGCATTCGATACGATCATTGTCTCCCGTGCGCCGGTTACATCTCGACCCAGCGTTGTTTTCATCGACAAAATTGTACAGACGTGCCAAAGACTAATTATGAGCCTCACGAACTTATTTTATTTTCTTAAATCCGACTCATTCGAACAGCCTACTTTGTCCGAAGCAAATGAAAATACATAATTTTCTTGGACAATAGCCGCGATGGTAGGCGAGAATAAGTACCTTTTCTAAATTATATAGTATGCATGTTGTTTTGTCTGCTTAATTATTGTTAAATATTAAATACATATTACGAGGGGCATAATTTTATGTGTACGTGATAAAAATCCGGATGAAACCGACGCTACGGTCATCAGATATCATTGTGGGTAACATTTACAGTGGCCTTTTATACCATGTCAACATGAGAGGGTGGCATTTAAAGGTCATTGTAGCTCTCATCGTCCATCATCATAGGCTATGCACAGCTAGCGCGTACCCTACATACAGATTCAGTGTAACCTGTGTGGTTCTTCAAGCTTCAAGCGTAATTCCAAGACACTCGTTACGGCCAGTGTTTCGTTTTTCAACAATACAACGAGAAATGCTCAATACATCCACACGAGGTTCACATCGCTACTACTCATGACATGGACACCATCAATTTACATGTATTTACTTTTATTTTAGTTTTATGTTACTTAATTTAGTTTTTTAAGTGTAAATGGCGGGCATATACCGTGACCATTGCATTCTAATAAGATTTTAGCTTAGATATTAATTTAATACTTTGAAGTAGAAAGATTCAATGTTGCTTCGTCTTTAAAAAAATCTTGTCTTTAATTTATTGTCATTTGTTATATACATACGATTTATATTACAAAGTATTTATGCACAAGACTATTTAGTTTTATGACTCTTTTACAAATCTTTCCATGTTGTTTCCTTGTTTTATTTTACAAATCTTTCCATTTCAAATTTGAATGAAGTGCGTCTAGGTTCACGTAGTTGACATAGTAGCAGGCTAGGTATTGGTTTGATTTTGGGCTGTAACAAGTCATTGCCACCGGCCTCTGCCATGGCCGTCGTAATGTGAATGCGTAGAACATGCACTACATCGCATGTAAATAGTGCCTACTCTTCTTTTCCTATTACTTATTTTTTTTATTTTTTATTCTGTTTTTGTTGTTTCATTTTGTCAGATAGGTTGTGAAAAGTCAGTCAGATACAAATAAAGTAATTGTTTTTTTACTGCAAAAGTGGCAAGTTAGTTTATTAATTTATAAATACCATTGTAATATAATCTTTTAATGATCTGGTATGTAAATAAAAATGTAATTAATTTTTAATTTGTTTTATCATTAATTTGCTTTTTATTATTTTCGTATCGAGACGATTGCAACACAATGATGCAACCCACCTGAACGATTAATAAATGCTGCTGTGTAATACGATTATATTGGAGAGAACATTTTCAATAATTATATTCATAAATCGTCGTATTTATATAGTTAGTCTGTAACATGCAAAACAGATTATGCATTATTTATTATGAGGCAGTCGGTTAAGTTCGTGGCCTTTTTATTGTTTAAAAATAGTATATAGCACAATTTACTAAACGTTTTTTTACCACATTGGTATAAAATGTTTTCTGCAAATTTTCTTGAAAATGCATAGTGTGTTGCTTAATGTTGATCAATTTATATTTATTCATAGATATATATTCGTTACTAGCGCCGTTTTATCCCTTGGCGGGCTACCCTAGGAAGTAATACAAGATTATTGACTTTTAAATAACTTTATATATAATAAAACATAACTTTAAAAAATCTTTTATTGTCTGTACTGAAATCATTCCGCTAGTGACAAGTGTTGCCAATAAAAAAGTACACTTAAAGGCAAATGATCGAAAGGCTGCGAAATTTTCCGAATCGCCATTTTATACACCATAAAGACAGTCCTACGGAATTACTCGTACCTTATGACGTTAACTTAATGTATATACTCGTAATTTATATACACGTACGTTATGCTATGTCAATACTTCGCAGGCCAAGTAAAGTATACCCTCATTGAGCGCTAAAATATTTTTTTGTCTTATTTATCTTCCGACTATCCGGCAACTTTGTGTTTTTTATTGATGTCGCTTTATTTTTGTATACCTTGGTCGGCTATCGTTGTAGTCTCTTCAGTTACAAAGAATTTGAAGGCTTATATGATATGTTGTACCTTTTGTTTTGCCCGGACAGCGCACTCTTCCTTTCGGCGTGTCCGGAGTCGCGATGGGGGTAATCATGTTGATGAAAATTTGTTTATCGACACAGAATCAATGCACATATCACGTATGATTTGTTGATTCAAATCAAATTATTCAAGAATTAAATTTATAGCGTCCCTAATTATTCTGTACCGATAAAGGTTTAGTATCGTATCGTGTGACTACACGTCGTACGACGCGATCGTTGAGTGTGCATAGATAAAGGTTTTCATACGCATATTCTATTGTACTAAAACTTCACGATAATAGTGTAAGGAAACTTGTTATACAACTGATGCACTGTTCTAGATTACATTTCACAGAGGAAATAATACCATGATTACTTTGTACTGCTACGTCCGTGATACTAAATATTGTTCATCAAAATTATCCGCCACTAGCTGGTGTAAAGATAATCCATTTCAGTAAATATTTAATGTGTTTGGAGTTGTGTGATGGAAAGAATCCCATAGGATTGATAGTGTTTTTTAATTTTTTTTATAATATAGGAGTAGCAGACGACCATGCCGTACACCTAATGGTAAGTGGCTTCTGCCGCCAATGGACATGTAATCAAGACAGGTTTAGATATTCCTACCTGAGGTCGGCCACAGATGCGCCGCTACCCCTAAGGGACTAAGCTGGAAGGCCTTACCACACTTTTCAAACCGGAACACAGTAGCACTTAACACAGCTGTTGAGAGGTACAAATAGGTGTGGCGGGGGTGCCGCCGGAGCCGAACCACTAAGGGCTTTATTTTTGCAAGCGCTAATAAAGAAAATCCCAACCTAATGTAAAACAGGATCTTTTAAATTAAGTCCATATAAAAATTTGAAGAATTATTCAAATCAACCAAATAGAAGTTATAAAGCAAACAATCGTTTTAAATATATTCTGCTTATTTGGTTAGGAAAAAATGTACATCACTACATGTTCCGGACGCTCAAAGAATGCATTCCTGAAGGCTGTGTCAGTTGGACATGTCTAGAGATGTAAACATTTCTAAAATATTAAATTGTTATTCGTAATTTATAATTATGTAGGCATTTGGTCATATTGTTGATGTCGATACATTTGGCGTGTAGACTATTTCACAAAAATCATCAACTGACGTAACGATATGTTGTACGGATTTCAAAAGTATTATTACATTTAGTGCCAAATTATGATATATATTGTATTTTGATAAATAGTGAAGTATTGTTTTAATAATACCCAATATTTTTCGTTTGTACGACAAATAAACGATATTAATATTTTCATCGTAAATTCGACGCCACTGAAAATTACATAGTTTAAAAACGACTTGTCAGGAACGCCTTCTCTCAGCGGCCAAACTAGTATGAAACGTTGATGGTAATGTATGAATATGCGTATGAGGGCTCGAAGCTCTTTATAGTTAGTTTTGCATCCAGAGTAGGTAGTCTATATGTTCGTGTTTCGGCCTGTGTGTGTGCCTGAATAGTGATGTTTGTGTATTGTACAAGCTTCCTTCACTCTCGTGGAAACTCACTACGACAACCACTAGCAGCCCATTGGCGACAAGTATGAATTTTTAATAGTGCTACTGTCGCAAAATTGGACATTTAATGACATATGATCTCAGTTTATTGTTTAACAGTAATATTTCAGTTCACAATATTATGAAAAGCTTAAAATAAATTTCTGCGAAAATTTCAAAGACTACAATTATGAAATTTGTTATATATTTAAGTATACTTTTGCTGTAAGTATTTATCGATCATTACAGTTTACACGGCTTTAGAATTGATCCATTGGAGCGGGGAACAAATTTATAATCGGTAGACATAGTATATTAAGAACTTACAGGTTTCCTGAAGTTAAAAATCTTCCAGTATTTACTGCGTATGATTAAACTAAAATTTAGAAAAGATTAAGGAAATCATCTATCTGATTGAGTACATGTATAAGGTCTTATCAAAGTTTAAAAATATAATTTACTGCCCCAATAGATCAATGTCTATATCCCAGTGTTATATGTGAGATAGATGTGTGTTATTTATCTCAGCAGCTTGCTACTGACCTCATGTGCCGGTACCAGCTTCGTAAATAAGTACTCGACTGTGCGCTTTTGATGTTATTGTAGATTTAATGTTGCGCTTTTTCTGTGTCGCCGAATCGCTTCTTTTAGATATTGTTGTTTTCATAATTCTTATTACTACGCTATTGTAACTCCCAATTTATGTTTTAAAATAAATATGTCATAAATTCAGTTCCTTTTTCTATTTGATAAGGAATTATCCTCTTACGCATTTGACGTTTGAACATTATTTTAAAAGGGAACAAGTGTTCATACACCCGACCGTGCGCCAGTCACACATCGAGGAGCTTATGTGTTCAATTCATTCCGCAGACCATATGGAGAACATTTTTAGTATTTAGCGTCATACTCGACATTTTCATTACATTAGATTGTTGGTTTTTGTGCATGTTCACGGGTGTATATTTTGTGTTCGTTATCCACAATGTGTGACTATCGCTATCATTGAGATGTCAACGCAAAAGTGTCATGTGTTATATGTTAATGGATGATTATTTGTTTTTAACCGTGTTTGTAAATAGTTTACAAAAAAATAATGGTTTAAAAATAAAGAAATAGTATTTAGTACAACTTCAAACTGTTAGTATTATATTTTGCATCTTTAAGTATTATCATTCTATAATTAATAAATAACTTCTATAAATGATTAATTTATTGTACGAATATACACATTTTTACGTTGACACCCTATCGGGAACACCGATTTCACAAGATCGTATAAAGCTAGACGAGCTGCATATTGCATTCGAAATGCGTCACGGCAAACCAAAGCAATTTTCTATATATAGTATGTTACTGCTTAAACGCAGCGATATACCCACACTATTGACGAAAGCGAACTACACCTCAGATAACGTTGAGGATTGCTTTGTCGTATTTCGATTGCGACAATGCGGTTCGTGCGTGCTTACCGAGCAGTGTGGTTGTGTAAAGCGCGTGTCCCGGCAGCTCGTCGCCTGATTCGCTGAGCGAGCGCAGCGGCGGCGAGGCGCGCGGGGCGCTCGCGTCGCCCGGCGCGCTGCACAAGCTGGCCGTGCCGCTCGCGCGCTGCGAGGTCGCCGAGGTGCGCGACGCCGCCGTCGCCGCCTGCGGACACATCAACCCCGATGCGCTCAAGTAAATACCTATTTTATAATATAGTCCATAGATTAGTAAAGATAATTCACTCCTAACAAGAAAATGTAACCACTTATGAGAATTGAAAGTGTTGCGTAAAAAAATTTTGCCACTTCGCCGTGCTAAAATGTCCTTAAAATATTTCAAATATTTTAAGGAAATTTTATTTATTTATTACCAAAATTACGCAATATTAGTTATTTATTAAGTTTTCTCTAAAAATGTTTTTATTTGTCAAGATTGCAAAAAAATAACTGACATATCTGCCGTTTGTGGCTTCATTCAATTTCAAGGCGGCGAAGTATCTTTACTTATCAAACAACAATTATACTATTAAGACATCAAACAAAATTACCGTAAAATTTACAGTTAGAAATTACCATAAACACCATTTTTTTTAAATATCCTTAAAAATTTTAAGTATTATTAAATAAAATGTTTATATCAGGGATCTCTTTGAAGAGTTATTACCGTTGCTCCGAGAAGCCGTAGACCGCAAACAAGAGAATATGCGCCGGCGCCGACGCCGAGATGCCCTGCGTCTACACCTCAACAAGATGCTGCTAATCATCGCCCAGAGGAAGACCTTCGCCACAAGGTCGGTCCTAGAAACTAAATATTGTTTACGTTAAAATTGAGTTCTTTACAAACGTGCGTTCTTGTGACTTTCATACAACTGTTTACGTGTACCTAACTGTAAGAATTCAACATTTCATATGCTTGTTAAAATAAATTTATCAATGTGCTATATAAATTAAAGAAATATAAACGATGTATGTATGCATGAACTTACCACGTGTGTGTCCTGTTCAGTACGTTCGCACTGGAAGGCGGGGGTCTGCACCCGACGCTGACGGAGTACCTGGACGGCGTGAGGCAGTGCCTGGAGGTGGAAGCGGAGAAGGACGTGCCCGCCGCTCGCGAACAACGTATCACCTTCGCCGATTTTGTCACTGAACTTATCAAAAGCTTCCCTCGTAAGTCGTTCATTATGCTAATTTGATGTTATAATCCTATCATGCTCAGATTATATTATGGTTTGTTGTAATAATACAATTTTCAATTTTTGGTCCCATTATATTATGATAAAATTGTATAAACAACTTTTCGTTATTATTATTCAATCTATCCAATGACTTGCCTCCCAAAGATCGACATTAGACAGTTATTCATGCAAGAAATTGTATAAATTTCGATCTTTGTTGCGCAAAAATCGGTTAGATTGATTATTAATAACGGATGCCAGTGTATGTTGTCGCGAAATCCTAACGTACACAAAATAATGGAGTGACAAGCGTGTATTGTAAGTAAACTCCGCAGTGGAGATGCACGGGTCGCTGCTGAAGCGGGAGTTGCTGCGCAGCCTGTTCTCGCTGTTCTCGGGGTGGTGCGGGCCGCTGGCGCGCCAGCTGGCCGCGCTCGTGCCGCCGCCGCCGCCGCAGGAGACCGACGAGCGGCTCAACCTCTCCGCGCTTACGGTGAGCCAGTGACCGCCCTCGTTGCGGAGGCCGGCACGCGTTATCCTCATTCAAAGTTAGGGTTCCGTACCCAAAGGGTAAAAATGGAACCCTATTACTAAGACTTCGCTGTCTGTCCGTCTGTCACAGGGCTATATTTCCGGAACCGTAATAGATAGACACATGAAATTTATACATAGGATGCATAACGGTGGCCGCTATATAAAAATAAAATAAAGTTGAATATTAAAGGGAGTCTCCATACCGGTATTTTTCGATATTTTTTTAAATTTCTAATTGTTAAACCGTACTAGGAAGACGGTTGAAATTTTTACAATCCGTTTTCCACTATAACTGGCATTATAATAAATACATTTTAATTTTATTATACGTTGTTTACGTATAATTCATCATCACCCCAACGCCATCTATTGTTGTTTCTTATAAATAAGTATTGTTGAAAATAATAAAAAGAATAACAATAATGAACATTTGGTGGTACGGAAGCCTCCACGTGCGAGTTCAACTCGTACTTGACATTATTCACTTTCATATATGTATTTAGAGTTCCGTTCCCATAGGTAAAAATGAAACCCCATTACTGACTCTCTGCTGTCTTTCCGTCTGCCGCGACCTCTATCTCTTGAATCATCTAAATATATATAACTCAAAGGTGACTGACTGACATAGTGATCTAATTTTGTAGCTGTCACAATCACACAATATGAAATAATAAAAATAAAATATATTTTAAAATTTCATGGTACAGGACCCTCGAAATCGTCCAAGTTCGTGTCGAAGTACAATGTAGTCCATTTCAAAAAGTTTCTATCTAAAAGAGATTGGGAGCAGTACGTATGGTATAATTCAAAATCAATTATTTCCATACCGCCTGATAAAATAAATATCGGATTATCGCTGGTTACAGTTCCCACTTTCTCAAGGATTCTCGACATAAGCTACCGAATCATAAGTAGTGGTCATACCACAGATCTAAAAACTAATAGCAAGCTATAATTACTTTGTATATAGTTTGGTGATAGTTTTAAAAACTGTACCTTAAGTATACTCTGAGGCTGATTCTAAAAATAAGTTCTTTGGAACAGCCGCCTAGTTCACACATCAATGGCTTACATTAATATCTGGGACATTGAGTTTTAATAGATTGACAAAACGAGGGGTTTTAATTGATTTTAGGATTGAGATCAAATGATTACATTTTTCCAGTATTTGCGGAAAACACCAACAAAGCCTAGATATTAAAATGCATCTCTTAATATAACTGATAAATCTATATCGATACGTATATTAATCAAGTTTTATTGTCTATCTGTGTGTTTAAAACCGCATCAATTGAATTCAAAAGATTAACAATATAATTATGTCAATCAGAAGTAATATTTCTAACATTGCATGACGTGTATGCGGAACGGAGAATATAAGTTTACTGATGTGCTTTGTGAGAAGAATGGCGTTTTACAACTGAAGATGACAACGAAGTCACAGGCAGAGATCGTAATATTAATATATTACGTTTTCGGGCAGGCTATGAGTGCGCTGGTGTGCTGTGGGCCATGCTTCGCGCCGACAGCCCTAGCGGAGGATGGCTCTTTATATCCCTGGCTCAGCGAAATGTTATCATCCACAAATGATAAGGTAAAGTTACGTTCGATGTTAACTTGTTATAGTATGATCAGGAGATTCATGCAGGTCTTGACAATTAAAGACAAGTAAGTGTTGCATAAGCACAAATCAAAATATAACTTTTAAATTTGTAAATGCTTGTTGAAAGTAAGAAGTACGCGAGAGATCGCGTTCAATAGACTAAATGAATCACTACTGTTTACATCGAATTGTAAAAGATCTATCTGCTTATTGTAATGTTTTTTTTTAAACACTGATGCTTCAATAGACCTCTACTTTATATCCCGGAACCAATATTTTTTATCTAAATCGTATTGCATCTGATGATAATATATTCGACGTAATAATATTTTGTGATTTTTCGAGTAAGTAAATACGAAATTTTAAGGTAATCATTATATTTGGTTTCGCTGAAACTTCATTTGCTTGGAAATAAAATGAACACAGTAGATTGACAAAAAATCTTGTTGTCCAGATCTACGAGCTGGCGCGCGAGACGATAGTGCTGCTGCTGGAGTGCAACCCGGACATCGGGCCGCTGCTGGACTGGACCGTGGACAAGTGCTTCACGGGCGCGCCGCGCGTCGCCGACGGCTGCTTCATGGCGCTCGCCACTATCTTCAGTGCCAGGTGTGTGGGCCACATTTCCGGGACTATATTTTTTTTCTCGAGGGGGAACCTTCAAAAGGTACCCGGTGCCGTGGGAGCGACACGGGGTTATGTGGGATTTGTGTGGTCGCATACCGTCGTGTACATCGGACGGTGGGGTGATTCAATCTCACTTGGGCGGAGCCCGACGGGGCAGTGCATTGAAAGGACTCCGGTTGCGTTCCATTGGGGATCCCGGAGTCCTCTACGCAGCGCTGAGGACGGCCACCAGGGGGTTTTAGTGCGGTAAAAATCCTACCTTACCTTTTGAACCTTTCCCTTACTTAGGTACCTTTTGAAGGTTTCCCATCGAAAAAAATGAAAAGGTGTGTGTGCCACATACGAACACTGCTCTCCTCATCCTCCTTCGCTCGTTCGCTCACAGTTGAGCATTGTGATGGCCCGCTTCAGTCTGTTTGTACGAGCTCCCGTCGATTGTGACGCTCGATGGCACAGTGCAAGGCGTCGTTGAACTTAACATCCAGTTGCTTGGATATATAATTCGACTCTTGCCTTCTATAGTCTGATTCATAATTGGGTGTCCAAAATGTAAACAAAAGTGTTGACCTATCAAGAAAATATGTTTCAAATGGTAGTTTCTTATTTTTGACAATATTAAATTAAACAATAATAAAATAATAATCTAAATAAATTAAGATCAATTCACATTTTCTAATATTTATGTTACCTCAATTTCGTTCCATACAGTAATAATAATAAAAAACAAGGTGATAATGGTAACACAATCGGAACCCAAAACATTTCTTGTGCCGTCATTTTTAAGTTTTGTAGCTGATGTTATTCATTTTCGTGATTGTAATCGAACTCAAATGTATTATCGTTTTCATAGCGCGTTTGTTAAATTGTGAATAATTGTAAAGTTTTCGTTTTTGCGGAGTTTCTTAAAGTTTTTGTTTCTTGTTAATTTAGACAGTGACATTTGTTTGTTTACATTTTGGACACCTAATTATGAATCAGACTATACCTTTCCAGTTATAATTAGTCTCTCCAGATTGTTAGCACTCTATTTTTGGAAAAAGGTATTCAAATAAATAACAAATATCCACGAATTCACGTTAACGATACATAAAACGACACTTCAAATGGCTAAATATTGCCCAAACACATATTTATTTCCACAGTAATAAACAATGGCAATGAATGATTCTCATGTAAATGAGTACTAAATAGAAATTTACATATTCACTGTGAATTACCACGAAATAGAATGTCATAATTTGATTGTCGTGCATGTGCCAAATGCATTTGATGGGATTAATTTCTCCCTGTCCACGATGATACCTACATTGTTAAATGAACGAATCCATTCAATTCTTAGTCCGCGGCCCCTAATTAAAATAGGAAGCTTATTAGTAGGCTGTCGGGCTCGGGAAACAATATTCAGTACCTATAAAGTTATGTTATGAATGGAAGCCGCCGCAATGGATGCGCGGCGGTGCCGGTGCCTCATTGATACGATACTTGGAGGAATTAACAAAAGAAGCTTTTCTGCAATATAGGTAGCATGAAGAAATGGCATAATTAGGTCACAGCTAACGACTATATTTTTCTTTATTTAATTAGTAAAAGACTGTCCAATTCACCTGATGTTATGTAAATTATTTCAGTGCATAAGAATGTTAAATCAGTTAACAAATCAGGTATTATAAGGTGAGGCTAAAGAAAATGTATGGCCTTGAGAACTACCCATTTAGTTCTCAAGGACATACATTTTCTTTTTTCTTTTTCTTTACAAGGTAGGGTAAGTACTTGATAGTCAGAATTCATGTCTTTTCTGAACCAAACAACAAACAATAAAATACATTACTACATTTATTCGTTTTCTTAACACAAATTTTCCGGCTCACCGAATCATACTATAAAATTTGTCAAATTATTAATACATATTACAAGGTTTATTTTATAAGGGGTACTTTCCGAAATAAATAAATTAGTGTAATAGTGTATTTTTCTGTAGAGTTACAAATATATAACGTACAATTGTATTAATAACTTGATCCACGTATGCTATAAACTGAAATGCATCGAAAAAGTGTGAAATGAAAAAAACATCTATCTTTCCGCGGACAAATAAGTTCGATGGTTTAATAGCGTGCAAGGTTAACAATAATACGCTGTCAATGCAAATTGCCCTGTCGTAGCTCGTACGTTTGAATATAGATGAGGACTTCGTGATAATAATTTTACCTAATCGACCATGGCGGATACCTTAAAATTGCGATAATAATGATGCGCGCGAATGTGGTACGGAACACCGGCGGGTCCATTATCGTGTTTAATTAAATCATGCGAGCAGGGTCCGTATCGCTCGTAATGATCGCAACTTTCATCAAAAACTGTCGAAGCGTGATTATGGGCTAGCTTGTGTACCTATTGTACTCATCTCGAATATTAACAGCGTGCGATTGAACGGCGAACCCGTTGTCATAACATAATAAATTAATGATGCGAATAATTTTCATATAGCATCACTCACAATTAAGCACACTTTAGTATTTTTAAGTACCAGGTGCATTACCATTTATCTGCGCGTAGGTCCATGATTACACACGATTACAAATATATGTTCGCTTATATGAAATAATCTTAGAGATGGAAGAAGTGATTTTGACAGAATAAACGAATGAAAAAGTCTTCTTGAAACAGTAAAAAATCGTTTAGTTTTAAAGTTCACATGAAATGAATGTGATGAGATGGAGTAGCATGGTCGCGTGTAAATTGTAAATGTACCTTCAAACCAGCACATTGCAGCACTTTACATTGTTATCCGCCTAAAATTGCTCCGATGAAGAAAATACATAAGAGTTTTACCACTTTTGCAGTGATTTAATAAATAAAAAATTGCGTACTCCAATATAATGTTTCAGGTAGTTGAATTATATATACATATATTGAGTCTTTGTCCTTCTGATACTTATATGACTGATATAAAATTTCGCTGTAAATCGAGACCGTATGGAGAAGCGAAGCGAAATTTTAAAATGATTTTATTCTATCTATAGACGCTTTCATTGGGTATGTTGAAACTCATTTTTTTTGTCAATTCCTTACAAGAGAATGAAGGTGACATGCGTGATTCATAATTTTGCCAATGTATTTGTTTTGACACTGTATAATGAACTGCTGAATAGTTGAATCAGGAAGTGGAGACGGAACAGAATGCAATCACACGCGCGCCCACGCTATTTCGTGTGTAAATTTGTACAGTGTAATACCAGTAGTGTATGCCCGGACACACGCTTTGAAGGGCAAACTCGAGGTGCCCTATGAGTACACGGAATTACTTGCAGTAAAACTACCACTTGCTTCATCCTTCCCGCTTTTTCGTTTTATACGACATCGGCTACTTTTGAAAACCCCGTATATTGACATGTAATAGATTTAGAAAGAAAGAAAAATAGTTTCAAATATTGAATGATAAATGAAGTTTAAAGGAAATAGTTTTATCTAATCCTAATGCTTCTTCCTGAGATTAATATGCATTTATGACTAGAGACATCGTACGTGTCAGACAAAGTTGTTTTAAGTTTTAATCTTTCACCTGAACCGAGTTACGAGCGCGTTGCAGCGCTTACTTGTTATCAAACTAATAACAAGATGTTTACTTCATAAATCCAGGCGCCACATTTTGTAACTACAGCGCGATATAAGAACTTCGTTTTTATATCGCGTTGAAATGGAAATGGGAAAGTTGAAATGGGAGATTTTTCTATCATATCGTATCGATGTCTTATAATTAATACTCGTATTCAATAAAACCTGCATTAATTTTGTGACGAAACGCAATGCGAAGGGCTCGTTGTATTTTTCACGGCTGTCTTATTTACTTGTCTGTGTATTCAACGTTATGCGATATGTCCGCTATTTATTATATTCATATAAATGGAGGTTTATCGTAACGTATATAGTTTCTTTATGTTCTGTCAATAAATTTTAAGATCATTTTAAGATCATAATTGCATACATGAATAATTTATTATTTTTCTGGGAAACCTATTGCGCAAAAAAATAAAGAAACATAGCAATATGGAACACATTAGATTTACCAGATTTATCTTTATTATCACTTATTCTACTATCACTTTTATCATAAACACTACGGAAATGAAAGCGCTAAATAGCTCATGATATTTTTCTAATGGTCTGATGGGGCTTCAACCCTATACTGCTTTGCTTTGGCTTTCCTCATAGTTAATTTGCTACTGCGTTATGCATTTGCGAATGGCGTTACCGATCCGTGTATGTTTGCCTCGTGCATCATTATTGGTTTGTAACTGTAAAATTTTAGTTCCAATAAAATACTACACACATTGTTCATGAGCTCGAGATTGTCGGTCCGGAGGGAGAGCTTCGAGCGCATAATTGCACTGCAACTGTCCGGGGTGCCTCAAACATGGCTGCTCCCTCCGGCGATCAAAACTTCCAATACCGCAGATATAAAATTCTAAATGAGGTTTGATGTCAACAAAGCGAATTGTTTTTTGAGAATATAAATCATATCATGTCCATGGCGTTTATTACTGTTAAAAATTTGAGTATTATACAATTGCGAAAGGTAACTAAATAATTGGCAAACTGCAAATTATACTCGCACTCGAAAAACCTGTATCACGAACGAAAGGTAATAAAAGTAATAGTTCAAAAACGGTGACACTATTACTAAGGTATTTTTTTTTCTCTGAAAGTTGGGCCCCGAACTTAAATTTTCCACCAAGTTTGCCGTAGTACTTACGGGACACCCTGTAAATATAGTCTACTTATCAAGATCAAAATGCATATAAATATAATTTCATCGGTTACTATAGAGCATCAGATGTCAAAGATTTGTTTACGTGTATGCGAAGCGAACGTTTAAACGGCCTCGAGCACCGGAGCTGACGCGTGGCTCTAATACAACAAGGTTTTTTTGAAGTTACACGCATGGATGCTAGCCTTTTCTTTAAAAAATATGGATATTACTATGAAATATTTAAAAAAAAAACAAAAACTTACTACCGACTTCTATGTCACTACATAAATGGTACTGTCAATAAATGTTGATTTAGTACATATTTCTGAAGTCGGTGCTCAATATATTTCGTTGGATAACGGCGTAAACAGCATGTGCGATATGAGCGCTGACTTCAGAAATATGTATTTTTAAATATAATATTTAATATGTACGTTTATATTAATATAATATATAAATAAAATATTTAATGAAAAAAACTTACAAACGCACTCGTTGCCCCTACGATTTTTGAAAGTTTCCCTCGATTTCTCTGGTCTGCCATCATCAGACCTTGATTTCCTTATAATGGGACCTTGGAAATGTCTTTTTTCCAAGAAAATAAAAATCCTCAATCATCGGTTCATAAACGACGAAGTTATCGCCGAACAAACATAAAAAATAATAAAGAATCATATATACGGTCAAATTTAGGTACCTCCTCCTTTATTGACGTCGGTCGAAAAAAACATTCAGGAAATTATATGGTAATTGTTTGATCTATTAATTTCGGAAACTGTTGAAATCTGATATCATTGCTTCAAGTTTTTAGAGTGCTCATTTTACGTACTTGTAGCAGAGGACGTATGTAGTGCACAAAATTGCTCCTATAGGGTTGCAATTTACAATTAAAACACAGGGGATTTTCTGAAGTGATAATTACTAAGTAGTTCGTGTTTGATATAATATACTCTCCGCAATTTGTGTCCAAATGAAATACGTAATATTTTCACATTTCATGCAGTTTTAAGTAGACGTAAGAGGATTTTAAGCGCAGTACAGAAATATCAACGTTTAAGTGGAAACTTCAAGTTAGACTTTGAAGTAGGTGGGTTCGTATGAATTGCATAATACCTTCGTGTATCGTATCAACAACTTCATAATCATCTTATAGAGGTCTTAGTTTATTAATAAACTGAAAATAACATCGAAAACAACTAAATTATGTTATGTTTTGATACACAACATTTATTAAAATTCCGTGATCGCTTTAGGTACCACTTATGCGTATTTACTTTAACACGATATGCTTAAAGTCCGCGGCTTTCCGCAAAAAGAGACCCAAGCCTTGTTTTCTAAATATAGTGCTAAATTACTTGTTTTATGCATATCCGGCGACAGTTTATTCATTTATAATTTAAACTAGTCGCGGCGCTGTGGCAGTTCCACCTGCATTGAAAATAATGTTTACTACTACTAACGCGACATAAAATTTTCGATCCACAGTTTTTTAAATTAATATCATATAACCATTATTATTATACTCGAATAATACTCTAGTTGGCATTATAGACCACGTAATGTTTTATTAGAAAAGTTAGTTAGGTAAATTATAATAATTTTTGATATGAGTGAATAATTTTTAATGAAATAGAAATTAAATGTTACAAGGTATAGGCTATAAATAATTATAATTAATTCAGTAATTTGGTTCGATCCGATTGCAAGACACAGACAAAGACGGTTTGAAAATGATAGAAATTGTTATATAAAATGTACTCGTACAGACACGCGGTGATTTCATTGTTATTATAATGTTGTATAGATGATATAAAACGTAAGTGTTCGCCCGGCAGGGAGTACCCGTGCGACCACTACACGGCGATCATCAACGTGACGCTGATGTGCACGGGCTGCCCGCGCGCGCCGGTGCACGAGAGCGCGCTGCAGCTGCTGCAGCTGCTCGACAAGCGCTTCTTCGGCGCCGTCGGCCCGCTGCCCGTCGACGACGACGCCGGTGAGTACACCGCACTCTATACCCCCTGCCTTGTTGTTGTACATGTTGTCGAACAGTATGTAGTGCATGTGAACGATGTTATACATTTATTATTAGAAACTATTGATCGCGCCCAAGACGGAATACAGTTAACAAGCGTGGCCCTATTTATCCGACACGCGAAATGTCATATTTTCTTTTTTTTAAAATAGAACTAGCTTAAAAAATGCATTAATAAATTTGAACAATATTATCGTTATACTCAAATCTTGTGCGGTAATGAATTCATATTACTCATTGCGTGTTAACTAGGTACATTGAGTATGGAACCTTTGTATTAACTAACTTTAACTTTAAAAAATGAAAATCCTTAACTTTAACTTTTAAAAAAGTCCCACTAAAACCTGATATCCAGACTAATTATTCCGAGTCATAGTAACGACTAGCATTTTAATCCGTTTCTTTCCCTACTTCACTTCCTTCTTTGTGTTGTTAATTTTGCGAAGTAGGTACTTGAAAAATGTGATTGAATAGACTACGTGAGCAGTTGAAACTTTTAAACTTCAATTAAGGACAGGCTGAACTGAATGTATTACTTCGTGTATCCCAAACAAAATGTAAATCACGGACAAAAATGTTTGTCGGATCATTGTACTGAAAGGCAATAGCTTGGAACAATTCATAGTAAACTTTATACGATTCCGGACAATTATTTTGAAAACAGATTTTACGTCAAATTATAAACGACTTTGGTTGCACTTTTTCGTTCGTGATTTTGAAAAACGTATGTGTTGCCCGTCACGAAGCGATCCAACGTCGACTACGTTAAAGACGCTAATTTCCACTTCTAATAGGGCTTCCGTTATATTGTTTGTAATTGATTATCCATGGGCTGCGGTTGCAACTTTACAATAGTACAATCAAGAATAGTCTTTACTTCTATCACTGACACGAAAGGAAATTTCTTGTTATATTTCTAAAGTATGTTCATGAGAAATGGGACATCCTTGATATGTGTACCTTTGCTAAATAAAAAAGAAATATTTTTTTACAACTTACCTTACGAACTAGTTTAAGATAGACCCCTTGTCATTTACGAAGTTCGATGTTTTTCGAGGTCTTTATTCAATATATAGCAAAACATACGTCATACATTATCCTCATTGTTTTCTTAAAGGTAATGAATATATCATGGCCTCAAGTTAAAAATGGTTTAAAACATGAAGAAAAGACATAATCTTAGTTCAATTCTATATTTGTTATTATTGTTTTTTTCTTTTTAACCAGATATTTATGAATCAATTATATATGAAACATCGTTCACTCAGAAATCTCTCTTTTATTTGTGTAACATACACACACTGTGCACTTTTCCCGCATGTCGTTGTGTGAGAAAGCGTAGGTGTTGTCATTGTACACTTTGCCAATAGCGCAGTACACTTTCTAAGAAATCCTTCATCCGCTATCTCCGTTTACATCTTTAAGGGATCCTATCTCGCGTAGGATACACACAGTATAATAAGCTTATACTCCTGTATTTCCACAAACCCCGCGCTTTAATATGTTATTTTGTGTGTTAAAAATATTTTTGTAACATTGTCTATTTAAATGTAGGTATAGTAAAGCTACGAACATCATTATTGCTTTTTGTGTATCATGAAACACTTCTTTTTTTAATGACGTTCAGTTCCGCCCGCTAACGTACCCGAGTTTTTTGAGTTTCTGGACCGAAAAATGTTACTATGCCTACCTATCCCTTATCTTTTAATACATAATAAGTACCGCTTGAAATCTTCAAAAAACATATTGTTACTATAGTACATATCCAAGGACAAGTATGCGTCGGTTTCCCCGTAGAATCGGGAATGCAATACAATGATTCAGCTCTCAATGTCTGATTTTATTACAAACTCGATACGCAGTATTCGAGAGACAGTTGTTTGTGCACGTCATTCATACATCCCTAATCATAATCATAATATTTATTTGCTAAATAAGGTACAATACTCAATAGGTGTTTAGACAAAGTATAATCCTAATTGGTAGATATAATGTGGCAAGGACCGTTATTTTAGGAAAAAAAAAAGACAATAAAAATATACCTGTGTTGTCGAGGTTTGCTTATTTTTCTACCAACGCGGTTATAACATTTTTTTAATGATCACATATTACGAGTAATAACAGTTTAAAAACTTATTATCTGCACTACTACTAATTTATAAAAAATGAGACAAACAAGCAATCAGATTGAAAACAGGTTATTCTATACCCGAAATACCATTTCAAATGCCAAGTCTACATTTTGAAAGTTCTATTCTGAATATACTTGTCACGTCTCGAAGATATACTTGTATGGAACTAGGCCTTATTTTTGTCCAAAATATCTGCCGCTTTCTGGTTCATCCAGACGGTCTTATATCGCGGTTGAAATGGCTGAATTAATAATGACCCCAATTAAGTACTGTAAAAGTTGGACTGCGAACGGAAATACACCGCGCCTAAGTTTCCGTTTGCGACCAAAGTTTCCTGGTTGTATATACCAGATGATAGGGCTTAAATGGATTAACCGTTGCATGGACGAAACAATTTATTATCGAATAGTATTTTGTAGTCGTCCATGTTCATGACCACTACGCTAATTAAATTTAATATTATTCATAAAGCGATGGCCGCCGTTCAAAGGCATCTAATAATAATCATTTCAATAAACATTGCATATCGTATTTGATCACGATCTCTACGCGAAGTAAATCACGTCAAATAATTTGTTCTGTAGGTATGTTACTCGTACGTAAACTTTATTTAGTGTATTCCGTGTGTTTGTTTATTCATATTTGCACTCAATTTACTATTCTAAATTGAGCTTGAGTAATCTCACTTTCACTGCATAATACCTTCACTGAGTTAACTTATCGATGTAATACAGTTTTCATGTTACATGTAAACTGTATTCGGATACAGTACAGTCGTACATGGAAGTCATATTTTAAAAGTAAAAAATTACGCGTTTCTACTATACTTATTGGAGATGAGAAAACTTGTTGAAGTATTTATATTTGATGTTTTTCTGATTGCAACTCGTGCGCTTTCTAGGTTGCTGTATTTAGAGCTTGGCTTTTATTGATATTAAAATTATGCACTATATCACGGTTATTATTCGTCTATATGTTTTTTTCCATTTACGTCCATCATAGCACTGTGAAATATGTGTACCTCATTTTGATATTGTTTAATAGGTGGTCCGTATTAGTTTTTTTTAGGGTTCCGTACGCTAAGGTAAAAACGGAACCCAATTACTAAGCCTCCGCTGTCTGTCCGTCTATCACAGGGCTCATCTCATAAACCGTAAAAGATATACACCCGAAATTTACAGGATATGTGTATCGGTGGCCGCTACAACAATAAATACTAAAAATAAAAAAGGTTGAAAATTGTGGTACGGAGCCCTCCGGATGCGAGTGCGACGCATACTTGACAATTTTTGTGTATTATATGTTTGTTCCCCCTTTAGGTGAAACCGAATCCATTATGAAACGGAGAAGGCGTAGACGAAAGAAGAACGATGATAATTTTTATTTATAATAAGAACGTACATTTGAAAATGGAAGTTATACGAATATAAACTATATTAGTATTATGATGTATATGCAATATTTATTCAATTTTATACGTAAGTTTGAAAGATTTTTTCTTAGGCGCAAATAACAAATAACTGTTCATGTTTATGCGTCAGTGTCTGCGAGAAGGTATTCATATTACTACTTTTCTCGAATAGTATTAACACTAACTACTTGTTGTTATTTATTATTCCATTTTGTTTAATTCTAATTTGATGAAGCTAACGAGCATGCAGTCTACTGATACATGCATATCACGGGTGTCAAATGTCCACAGCCGCCTACGAATATCCGAAATCAACTCCAAATAATAGCTCTGTAAAACGTCTCTTTAACATTAAGAGGCGACCTATACATATTGTTCTTCAGTTGCTACCGATGTATTTCTTTGAGTATAATATATTCAGATAGGACTCAGTTATGTATATATTATAAAGTTTACTGCGGTATAATAAAAAGTGAATGTACAAATTATACTGACGGAGAGTGAATAAATTAAAAAAAATCCTCGTCAACAATTACGTCTTGGATGCAAAACGTGCTTTCCGGGAAGCTGTCGCCGAGTGCGCTGTAAACACTTTTCATATTTTGTAAACAATTGTTTACGCAATGTTGTATTATAACTGTCAGGAGTTTAATTTAAGTTCTAGGGTTATGTAATAAATGCTGAAATCACATAATGCGTTTTCGTTCGTATATAAGTCCATTATTACATTAAATATTTGTAGCAAGTGGACTTTGACAGCGCTGCTATATGAGGTAATCCTCACTCAGAAATGTACCTTTGATCGACAATCATGAACACCTTTTAAAAATACACTACACGTTGTCGTGAAGCTGATTTCACGTTTGCTATACAAGCTTTTCGTTGAAATGATCAACATGAATACTTACATACAAAGATATACCTATTCAAAGGTCGCAGCTTTGTTAGGACCGTTGAAAGGACGTTATATAATTGCAATATTTTTTGTAATCGACATTTTTGTGGTTTCTAAAAAAGCCAACAACCTTATTTTAAATCTCAGTACAAAATATTTGACATTTCAAATCAAAGGTTGGTTGAAATAACAGGTATTTTAAAAAGTAATACTACGGGTACTTTAATAGAAACTAATATTTCATTTCAACTGGTGCGTTTGTTTGGTTTCTCTTTGACAAATTAATTCGAATAACTATATCGATGCATCCACTAATTAGTCAAAATGATATTTCCACCCCCGGGCTTTACCTTTTCATTTCATTAAGTTTCAATTTAATCCCCAGACTGCGACCTGCTTTTTTGCAGATTCAGATGAATGTAGAATAAATTTCTTGTCCTATTGTGGCTTCCTTTATGAATTACTCTTTGTAAAATGTGTAATCTCTTTCATATGCATCATTTTATATTTTCCTTTTTCTCTGGAAAATTCCTGTCAGATTAATAAAGCTTGGAAGGTTAATTTTCATTATTATCATCAAACCATTTCTATCGCATTGCTAAACACGGGTCTACAATCAGAATGAGGAGTTCATTGCACGGATTCACTGGCTATAACGGTTCTCTAGTATTTTTACATTAACGTATAATTAACATCAAATTAGTGATACAAGTAAGTGCCATGGCATTCGTGAATTTAATGGGTGACCACGGATGGGTAAACCTTGGGTTGACGTGAACTTCTGTATTCTATTATGTTTCTCCTATCGTTTTGCAAGCAATAATGTAATGGACAATGTTTCATATGTATGTTTGTGGAGAAAATGTAAAATAAAAAATGTAGCATTACACTTTTGTATACTCCAACGACATTAGACATTAGATCACCTAGACTAGTAGAAAACTTATACATTCGAATAAGGGCTCTTTCAATTTAAACGTTTCGTGTCGGACCGCTGCAGTGCCGAAGCGGTGCGTTTGTCGTACGGTGCACGGACGGACGTTTGTTTTCATACAAATAGCACGGTGCGGCAACAGTGCGCCGTCGGTACCGCAAACGCCCGACGACAGGACGGCAACGTCGCAAACTCCTAGTGTTCATTTCGCTATATATGAATAGTGCGGTGATATAGTATGTCTGAATATAGTTTCTTGCCGCTGTATTTTACTTTTAACTAATTCAAGTAATTCGTCGAAGCATTCTATAGACATTCTTAAATAATTAAAAAAAATGCTTGGATCTTGTTTTAACCTAGTTTAAAGATTATGAAAATCACCATAATTACATGTTAACGAAAACATCGGTGAAGCTCTTTTATGGGGGCGTCGTTTTTGTTTCCGTTTGATATTTTTCAACAAGAGCACTAACAGTAATGTTTCTTCGCCAGAGTCCATGGCTTAACTGCGGTCGAATAAATTTATAACATCACTAGCATACAAACGCACGGCAGTAAAATACGCTTTCAATTTAGGCGTTTGTAGTCGGACGGCTAACTAACTGCAGCGGCACGGAGCGGGTTATAACCAGCGGCACGTTAAGCGTGCGGCAGCGGTCCGACACGAAACGTCTAAATTGAAAGAGCCCTTAGTACCTACTAAATAACAATGAACTGTAATGATAATCCATCCATTCATATTTGATATCCGCTACTGAATGTCTGACCATAACATTTTTTTAAATCCTCTAAAGAAGTTAATTTAACGATCTATGTTTGTCGAAATTTTCCTTTTTATTCTAATGTTGTGTATCGATTTTTAGTTTCTTTTAACATTCGTGTCAAACATAATTTATTTATGACATACATGCATCACGTATTAGGAAACTGACTGTGGACAAAAGAATGCCTTCGCAAACTTGTTTATTTTACTTGCGCATATTATTTCTTAATATTTGTTGGATTTGATATCTACATAAGTGGATTAATATTATCGTGATTAACGCACTAAACTTTTAAGGTTTCATTTTATTTAAATTAAATACCCGTATGTAAGGATGGCTTGTAATCAACTCGAGTTTAATAACAATGGAGAATATTTTGAATTCTTTTTCTTTACCTATCGTAGTATCGTTAAGTTTTTATTTATATTTACATGGAGTAACTGTTTAAATTTGTAAAATCTAGGGTCATTGCTACGAGCTCTTTGTCACTATGGGATCGATAAGACCTACAGTCTAACTAAACTAAGTTATATCAAAGATTTAGAACTTTTCACTATTAAAGAGTGACATAGAGTTCACAAGGGACTATCCATCAAAATGTACATACTGAAGGTACATACTTAGTATAACTCCTAAAAATGAGTCGTCATTTCGTGTAGGTCACGTTGGAGTTGGCGGCAACCCGGCTGACACCTGCACGATCAAGATACGTGTAACCTCATTATCCTGTAAAAATATTTCTCACCGATGATTCGTAAACATTGTCCTATAATGATATTGTGACTTTTTGTATCGTTTCTATGGACAGTGTCAATATTTTTTACGTTTTCAATCAATACAGCAATTGGGTCTCTCGAATCTCAACCCAATGATTCAAAATCGATCTGATGGTTAAATATTACAAAGCTCTACTACGAATTTGTTGCTACCGCTATGGAGTTAGGTGTACCATTTTGAGCATTTTGAGCTTTGGAAGGTTTAACACAAAAGGAATTACTGGAATTTCAAATAATACCATATACATATGTTTTTCACTGAACATGGTATGGAAAATTCACAACTACGACACTCCCGCGAAATAAATTACGATTACCACCGAGTATTGTGAATTATTTTTTTTTATAATGTCGAAGTAGTAAGTTAGCGATACGGTTCACATTATAGTCAGTGGTTACTGCTATTTATTAATCCCTGATACTATTAGATTCCTATCCGAGGTCGACGGCAAATGCGTTGCTTCCCCTGAAGACAAAGTTGAAGCGCCTTGGTAAAGTATGTCTTCCTTATCACACCCTTTAAACCAGAGGCACTTTTTTGTGTGCAATATACTTTCAAATGTATTGTGTAATGGTGAAATCTGTTGAGGATTCGGTTATAATTGTCCATGAATTATTTATATTATTGTCTTAATATGGATGTGAAAGATGTTAAACAGTTATAAAGTAGTTGCGCTTTTAATGTAAGGTAAAATCACAACTCAAGTTTTCTTGAAACTAATTATCATGGTAAGCGCCGAAAATAGGAATCGATAGTTAAATTTCAGATATAAAATATTTTGTCATTTGTATAATTTACAAATAAGTGCACAATCTTTAAACCAATCGCCTATATACTTAACAATAACGAATGATACTAGTTTGACTTGCTGAAGAATTATTGCATAATATAGTAATTATTATCATTACGCTTTTTCATGCCATGTTTCATTACTAATATTTCCTTTGATAGACGCGGTTCATGGAAATTCACGGGATGCTATGACAGCATTCAATTTAAATTGATATAATTGTTTCCAGGGAAATGATTGCGACCGATACTTCTCATAAATTATTATAAAGAATATTAAATTATATTGCACTACTAAAATATTCCGTCTATACTGAACAGAATTGTATCCATTTAAATGGAAATGCATATTATTAAATATAAAACTATGGGAGTAGAACTTCATGTATCAGAAACATTAACGATTTTTTCAATAGGTTAATGACCTGTCCAAATCAAAATGTCTTTGTTTTTCAAATCAATCTGATTTTTCGATAAAGGAGGTTCGTCAAAAAGTTTTCTAATACGTATCTATATATCCATGTTTCGTTAACAATAAACACGTGCCTGTATGAAAGTTTTAATTGGTCTACGTTCGATTTCCCTTCTGTGTATCGTATCAATATTATGACTGATTGTTCATGTAGGCATGCACCAGGTATAGGGGTTCATAACGTAATAACTATTGGCGTAATCCTCTCTAATTGGAGAGTATAGTTGCCCGAACGGGCGATGCGCGATGGGGAGGCCAACACATAAGAGCTACCCGCTTTGCGAACTTTACCAAGTGAAACACCATAAAATAATATTGATAACGATGCAGAAGCTACAAGTTTAAGAATGACTTATTTTACTTTGCTTGTGGCATGTATTTGCAATACTTCAATTCTTCAAAGTACTTGGTATACATGAATGGTTTACATTTTATCTTTTTTCCGCTTTCTGATTTAAATATCATTGAGAAATAGTGATTCCTCCTGAAAAATTGACATTTTTGTCTGCTTTGCAATGTCTATCATATTAATATAACTAGATATACACTTGAAGAATATTGGAAAGATTTTGATGAAAAGTTACGTCGTTCTGCTAATTTCATATGACTGGACTGGAGGCGGTATTATATCTAAACACCCACTTTAATGTAGACGAACAAGTTTATTTCAACATAGTTAAAATATACAGAACTCGTACCGTATCTTTATATAAACGCAGCCAATATAAGTATCGCCTTTCAATAAGCACACGAACTTCTTTCAAAGGAATAGAATATGCACTGCTTTAATACCTACTAGACCTTTGAAAAACTTGTCAAAGTGAAAATGTATAATAATTTTTATTTCTCAGCAATCCACGCAAATTTAAAATACAAAAAGAAATGAAAAATGAAGAAAAGTAAAGTCTTTGTATTGTGGACTGAAACCCCCAGTAAATATTTTGAAAAAAGAAATTATCAATACGCTTGTGAGCTTGTCATGCGTACTCGAGAATGGTATTCTTAACATTCCAGAAGAAAAATATACAAGATATTCGGATAGGAATATATAATATACATATTGTATATACAAATCATTGTTTATAGTATTCAATTCATTAGTATGGTATAGCCATGGTTGAACAATAAAGTTTTGCAATTAAGATAATGAATGTGTTATATACCTATGTGTTCAACAGTTAGTAGTATCTAACGACATTTGCACCACTTGCACGACACATGTTTTTATTAGTATTATGGTGAAAATTTTATTTTCAAAATATTTTTAAAGTTGTTAGATAAGTTTAGTAATAAACTGCAGAAATATACGAGTACAATGATCGATTAGCTGAATATTGAGTAAAGATACACGTTCGCAGCCAACACCGACCAGAGAGCAATCGTATTACTCTTTGTAATAGCTGGTATTTGTTCAGTATACTCATATTGAGCTATTCCGGAAATGTAACACTAGCAGATATTAAACGCTTACGATATCAAAGAGTGAGCAAGGCCGTAAATTATTTTTTATTTGGTAGAAGGTTTTATGAAAATACCTGCACACATTTTATTTAAAAATGATTTTCATCTGCCACTATATACCAAAATAAAGTTATTTTGCATATTGAGCTGCTGACGATACGCTTACTCTTAAATTGTAATGAACAATGATTAATAATATGTCTCTTGTAATAACTATTTCATGATGAATTTCATATTATATTGTTGTTCTCCGTAATGGTCGTCATAACGTTTCATGATAACTATAAAGAAAACCAGAACCTATATGCTTTACTACTAAACTTAGTAGTAAAGCATATAGGTTCTGGTTAATTATGGTAAGTACTCGTAATAAGTACTATACTTATTACTTGAAAATGTACCTGAAATTTTGTTCTATTCAAGGAACGTAACCGATTTAAAAATGGCAATGTTTTTATAAATGTACTTTGCTGTGGAGGTGCGTAGTTTTATCAAATCTTTGTTTCAACTGCAACGGTTCGAGGCCGGTATTTGTTATGGGCAAACAGTAGACTGGATGAATTTTACAAATTGAAATTATTTCATGTATAATATTATCCTCGTATTGTTTTATTGAGTGGTGGGTACTTGTCTGGATATTTGTAGAATATCTTATATTCTATATAATATAGAATATAATATTAATAGCTCTGTGACTTAATATTTCTTTGACGTTTGTAGGTGTACGTTACCATTGTATCATATGTTATTCAATGTGTTTATTCCATTATTGTATGTGGGTCGCAACCCACATTGTAGGTACGCTACGTTACCAAATGTGTTATGTAAAAGTATAATAAATAAAACATATTAAACTAAATAGCTTTTATTCCGCTTAACTGTTATGCAATGTGAGAATTTCATGAATTAATAAAACAGCAATAAATAAAATGAAACAGAATCCACTTTTACATTTTTATTTAAACATAGGTACTTGGCACTCATGCGTACACAGGTATTACTCGTAAAAGAACTTATACTTGTGGATTACAAGATTTCGTATAAAATTATATAATGAACCTCAAATTATTTTTTTCCTAACAGTATTCTTCACTTAGAGCAAATACAGGGTGAATTTTTAAAACGGGCCTTCAAGGCCAAATCGGAAACTATATGGATTAGCGAAAAATGCTGAAAGGAGTTACGAGGCCGATTTTGATAAAAACTAAATCTGCATCATTACTTTTTTAAAATAACTTTTTCCCTAACCGGGAATCGAACGAGTTCATTTTGAAAAAAAATGCACCCTCTATATTATTCCACTATCTGATAGTGCTGCTTATAAGGATCAAAATCTGGAAAATAATGATAAATGACAAACTAAAGGAAAAGCCTCAATTTTAAGAAAAATACATATTTTTTCATATTAATTTGGCAGTTAAGTTCCCGCCATTCATTAATTTAAACATTTCGTGTATTAACATTTTTTTTTGGCTCAATGTTTCTAATCATTCGAAATGGACGTTTTATTTCCCAATAATTTATATTTTTATGTCCGACTTAGCTAAGGTTATTTTTAGGACCATTAAAATAGATTTACTTGCTAGGGGCGGAGTTTCGTTTAATACAGATGTAATGTTGACAATTTGCGAGAATTAGAGTCAAATCCGAGTGATTACTAAAAAAAGAAATATAGAAAATCATATTTAGCGTTAAACGAATTTGTAAACAACAAACAATAAGGATTTACTATTTAATCAGTTATCTATTTTCTTTAAAAAATAAATCCTAAAAACGGCGGTAACTTATTTGCCAAACTATTACTTTCTCATACTAAGCCGTATGTCATAGTCATAACATCGAATAATTAGTTGATTAACCAACAAATTCTTCAATGGTATGACTTATGTCTGTTTCTAAAGAATTATACATAAATCATTTGTTATGTATAATCCTTAAGGATTAGTATGCCAATGTATGGAAAAATACGTATTTTCTTCAAAATTTTCCTTTTCCTTTAATTTGTCACATAACATTACTTCCCAGAATTTGATCCTTATAAGCGACACATTATCAGATAGTGGAATAATATAGATGGTGTATTTTTTTTTTAAATGAACTCGTTCGATTCCCGGCTAAGGAAAAAAATATTAAAAAAAACTAATGATGCAGTTTTAGTTTTTATCAAAATCGGCCTCGTAACTCCTTTCAGCATTTTTCGCTAATCCTTATAGTTTCGGATTTGGCCCTGAAGGCCCGTTTTAAAAATTCACCCTGTATACCTGTATGTTCCACTGTTGGTCAGTGTCTCCTCGCACAACTGCGAGGGGACTAAAACATACTCGACTACAAAGTTGGTGGAGAACAGTACGATTAAGTGGCCGTCCCTAGTCAGATGGTTCAAACTTCCTTACTGCTAATCAATTGAATTTTAGAATTTGCACAATTCAGTATTAATCAAAGTACGGATGTGTGTTACTTGAGCCACTAGTCCAAGGCTTACTACTTATTTACATAACATCCAAGTTGTTTTAAGCGGCAGTCGCGGTAGACAGCTTTTCTAGCGGTGTTATACATAGGGTCGACTATTTAGTTGGCAAAGCTTGTGCGAATGGATTGCCGCGAGTATTTATTCACACTTATCTCCCCATCGTGTGATACAAAATTTTATGGTGCCCATTCCTTTGCCTGTATAACTAAATATACTCCTGTTGAATAGGTACTAGCGATAGTACCAGATGTCTACTTTCAAACCACAACAACTTAGAAAATAATTCGATACCGGTTCTGAGAAAATCTTATGCGTAACATATTTATGTATTGTTGTTTCTAGTGAAAAGAAACAATGACGGTTTTCATTACGGCAAGTAAGGGACTGTGGTGTATACAATAAAAATACCCTATTTGTATTTACATTTTTTATTACTGCTAGTTAACACGCTAGACACAAATACATATATTGGAAACGACTAACTAGTACATATTGGCATATCGACCTTCTATTAAACATCGTATAGTATAACATAATACGTATCGTGAGCAACAAACCATAGGCGCTTGAAAAAAAATCGTTTCAGGGTTCCGTACGATTTATTCTATTACGTCATTCCTTTACAAATTTGTCAATACGTAACGTAATAATACGTACATATTATTATTTAAGAAAACAATGTAAAACTTTTTGACGTAACGAAAAGCTATTTAGTTTTTCTGTCTCCTGAAAAGTAGTATATTATCTATACGCCCCTACAGCTCGAAGCCCACGATATACATAGGTAGCTGACGAATACTAAATCTTTCATCTTTGAAAAGGCGATTAGAAAGAACACAGGCCATCCATCCCATATCCACCTGTTCACTATCCAAAGATATTAAAGAATAATGACCGGAATGGTAACAATATATTAACAAACTTACAAAATTAAAATTTCAATTTAATGACATGTTCATAACTTATTATTTATACAATAACAGCCTAATTATAAATGAAATTAAAAGTCGAGTTGAATTTTTTATCAATCTCATAATATAAGTTTATGCGATAAACAGAGGTGTTTCCATGTCGTAAATTTTAGAGCACAAGAAAAATTTGCAAATTTTGTATTCCCGGCACTACATAAGATTTATCTGACGTATTTGAGCATTACTACAAATACATACGTATTGCACTATGACTATATTTCTTATCTTCTTTTGTCCACGTACACGGTAAGTGGTCACAATATTATATAATCTTAAAGGGAATATATCTTACTTCTACAATAAATGTATACTACTTTCATTTAATACAGATTCGATATATTTGCAACATGCAATTCTTGGACTACAAGTGACAACCAACGTGAGCGTTATTTTATGTATATGTATATTCTACTATCATTACATCTTTCATCAATATGACCATAATATGTTCCATGTTAACACAGCTTAACACCTGCGCTATGTTACTAACTTGCTATATCAGATTTGGAGGTACAAGTTTATCTTTATATACTCACTGGTTATATTCGTAAGAATTTGTAAATGAACTGAAACCATAGAGTTGGAGTATAAACAGATTGCTATAGAAATTCTGAAGAAACAATGTCAGAAATTCTAATTATGTGCCCCCTACAGTAAAACCAAGGGAGGTATGGCCAGATATAAACAGCTATACATATAGGGAGTAAATCGCATCATGTCGTACGCTGCGGCTCATTATAATTATTATTTGTTTTACATTACATTGCAAATCAAATTCGGAAAATTGACAATGCACTAATGTTGCTAATTTTCCGGTTCTAAATATTATATTATGAGAAGGCTGTATTTGTACCTTTTTAAATTTAGATTTTCCACAATGCCTTGCCGTTTTCATCAGTTACATCCATAATACTTCCTATAATTACGTAATAACAACAACAACAAGTAGTAATATCTAACAAACTAACAAACAAATTAATATCTTAACTTAGAGCCCTAGCCGATGCTACTTTTAACATCGACTACAGACGGTTTAGCAGCTTATCGACAACTAAATGCAATGATTAAACGCTACACCTCGCCCTGGTTTAAGATCTGTTCAACGCGATACTTGAATAATGCAATCGCACACGTTTTCGTCACTGCGACTGAAAGCAGCTTATCGCCGAAACTAATACCGCCTCGACACAATCGCCAAAACGTGAATCGCCGATGTTAAAGGTAGCTTATCTGTTAAGAACGTAAAATATGGCAGATTACCCACTGTAACAGATATTCTCCGCGCACAATATTAGGTATGCAGAAACACCCTACGAGTAGCAATGCACTTACAATACATTTACTTACAAGCTTTAAAACTTCATTAAATACATACTTGAATTTAACATGAAACAATAGCAAAGTACCTACTATAACAAGAATAACGAATGAGTGAATATTCATAAAACTCTTAACTACATACGCGCATACATTCAAGACACGTTAAAATTCGTATATTGTAATTTATTGTTCGCCACGAGGTACATATACTTCCTATACTGTTTATATAACTACCACCAACCATTTTAATTTAAATATTGATTTCGATTTCCGTGTAACTACATATTTGGTTGGTTGCAATATTTTCAAAGTAGGAATGCAAACTACAAACCGAGATGAAAGTTTACACATTTTTGTTATTTGCCAAGTTCAGAGAAGCGATGCGAACAAAAACCGCTTTGATTTCATGGAAATTCCACTAAATGGCTAGTACTTTTATGCGTTCATTTTAGGTATACCTCCAAACGCACACAATGTTATCGATTTTACTCCGTTTACACTTATCAAGCTTATGTTATGTATACGACTATCTATATAACATACATTTTAGTTATACATCTAATACTTAAACCAATGATTATGCATACTATTATATTAAAATTTGCAAAAAGAGAAAACAAAAACAACTTCAAATATGTTACATTTAACGTAAATAAACAATGATGGATAAAATAGTGTATATGTCACAATCTTAAAATTAAAACATGATTTTGTGTAGCTTTGTTTGTAGAAATATTAAGGAAAATATAAAAGCAGACGTACATACATTTTTTTTATATCTGTCTAAGTAAAAAAAGCTGTGGGTGAGATTCGAGTGTATATAGCGACTCGTGCGCCTTAATTCATCATCTACGGAAAGGGCTGCAGTTGGCACATATTTTTATTGGCATTATTTACAAAGCATGACATAAAAAATATTTAATTTTAATAAAGTTATATACAAAAAAGCAAAAGGATTCTTACTTACTGACAAATATTCGCAGTACGAAGTCGCAGGTAACAGCTAATGGTTAATATTATTACTTCCTATTTCTAAAACTACGTCCAGATACGTCTTTTCTTGTGACGGTATTTAATTATTCAAAGTAGTTGCTAAAATAATAAGAAATAAAAAGACACATCATGCCCTAATGAGCAGAGCCTCAATATTATTATGCTATACTTACGACTCGCACAGTACCAAACTCTTAACGGAACCTACCCGAGGGCCTGGATGAGTGCCCCCGTCAAGGCGTGGAAGACGGTCGCGGCACTTCAGCCGCAAGGGCATCACACCGCCGGCGCTACGTTTCCGAGATCGGGAAGTCACATTGACCGCTCGTTGCATATGGTGGTGTCACAGGTGCATAATGCTACCCGCCACGCCCGTACAGCACCAAAGATTATCCGACCAGTGTTAGCTCCTCTACCGCTCCGATGAAAACTAAAGGTGTTACTAAGTTACATCCAAGCCCTACGCAGCGCCGAATGGTAGCGCTGGTGTACAGCAGGTACAGTACATCGCTGGTGAGCCAGCCCCTCAAAGCAATCGTGATGGTCGTGACCTCAAGGTTCCGGCCGCGTACAGGTTTGTGGCCATGTTGGCGCACCGTATGTACGAGCGCGCTCATAATGGGCAACATTCCCATCTGAGAGCGTTCTGTCCGCTCCCACCTCGCTCCGCTGCTCCTTCTGAACTCGAGGGACCTGTGTCCCCCGACCAGCAGGAGGACTAAAGTCTGCAGCACCTCAAATCAAGTTTGAAGCCCCAAGGCTGCTACGCTCCCACGACAGCTTAGAATGCCTCGGCGTAGGACGACAAATGAATGAATGAACCGAACCCACTAATTAAAATGTAAAATTAAGATTTATTCACCAAATACATTAAAATAAAATAAAAGATTGCTTATTCTTAAACACAGATCTGTTAAAACTAAGAACCTAATACGAGTAGTTGTATTATTGTATATATATATAGTACACTAATGGTGTCTTCGCCCCTGGCTGCTTCCCCTTTGTCACCGTCCTAGCGACGGGCAGGGGGAGCCTGGAGCGTGCTCCACCACGCTTTAATGCATTTTGGTGGAGAGACACCTGCTCTTCCCTAATTCAGGGGTCATACCTATACTAATTTAGAAATTTCAACGCTTTTTGTAATCTAATAATAAAACTATTTTGATTAATCCTAAGCGGATATTCCGCTATAACTGTTTCGACTTTTCATATACCCGTTATTAATATTTAACCTATCCAAATATGTCTTCCAAATATCGAAATTTTACAATTTCTAGTAAAGTAATTGTGAAATATCGAGATTTGTCGGCAAAATATTGGATAAATTGTATAACGGGCGTTATACTCGTCGTGTAAATCCGTTATAAATACGACTTCACTAATATTAATAATATTCGGTGTGCACAGTTATGTTTTTTTCTTACCAAACTTCATTTATATAGTTTAACATGTCTACCATGTTATACACCTTTTCCCTAAAATAGATGTGCGATAGAACTACGGAATAACGGAGCATTATTTTTTAAGAACTTATTTTAATGCTTTGGACTTTTAATACATACGAAACATTTTTTTTTATGAAAGGCAACTAGCAAACAACCACTACAGTCAATCTGCATTCAATTATAACAATTACACATAGAATAGATCGGTCAGAAAGCCGTTAATACCAATAACTAAGTTGAAAACCTCGTATACATAATGATCACACCCTAAAGTTGCGACCCTAAGCCATTGCCTAATAAACACGCATCAAAATAGATTTGTATTGGTTTTATTTGTATACTGATATCTGTATTCCATAGTAGCGTAACTACCGTACAACGTGAATGATGGTAGACATCTACTTTAAACAGTGCAGTAGGTACATGCCACCCACCCTCCCTAATAGGATACGAGCGCATCCAAAAATATAAATATACACCATAACCTTGGCGGTGTATATTTTTATGTTTGCATGTGCACAGATCCTATGTATATGTATGTTACTGTAAAAACCAACGTACGGTATTTTTATAGGGTTCCGTACTCAAAAGTTAAAAACGGAACCCTATTACAAAACCCTCCGCTATCTGTCCGCCTGCCCATCTGGCTCTATCTCCTGAGCCGTAACAGATAGATATTTGATTTTTTTATAAATGATGTATAGTAGTGGCTGCTATAACAAACAAACAAATACTAAAATCTTGAATATAAATAGTGGCCGCCATACAAGAAACCGCTATTTTTCCACGTTTTTAGCTTTATCAATTCAACCTTGATAGGTAGGTAGTTTAAGTTTTAACAAAATAAAATCAATAATATAAAATATACTGTGATTGGATGGTCAACACAGTTTCCCTTAGCCGGCTCTTACGGCACCCACGGGAAGAGAGGGGAGGCCCTATTCTACTACGCCGGAGCCTCACGGCGGGGGATGGTTTGGTTAGGTTAGTTACATAAAAGTCGATAAATATAGATCTCTCTCATTTAAATCCTAAGATTTACCAAGTAATTCGTGGTAAAACTCAGAAATAAACTACCTTCTCGGATCAATTCGGGCTTTCACCGCTGTGAGTTGGTAAATCTTAAGATTTACCGTACTTTGGGCTTTTACAGTAAAATATACAGGGTAAATTTTTCAAATGGGCTTTCAGGGCCAAATCCGAATCTATGGCGAAACGATGATCCTAAAAGGAGTTTCGCGACCGATTTTGATAAAAACTAAAAATGCATCATATTTTTTTTGCCTAGCTGAGAATCAAACGATTCTAATTCTGGGTAGTAATGATATATGACAAACTAAAGGAAAAGGCTAATATTGAAGAAAATGTATATTTTTTTTATACATTGTCATACTAATCCTTAAGTAATTAATTTGAGCATATGAGAAAGATTTTGTTGTTATCAAAATTAGAATTCGATTTTTATCAAGATGCAGTTTTGTGTTTTTATGAAATTCGACCTCCTTTTAGCATTTTTCACTAATACTTATAATTTCGTATTTGGCCCTGAAGGCACATTTGAATAATTAACTCTGCACTGCACGGTTTAAAGTATAGAAGCGAACTGATGCGAAGTAGTTTTTATCAACATTTTAAATAATACTATTTAAAAATAGGTACATATTCCTTTTTTTTTTTTTTTTTGTTTACGAGGGGGAAACCTTCAAAAGGTACCCGGTGCCTTGGGAGCGACGCTGGATTATGTGGGATTTTTACCGCACTAAAACCCCCCCGGTGGCCGTCCTCGGCGCTGCGTTGAGGGCCCCGGGACGCAACCGGAGTCCTCTTAGCGCGTTGCCCCGTCGGGCTCCGCCCGGTGAGCTTGGCGCTCGCCACACCATCTGGTGCGTACGACGGTATGCGACCACACATACCGCCGTCCTTCCCGGGGTCGCTGGCTGGGCGGTTCGAGCTCCCACTCTTGCCGCCCGCATATTCCTAGGTACATATTCCTAATGATGTGATAAGCATACTAATTGAAACTTGTCTTCTCAATAGTGAAGTCCAAGGTTCAATCATTAGGCACTCATCTCTGATGAAGGAAAACATCATAAGAAACACACCCGAGAGTTCTGAAAGGTGTGTGAAATCTACCAATTCACAATTGGCCAACGCGATGGACTACTGCATAAAACCTTTGCACTCTGAGGGAAGAATTGTGCCTATTAGTAAGATAGCAATGGATTGATGACATATTCCTAGTCATAAAATTATCAAAAACACTAAGGAATATGAATGCACAAACTGGCATATGCATATATAATCAAAAGAACACCCGTGAAGGTGATAAAGTTATTGTAAACTTATAAATACAAGTGTAGGTAACCAAAGAAATAAAGTCCTGTTATACCAGGAATACGATTTTTGAACACACGTCGTGTATGCGTAAACACGGCGGTAATGATATGAGATAGTAGATGTGGCACGGCGGAAATACACTCGATTGAATACAAAGCTCTCTTTAGTCTCGAATTGAAAATTTGTACTGGTGCTTGCAAGTCCGCCGTCGCAAATATCTATCCCTCGTCCGGTCCCTACTTTCTAAGTAAACAGGAATATAATTATATTAATCGATTAAACATGTTCAATAAAAAGGTCCCCTTGCATTTAATTTATATTTACCGTACAACATAAAGCGATTAGACCAGTCGCAATACAGGTGTACTTCATTTTTATTCATAATCAGAGAAACAGCAAAACTGAAGAGTTGGTTCTAGTCCCTACACTAAAAGATACAACAATCTGAAATACTCACCATATTGCTTTCATTAAAAACTTTATTATAATTGTTAACATTTTACGCAGTATTCGTCAATTCACATAAACACAAATTCTATGAATCACAACGATAATAAAGACTAGCAAATAAAAAGGCACAGACGGCATGTGTGAATCAGCCGTCCGAGCAGCCCAGACGCAGGGGGCAAACTGAAAATCAGAGCCACGACGCAGTTTACCTGCACGTGGCACATGCTGAGTTTGTCCCTTTTCGTGGTCGTTGCAACACATATTATTGTAATAATTGATTGTACGTTTTTATTGTCCTTTTGTTGTTTTATTGTATTTTTTATTTATTTTTTTCTTTTGTTTTATGTTATTTTTATTTTTTTTGTCTCTCTACATTATAGTATTTCATTTGTGTTGCAATTATCCGAATAAATGTTTCTTTCTTCTTTCTTTTAGTCCAGTTTTTTCAACATTTTTGAGTACGCGATTTTTAAACGAGTGTGAGTAACGTTATGAAAGCGGGAAATGTTATGCTTCCGGTAAAAAAATAATGATTAACTCATTCGTTCCCAAGCTATCATTCTATTATACAATGATATTGATCAAATTCACATTTGTCTAATCGATTATGTTTAGAGTACGCTAGATATAAGGGGCTCACGATGTAAGGAGCCCTTTTCATTACTAACTCTACATAACAACGTTAACTCGGATTATAATATTGTTTATATTATTTAAAATCTAATGTACGACATCGCCGAATGTCGCCAGCTGACGTCATGACATGTCTTCGACGATCGTCGGCGTGATCTGTCGTAGATTAGCTCTCTAGTACTCTCTACACACTACAATACTACACTATTCTACACTCCGTACCCTCTACCAACGAACAATTACGAACATTAAATATTTACTAAGATTTTCAACATATTTTTGTATTTTTTGTATTTTTTTAACTACGATAATTATGATAAAATTATTTATATGCTGAGATATTAATTCGAATTCGAATATACTATAATGCTAGATATGCATCTTAAAAATACAAATATTAAACATTGTCACATTTCTTCTAACAATCTGACTACCAAGCACCATGTACGATATTTTACGATGTACGTTGTATATTTCCACCGCACCACCATATCGTTTCCCGACACTTGACGCATCGTATCATGTTATAACATATCGTAAGTAGTTATTGAACTCTAAGTCTAAACGCAAATTGGCTACTATCGCCAGAGCAAATGGCAAATTATTACTTTAAGTAGTGGTTAACTCTACTTGTGAGCATTTCAGAAGCTGCTCAGAAACTACTTAGTAGTTTACGCGTCTATATAGATGAGTTACCGAGCAACGTTAACAGATCTTTATAATAAAATCAAACAAGTAGATACCATCATCCATCGACCATACCGAATCAAAATATGATAGCTTACGAACTGATAGCTGATAGATAACTGTGTCTCTCGCGCAATAATAGCCAATTGGCAATCAACTTTAGGGAAGTACTCTCATATTATCAATTAAAAACATACACATATGTATATGACACGTAAATCACAACTTCGGTGCGTAAAGATACCTACAGGCTTAGGACCCCCTGCCCCGCCGTTACCTTGGCCACTAACAGCCCGGAATAGCGGAGTCAAAGGGGACGGGTGGCTGAGATTTTTCAATACCTGTCAATGGGGTTTTGCCATTGCCACCATCCTTGGTATATGTGTTGATGACCGCAGTAGGTGTTAATGTTACACCGGAAGACGTTGCTGCCCATTTCCTGAATTTATTCCCTTAGTCGGCTTTGACGACATCCACGGGGAGAGAGGGAGTGATGCTCTTCGCGACCGACATCACACGGCATGATATATATTACACGATTATTGAAAAATCAAAAGCAATATGTTTTTCACTATATCTATCTTCTGTATATATTTAATTCATGAAGCGAAGACAGGTACCTTTTATACGAAAAAATAGTGCGTTAGGAGAAGGGAAGTTCGTAGTAGAGAGGGAGGGAGATCTAAAGGCAAAACTTTTGTATACGAGTATGTAACAAATTTTACAAACATATAAATGTATTGGCGTAGCGAAAATATCTGATTCTATGGTAACAAATATATAAAAATCAAAGAATATAAAACATTTATAATATTATTTACGGTACTAACAATGTAAGACATAATAACTATGTCAACGCTGTAGCAGGCACCCATGTCAAAAAACGCGTTATTGCTTTTAAATGAAGCTTAATTAAACTTTATTTTTCCTTATATATTAATAAAACCTAAAAATAATCAAAATTTAAAGTTAAAACAGTAAACAAAATAAATCATATTTCAACATATTTTGCCACCGTTGGAAAATGATGTAAACTATTTTGATGGATAGCATTTAAGATATCTTGAATACATAACTGTATTTAGTCTGATAGCAACACGCCTAAGCAGCAAACCGTCAAAGTACCAAAAAAAGCTATTGAGCTTAATGTTTAATTAATTGTATTCAAAGCAAAACGTCCAACTATTGAAAGGCGTATAAAAAGAACGTCTAATGGCAATAACCTTAATTCCTCATAATACCTATGTACTGCGGCATGGAAATATATTGGTACATTTTTAAGATCAAACACTAATTAGATATTTATACTTATTAACAGACTGCGAAAGAAGGGTTAAGAGAGGTTCAATTTTTATATTTTGTAAGGTATTTTTCAAATGTATGTACTTTTTTATTTAATTTGTCGATAAGTGTATAAGACGATAAGTGTCCACTCCTGCCCATGGACAGCTCCTATTCAATCCCAGACAAGATTGGATTCATAACTGAGGTCAGCCACAGATGCGCTGCTACCCCTGAGTACCAAACTGGAAGCTTGTCTCCACTACCACACTGTTCAAACCAGAATACAGCAGTACTTAGCACTGCTGGTACTAGGAAGAAATAGGTGTGGTGGCGTGTTTTTTATTTAAACGAGTAGATTTTACAGTAGTGTATTTTTCACATAAGGATTTTCCCTGATTCACGTCAAGGAGTGTTTTTGTGATATTCTGGAAAAAAATTTGAATTATATGGTCTAACAAACTGCATGCACTAGATCCCCTGTAACGAATTAAGAGGCATGTGTCGTCGCACCGCGATTTGATGCGGTACCATTCCACATGCTTCGATCCGAACTCTTATGCAACAGTGACCACGACTTACACAAGCCAACACATATAAATAAATGAATATAAGAATCATAAATTGTAAATAAACACTATGACAGAGACATATTATGTATGATCACAGATTAAGGGTACATGCGTCGACGCACTGCAATTTGATACGGTGCGAGTCCGCATGGCCCGATCAATACATTTATTTATGATAAATTGTAATAAATGTTACATGTCATACAAAATGATGGGTACATGTCTTATAAAATGATGTTAAATATAAAATTATAACATGCATGGATGGTCAGCACTTATAGTTCCCTTAGCCGGCTCTTACGGCACCCACGGGAAGAGAGGGGGAGGCCCTATTCTATTACGCCGGGGCCTCACGGCGGGCGTGCACCGGAGTCAAACCACAAAGATTTTTAATACCTTTGAGGCATACATACGACTATGTCATAAAAACAGACATATGTCTCATTCGCGGGCATGGGCTTTCTAAAACTTAGACGGCCCGAGATTGGGAGATATAAATAAATAGGTTGTTGTTGGATTGATCTCAATTGCGAGCAGTAATCCGCGTGCACTTCAAAGAAGTCAGGAAGAAATAGTTCCAGTTTCACCAAGAGCATAGATGTGCCCTGGAGAAAGAGGAACAGAGTAGGGAATAAAGTTTTTTTCCCAAACATTATACAACAACAATCATAGATATTTTTCCGTTCTTCAAAAAATAATTGGAAATGGATTTCGCCTTTATTTTACGACTGTATTGAGAAATAGACGATTTGCTCATCCGACTTTCAATTGATGGACGTATTGCTACTAGTGAAATTTGCTAAGTAGACCAATAGGTCTGCTTGGAAAATAGCCCAATAGATATTCTGGGTACTTGTACGTTTTAATCCTAAGGTGTATGTATTAAGCGTCATGTTTTTAAATTACACTAGAATAGAACCCATTTCAAAAATTATGTTTAAAAGTAAATCATAAAATAATATACTCGTAGATTATTTATCGGAATTACTGTTAAAGGTGGTTTGAGTTTTGAAGTTTCCCTCTCCACTACGGATTGCGAACGAGGCCTCTCCCCGGACTGGAACTTATAATACTCATATTAAGAACTCAGAATTGAAAGAGAACCTAAACTTTTTACTGCATGTAGAATTTTACAATACTTAGGTACATATTCTGGAAAACAATGCTTCAGGTGGGTATGCCGTTTGCTATCGAACAAAATCCTTAACAGAATGGCTGAAATGGGATACTTTACTTTGAACCATCACGGGTTTCTAGGTGACCTCAGAAAGCGAATAAATGCATAGGTAGACGTAACAGCGTCTCTCGTCTCCTGGATTAAAACCCTTAGTCGGCTCATACGACATCCACGGGAAGAGAGGGAGTGGTGCTATTCTAAGCCTGGCGACGCTCTGCCCCTTTATAACCAGCAACACTTGTGTCTTGGCCTTTTTCTTGTTCCACACCGACAAGTACACTAAGTACTCCATGTTAATTAAGATTAGTATATTATAACTAATCTGAACGGAGGAAATATTAACAAAGAAGCAAGTCGTTTTGGAGCGAAATCTATTTGCTTAATATTTATAAATAAGTATGTCTGCTTGTATTTACATTAACACATATTAACTTCTGATTTATAATTCAGAGAGCTTGTTCCATCGCTGAAATTGCCGTGAAAGTGACTTTATCATAGCAGCGCTTAGCACTGCTGTTATTGGGCAGATATATTATAGGCGTGGGGGTGGTGGCGCCGGAGTCGAACCACAAAAGTGTTCTACCACCTTCAAATGCTATTATAATTAGAGGAATATAAGTAATCGCTGAAGTGAATAAAACTTCCCAGACCATTTCTTGTGGACTCTGGGCTAGCTTATTGTAATACTTTCCAAAGACGGTCTGTGTAATTTTCTATAGTATTATCTTATAGGAATCGGGATATTTAAGATTTATAGCAATCCATCGAATGCTGTAAGTACAGGAAGACGCCGTAAAAAATATATTTTAATTATAGAGATATATTTTTAAGAAATACGTTTGATGTTTAACATCATTGAGAAATATATAATATGGAAAGTAAATCCCAAAGTAATTGGTTTGAATCGGATATTCCCACTCTTATACTGATTGCATACCAATGCTGTTGGACCCGTCCTTCAGGTCTTGAACTAGTCCTGATGAAGGACATCAACATAAATGTTAAGCCGGGAAATTATTTTTTTGTTACAATATATGATGTACACAACTGTCCGGTTTAAATATCCTGCTAATATTATAAAGGCGAAAGTTTGGATGGATGTTTGTCTCTTCTTATAGCGGGTACCCGCGAAACGCGTTTCAATGAAACTTTGCAGTAATATATTATGCAACATCAGAATAACATATAGACTAAAATTTATAAAGTATTGTTGTCGTGGCTATAAAGGTAAGTATCAAGTAGGTGGCAATAATTCTGGCCCTCTGGGAGCTGTCTGGGCGAACGCCGCCCAAACCGTTAGAGTTACACAAAAGTAATGTATTATTTATGGTGATTTTTTTTACCTTAAAAAGTTCTAAATAGTATTCCGCGACAGCATATATCTTTTACGTGGAAACCATTTCTAGTTCAAATAGTTAATTATAAATTACTAATTATTTGGTTACCTTTTTATTATGCTCATTTTTATAGGGTTAACTTAACTCTCAAAATAAATTTAATAGTAAATACCTTTATCACCTTAGACTATACGGTGCGACTCTACTTGTCTTGATCTATGCACTTTTAAGGTAAATGTGTTATTATTAAACAGAATAATATATAATACAAAATAAAATATGTGTCCATAAACTGCACCAATACTGTGCACGGATGGTCGGGACATATTCCCTCAGCTGGCTCTTACAGCACCCGCGGGAAGAGAAGGGGAGGCTCTATTCTACAGCGCCGGGGCCTCACGGCGGAATCATAACTAATTGAATCATAAGCCAAGTGAAGTGGTAATATCGATATACAAAGTTCATCACCAAATCACTAGATGACGTTAATTATTGTGATAAAATTCATGACGAAGTTAAGATTGCAAACAATATTATTTTTTTATTTTGATTAACTATAAAAGTTTAGTTTTCGTTTTTTAAACTAAAAATTATTAATACATTCAAAATAAACACATCTTCTGTTACATTTTCATTGCTAAGTACTGATTTTGTTGAAGTATTTTTACAACTTATGGATCCACTTAAACAATTAATTTGTCACAACTGTGCGAAATACAGTGCAGTGTTGTGAGTTATTATAACAATAAATGTTATTTCGCTCTTACTGCCCGAACACCAAATATGACTACCAAGTTACCTACGATGAATAATCCTGCAGGTATAAAACAAAGAGTTGATTTAGAAAATGCAACATTTCACACTTTCAGAGAGCGTACCGTTAACTTAAAAGATCAAAATGTCAGTAAAGTATATCTCCTCTACCACACTCTTAAAGCCAGAACACAGCAGCGCTTAACACTGTTGTTATTAGACAGAAAAATATGCACGCAAATGTACGCTTGTGTTATGACGTTGCGTAACATCACCCACCACCAACTCTCATTGAGTTGGATTATTAACTTCCCCCTTATCATCAATCCAAACGAATGTCTGTACTATGAATTCTTTATTGAAATAACACCTATATCTTTTTAATAATATATACGCAATATTACGCAAACAGCTCTTTAATCTGTCCTTTAAAATACTATTCGAACTTTAATATAAGTTCACTTGCGATTAGAATTCCACTCCACCCTATTTCTTCTTTTTAATACTGTAAGTAAAATAACCTTGATTCTTCCAGTACATTATACGTTAAATACAAGTACCTAAAAATAATTTCAATAAAAGTTTCAAAATTTACTATATACTATCACTTACCTTATCTTCTGAAGCGGCAGGTCTGTACACCGCTCCCCGAAGTCGCAGCTACTATGCTGTAGTTCTGTACGCGGCAGCATGGTGCCCCGAAACAACTGGCACCCGCTGTTTGTCGCTGCCGTAATATTTTAATATCTAAATCAATGTACACTATCTATATACATTAATTATATACATACACACATTCTACAAATTATATTTTTATTGACATACTACTTTGCCTATTAGGTCTATATTAAGTTTTAATTTTAGGTTACCTTGTAGCTCAGAGCTGTAAAGAGATGAATACACGACCTTTCAACTCTCCAACGCAGTCTAGTGGCCAACTTTGACTAGGTTGACTGACCACCCATTTGTTACTATCCAGTTTGAGCGACCGACGAGGAACAAACAAACATATTTAATGATTTGGAAAATCTGACAACACTAGAATGTCTACTTGTCTGTACAGATTTATAAGCTGTTAAATAATCGGTGAGAAACTTTTGACAGTCGCGTCTAACCACTATTTGTTTGATCAAACTACAATTGCAGTCAAGCTAATATTGTCCATGGGAAGTCAGCCTCGAATGTATGTCGGCCATATAAGAGATATTATTCACTGAGTCGAAAGATATCTATGGAATTTAGTATCAAAGTACTCTTTCAATTGAAACTTTTGTTCTAAAACATCCAAGTATAACTAAAGCGGCGAACACTACTGACATAACATGCATGGCGTGTATACCTCAAAGTAACTGAAATTTGTCCAGCGCAGAACCATGCGTTTTGATGTATGTGGTACATTATTGACTACCTAAAATAATTATAATATATAAAGAATCTAATTTAGAGGAAAATATTTTGAAGATAGATACTAAATATAGATATAACGTAACCATCCTTAAAATGACTAACATGTTAAAGAAGTTGTATCAACAAATTATAATTTAACATTTAAATCTTTATTTAATGCCTTAAATGATATTGTTTATTTTCTGATATGGTATTTCAATATATGTGTAGGCACACTGTTAGCAATACTCAATAATTCCATACAGTACCTACGCTCACTATTACACCTATGCAAATACTTTCGCAGGTACGTTTGCTCGCGCACTTCTTATAATACCTACATGCACATATTCAGCCTTCTTAGATTCACAGACCATTATTTTATCAATCCTATTTTTAAAACTGACTTGTCGACCGAAATGAGGTTGTTAACGAAATACAGAGTCACATCGTATCGCATAACTTCGCATCGCCTAAACGCTAACTGCATAATCGTTTCGTCAAGAAGGCGCGTAGGCGCGTAGCACTTTCGTAACCGCGTAGCTCTAGAGGCCGCGAAATTTTCTGTGCAAATGCAATGGAAACATTTATAGCAATACCCATAAGAAGATGAAAAAAATTGTATTTATAAATACTGCTTTCAATGTTATTCATATATAATTACTAGCTGACTCGGCAAACGTTGTGTTACCATATAATTAAATAAATATTAAGGGTGAACAACCCTTATCATTTAGGGGTATGAAAAATAGATAGTAGCCGAATAATTTAAGAAGTAGTAACATTCCAGCAGCGCTGGGATACGATAGTAGCGATGCGGTCCTGCGGACGCGCGCTCGTTGCGCAGCATTGTGGTAAGCGACTCCAACATCTTCCGCCCATTACTACTCCGCTGGTAAGGAATCGGTATGGGCCATGGTGTCCAATTGCCTCTTAATGTATTCCACACTCTTATTTCAAATTGAAAAACTATACCTTGCCAAGAGATAACCGGTTTTCATCGATATTGGCATTTTTTCCATTTTTTTTAATTCCTACTAACTATAATAATTATACTATAGGTAAGTTGCATACTTGTATAAGTTGTACCTTGTACGTACCTATCTCTTTACTATAGGAAAACGATATGCACATGGCGTATATTTGAAATGATCTTATATATGTTACATAAAATTTATAAAATATATGATATGTAATATTTAAACATATCATGAACCCTCCGGGTGCGAGTTCGACTTGCACTTAAACAATTATTGTATTATCTAATGTGAATGTCCTATATGAAGACCTTGAAATTAAATTTGGGCCCCGGAAGGCACATTTCAAGACACATTTCCTCTTGACGATTTTTTGTATATGACATTGACAGACAGGAAAATATATGAAACGTGCGCTGACACCGCGTGCTGTCTGCCACATATTTAGCTATTATCCAACACTATTTTATAAATCTTCAAATGTACCGGTCATATTACGGATACTTTATAATAATGTCGTTTCGTTTTTCGGATTTTGTACTTAACAGATCACACTATAAAATATTATTATGATCTTTCTTATATCTACAAGATTTATCCTAATACCCTTTGATATTAATATTTACAATAAGATAAATATTTCCGCTGTAGTTTGAAAGGCCCTAAGAAGATTTCATCTATCAGGTACTTTTGTAATAGATTCGTATAAACTATTACGAATACACGTTCTACTACTACGAACTATTACGAATGGAACTTGTCGCGTACTGATTATCTATGCAGAGTGAGAAGTCACAACGCATCTTCGACGGTCCGGGGAAAGCCGCCATTAAATGAATGCACCTTTATTACTGACGGCGATCAACTCCGCTAGAATAATTAAAACATATATCTAGAACGAAAACTTAAATAATACTTTCTAATATACTTCTACTGTGTTAAGTTTAAATTATAATAATAATGTTTTACGGACATTTAAAGCATATATATATCTTTGACATGCGGGTAAGGATATGAGATCGTACGAAATTTTATAGAAATAATGAAATTTCTGAATATCACAAAATACAAATTTACAGTTCATATTTACGTAGTCAACAGTAGACACTTATGTTAAAATAGTCAAACGTATTTTTTATTTAATTAGGTTGTTCTCACGCCTTCTAAAAACGATCATGGACGTAATCACCAACCCAGATTAAAACACCTTTAAAAGGGTAAAAATATTGGCAATTTCTCTTATACAATGCTTCTTTAAAAATATTTTTATAAATTTCAATCGGAAAAATAAGCACGGTACGTTCAGCTATATTTCACTGTGATACTAATGTGTACGTGATTGAGTTCCATGTCACAACCAAAAGAATAAGAATAATATTGATGTATAGAAACAACTATTCTGTGAGAAAGCACGGTTAATGTTGTTATTTAAAATTTATTCAAGCACCCTAATCATTAATTTGTATATTGTTCTAACTACGTCTTCTATTAATAAAGCAAAAATATATTCTACATAAAACTGGGTGTCATTAGTAGTTTCATTGAAACGCGTGCCAAAAAGACTTAATTTTAGTTTGTTTTTTTTTAAAGCAAATTGCGACATGTCACGTACACTTGATTGTAAAAAAATACTCATACCGGCTATTTTTAATGTTTTTCTTAAATCTACGTGATCGAGCTATGCTGGATTTGATAGCCGTTTACGTAGCAAGGACATCTACGGCGAGGGTCGAACTAAACTCGCGATCACAGATTGCCTTCGTGAAAATTCCGGCGATGCAAGTGGCCACCCCGTGGGTTGATGGTCCTCATCTCGATATCCTGCGAGGCGCGCTCGGCGGGGCCTCGCTGCCGGCGCTGGCGGCTGTTGTCGAACGTGAACCGCAAGATGTAGCTGTCGGGGTAGTGCCGCTGCGGATTCCTCGTCTCGCCCGATAAGCCGTAGTTGCTCGTAGCTTCCGTACCGTTGCTCGTGGCCGACACTGCGGACAAGTCTACATTCAATCCTACAATTCGCGATTGTATAAAAACCCTATATTTTATTCATAGTTGCATATGTGAAGATTATCACTATACAAAAGTGCTTATGTGCAAATCCTAATACTCATATACATAATTCTTAGCAGTTATGAAAACCGAGAATAAGTAATAATAGAATTTTTGTCTGTTTGTTTGTCTGTGTGTATGAAATCGCATCAAAAGTTTTTTTTTTATAATATAGGAGTAGCAGACGAGCATGATGCAGTCCACCTGATGGTAAGTGGCTACTGCCGCCCATGGACATCTGTAATCAACCCCAGATAGGATTAGATATTCCTACCTGAGGTCGGCCACATCTGCGCCGCTACCCCTGAGGACTAAGCTGGAACGCCTCGAAAAAGTATGTCTGCCTTACCGAACCACAAAGGGTTCTACCTTCAGAACTAAAATTAATTCAATGGTTTAACAAAATCTTCATAAACTGTTTCTTAACATTTAGTCTTTATTTAATTCAAATCGATCTTCACCATTAAAAGTTATTACAATTTAAAGTGAGAAGTAATTTTTGTAACATTGCATGAACATTGAACAAGCTATGCGGGGCGGAGGATTTAAGTTTACCGGTGTGCTCTGTAGTTTAACAGATGGCATAGTATTGATGTTATGTTTTGAATCCACGCGAAGAAGCATAGCACAGGCATAGCTTGTTTTAACTAAAAATATTTTGTTTTTCATTTAACAATTTGTTGCTGTTTTTACTGAATGCGCTGAGTAAATGCAAGTTGTTCTGATATAATGTTATAATTGTTAATGGTACGTAATTTAAGTTATGTATATGCCATGATACATTTTCTCAAATCCCTGTGAAACCATGGTCACAGCTAGTAGAATATAAAGCCTCGACTCGTTACACCGGTAACCGGATCAGTGCATGTTAGGTAATTAATTAGAGGCGAGCAATATAAAACCTTAACGTTTATAAGAGGACAGTGCTAAATTTGCCACATCTAAAAAGTATCGTCGGGGCGAACTGGTACCTATTAGTTTGGGGTGTTAAATCGTGACACAACCGCACAGACTCTGACAGACACAAACCGCACATTCAAAATATTATTTTATGTGTAGCTTGCCGCCGAAGTCCGCTCGACAAGATTAAGATAGATGTTAATACAGTTCCCATGCAAGAATAGTATTTTATCTGTCACGGCCAGTGTCGGACACGTCTAATGTCTGTAAACAAAATGTGCCTTAAAGCACCATCCATTATCTTACCCGATGATAATCATAAAAAGTTCTTGTAACGTGTAATGAACAAAAACATAAAGCGAGCCATAGTTCAAGTATACGCATGCATATAGGGATAAGTTGCTCACTGGTCAGGCTATTGGCGCGGCGTCGGCGCATGGTAGCGTTTCTGAGAGCGCGAGTGGTTCGCGCCACCCACGCGATGCACGGCACGCTCTGCCGCAGAGCTCGGCGGAAATTCTGACCGCTGAGGCAATAAAGGAAGAAATTGATGCCGAAGTTAGCGTTGAACAGGATCCCCGATATGTGCTGGATCCAGAGCCATTTGTCATCCAGTTCTTTGGCATTCTGTGCAAAAGAAACAAATCGTTAGTTTGTTGGAAAGCGAGCCTGACCAAACATTTTTGGATTTGTATATTTGTTGAATATTCTACATAGGTGCAAACTAGCTTGCTTGTATTTATGTGGTGAGTTATATAGTGTAGGGTACAATTTTAATATTTTAGAGCTGTTTTTATTTAGTTTTTAGCTTGACCTGTATGTATGTATGTAATGTTATCTTTGAACTCGACTTTTACCCACTTTGAACGGTCCGATTCATTTAAAATTTTGAACAGTTATCAAGAACCGAAGACAATACACAATTTTAATAACTTTATCCCATTTACCTCATCAGAATTGTCAGGAATCAGGATTAACAATTAGCCTTGTGCGATTTTATTATTTGTTTTACATTTCTATTGTACCTATTCGTTGGTAAAATAGAAATGTAAAATAATAAAACAGAAATGTATAAAAATAGAAATGTATAACGGATTATATATTCAGAAAACTTCGGTATGCTCTATATTTTTTTATAAAATCATCGTTATCATATACATATGTATATCATTTATATAATCTACCTTTGACAGCGGGAGTATATTTGATTTAGCAAATTTATATTCTCTTATTTTAAGGTCAATAAATAATAACATATTTTTCCAATTAGGCAATACTTATCCATCTTGTTTCAAAATAAGATAAAAAATATTCAAGAAGCTTACGAGTATCACTAGACATAACAAAACATTGTTAACGTTTATGTTTTACTTGGATATCAATGTTTTCATTTGGATCTTTATCATTAACGTGTTTATAAAAGGTGTATTAAAGCTGGCTCCAAATTATAAAATTGAGTGGTATTTTGAGCATTGTATTTGTACTAAACTTACAGGTGTTGCAGATCAGTACTTATATCTATACAAAATAAACCGGACAAGTGCAAGTTAAGCTTGCGTGGAAAGGGTTCCGTACAAATTTAACACTGGAAGTGGAAAACATGTTCTCACATACATAATGTATGGAAAAGTATGTTTACTAACTGAAAATCTATAATCATACATCCAAATTAAGGACAATCTTCACCCATCCGTTTAATGGATAAAATCAATTTTATATCAAAATTTGTATGCTAATTTATAGAGTTTATGATAAAATAATACGAAGGGATATTATTACTTATTATAAAATATTATTAATACAAGTTGAATAAATCAATAAACTATGAATTGACCCATTTTGTCATATATGTTATGAATTATGGACACAAGGTGTTTGTCTTTAACGACATAACTAGATAAGAGGCATTTACAGACGTACTAACAATTACTTTACTTATTGATTTTTTTTCCGGAAATCGTTAGGTCTCAAATGACATGAATTGAACCCACCCGCTCGCAGGGTGCGGTAGCTCACTTAGTTCTTGTAGTTGAATTTTCTTTTACTTTCTGACTAACCTAACCAAGCCCATGTAAAACGTTCAACCACAAAACTTGTTAGTAATTTTAAAATCGATAAAAACAGGAATCGACAAAATAAATATACTTTTAATTTATTTCATTATGTTGTTCTTCCGTTTAGTTTATGAATAGTCACAACGTATGTTGTTCTTTAAATTAGGAAGTAACGGGTTGATGATGTTTTATGAATGAGTATTATACCCGGACGAATAATTATTATCTTATTCATTCGGTACAAAATATGTCGCAAGCAGGTTTGGTAAAAAATGACCGTACAATGAATTAAAACATGAGCGTGTATAAAAACAAAATGTATGTTTACAAGTTTGTCTTTCACTGTACAATATTCGCATGTAAGTATATTAGTAAGTATGTTAAGTAAAGTAAGTACGTTAGGTCCGATCAAATCTAGCTAGCCAAATTTAACCTATTTCCAGCTATTAGATTGAGCTGCAATTTGCAAGGGTAGATCGCATGACAATGCAATATTATTGTAATAAGCAGCTGGTACTGGCTAGGAGGTGGTTTAGATTTGTTGTGACTCTACTCCTAGATGGTATCCAGGGAAGCCACATGACGCCTATGGAACCTCTATAATTAAGCAACGCAAATTACTCGAGTTTAGGCTCGTGTGATTCGTATTGGCCAGGACTCGGTCCTTAATTGGTGATATCCATGGTCTGATGATTGTGATTGAAGGTGGCTCTCGTAACACTATAATTAAACTACGCAACCCCGTCGAGTTTTACTCGTTAGATTCGTTTTGGTAAGGAAACCGTTCGTAAATGAAATACATGGTCTGATCTTGGAGATGTAAGATGACCATAGTAATCCAGTATACCACGACGCAAGTCTGTATTAACATAACAACTTATACGCAGAGTAAACTTTTCAACAGGGCCTTTATGGCGAAAATTTCTGAAAGAAGGCGAGGCCGATTTTTTTAAAATTCAAACGGCATTATTAGTTTAACTTTTTTCCGTAGTCAGAAATGTGATCAGTTTATTTTACAAAAAACTCACCCTATTTATTCCACCATCACATACTAAAGTAAAGGCTCATTTGGAAGAAAATACATTTTTCATATATTCTCATACTGACCTATTTTTAGGGATCGTTTTTTTTAATACCACAAACTTCTTATAGATTTACCTGTAAAATTACCTAAGTAAATTATAGTTTCGGAGATCAGGGGGGGCAGTCATTTCTCGTCTTTCTGGAAGAACTTTATATAAATATTTGAAATCTCCACAACAAGCCCTTTCATTTGATATGCCACACGATGCAGTTTGCCAAACTTTTTTTTATTTTTTTTATTTCGCCTCAAATACTCATCGCCCAATTAAAAATTTAGTTAATTACGTTATCCCTTCGTCTTTGGGTTACGAATTTCAACGAAATTTCAACTCATTTGGTCCGGTAGTTTCTGAGTAGTGGCTGAGACAGACGGACGGACAGACGCACGAGTGAGATTATAAGGGTTCCGTTTTACGATTTTTCATACGGAACCCTAAAAATAAACCCGTTTATTTTGAAGACATTTTTATTTATAGTATCTGTTGTTACAGCGGCCACCATTATACAAATTCTGTAAAATTTTGAATGTCTATGTATAACGGTTCCAGAAATAGAACCCTGTGCCGAACAGACATACAGCGGAGGCTTAGTAATGGAGTTTCGTTTTAACCCTTTGATCCCAGAACCATAAAAACTAACGTGGACGTAAGTTATCATTGTTTGTCCGTTTGTGGCCTAACTTGAATTGATTTATAAATTTCGTCTAAAAGTGGTGAGTTTATACACGTATTTGGTAAAAGTGTTATCACGATTCTGTCTGGGAGACGAAAGCCACTTGGCCGGCAGTTTCTTGGTACATTTTCTGACGAAGGATTTGTTTGCCGTCAGGCGCGCCCCGCAACAGGTGACAGCCCGCCTGTTTTATTCGCTAACTCATTGTATGTATGCAAAGCGACACTTTGTTCTGTGAACGTTTTATTTATTACTCCACGGTCGCTGATGTCATTAAAGTTTGATCCAAAGCAATTATCGTTTCTATTTAATTTTCAATACAACAAAAGAAATAAACAACTGGAATCGTAAGTTTTATATGCCCTACATGTGTACATTAAAAGGTAGATACGCTCGCGACTTTTCTTAACCTTGTCGATCACTTACGGTATGGCGGTATGGCCAGCAAGATCGCCCGATTTAACCATACCTGACTTCTTTCTTTGGGACTACTTAAAGTCACGGACTACTTAAAGTCAGTCGCAGCTCTTAAGGAGAATATTCGACTGGAATGCGAAGTGTTACCGGCGGAAATCTTAAAGAAAATCGTAGAAAATATGATAAAAGAGCGCATGTGTTTCAACGCTGGTGGAAGACTCTTGATAGATATCATATTTTCTAATAAAAAAAAACAAAGTTACAAGTCCAAATAAAGATTTCTATCATGCAAAATCCCTTTTTTATTTTGTACAAAAGTTATTAAAAAACAAAATTGAATGATTAATTTTGCGCCACCCTATATTTATATATGAAATTCTTTACAATTCTCATTCTTATCTTTTTAGCCAATGCGTTATTATTACAATATTAACATTATAACGCTTTTTAGGATTCCGTAGGAAAAATCCAAAAACCGGAACCCTTATAGGATCACTTATGCGTTTGTACGTTCGTCTGTCACGGCCACTTTGCTCCAAAACTATCGGACCAAATGAGTTACAATTTGGTACGCACTTTGGTGCAATCAACAGAATTTTGAATTGAGTGGTGAGATTTTGGGGACGTAACGAAAAAATAAAAAAAAAAGTTTGGCAATCTAATGTGGCATATCAAATGAAACGGCTTGTTGTGGAGATCTCAAACATATTTTTGTTATATGTTCTTCAATCTGTAAATTCAAAGCTATTCAAGAAAGAACATGATAAATGACCGTCCGCGTCCCCCCTTGATGCCTAGACTACTGGGGCTAGAATTTTGTAAAAAAAATCAGAAAACAGTCTTTACTTATATTTTACAGGAAACCTATAAAAATGGTGATCTTAAAATGTAACGCTGTAATGAAAACTGTAGATCGCTAAAAACAGGTAAACAGTATGAGAATATGAGAAAAATATTTTTTCTTTAAAATGAGCCTTTTTCTTTAGTTCGTCATTAATAATTACTAACCTGAATTTGATCCTAATAAGCGACACTACGTGATGGTGAAATGGTAGTCTGTTTTTTTTTTTCAAAATTAATTGAGAATTATTTTTTAGACTAATGATGCAGTTTTAATTTTTATCAAAATCGGCCTCGTAACTCCTTTCAGCATTTTTCGCTATTCCATATATTCTGTATTCCGTAAATTTGCATTGAGTGTAAATTGTTAAGTTAAAAATACACAATTAATATGTTAATACGGGCTTGCGTAGTTGTATACTGGACTAGGGTTGTTGATAATATCAGCATCAGCTTCAGCTGATTATCAGCTTATTTTTTAATAACAGCATCCGCATCCGCAATAAAAGATGCTGATAATTAAGGCTGACATTCAAGTCATAACGTGTTCGTTGAAGGCGGAACCGAACATAGTCACGTGGACTTTCAGCCAATCACAGACAGTTAACATACACAAATTGTCACTTGTTCCCTCATTTAATTGTTTCGTCAACGTAATTTGGTCAGACGTGACTTTCGTTCATAGTTCAATCAATTAATAAGATAATTAAGAATTAATTTCATAATGCCTCCTCCAATGAAAAGTTAGTGAACAAAGACCAGTGTATGCAGTCATAGTGTAGTAATTGTCAAAAAGACTATACTCGTAAGGGACTCACAAATCGTTCAAAGTTAAAGCATGCAGAAGAATATACCTGTTATTAAGTACTGAGATCGAAAACCAACAATGTGCTACTAAACTCAAGAATGTGTAAGGTAAATACTTCCCTTTGCACGCGTATCACGCAAAAACTACTGCGAGAAATTGTGACCGACACGACTCACACAGTTAAAACTTTTCTTTGAAAGTTGGGAGTAATATTAACAATATTAAAACCAGAAATATTGTTATATTATTTAATATACGATACAACATAAATATTATTTTTTTTCCTTAACTTTAATTTATTAATTAGGTAACATAATTATATATAATCTATCTATCTATTTACAAACTAAAAATCTATATACAATATATACAAAAAATATAATTTAATTATTTAGTTATTTGGGAGTAATTAAGTGCTTTTCTTTGAAAATTGTCAGTTTTGAAGTTTTGTTTTAATATTTTTAAATATCAGCATCAGCATCCGCTGATATTGATCTGAAAAATGCAGCATCAGCATCCGCTGATATAGTAAAAACCTGCATCAGCAACATCCCTGTACTGGACTTCTATGGCCATTTTCCATCTTCAACATCAGACCAAGGATTTCATGTAGGACCAATTTCCCTGCCAAAATGAATCAAACGAAGCCAAACTTGATGGGGTTACTATGGCCACCTTCCAGGTCCGTCATCAGACCAGTTCCTTATCACAATAATATTGCATTGTCACGCGATCTACGCTTGCAAAATTTCGGTTAGGTTATGTTTAATTTATTAATTTCCGACCTAACTATTTACAGAAAAAAGAAACAATAAATAAAATAATTGTTATTACGCCTATTATTGCCTTATCTCGTTAATTTGTTAAAGACAAACATTTTGTGTCAATAACTCATCTATATATACATTATTAGTTAGTTACACTATTTATAAGTCAAGAACGGCTGAACCGATTTGGCGCAAAATTGGTGGTGGTGGAGGTAGTTTAGAACCAGGAAACGGACATAAGATACCTTTTCTTTTTATCCCATTCGACCGCGTTTCCGTGAATAAATAAGGATTGAAAGTTTGTATGAAAGTCCCCCAGTTTTCATGTGAACTCCATGAAGATTGGTATTTAGGTTTTCCATAGAAAGTAATGAAATACCCATTTCACCATTTTTGGGAAATTTAAGTTGGTTAAATAGGGGTTGGAATTTTATATTAAAATACGTTAATTTGGAAGCAAGGAGTGTAAAAATTTGCATTTGGCTTTCTGGTTGGAAATAATAGAACTTTTTTAACACCATTTATGGAAAATCTACCTTTAAGAGGGTAAAATAATGTTAGAAATTTCGCTTAGAAGTCCACAGATTTTAATTTGGAAATAATATAACTTTTTTAACGCCAATTATGGAAAATTTGATTGACAGTTTGTTAACATGTAAGCCGATTATGAAACAAAGTATATGAAAATTGGTATTTGGCTTTTTGGCTGTGAATAATATATCACTTATTTTACTTTTTTTTAAAAATCCACCCTTAAGGTCGTTAAATAAGGGTTGGAACTTTATTTTACAATCCGTTAATTTGGAAGCAAGCAAAAATTACCGTTAGACACAATGAAGCAATTGTTTTTTAGACCCCCTTAAGCCTGTTATAAACGGCCTTTCTGTTTACACACGTGTTTCAGCGTTTTTAGTTACTTAACAATCAACCCCATTAGAGTACTATAAGTAAAGAACGTTTCTTAAAAAAAACCTTGTTGAAGTTATAGGTACTTCTTTTAGCATGCTTGGAAAAATAACAGAGCGCAGAGTGTTGGAATGAAGTTTATTCAATTTTATTTCTTATTTTCCCGTTCTCCTGTAGCCATTTCCTAACACCACCACCAGTTGTTTATGGACACAGTGAAACCAATGGGTACAGATAGTCACTTATAAAGAGTCAGGTGGTTCGAAGTGCACCTGGTCATCGAATATTATATAAATGACAAAATTGGTCATTAAGACTAGGCTGGAAGGGAGGGATAGCTTTAATCGCTGTTGCCGGTTTCCTAGACCGTCCACCTTCACTAGAGGGAGAGAAGGTTGCGAACCCAGCAGCTGACCCAAGAGGACCTCCTGTGAGATACGAACCTCGACTCCAATGTGGAGCACAGGGAGACACGACGGATCACGCGGAGATACCTTGTGTCGGTTGTGCTGTAATGGGGTCTTCGTCTCCACCGGCGAGGACGGTGTGGGTAAAATCTGTTGTTGTTGAGTGTGTATAGGGGCGGAGGGGGTTCTCCTTGTCGGGGGGCGTTGTCTGACGTGATCTTATCGTCAGGGACATATTTTGGGCGTCTGTGTAGAGCCGTTACTTCCTTATCAGAGACTGGCTGCCTAGACAACTTGCTGATTTGGGTGGTCAATAGCTGTATCAAAATAGCTCTTGGAAAGCTGCTTCATGTATTGAGCGATGGTGGACAGTTCAAGATCTCTATGGAGATCTACATTACGCACGTACCAGGAACAGCCCGTGGCCATACGCAAGAATCGATATGGAAGCTTTTGATATCTTGATGAGTGCCAATGAGTTTCACGTGTCCAAAGACTACACTGGCGTCAGCAATGATGAGTCTAACGCAAGTTTTGCAAAGCGTCACTTTATTACGAACTGCCATTTTACTTTTCTTGCCAAACATGTGGTAGAGTCGCTCTAGTACGAAAGCGGCCCTATTTCGCATTATGTTTAAGTGAAATTCAACCTACTAGAACGGTTCCCCATTTATTCTTATTAATAAAAATAATTAATTTAAATCATAAAAAATCAACATTATTGAAATAACATATTTTTTTTTCGAATTTGTATATTATTTTTCGAATTTGTATATATTTCGAATTTGTATATTATAAATTATTATATACAAACAACATGAGTAATAATGTCTCTAATTTTTAAGTTAGTTAAGTTTCAAGCATGTGTAAATTCTACCAATTTAGTTTAGCTAGCACGCTAACTGCTAAATATAGCCTATAGCCCTCTCGTATCCTAAGAGGTGTTCCGCGAACCCGGCAGTGTGACAGTGATGGGTTGACGACAATGTTCACTTGTTTTATACTACATATTTGAAATTGATTAATGTCTGTTAGTCTTACTAGTTCAATTTAGTTGTGTGCAAAATGAATGGTGAAGCCGTACAGTGGCGAGCTTCGGTTTCATCGGCGTGCCCGATATGACGTCCGTGTTCTTAATGAACTATTTCAATGAGAAAATTATTCCGTATTTTTTCATTCAACCTCAGCATTATTATTGATAAACAATAAGGTGTAAGTAAAATTTGGAATCACATGGTGTTCGTAATATCGAAATATATTACCGGCGTAATCCTGAACGTCTAAATTTCACCATACACATATTTCCCAATTTCAAAAATTGTTTCAAAAGTGTATATAGACAGCATGGTAATCATCATGACGGTACATCTAAGTAAATAAATTTATATAAATAAATTTTAATAAAATCAAAAGAAAAACTTTTTAAAAACAAGCTTCTATTACTTGTTAATAAAAAATATTATTTTTAATACTAATATATTAGTCACACCTCGAAAAAAAAAACTAAAAAGTTAAAAATAGTTTAAACCCGGTGTTTTAAATATTTGCATTTTTATATCAGACACATTTTTAACACGCTTTTATTAGCTTGGGTTGTATGTATGTAGGTATGTATATAAGTAACAAGTAACGGAATCTTTGAACCCGATTTCTATCCACTTTGAACGTTCAGTTAAATTCAAAATTTTGAAGAATTATCAAAAACCGATGACAATACACGATTTTAATAATTTTGTACCATTGTCCTTATCAACATCCTCAGGATTAACGATTTTCGAGGCGAGAGAAAGCGCCTTAGGGAAAGTTCAGGCAAAGTTACTAGATTGATTTTTAGTTTTGAAAAATAATAATGTTATTTCCCTATAACTCAAATGTACTGAAACATATATATGATGCCATCTTGTAGAATGATTTTTAGGATTCCGTACTCAAAGGGTAAAACGAAACCCTCCGCTGTCTGTTCGTGAGTCACAGGGCTTTATCTCTAAACCGTAATAAATAGACTCTTGATTTTTTTACAGACGATGCATAATGATGGTTGCTATAACAACAAATACTAAAAATTAATAAAATAAATATATATAATATAAATATAAAAAGTAGAGAATAATTTTCAATCTAGAAATCAATTAAGGAACAGTAAATAGTATAATTGTGGAAAAAGTGTGGGATTCTCTTCGAAAACTGATAAGTGGAAAATTATTTTCTACTTTTTAGTTGAGTTTATCATAAAAGCGTGTTTTTTAGTTTTTTGAACTATATTTATTTGATAAATAAAAGCGTGTTACATTGATGGAGGTAACAAATTGGACCCTGACAAAGACCCTGGTTACCATCTAGCACCGAAGTACTCATTAAAACGAATCATACGAACCCAAACTCGAAACGGTTGTATCGTTTAATTACCGAGTTCCTATGGCCATCTTCGAACTGCATGATCAGACCCTGATTAGATTACTAGCAGCACAGTATTAGTTGAAATAAAATCCGTCTCCCTTTCATTTGATACTTATATTGGGTAAACAGAAATATGTACCTGATCTACCATTGTGTACTGGTGGCCATCTTGGATTTGAGTTTTTTTTATAATGCGATGTATTCTACAAGTTAAGCCCTTTCATTTGATGTCCATATTGGGTGGTTTGTCTTGAAATATGTACGCCGCCATTTTGTTACGGCGGCCATATTGGATTGACAATAAAACTAAATTTATATGATTACATTGTCACGCGTAATTAAGATACATTCCAAATTTCAGCTCAATCGGACACTGGGAAATGGGTGAAATTGAGTTTGCAAGATTTGAATACAAACACCGCGACAGGTGAAACTAAATAAAAGCTTGTAATAAGATTTTAAACTTAAAACTAAAATAAAAACAGGTTTTTTTAATTGTTACTTTCTGTTACATAAAATTATTTTAAAAGCTTATCCATCATCATCATCATCAACCCATTACTGTCCCAAAGCTGGGCGGGTCTGCTCTAAGAATTAGAAAGGTTAGTCTGGCCAATTGGTAGACTTTACATACATTTGAGATTTTTTTACAAATCTCTCAACTGTGCAGGTTTCCTCACGATGTTTTCCTTCGGCGTTAAAACAAGTGATAATTAATTTCTAATACACACTAACTTTTGAAAAATCAGAGGCCTTGGATTTGAACCTCGGATACTTAGATCGAGAAGCATAGTTTCTTAACTATTAGGCTATCACCGCTTCTGCTGCATGATATCTAGTTTAGAATAAATTCCTGCTTCCCAGATTTTTTATTTCCCAGCTATCATCGCCATTTGATCCTTCTCGTTATTTTAAACCTTTTTAGGGTTCTGTTCCCAAAGGGTAATAACAGAACCTTACTACTAAGCCTCCGCTGTCTGTGCGTTTGTCACAGGGCTCTGTCTCTGGTACTGTAATAGATAGAAAGAAGAGAATCCAATATCTGAAATTTCATTAACGCGCTTATTATTATATGTAATTTTAAATTACAGTCACGATCTGTATAACTGTTTTAAATATCAACGCTAAATATATAGAGTACCGTCTGTCGTGAAAACCCCTTACATAATACAATGCGTATAAATCACGTGAGCGCCTATAGATAAAAAACAAAACAATTGCGACTCTGAAATGTTAATTTCGTACAGAGTTGTTGTGATGCTCCGTAACCGTAACCGACACGAGTATATAAAAGTTTCGAATAATTTTGGATAAGGATAGATTTAAAAATGAGACAGATACAGTCGCTAGCTTCCCTTTGCAATGAAATTCAAATCATTACTTATTTATATTTTCCTTACTTTTACAATTCCTTGAAAATCGATTACCCTTAACTCAAACTATCCGAATCTATCGAGAATCCGAAACAATTCTAAATCTGAAACCGTATCCGAAACAAAAATCATATATTTCGTATATTTGTATCCCTGTGAAATAAGGACATAAATTAATTATTAATTGATGGACGGCCCATGATAATAATTCAATACACTGCGTATGAGAGAACATGTTTTCCATTTACAGTATTAAAGTTATACGGAACAACTCTCCACACGAGTTTAACTCGCTCTTGTCCTGTTTATTTTCTTTTATTATTAGTGTAGTGTAGTGAAGAGCTAACCTCGACATCAAGACTGCAACCCGAGGGGAAATATTTGTGTTGTACATGTAATTATATTTTCAATGTAAAGTGATCTGGGTAACAAAGATGAGGGGTAAAGTCAAGAGTAACGTGATCCAGTGAAAATTACGTACTGGATGTATTGCGTCCATTGCGTAGCCGCGGTAACGCCCGGCGCGCTTTCCACGACGCATTTCTAATCTAAGCACATGCCATGCATGCAGCATGCTTTGCCCGCAGTTCAACTGTTCGGATGCCACCTCAAATATTACTTCTGCGAAGCAGGTTTGCGTAATGCGATGAAAATAAATTAAACACGCACGGACGCAAGAGAAATTAGAACTTAAGAGCACACAGGCTTAGCCACCGATCAGATTTTTTGTATTTCTTGTGAATTTATATAACAATAAAAAGTAACATAATTTGAACATAACATCATTTGATACTATTGAGCATTTCTTGTGAATTGTACTTGTTATTTTACCGATAGGTATATAAGCTTTATTGTTATGAAATTTGAAATGATTATGATTATGAAATAAAAAAATATTATTTAAGTGAAATAATAATCATATAATTATTTGTTCTCCAAATATTATATTTATTATATCATATTACATTATATGTGACGTAATATTATTAAAAGTCGTTTATAAAGAGTCGGATTCTTATTTGCTGCGTTATTATTTGTCGGTAAAAAATTTAAGTTTAAAATTTATTTCACGTAAAATATGCCGCTGATAGTGGTGATATTGATAATGAGAAACTGATATTTTATATTAAAATTTTATATTATTATTTTAAGATAACCATTTTATTTGAGTAAAAATATAAAAACTGATAAATAATATCAATAGTTATCGTAAGCGCACATGAATCCTATGCATCCTGATTCCGCAACCTGCTTTTTTAACCGACTTCAAAAAGGAGGTGGTTATCAATTCGGCCGGTATATATATTTTTTATGTATGTACACAAATTACTCCGCCGTTAGTGGACCGATTTAAATTATTCTTTTTTTATTGAAAATTGGTCCGACTTAAATATGGTTAGGATCCATCTATGGGTTCTGGAGAAAATGAGGGGAACGCCTCAACCCATGTAAATATATTTAATTATTTTTTTTGGATATAGCTCTGGATAGCTCAACTGGTAGAGCACTCGGCGCGTAATTGCGAGGTTCTGGGTTCGATTTCCGGTCTCGGACTATTTGATTTTTTCTCAATTTATGAATTGGTTAGGTTAGGTTGGAACATATTAGACAATATAAAAGTAATCGAGCAGGGCGCTGCGAGCGGGTGGGCCCGATCTGTATAAATTCTGACCTTACCCTTATTCATAATCACGTTTATACAATTTTTGTATAATCTATATATATAAACGTTAGTATGTCATCACTAAAAAGTGTGAAAAAAATTTTAACAAAAAAATATAACCGACTCCTATGTCACTACAATGTAAAAAATAATTCAAATAAATGTTGGTTTAGTACATATTTCTGAAGTCGGCGCTGACATAGAAGTCGGTTATATTTTTTGTTTTTTTTTTAAAGAAGTAGTGAAGTGTGGCAGATATTCATTGGAATAATTCGATATTTGATTGATTCTGTTCGCAAAATATGTGCAAGGTGCTGCAGAATAAAATACTATTCGCTGGCAATATCAGAGAAAGGCTTTAGGTCAAAGGACGACAGCGTCCCGACTTCTTTGCGCGGCGGCGGCGGCGGCGTCGTATCTCTGAGGCTCTGGGCATCCCTCGCATAGACAATTGACACAAATTCTGCCGTACCGAGTTCACGGTCAACTCATTCGCTAAGAAGATCCCGTTCCGGTACTTGCGAACTGTTTTTATTGTTTGGAACGTTTGATATTATATTGACCTACTAAAAAAAAAACATCTAAAATTGGTCGTATTCTTATATACTACTATAAGTAATTTTTATTATCAGTTTTGTAATAATTTCTAAAAGTCAACAAACGTGAAGTTTGCGGCCCATTAATTTATAGAGAATGTAAATAAAGTCACAAATGAACGGCACAGCCAACTATGTGTTTCGTCCGCATTTAAGACCATTACGCGTTTAACACGCCCCTTTGAATTTTCAAGGTTAATTAGCGCACAGCTAGCAAAATATTACTAAGATACGCAAAAATCAATCTACATACTCTCCAATAAATGGTAACAATTTAGCACTCACCATATCATAAGCATAGGCGACCACTCTCATCGTGTAAGCGGGGAGATTAAAGATGACAAATACAGACGATACGACGAGCAGCATCCTCGTAACTCTTTGCTGTGACCTCGGACAGCCCACATGGCAGGTGGCTCGATCTCTCTGGCCCGGCAAGGGCATTCTCTGCTCCTGTTTCACCAGCCTCATCCGTGCTCTTTCCAATTTCCATACTACTATCATGATCCATGTATTGAGTAGTATTATCAAAGCCAACGGTATCGTGAAGGACACCACGGTGTCCACCCAATTAAATGTCGCAGCGTGCACTAACTTCTCTCGATCTATGTTGCATTCTTCGTCTCCCGAGCCCGCGAACAATAAAACTGGTATATTAACCAGTAAAGATGCCGCCACTAATGCGCATATCACACAGCGGGCCCTCGTCACGGTGCACACGGCGTTGCGTTGCAGCGGATATTGCACCGCAACGAATCTCTCGATAGTGAAGGCTATTACTAGCCAAGCACTAAAGCAGCACGTCACGTAAGAAATATATACGAAGGCTTGACAAAATCCTTTCTGGTGGAAGAGGCCGTTTAATTCGAGGGTACTGAACCAGGGCGGAAGGAGCTGGATCAGAAACAATGAGTCCGATAATGCTAGCGCCGACAAGTATTGACTGGTGGACTGGAGGCGCAAGTTACTCGTGTAAAAGACGTACACGGACAAAAGATTGCCCAGTACGCCCAGCATGACCAGGAACGGTGTAAGGAACACGTACATCGAGCTGGCCATTTGAACGACAACAATTTCATATTTTGTCGTATTCGTAACATTTGTAGTAAAATTCGCGTCCAACAGGCTGAAATTGCCATATTGTATTGCCATAGGAGTCTTCCATGGATCTATCGAAATATCAACTATGTCCGAGTAACTCTCGTACCCGGGAGAGTTGTTCGACATGGCGCCGGGCGCTCGCCGCGCTCGCCGCCGTTGACTAACTTGTAGTACAAGAGTGGTGCCTTTTTATAGGCGCAATCGCGCCGCCCTTCGGGATGTGCCCGCCGGCCGCGGCGCTGCAGCCCCCGCCCGCTGCCCGCAACCCTCCCGCGGCCCACCTGCCACCTCAATCCCGCTTATTTATAGTATATTTTTGAATCCACATAAGCTCTTGTTGAACTAAATGTTATTGATATGTGATAATATAGCTACAACTTAAAGTTCTATAATCCCGATATCACCTATTTTACGGAATGTTGTATTTGGCTTTCTAGATAGAGAAAAGAACACACTTATTTTTCCGCTTTTGAAAAACCACCCTACAAGGGTGTAAATTGAGGTTGAAAGTTCGTTTGCAAAATCGTCAATTTTGTAGCAAACACTAAAGAAGTTTTGAAACTAAACTTTAATTCACAGTCCCACACTAGGATACCCTGTATTATGGGTGTTATGGACACACGCAAAGACGAAGTCAAATCTAAAGTCATTCAGATATCTGTCTGGCCGGGAATCGAACCAGGAACCCTCTACGCGTCAAACTGATACGGTGCTCGCTCCGATAGCGGTCATCATTATGAAATTTTGTACTTGGCTTTCTGGATAAAAATAATGAAACGTCTATTTTACTGTTTTTGAAAATGCTACTTTGGCCCTTTGAGTGCAATCAGGTTTTTGATATTTAAATTATATCACTTGTTTTGAATATTTTTCTATATTTGAAAAAGTTCCGTTACCATGGTTAAAGCCGTCTTTAAAGTTACACAAAGAAATTTGGTACTGTACATAAAGTTAAAATCGTATTTAAATGCACTCAATTTGCGTTATCAATAAGTGTGTCTGAATTTGCTCTACCCTATAGGGCGCGAGAGGGTGATAGATATTTGATGCCGACGATTCCAACTCGGTACATATAAAAGTTACACCTATTGTTGGTCGCTGTGTATCGAAACACGTGGATCAGCTTGCGTGTTATTATTTATGAAATACCCAGGTGCAGTTGGACCGGGGAGGCACACCCGCACACTTACTTCTAGCGTGAAAAAAATCTTGCGTTTTGATGGAAGAATGGGGAGGCTGGCTGGCTTACATACGAAACGATTACTTAAGTTCTCACAATTCTCTTAACGCATGTTTGACCGGCTTCATGAAAAACTATATTCGGTATATTGAAATAGAAGACTTAAACCGTATTAAGAATATTCTTTTGATTTGGTTGTTGATAAAATATTAATCAACAGTATGATACTTATCTATTATATACAACTTTGGGTAGCTTGCTATTCACTTAGCAACAAATACTTACCCTTAACCATATTTCTTTAGGCAACCCATCACTAATACTTTTTAATGTAGGTACCTATTTTTGAAAAATAAATGTACCACTAACTCGAAAAATCTTGTGCAACAAATAAATTAATTTGTATAATAAATATAATGTATAATATTAATAGGAAAATGTTTGCGTTAAAGAGAATTACGAGGAAGGCATATGAAGTGACTGTGGCATGCTTAGGTATTTAAATATGTTACAGGGACGTGAGTTATTAAAACTTTAAAAAAAGTTTCAATAAAAAACAAAAATATTTTGAAAACACCCCATACTTAAATAATTTATGTGACGAGAAATAAATTACGTAAAACCTTTCATATGATAGATCTCTCACAGAGTAGCACCTATGAACAACAGAGTATTCATTTTCATAGTACTTCCCTAACTATCTATTTGGTTCTCGAAGATGTAGATGTGACAATAACATAGGTTTTCAACTTCCTATAAACTTCATAGAAACGCAAGAAAATCCAGCGAGGGCTGCCATTAAATGTACTTGTTTGTACTTTTATAGTAACGTGAATAATTTGGAGATATTTTATTTCTATTCATATTTATATTTGTATTGAATCAGTGTGTAGTCTTACGTCTCAGTCTTATGTAAAGATGAAAAACTAACTTTACATATTACTTGTAAAATTACCCTAAAGCACATATCTACATAGACATGAAACAGTATGTCCGATGTTATCATTGCGTATAATACTTGCCAACGCCATGTCCATGTTTCTTACGTTGTTTACGTTTTAAGAAATACGCGTTTTGCTGGTTTTGGGTTTAACCGTATCACATCTAGCGTGATGTTAATGTCACTCAATCCACGAGTTGATGGGCATCAGCCTCTCCTATCAATTGAATTACCTAGTATAAATTACGTTTTTGCAGTGCAGATATAGGCAGAGGTTAAAATACCCGAACACAATATGAATATATACTTATACCGACGCCGGCGTAATCGCGGCATCTATTATGATGACGCCACGAATGCGACACGATCCCCCACACTTCCGTACTAACTTGGTAACTGGACATTCGTCTATTAGTCATCGACTAGTCCTCCGCCCTCGACTCTATAACTGTTTGGTCCATCATTTACCTTTATGCACTCCCATTGCTCAAGATTGCTTATGTCTTACTTGTAACATAAAGTATTATGTTAAAATCTAACGATCAGCATACCTACGGGAAAACTAATTCAATGACTTTATACCGCGTTGGAAGATATTAAATAGATCGACACGCGCCTCTCGTGCTTCGACGCGGTGCCCACGTTTAAACAGGCACATTATATAAGTGATAAACTGCTTTATATAAGTGAAGTGCGGCCTGAGGGCGGACGACAGTTGATTCCACGGGCAATGTGGCGTACGTATACAGTTTTTAGGATTTTAGAACACGTACCGGTCTAAATTCGCATTTCTACAATCCATATAAGAACCGCCTACTTTATGTATTTTTTCATGTTTGAAGTATTATTTCTGTTTTCATAACAACATTTCATGACAATTTTTGTTTTTTTCGCATACTTTTAATATTTTGAAATCCCGTCGGACACTTGTGACCGTGACAACAATTTTTGCGACTAACATTTTGCAATCGTCTGTATTGTATCACGATTCACGACACAAATGATCGTAGCGTGATACAGTATGAAATATACCCCTTAATGTACTTTATACATGAAAATATATTTAAATGTCAAGTAAGTTTAGTTCACTTAATTTTAGTTTTGTCCTGCCTGCGTCTAGTTGCGATGTTAGTAAGCTTAGTCAGTTTGTCTGTCCCTGTAGTTCCGGGACCAAAATAGGGCTACGGTATCCCCTGCCTGTGGTAAGAGGCGACTAAAAGGGGGCTTCCGGGGTTGCGGACGGCAAGAGTGGGAGCTCGAACCGCCCGGCTAGCAACCCCGGGATGGACGGCGGTATGTGTGGTCGCATACCAGATGGTGTGGTGAGCTTCCTGACCACCTGGTGGTGTGACCTGGGCGGAGCCCGACGGGGCAACGCGCCAAGTGGACTCCGGTTGCGTTCCGTTGGAGATCTCGGAGTCCTCTACGCAGCGCCGAGGACGGCCACCGGGGGGGTTTTAGTGCGGTAAGAATCACACATAACCCCGTGCCGCTCCCACGGCATAGGGTACCTTTTGAAGGTTCCCCCTCGTAAACAAAAAAAAATCTTAGTCAGTTATTTTGTTATGTGACCACCTTAAATAAATTATTTGATCTTTACTAAATTTATAGCATCATTCGAGTAAAACTTTGTTATCAACTCAATCACATTTGGGCCACTGCCGTAATTCTCTGGCTCAATACTGGCAAACGCATCGGCATTCTCCAGAAGTTGCCATTCATAGCGAACGAATATAAATTTTATCATTCTATTTCTATTTTGCACGACAAAACTTAAACCGGACTGGCTAAGCGGAAATATCCCGAACTTAACGGCAGAAGTCGAAAGTTCTACAGGAGTATCTAAGATTCCAAATTCTCAAAGAAAAAATAATAATCATGCAACCGTTTTAATCGAGTAACACCACTAGTAAAAGCCGGTTATGAAACAAAAATAGCTCATAACTACACAAAATAAGTTCACAGGAAAAGGATGATTGCAAATAGTAGTGAACGGATTATTCATGATCAATACTGAGAACTCGGTCAATCGGTGTTAATTACTAAGGACACTCCTTACATATTTTGTTTTATCTCTAGAAAGCAAAAAAAACGGAATGTAAATGTTTTTATACATAAATTCTAATATATTTAGAAGCGCACTGCCCACGCAATGTTTGTAGCGCGGCGCGTTGTCTTGAACGACACCCTATCGGTCCACTAAATACAGAACGGTAGTTCTCGAGTGGTTATGATAGGCGTGGCATTTAGTTAGATGCATTACATGTCACTGGGGTTCCCTGGTCGAAGCAATCACTGGAGTTCCCTGGTCGAAGCAATTTCGCCATCTCACCAGGCCCACTGGAAACTGGCGAAATCGCTTCGATCAGAGACTGTAGCGTCAATGCCTCCATTGACCAGACCGAACCTACCACCAGCGGCCGACTGTATAGAGAGCCAATGCACACCAAGTACTCAACCGACAGACCCAACGCATCTATCGGCAATCGCCCTAGTCGAAACCGAAGTCGAGGCTCGGTCTGGCCACCCGCCAATCAACCCCCCACTATCGCCTGTCACGTTAGACTAAGTGCGAGCAGTTATAAAAGACATGCACGTCAAAAAGGCCCCATAATCTCCGTTTAATTTCCTTTAATTTGATACCCTACTCGATAGGCTTGGTTACCTTTTTTTTTAAATGTGCAAAAATTCGCCATTTTGATTTTTTTTCTATCACCTATCTGAGAACACTCGGGTCATTGAGACAAATATAATGACACCTTAACTGTTAAATTGATTAATTCAATTCTTAAATTGATTATATACAATTCTTATTAAAAGTAAACTATCTACCAATACTTCTTCGGTCGTATAACATGTACTGTATGAATTTAACGTAATCCTTCTCCATGTTAGAAGTCTGATTATTCGGTCACAATCATAAATATTGGTCAAGTGCGAGGACTCACGCAGGAAGGGTTCCGTACGTGATGTAAAAAAAAGTTTAGACCTTTTAACTTAAAATTAGTTGGAAAACCATCGAAACAACAACTATGATGATTGCTTTTACGATCCATCACTAATATAATATTCAGAAATACCTATTGAACGTAGTTCGATAACTTTAAGGTACGAATCGTAGAGTCCTTCGTGTTTCGTTTTCAGAGGCACCTCTGCCACATTATTTTCTGCCTTTTAGTCGAGAACAGAACACTTAACAGGTACCAAGTGCCGTGGGAGGGACAACGGGTTATATAGGAGGACTTCGGGACAACACCTGTTTCTGCCGGACTATTCCACTTTGATCACCTGCGTGATCATTTTCTACTCATTAGTGTACTTTGATCATCTGGCACATGACCACCTAGGTCATAGGACACTTAAAACTCTAATAATTTAGTATAATTTGATCACCTATCTCCTTTTTAGGGCACCATATCCAAAGGTTAAAAACGGAACCATATTACGAATCCTTCACAATCTATACGTCTATTCCGAAGTCTACCTCTTGAACCATGACGCATGATATTTTGACAGAGTATGTATTTCTGTGGCCCATGTATTGGCCAATAATTACTGATAATGATAATAAATGATAGATGGTGTATCTTTTAATCTTTATCTTTTAATATAGGCACTTGAATTTTTCCTAGAAACCACAACAACAAATACTAAAAATAAAATAAAGTTGAAAAATTAGGGGATTTATAAGAATACGTTCCATTGTTATATTGGCTTATTGTCATTGTAGAAATTATACATTTATCTATCTATACTAATATTATAAAGAGAAAAACTTTGTTTGTTTATTTCATTGTAATGAAAATGCTCAAAAACTGGACCGATTTTAAAAATTCTTTCACCATTCAAAAGCTACATTATCCACGAGTAACATAGGCTATATTTTATATGAAATATATTTGATAAGTAGATTTTGAGGCGGTACAAAGTTTGCCGGGTCAGCTATTTGTTAATAAAATTAAATCCTTGATAAAAAAATATCTTTATATTTTACACATTTACCAATTAAATGTAAGTTATTATATCGTATAGAACTCTAAACATCTCATAAAATCAGGTAATTATTAATATTTGAACTACAATTACGATGTATAAATACAAAAAACGAATATTAATAACGTGAACCACTATCGAAAGGTTTCACTGTAACGAGGATAAGCCGCTGTGTAAAGCTCGCACGGGATACGTGCTATTTTGAAGGTCGCTGCTCTGCGCCCATCGCATTCACAACTTTCAATGTTTACACGCTTTACTTTTTTTAGGAATAAAATATGTTTAATATATATTACACTTAATAATAATAATCCCCCTTAAAGTACAAAATCTGTCATCATCTATTAAGCCACTTACAAGATTAGCTAAAACCAAAATAAGACATTTTAATGACATGACAGTATCGCTATAAGCCATTTTGTTTTTTATGATTAGATATTAGACTTTTTATTGCACTAAATCTTTAGTAAAATATTTTTAGCAAGCAGTAAAACAATGAAATATTTATAGTCTTCCAACAAAGTTTAATCATCAAGTAGGTACTGCGTACTGCATATAACGAACATCCTGATCCTGCGTTCCGTAGCGCTTGCAAACTGCGCCTCATGACGCACGACTCCCCGCCGCACCAAATTACCGAGATGAGTGCGATTCATTAGTATGTACACAACAACTCACAACCACAGTCCTGATGAACCAAAACAAATGTAAGAAAATTAATAAATGACGATTCTTTAAATAGGGCTCGCTGAATACAGTTGCGTTATTGCAATTGATATGGATTTTGCTACGGAAAATGATACTGGAATAACGGTAGCGGGGTCCACTTCTACCGGGATATTTTAATCATATTGTCCTTCTGTTAAATAAGGAGTAAAATGTTACGAGAACAGGAGGTTCTCGACCGTTGCCTTTGTGTTACGCGAAACGTATTTGACCTAATTATCACACTTACAGATATTAGGTCAGTATTGTATTATCATCCCTTTTTATATTCCAATTGCTGTTCAATAATAACAACTGGGTTAGGTGACATATTGTGCACTCACAAGCGTTAATGCTCATAATTTATCCAATATACCACCAATGAGAGCAATTTGACAAAGACTGCCTACTAAAAATTGACATATTCCGATCTTTGATAGCAAAAAATAAATAGATTAACTTTTAATACCGAGTGTATGTGTGCATGTTATATCACCAAACTCCAGAACGTGCTCGAAGTTAAGTAAAGATCCAGTTAGGTCATTTAAACCTCATTTTTCCTGTCTTTTGTACTTTTCACATGACTCAAAAATTTGTTCAGATAGGAGATTATGTAGTGTGTATATAATAAGTAAGCTTTTTATTAAAAACGGTTTCGAATTAAGTATGTACCTTATAAAAATACTTATTTTAAACCATTTAAGAGTTTAACTAACATGACATTAAGATAAATAAAAGCAATTAAATTAAGCTCTAGCACGAAGAAATGCCCTAGAGATAAGGTGGATCTGCGATAAGTTGTACTCACAAAGGCAACCGTCAGAAATCGTTTTTTTAATGCTCTCTGCAATTCAGTAAAAGTACAACAAGATGCTTTTATTTTTGAGCGAAAAGCAATTTACCTAAGAGAATGAGATAGGGTTCACTTAAATAAGAATAGTGTCGACGCAATTATAGCATTGTAATTTTATTGAAGAAATGAGTTGTGGATCCACTAGCGGGCAATGTTGACCACGCTGTCGTCGTGAGCAGTACCGTATCCTTATCAATACTTCTTGTGACTTTACATACGGAAAAAATATAGTACCTTATCACTTTAAAATTGCAACCACGCACGTGCGTTCTCGGGTGCATGTCGGGTTACGAACGTATGCGCTGGTAATAAGCCGTAGAAGGCATTTAAAGTAAGATAATTTTGAGACATTGTATCAGATTTATCAGCGTGTATATCTATATTGATGTCCCCTATGATCATTATGTTGCGATACGAAGAAGATAAAGACACGAGAATTTTATCAAGTGATGTTAGAAAAGGCTCAATATTCCTATATGATGGAGATCTATAAATTGAAATAATAACAATATCTTTCAATTTTAGTATCAAGCAATTGCAGTTCTGACATTAAAAAGCAATTGCAGTCTGTTCTTCAATCTCATATTTAATGTCCTGTTTAATATATAATACAATGCCATCATTTTGGTTGTGATTTATTTTAGAGGCATAATAATTATAGCCTTGTACAATTGGAATGGCTTGCACACAGGAAAGCCAGCACTCCGTGAGAATGATTATATCACAACTTATTTTAAGCCTAGTCTTCAAAATCTATTATATTACGATTTATACTACGAATGATCTGTGTTATTATTAGTAATCGTTTCTCAAATTGCGAAATTAATCTATGGCATTCCTCGATATCACAACATGCCGACTTGGAGACAGATACGTTGTCTAGATCTTTAATTACTCTATTTATCTTATCAAAGAGGAAGCTTTAAAATGTAAATTAGTCGAATATTATACACGATATTATCAGGTAGACATATAAATGTGGTAATAAATAATGTTCTTGTAAAATATAAGTTTAATGTAAAATAAAATGTAAATGGTTGACAACAATGTATGTTATTTTTGTAAATAAATGGTGATTTTTTGTATAAAGTGTGCATTTTCTTATTTGTATAGATGTATAGTGTATAAGTATAAATAGTTAGCAAAAGAAATATTTTTTTGACAGTGTGATTTGAATGACACAACGAGCAAACACAAATTATAATTAAAACTAGGTCTAGTCATTCTTTCTTTCTCAAATTCTCAAGTTTATCTTCGTTACATATTTTTATTTGCGGCGTATGAGAATACTTGGCATTGTTTATCTTGCGTAGATAGACAATGCCATGTGAGGTCCAGCAGAAGGCATATCCGTAGTTTTTCTGGTAATTTCTTGCGGAAAGAATATTCTTTGCGTTTTGTAAGTAAGGGTTTCCGATATAAAGATCGGTTTCTGCGGGCATTGCAGTTTCAAGTGTGACGTATTGAACTTCTCACCCTTCTCTTTGTTTTTATTAAAATATTTGACTGCACTTATAATTTTTTCTTTTTGTATCGTCGTGGTAAATTCAGCTGTAATTGGGTTTGCAGAATCTTTAGATTTTAATCTATATATGTCCTTTATATCTTGTGTCTTTATGTCAATATTTAATGTATTTCCTATTTTTTGTACAAAGTCGCAAAGATTTTCCTTTGACTCCCCGTTAGTTTTTGGAATATTACGAATTTCTATGCTAGCACGTGACTTTCGTTCTAGGTTCTCAATTTTTTCTTCCAACATTTGTATTTTCATTTTGTCTTCTTTTTTCTCGTGTTCAAGAGTTGATATTCTTGATAAGATTTCGTCATGTTTATTAGACATCAGTTCTATACTAGTTTTTAACTCCTTAAATCTCTCGTCTTGTTCTTTCGAGAACTGAGCAAACATTTCTCGTATATAGCATGTCACGTTTATTTCTTCGGTCTCTTGTTTCCTCTTTTTTCCTCTTTTTGTATTCAAGGACGGAAGGTCCGGTGCGGAAACGCAATGTTGCAATGTCAGTTCTGGTTGTAAATGAGCGCTCGCGCTTGAGATGTGTGTGTCACTGCCGTGCGTAGACAAGGATACCGTCTGTAGCGGTGAAGCGGGGGGCGTACGTTTAAGAGGCATGTTTACTCTAAGGTCTCAGAAAACCAAATAACAAATTACCAGGAGATAATAACCACACAGATACTGAGGGGTCAGCTTAACTGGACAGCGATCGACGAATTCATACAACTTTAGTTTCCGTCCACTTAAGGAAGATCTCTGTAGTGAATTCACTCGATGACACTTAGGCAGGCGATATGAATATGTAATTGTCTCTTGTCTTTACTTATATCCCTCTAGTATGCACTTGTCTCGCTCTTTCTTCGTTCAACGTTCGTAGAAAAAACTGCACTTAATTCTTTGATTTTATGCACTCCTATTTTTTGGCGTTGATTATTTTTCTTTAAAACCGCAATTATAATTAATTTGACAATAAATTACACGTCTACACTAGTCCAATGTCCGGGGGGAGGGAATGAATTGTATGAATATGTATATTACTATCAGTCGATTCATCAGGCATATCTTTGTTCTGTACACTTCAATAATTATTGAACGCTTGAGATAGATTATTCATCCGAAAATAGCCAGTTCCTTCCATATACTATACGACACAATTTACTGAAACAGAAAGATAGTGGTTGTACAGATATTGAGGAGCATATTAAGAACAATACCCTATGTTACACTATGTAAAATAAATGTTTTTAAACACTATATCTTATATTTTCGGCAGAGGAATTATGTTTGTACTGCTTAAAATGTATGAAAGAAAATAAATTGTTACTGACAAAAAGATATATAGAAAGATCCAAGTAACAAATAAACAATGCTATTATTATTTACGATAAAGTACTAGTTCACAATAAATCAGGCATTGGTGTCCCTATTTAAATTAAAAGTAAAAGGTTCATTAAAAGTATAGGTTTCATTTTCTGAACGCATCAACAACTTGGTGTATTGGAATTAGTGGTGTAAGTGTTTGTTCCAGTTTCTTGTCAACCGGAAATTATGTAGCTAATCTACATAATTTCCGCTAGAGATGCATGACTGACATTATTGTCTCCGAATACAAAAAATATCGATGCTCACTTGTAGCGCATAAAAGAAGAACCGAACTCGATTATGTTATTAATTTACTACTTACTTCATCAACTCTACCTTTTTTCATAGTTACAGAATACAAGAAATGGAATTTAAAAAAATCGGGCCCTTGAATGCGCAGATTCTGAAAACTATTTGCGGCGTGTTTGTTCTCTTCGATTACATTTCCCGAGCGATGGGAATATAACAACTGTTGTCTTCGCTGACATAAAATTGAAAACGTTTGTTTTTAATTAAAACTATCACTTTACATAAACACAATAAATATGAAATATTTTTATATACACCGTTAAGAGTATTAGAAAATTTAAACACAATTTAAGTGTGTATACGAGTACACTTGGATTGTAGGTGTTAATACAGTTTTTGTCAAAGTGTATTTCTGCGAGAACAGTTATGCAAGTGAGGCAATAGGAACTACATTTGTATAAGTTATAATACAGTAAACTATTTAATAACAATTAATTTACCTCCGTAAATACAAAAGATTTATCTCACGTTTTCATCTAGTTCAGTGCCGAAGTTTGAAATTAAAATTCGAAGATAGAAGATATTGTTCTACAATTAATGCATCTCACATTTACTCTACTATGTAAAAATATATGTATTACAAGCGCTTCGTTATGCGTATTTTAACTAATAAGACTATTTTTTAACCGACCTCAAAAAGGAGGTGGTTATCAATTCGGCCGGTATCATTTTTTTTTATGTATGTACACGAATTACTTCGCCGTTAGTGAACCGATTTTAATAATTCCTTTTTTATTGTGTAGAGACAAGCTGGAAGTTGGTCCCATTTAAATATGGTTAGGATCCATCGATTGGTTCTGGAGAAAATGAGGGGAACTCCTCCACCCATGTAAATATAACAGCCATAACTTCGCCGTTTATGAACCTATTTTAATGCCTTTAATTTCGTGTGTGGACTATTGCTACAAGTTGGTCCCATTTAAATATGATGAAGATCAGAGTAGGTTCTGGAGACAAAATATGTAACTCCTCAACCGATGGGTATAATTGAGTTTTGTTTGAAGATATTTGGTGTAGGTTCTAATGAAATTGCAAAGCCAGTTCATCATTGACTATTTAAGGGTCTGATGATGTGGCTCGGAGACAAAATATGTAACTCCTCAACCGATGGGAATAATTGAGTTGTGTTTGAAGATATTTCGTGTAGGTTTTAATAAAATTGCAAAGCCAGTTCATCATTGACTATTTAGTTAGGTTAGGTTGGAACATATTAGACAATATAAAACTAAGCGAGCAGGGCGCGGCAGCGCCCTGCGAGCTAGCGGTTTCAATCAATGTAAATATTTTACTTTGTAGTGACATAGAAGTCGGTTGTATTTTTTTGTTAAAATTTTTTTTAGAAATATTGAATAAGATTTTTTTATTTATATGCAGGACGGAAGAGATTTACCTTTTCATTTATGAAAAGTCTGGAAGAGAAGTCTGGACTTTGACGAGCGATCTTGTCGTCAAAGTGTATAAATGGGGTTAAAAGACGCCTTGAATACTGAGCATTGCAGTTGCAAGCTTTTTTATATTCGTTTAACAGAAGTCGACATCTTAGGACTCATCTAACTTGAAAGAGATGCAAGTTTTCCCACACTTTTTATATTCTCCAAAGATAAACGGCAATATGTACCTATATTAAGAACCTGTCTAAGAGTGAACTGCCAAACACACAGCGAGCACTTGTTAAATTTAATTATTTGAATGCGTTACTAATGAGAAATTTGATACTCAATCGCCCGCCTGCATTACTTCTCTTCACCCCAGTACCTAAACTGGGCTTATTGATTGTGTAGGCTTGTAGTTATAGGATAATGTGTACTAGTTATACTGTTATCTGTTTTTGATAATCCTTCAAACAATTCATTTAATCATAAGATCTTAATGTTGATTCACATTATAGTGTTATTTATAGGTGTTGACAGAGTTCTGTGTATTCGAAATTTTCAACGACATTGAAGCCATAAATATAGCCGAAGTTCCTATAATCCTGAATTGATTTCTATTGTTGCAGGTTCGGAGAAGGGTCGCGGCACGCTTGACGTGCTGCTCTGCACCACTTACTGCCGCTCGCAGCTCTACCTCTCGCGGCAGCTCTCGCAACTGCACTCTGAGCTTACCATGCCCATGTTCTCAGGTCGGTACGCATTGGTCGCCCTACTACGCCGCTAAAATTATTATGATTAACATAATTATTATGATAATTTATAATACGTAAGTTTGCTTCGTACAAAAATTATTTAAACTTCAGAAGGAAACACTGACTTCAGAGCTAGGTGGTAGGTACTAAGGATTCGTGTAGGGGCGTACAGTCTGTGTTCACAATTTTTCATCTAAATGCGCGTGGATATTCAAGTTTTTCCTCTGACTTTTTCCCATCATTCCATCATAACCTAATCCCTTAACGGTGTAAACAGACTTGTATGTAACCACGTAAGTTATTATTTGTTTAGAACACTTGTCCCTGTAGTACCGGGACCGAAATAGGGCTACGGTATCCCCTGCCTGTCGTAAGATGTCACTAAAAGGGGGCTCGAACTGCCCGACCAGCGACCCCCGGATGGACGGCAGTACTTGTGGTCACATACCATCGTGCACACCAGACGGTGTAGCGAGCGTCATGCTCACCTGGGCGGAACCCGATGGTGCAACGCGATAAGAGGACTCCGTTCCTTTGGAGATCTCGGAGTCCTCTACGCAGAGGACGGCCCACGAGGGGTTTTTTCTTGCGGTATGATTCACACATAACCCTGTGCCACACCTGTTTCCCACGGCACCGGGTACCTTTTGAAGGTTCCCCTCGTTAACAAATAAAAAAGAACATTTGAATCTATGATAGTATAATAAGTGCAAAAAACATTTTCGCAGTGTACGCTTGTTTTTCACTATTAGCAATAATTTAATTTTTATTTGGAAGAAAACATTTTCTGGTCGTAAATTAATTTAACAGATGCGCTGCTACCCATGAGGACTAAGCTGGAATGCCTCAGAAAAGTTGCTCTCCCTTACAATACCCTTCAAACTAGAACACGGCAGCGCTTAACACTGTTGTTAAAAGGCAAAAATAGGTGTGGTGGTGGTCGTGCCGGAGTCAAACCACTGAGAGTTCTAACATCTTTAAATGATAATTATAATAAAGCTTTATTTATACATTAAAACTGACTTAGATACTCGTACATATGAAGTAATAACCTTAATATTCCGTACGCATCTGTGATCAACTTCAGGTAGATCATAGCGAAAACATCGTGAGTCTTACGGGTAGAACACTTGTTAGACGGGATTGTTTACAGATGTCCATGTGACTACTTACAGTACTTACCTACCATTGGGCAAGTTCGTATAATTTTTTAATCATATAACATATCTTGTTAGTGTTAATATGCGCAAGCTGTATACAAGGTTAGATAAAGTCCGAGTAATGGGTCTGGGCTACCGTAGCGACAAAGGACCGTCAATGTGCTTTGTGAAACTTGATAATATTCGTAGCACCTCAATTCAAATTCAGAAACCTAGCCAAAACCTGCTTTTCGAAAACTGATAAATGGAGCACCCCACATTCCCCCCACGTACCACGTACCACGTACACCCCACATTAATCCTTATTTATGATTTTATCATAAAAGCGTGTTTTTTAGTTTTTTGAACTATTTTTTTTTTTTTTTTTTGCCGTTTGTCGGATACCAGTTTGTAACTGCTGTACTCCATTTTCCTTGCTTGCCTATTATCACATTGTCACATGTCACATGATATTTAACTATATATCTACTTAAATATATTAATTTCCATGTTCTTGTACTAGGTTTTTATGTTTTCAAATGATTTTTAAGTAGTGAAAATTTATAACAACTCGTGTAATTTATTCTGTTGAAGTGGTTAACACTCATGTCGTAGCTTCGTAGCACGTAGCTTTCGTATGCTATCGGCAAGCATGTGCTACGAAAATAGCTGAACGATTAATAAATAAACTTGATATGAAGTATTAATGTTGTTATTATTAATGTAGGCATTAATGTTGTTATTGTACGTATACCGCATCAATATTTTGATGTGCGTTTCGATATTAATTATTTCTTGCTGTTGTAACGACTTTAATGGGGTCTTGGATTTTTGTATTAAAATTCAGGTTACACTGGCAGACTACACTAATAACAATATATCGATATTAAGTTATGTAAAATTGTTAAAAAAACTCAAATATAAAGTTGGTAAATAAATAGCACATAAATAATACATAGCAACATGTAAATAAGATTTCATAAAAATAGTAAATATATTATAAAGAAATGGCTTGCCTTCGTACATATAGTCCGCGTAAAACTGCTAGACCGCTTTGAGTATAGAAACGAATCGCGTCAGCATAGCAAATTGTATGACTCACCTGCACGCAACAACGTCAGAGCGGACTAGCAGGCGGGCGCGGACTATACCAAACTTATTTGTGTTTTTCCTCTGCATAATACATTATTCAATATTAACACAATCAAAATTCATGGTCATGTGTGGGATTATAATTATTAAAGTTTCAGAAACGTAATATTAGCTTCATTTTAAAAAGACATTACAATAATAAGTAGGTAATAAAAAATAAATATTTGTATGTGATACAGAGATAACAGCGCGGTTCCAAACAGCGCGCACTGAGGTGCGGCAGCTGCTGCTGCAGTACCTGCTGCCGTGGCTCGTCAACATCGAGCTGGTGGACCCCAACGTGCCACCCGCCAACCCGCTCTCCTACATACAAGTCAGTATTAATAAACGGTACCATTTGTTTATGCGAAAACCATTTTGCGTTTTTCAAATTACAAACATATTATGTAAATATTATTACGTCTGTACTCGTATATTTATAAACTAAGGTCCTAGTTTATAAATATACGAGGTAAAACGTAAGGAAGTAGTACGTTAATGAAGAAAGTGTATTATGGATTATAATTAAATAATTTAACGGTATACTTATTCCATTTTTGAGCTTAAAAATGTATATCTTTTTTTTTAATAAAGACTTTCTTATTTCTATTTCAGTATTAGGGTTCCGTATGCGAAGGGTGAAAACGGAACCCTATTTCTAAGACTACGCTGTCTATCCGTCTTTCTTTGTTTCACTTTGATAAAAACTAAAACTGCATCATTACTTTTTTAAAATATCTTTTTCCTTAGCCGTGAATCGAATGAGTTCATTTTGAAAAAAATACACACTCTATATGATTCCACTATCTGATAGTGTTGCATATAAGGATTGACTACTTGGCACTTTTTGGGAAACTGTTTTAATGAATTCATATACATATTATATATGGCCTTTCATTCATCATTTTTTCGAAAAAAGGACTATTTATTAATAAAAAACGAACTTTCTTTACGGTGAACGGAACGCCGCGTTAATTCAGGCGGTCAAGTGTCATTTCGTGGCGGAACATCAATACACGGGAAACAAACAACGCTCATAAGAAAATTGGTAGTTATTTAGCTTTTATAACTAAAATTGAAATAAATGACAAGTTATAAGACGTGTGCAGTGACGATGTGTACGATCGCTATTTATTCAAACAATTTTGCTTATACACGTTCCTAAACCGAAATCTCATAAACGTTAAAAGAACTTGCAGAGAGAGGATTCAAACATATAGAAGAAGTATTAATGAGAAAAAGGAATAAGGAGTGATTCCTCTACACTTAATCATCAAACCCGGATGTAATCAGAACAAAATAGCAAGAAAGTATTCATATTTTTAATATATTATAAAGACAATTATTAGTTACAATAGCTTTAATTAAGAATAGAATAAATGAATTATAAGACGTCTACGAGAATTCTCTATTTTAAGGCCTCATTCTGTAATTAATAAGAAACAGTTAAACTATTACGATGACTGAGTTATTATTACTTGTGCACGGATTAACTTACAGAACTGTATAATTAAAAATCCATGATTTCCTAATATTAATCTTTTATTTACCGACTTCTTTGTTTGTTAGGTATATATGGGTCTTGTCCCTGTAGTTCCGGGACCAGAATAGGGCTACGGTATCCCCTGTCTGTTGTAAGAGGCGACTAAAAGGGGCTTTCGGGGTTGCGGGCGGCAAGAGTGGGAGCTCGAACTGCCCGGCCAGCAACCCCGGGAAGGACGGCGGTATGTGTGGTCGCATTCCGTCGTATACACCAGACGGTGTGGTGATACAAACTCACCTGGGCGGAGCCGACGGGGCAGTGCGATGAGAGGACTCCGGTCGCGTTCCTTTTTAGATCCCGGAGTCCTCTACGCAGCGCCGAGGTAGGCTACCGGGGCGGTTTTAGTGCGGAAAAATTTCCACATAACCCCGTGTCGCTCCCACGGCACCGGGTACCTTTTGAAGGTTTCCCCCTCGGGGGAAAAAAAATAAAAAAAGAAAGTTTATATGGGTCTATTATTGAGTACACACCGTAGTACTTTTGTATATATTTATCATTATATGTTACATTTACAATAATTACTACAGATAACCTCAAAGCATTTTGAAGCTGTTATTTTCTTGTATATTGAAGCTCTTGCTACACTAAATTTATGTGCTCCTTGAGTGTGTGCTTTCTTCATTTCTAAAATTATTTTCTGTAACTACTGGATATATATTTTTATAACTGTCATTTTCAGAATTAAATCTGTAGTGCAATAACAGCAACTGTATGGTCATTTTCCTTCCTTAATCTTGTTGGGTAGGTTACTCAATTAAAGAACTACTATTTCCCATTTCCTTTACTTTATGTACTTCAGAGTGCTGATCACCTTTGAAACTTTTGGTTCCTCACTTTCTATTACTCCACAATAAAAATGCTACTGCATGTTTGCTGCATCCTTGACAGGACAGTCGTCACATTTATTAATACTTTCCTTTTCATATACAGTCATGGACACTGAGCATTACTTTTGATGTACCTTGTATTTAGGACAACTTTTACTTTGCATGAAACACAAACTTGCCTGCCTCTTAAACTGCACATACCCTATAGCGTCATCACTATACGACTGTCGCGAAGATCTGAAAATATAAATATAACCAATAAATAACCTTAAAGCAATTCACATAAGAATATAAGTATAGTTTTAAAAAAGCTTTATAATCACTTAAAGACAACCTTTCTTCTATCGGAAGTCGGATAAGAAATGTCCGAAATTATTAAATGTAAATATAAATAATATTTTACTTGTTTATTTGTGATTTCCATAGGTTATTTCACGGAAGTTTTTGTATTCATTTTTATTTATTGCATTGTATATCTTCTTTAAGCAGATTCACATTCATTTCGGTTCACAACATAAATTCAACCAACTCTAACAGCAAACGATATAATTATTATTTGCCTTGTTTATTATTCGTGTGATGACGTCACATGACATTTTAAGCCGCACCGTCGCCGTTTTGGAATTTGCAACCCACAGATGAATAAATCGAAAATTTCTTTTTTGAAATAAAAATACTTAGAGTATATTAAAAATTAAACTATATATTGCATAATTTATGTTACTAGTTGTATAGTAGCAGTAGTTTTAATTCACTTATAAGCTATCATATCAAACATATTTCATATTTTATTGTTATAACTGTCAAGTATATGATACAGTTTTAGTTTTTATCAAAATCGGCCGCGTAATTCCCTTCAGCATTTTTCGCTAATCCTTATAGTTACTGATTGGGCCCTGAAGGCCTTTTTGAAAATTACACCCTGTATAACGTTAGGCGCTACAAGAACAAACACTAAGGATAAAAAGTTGAATATAAAAGAGGTCCACATACAAGAAATCAACGCCCGGAAGTTACTACTAACGCCATCTATTATTATTATTATTATTATTTTTATAATATAGGAGTAGCAGACGAGCATGCAGTCCTGATGGTAAGTGGCTACTGCCGCCCATGGACATCTGTAATCAACCCCAGATAGGATTAGATATTCATACCTGAGGTCGGCCACAGATGCGCCGCTTCCCCTGAGGACTAAGTTGGAACACCTCGGAAAAGTCTATCTCCCTTACCACGCCCTTCAAACCGGAACACAGCAGCGCCTAACACTGCTGTTATTAGGTAGAAATAGGTGTGGCGGTGGTGCGGCCGGAGTCGAACCACAAAGGGTTCTACCACCTTCATTTCACATATGATAAGTTTTCACATTTTCACATATAATAAGTTGTCAGCGCACACGGTATGCATCACACGTCGATGGTATACAGAACTTCCAATATATGGCGTTACTTGCTACATTTATATCGACACTGGGTATAACCAGTACGAAATATATTTTGTACGACAAAATGTTGTTAGCAAGAATAAATAAATATAAGTTAAGCATTTTTAATTGGAATTATTACAACTCAATAATAATTATAAACTAAGAATCATTATAATATATATTCCTTAATAATTCAGTAATCATTAAGTCACTTTATAATCATTTGGTAACAAATACTAAAAATAAAAATATATTTGTTGGTACGGAAGCCTCCATTTGCGAGTTCGAATCGTACTTGGCCAATTATTCTTCTATTTTAATCGTTTTTAAATAAATTTTATCAAACTATTATCTAATAAAATGTAGTATTACACAAATGTCCAAAAATAGCAAGTGCAGCCCACGTGATACGGTCGGCAGTCACGAACAATAGGAATGAAATGAAGTCTGAAAACAACAGTTTATAAATAAATTAAATCACACGCCATACGATGCCGACCCACGGTTCGGGCTCGGTGATTGTGGAATTGTGTGCCAATCGAGGAGCCGCTTGGAATGTTTTTTTATATAATACAGGAGTAGCAGACGAGCATGCAGTCCATCTGTTGGTAAGTGGTTACTGCCGCCCATGGACGACTGTAATTGCTCCACTTGGGGTAGTGGCGCATCTGTGGCAGACCTCAAGTAGGAATATCTAATCCTGTCTGGAGTCGATTACAGATGTCCATGGGCGGCAGTAACCACTTACCATCAGGAGGACTGTATACTCGTTTGCTGCTCCTTTATTTAAAAAAAAATCAATTTACTTTCGAACTTGTGGAAAAAGACGAAACTTAACGTATCGATTAGTATGTATTATAATTGTTTTTTTATAGAGATGTATCAAAGACATTGTCCGTCATTACGTGTACGTTTGTTGGCAGTACTACGCGGCGGAGGCGGGGCGCGCCGGGCGGCGAGAGGGGCTCGGCTCCGTGGAAGCCACCGAAATGGTGCTCAATAACCTCTTCTACATTACTGTCAAGGTAAGATAATGGCCTACTAATAAAGGTCGGACAGACGAAAGTGTATGCTTATTAATATAGGATAAGACTCCCACTCTCATGTTCCAAAGGCTTATGTTGTTTTATTTTTTCAATAAGCCTGGATATTTACCCTGTGAACTTTTATTTAAAAAAATACACACAATCGATTGATAGCAGACTACGTATCTTTACTTAAAAACATAAGTAACTTTGATTCGAACCCAGACTTGCCACGTGGGAGGCCATCAAAACTCCGTTGTTTCGTAAGCGAGTTAGACCCAGACAGTGAAACGTGGGAGTATACGGTGGCGATATTATTTCGTAGAATTGTTTGTTTTGAGGCTACATTTTAACAAAACAAATTGTCTGAAATATGGTCTGAATAAATGTAAGGGCTTAAGTTTTTAACCATAAATATTAATACAGAATAAAAAGTGTTCCATTGTAGTTATTTCAACTATACAGCACTATATTTGAAATTTAAATGAATCGAAAATATTTGTAGAATGTATTTTTATTGACCTGGCAAAAACGATGTAAATGGTTTCTTAAGTAATGGCCGTCTCGAGAAACTACGTGATAGCCTACTTTCCCTGACCATTTTATTGTATAATGTATCACAAATAAAATATACTGCCTTGTTTTATTTTGTACTATTTGTTTTATTTATTTTGTACTCTTTTATTTTGTTTGTGATATTTAGTTAAACAATTTTTAGTAATTGTAATCGATATCTTCATTATTATAAAATCGTTAAAATAAAATAAAATAAATTTTATATATAAATCTCTCAGGTATTCAGGTTTCCTCAATTTTTTTTCCTTCTCCGTTTAAGCAAGGTATATATAATTTAATATATTTTTTTACTAAAAGTTAATGTGCTAAATTCTAATCAACTTCTAAAAGGTTTGTCGCAAGTGTAAGTTTCCATAGTTAGATGATGCGGGTGTCGATTGAAATGATTCACAAGGTACTATGTCAACCTGATTGGATTATATTAACAGACTTGAAAAACAAAGAGAAAATTCTTACTCTAGCGTATAATAATAAATAACAATGCGCGATTATGATTAAAACTTATTTCAACTTATTGTGAAACATGATGACATTTCTTTAATTGATAGAAGTATCATATTTTTGTGTACGTTAAGACTATACAATGATAAGTCAATGTTTTTTCTGCTGCAAAGCTGAAGAGTTCGTTTGGTTGAATTCACTAATCTCTGGAAATACTGGTTCTATTTGAATAAACCTTTCTAAATATATCAGGTAAATTATTCCGAAGGGCTATAGGCTATACAGGCTGTAAATCATTAAAAAAGGTTTTTCAAAACTAAACATGATCACCAATATAAGTCCCTGATAGACCTCTGTAATGTAGCGAATCTCATACATAAAGGAGGTATTTTAAAGTGGTTTTTTCAGTGGTGGTGGTAGGATTTGCAAAAGGTTTTAACGTTTATAGCGAACACCACTGAACGTGTTTTGATACAGGTTTTATGTAGAAACATTTCTTTATTGTAATTTAAGTATATTTTTTTTAAATTACCTACTAAGTATCGATTAAATTGAAAAAGGATTATTCATCGGATTCCTATCTTGGTGAACGCTGTAGAAATGGTAATAGTTATGTAGAAATGATGTATGGCAATATTGTTTATCATGAAAAGTCCGCGACACCATATGTGTACTTTATGTGTACCCCCAATTACGTTTTTAACACGCTTTTTTATGTTTTAAATTAAAATAAATCTTAAGTTGATGTTCCAATGGGCTTAATAGATTTCAAATATGAATCTTTATCCAAATAAATTATATTAAGTTAGGATTAAAACTACTTCACAACAATGCGCTACCAATATGGATGATGGTATATATTTTAAACCATGCAGTATGTACCACTCCCCACTACCATAAAGGATGCGTGCAGATGCAAGAAATAAAAAATACACTACCAAACATACCACCATCAACATGTGTTTCTCTCCAAAACCCAGAATCATCAGGGTAAGTTGTTTCTAGGACGGTAATCCTAATGCTGGCCTTCTCCTTTAGAAATACAATATACCTACCTTAATCTTGGGCCCCGGCAGGCACATGTTAAAGACCATTTATTTAGTCTTGACGGTTTCTTTTTGTATATAATAATGGTAGATTTATCTTTAACGCGGGTGAAACCGCGGGCACAGCTAGTACATTATATAATGTTTGGAGTGTACCTAAAGAAAAGCAAAATGAAATATTACGTAAATTTCAATCCGCGGGGCGTTGCTACGATACCGTCTTATATAAGCTCTTACTCCTATAATGTACCTACATATATTTAGCTTTTTATAATCGAATAACTGAGAACAAGGTGAAATTAAAGTTGTTCATAGTTTTTGGGACTTCATCTGTATTTTTAGTTTAAAGAAAAAGTATTGCAACTATAAAACTTCTCTCTAAGTTTAGGAATGGTGCTATTTCTGTGGAAGTTTTATAAAACGAATTTATATTTCACGTTGAACGAACGCAGTAGGCATCGCCGGGCGGTATGCTAGTTATAATGGATACGTAGACACATAGTTTGATTGATGTACCAGTCATCGGTACTCGCTATCACTCTTAATTTTTTTTAAGTGATGGAGAGGTTCATTCCTCCCTTTGAGACCTGAAAGCTTTGTTTGTTTCGAGGACTGTATACGTTTCATATAAGTACGTTAAGCACATATGAGCCACATTCGCCTATTCATGTGCATTTAGTCGTCAGTAATTCGCAGTAGGGAAACCGAGATGGAGTTTATACTAATTGAAATTGGGGAGCATATACATAGGACAATCATATGTAATCAAATTACTTATAATAATGATTACATATGTAATTTTTAATCTGATTACTTTAATAGGTACTAACAATTACAGGATTACTTTTGATATTTTTTTTAAATGACAAAATCCGCCATTTCACATTTAATTCTTTATTTAAAAAAATACTTGAAATGACATTACACTTTTCGTCTTATTTTTAAATCACTAGCGACAGATTAATTGCCAAGAAATCATTATGATTTTTAGTAAAATATTGAGCTGTCGCCAGGAGAGGAAATAAAGGAATATAACTGTGAACGCACCTGTATTGAAACTATGCATTGAGGTTGCACGCCTAAACGGTAAACACAAAACACAAAAAAAAAAAAACAATAAAAAGGTACACGTATCATTAAATAAAAAAAATAATAGAATATCATAACTTCGATATTCATGTCTATAGTTTACCAGTAAATAATATTTCTTAACTTTGCATGATCGTGATCATAAACTTTCTAAACAAAATATTTCAAAATAAGTAGCCCAAACTCAATAATAATTATAAACTAAGAATCGTACTAATATTTAATTGTTTAACTATTAAGTAATCATTTAGTCACTTTATATGTTGAAAATACGCGTACTTATAGTTGTTATGGTAACAAATACTAAAAATAATGAGTGATGTTTGATGGCAGTTCTCCGACAAGCACCCGAAGGAGATAGAGGAGCTGTGGTCGACGCTGTGCGCGTGCTGGCCCAACAACCTGAAGGTTATCATCCGCTACCTCATCATCGTGTCCGGCATGGCGCCCAACGAACTCTTGCCCTATGTAAGTATTTTATAAATCGCCATACTTCAATTTTCCTTATCGTCTTCATATGAAACACTTTACAGGTGACAATTTTCTGGAAACTAACACATTCGTAGTTAATTACATATTTTATATTAAGATTTCGTTTAATAGCTTATCGGACTTAGCGTGTTCCTAACGCTAACCACTTAGGGTGGGTTGCATCGACAGCCCGTTAAAGTTTGCGTTAAAGTTATAACAGTAACTTTGACGGTAGCGATGGAATGTAAGAATACTGTATTGCACCAATTGATATGTCATTAACGTCATTTCTGTCGCTGTCACCGTAATTTTTATTCGAAATTGACAGATAGGGAAGTTGACAAATACTGTAACTTTAACCGATCGAAATTGAGCGGTTAAAGTGAAGTAGTTATGACGTAATTTCAACCTCAACTAAAATGGTGCAACTAATTATTTTCTTAAACATGCATTTGACGGTTGGTTAGTCTTCTATAATTGTTAAAGTTACTTGATGCAACCCACCCTTAGATTCGGATCATTATAACTATTCATTAAAATTAAGTGTTATCACTAACCGGTATTTGTAGTAGTTGTTTTCTTGTTTTTCTATCTAAATAGAACAGACATAAACACTAAGTAGAGGAAAGCATAGCGAAAATATAATTCTATGTATATCGTAGGCGTTATTTTAAACCGACTGAAGAGGGTAGCGTTGTTCGAGCGTGCCTATGTATGTGTGACACTTTGATACGCCCTACAGTCCAGACGACTTTATGGATTTTAACATGGACATGTCGTCGGATGCGTTTAAATTGTGGGGGTGGCATAGGCTACAATACTAATATTTGGCTATTTATATAACTAGCCTTTAGCCGCGGTTCGTTTCTGTTTTAAATGGATATATCTTGAATTACTCCCACTCATGGTTAAAATACATCGAGCCGTTTGGGCTGTACGGCGTGCAAAAATTTGGACGTTACCCTCTTTGTGAGGAAGTAAGTGTAACAAAATGTGTAACCGGTACAGGCGAAGCGCGTAGTCCTGTACCTGGCGCGGTCGAGGCCCGAGCGGCTGCTGGACGAGATGATGACGGAGCTGCAGACGGTGGAGACGCTCAACTGCCTCATCGAGCGCACCGAGACGCCGCCCTTCTACCGCCTCACCTCCATGCGCAAGGCCACCTCGGGCCACAGCGACGGCCCCGGCACCGGATCACAGGTAGAATTGGTAACTACGATCACTTTTATGCTTGCTGTGCAATCTACATAACTCTCTCTTACTTCACTTCATAGCTTACTTCTACATGTATATTAAATTAGTTATATTCCCGTGGAGTATCATTATACACTGTATATACTAATCGATCGATAAATAAATCGATATTGCACTTTAATATGATGTTCATATTACAAAATTTAACTAACAATTTGTGAATTCACGTTCGCATATGTTTATTGTTTTTAAACAGAAATGTTTTTTATGAATCCATGAAGTTTGCATTGTTATATTTTGGAGCTAATTCTCCATCGATGTAACTTTTAATTTGAAGCCGTCCCTGCGTCATCGTTCGAGTAAATTCAGAATATAACGTCAATTACACAAAGCCATCTATCAAGCTCACAGTGCATACGGGTAAACGGATTTTTTTCGCTGCGCATAGAATTTTAGAAGAAATACTCCTGAATTTAACTGTAATAACTGTTGAAGAAGTATATAGATTTTTACAACATAAAGAGTAATGGTAAGTTCAGATACGAAATATGAATATAGTATTGTTAATCCATTTACTTATTCTCAGTTTTCCTTTTTAGGGCTCTTTCCGAAAAATAAAAATAAGATTTGGCAAACTGCATCGTGTGACTTATCAAAAGAAAGGGCTTGTTGTGGAGATTTCAAATATATTTTTGTTATACTTTCCTCAATATGTAAATTTAAAGTTATTCAAGAAAGAAGATAATAAATTACGGTTACACCCCCGATTACCGTAACGATATTTTTGTGTTTGTGACCCTATCACTCCCTAACGCCACACTCAACTCGTCAGATTATTATAAATTTATCAGCATTCAATTATTATAATAATTATTATAATTTCAGCATATAATTATTTTAATTAACCTACCATGATGAACGAACCCGAATGAAGTCCTCTGATTCTTGGCTAGGGCAAAATATTTTTTTACTAATGATGCAGTTTTATATTTTATCATAAGCGGCCTTGTAATTCCTTTCAGCATTATTCGCTATTCCATATAGAAGGCCCACTTGAAAAAATGACCTTGTACGTGTATGTGTTAGGTTAATACGGTATTAATAGGTTATGTTAGTACAGGCTTTTGTCGTTGTATCCAGAATTTAAATCCAGATTTAATACAAGGGTTCTCAAAACACCAATTTCCTTTATTGAATTCAAGCTTGAGAAAGCTCCGATCTCGTGAATTGCGACGCTGAAACTTTTAAAATGTTCATTAAAGTTCTCGTTTACAACATCCAGTATCCGTGAGCGACCTTCGCGCTCGACGTGAACTGCACTCCACGACTTCAATGGCTCTCTCGCGTTATTGGCATTAGTGCATTACAGAACGCTTCAACTTTAAAACATTTTCATAATTTGATTTGCCCTTACATTGTACGCTTGCATGGAACCTATCGAATATTCTTTACGCTACGCTCACGCTATAGCGAGCACGGCAAATCGCTCATTTAATATGTGAATCTATTTGCAGTTTTAGCGCAGTTGTAGCTTATTTATATTTACGATGTGGAGCTTAACTCGACGTGAGACAGGTTCAGTGTCACCCGGACATTACAAAGCACTCCGAAATTGTTTTCAATGCGCTAAGCCAAGCGAACTTTCGGATACGAAGTCAAAGCGAACTTTGCCGCCTGCCAAATTTGTTTAGCACCACCTGTCCTATAATTATATACGACACTAGGTCTCACAAATTACTATGAATAGACATGAGTGACGAAATTTTATTTTTATGTAGGTTTTTATAATAAAATGTGTTAACATTGTTGCAACTGATTTAATGCCATCGCGTATTTGTAATTTTCTTAGTAAATAAAACCTCAGTAGGAAACTTCAGAATTGTTTCAATGTAATAGATAATCAAGTTCGTTACGTTGTTTATTAGGTCCACCATAGTCATGAGTTGTATAGTCGTAAAATTCGAATCACCATGACTTTTTCTTTACATTGGATATAATAAGCACACCGTCACTATATAATTTTAATATTGGTTTTATTCAGATGACCATTATGTAACATTTATAATCATATTATAATTATATCAGCATTTTGTCCGCGACTTCGTACGCGTAATCTGGTAAACTGTCAACAAAGAAACCCTTAGTTTACCTCATTCGAGGTGCAAAATTCAAAAATAATTCAATATAATATCATTAAGACTTATTTTCTAACCAAAACTAAGCATTCAGTCAATATCACGTTTAAGACTAGAAAATAAAGAATTCCATAAGAATGTTCAACTCCTGTTTAATTCGTTAGGTTTTAATTTTTAAAATTGTTACATTGTTTCTAACCAAAATCTGAGTAATAATTTTCCTGCTTCAAAACCGACAGATTTAATGAGTTATTACGTCTCATAGGAATCCCAAGTAACATACAAAAACAAGTTTCTATCTTCAGTAGTTTGAACTCTGCGAGCGAGTGTCTCTTTGTTTATATTGTAATTCAAATTCCATGTTATATAATATTATACATTAACAAATTTTAACAGTAAAATGTTTACGTTTAAGACTTTTACATAACTTATTGTCTATTTTGATACCCGTCCCACGTCCATTGCGTTGGAGCTGGGAACAACGAAATTTATGTACCCGTATTATATAGTATTAAATTAATATTAATCTATGAATTTAATCAATGATACACGTTTTGAACGTGAAGTTATACCAACACCATAAGCTAGTCCAGGAGACTCGGATCTGTTACCCTTTTCTGTAATCTTTGAGACCAAAACCTGTATATTATTTGTGGTATTTTGGTGGTTTGATATAAGTAAGGTGTTGCAGGACGCCACCGGCCGCACCGGGGAGCTGGCGCCCGTGGAGAAGGGCACCATACACACCAAGCGGCACAGCGGGGAAGATCCAGCCAAGTCCAGGTAATTTTTATTTTTAAATCATTCTTGAAATTTAGATTGTGGAATCAAAATAGTATTATCAATCAACCAATTAATAACTCCATTAAAATTATTTATTTCAAATATCCACATCGCTTTTGATAAAAAAATCAGTAAAATAAACTTTTACTAGTTTAATATAGTATAATAGGACTATGGAACTTTTAACACGTAGAAGCTTTTGGACGGAGAAGTATTTCAATTTGACAAACGATTGCCTTCCGCACTCGACCGACTTCGTGCACGCGTCGCGAGGTGCGGCCCGCAAACAGTACGTAGGTACATACTGCGAGCTCGCGCAAACATAACTGTACATTAAGGAAATAGAGTTTGTATTCTCCTAAAATCTGTTGACTTTGAATCGTACGTGGTGAGGTGGTCACTCGCAGTCTACTTTTAGATACTCGTATATGTATGTTGATAACATTGTACAAGCTCGCTGCTCTAGCTTACAATACCACCGCTTGTTTATTTTTTATATTCTCGTCGTACCAGGTCTATAATAAATGATGTATACATTGTGAAATACTATTTGTATTAAAATCTCTATCTGTTGAGCACGCCATCCGGCCTAGCGACCATATTATGCGCGATATTTTTATTAGTACTAGTCTAATAAAATAAGTATCCACTATGACTTGTCATTCGTGCCGATCACAGACTCCACTACTTGACAACAACTTTTTACCGTAATGAAAATATTTCTAAGATGACATCAAGATGGTATCTCAAGCCAGCAATATTTGTCTGCGATAAATTAATCGGTAATTAGATTCGGCGCCATAATTCCGATATCAAATATTGAACTGGCAATATTTAACATTAATACTTGGTAATGTGACAATGACTATAAAGATTTTTGTACTTAGGTACTGATAACGCTATGTGTAGTTTGATGTGATACGCACAGTGGCGGATTTACCAGCAGGCTGAGTAGGCTTCAGCCTAGGGCGGCAGATTTTTGGGGCGGCAAATTTGGGGACCGAATTTTTTTTTTTTTTGCTACCTCATAGAAATCAAAATTTTTGCATGATATTTTTCTGGTCTTCTAATGCCTTACAGATTTCTATCTGTAAGGCTGCAACAAATGTTGCCGATGACTTTGTTTTCTCCCTTGTCATTGCATATTCCGAGAGTAGCAGACTTCCATATTCTGTAAAACAGCCAGTTCGCCGCTCCTAACCAGTAATCGGCCTCTGTACCCTCTACCCACACTTTTTATGAGTGAAAAGAGCGAAATTGCAGAAAATTTAATTTTATATATTTTCCTCTTCTTACTATCAACCCATAATGAATGGTTTGTATATAATTTTGTGATATAAATTCGAATATAGTAAATAATTTAGGGAACAATTTGACCGATTTCAATCTTATGTGTTGAACATGCACTAACTTTAAAAAAATTCAATTAGAATTAAAAAAACCTTGAACAATGATAGAGGGATAGTCTTAAGTAAAAAAAAAAATGTTTTTCTCTGAATGCGGTGTTTTTTAACTCTACAATGTTATCACCATATTCTCAAATCCAATAACAGTGTGAGTTACCCTGGTTACCCGAACAAATCGAGGCGAAAAACGAAAACAACATCGAAACAAAAGAAAATAAGCCATGTACGAAACTGTAAAACGACGAATTTTACGCTTGCAAAAATCACTGCGTCGTGATTAAAGACGTTCTCTGTTCCATGTTGTGTGGAGTGAGTAAATGAAATTTACAAATCTATGAAATATAAGTATCATTATCATCAAATTCCCCATATTAAAATTGTGAGTAGGAGTGTCTTGATTTTTATCGGCCCCTCCAAAATACAGCTGCAACAAACGTCGAGTGCCTCGAGTAACTAGATACGCATTAGTTATGAGGCAGACATAGATGTGGCGGTGGTGCCGCCGGAGTCGAATCATAAGGGGTTCTACTACCTTCAAAATATTCATATGTAAATATCGACGTAAATTTTGCGTCTCTGTCACTTTACTTGTGGAAGGAATACGTTGTCTTTTTCTTGTTAGTAACGTAATCATGGCGGACCAAACACGACAAATAATTAAAACATGATAATATCTCCTCATTTACTTGTGATTCCATGAAGCTTGTTTATTTATTTATTTATTTGTATAATTTGTACATACGGATTTGGCTGCTCTTTTTACAGCAAACTTGTCATATATTTTCTTCTGTAGTTATATTTTTAGTGATTTTTAATATATTTTACTTTTTATTATTTATGGTGTGTGTTGAGTATATTTCCTACTAAATAAATATTACTTTGGTAATATACATGTAAAATTAAATGCTTTAGCTCTTTTGTGCGTAGAGTCGGAATTAATGGACAAAATTACTTACCACGACATTATCGATGATTATGCCAACAAAAATCACGCAAAAAGGTATTGTAACGAAGTAACAAACTTTTATAACTTAACTGAGTTGATTGATTTTAACTGTTAAACTGTTTGTCAGTGCAATAAAGATTATTTATTCATGTTTACCAAATGTACATTATTGTGTAAGTAGCACACATTACCCTGCTCATACATGATTGAGTTTTGATTAGCTCAAAAATAAACCTAAAAAATATTTTATGTGGAATTTCAACGAAATTATTGGATTAAAAAAAATGTAAGACATGACAATTGTAGAAGCAGGGGCGGCAAAAACTGTACAGCCTAGACCTTATTTTTTTTTAAATCCGCCACTGGGTACACATGCATCATACAATATGTTTGTATTAATGAAAAACTATTTTATTATATTAATAAATAAGTCGTTTTTGGGGTTCCGTACCCAAAGGCCTATTACTAAGCCTCTGCTGTCTGTCCGTCTATATGTCTGTCACAGAGTCCTATCTCTTGAATCGTAATAGCTGGACACCATAATATCGCCGCCGTAATATAGTACTGGAAAAAATTAAGGGATCAAAAAAAAATTCCAAATTTTTCGGTAGTTTTCAACAGGCCGTAACTTTGAGAGAAATGGTCGTACAGGAAATAAAAAAAAAGGAAATTGTAGCTCCAAGTGTCTAGTTTTTGGATTAGAACTTCAAAATTTTGTAGCCTCCGCGGTTTCTGAGTAATCGTAGAAAAACCAGCAACAAAAAAAATTTCTAAATTTTTTTAGTTTTTTTTTTTGGTCTACGGGCGTGGAAAAAAATTTTTTAGCTTAACCACCATAAGAATCGGATACTTTGTTCATTTAGCTTTAATTTCTTTTTTTAAACACCCTGATACGTCTACTCCTCGCTGAGATATCGGTCTTCAAATGGAAAAGGATCTTTTTGTCTTTGATTATCGATATCTCAGCAACCAATGATCGTACAGAAAGTTAAAGATGGGTTTCAAGAACTTGAATAAATTCCCCTTAAGGACTGTCCATTGTTTTTTCGAAAAAAATTTTTTTTCTTTCTGTCACATGAATTTGAAAATGCAACAAAAAAAGGGCTTTTGGTGGTTTTTTGGAAAATCAAGCGCTGGATCGTAAATATTGAGGAAACCACTAATGTTAAATGTGCCTTTTACAGTTCAATATGTCCACAAAAACCCTACAAAGAATCAAATTAATCCAGCCAGCCGTTTTTTTGTTTCACTTGATCGAATTTTTGAAAAAATTAAAGGATCATGTTTTTTGCTCTGAAAAGCTCATAATTTTTAAAAATGAGAAAAAAAAATTGTTTTTCCGAGCTTTCTCCACATTTTTGTTCCAGAAAGTGCTTAAATTTTCAAAAAGAAAAGAAAAAAAAACTCCGAAAAAACAATGGACAGTCGTTAACGGGAATTTATTCAAGTTCTTGAAACCCATCTTTAACTTTCTGTACGATCATTGGTTGCTGAGATATCGATATAATCAAAGACAAAAAGATCCTTTTCCATTTGAAGACCGATATCTCAGCGAGGAGTGGACGTATCAGGGTGTTTAAAAAAAGAAATTAAAGCTAAATGAAAAAAAGTATCCGATCCTTATGGTGGTTAAGCTAAAAAAAAATTTTCCACGCCCATAGACCAAAAAAAAACTAAAAAAATTTAGAAAATTTTTTTGTTGCTGGTTTTTCTACGATTACTCAGAAACCGCGGAGGCTACAAAATTTTGAAGTTCTAATCCAAAAACTAGACACTTGGAGCTACAATTTCATTTTTTTTTATTTCCTGTACGACCATTTCTCTCAAAGTTACGGCCTGTTGAAAACTACCGAAAAATTTGGATTTTTTTTTTGATCCCTTAATTTTTTCCAGTAGTGTATAAAATACAAAAATAAATAAATATATGAAAATTTCGTGGTACGTAATCCTCCGTGTGCGAGTTCGACTCATTTATTTATTTTAATTGTCTCAAACGCGAGTTAGTTCCTACTAAGATATGAAATTGTGCAAAATTTATTTTTATCGTTAGTTGCCGCCGTCATAAAGCAACCCTATAAGCGAGTCTAGGAAAGCGTTCATCAACAAATTCTATTTTTGCATTTTATTCCCCTCCGGCAGTCGGGGTAGAATGCCGCCTTTGGCAAATTATTATTAGGTATATCACTAACGACTAAAAGGGGGCTTCCGGGGTTGCGGGTGGCAAGATTGGGAGGTCGAGCCGCCCGGTAAGCAACTCCGGGTAGGACGGCGGTGTGTGTGGTCGCATACCGTCGTAAACACCAGACGGTGTGGCGAGTCCTGGAGCTTACCTGGGAGGAGATCCCGGAGTCCTCTTGGCAACGTAGAGGAAGGCTACCGGGGGGGTTTTAGTGCGGTAAAAATCCCACATAACCCTGTGTCGCTCCCACGGCACCGGGTACCTTTTGAAGGTTTCCCCCTCGTAAAAAAAAAAAAAAAAAAAAAAAAAGGTATATCACTTTAGAAATTGTACCTATTCAAGCTTGGAGTTCGATTTTTGTTGTACACTCATTTTAATTCGTAGCCACGAGTCAGTTAGAAGATGAAAATTTATATGTAACGCTTTTAACACTACGACTAACATGAAAACTTATGTAAAGACGGGTTAAGACACCCAAATTCACACGTGATATTTAAATTCTTAATACTCCACTATCTGCCTGGCCATGGATCTAACCTAAAGCGTCTAGCATGAGACCTGCGGCGAGCGGGTTATATTCCATTAATGGCTACAAAACTTCGTTCTTCGACCCTTAGTGACCATGTAAGCTTTTTATAAGCGTGTAGGTATATCGATACCTCATATTTTTGTATTCATAGTTCATGTGTGTAAAAGTAGTAGTAGGTAGCATATTATACATTACTGGTAGAAAGAAATGCTCCTCCAATGCCTCATAAACACATAAACAACAATATATCATTAATAGTCATCACTACGTCAGTAGTGTATTATTGGAAGTCCACAGTAACAAGCAAACTCTCGAGCAGCGTGTAGTTATAGTCCGCCCTACCTCATGGCAACAAGTCACAGTTCATCAGGCCGCTTCCGTTTAAATATTACCATCGATACAATTAGCGACGGTGTCACGGTGGAGGCATCGGTACCCTACTTCGTATGGTTTATCTAAATGACAACTAAATTTATTTTTCTCATGCGACATAAGGCTTAGCGTGCCCTACGATTAAGTGCACGCGTTTAACCTCAACGTCTGAAACCGCAAAAAAAAATGTAACCCATTTTCAGTGACCGATTTATAAAACGTAAATTGTTACATTTCGATTGCGGCTTGTCAAATGCATTTTTTTGTGTCCCATAGTAATGTAGTATGGTCGCGCACGCATTCCGTTTAACCGCATTCGGTTTTTGTTTCGGTCTCGATGGTCGAGCGAAAAACTAACGCCACAACACATGCTGTTCGCTAGAAATTCATGATGGTACTGAAATAAAATTAAGTCAAAAGCCAACCGCAGTGCGTGTTCGTATGCGTTTTTGCGTTTTAGCTATTTTTATTCCGCTTGCGTATAACAGTAGTGCGCGCTATGTCTAACAATTGATGAACTTTTAAAAATCTATCTCAAAACAAAAAAAAACACTTAATATCTCTATTGTATATTTTCCTTTACAAACTACATTACTTCTACTATTTTGAAGTCGATATTTTATGTTGGTTGCATATTAGACCCAATTATTATAATATTATAGTTAGTTATTTACTTTCGGCATATTTTTATACAATTGTATGATTCAGTATTTTTTATTCGTATGTAAATATAATAAATTGTGTATTGACTGTCTTTATATATTAATTTATTCATTTTAGAATAAATTAATTGAATGGCTCACTTTACTCTTTGCCTCTGTACATAAATACAAAAATACAACATTTAATAAGTGTGTAGGTATATTGTAGAATGGCTGCTTCGGTGAGTACCTGCACAGAGTATATTGTAGAATGGCTGCTTCGGTGAGTACCTGCACAGAGTATATTGTAGAATGGCTGCTTCGGTAAGTACCTGCACAGAGTATATTGTAGAATGGCTGCTTCGGTGAGTACCTGCACAGAGTATATTGTAGAATGGCTGCTTCGGTGAGTACCTGCACAGAGTATATTGTAGAATGGCTGCTTCGGTAAGTACCTGCACAGAGTATATTGTAGAATGGCTGCTTCGGTGAGTACCTGCACAGAGTATATTGTAGAATGGCTGCTTCGGTGAGTACCTGCACAGAGTATATTGTAGAATGGCTGCTTCGGTGAGTACCTGCACAGAGTATATTGTAGAATGGCTGCTTCGGTGAGTACCTGCACAGAGTATATTGTAGAATGGCTGCTTCGGTAAGTACCTGCACAGAGTATATTGTAGAATGGCTGCTTCGGTGAGTACCTGCACAGAGTATATTGTAGAATGGCTGCTTCGGTGAGTACCTGCACAGAGTATATTGTAGAATGGCTGCTTCGGTGAGTACCTGCACAGAGTATATTGTAGAATGGCTGCTTCGGTAAGTACCTGCACAGAGTATATTGTAGAATGGCTGCTTCGGTGAGTACCTGCACAGAGTATATTGTAGAATGGCTGCTTCGGTGAGTACCTGCACAGAATAGGCAGGGAGGCCTCAGCGCAGTGCCACCATTGTGGAAATGCCCAGGATTCTGCGCAGCACACGCTCGAGGAGTGCCCAGCGTGGCAGGCCGAGCGGCAGATCCTGGTACAGCACATAGGGCCGGACCTCTCCCCGGAGACTGTAGTTGCAGCGATGGTCCGTTCTGACGAAGCGTGGGATAGCGTGGTCGCGTTCTGTGACCGCGTTATGCTCGCCAAAGAGAACGCCGAAACCTACTATCGCGCGGGATCGGCGCGGTCAGGGAGCGCACCGATTCCGCGCGGAGAAGGAGGCGCCGAAAGCGCAGTTAGCGCCCCTCGGCGCGATGTTCCTGTAGTTTCTGGACTAGAATAGGTCTACGGTATCCCCTGCCTGTCGTAAGAGGCGACTAAAAGGGGGCTTCTGGGGTTACCGGTGTCAAGAGTGGGCCGTCTCGAACCGTCCGGCAAGCAACCCCGGGAAGGACGGCGGCATGCTTGATCGCATGCCGTCGTAAACACCAGGTGTGCGGAGGAGCGTAAACTGCTCCCCCAGGGCAGAGCCGACCGGAGCATCGCGCTCGGAGGACTCCGGTTGTGTTCCATCGGACATCCCGGAGTTCTCCGCCAAGCGCAGAGGACGGCTACAGGGGGGGTTTTAGTGCAGTAATAGTTTATTCCACATAACCCGGCAATGCTCTCACATCGTCGGGTACCTTTTGAAGGTTTCCCCCTCAAAAACAAAAAAAAATGGTATATTGTAGAACAGATTGTGGCGAATAATTTTGTCATTCGTCTCTAACCTACCATGTAGTTCCGAGTTCTTCGTACTTAATACAAATCATAACCTATAGTTGCATCGCAACGGAAAAGCAGTTCACGGTCGTCCGTTCGATATTATGCATTTCCTTTTTAGCCGTCGCTGGGCGGGTGGCGTCAATCTCGCGCGTGACTCGCAGCTGGAGCCTAGGTCGCCGCGATTGTATGATCTCGCCGACATAAAAAATATCATTGAACTCGATAGTATAATTTATTAAATAGGGCGGGTAATCGATTACATTACGTTTATTAGTCTTTACATGCGATTTACATTGCGATTGAATAACGAAATTCATTTTATTAAAATGTCAAAATTTTTTGGACCAATCCAATTTTTATTAATGAGAATTGAAAATCATCGACAGTTTCGGAGACAGTGAGTGTAGAAAGCGAGAAACCGAAAGCTTCGGGCGCCAAAATCTCTGGCGTAGAACACAACTAAACATCATATCAAATCAAATCATTTTTTTTTTATTCAAAATAAGTTCTTTACAGAGCACTTTTTGAATGTTAATACACCACTTCACAAGGTGTTTCGTTATGGAGAAGAAGCGGCGAAAAAAACTCCATTACACACATCTTTTAAAAAAAAAAATTACAATGTCAACTTAACGTAATGGTACATGTGGAGCTGGAGCTAATTCAGACCAAACCGTTTTGTCAGTCAAATAATCACTTAGTTTGTTGTACGCTTTTTTACATAGCGTTTGTTTAATGACATGTTTGAACTTTTTTTCTGGGAGATACAAAATGTGGTTGGGTATTTTATTGTAGTAGCGAATACAGTTGCCCATGAAAGATCTAGCCACCTTACATAATCTATGTCTAGGTATTGCTTATTTATTTCTATTTCTGGTATTAAACTTATGGTGGTTACTATTTTTTTCAAACATATCAGTGTGTTTTCTTACATACATAATATTTTCATAGATGTATTGACTATGTACCGCCAATATATTTATAGTGGGAAACAATTCTCTTAGCGCCTCACCACACCGCAGACTATATATTGATCATCTCGCGATCCCACGTAAAATATGTAATTGAAAATAAAATACCATAATCGGCTTATTTGTGCCACAGGTACTATCAAGTTATACGAGTAGTTTGATAGACGCTACTAAAATGTCGATTGCCGTCAATATTTTACATTATAACAAATCTGGGTCATCGACTAAGTAGCCTACCGAGTTGATTGTCGCTTTGACGTGTCTACGGAAAGTATTTTTACTTAACAAGTTACGATGGATCGCAAAAGTCGAAATGCAGTCAGATAATACGCACAAGTTAGTAGCAAGATGGATTATGGTGGATTAAGTGGGAAAGTCAATTTCGTAGTTAGTAGCGAATTCGTACCTTTTCGAATTCCACGGTATTTTGTAATGTAAAAAAATTCAACCGACTGTCACCATTTACTATATATTATATGCACATTTTAAGTACAGAAGCAGTGACCCGCAACAATACAATAGTGGGTTGCGGTGGTCCGGAGGCGCGTAAACAAACCGTGTTGAATCAACAGATAATGCAGCGATAACAGTTGGTGTATAATCTCCGAGTCGTGTAATGATCTCGCCGCGTCGCATTAGCGCCGGCGGATCAGCTGCGATTTCTGTTTGTATTTTATTGGTAATGCTAATCAAATCCATTATCCGCTTGCAAATATTTTATCCATCTGGTAAACGAAACAAATACAATAGCTATGTGTTAATCTTTTTAACGATTATATTTTGTTACATAGATTTGTTCACACTGAAAGACCAATATTTAATTGGACGGTCGCGCGCGCGGTATTTAATTGGCGTAATTTTACAACGTAATACATGATGAGCTTAGGTCTTAGATAATTAAACCATTTAGTTTAATTTACTAAGGCTTAGGGGCCTAATAATAATGTTTTACATCTTTAAACCTTCAATGTAACCAATAAAAAGTGGTAACATTTAATATTTTCAGCGTTTTCTTTTTTTTGTCTAAGGAAATTTAGCTAATTACATTTTTTTATATTACTTGAGTAATTTACACTTACTTTGCATTAATATTCAATTTGAAAATTGTGTTACGAGTATGTAACATGTAGTTAAAAATTATGATAACGACTTTATAGGTGCACCTGACACATAATTCAATCTCAGGACAGCGACCAGTCTGCCCGTAAATAGCCACCAATTCAATTATGGCTGACCCCGACATCTTGCTATAGAAATCGGCTACATTTCTATAACGTACACACATGACAGGCAGTTACGCGGTGTAGCTCGATGTATACTCCGATGGGGAATCCATAAACCATCGTATGTAGATGTTTACACTGTTAAACTTGGCACCTAAACCTAAAGTTAGAATTTTAAATAAACAAACCGATATTAATAGTTGGCCAAGTGCAAGTCGAACTCTCACACGTATTGTGAAAATTTGAGCTGTCTAGCTATTACGGTTCAAGAGATAAAGCGAAAAATATTTATAATCATTATTATATCTTCGTTAAAGCTGACTGTATTTCTTGTAAGTAGAAGCCAGGTGGTCTTTACTTTTCTTTCTTTACAATTATTATTTATACAAAACAATATAATCAATATTATTATTGTTATTGTAGCAGCGTTACCTCTGTCTACGCTAAGTAATTGTTTCTTGTGCTTTGCATTTCAAAAAGATGGATGGATTATTTATTGTATTTTTTTCTAAATACAACTGTTTCCGATTCTATAGCCTTCACGGCAATAGTAAGCCTGAATACAACAGCGCTTAGGATTGCACTTTTTCTCTCAGGGTTCTTCCCGATCACCAGTGGGTCCACCAAAACGTAAATAGATAAGCATTAAAACATTTAGTAAACCCATCTTAGAGAGAAATGTCAGGGCGAAATCTTAAAAATAATTAGAATTAATCTACATTAATTCTATTACCCTATTAATTCATAATACGAGTAATAAATGGGAATGTTTGGATGTTTGTTAGTGGATTTGTATGATATTATTATTTTGTTTTTTACTCTTTTTTATCCTTTTGTTGTATGATTGTAACTCGAACATGTAAAAACATGCTGAACGGATTATTATGAAATTTAATCTAAAACTTGTTATCTTTTTAGTTCTTATTATTGTATTGTTAGAAAAGTACAATTTTTATTATAGTTAGGAAAGGGTAGGCTAGGCCGGCTGCCCGTGTGTATCATAATAAACTCGTAAATAATAGAATCGTAAATAGAATAAACGCTATGATTCAATGGAGCCGCTGATATGAGTTCAATACATCGTGTTCGTCTTGAATGAGGCCTCCAGTCTAAAAAGTTGACATTTTTTGATGCCAAATAGGTATTTCATTCACCTATAGGTACACATTTCACAGATGGTTTGATTCTGACGAGCTTTTTTTATCCGATAAATACACTTTTCAGAGATTTGTACTTTCTTTAATCGAAACTTGGACATTCATGCCGGCGCTTATGCATAAACGAGGCAAAAGGCAAAATACAAAATTTTATCTGCTTATGTACAAGGAGAAAAACTCTACGGTTGGAAACCCTTACGGTGCCTCGACTGATTGAGATGACTCAAACAGAACTGCGGCAAATGCAAATTGGAAAGTTTTCGCTAGTTTTCCTTAAAAATCTTATAAACTTCGATAACTCGAGTATTCTTGAACCAATTTTAATTTTCTTTTTTTTTCTTTTGAAAGGGTGTTACACTGCGGTACTTTCAACAAGTTTTTTGGTCAACAAAGTTTACTTTAATACTATTTTAGAGTTACGTTTATACTATTTTTGTGTTGCATGAAATGATTTTTATTATATTATCGACACATTATCGATAATATAATATGACTTTATCAATTTGTCAAGCCCTAGCGTAAATAAATAATTTAATTCTCGTATATATTTTGGTAATTGTCATCTATCTACGAAATATATGTATTTATAGCAAGATAAATGAATATAAAATTGTAGCAACTATGTATGAAACCAATAAATATGAAATTTTACCAAATATTGCTTAAAACCCTCGGATAGAAAAATCGTATTTACCTGTGAAACGTATACTTCCGTGGACTATTTTTCCTTGTAACGGTACAGGGAGCGTTCAAGTATCACGTAACGCAATTTTTGAAGATTTTCGACGCCCACTCCCGCCCTTGTAACGCACCGTAACGTTTTTCGGTAACTTCTCTAAACGTTACGTAACACTCAAGTGACCATTTTTACCCTAAAGTGGCAAAAAGTTTTGTTATAGTTTTTATCCTTGGTATACTTTTACTTATATATTTACTTTATAATACTACATAAAACAAGAGATTTTAATCCGCAACACCTGCCTATTTTGTGATAAAGTAAAAATCAAGGGATAAACTTCCGTTTAGCCCATACCACGGATCGATCTGAAATTTGGTACACCTATGGATTTTGACCCGCAGATGAAGAATATCGTACTCAAAATACCCGCAAATAATATTTTCAAGGTCAAATTGCACAAAACTATTTTTTTTTTTGCTTTTATATTTCTCTAAAACAACTGGGTCCACGCAAAAAACATATAGAACAACAAAATATGTATTTGTTTACGGTCTACGACTTTTGTTTGGAACGATTTTCTCTAACGTTCATATAACGGGTAAACGAAAGTACACCCAAATCAAGGTTTGGATCATAATAGGTACTTATGGCATTATGACATTTTAGCAGTAAACTTACCTGCGTAAAATGACTAAGCATTTTTGCTTTCTACTTTGTGGCCTTCTCTTGTAACTCTCGTATAACATCATTTATATGTACTATAAACTTTTCTTTATTTTTTGACTCAGTTGTGCTGGCAAGTCAGCATGAGAACTTTTATAGGCCAAGAACAGCTGATGATACAAATCTCCCTCTTTCGAGAACATTACAAATCTCACCTTAATAACACCGACTTCAGCAATGTGCTTCTGCATAAACACTAAGGAATACTGACAACGAAAACAACGTTGAATGACGTACAATACAATTTAGGGATACCCCGTGAAATATAAACGAAAAGGTTTGCCAACTTGCGAGGACAAATTAAAAATGACGATCAGACTATACAATGAGCTGAACTAGGTCCTGGGTATTCTAAGTTAGTCACAGTATAGTCAAAGCACTGTATACTGTTATACTGTACTATACTTAGTCTAACTCAGGACTTGTTCGGCTGAACATGATCAATTAAGGGATTCCCCGTAAAACATAAATGAAAATGGTTGCCAATTTGGGAGTTTATTTCCCTAATTTATTATTTAAAAAAAGAAAACAATGTTACGTAACGTGTTGTAAAAAAGACCCCCTCCCCCCCCTGCAACGCATCGTAACGCTTAACAAGACCCTCCCTCCCCCTCAAATTGCGTTACGTAATACTTGAACGCCCCCACACTTGAAAATAGACCAAGACACCCTTGCAACAAAAATTCAGCAATATATTAATACTAGTATTAATTATGGTAAAATATTAAAACGCGCCGTAGTCAGGGGAGCTTAAGGCCGCTTATTCGAAGAGAAATTGCCATGACTTTTCTTGTCATCTCTTTCTCTCTAGTAGAATGTCTATATGGGTTGAAATATGTCTTTCTCATGCTTTGTTGGTATTTAGCGTAACGAAAAAATTCTAAGTTTATGCTTGGAGCCGACATTGAGTATATAGGATGACATGATATGATGGAAGATTTGATCTTAAACTCCTTAGATCAGATGATGCACAGGTGCCTCCATCATAAACTATAGCTGTCAGTCATTTATTGCTTAAGTATACTCGAATGTAATAGGGTCGCTGAGCAGAGACATATAATAATAAAATTGACCTTCAGCTTCTCAATGCTGATGATGCAGACTTGCATCCAGCCTTACCTGTAGGAGAAACTCATGTACTAAAAAAAAATTATTAAAATATTTTTTTACTTTGTAGTGTCATACTAATTGCTTGTATTTTTTTGTAGTTGTTTTTTTGAATTTTGAAATTCATGCTGACGAAGTCCCCAGCATTATTTAATGATTAAACATCTCATTTCCTTGTTTACAGCGGTGCAAAGACGGTGGAGACGCCGAGTGCGCGTGCGCAGGACAAGCGCGCGTCGGCGCCGCCGCCCGCCACGCCGCCCGCCGACGAAGAACCCGCGCCGCCCTCGGACGGAGATGCGACTCCGGTAGGCACTATAATTTTATCAATTTTCTTTATGAACGTAATCTATTTAACGCATATTCATATACTACTAATAATATATTTATGTAAGATTTTTTAACATTTAATACTTGGTACAATATCATAAAAGATACATTTTACTTACGTAAACAAGCGTATTATAAGACAAGTAATATAAATGTGTGGTCTGATATAGCTCCATCTTTCCACGGTGCATTAGCGTAAGGCGTGTCTTAAAGAGTTTCTTTGGCTGCGTTTTCGTTGTAACGAAAATACCTTGCCAAGTGGTAGTAATATTGAAATAGAATAGTGTTAAGAATCTTCTTGAAAGGAAACATTTCTTTCTCATAAGTAAACGCACGCACGTATACTTACTCTCTTCTACGCCCATACACATCTTCTCATATACACAGACCCACACATACGCACTCTTTTATACAAACCCGTATTTTGTTTTTCATTTCTGTTTACGTCAAAAATATGAGAAAGCGCCGGTTCCTGAAACACAGCTTCGAATTTCTCAGGGAAACGAGAGGTGTACCTACTTAAAATTTTCGTGACAATAAAATGTGAAAGTGATTACAATGTATTATTCGTATGTGCATTGTTTGCAGACGGGCATGTGCGGGGAGTCGTCGACGGCGGGCGGCAGCGGGCCGGCGACGCCGCTGGACGCGCGCGCGGACGTGCCGCAGCCGCGCCCGCTGCCCATGCCCGAGTACGGCGGCTTCTTCGCGCTGCTCACCGAGTACCTGCCCGACACCAACACGCCGGTATCCGGCTTCCACAGGTCGGGTGTACCCGCGTTTATACTATACACGCTCTGCTCGCTATTTATAATAACCATTAATCGTAGTTTCTTATTCATTAAGTAGGTGGGTGACTCTTCGAAACAGTGTGTTTCCGACTCATACGTATGGCTCATTTTTCTGTCTTTTAATATAAATAAACTATAAATAATAAACGACCAGAAGAGCAGAAATGTACCTTCGACGTATGTGGTTACCTACATACCAGATATCGTTAAAACTTAATGATTTTATTTATATTAAAAAGTAATAAAAAATAACCTATACGAAATAGTCGAAGATCCTTTGTTTCTAAGAATCATATAACTGTCGTTTTAATCGAATAGCTGTAAACGAGCTATTACACCAATAGTTTCCGCAAAAACATCTAAATCCATATAGTTGTAATATAATGAATTACAAAATACCGTAAATATAAAATAGAAATCATATCAGATTCGATTTAACAAGAATGTCCCGAATTCGTAACTGCCAGTAATTGTTATTCATAATTGTGATTCATAAATTTGACTTATGATTCCTAATAGTACTGACCTTTGGAATTTGTCGACAGGAGACCCTAATAAACCCAATGTGTGCCTGGATTCCATACTTGCATTTGATAGACGTTAGATGCCCAGTTTGAAACGTAGACGTGAATTTCATTGTAGCTTGGGAATTCAGAAACAAGTATAGTTTTACATTGAGTACTATCGCCCGTTGTCTATAATCAATCTTTCCAACGTTTTACTTGCCAAAGATCGAAATGAAAGTTCGATTTTTGTCGGGAAAAAAATGCATCGATTGATTATTAATAACGGGAAAATGATGGCATATCCGGTCTAACGACTGAACTCGTTTCGGAATTCTATAATTGGCTGTTAATTCCACATGAGCAATCGTTGTTCAAATAACATAATAAGCTTGTGTTAAGTGCGTTTTTACACTAACATTAGGATTTCCTGCATGTTCTACACATTGTTAACACCTCTGACCCTTTTGCTTAAAAGTTACACTCTCTAATTTATACTTTAATTAATTACGCTATGTTGCAATCGTTCTCTATTCAATGTTTCCTCCGAACTGAAAACGTAGGAAGAAATTTATCTTTACAAGATTAATATAATACTTGGGGACCTGGTCCTCTAAAATCAAATTGACATCCTGTAGCTGTTGTTCTTTAACATTTTATAATTACTTTTCTTGCCATTATGTTAAAAAAATTGGTCAACATATTGCTATTATTCTTCACATTTCATATTTAAAATTAAATCTTAATATACATATATAATACATAAAACATTAAATGTTCAACAGATCTTACTGCCCTTTAGACGTGTGTTATTTAACATGAATAAACTATAGTCGTAAAAATGAACTTCAATACACCATGAATGACGATTGTTCAAATCGATTTCCTAAAAAAATCAGAAGATTATTTTGTTTTCTGTTTTCTCTAGGTATCGTTATCAAAATTTATTGCAATTTCAATGAAATTATATAAGGTAAAAGGTAATAGTATTAGTAAATTTTGTTATAAAATAATTATGTTTACTAATAAGTTACAGATATGTAAACATGCTAAACAGTTAGACAATAGCTATTTCCATTGCTTATGTGGTTTCATTTCAATAAAAAATGGGACCAAAATGAAATAACAGCAATACAATGATAAGTAGCCGCGAAAACAAGAAGTAGGCCTCGTGTTAGTGCATAACTGTGTATGAATGAGTTTGCTTGAATTTGCTTTAAGAAAATCAGAAATGTAGATGTAATCCAATCTTTTATTGCAACATACTCTCAATTAAAAGCTGCGCTTATGGATTTAACCAGATTAACACAAATAAATCCGAGAAAACAAACCATAACATTAGTGAAAACGTTAATTTAGTTTAGATAATATTAAATGGACTCGTACGCAATTTATATTATTAAGTGTTTTACGAAGATTTTGCAGCATAGTTCTAGTCATATAAACGTGTGAGTTATAAAGGGAATGATAGAATGAAATTTAATACAGAGAATAACTTTAAATGACGTTATAAATTACGCGTCACGCCGTGTGACACAGATATTCTATCATTCCTCGCTACTAACATAGACGTTTGTTCGCAGTAAAATCATACAATGAAAGTATTTTCTGTTTCAGTGATGCATGCCATGGATTATTAACCATGTATGCATAAAAAAAATTTAGTACATGTATATTATTTGTATTTTTTGTTTGAAAATATTTTTGTTTACAGTCTTACTTAAACTTTTCTTACGACACTTCTGCGTTCTAATTTCTACTGTGTTAATTTCGAGTGGCTTACTGTTTGTACTGCAATTCTCCCAAACTACACGTTCGTTCGTTCTACCTCGCATGCTTGTGTCGCCTTCGTCTTTTCCTTTAATTTCACGTATTTATTGACGTTTGCCTAAATGTTCTCTATTTTGTACTTTGTTAATGTTATAATAATATGTTACTTATATTAAGCTTCTATGGAAAGTCTTAATTTCATCGGTATTAATGGTTGGTTGGTGTGGTGATTGTCATTGTCGTCGAGTCGTTGTCGAACCTCCTCACTAATTCAGCTTTTATAGGTTTTTTATTCATTTATGACGACTATTTATTTATAAATTTGAAATTATTGGATTAAAATAATTACATACGGTTGTAAATTTGTTTAACTGGGTAAGAGCTCACTGTATTGCTACAAAAAAATCCCTTACTGATGCCAGAACAAGACATTTGTCTCGTATTAGACACGAGGTATTTAGCAATTAGTGAAATAGCAAATACACTTATCAAAGTAACACATACGGTGTGATATATTGGTATTACCAAAGTAAGTGGCTCCTCGGAGATTGTCTCAATTAAACGCAGTAAATATTGTTCAATATCAGTTGGCGTTTATTTATTAAATCTATATGATCTATAGATGTAACTAATATATAGATGTAACGTGGCGGTGATGCTGCTCTGCGACGTGGTGTTGGACGGCGTGGAGCTGGACTGGTCCATCCACGTGCCGCTGATGCTGCACATCGTATTCCTCGGCATGGATCATACGAGGTTTGATATATTTTTCTGTAAGAAACTAAGTACTTTACATCAATATTTATGTTAATAAGTTTCTTCTAGGTATGTTTAGGTACAGCCCCGACGTTGACGGATACGTTATGTGTTGGCGGCGACAGGAATGGGACTATTTTGATTAAAACTTCATTTTTATTTATACTTTACGTTCGATTTTTATCTATAGTTATGTACTTATTAACAGAGGACCGAATGTTTGAGTTTGAACTGATAATTTCGCTTAAAAGAAATAAGGTAATGTTAAATAGCAAAGTAAAAGAAAGTGCTCAATTTTGTGAAAAAAACATATTAGGCACTTTTATAGAGTGAAGTGTAGAATCGATAGTGATTGTTGTGACGGTGCGGTGCAGGTGGATAGTGCACCAGCACTGCCGGCAGCTGCTGCTGAACCTGCTGGTGGCGGTGGCGGCGCACCACGACCACCTGACGGTGGCGCGCGTGCTGCTGGCCGCGCGCTCGGCGCAGCTCGGGCTCGGCCTCGCGCCGCCCGCCATGCCCGTCATCACTCACAACTTCACTGGTATTTTTTTTTAATACATATACGAGTAGCAGACGAGCATGAGGGTAAGTGGCTACCGCCGCCCAGTTAGGTTTGAGAATCTTTATTTCTCATAAGACTTTTACATTGCTTAGAATGAGATACTTAAAAATAATTATAATTATTAACTAATTCTGTAATCAACCCCAGATAAGATTAGATTCCTACCTGAGGTCGGCCACAGATGCGACGCTACCCCTGGGGGCTAAACTGAAACGCCTCGGAAAAGTATGTCTCCCTTACCACACCCTTAAACCAGAATACAGCAGCGCCTAACACTGCTGTTGTTAGGCAGAAATAGGTCTGGCGGTGGTGTCGTCAGAATCGAAACACTAAGGGTTCAACCACCAGTCCTTGACCTGTATATATACATTTATTTTGCAATATAATAAACAATATTATTATTTTTATTTCAAAGAAGTAAATAAATAGAAGTAAGCAAATAAATGATTTGAATTTAAGCCAAAAGGTGCAGCCATCGTGGATTTTAAACGGTTCCTGTCAGACAGTTCTCGTCTAATATTATCATAATAGAGACCACACAAAACATGTATATTGTTTATGTATTGAACAGCATCGGTGTCCGATAAATCCATTTTCTCGATGGGTTCTGTCACGCCCCTAGATTGATAGCAGTTGTTGTGATAACACACTTGTTTGCCAATAACATTCACGTGGTTAGCACGCGGCCGGCGTGGCACACGTCGCGTCTCGGAATGCATTCTACCCTTGAAATAGTGTGACAATTTTAATTGCATTGGTCATTTGTTAGATATTTTTTTTAAATGCTTGGTTAAATAAGTTTATCCCTAGTACTGCTAGAGTTAATTAAACATTATATCAAATACTAAAATACAATCTTACTATGAAGATAATATAAACAATACGTACTCGTATAAGTACGCATTCGATAACTGTATTTATTTTGATAAAAATATAAGGAATCTAGTATTATGAATACAAAAAAAACCCGACTGGTTACAATTTTGTCGAATCCAATGACACTTCATATGTTAAATTGCGTCAGGCTTTTCTCCGTAGGGAGTGCCAAAAATTAGACATACATAGACAGACACCTTCCGAAAACATTACCTTTCGCAGTCTGATACAAATCAATATACGCTTACTATAGTTTTGGATTGTTACACGCACCAGATATTACTAACCTGTAAACCCATATTCGCGATGACCCTGTCCACCCTCTAGATTGATAGCGTTGTGCGATGTACCACTTTTGTTTGTAAACAAGGGTGCTTAAGTCAATTGGTTGCGAGGGTCACGTTTGCCCTCGCCAAAGCCGACCGGATTCCGCCATGGAATCATCAAACTACGTGTTTGGTTGGATATTTGATTCTTTTATTACTTCTTAAACTTATCTTTTGGAAATTCGTTGGGTATTGAGGGTAATTCGTTTGAATTTCCATTTAGTATTAAAGAATGCTATCTTGTTTACATTGCTCAAAAACAAAAATATTGTCTGATTAATAATGTTTTTAAGAACCTGACGCAGTATTTGATGGCTATCCAGTATGTGCGCATTCGCCGCGTGCGCATGCGCGCTCGCTCTCTTCTGACCCGCAAATAACGCCTGAAGGTATGTACTGTTTCCGGAATATTAAAATTCGAACAATAGCTTATATAAGGTTTAATCTCTATATATATACTATGGTGAATTGTATTTTTATTTGTATTAGCTGAAGGTGACAATTACCCGTCGTTACCGGTAATAGTGACCGCGGAGACGGAGGCGGAGCGCGAGGCGACTGCGGAAGCGCCGCCGGCGGAGTTGCCCGTGGCCGACGTCATCAAGTCAATGGTGCATTACCTCGCTGGCCGGCCTACGCACATGCCGCTGTGGCAGTATGAGGATATCACCGCTAAAGGTTATTTTATTATTACTGTAATAGTAATTCCATTAGGTATATTCTTAATTTTGTCGTGTTTAGTTACTTAGAATATTAAAACCGATATAATAATCGTAGTTATATTTGAAAACGATAAGCTCTGCAAATACCTATAAAATATCGCCATATTTAATTTTTATATGTATTTATGCGACACATTCGTAAGAAGTATTAATATCCGGAGCATTTCTAAACTACATATTAGTTAAATGAACATTAAACGTTGTTTAAAGACGTGTGATAGTGTTCCTGCAATAGTAGAGTGAGTAGAGTGAGTGGTGTTTCCGTGCAGTGTGGACGCTGCGCAGCTGCCAGCAGATGGCGACGCTGGTGCGGCACGCGCTGCGCGTGTTCCGCGAGTCGCTGCCGCACGCGCTCATCTCGGAGCGCTGGGCGCAGACCGCGCTGCAGCTCGGCCTCTCCTGCCCCTCCAGACACTACGCCGGCAGGTCGCTACAGGTACTGCTCGTACTGAACTACTGACAGACGTCACCGACCTGGTATACATGTTATACACTTATAATAAAATTCATAGATACATAAATAAATACAGTAGAATCCGTTTACTATGACTCCGTATATATTGACCAACCGCTTATTATGACGTAATTACACAGCGAAGTTTGGTTTTCATATAAAATTCTTTGTAAAAAAATCAGGTATAATGACTTCCCTTACAGTGACATGTCGCCCATTGTCGATAAATTATGTCCGGACATTTAATGACCGACATGACGACATGATTTTTTACATCTTCGGTAATGTTCGTTGATCTTTGTGGTCACAAAACCTAGACTCAGATTCTTTAGCAGCACCGGAAATGTGGAAAGATTTATGTTTATGCCTACCACATGCTGTCGCCATCACCCAGGGTCGACTGGCAGAGAATGCCATTAGGCATTAAGTTTACCCTTTGCAACCCTTAGTTTAAGGTGTACAAAAATAAAAATAAAGATTATGTTGACATTGATAGCGCTCTCCTCACATCCGAAGCACCAACCGATGAAGATCTCTTACAGAACATGAATGTTAAGGAACAACTCAAAAGTGATGAGGAAGAGGAAGTCGAGGAAGAACCATTACCTACCGCAGAAGAGGCATTAAAAGCTGCAGAATTATTATCACGATTTTAATAGCAATATTGAAAATGATTAACGTGCTATTTTTATTTTTATTTATTATGCTATGTTTCTCTATCAAAATACATACATAAGTACATATTTATATAAAAAAAAGTTTTTTTTTCATGAAATGGCGTCCGCATGACGTATGACATCCGCTTATTATGACGTGTTTGTCAATTCCCTTCGATGTCATTATACACGGATTCCACTGTAGGTCATTTATCCACAAAGTGACAACATAAATTATATATGTTATTGGTACAACATACGAATACACAGATAAAATTACTTAGCGATATTTTTCTGAAGCAAATTCATTTGAGTATTTTATATTTTTTTGTTTGCATGATAACCATGGTATACGTGGATTAAACACGAAAAATAAAAACTTCGTTCGATAGCCTATCCGTAACGCAAATCGAATTATACACACGTGTGAATATTTGCCTTATTTAGTTATACATTCCATATAGTATGTATATGATTTTAGACTAATATTATCGCGAACTTGATTCATTTTTTACCTACCACGACTTATGTATCTGGATCACAATAAACAAAAGAAACGCGTTTCATGAACACTCGCTACATAATAAAACTTTTCATTAAACTACGCATACGCCTTTTATATTGGGAGAGGTTTTCATCGTCCATCATGCTATACCAATATGCGAGTGGGTAAACTCATCGTAGAATAAGGCATTGTTTCCACCCGGCTAGGTGTTCCGTTTTATCGGCGTGGCGATGACCGGGCGCATGGTGTCCGACATCCTCTCGCGGCTGGTGGAGACCGTGGCCGAGCAGGGCGAGGACATGCAGGGTTACGTCACCGAACTGCTGCTCACGCTCGAGGCGGCCGTCGACTCGTTGGAGTCTAACTTCAGGCCTCTGGACTATATGAGGGATATATTCAAGTCGACCCCCAATCTGAACAACAAGGATGGCGGGCAGCAACCCAATGGGAACGCTTATAGCGCTGGTGAGTTTTAATATTCACGTACAAACAACGCAAACACGTTTTATGGGTTTTATAGAAAGATATACCAGAATGATGTTATTAAAGATATGTATCAAAAATAATTTCAAATTAGAATTAATCATTCCACTTCTTCGAAAAGAATCGCAGACAAATGCTATTGCCTCTAATCAGTATAAACGCTGCTCATCAATCATCACTAGTCCCTTCATCCTCATTAGTCCACAAGCGCCCGCAAAGTGGACTCGTGACCCATTTTAAATAACACTGGTCAAAAATACTCGTGCACTACACAACGAGAGGGAGCATAATCGGGGACTACGAGATAAAAGCGGGCATACACAGTTTGTTTGTTGGCGGCGGCAGGCAAGCGGTCGCCGGGCGTGTGCGTGGGCTGCGTGAGCAACCACACGCGCAGCACCAGCTACTCGGTGTCGTACTGCATGCGCAAGAACAACGCGCCGCCCGCCGGCGACAAGCTGCCGCACGGTAACTGGCTCCCACCACCTAACGCCCGTTATCAGAAATCAATCTATCCCAACTTTTGTCCACCAAACATCGAAATTTCAGAATTCCTGCCCACTACAAAGTTTCAAACTCCGATCTTAGGTAGACAAAAATTGGATAGATTGATTTATTAATAATGGGCGTAAATGTTCAAGACACTTTCACACCCACACAATCACCACGTACACTCACAATAGGTAAAAAATAGTAGATGTGCTAATCATTTTTTTGCTTAATTTGTAAAAAAATGCAACAACACCAAAATGAAATTATTAATTGTAAACTTACCTTAATTACACTTCGTAACTGTATCTTTCTTCATCTTTAAAATTATATCGCTATATCAATATAGGTACATTACTTACACTGCAATCGGCCAATTATTAAAAAATCAATAAAATTCATACATATAACTGCTCAATAGTATAACACACCGTCCTCTTACATTTGGCACAACAAAAGCGTACCGACCCCTCATTTGTCATCATTACCTGTTTATTATATACGGTCAGTATCACAGTATTGCACGATTTCAGAGTTTCCTAACTAAAATAATATTAAGAAAACTTTACACATTTTATTTTGTATTATGAAATGTTATATGTGATTTTTTTTATTCGTATCTGTGGGTAATAACTTTATTATTCGGTCATTATGTACTTAATTTATTAACTCGTATTTTGTAAAAACTCGTTCACAAAATATATCAATATGTATATGTTTCTGATTTACAATATATAAGACTAATATGGGATAACTTAGGTTTTCGAAAGTAAACAAACCTCATTGTGTTTTTTAAATTTATTTATATGTATTGTACAGTTTACTGATACAATATTTTCTACTGATTTTTTCTACTGACCGTCCATTAAATTGCCCCTTGCATTTCACCCCTGTCCTTGATATATGCATACAATGTCCCCCGGCGTTGCTCGCAGCAGATGCGCGTCCGCGGCCGTGCTCGGAGGCGGCGAAGGGCGCGTGCTCGAACCTCTGCCGCTCGCGCTCCGCTCAGTCCTTGAAGCTTCTTGGAGATTCGGCAACACAGGTATTAACTTGTATTTTATTATACATACTTTACAGAAAAAGAAAAAACAAAATATGTAAACGTTATAACTATATATATTGCAAAAATTCGAGATTCATTGTTTATTTTTTCTGTTAATCGTACAAATATCAATAGTGCAATTCACGAATAGTCGCGGTAATATTTTTGGGGTACTTTTCGGTTCAGTTTAATAGTTACTAGGCCAAAACTATGCTGTTAATTTTTAAAACAGTTGCGATCTTCTATTATAAAAACTAATCAAATAATTATAGCTTAAAAGCTATTCTGATTCTTGACAATCATAATGATGTGAATGGGATAAAATTACTAAAATCGTGTAATATCATCGGTTCTTTAGAAGTTTTAAAATTTTTAAATTAATCGGACCGTTCAAAGTAGCTATTAATCGAGTACGAAATTTCCGTTACATACATACATACAGGTCAAGTTAATAAAAGCATGGTAAAAAAGAACGATTCTCGTATGCGATTGTTATAACGATTACACATATTTTTATTGCCAGCATCTATTTCATACTTAATCTGGAGTAATTTGAATAGTCGCTTGAAAGGTAGTGTAGTATCGTGTGCTAAGCTGATGCAATGTCCAGGACGACAAGCTGACGATCCTGGCGACGCTGTTCTGGGTGGGCGCGGCGCTGCTGGAGTCGGACTACGAGCACGAGTTCCTGCTGGGCGTGCGGCTGCTGGCGCGCGTGATGGCGCGGCTGCCGCTGGACCGGCCCGACGCGCGCGAGCGGCTCGACCGCACGCAGCCGCACGCCGCGCACTCGCCCTCCTCGCTGCACGCGCTGCTCTTGAAGGTCAACACTTCCTTTACATGTTGCTTATTATACTTGTTATCATTATCATACTTATAATTGCATGTTGCTTTACATATACTCCGCTGCTACTTAGTATTTTTTCAAAGTTAAATGGGTTTAGTCAACGCGTTACGATATGGTTCACTACACACTTTTGACAACATTTTTGCAACAAACTCTCGAGTGTTTTGTCGTTTTCTCGCCATGTTTCCATCATGATTCCAGGGTTCGAAGGGGCTTCTTTGTGGTTTAGACTTTTAGCCTTTCTAGCGACGGTATGAAATAATAAATTCCTAGCATTCCTAGGATTTGCACTTCGGACAGAGTAATATTATAAAGCACCTTGCATAACAATAACTACGATGCATGACAATAATAGACTTCACGACTTTCCAACGTAATGAATTCATTCAACATGCTCAAAGTGAAACTTGCTAGAAACCCACGCGGTACCATATACGAAAGGTTTCCGCGTGTTCCCCTTAACATAACCTCGTTATCATAACATTTTGATGACGTCAGATCTTCATTAACTGCAATAAAGTTCAGAAAGTTTTGTCTAGATTGTTACGACCAAATGAGTGAAAGTTTTAATAATTATGATAAATGCAGTGCATCAATATTTTGGTAGGAAAAATATATTTAGTAATACAAATTTTTAATCATAAAATTATCGTTTGTTAGCTTACTTGAAGGTAACAAATCAAAGACGTCCGAATGGTTCATAAATCTACTACTTGACTTCTAGGAATTTAACTTTTATGCAACGTTTTTCGAAATTGAACACGCATTATGTATGCGAAAGTTTTGTAAAAACATTAATTCAGTGATTATCACCAATTCAGTACCTTCCGTAGAATCACAATACAACTAGCAAGTAAATTGATAAAACATGTGCACAGTACATTATAAAGGTCAGGGTAAATAGTTAATCCTGACGGTAACCATTGCCGGCCGGCATTGAAATGCCGCCATTTGATATCCTGTCCCACAGGGAGCCATAATGAGCGAAACGTCCTTATCCTAGCAAGTATTTCTTTACATGTTAATTATAACCGAGTCCGCCACGTGTACGCAATTAGGTATGCATTAACGGTCATTGGCGCCAGGTAATTCCCTACTGTAGCGTTTTAAGTTCTCTTAAGTCTAAGCTAGAAAAATAATCTGTTGACTAGTTGATGTTTTTGTTGGTTGAGTTAAGCATAATCAGAAGTATGATGAAAAGATGTAACCAAGAACAAATTGATTTCAAATTATGATTAAAAATGCCCGATTCAATTAGATAAGAGAAGAAATTTTATTAAAAATCCGACGTAAACTATGAACTTTTCATTCGTAACCTTTTCAAAGAATCAAGCTGTAAAAATCACGAACGATCATGCAAACGATAAGAAAAAGTTCCTGTGATGCCTTTATCCCATTGATTAACTTTTCATATTTTTCCGTCTGTAAACTTTTACTCTGAAACCTTATCAGTGCACTCCGCGAGGAGAGTCTGCGACGTTTTATATAATGAACTTGTACACGTTAAACCTTGACCTTTTCTTATGTCCTTCTACCCTGTGATTCTTTTGCAATTATGTGATAATGATCTGTTATGATTCTTATACTTGGTATATTAGTCTGTCGATTTATTTGCGTGTTTTGAAGGGTGTCTTAAGCAGCCGGTAACGGTTATTGTTATACTTTTTCATATTATGAGTTTTTACGACTAATCTGTTAGTTAGCCAAAAATCCGGATTCTCATACGAAATAAAACCATTCGATGACATTCATGGAAATACAGGTGTGACATTGTTTGCAACTATATTGTATGTAAGCTTTATTTCATACATTTTCGCATACACGATTTTTTAATACATCAAGAAGTATTTTTATTTCTACATGTCTATCTACACGATTATACCCTTTACCCATCTACATATCTATCTGTGCAGCATGAATTGCCATATTGCCGTATGTGTAGATTGCTAAATCGGAAACAATGGCATAAAAGGCTAGAAGGAATTACGAAACCGATTTTGATTAAAACTAAAACTGCATTACCTGACAACCCAATCTGAAAAAATGTTTCCTTAATATGAGCTTTTCTTTAGTTCGTCATTAATAATTATTTCCCAGAATTCGATTCTTATAAGCGACACTGTCCCATGGTGGAACAGTGGAATATACAGTAATACCTCGTACCTAAGCGGTAGGTGGGACTGAACGATAGCCATATAAATCGGAGGGTAGGATTACGCATATAAATAACATCGCATATTATGCTGACTCCGCGCAACAAATGCGAACATTGACATTAATAGTGTGGGATTAGTAATTCTATAATTGGTAATCGAGAAATGCGTGTCGCTGAAACAAAAGACGAATCGACGATATCTGAAGATGTAACTCCGGGTTCGCGTACGTCGGGGTAGCGTAAGTCGAGCGTATTACTATAGTGTTCTTTTTTTTAAATTCATCTTGATCGATTCCTTTCAACTTTATTTGTGTACTTTTTGCAAATTCTACGTGGATTAGAGGTTTAGAAGTCTCAGATTTCACTATCCATGCACACTTGAAAAATTCATCCTGTATGGCTACATTAGCTACTTACCTATAGTCCGATTCATAATTAGGTGTCCAAAATTTAAACAAAGGCGTTGACCTGTCAAGAAAATACGTACCAAATGGTAGTTTCTTATTTTTGAGGATATTAAAGTAATACAATTATGATAAAATAATAATCTAAATAAATTTAGATCAATTCACATTTTTATATTACCTTAATTCCGTTCCATACAGTAATAATAACAAAATATATTTATGGTAGACAATTGAAATGTCGTCCAATCCAATACATTTTTTCTGCCGCCATTTTTAAGATGTTTTTTCATTTTTGTGATCGTTGGTCTAACTCGAATATTTTTGCGTTTTTATAGCGCGTTTGTTAAATTGTGTGAAGTTCTTTGTTTTTTGAAGATGGTAGAACCCTTTGTGGATGAACTCCGGCGGCACCACCGCCACACTTATTTCTACCTAATAATAGCAGTGTTTGGCGTTGCTGTGTTCCAGTTTGAAGGGTGTGGTAAGGGAGACAGACTTTTCGGAGATGTTCCAGGGGTAGCGGCGCATCTGTGGCCAACCTTAGGTAGGAATATCTAATCCTATCTGAGGTTGATTACAGATGTCTATGGGCGGCAGTAGCCACATCACACACATACACACACACACAGTACCATCAGATGGACTGCATACTCGTCTGCTACTCTTATATTATAAAAAAAATAAGATATTAATTTTTTGTTTTTAGTTGAGCTTGTTAAAGTTTTTGTTTCTCCTCATTTTTTTAAGGCTTATAATACCAGTAATCGCACTTTGACAATGACATTTCTTTGTTTACATTTAGGGCACCTAATTATGAATCAGACTATAGCTATTATCTACATACATCATAGTCGTAGGAACAAAGTCGCATTTAACAAATTATACCAAACTTTACAGGGCAGCCATTTCAAGTTTATCACAAACGTCATTTCACTATGAGCGTATTTCAAATCCGTCGTTATACCGACTGATTAATTTGAAAACTAAAATACATAGATTTTTTTCTGTAATGCAGTAAATATTTAGACAATATGTTATCCAAATATGATAAAAATTATATTTTGCATTTTTGTCAAATCCGTCGTTGTTCTACGACTACGTCGACATTGTATCGGTGCAACAACAAGTGTGTGCCTCCCCAGGGCTGCACCCACCCGAACACGTACGAGCCGGTGGTGGGCGTGCTGGCGGACGTGATCCCGCTGCTGGAGCTGCCGGTCATCGACCCCACGCAGTCGCTCGCCTTCCCCATGACCGTGGTGGCGCTGCTGCCCTACATGCTGCTGCACTACGAGGACGCGAACGAACTGTGCGTGCGAGCCGCCTGTCATATTGCGCAGGTATGTTACTTACATATAACATAACTTGTCTGAGTCCTTACGACGCCTCTCATTCCATTGAACTACGCTTACGAAAGGTGCGTAGGAGCGTAAGTAAATATTCACACAACTATGTATACATGTGAAATCAAAGCAATATCCGAGTGACCATAAAATAAGGGTAATAGGTAAATAACGACAGTTTTTTCTTTAATATTATTAAGTCTTCTTTTAACATATTCAAAATGTACTCGTCATGGTAAATATAAATAACAAATGTAACTACGGAGATTCAGTTACGCAAGGTAACGTGTTTTTTAAACTTATATAACTTGCTTTGTTATTTTAAATCTAACAATTACGCAAACCGATTGAGCTGAAATTTCGCTTACACACATAATTTTAATGACAATTACAGTTATCATGTGACGGGTTAATTATTTTTTAGCATCTCTAGGATATGGTTATCAAATGAAATCATTTTCTAAAAAGAGTACGAAACTAAAAATAAAGTGACTAAAAGCATACTTTTAAAAAGCTTTTTTAATGTATATTTCTACAACCGCATGTCAAATGCAAATACAAATTTAGCACTTGTTACGTCACAAAGTTTTTAAAACTAGTACATTCGCCAGTTCACGGCAGAGAAGAGCAAGAAGCTGGAGAACCTCGGCACGGTGATGACGCTGTACTCGCGGCGCACCTTCAGCAAGGAAAGCTTCCAGTGGACCAAGTGCGTGGTCAAGTACCTGTGGGACACCTACTCGCACCTCTCGCTGCAGATGCTGGCCTTTCTCGTTGAAGTCTTGGAGAAGGTATGCCAGTTGTAACGTCAGAAATATTTTGGCAATCATTTCTAGGTCAATATTCGACATAAGTTTTAAAGGGCCCCTTAAATTTTATAAGGTGTTTTATATTATATAAAAGATATTTCAAAGTATTATATTCATTTGAACTTAAGATGTTATTTCTATTATTTTTTTTGTTTGTGCGAATTATGGTTAGATTAGATACCCATTTTTTTTTCTCAATTTTAATTAAGGCGCTCTCCAAAGTTCATTTTAGGTTTCGCTCACTTTATTATACAAACAATCACATATGCTAACGCTAGTCCGATAATTGACGCATTCAAACATTATTTAATGGTATTTATTTGGCATTTGTATAACATTCGTCATGTGACATACGCAACAATGGTACATAATAAGATGTTGGTGTGTTTCCGCAGGGCTCGGTGAACCTTCAGCTGCCGGTGCTGTCGATCCTGCACTGCATGCTGTACTACGTGGAGCTGAACGCGCCCGCCGCGCAGCCCGTCAACGCGGACCTGCTGCGCGCCGTCGCCAAGTTCATCGACGTAACACATACAATATACTTACATACACTACGATCACACGTGTGCTACTATGTCTACTGTTGGGGGGAAGAGCGAAACGAAGCATATTCGCGCGCGAGACGCACATCCCCGAATTAACAGGGATGCGCGATTAGTCATAGATTTTGAGACAAATATACTTACAGCTTATATTACAATGTACCGGCAGTCAGTTTGCCGAATGTCCTTTGGCGACAACGCCGCAGCACAGGAATCAAAGATACGTTTGAAATATTTATAAATATATGTGCATGAATTTCCTTCAAATACACGTTTTCATTATAAATAATAACAGGACACATTGCAATAGTTTTTTTTATCGTTGAAGGCTATCATATACGGTGTAAAATGGTTTTATTATGATCATACAGCAAGATGGCCCCAACTACAAGGAGGCGATGAAGATCCTGAAACTGGTGGTGACGCGATGTTCCACGCTGGTGGTTCCGCCGCACTGGGACAACCACGCCTCCTCCGTGCTCGACACGGAATCGCACAGCAAGAAGGTAACATGTATCTTAATACTATTAGGGTAGTGAAGGTTCCCCCTTCATCGTACAAAAACAACGCTAATAATAATTAGAATCCATTATTAATAATTAATCTATCAATTCTTTGCCTACCAAAGATAAAATTCGACAATGTATAATAACTAGAAATTGTCAAATACCGATCTTTTGTAGCCCAAACATTGTTTATTTAATAAACTGATTTATTTATAAGGGGAGTAAAATGATATAAATGAAAGAATCGAGTTGACTAGTAGTAGTACTTCGCCAGACATGAGCGTGGGTGGAAATGTATTTATTTGTTGTGATCAAATAAGTTATTACGCACTGAGAGTAAGCATAAATTTTATTTGTATTATCTATATCAGGATATATAATCAGTTATACCTTTATATAATTTACTTTTATAATATAAATATTATTTACTTCTATTCAATCACCTATATTTTATATGTTGGGACTCTTTTTTTTTATAAAACCGCTAGAAAAAAATATACCATAAAGTTGGCTTATAAATATCTGGAATGGCATTTGCAGAAAAAATATATTTAGGTACTAAGTTCTTTTTTTAGTACTTTTAATTCTGTGTATCGTTAATTTGTTACACGTGCTTTTTTATTTAATTTTCTATTAAATACGCCAAAGAAATGTAACTTGTTACGTGTGTACATAAGCACACACACGCTGTTTTTTTTATTTTGTTAAGTGTTATTTTATTTGATTGTAGTTTATTCGTGACTTATTCGTACACTTATTTGAATGTGATCCTCAACGTACACGACGCTATATTCTAGGAGCTGCCGGGGCGCACGATGGACTTCACGTTCGACCTGTCGCAGACGCCGGTAATCGGGCGCAAGTACCTGCCCAAGGGCGGCAGCCAGCCCGCCACCGGGCCCAGCTCGCTCTCCAACGCCTCCAGCGGCACCCCCGACAAGGGTGAGTTCACGACGTTCGTACGCTGTTCATGTTCATGAAATGACAAATGACTTTTTTTTGATGTGAAACATCTATAGCCGCACGTAAAACCGATTTCTGGCGTGGCGACGCATGCCGTGGCTATACGATGGTATATATTTACAGTCTATATGCAGTAATGTGTACGATGTGGCGACGCGTCGCCATGCGCAATAACTATTACCGAAGTCACTGATTAAACGAATTAAGTAGTCACGATTTGAAATAAATTCGTAAATTCTTGTATTTAATGAAAATAAATGTTTATTCAATAAATAGTCATCGTTATCTAGAAAAAAATCGTAATATTTTATTTTATCATTATGACATATTTAGTTCCTATCACAATATGTTCTTATCTGCATATTACTTTTAAAAATAATGTCGATGTTTCACATCTGCCAGGCGTCCCGTGACGGCTCACATTTTTTTGTAATTCATATTTTATTTTTTATTTGTTTAATGGATATAATTTTATGTGTATTTTTCGATACATTTTGATTCGCCTCTTTTTTTAATGTGTTTCCTAACTTTATTGCTTTTCAGTTTGAAAATTATTGTAAGTCTTACTCATTCTTATTTATTTCAAAATTTATTAGTATTTCTACTAAACGTTAAAACGGATATAATAACAGTTTTAATTGTTTTCTAGTAAATTAAGACATTTGTTTGTCAACATGTTGAACACCTAATTATGTATTTTATTTATTTATTTATTTACTCTTTATTGACCATGTTAAAAACAATGTGGTGCAAAAGGCGGACTTAATGCTAAATAGCACTTTCTCCCAGTCAACCTTAGGGATGTGCAGAAAAATTAAAGGAAAAATGATATATCGGACTATAGTACAATTGTGTGTGTTAGGTTCGTCGACGTCGGGCTCCGCGTCGACGGTGGTGGGTCCGGAGAGCGGCGCGGCGGCGGCGTCGCAGCCGGCCAGCGCCGCGTCGCCGCGCCGCTCGCTGTCGCTGTCGCCCGCCGACGCGCTCGCCGCCGGCTGGAAGCGCCCCTGGATGTCGCAGGTACGCTACACTACACTACATAGTCCGAGTGGGTTTTGTTGCATTTGTTGCATAGGTTAGTAAAAATTACTCACTCCTAACAAGAAAATATAACCAGTTTTGACAATTGAAATTGTCACTCTTATCTATTTTCGTGTTATATGTATATATTTTTGTGTTTTTGCAATACATAACTGCTTTTTTTGCAAAGTGTTTTTGCAATACATAACTGCACATGTCGGCATTGTTCCGCGTAAATTACACCATGACAGCCATTAAATGGCTGACGGAATTGTCAGCCGCTTAAGACATTTAATAGCTTCCTTCAATTACAAGGCGGTGAGATATCTATACTGAAATATGAATATATGAAAATGCCGTAACAGTATTTTTTTGCCTATTTATATAACGTCACGCGACTTATTTCTTATATGTAAATTGTTTCCTTATCAAAAGCATTAAAAATTCCATAAAGAAGAAATTAAAATATAAAAAATAATGGATTTGAAGCGTAACACTGGGCATAGGTACATCTTCCTAATGAAAGATGATATTTATTGTTCTACTTACATTCGAAATTCTATCAGTTGAAAACTAATCGAGCATACTTTAGTAATTATAACAATTGGAAAAAATCATCATCATAAATATATGTGTTTCATTATAATTAAATATATTTTGTAATGTGTACAGAGTCGCGTGCGAGAGTGCCTCGTGAATCTCCTCACGACGTGCGGCCAGCGTGTCGGTCTTCCCAAGAGCCCATCTGTAAGCATAACCCTGCTTTATAAACATATATATAAAGTACAGTATTTACTAACAATATTTGATATATATATAATGTAACCATATTTGTACATAATATATTGTGTAACATAGAATTAAATTGTGATGTTATAATAAACTGCGACAGTTGAACTGAGAATAATCCAGTGAAATTTCTACCCATCGCTGCGATAGGACGATTTAATAACCACTTTATGTTCTAAGGTAAAGGAAGTTCGAAGTATGTATTCATGATTATGTGTTGCTTCACACCGACACCATGCTAAGTGTATATATGTATAGTTCCTATAGTGGCGCGTAGCGGGAGCCCCGATGACATCTGTATGAGACACGGAGGAGCATCGCATCGCCATCCAACGTTGTGGAGTGAACGCTTTGTGCATCATATCGTGGTTACGCCACTTGAACCGTGAAATTATTTTACGTGCAGTTTTAAACAAAGATTAAATCTCTATTCACAATTATGAAATCCGCCGCTTCTATGCGATAAGACCGGTGTGACATCTTTTGTTAGCGGACGCAACTATCTCGTAGCTTCGTCTGAGATTTATTAAATTAATTCACTAAAATTTATAAATAATATATACATATGCATTGTATATATTATGTAATATAAGAAAGGCATTCTTGAATAACAACTAATGGCACAAAACACCTATTGCTATAATAAGAGTGAGTATTTTTATCATTCGGAGGCAAAGGGTACGACAGTGTCATACGTAGGATGTAATTGTAGCAAAATTGAGTATGAAAATAACATAAATATGATATTTTTTTTATAAAATATGGCTACAGTTTTTCGACTTCAAAGGATAGTTATAGAAATAATCCTTTTTATATATTCTCAGTAAGAGGTAGGCGGAGATAAAAAAATGTTACGCAATAAAGTACCTTGAGAAGCGGTATCAATACAAATCAATACAGCCTCCAGCTGTCTCGACCCCTCGCTACCTCACTGGCCGTGTTCGGTAACAATTTACTTAAAACTTAACGTAATAAACCTGCACTCCACGGTCTTCGTTACGTAACCAAGATTTTCAGATCGCTTTTCTTCATAATTTCATTTGCCTTTTACTACCATTATATATGTATTATTTTATGGATTAATATTCTCACCATTAAGACCATACTTTTTACAGATCATAATAAAATTCAGCACCAAAGACAATACCACTAAATGTCGGATACGTTTACATATTGATCTATTATTTAAAAAAAAAACATAATAATAGTTTTTACTATTTACAATTTGGCATGGAACACTATAAATGTACAAATAAAACTATGGAAATAATGACGCAATATTTTTAATATCTAGAGTGTTCTGGTCGGGTTCCCGTAAAGCTTACGAAGTCATACTTTCAGCCGAGTTCTATATAAAGGATTTGTAGTTTAAAGTGAACATACAAGTTCTTCGTAATATAATATGCAAGGATTACCTTATATTATTACCCTGTATTATTAAAATGTGCGATACATGCACTTCATTATTCCATACCAACAGTATTATCATTGCATGCTCTGAAAACATTATTCTCGTTATATTTTTGCTAAAACCACAATCGCGCATACATTTGATTTGATATATTTGCATTATATTGCCTTATGCTTTCGATGGTCATAATTTGCGCATATATTCACGTTCTCGGGGTATTAATTATAATAATAGGTCTTTGATGCATTTCTCTACAGGTAAATAATAGGTCTTTACCTAAGCCGTTTTACAATATTGGCCATTTCATGTACAATTTATTAATGGCTGCCAATAAATTTAAAGGGTTTTTATTTTATACGTATTGAAATCTATATTCAAATCAAGTCATTAGTTTATCGGTTAACTAGTGTTTTTTATCGCTCCATTTGTTTCATTTTCATCAGTATGGACACGATAAAAATATGAGTAATTATGGAATTCAAGTTCCGTCGCGGTACCAATGTGGTACAAGCGAATGCATGTTATTGGTTTGAAAGCTTTATAAGGCAAAATAAAAAAGCTTGACAAGTGGGTGTCGCATGAACTGAACGAACGCCAGCGCGACGAACGTGTTGTTGTATGCCTTGTATTAAACAATCGACGCAGAAACGAAGGGATTTTGGCGCATATAACTTTTGACCATCGTAAGCGATCATCGTGTTGGTTAGAGCCTGGTGCTGTCTTGGCAATACTCCAAACGAATTTTCTACCTAGAAAAGTGATAGTCACTGTTTTGTGGTCGAGAGGCAGTGATGAATGACATCACAAGTTCTTACTAAACGGCACGAGAATTACTGCAGACATGTGCTGCGACTTCTTACCCCCGACTACTTTAAGAAGGGTTACATTGAATATTACAACTGCGCCGGCAGAAATGCATCAATGGCATGTTTGCATACTTTTATAGGTGAACACCTAATATTACGTAAATAGAATGCTGTTCGAGAAAACATGCTTATGAAATTGGGTGGTATTTCGTTAGGAAAAATAATTTAAATTATTTCTATACTATTACTCTAGTGTTTAGTGTAAGATAAAATTATTATGTTAATATTATAGAATTTATATGGCGAAACTTTCGTTGTCTTAGCGAGGCTGTAATTATTCAGCTATAGCATTTAAACCTCAGTGTTATACTGTGCTGAAACGTGATATCAACCGCCATCTATTGACATCTTGCCAAAAACACCAGTGCGTGTAATGTAACGTGATGATTTGTTCGATATTAATGTACTACGTAAATAACTGTTCAGTCACAATGGATTATAATGAAATATTGTTACGTTATTTCCGTTTACTTGCATACATTGTAAATAGTTAAATGTAATTTGCTCTAGGCTACAACTTTAACTTAATTTTGTGTGCGATATGCCAATACAGTTTTAGTTTTTGAGAGATTCATGCTATTAATAGATAAAATATATTGTCTTGTCGTTGTAAAATTATGAAACGTTAAAATTTCCATGACAAAGGTGTGACTTTCGATTATACTACAAATAATATTATGTAAGAAGGCATAATTTACTTGACTCCTAAAAGTATGTTTGTAAAAGTGTGAATATCTTAATACTACCATGATAACATAGTACACGCCTTAAGGTTATTATTATTTATAATTACACCACGTTAAAGGCACTATAATACTATAGTAGATTACTTATTTGTGGTAATAAAAAATACACGTAACACACGCAAAAAACACACGTAGGCACGTTCATATACACGCACATCGATATACGATAACTCTTTTGAATATTTGCAAGTGTTAAGAATCTGGCACGTCAAAATTTTACAATGCAATGTGAGTAACACATTAGATTGTTTAGTATTTAATTGGTATTTATGTTTTTAATTTCATTAATTCTTATAGTTTTGTCCGCAATAAGCATTTAAAACCGCGTCGAAATTGATTAAATATTACTTTAATGTTTACAGGAATTACTTTATTTATTTTATGTTCTCTTATTTTGAAATACATTTGCCTAAATTCTAACAATGCAATCGATTTAGGTAGTCAATGTTATGCTAATATTATAATATTATCAAAAAGTAAAAACATTAATTTGCAAAATATGTTCTCAATTAACCATGTCTCATGTGTTGTGTAATCACTAATCAACGAAAAATTTTTGAATGAAATTTCAATACTGTTAAAATTTTCCACCAACTTCTAGGAAAGTGGTAATGTAATACATGCGCGATGAAATATGTTCTCATTAAACATTAATAGTTGACCTCATGTAAATGGAACAGACTAGAGACCGTGTTGATCGATAGTGTTGTCTAATATGCTGAATGTGGCGTGAATTTATTCCGTGTTTTCAACCCTTATGCTGTTAAATATAACTGTACAAGTAATACTATTATCATATTTCTGATTAGCAACACATAATGGAACATTCGCAGGTGATCTTCAGTCAAAGTTCTGAGCTGCTGGAACGCGAGTCGTCCATGGCGTCGTCGCTGGAGGAGGTGTCGGGCACGCCGGGCAACGAGCCCTCGGGCGGCGCCCCACCAACGGACCACTTCGGTGTCTTCAAGGATTTCGATTTCCTTGAATACGAGAGTGAAAGCATCGAGGTAAGGATTTGGATACTAATACATCCTATAATAATAAGTGTATCTAATTATTCGACTCGAAACATTATTTAATGTATGGCACAATACGTAAATCCTCGACTACTTGTTTTTTAAGTGAAATTAAAATATTACTGTATATCGTACTGAAAATATCGTGTAATGAAATATAGGTAATGTAGTTGTTCAAGTAGTGATCAAGCGCGTAATGGCGATACGTGTGACGTTTGGCGTTTGTGGTCAGGGCGAGAGTTCGGACAACTTCAACTGGGGCGTGCGGCGGCGCTTGCTGAGCGAGGAGCGCGAGGAGGGCGCGCCGCCCGAGCGCAGCCCGCCGCCCGCGCGCGCGCCTCACGCCGACCTCGCGCACCACCACCACCACCAGAAACCGGTAACGCACACCGATTATAATATAACACACTATAAATATACATGCATACGTGTATATACCTACACTGACCAATAGACATATGTCTGTAACAGTATATGTAGGGACATACGTACAATCATGGCCTAGTGACGCCCAAACACAAACTAAAGTTTAAAATTATTTATTCGATTGGAATCTATGATAGACCTAATGCCTCCGCAAAATTTCATAGGTACTTATATTTTGGATAAAAGCGCCCATTATAAAAATACTTCTATAATGCAAATTTGTGAACGACAGAAAAAACATAATGGTTATGTTTCCCAAAAAAAAAAACATTTTAATATAATTATTGACAAATACGTAGTCGTACGTACGAACGTACTCTGTTTATATAGGAAGTTGGGCAAAACAAATATAATAAATTTAATAAAATAATATGGATTAGGGTTAGTGGTCAATTCTGTTTTTGAACACCAAACTTTAAGACTATTTTTAACGTAAAAATAATCGAAACGGATCATTTTTGCGTTAAAATAGTTACTCTACTACTAGAATGAATAAATAATAGAACGTCGTTTTGATCAGCTGGGTCACGAGGACTCGTCGGACGAGGAGGGCGGGTGGGAGGAGGGCGGCGCGCGCGGCGAGGCGGGCGACGGCGACGCCGCGCACGAGCTGGCGCTGCGCCCGCGCGCGCACTCGCTCTCCAGCGCCTCCAGCGGCGGCGAGCCCGACGGTAACACGATACACTTTGTACATTACTTTCACCCCTTCTCACTCATTCACTTATTCGATGCTTCGCCTGCCAAAGTTCGACAATTAATTCATAATAGACATTGGCAACTTCGATCTTTAATAGCTCAAAATTAGATAGATAGATTGTTAATAACCAACTCTTACCCCGCACTTCATGTGTTTATACTACTATCATCATCTATGTATACTTCAGGCGTGTATACTTGTTAAAACTCGTCTGCATTATGTATAGGAAACATGAACATATACAAACTTCCAGTCCCAAGCATTGTTTTGATATATGGATCATTTAGCGTCCTCTGTTATGTAACTTGGTAATTTTGTATGGATACATCCAGAAATATATAATTTTAAAGCAATACAAAATACGGGCTTATAGCTAAGTATTATTGGGGCACAAATGGCAGTTTTAGAATGCTTTGAAGGGTGTGGTGGTTACAGTAGTCATACTTATCCAAGGGGTTCTGGACTTAATCCTCAGAGGTACCAAAGCATTTATCAACCTGATGTAGAACTAATTGGAGTTGATACCCAGTTAGGTAGACTGCATACTCTTTTACTACTTCAATGTTATAAATAAATAATAATTATAATTTAATAAACTAAAAACCACTCTTTTATAGTTAATCAAACTAAAAAGTAATAATTGTTGCAATCTAGTAACTTTGCCATGAACTTTATCCCAATAACTAATCGCGTGCTTAAAGGTAAAAGGGCCTATAGCTAAGGGTTAATAGGGATTTGTGCTGAAAGGGCACATAAAAAAATTTTTTTTTGCCATTCGGTTTGAAATTATCTGAAACGTAAAAAATTTTTAGTTCGGTTTGAAATTATCTGAAACGTAAAAAAATTTTAGTTCGGTTTGAAATTATCTGAAACGTAAAAAATTTTTACGTTTCAGATAATTTCAAACCGAATGGCAAAAAAAAAAAAATATGTGCCCTTTCAGCATAAATCCCTATCAACCCTTAGCTATAGGCCCTTTTACCTTTAAGCACGCGTAATGTCATCTAGCGATTTGGCGGTGAACTTTGTAGATCGATAACATCATCACTTGAATAATTATAATTTAGTTCGTACCACATACCCGCTCCGCTACCTATCTAGTACACCGCCTCGAAAATCGTTTATCAAATCTGATCCTGATGAGGACAATGGGATAACATTATTAAAATCATCTATTGTCATCGGGTTCGGAAAATAGTTTATATTTTGATTTAAACTGGCCGTTAAAAGTGGATAAAAATCGATTCTAAAGATTCCGTTACATAAATACATACCTACATACATACAGGTCAAGCTGATAAAAGTCTAGTAAGAACAAGTATTAGCCTATTTAATTGCGCAAATAATAATTGCTAGCCAAAAACTTCCTTATATTGTTTAACAATTTACTCAATAATGTTATAAAATAAAATAAATTTTAAAATTTTAAAACATTTAACATTTTGATCAATGTGTTTCTCGGTAGTTCTAATTGTCTCTCCTCGCAATTGAATTCTGTTCACAAACAGTCGTATTCCGAGAAAGTTCTTTCGCGTGATCCGATCTGCGAGAGCTGAGCGTGGGGGCCAGGGGTGGCGTGGGATTCAGGGGATACGGGGGGTTGGGGGTTGGGTGGTCCGTATTTTCAGATTAGTGCGCATCTAGAATGTTCTTTGATTCTGTTTAAAGATGTAATCTCAATTCTATGAGGCGAAGGAGCGAAAATACAGCTGCTCTGCACCTGGCCTTGGCAAGTATAATTTGCGCATGCGCCGCGCCGTTTCACCTTTACAGCGATTGGATGCTTACGTGCGTCATAGCTAATTACAAAGTTTGATTGGCCCGCTAGCCCACTACGCCAACTCACACAAAGAACCCTTATCGAGAATCTGAATCGCATAACTCCACCCAGTGACCTCATTACCCGATTTACGTCATCGCAGGTATCGATCGCTTAATATTCATGTCTATTTTTACTGCTTACAACGTATCTGAATAAATCGGTCTATCTTCTTTTTCTTCATCCACGTATAACATACTCTTAGGATCATGCCTGTTTGTAATGCTAGGTGCTGCTGTGTTCTAGTTTAAAGGGTGTGGTAAGGGAGACAGACTTTTTCGAGGCGTTCCAGCTTAGTCCTCAGGGGTATTGAAGCATCTGTGGCCGATTTCAGGTAGAAATATCTTGTTCTATCTGGGATTGATTACAGATTTCCATGGGCGGCAGCAGCCACTTATCATCAGGTGGACTTCATGCTCGTCTGCTACTCCTGCATCCTCGTCATGGGCACAAGTTCAGTTATTACAAGTGCATAGGTTATTTTGCTTGTGTGTTATTTCAATATAATAAAAACGATATATGTATTTGTAAAGCATGGTATGTGTTGCAGGTGAGCGCGGCGACATGACGCCGGTGCCGGCGGCGGGCGCGGGCGCGGGTGTGGCGGCGACGGCGGTGGCGGCGCGCGACGCGTGGCGCTGCTCGGTGGCGGCGCTGGTGCGGCACGCCGCGCACCTGCCGCCGCTCGCGCTGCTGCACCGCCTGCACACCGCGCTCAAGGTAACGCCCACCAACACCATTGCTTCACTTGACGACCCGGTACTATGGGTACCACACGAGCTCGGAGGAATTTACGATTTTTCGACGGCCAGTCTCTGTGCTACGTAGAGGACCCCGGCCCCGAGACTACAGGTAAAAACACTAACCACCAGCTCGATATATTTAACGGTGTAAACGCTTTTATCAGTAGTTGAAACTGCCGTGGAGATCGGCACAGTAAAAGTAATAATTTACAAAACCACCTTCTACTGACTGTGTAATTACCTAATTACGATTAAATTAACACAATAATAAGAAATTCTATTCTATCGGAACACATGAAACATGTGCATTGTGCGCTAAGGTCAACCCCGACCCGACCCTTGTCATACGGTACCGAATGAATACAATATGGCAACCATGACATATGTTAACAAAATTGCCATATTGTGCTTAGTAATGAATTCAAAACAAATTCTACCATAATAATAATTAAAACTGTCAGAGATATTGTCAAGGGAAATTATAAGCTATTAGCTTTTGTAATTAATGGTTTAGATATTGATAAAATGTTCTTATTTTGTAATATACGAAAAAATTTATGCTATGCAGTGTCACATTTTGTCGGAGTGATTTTTATTCATATAACTTCAATCTGTCTGTAAGACGATATCAGATGTTTATTTTACCTACTCTTAATTAAATTTTGGAGAAGTATTTAATTTTATAATCAGTATTGAATATTTTCCAACAAACTCCAAATTTCAAATTCTGGTAAGTAATGATACATGGCACACTCAACATTTGTATTAGTCGCTGTGTGTGTGAAATTATTACAAAGTAAATAATAAGAAAATGATATGACACGACACTTTACGTAACGATTTTCTGCACACTTGCTAATAAAAATATAATTTTGATTTTGTAAATAAAAGATCATTCTCATCGTTTTCCCACATCACCCAAAGAAGTATAACTTCATAAACTTAGGAAACAATATCTTCAGGGGGTCATTTTATAAAAAGTTAAGCAATTTGAATCGTACCTTGCCAATGTTTTATTTTAATTAGGTCAAACAAGGTTTAACGTCGATTCCTTATTTACGCTTTACCTGGCTACATTCGCCTTAACTAGGTCCTGATGTCAAGGAAGCTGGTCTGTTAAAAAGATCTACAGGGCGCTCTACTAAATAGGTTTGTTACGTCATTTAAACAAGAGGTTATGTGCCGTTCATGTATTTTATATGATGATGTTATGTTGACTTAAATAATCGTCTTTGGATGTGGTTATTTTGCGAAAGTTGATCGTAAGTTACTACTTCCGAATGGATATCAGTAATTAAACCCAGATAAGACAAGATTAAATTCGGAGGTTAACAAGATTAAATTTAAGCCACAACTTCGTTGCACTTTTGTCTTCTTGTCTAAAATATGTCTCCCTCCGAACCATAACGCATCATCGTTTTATATTGCTGTTATTTAATAGAAATAGGTGTGGTGATGGTGCCGTCGCAGTTGGAACACAAACTGCTCTATCACTTTCAAAATTCAAGTGATAATACCCTGAAATGGACGTACTCCGATGGTTTTATTTCGGAGTTCGTAAAACGGGAATATATTTATAATATGAAACTGTTAAAGTTTTATACAAAATACTTGTTGCGCCATCTTTTGACGTGTTTCCAAAAGTGGTCACACGGTCTATCAATAATTGTCGGATAATGGACATGATGACAAATTTTGAAATCCCCTGATTTAATGGACATGTGTATTGATAACAAAAAACTATTATTTCGGCAATAAATTCAACGTTTATAAAAATAATAGCAATTTTGAATTAAATGCGAAAACACATGGGTGTCATGGCGTCAGTTGGTGACGTAACATTACGACATCCCATAGAAAAGTTCATGCGATACGGAGATAGATCAGAGTTTCAAACAACATGATCGACTGCAATATTTTATACTTTTATATTATTGAAAATATAATAAATCTTAATGTTTATATTAAAAGTAGGTCATTTTTGAGAACCGGTTTTTACTTAAATTGATTTTTTGCTTTCATTAATGTTCTCATAATGTATATTGTAGGAGGTGACGTCGAAGACGATCTCGGTGTGCAGCGAGGGCGCGGTGTCGTGGGGCGGCGGCGGTGGTGGCGGTGGTCTGGGCGAGCTGGCGGCGGTGCTGGAGCGGCTGGGCGCGGAGGAGCCGCCGCTGCTGTGGGCGGGGCCCGCCGCCGCCGACTGCGCGCGCGTGCGGGACGCCGTGCGCTACGCCGCGCTCGAGATCAACGAACACCTCGAGACGTACTTCGACAGGCGCGAACACGCGCTCGAGGTAACACTCACACAACATTGTACCTGTACGAACCACTCTTCACGTGTAATGCCTAGGATGCCGTTCCACCAGATATGTGCGCAGTACGTAGGTGTCTTTGTCGAAACCACATTCACCAGCTTAATTAACTCGAATAACTAATTCACCTGAAGCTTCTACCACCATTCTCCAAACCCTATTACCTAGCACCCGCCGAAGAATTTCGTGATATAAAGAAACGTGATGGTTAAAAAACAATGTGAGCCGTCACGGGACGCCTGGCAGATGTGAAACATCGACATTATTTTGTAAAAGTATTATGCAGAAAAGAACATATTGTGATAGGAACTAAATATGTCATAATGATAAAATAAAATATTACGATTTTTGCGCATGGCGACGCGTCGCCACACCAGAAATCGGTTTTACGTGCGGCTATAGATGTGTCACATCAAAAAGAATTCAAAAGACAACCAAATTACTATCTATTGACGACCCTTAAAAATAACACTCTTTCTATACTCGCAGACCCACACTAGAATTCTCCGTGTAACTGTCGCTATGGACACATACATGGACAACTATTTAGATCCAGAACAGAAATCGAAATTCATCGTTTAGATATCAGTCTGGGCGGGGATCGAACCGAGATGTCTCTTCCTGATCACATGCACCACAGCAGCGGTTAACACTATTGTTTAGCAAAAACGATAATTTGTTAATATATGTTCCACTTCAGGCTCTGGAGATGTCGCGCAACAGTGACGAGACGGTCCGAAGCCTGTACAAGCTGATATTCCAACTGCTGTTGCTGCTGGAGACCAACAACAAGATGGTGGTGGCAGTGTACCATGCGGCGCTGGAGAACAGGGTGCGTATACTATCGGCAACATATTGGAAACTCTATATATATTCATAACCTTATAAGAGAAATTAATGAGATAAGCTTAATAATATCAGAAAACAGATGTTATTTTGTGATATTATACTTTTTATACTTTATTTGATTATGAAACGTGCTAAAAAATTAGCGAAATAGACCATATGTAATGTAATGAATGAATAGAGCATTAATCGGAATGTAAAGGCGCCATCTCTTGACGGGTAACGAAATCCTTCTCTTTTAATAATGTTACAAAAATCCATGGAATAAAAAAATACAAAATGTCTAAAAGCAATTATCATCAATTATGTTATATTATTCTGTAAGCGCAGTTAATGTACTAAGATCTATAAAATAATAAAAGACTTGACTTGTATAAAGACTTGAGCATGTTTGCGTTACATGTTATGAAAGGTACTTTTGTACGTGCGTTTATATAATTAATGAATAAGCTTTATATCGTGTGAAAATTAATCGTGTGTGTGTTATATGTACATAAACACACAAACACAAAAGAGAATTAAATATTTTTTAAATGGTAGAATTTTTTGTGGTATTCCATGTTGCGGGAAGAACTTTGAACAATATGGTGATCACTGATCACTATAGGATTTCTCATTTTGATATTTTACTCACGTGTTGTAATGTACAGATAATAGTTGCAATCACATCTTGGCTATAAATAATCTACATTATTTTTTGATGGTTTTCCTAATTTTATTAAAGTATTCAGTCTTTCCTTGAGTAGTGAAAATTCATTGAATTTTTGTAATTTCTTTTGATAAAGAAAATATAGAATGTGCATTCCGGGATAGCATGTTATCATCAGCGTTATCGCATTTGTTCAATTTGTTTGTGGACTAGACCGGCATTGATTCTGTTTGTGTCGTTCCTTGAATGAATAGTAAGCGTGTGTGTGTTGTGTGTTGCGCAGGGCGTGGAGATGTCCGGCGCGGTGATGGCGGTGCGCGGCACGCTGGCGGGCAGCGCGCCGGCCGACGACCCCGTTCCCGCCCCCGCGCCCGCCCCCGCCCCCGCGCCCGCCGCCGCCCCCGCGCCGCCGCCGCACGACGACGCGCTGCTGCTGCACCTCATGCAGCGACACAAGTCAATACTCAACACGTTATAGTCCGCGTGAAACTGCTAGTCCGCTCTGAATATACAAATGAATCGCGTCGCCATTGCTAATGTATGACTACACCTGCGAGCAACAACTTCAAGTGGAATAGCAGTTTCGCGCGGACTATACCCTTGCGACACTTTCTATTTTTACAAATGAAAAAGTCTTGGCATTACATCGTGTTGCGCTATGGCCGTGCCGTGAATTTTTAATGCAAAAGACACGGTTTTTACATTTAAAGCCTCACCCTAATAATTTTGACCTAAGATAAACACCCAAACATCCAAGCAGACGCAAAAATTTAAATGTATCATTCAAATATCTGTTTGGCCTGAGATTGAACACGGAACCTACTGATTGCCAGACAGGGTGACCGTTTCGCAACGCGGGCGTTCAGAATATTCTTCATACAAAAAGTCCATAAGACCACTACATCCATAAGACCGTTTCATCACAGACCACAAAACCTTGTATATTTTTCAATACAAAGAATATTTTTGCCTGACACGTTCGTCGCCTTGAAAATAATAGGGGGTCGCCATACAGATAACGCTACCTTTCGACTTTTTTTCACTTTGTGTGGTATAGTGTAATGAAAGATATAGTATAAAGATAAAGTATAGGTGAAGCGGTGTAACTGTACGGTGTGGGGTGTCGTCCGGCAGATGGGGCGCGGCGCTGGCGGCGGTGCGCGAGCGCAACGCGGAGCGCATCCTGGAGCGCGGCGAGCTGCCCGAGGACGACGTCACCAGCCTGCTGCACGTCTACTGCAAGGGGCTGGCGCAGGCGCATCCCGGTAATACCCCTTCCTACACAACAACACCACAGCTGAGCGCAGCTGTCTTCCACTTTAAAGGTTGCAGCACATGAGACATACTTATTCAACGCGTTCAAATTTGGTCCTCATGTAACAAACACAGCAACGCAGCTGTATTCAATTTTGTGTACTTCATGGGCAAGGTACTTATATGATCCATTCTAACTTAGTCGTCACATGATGACTGATCTCAAGTAAGACTCCAATCTAATGTAGAATTGATTGCAGATGTGAAAGGTCAAAAGTAACCACAAATCACTAGATAGAGCGCGTTCACGTATCCAAGAAAGGCAAGGCGAACCGTGATAACATAACCTGTAGTTGATGAAGCATTTGGCTTTTATTTAAAATTTAAATTCACAATAATTCCACTGTTTTCAATTAAATTATTACGTTTCGAAGTTGTAAGAGCCAAAAAGATTAATTTTGAATTAAAAAATATTTTTGTATGAATGTGTTGGTATAAATTTGCACGTGATTATATTTAGTGTTTGTATGTTGACGCAAAAGCTACACAAGCAATTCACCCCGTTCCATAGACATGGTGGCGATCACGCGGCCCGTGAGCGAGCTGTCGCAGAACCTGGCCTTCATGATGGAGAGCCTGTACCGCGTGTCGGTGGCCCTGCAGCGCGCCGAGCTCGGCTAACCACCACCACCATCACCACCACCACCGCCGCCGCCGCCAGCACCGCCCACGGGGAACTAAGATATATGTACTATCACTTTCTCCCTTCTCTCTCTCTCACACACTCACCGTCTCTCTTTCTATCTCTCTATCGCTAATTACTTTAATACAAATTTTATAAAGAATACATTGCAATAATACATAATTTGATCGATAAGTTGACAAGCGAAAAGAAGCATACTGATGGCAAATAAAACAGAACATAAAATCAGGGGAGTAAACTTTGGCTTAAATATTATTTCAATCTCTTAAAATATTGGTGCCTTATTTATCGAATTGCATAACGAAATTAAATCCAACTGTAAATCCCACTATTTTTCCTTCAATAAGGCACAGCAAGCATAACTTATATTTTCATTTTTTTTTTCCTCTATGCTTCGTCTACATAGCGTTGTTTTCTAACATTCGTAAATAGGAATATTTCCTTAAAATCGCTTTATTAAAATAAATTTAATTTTATACTTTCAAAGTTGCAGTTCTGTTGTTGTTCTGCTGTTGCTTATCTAGATTTGCTTTTGGGTCTGAATATGTGTATATTAAAGTAGGTACTATGCTTAACGTGGTAGTCAAAGTATACAGGGTAAATTTTTCAAATAGGCCTTCAGGGCCAAATCCGAAACTATAAGGATTAGCGAAAAATGGTGAACGGAGTTGTTGTGAAATGAACTCGTTCGATTCCCGGCTAGGGAAAAGCATATTTTAAAAAACGAATGATGCAGTTTTAGTTTTTATCGAAATCGGCCTCGTAACTCCTTTCAGCATTTTTCGTCAATCCTTATAGTTACGGATTTGGCCCTGAAGGCCCGTTTGAAAAATTCACCCTATATAGGTAAACAATATGTTTTACATGAATGTTATTCACTTCAGTATCAATATAACAATTTATATTTGTATGTATATAATAAGTTATTTGTACATGTCTAGTAAAATTAAAATAAATTTTATCCGTAATTTTGATGAAATTTAAATCTATGGTATAATGTGGCCATCTAATTTTTTTTCGATCGATACAGAAAAACATGTAAGGCATTCTATGATAATATGTTAACTTTTAGTAGTAATAATGTAAATCTATATTTTAAGAAAATTCATTTCATATTGAAATTTATTTATCCATAGTGAATATGTTCTATTTCTCGTTAATTTTGAGAGGTTTAAATTGTATTAAAAGTCAGAAGAGAGTAATATAACATTTCAACAACGTTACGCTTGTGTTAGTCGCTCGCCATTCTTAAGTATTATTGGAATACTCAACCATATGTAATATTTTCTCTTTTATCATAATTATGTAAGGAACATTTCGGACCACGTTCTACAACTGTAGGCTTCGTTATTAAATATTAATGGCTCCTTATACTGATAATAAATTTAACACGCATTTGTAATAATGTATATTTAAGCGTAATTGGAATATAGTATTGGCTGAGTATTGTAAGTGATCAACGGCGAACAGGGTTGCAGGTTCGAATTCGACAGGGAAGGGTATGAAATGAAAATATTGAAAATTTCGCTAAATGAATACCGTGATCACATATTTGTTGATGAAATATGAAAAGAAATATTCACTTTGCGTGTCCGAGTGCGTGTCTGTTTGCGAACGAGAGAATGAAATATTATATCGTCGCTTCAATTCATTAGCGTAATACGATGCTTTTGACATATTAAAGTTACTGTATTAGACATCAGCAAGATGTTAATGTAAAAATAAAAATTATATATATAATTATAAGATTTAGGTACTTGTACTGTGACTGACTATATCTTCAATGAAATTCTAAAATATATTTAATATAATAAACGTAAATCGCGGTATTTGTATCTGCGTAGTAACACTCCACGACGATGATAATCATCACACCTGCCAAGTGGCAAGTTCCCAGCTAACAAGAATGAACGTCATATCTCATTCTCCCTTACGTACCCTCCGTCACAAAATAAAAAGGTACAGACGGCAATCTTCATAAAACGGCAAGCGAGTAACGCTCACATAGATACCGCTTACCGACACGTTATCTCGGTCGGATTCAGTCGAATACGTGCGTGACTGTCGATCCGCTTGCGACCTTGTGATCAGTTAACTGTTTTCTTGCAAAAAATGGAACAACAAAAAAGAAATTATAGTAATTGTTCAGTGGAGGGTTGTAAAAATTAAACATTAAACTGCGACTTGTGGTTTTTTAAGCTGCCAATTGTTTCAAAAAAGTAAGTCGGTATTGCCTGTTGAACCGAGCCACTGAGTGTTGATATTTTTGGTGATCGTGGCAAGAACACGTTGTAAAGTGGATATCTAACCTCGATTTATGTAACAGTTTATTTTGAATCAGTATCAACGAACCTAACTAAATATTTATAAGGTAAATTCACGCTACCATATAGACTTTAATGACATTTGGTAGGTTTATGTCTAAAACAGACAGGACAAAAGGAGTTGTGTAATTGTAGGATAATCCGTTTATAAGTTATTAGAGATTTTCTATTGTGAACATTGTAAAATGTAAAATTTTGTCTGTTTGGTTTTTGTTGTGTAACTATTTGTATTGTAAAACTACGTGTATTGCTTTGTTTTTATATTGTAGAATAAGGTTTTTGCTATGCGGGCTAGTGTGGGTTTAGACTATGGTTGCAAATCTAGAGTTGATAACGGAGCGCCGGTTTGAAAAGTGAAGTACAAACATGAAATTGACTTCTGTACCTTTTTATTTTGTGCCTCCTTCTTCACGCCGCCAGTTACGACACTTATTTACCTTTATTTACACAGTTAGCTGTAGTATTTATATGTATGTTATTGTAATATATTTAGCCTAATTTTAAAATATAATCAAACAGTAATATGTATGCTCCCATATCTCTTTCTTATTGAAATGTTGCCTGCAGGCGGTGGCGTAGCGTAATTAGTAAATAATCATACGAATATCCTTGTAAATGTAGCGTAATAACAAATGTTAATTAACTTGCTCGTTGTAATTCAGTAACTGATCTCAGGTAGAATATGACATGCACGCGGTAACGGGCTATTGCGCTTCGTGAAACTAGAAGAAATACATTTACGGAGGAATTGATGAATAAGACGATATATTTATATGTTTCCATGTGCACGTGCCGCGAGCAAGTTGTACGAACATAGACTTTGCGTACAAAGAGCGGGCAGCGCAAAATTAAAAAATGGATAAAATAAATTTAAGCGCTTAATAAAATGTTCATAGTGTGTAACTATGTTACCGTGTGCACTGCACCAAATATTGATATTGTTTAGCACATACTAACGTTAACCGAGCGTGAAATTACGTCAGTTTAAACGATATGACACAAAAAATACGAAATGAAGTGCTAAAACCACATCACACTTAATACACGAGATTAGATAAGGAACATTAATAACTGGACATTTAGCCACGGAATTTGTATCAAATATAACGTCCTTATCTTCTATTTCATATAGGTACAGTTATTTTAATAAATTTCTCAATATCCATTTTTCTGATTACAAATATGTTGATTGTGGACAAACGCAATGTCGTCCAATATATTTAAAGTTTTCTCAAGCCTGTCGGTTCTACGAACTGACATCCTTTGGATTTTCTATGCAGGAGTACATAATAATTGGGAATATATCTATCATATTTAAGATATTAACTTTCTAATCTCGCACTTGTGTATTTTTGAAATATTGTAAACTGTATCTTCAGAAAATAAATTATATAATAAAGAAATAAATACTTTAAGTATTATATTTTATAATTAACGTAATTGCTGCCTTACTGACGCTGTTGTACAACAGTAACAAAGTGCTTATTATGTCATTAATGTTTACTGTATTTCGATGTTCACTGACAAGACTGTAGCGCACGGCAGCGCCGCGATATTATTTCGCACGAAGGCTCCACTATTCAATGCACATTCAAAGTATCAGACAGAGGCCGCAGCCGACATAGTCTTATTTTTCTATACAATGTTTTGAGAGGCACGGCCAGTGTCTGCGTGGCCTATGTTGCGTCATATAAAAATACGGAACCCTAAAAAACGTCAATATACATTATAATGTTATTATGTGTAGATGTAAATGGACCTAAATTACTAGACATTTGTATGTGTTAAAAGATGATTAACACAATATTAGGTCGAGGAAAAGTTTCTTCTTATTTTGTATTTTGAAGATTTTTTCAAATATTGGTTTTCTAAATTGATGTCAACCATACCACTTTATAAGTCGTTTTAAAGAGATTGAAGCTGCGAAAATCAGAGAGAGCAAATCCTGGGCTACATAGCACACATTCATACATGTCAGCCAATCTCTCTTAATTTTCGTGACACTACCAAGAGGGTGTGCGATCTAGACTTTATAAAAGACCACTTTATCAGGACCGTTTATTATCAATTTCTTTCTTTAATCTCATCGCACGCCATTTGAATTACATCGTATGCATGATGTTAGTGTATCTGGTACTCGGTTCAATCTGAGGAGATTCAAAGAAGAATAAAAGAAGTTGTCAATTTTCATCATTCATGATTAATATTTTCCAAACTGATTTGGTCTCTTTAAATTATCATTTTTAATTTATAACCATACCAAAAATACCTGGGCCTGTATTGTCATAATATGTATTAATTATACGCCGTAGCTCGAACTATAGTGCCGCCGTGTGCCGCATACACGTAATTCTTGCATATTACTTGACTTTCTACGTCTAGTTTATTCGTAAACAACTGGTAGAATGCAATATTTTGTGTAGTGAAAATTTTACGCTTTATATAGAAAGTGAATTATATTTAAAGACGCAAAATGTAAACCTCCTAATTGACCGCTTAACAAAAGATACGCTGATGGAATGCTACATGCTAACGATTACATTTTTATCGAAGAAAGTGAAAAATAAAACATAAATTATTAAAAAAAATAATTAACAGTGACAGTCTTGTTGTAACAATAGCGCTTACTTTTATGTAGCCAGCGACTTCTTTTGTTGGGTTTAGAAAAGTTGCCTAATATATGTTTCGTCCTTACTCGAGTTTTAAACCAGACCGATAACTTGATTGTTCAGAAATGAAATTGTATGTGTCGGTCCCATGCGAGTTTAATGATTCGAGGTTAGCATAATAATATTATACTCAATCGTCGTTTGTGATAAAAATTATTTTTTTTGTACAGCTATAATCATATTATTAAAGCCACCATACATCTGGCCATGTATAAAGTATTATGTATTCATAAAATCAAAGTCAAGTCCTGATGAACTGACAATAGACCTTCATTTTTCTCTATTGTAAATAACTTACATTTTTAAAATGTTAATAATTATTTATATATTCATATTTATTGTAATCCAATAAAAGATTGTCCTCAGAGAGAGATCAATAATTATTTACCAAGTAAATATCCAACATACGTACCTACACGATTATAATTATAGAATCTCATAATAAGCACATAATTAAAATAGAGAGTGTCAAAGTTACATAACATAATATTTGTTCAGTGTCTTTAATGATGTGACCATCGCTGTATTTATTATTGACAATATTTATTTTTAGTTCAATTATATTTTTGTTTATTTTTTCCTCGTAATGTTTGTTTGCATGTATATTAGTTGAATTAAAATTATAAATGTACTAAACTTAATGTAACCAGTTGTATGTACATGTGTTTTATTTAAATAAAAATTAAACTTTGTACCATATTTTTTCAATGGCCTTTCCCAAAGCTAGGATTATAAAGATACTGCATTTAGGTATTAGTCTAAATATTGACCGCGCATATCTGAAGAACTTTTACTAGAGAACTGGAGCAAATAAATGGTTATACAAGTTATAACATTTAAACTTTTTCTTTGAACTTTTACAGTATTACTAAATATATTTAAAACATGAAATTAAATACTAATTAAAATAAAATAAACTATTATATACTAATAAAAAATACTGAATAAAGAAATACAGAATGTACATTGTACATATATACAGAAAGAAAAAATAGAAGTATAAGAATAGACATAATAGAATATAAGTATAAGTTTTAACTATTTAAGTATTGGTGGAAGTCAAACTAGCACTTGGATCGCATATTGTGGTACACTTAACAAAAGACTAAACAAACTAAAATTTTAAATTATTAGAAAGTTATTTTCATTAAGTTATGCCCCAATTTCATTTCTCTGTAAAATTACTTGTAAAAAGTTATAAAAGAAAATTTGATCCCAAATTTTAATAATAAATCATAATTTTGGTTTTATTACAAAAAGTTAGAGACCCAAACGCCGACCAAGCTTTACGCCGACCCTTGACATTATATGCCCCTCTAGTGTTTCGACGTGGTTTGCATTTTGTTACGTGTAAAATAAACACAAAGATGCGATTCAAAAACAAATATTTCAAAAATTGAATTATAATTTATTAATTTTATTATTCACTTTGATGTTACTCGTAAATAATGTTTCTGTTAAATTTAAATAAGACACAAGATCGAATTTTACTTGCAAATGCAAATTATTTCCCACATGTCAAGTAATTCACAATAAGGGGTACTGGGAACACTTTGTACTGTCATTGTCATCTATTTACGTATTTATAAAATATTAAAAAAGTCGATTTTGGGGCATTTACAAATGAAATGATATTTCTTCGGACTTTTTCTACGTTTTCGTGTTGTTTTTGCACCACTTAAATGCACATGTCGTCATTGTACCGTGTAAATTTCACCATGGCAATCGGAGACGTAATGGGAAAAACCGTCAGCCATTTTACGTATGTGTGTCGTAAATACACGACACTGTCAGTTTGTTCCTTCCTTCAATTACAAGGCGGTGAGATATCTTTACTAATTCTTGACATATACATATAAAAATAGCTGTCATCATTTTTCGTGTAATTACAAGACTTAGGCTCCGTGCAATGAGGCATTAGTTTGACTAACTCCGTGGTCACCGTCCCGAATTACCGCGCTGAATATTCAACTTCAATCGACAATATAAAAAGTTCTGTATGGCCTTCATTCCTGGCCAATTAAACACAAAAAAATCTTAAGACAAAATATATTATGTTTTGTTTATGTTTAAAATTTCAAAATCAACTACGTTCTACAAAAAATATTTTTTACTTTGAAACGATTTGGAAGTAAGCGATATTGTTTGTTTAAAATAAGTTTTATAATAGGGAATATGCACATTTTTATTTTATTATTTCAAAACCACTTATTACATCGTTTTAACATAGTAAAAAATATAAAAAAAATAGTGTTTGAAATATTTTATTTAAAAATTGCTTAAATATATATTTAACACATTTGAACGCCGCCATTTTACGCGCTCTTTGAATGACGTCACGTAGCGTGATATGTATTTATATTGATGATATATGCATGCACATAAAATTATTATTTTAACGTTTTCAGGTTTCATCGCTATTTACATTACGAGAAAGGCTAAATAAGCACTTTATAAATATTTCCTAGAGTTATTGTTTTCTTTTTTATAATATAGGAGTAGCAGACGAGCATGCAGTCAACCAGATGGTAAGTGGCTACTGCCGCCCATGGACACAGATGCGCCGCTACCCCTCAGGACTAAGCTAGATTAGATAGCTAGATGGATAGCTTTCATTTTTTTAATATTGGTATTTCGAATTTTTACCGAGCAAAATACCTGGATTCATAAATATATAAATGGATAGGACGAAGGAAAATTACATACGAATGATAAATTTTAGGAAAAGCTATTCTCGTTGAATATAACTATACTTTACTAACTTAATTTGCAACTTATTTATTAAACAAAACCTTTTGCCTACTAAGGAGCGGCTATGTAAAGGCTAAAATATATCATTAACTATAAAAAAAGTTGACATCATTAAAATACTGTAAGCGCGCAGCCCTAACGCGAACTCTCGCCCAGCGCCCCTTTAGGTATATAATTCAAGGATAGGGCCGACTTTCAATACTGTATAAATCCTTAATAATTTAGTATTATAAAAAAGAATTGAAAATAATTTGGACATCCATCCTGCAATTTATTTAATAAATGAATATCGATAGAGGTATTTTGATTGTTTAGGCCAAGTACTATATCAAATCAGATCAAATCAATTTTTTTTATTCAAAATAGGTTCTTTACAGAGCACTTTTTGAATGTCAATACAACTACCACCACTTCACAAGGTGTTTCGTTATGGAGAAGAAGCGGCGAAGGAAACTCCATAACACACATCTTTTAAAAAAAATGTTTTTGACAATGTCAACTTAACGTAATGGTACATGTAGCTGGAGCTAATTCAGACCACACCGTTTTGTCAGTCAAATAATCACTTACTTTATACTCGTAGTACGCTTTTTTACATAGCGTTAGTTTAACGACGTGTTTGAACTTTTTTTCTGTGAGATTCAAAATGTGGTCGGGTATTTTATTGTAGTAGCGAATACAGTTGCCCATGAAAGATCTAGGCACCTTACATAATCTATGTTTAGGAATTGCTAAATTATTTCTATTTCTGGCATTAAAGTTATGGTGGTTACTATTTTTTTCAAACATATCAGTGTGTTTTCTTACATACATAATATTTTGATAAATTTATTGACTATGCACCGTCAATATATTAATAGTGGGAAACAGTTCTCTTAGGGACTCACCACGCCGCAGACTATATATGGACCTTATTACTCGTTTTACTCTAAACACCAAGGAAGTGTCATCAGCAAACAAAACAACCTCAGATAAATCCTTTACTACATTTGGAAAATCATTTATATAAACTAAAAATAGAAACGGACCTAGGATGGAGCCCTGAGGTACACCTATTTTAATATTAGAACTCTATTGTTTAAATAAGAATTTATCAACTTTAGAGAATTTCCCTGCATACCATAATATTGTAATTTTAACAATAAGGTTTTATGATCAACACAATCAAAAGCTATAGACAAGTCACAAAAAATACCTATAGCATCATGTGCTTGTTCCCAACAATCAAAAATATGTCGCAGCAATTGAACACCAGCATCTGTGGTAGAACGGCCTTTAGTAAAGCCAAATTGATTTTGCTGTAAAATATTATTTAGTTTAAAATGAAGCATCATTTCGTGTCAAAGGATCTTTTCAAAAATTTTACTTAGATCAGACAGTACTGAGATAGGTCTATAATTGTTGGGATCTTTAGTATCACCTGCCTTAAACAATGGAATTATTTTGCTATGTTTCATTAAATCAGGGAAACAGCCGTGATCAACACACATATTAAAAATAGTGACTAAGTAGGGAGCTAAAGTTTTAATGATTTATTTACAAACTTTTACTGACATTCCTCAAATGTCCTCTGTATTTTTAACAGTTAATTCTTTAAAAGCTTTTAATATGTCATTAATTAAAATATGCATAAATTTAAATTTAATGTGACACTGACTTAAATTCTCTTTAAGGATGGTCACTGCTTTAATTGGGGATGATTTTAAAAGTTTAGTAGTATTAAATGGTATATTCGAGAAAAAAGTTTCAAATTCTTGTGCAATTTCTTTATCTGAGGTAATATGACCGGTTAGTCTTTACTGTTAGTTAATCTGCAAGTTCGTGTTTCGGCATTAATTATTTTCCAGATTGTTTTAATTTTATTATCAGCATTTTTTATTTTATTATGTATGAACTTAGATTTAGCCGTCATACAAACTGATTTAAATATTTACGAATATATTCATTGAAGTGAGGGCTACAGTTATTCTCTTTTTCACTATAAAGCTCGAGAAAGTTTACTTCTACTTAGACGAATACCTTTAGTAGCCCATTCACAAAAACTAAGTCTAGAACTCTTTTCATAGGTACCTAACTTCAGAAAATATTTTTTTTAATTCTGTGAGCACCTTGGAGAAAAATGCAGAATATAAATTATTACCACAAGTGCTATGATTCAAATACACAAAGAATTATACAAAAGAAATATAATAATTTTATAATAATTTATGTAAAAACTCATTAAAAGGTTATTTCAATCTCAGCCAATCTCTTTGCTTGCAAAACAAGCATCAGTGGTTCATTATGTCCTAATGAACCCAAATCGAAAAGTGGACGTTGAATACCTACCTCGCCGCGCGCTCCCTCGCTTAGGAAAGTTCCAGGCGTATGTAGGCGTACTGACGCCGATCGATATTCGCCACGCAGCAGGGATGGGTAGACGCCATCCCATCCCCACCAGGCGGGAGGGTGGCATCCCGCTCCGTGCCTCACCTCCGTCGGACCCGCGCAATTATCCATAAATTAACCCGTTGCGTCGTACAGCATTACTACGTGCTCGAGTTCAATAATCACTTATCACTACTGTGACTTTAGAAATAAGTCCATAAAGTTACACGGCTGTGATAAAAATAGATATTCCATGAAAAAGCTTACTTAGATTAATTAATGATCTTACTCAATGATAAGTTTATTATGTCTATGATCTTACTCCTGTACCCTTAGTATGAGTTTTTACGTTTTTACAGCGCCCCTATAGGACTGTATCAGAACTAATTGAAAAGTATAGTAAATACGTAAACAAATACAAAACAGTATTTTTTGTAAAACGTAAAAACTCTTACTAAGGGTCCGTTCACACAGACCGGCTGGAGAGGAGAGTAGATTTTAATCACGTTGAAAATAAGAGTTTGGAGTAATTGTATTAATTTTTTTTTTGCATGTGCACCTCTTTGTCATTAAGAATGCTTGAACGCGCTTCGTGTGAAATAATAAGAGGAGCCCACCGGCTCTGACTGCGTGCTCATTCTCCCTCGCGCGACCGATCGGCTCTGATTGCGAGCGCATCCGGTTTCAGATTTTTAACAGCGGCTCTATGTGAAATAGCTGGTGGCTCCGTTCCAGCCAATCCAAGCGTATATGATCCGGTCTGTGTGAAAAGAAAAATGCGGTCCGATGCTCTCCGAGCCGGTCCGTGTGAACGGATCCTCAGGGTACAGATTTTTTTTTATAATATTGGAGTAGCAGACGAGTATACAGTCCACCTGATGGTAAGTGGTTACTGTCGCCCATGGACATCTGTTATCAACCCCAGATAGGATTAGATATTCCTACTTGAGGTCGGCCACAGATGCGCCACTACCCCTGAGGACTAAGCTGGAACGCCTCGAAAAAGTCTGTCTCCCTTACCACACCCTTCAAACCGGAACACAGCAGCGCCTAACGCTGCTGTTATAAGGTAGAAATAGGTGTGGCGGTAGTACCGTCGGAGTCAAACCACAAAGGGTTCTACCACCTTCATATCTTATCCGCTGTATTATTTTAACCGACTTCCCAAACAAAAGAGGTCTATTTGTCATGTATATTTTTATGTAACCGACTAAAGTAGCGCACTGTCATGAATTACATGAAGTATGTAGGTATAGTCCGCGCCAAACTGCTAGTCCGCTCTGAAGTTGTTGCGAGCAGATGTAATCGTACAATTTGCTATGGTGACGCGATTCATTTCTATATATAGAGCGGACTAGCAGTTTTACGCGGACTATACCACTTTCAAATATCCAGACAACCATGTTCGAACCAGATCTCAGTAGCGTGTCTATTGTTATGTAACAGCAGTAGGTGGCAATTCTAGCGGTGAGCTACCGTCGTCGAACCACGAAGTGTTAAATATATAGGTATGTAGGTGTGTACTTTGACAAAACTAAAAAAATCACACAAAAATAAATCCCCACTTTTTATATATAGTGACGCAAAGTGGAGTCCGGGAACGGGCAGAGGGAACTATTTTCCACTTGCAAGAACATATTTCAAATGAATCAAAAACACACAATAACTACGTTTTTACATTGAATATCATAACGAAGTTACACAGAATATAGTAAATTACTACATAAAAAGTCAAATATCTAATTACCATAATCTTTTTTAAGAAACTTTGCGGATTTATGTCTGCACTATATGAAAATCGCGCGTTTTTTCAAATGTGACATTCATTTGATTCTGACGTTGACACTAGACATTTGAAGGGGTGGGGTTGCCAACATAGATTAGTAATGATTACTCACTCCTTACAAGAAAATGTACCCAGTTTTGAGAATTGAAATAGTTGCGTAAAAAAGTTTTCCACGTCTCCGTGCTAAAATGTCCCTAAAATATATGAAATAATTATTTATTTATAACGTAAATTCCGCAGTATTAGTTATTTATTCGTAAATTTTCTCTAAAAATGTTTTTATTTGTCAAGAATTCAAAAAATAACTTACTAAAATAAGCCGTTTGTGGCTTCATTCAATTTCAAGGCGGCGAAGTATCTTTACTAATCTATGGTTGCCAATAAAATAATTACGTAATTATCTTAAATTACATTTGTGAAAAGAATGCAACATAAAAGGTTGCCATTTCAAAAATATTCGAGAATTTAGCTAGATTGAGAGGGTGGGAAAATAGTTGCCTGTGCCCGATTAAGGGTTAATCGTTTTTCAGCACAGAAACTTTGACATAGACACGACCAATCTGAGAGGCGCGCGGCCCGTGACTAAGATGTCATAGGCCAATTAACCCATAAATCATGTGCCAAATTTCGAACGTGTATGACTCATCTACGTCTTTATTAGTAGTATATCGATGATGTTTAGCAAAAACTCATTGCTTATTTTAATTATTTATCATGCATGTGATGTTTAGTGTGCATTGAGTCCGAGCTTCGCAAGTCGAGTATTATGTATTCTCCAATTATAACGGGAATTATATCATAGCCATCATAGAGCCATAAAGTATACCTTATACTAGACGCCCAAACCACTCTTTTTGTTATAAAGTCTTTAAAAGACACTAAATATTATCAGTTACTTCCTTAGATATATATAGAAAGCTACTTGTTACCGAGTCATCGTTATACTATTTCAGAGATGTAAGGGAAGATAGTTATTCGAATATTTTATATGAAATCGGTCTTCCATTTATACTATTCACTAATTATTTTAAGTTACTTATTATGAAGTAAGTTTATTTATAGGGAATAGGAACAAGGGCATTAAAGATCAGGCAATCGAATAAAACACTAATAGGCCTAAAATTAGTTCTATTTATTCAAATTGAATGCAGTACAGTTCTGCCAAATACAAGATTACACACTTACGACTTGATAAATAATGCATGACATACTTATTTTATAACTATAATCATGATACAATCAAAACGTTTTTATGAATTTAAGGTTAAAATTTGAGACAAAATACTAAACCCAAATTTCTTATGCACCTTTAAGGGAGACTGGTTTTATACGGATTCATGTCTTATATCGCCATAGGAAAAATCCTCCCGGGCAAATCATACCAACTGCTAGGCCAACAAGTGCTATTCGTTCCTAATTAAAAAATCCATCGTTGCCTCGGGAATCAAGTTCCAGTGACGCTATGTCGAGATAACAACTGATCCCGGCCAAATGTGGAGCGCGGCCATATCCGTCATACGATCAGTCTCCTTAAAGTTTTGTTTCCATGTAAAATAAATAAGACTAAAATGCATCCAAAATTGTAAATTAAACTAACATATTCCTGATATGGAACTAGAAGCACATAAAACCATACACGCATTAAACCATGATATTAAGGTTACGTTACTTTGGTTACAGCTAATATTATAAGTGAGAGGATAATCCATCCTAATTAATCTAAACAGTTACTCTAACACCAAGTACTTAAAAGAAGTATAAGTATTAAAATTATTTTTAAGTGTAATTCTACCAAATCATTTTACACTTTGCCGCGGCGTGAACTTCGTAAGTAGTATGCATAATTATGCATACCCACATACACCACCAAATTCTTGTCATCTATTTTCGCAAAAAATACCTTTTCATTCCCTTATCGCTACTACAAAGTCCACGAGGAATATAAACTACACGTCATGAATGACAAATACAGGTGATTAAGGAATATACAATATAATGAAACATCAATACACCTAGATTTCATAATTATTAAGACATATATTTAATCTCTAATTATATTCAATAGACACATAATATCGTAAACTACTTAAATATTAAACGTCTCTTCATTCTTGTGTAACATTAAATCTAAAAAATTGGGTTTAAATACAATAAGCAAATTTTGTGCACGTGCACCTCATATGTGAAATGTGAAGAGTGCGGAATCCTTCCAGCGCATATTTGTGTCGTATAATCTATTGCTGCAAAAAACGCAGACTCTTCTGATACGTGTGGTTGTTAAACCTTCAAGGGTGACTGGTCCTTGTTAGATTCAAATTGCCACAAGTACTTAAAAGTCTACGATGAGCGCAGCTAAGAAGCACTCGAGATGTCTAGGCTATCACCAGGATCCACGCACCTTCTTTATATGGGGTAAAGCAAATTATGTGAGCATATGATCCATCCTGATAAATCTAGACACTGATCTAACACCAAATATTTAAAAGTATTAAATATTAAAATTATATCTACGAATGATTATGAAATGTAACACTGCCCACATGCGGCGCATGGTTCGCCAAGTTGATCGTATCAGGTCTCTGAACTATTACATTCTCCTTCTCTTCTTATTTTACTAAGTATATATGGAATAAATATAAACTACACGTTTTATGAGTGAGAAATACAGGTGATCGAGAAATATACAATATAATGAAACATTAATAGAACTACTCTTAATATTATAGTTAACTCTAAACACACATCTTCTTACACTAAAGAATTTATTTCAATTATCTGTAAGTTATATTTGAGACAAAATATGAAAAAAGTCCTGGGCTGATGCTCCTATTAGTTGTGGAACCCTCAATGGTAAATAGATGTTTTAAAGGATTTTCGTTGCAATATGCACAAAAAGTGAACTGTTAAGAAATCCAACGCACAACAACTAATAGCTAACTGCTCTATGCAGTTCTAAGTTCTTACAATCAATTGGCATGGGAATCGAAGACTCTTACGATGCGTATGACTGCAGTATCCTCAAGGGTGACTGGTCCTTGTAGGATCTTAGTTGCCATAGATACCAAAGAGTGTTACGACACATGCAACTGTCGCGTTCGGTTTTTTTACGGAAATCAAAGTCTAATCCAATTTTACCACAGAAGCCAATACTTGGCAATGACCAAATGGACATACTCGTATCACATTCGAAGTTGTTTAAGTTGTTTTGATAGATAGTCGCAAAAATCAAAGACTCTTACTTCAACTGTAGTTGTAGAGCCCTCAAGGGTGACTGGTCCTTGCTGGACCTACTTTACCACAGGAAGTAGAGTCTTACAACAAATGCGAGTGTAACGCTTAGATCCTTTATAAGATTTATGCTTCGGTAGACAATACGCGAAGCAGACCATACGTGCAACATGTTCAGTGAAGAAGACTTCCTTCTATGTTACATGTAGCTACTGAGCTTCAAGGGTGACTGGTCCTTGCAGAATCTACGTTGCTACAGGTAGCATAGAAACTTACGACACAAGGAACCGTCGTGCACTCAAGACATAAGAGAATTTCCAAGAGTAACGTTAATCGTATTGATTGTTACAGGAAAAAATCTGAGGATTTTGTCGCCGCAATTTTTTTAAAAATATAGGAGTAGCAGACGTGCACGCTGTCCACCTGATAGTAAGTGGCTACTACCGCGCATGGACATCTGTAATCAACCCCAGGTAAGATTAAATTCCTACATGTGGTCGGTCACAGATGCGCCGCTACCCCTGAGGGCTAAGCTGGAATGCCTCGAAAAAGTATTTCTCCCTTACCACACCCTTCACACCAGAACAAAGCAGCGCTTAACACTGCTGTTGCTAGGCAGAAATGGGTGTGGTGGTGGTGCCGCCGGAGTCGAACTACAGAGAGTTCTACCACCTTGATTACTCCTAAACTGGGATAAATTGTCACAGAAACCAAAGACTCTTATTATAGGTGTTGCTGGAGAGCTCTCAAGGGTGACTGGTCCTTGTGGGGTCTACGTTGTCACACGAACAAAAGAGTCTTATGATAAGTGTGATTGCCACTATTTTTTTTTTTATATATTATAGGAGTAGCAGACGAGCATGCAGTCCATCTTATGGTAAGTGGCTACTGACGCCCATGAACATATGTAATCAACCCCAGAGAAGATTAGACTTCTACCTGAGGTCGACCACAAATGCGCCGCTACCCTTGAGGACTAAGCTGGAATGCCTCGGAAAAGTATCTCTCCCTTACCACACCCTTTAAACCATCATACAACAGCGCTTAACACTGCTGTTATTAGATCGAAATAGGTGTGGCGGTGGTGCCGCCGGAGTCGAACTACAGAGGGTTCTACCACCTTTAAGTAAGTCCTGGTAAGTAAGATGAAATGTATCGAACAAGTCATTCTGACTATTACGGGCGATGTGGCTATAGAGCCTTCAAGGGTGACTGGTCCTTGCTGGATCTACATTGCCACAGGAAGGTAAATAATTTTATGACAAATAAAATCATCGCGCATTGAAGAGAGATTGGCAAGTGAGATTTTGTTTGGATCAATTCTCGTAAAGATTGAAACTTTATGCTATGGGAGAGCTGCTAGACACGCAATTGACATATCTTTCGCATCTACAGAATATTCTGTAATTAATAGAGCATTCAAATTTGAGTACACTTCAGCTTTTCAGTTTTTCGAACAGTAGTTACGCGCAACAAAGACTTCCATGGCACTTGTGGTTACAGAGCCCTCAAGGGTGACTGGTCCTTGTTGAATCTTCCTTAACACAGGAACCATAGAGTCTTACGATACGTGGAACCACTGGGCTATGAAGGGAGGTTAGTATTTGCCAGAGTGACGTTATGTGGATCGACTCTCGCAGAGATGGAAGATTTTCACTTTGACAGACCAGCTAGATGCTCTAAGATTGTAAGTAATATAAATTAGAATGCTCCAATACAGCTATTTATAGATTCTCTGCATTTCAGGGTGCAGTTATTGGCGTAGTTAATAGTAGTCTGGCAAATTCATCACGTAGTATACCTATACCTCTACTTTTTGATGTTCATTTCAATTGGGAACAACTGGGAAGTTGTTACCGAAAAGGCGTTCTTATAGCCTGGGACAAATATCCTTTTGGTGTAACTGTAATAGTGACAATTATAGTCGTTTGTTCCAAACTTGTGCAACGTTTGTGCGTACCACATTGGGTTCCACTCACTAATTCTCGGTGAAATTACATTTTACTATCCTGATTTTCACTTCTAAAGATGCGAGGAATATATAAACTACACGTATAATCGATAAGAAATATAAGTGATTCAATGAAATACTTTATCATGAAATTTGCGAAACGAGTATCTAAATAGTCTTACAATATATACGTATTACTACTTTAAAACACAGAACATCTATCGTAAGTTGTATGCATTTGCAGAAACAACTCCTAAACACTAAACTATAAACTAGGTGGGTAATATAGACACGTAAGAATATGTGGGAGATAACCCTTCCCTGACTAATCTAAACACGAAGCTAAACACCAAATATTGAATTAGTATTAAAATTATTCCTAAGAACAATTAGCAAATCATCGATTATAATTGATTATATACTTCCGCCTTGTCATTATATGCCTTGTCAATCTGTCCGGTGTGTATTTTAGCCGCCTTAGTTTATCCAGTTCGATGCGAAACGATTTATACATTCCGATTAGGAGTAAGATACGATTAAGAGACGTAAGTCATACAAGTATATTAAAAATACTGGTGATTAAGAAATAGACGATGCAATTAAACACATATATACCCTCGATACTTCTATTAAACTTGTAGTAAAATGCAGTAATCTCTGCCTAATGTACGTCTACACACTAAATTCCTATAATCATTATGAATTGTTCGCGCTCTCGCTATATATTAGTTTGATATAAATATAATAAACAAAAAACACTTCTCAAAGTAAAAAAATATATAGCGTCATCTCCACGTTCTTTTCCCCTTTGTATTAAAATTTTCGACCAGTAAACCTGTGTCCTCATGGGTTCGTGACGTCAAATTTTGTATCGATGGGTTCTCAAGGATGCCGTATAAATACCACAAGAACCGACGAGGCTTATCTTAATAGAACTAAATATACTTACAGCCAAAGTGAAACCTAATTACCTGTTAAAACATTCATAAAAGTATTACATACTGATATGAAGTGCTTGTAAAATTTTAGATACAAATGAATACATTTTTTACATTTTATACATTTTTACAGTTCAATACAAAACAAATCTAAACGCCTAGTGCCGTTACGATAAATTAATAATACTCTAAATTGTTTTCTCGGTTCTTGTGAAAAATTTACATAACACAGGTTTACCTACTGTTACATTGCGTAGATTGTTTAAATTGCTTTATATGAAATATGAAAACATGATTCCTGCCCAAATATGAACGCTCTTAAAAATGTAAAGAAATATGCGCATACGCACGTTTCTAGTCAGCCAATAGAATAAAAAATAAAAAATATAGGTCGAGTATTTCCTTTTCTTTTGCAACAATACACCGTGTCCGTCAGTCATCGCTCTGCTTTAAACCAGTCTACTTTTGGGTAGGTACTTTATTCGGTCTGTGTTCTGGTGCGTTCATTTTTTCACTTGTAACGGATGTGAACATTTTATCCAGTATTCTAAAAACATTGAAAGCTATTTAGTCAGTGGAGCTATCACGGCCCTGTGGGCGTTAGGGCCCCGATAGGTCATATGCTAAACAGCAAATTCTGTTGAAAACGCTTTACTTATATCAGTGGGCTTGGTATATTACTTTGTTACATTGCAATAAACTAAACTACCTTCATCATGCTTAAGATGTTGTCGAGAATTATACACAAAAAATGACGGGAACGGCATTTGTATCATTGTCAAAAGTAAACGGAAATACAACCCACTAGGGACCGTTTGTGGAGGCCATGAGCACAGGCGGGCCTTAGCGCCGTGTGGTGCGCGCGAGCACGGTCGGGGCTCGCGCAGGCGCAGACTACTTGCGCGCGCGCGGTAGCCGCGTCGAGTAAGGCTACCGCGCCCGTGGGCGATGGGGTCGTCACATCCCTACGCCGGCTTAAGAATAAATTTCGACAAGTAGTCGACGAATTCCCTATCAATTTGTATTATAGAGAGCTCATTGTTGTCTTCAAATTAAGATAAACCGTAGCTAAAATTTCACCCTTCATTAAAACAATTGTAGAAAGTTTAGGCAATTGTAATAAATCATGAGATCAAACCATTGACGAATATCACGAACAAAGACTTATTTTGAATTTCCACAGCTGATAATCAATTGTAAATAAATACAAATTCGTAGCTTAACTATTAAGTATTACTAGGTGCCTATAGATAAATAAAATTTGTACATAAAAATGCCGCCTGAAACCCTTTTTTTCATATCTTCTCTTTTTTTCTTCACTTACCAGCTCCTCACAGGAATTCATGATCTCGTAGTAACGAGGCCTGTGTAGAAAAATTATAACTTTAAACACACATTCATTTTCTTTTTAATTATCAAATTAAATTCACTGAATTATATAATAGTTTTCGTGTTTACCTTCAAGATAGTAGTAGAAGTAGTCTTTAAAATGTAGATTCTCGACTCTCCAACTGAAGGGACCTTTGTGTTCAGATGGTTTTCGCAGGCGCCCGACCGCACGCTCGGACGGGGAGCCATACTCCTGGCCCTCTCTTCACCATCTGATACAACAGAACATATGATTATTTCAGATGAATAATTAATAATCAAGTTACTAAACACCATTTAAATTGCTTGTTTTGTATTATTTTTTCTATACATACTAAATAGCCCAGTAGAAGAATTGAAAGTTTATTATAATTAATTTTGCAATTCATTAGGTATTAGGTAAATCAACTAGAGACCACTAGATGTAGCCAGTAAAATTATTAGTATGGGCTGGTAAATGATCAATCACGAACATGGCTTCCATTTTGTTTAGCACATTGCTTGGCGCATGCGTAGTGCCACCGTTTGTTGAATTCAAAGCTTTGCGCATGCGCGGCACACGCGCATCCGCGCATGCGTAAACAATTACAAAATGGCGATTGAAGGTTTTGCCGAATATTTAGAAAGCTGAGAACTTTGATTGTATAATATTTAAACTTCACACTTTTCTCACTAAGTATTTGCGTATTGTAACAATAAGTATTTAATTATAAAACAATATTACTTTCAATAAATTTTCGGATGTTATTACACTAAAATGAAGTTAAATAAATATTACCAGAGGCACTTAGCTAGAGTGCATCGTAGATAGGTACTTACTAAAAACTCACATTGACAGGTCTGTTTTTGCGGGTTAAAATTTTAAATAAAAATGTATGATTTCCTTACCTTTAATTTATATAAATTCCATCTTGCTACGGAAAGTCTCGCTCCATTCACGCCGCTCGATGCCCGATGCTCGATGCTCGCGTAGCCTCAGCGACGGCGACAAACTCGTAGCGCAGCGTCGGCAGCACTGAAGATGATAAAACTCTTTTCACTTCACTCATTAATGAATTTTATAACTGAGTTACCTAATATAACTCTAACTTACGTTGGAAGAATTGCGAAAAATTAATTCTTTATATCCGCCATTTTGTTAGCACCAATTTATGGTACTGATACTAAAGTTCAGCTCGCGACCGACTTCTATCAAAATCACGTATAAAATGCGCACGGAAAGGGTGCGCAGCGTTTATATTGAGTTGCTTCCCCCCTTATGTATTGAACGGGTACATAGCTTTGTCTGGAGCCTGGAACCCTGCACCCGCCCGGAACGGGGGGAAAGGCTGATTGAATAACTGCGTAGTTACCCCAACTATTCGTTCTCACTCAAAATAAAATCGAGTTGTAGATTTTCGTGAAATTATCAATTATGGACTTGCAATTATTATTTTCATCTAAAAATACAAGAACAAAACACAACCCTTTTTTTCTACAGCTCTATACCTCTTTTAAGCGAGCGAGTAATAGTACTAAATACGGATATGATTATGAATATTAACAACAAACAAAGTTGATAGTGGGCTACCGGGAAGCTCCATCATCATCACCAATACCGGTAATACCGGAGCACTGTATTAAGGTCACACTTATTTATAAATTTTCAAATTAACCGGCATAGTTTATCGAAAATCTAAATTGAGAGGGATTTTGAATTTGCTTAGCACCATAGTAGTCAACAAATTCAAAAAATCTGAAGGGGTGATATACAGCTAAACATGTTTGAGTTAACTACATAAGGGTCCGTTATATGTCTGGCAAAGGGCCTGCTCGAGGGTCGTGTTATCGATTGGGACATTGCAGACGTTGATTTACGAAACCATGGCCAAGGTTGTAATCGTTGGACTTGAACTTGAAATAAAATTATTTTGGCGGTTTCCTTGACATTATTCACCGAAGGTTCACTTGTGAATATAAAAAGTGTTCAGCAGTTCAACATTTTTTACAATATTGAGTGCTGATATATAAATATAATATTTATTTTTAAAGTTGAAATTTTGATTTTTAAGGTTTCGAACCTAAAGGGAAATAATTGGCCAATTACGAGTGGAACTCGCACATTGAGGCTTCCGTACTATCAAATGTTGTTTTTTTTTATATTTATGGTGAAAATGCCAAAGTGTACTCGTATGTAACCTCAGAACATGCTAGTCATTGTTCTGAGTATGAAATAATGCAACAACAAAAAAAAAAGAAAATATATTGTATTTCTATTATTTGTAATTTGTAAACAGAATGTAAAATTTTCAACTGTCTTCCTAGTACGGTTTAACAGTTAATTGAAAAATACTAGTTCGTGGCATGGAGGCCCCTTTTTAATAACAAACTTTATTTTTTTAGATTTGTTGTTAAATTCTAAAATCTTCAAAATAAATGGGGATCGTCATGCAAGAAACTTTCAACGTTGTTCGCTTTGTTTAACTAGTGTTATCGTTCTAGTTAAGAGAGCAAGACGCAAACCACTTGGGGTTGAATACAGATGGGATTTGGGGACAGTGATCATTTACCAAAAGATAAACTGCACGCTCACTAGTTCCAAGTTTTAAGTCAGTCAACAATCTCATATTTATCTCATATTTATCAGTTATGTTGTAAATATAAACATTAACCAAAATAGCAGAAGACCCTTGAGATAGGATTTGCCATAATAAAACAACATTTTAGGGGAACATTTTATTTCCATTAATTCAAACATGTATAATTCATAATATTTTTTAGACTCGGAAGGGATATTGTGCAACATATTTGAGAATCGCACATTACACTTGTTGGTCATAAAATTCATATACCTAAATAATGTATAATCTACTAGAAAAGAGCGTCGCGGAGGCGCAAACGTGTATAAGATAATATTGTATATTTACAAACACCTAATCGTTATTAGATTTTTCAGTCCATTTTTAGAATATAAAAGCAGCAATTACTTTTTCTTTAGGAGATTTATTACAACATAAATACAACATAAAATTCCACATTTCTTTAATAATCATAAATATTAATTCTAAACAGCAGCATCAACAGTAGATACTCCGATAAGTAACAGTTATTATTACTGTGTAAAGAAGTTTAATTTAATATTTATACAGGGTGAATTTTAAGTGTAAATGGACGGCCGAAATTTATTATAAGAATTTTGATGCGCAAGTCAGAGACAACACCAATCCAAGTAGCTCGGCACTTTGCTGAGAATTTCATACATAATTACTTTCCAGAATTTAAGGAAACCGTATAATATATAGTATATATTTTTGTTTTTCAAAATAAATATGGAGTTTTAGTTTCGTTATCAAAATCGGTACCATAAATCTCACCATTGAACATATTCCCGATAGTTTCGGAACGGCCAGTCACACCCCTTTTGAAATTAACTCTGTATAAACAATACAATTCTTTTAATAGAACAGAAGGTCTTTATCGGTATACACTTCAGATCAACTTCTAAGGTCTCACTCACTAAATAATACAATATTATGCAAAGTAAAGTTTCGGGTGCCAATTACAATTAAATAAACTTTTAATCTTCAGAGACTTTTTATTACACTGACTAATAAATATTTGATTAAATTATAAAATTGTATTATAAAAGTTATTATTAAATATAACAGAATTTATAAGAAATTGTAGCCTAATAACAAAAATAAGTATAAAATACCTTATATGCAATAAAAATGTGATGATTTCTGCATAATATATGTTACATGATAAAAACTTTAAAACGTATTTGTAGCTTACCTATCAACATGATTGTTTACAATATGCAATATGAACAGTTGTTAATGTCAACCCAATAACTCAAAGAAACGTTGAAACCTGCGAAGATACGATGTAAATATTCATAGTTATTGAATAATTTAGAATCGCATAGAAAAGAAGATCATTTATTAGGCTTGTATGGTTCTATAGACCGAAACATTTTGCTGTAGTAGTTTTTCAATTATTTTCATGTATGAAGAAAACTGATAAAAACTTAATAGCTTAATAGTTCGTAACAATCCAGGGTATCGTTGCGTACGTGTATAACACATTTTACATAGTTTAATAGGGCACATCAAATAAGTAAGCTTATTCCTTGCATTGAGAAGATAATGATAACTTGATACTCCTAATAAATACTCAAATATATTATAATAGTCCAGCCAACAAGTTGAAAAAAGTGAAAAATAAAGATAAAGCTGCAAAAAATATGACAAATAGCTCATTCTATACAGAATAATGTTTAGAAAAATGTATCTCAAGGATTTTTCAGCTTCAAGTGTTCGGTTGTCAGGATAATTTTTACAACTTTTTGCACTTTTGTCAACTTGTTGACTAATCTACAACTCTACACTAGATAATGCTTATAAAAGCTGCATTTAAGCCGTAACTAAGGCTGCATGAATTATTTCTATATCAGATTGCATCGCCTCATTGCTTTTGTACTAACTGCTATCTGGACATATGTACACTAGTAATATATTCTATTACAACTAAGCTAGGACCCAAGTGATACATTCCATCTGTATATTATTTATACTTTCATATATATTTATACATTCAAGTGTAACTTCATTGAAAACAGAAATACAAATTATGCATTGTAATATATACCAAGTACGCCAGCATAATTCCGTGATTACAAAGTTTAAAATAATAGTAATTACAATTATATTAAACAATAAATATATACAGTATAAAAATAATAAATCATAATTGACAACGTAGTCATAAAAACTATAAAAATAGTTATTGTTATTTCGACTGCAGAACTGACTATACTTTACAATATTTGCGATTCTGTCTCCAGCACGCCAGGCGGCCTGGCGTACTTCACAGCCGTGCAGCATCTTTACTTTAGTACTTTTTCGTGTTGGCTATCAATGACTATGGACTACGAAGGTCTCTAATGAAGTAATTTTTGAAAGACAAAATCTAACGAAACGAAAAATGTATAAGAGGGCACCTATAGACATTTATAACACTAAACGAAATCCCAAATGCATCGCCTACTTTGAAGTCAACTTTCTTACCTCTTTGCTATTAAATCATAATCCAATTGTTCTCGCACACTGTACAGAGTTCGCTACTACCGTAACATAAAAATAACTTAGAAAAAATAAAATAGCTTAGGATCTATAGTATGCACAAATTCATTGTATATATACATCTTGCATTTTATGTACGTATTAGTAAATTGTTATTTTTCGAACGGTAAGATAAAGTTAATAAAATTTCAGTAATATACTATCCAGAAAGGTGTTTGGGGTTATGATAAATGAATAATTAAGTTTATAAAATTATTTCTAATGCCGGATTCACGATATATGCCTTTACTTTTGATATTACATTGATAAAAAACATGATAAATACATTTGATTATTATTATATCATAAATAATTGATAAAATTGAAAAAACCATCTCGTGTGCAGGCTTTCGTAAATAAAGTCACTAAAGCTACGAATAAAGAGAGAACTCGGAAGATCCAGTTTAGGTACATAAATTTAAAATTCTAGACATTCCTAATCTATGACACACAGTTGCCGCAACACGGGAATCGTGAATTTCATTGAAATATAAAAGTTGCAGTGCACACGTTACGAATTATAGGTAATGTTTACATCTTTGTTCTCTATATATAAACAGAAAATTATTTTTTAAACTTAAAGTTAAAATACAAGTCGATATTAAATATTGGCGCCATCCGCGACGAGTCAAACAATAAAGAGTTAATGGAAAACAAAGTTAACCTCTAATATGACTCGTCCCGACAGCTGCAGAGGTACACGCTAGATAAAATGATAACTATATGCTACAATAATAAAAGTTATTTATTGATAACAATAAAATTGGCTCCATGGGGGTCTACCGCAATGTTATGATCGGTAACAACAGGCACATTGACTTTCACGCAATGGCCGATGAGACGCCACTAAATTTATATGCAACAAAATTACAATAAATAACGAAAGAGGGGTCGTCCGTACTGGCTGTAGTAATGAGTGATACAAAACTGGAAAGCATTATATGAACGCTATAAGAACTAACAAAGAAGATCAAAAACATTATTGTTTTCGGCGAATCGCTGATAGTCGTAGTAGACAAACAAATACTTTTAGCAAAGATTTCATGTACCATAATATTACTAATGAAATATTAATTTATAACTAATTTTATACACTGAAACAGGAAGAGAACTCATACTTCGACATTTGCTTTCAATACACATCCCAAGGTTTTAAAGAACAAATAGTTTACATAGTAGATAATTACTTCCCAGTAGCATAGAAGTGGTATATTTTAACAAAGTGGTACATTTTAACGCAGTGGTATATTTTAACAAAGAGTGAACATTTATCAAAGCTCTAAAAAACCTTGTAGTGTCAGCCGAAGTATATAGAGTAACAGATCTAATGTGGTACACCTTACTCTGCCCATACTCAATATCCAAACATGCCCGTTAAAACCCACTGTCAAAATTTGAAATGCTTACATTACCTTCGACCACAGTGCTTTACCTCTGTATCTCTCACTCTTAACGCTAACTTCGGATATTATTAATCCTAAAATTCATTTCTTACCTATCAAAGATCGAAAGTTTTATTATATTAATCTTTCGACGCAGCCGTCGTCAGTAATCCATTCCATCTTTGGGAGGTCAGATTACAACATTGTATAAATAATATCGTAACACAAGTATTACACAAATGTTTATAAATTATTCTATTTATGTATTACTCGGTAATGGCCGAGAGCACAGCAATCCATTATCACGGAAACACGCGTTAACACACAAGAATTCATTTAAATTCGTGATTACATGTCTACACAGTAATAGATATTACATTAACAATAACAACATTGATTCTAATACTCTTAACCTTTTCACTGCTAAATCTAATAAAATAAACTCAAGACCATAAAATTACAACTGTTCTTTTAATGTAATAAGTATACTAAATTAAAAAAAAATATATTTACTTACAAAGTACGAAAGTAACCTTTGGAATAGGCAAACTGTTCAACTACATTTCATTGAACACATCTAACTTCCAATAGTGGTTGCACTTAATAATGTATAGTTAATTAATTTGTTTTTTAAATACCATTTTTCATGTGTTACTAAATATTTTGTAGAGGCTCATTTTCATAATTACGCATAGACTGAGGGGTCAAAAGGTTAAGAATAATTAGTTAACGTGAATCTTTTCCAAATGGATTCGAAATACACACATTTTCAAATTTATGTATACTTAATGTAACACATATATTTTTTTTGTTAATTTTAATTTGCTCTTAGAGGATAAAATATTTTTTTTCACTTAATATATATTGTTTTAAAGTAAATTATTATATTGCTTTAACAATATAATCATTTCGGCAACATTTAACCATTATATATCATATTTTTTATGACAACATCATCAATGTCATCAAGGAATATTTATCTTTTGTTTCATACTTTTTCACAAGCTTTTATTTTAAATATAATGATAAAATATTTTGTTTATAATGTAGACATAAATTATCATAGACACATGATTAAACCTGAAATTGTGTGGAAGTCATGTAACGAGCCTGTTTCGCCTGGTAGATCAATTTTAATCCATGTTCAGTTAAAGAGTACCGAGTTGGGGTCCTCGTTGTCCATCTGCTTGACGTGACGCAGAACATCCTTCTTAGTGATCACACCCAGCAAGCGTCTGGAAACAATAACATAATTATGAACTTTTTTAAAACAAAGTTTAATTCAGTTAAAAGCATCTAAGTAAAAATATATACAAGGTACCCCATACAAAAGTATGTGTACAAACACTTAATTTATGTAGTCTGCGAGGAATTGAAGTGCCCATGAATGTGGTGATATGTGATAACATTATACAGGGTGAATTTTTCAAATAGGCCTTCAGGGCCAAATCCGGAACTATAAAGATTAGCGAAAAATGCTGAAAGGAGTTACGAGTTTTGATCCGTATAAGCAACACTCAGATAGTGGAATAATATAGAGGGTGTATTTTTTTTCAAAATCAACTCGTTCGATTCCCGGTTAGGGAAAAAGTTATTTAAAAAAGGTGCATTAAAGATGATGCAGTTTAAGTTTTTATCAAATTCGGCCTCGTAACTCCTTTCAGCATTTTTCGCTAATCCTTAGTTTCGGATTTGGCCCTGAAGTATATTAGTAGTTTTTTTCATATATAATATAGAAGTAACGGACGAGCATGCAGTCCACCTGATGGTATGTGACTACTGCCGCTCATGGTAATCAACCCCAGATAGGATTAGATATTCCTACCCAAGGTCTACCCAAGATGCGCCGCTACCCCTGAGGACTAAGCTGGAACGCCTCGGAAAAGTATGTCTCCCATACCACACCTTTCAAAACGGAACACAGCAGCGCCTAACATTGCTGTTATTAGGCAGAAATAGGTGTGGCGGTGGTGCCGCCGGAGTCGAACCACAAAGGGTTCTACCGCCTTCAATAAGGATAAGGTATTATAATCACCCGTTGTGAGTAACGAGAGTCTGTCGGAGGCCAAGCTTGCGGAACATGTCGACGACGGTCTCCATGGGCGTCTGGTCGGTGACGGTGATGGGCGCGAGGTCGAGGATGCGGTGCAGCGACACGCACGCGGGGCTCGACGCCGGCGGCTGCGTCGTGTTGAAGCTCACCAGCGTCTGCGCCGTTATGCCCTCGATGGTGTGCCGGGCGTTCGCTGGAATGACGACAACAAACATTATAATAGCCCAAGTAAAGTTTGATTTAATAGAACACCAAAAATATTTTTGGTGTTCTATATTAATGATTATTATGAATGTTAATGATTAATAATTTTAACTTTTTTAAAATATGATTGTAATTTGTTGTCACTGAATATGAGTGTTATATAAGCGGCCATAGTCAAACACACCCCATAAAAATTCCAAATTTATATCTTTTACAGTTCCAGAGATAAAGCCGTGTGACACACGAACAAACAGAAGAGGCTTAGGAATAAATCAATTTTCACACTTTGGGCATTTAACGCTAATAAAAAATTACAACTGTTTACCATAACCTACAAAAATGATTGATTAATTGATATGATTACAACATTTTTTTTAAATTTTCATGTAAAAAAAAAACACTTTATATACACACCAATAGCCAGATTTAAATCTCTGCGTAGAACAAAGCCGACAAGATACTGAGACTCCTTTGACACCACCACAGGATATCCATTGTGCTCCGTCTCCCGTAGAAGAGTCTCCAGATCATCCACAGTCATCGAGTCCTGCGTTATAACTGCCAGGGTTTCGTTTCGTCTGCAACCAATAAATGAAAAGCTCAACTCCTATTTTCGTTGACAAAGAATGACATAAATGTATTATAGATGTATGTTTCAATTAAATAACTGTGCTTTTTGTTAAAGCGAGCACATATGAAATTTATACTGTAGTCAGGACAGATACAATACAAATACAGTTCTAATTAATTAGAATAAGAAAATAATTGTAACACTATTTCAATAATTATGCATTCGACACATTTACAATGAGAATTCACGGAGCATTATTCTTCCACCTCTACGCATGGTTGCGGAATGGTTGTCCATTGATTTGCAAAACACGCACGCGTAGAATATCAAAAGTGAGTATGAGTATGAGTTTTAAGCACAAAATAAAAAGGAACAGAAGTCAATCTCATGTATGTACCTCATTTCTTATTCGTATAGTCTGCACCAAACTGCTAATCCGCTCTGAAGTTGTTGCGAGCAGATGTAGTCATACAATTTGCTATGGCGACGCGACTCATTTCTATATTCAGACCGAACTAGCAGTTTCGCGTGGATTATACCTACGCCGGCGTCGCACTAGAGTTGAACTTTAGCTTGTGCACCCATACTCCAAACCCACACTAGCCCGCATAGCAAAAACTTATTATACAATGTTAAAACAAAGCAATAAACGTAGTTTTACAATACAAATAGTTTACACAATAAAAACAATACACACAAACACAAATTTTTTTACAATGTTCACAATGAAAAATTCCTAACAACTTCTAAACGGATTACCCTAATTACACAATTCCTTTTGCCATTAAAGACAACACAATATCTACGCAAACAAAAAATCATGTTTTCAACTTACGTAATATTTGATGGCGTGAATTTACCTTACAAAAATTTAGTTAGGTTCCTTGATACTGATTTAAAATAGGAAACTGTCATATAAATCGAGCTTAGGTAGCCACTTTAAAACATACGCTTGCCATGATCACCAAAAATATACTCCTAGTGGCTCGGTTTAACAGCAAATACCGATTTACCTCTCTAAAAAATTGGTAGCTCAATAAAATTCACAGTTTAATATTGAATTCAAACAACCGCGTCCACTGCACAGTTACAGTAACTTTTTTATTGCCCCATTTTTTGCACAAAACAATTACAAACGCGTGTCAGAAGCGGACTGACAATACCACACGTATTCGACTGAATCCGATTGAGATTTCGTGTCGGTGAACGGTGTCTATCTGACCGTTGCTCGAGCCCGCTTAGTATGAAGATTAACTTCGGTTCCTTTATATTTGTGTTTTAAGTTTTGTTGTCTATTATGTAAACGGGCCCTATGAAATATTATTGTGCCAGATATAGATACGTACAATTGGCTGAGTAATTCGCTGAACAATGACAACTATGTAAAAGCCACTGAACAAGACAGACACTTTTTCCTCAGATTCGCGCTGAAAAACCGTCGGACGAGAGCTGTGGCGAGTACAGTCGAGTGAGTTATTGAAATATGTACAGACTACAGACTCGCACTAACGTCTACTCGTGTCAACTCCGCGAATATGTAAATCTGTCATTATAGTTCTGATTTGACATTTGATACTGATGTACGACACACCAAGATTATTTATTGTTTCATCCGCCAGAATTAATCTCATTTATTGCGAAAGTATCGTTATTTCATTTTTAGACTTAATAAAGGACCAACAACTTATTAAGAAAATAAATGTAATATATGAACTTTAAACGAGTATAGTATGGCAAAATTGTTTTCGTATATGGCAATGTAATTCTTATCGAGCAGTTTCGGACATTTGTCAATACGCGCAACCAGTTGATCGTCGCGAATACGTTACGTTACCGTATGTGAAAACTCAGTATCAGTTAAATTATCAATTTATCTCTTATGTAGCAATGAGTTATGGAAATCGTGATATAAGTCGAGATTTCAACGTTAAACAAGATCAACCTTCGCGAAATACGTATATTTTTTAAATTGGAGTTTAATAATATTGGATGGCCTGAATAAATACTGAAAAATTTGGTGTTGACGAATAAATCGGGATCCTGGATATTCAACGTAATTAAGCAATACGTAAGATAATTTATAATGTAATTTCTTTTCTTGTTTTTTTTGGAATAATTAATTATTACTTGTTCTCGTCACACTGAGACACTTGCATTATCGATTTTCTGATTACTTGATATTGCGACATTATAATATAAGGCATAACTATTAACATATTTATTAATCAAGTTCTCAAAATCAACACCATTAAAGCACGCTGAGAAGTCTTAATTGTTTAAATAATATGCTATTGAAAAAAAACATACAATGGTACACCAGACCAGAGGCACCGCTTTCGAAGTTTGGAGAGAGATCTTTTTATGGGTATAATATTCGTAAGAGTAGAAATTAAAAGGAAATAATCCTTTAATAACAATTATTGTAGAAGTTACAAAAGCTTTTCTTTTATCCTATAACATCACACATACACAACATGTTTCTTCATTATTTCAAATTAATCAACATAACAACTGGGAACATACCACAACCACACCCATCTGATGTGTGCCAAAGGGTTTCGAGGGCAGTTTTTCGATGAAAAGATTTGATGAAGGTTTCAATGAAATGCCTTGCCATTATATATGAGGCGATCATCAAAGTCCTCAACATTGGCAATTCCTCTGTGAGCAACTTCAGATAAAACCTGTTCTATACTTGTGCCTGCAGAGACCAGTCATTACGAGGTGGACAAATGGCTTCTAACATATGAACAAAATGGATATGAGTTGATCCAATTTAGAAATGATAACTTGCTGTAGCATCCAGTTGCAATGCAATTTCCCAAATGGGATAGGTAACACATTTGCCAAAAATATGGAATGAAAACTATCATTCTTTGTGTTTATGCACAACATACATTAAATTCGCATTATTTAAGGCGTTATATTAGAGAAATACAATCACGTTTAAGCAATTCGTCAACTACACTATTCACAGGATGAATATCTGTTTGGTTAGTTAAAAATTACATAAAATCACTTTCATTACAATCAATTATTGTGGTACGGAATCATATCAACATCTCTCCAGGTACAAAGATAGGTCTTGTATCTACAATTTACTTATTACTATTTACAATTTGTAACATATAAGCGCTAAGCACTGGAGTTTAACGGAAACATGCACTGGAAGCATCGCAAAACATTACAACTTCTATTATATCAATCATTGTTTTATAACGCATAGCAAATCAACTTTAAATTTCAATATTTCATACAGTCGCACACCAATCCCTGCATATATTTGACTAACAATCCAATGGAATCATTATAAAATATTTGTTAGAACCAAGTACATTCTGGTATTTTGACTTCAGGAGACCACAGAGAAGTTGCATACATTGCAGGATAATTATTGTTCTGATAGTTTTGCAGAAATCACGATATCATCGAATTCGAAACATAGCTGCGCCTGCAGGGCAAAATGACACTTAATGCTGAGCGAGTATAATTCAATAACAAAGCTTACAAACTGTTATTTATCACTAGATTTTACACACGGCTTCTGTTGCGATTATCTATCACTCAGGTTTTAATCTATCTCTCAGGAATGATACTTTTTTTCAGGATAAGGAACCTTAGGTCGTTTTCTTAACTCTTGACAATTTATGTCCAAAATTTCATAACAATTGGTTACGTAGTTAAGGCGTCAAATTGTAGCAAACAAACAAACTCACATTCGCATGTATAATATTAGTTGAAAATTCCTGAAGATCGATTATAGGATCAACTATTTCTAGCATTTGTGCACTTATGTATGATGGGGACTTTCGCAAATAAGCTTGTATCTACTAACATTAGTAAACATACTGGAATTGAGCTTGGCAAGGGTACTTATCATTTTTTTGTAAAAGTATGGCAGCTCGGTGTAGACCTCTACAAAGGGATCCAAACGTCACATACATTTTGAAGATCTACCAGTCCAAGTGTATAGTAATATAATAAATATAAAGTGTGAACACTAACTTGGGTTGCATGACGTCAGCGGCGAGCGAGGTGTGCTGGAACTCGTCCTTGCTGTCGAGGAAGGGATATCCGTTGAGCGCGATGTGAGCGTCGTAGATGCCCTGGCGGCCGAGCGCGTCGCCCACCCACTTGGACGCCATCGCGGCCGCCATCAGCGGCACGATGTACCGCACCCCGCCCGTCAGCTCGAACATTATCACCACCAGAGACACTGTTCATAAAAAACAGTTATTGTTAATTGTGGACATCAATACCATACAACTGAAAGTATTGTTTGAAGGTTTCCAGTGTTCTTACAAAATATGTGCTGTCTTTCACGGTACACATAGATCAATTTAGAAGAGTGAAAATTTTATGACATAGAATGTTACTTTTATGATAACTTATGTCCCACAGAAAAAAAATGTAGAAACATTGAGTTTTGACTGTCACGATAATAAAGAGTATTTTTGCTTATAACTTACCAGTCATCCGTGTAACACCGCCAAGCACAGCCGCCGCCCCGACCATCGCGTACAAGCCTGGAGTGATGCAATCGTCGCCGGTGGAACACTCGCCCGAGAACAACCAGATCTTTGAATACTTGAACGCCAGTTGCTCAACACCTGAGGACAATGACATATTCATTATACATTGAAGCGTTTGAATTTTAAAACAAATGGGTACCTGACTACCAAACAAACATAATGACGATGAAGATTATTCTTCCTCACCAATGCCAACGATGCGTCCAGCGATGGCGCCGAGCGCAAGGCTGGGGATGAAGAGACCGCAGGGAACCTTGATGCCGAAGGTGAAGATGGTCATCACTAGCTTGAGTATGAGGGCCAGGATGAGCAGCCAGATAGCGCGGTACACGCCTGGACCCGCCGGTGCCCTCTCTATAGCCGAGTTCACGTGCGTGAAGTTGCGGTTGTAATCACTGTGGACAACACCATGTGATTTTAATTTCATTACTAGTGATAACATACTGTAACACATGTGCATATAAATCAATTAAAACGAAAACGTTGCAGCTTCAATAGATATAGCCTGTTTGTGACTTTGATTTTTATTTGCGTAGTACGAGCATTTGCTATGGATATCAAACTAACAAACATGGAAGATAATATATATATATTGATTGTTTATGCATCAACATTAAGAATTGAAATTGATACTTATGTGAAGCCTGGGTATAATAAAATTGAAAGATTCATCTCTGTTAACATTCCTTATTTGTACTATTTGTAAACTAATTACTTTGTCAATTTCAAGCTGGTATTAAAAAATGCAAATAAAACTGACCACAGGGGATCCGAGTTAGAGATGCCACACTGGTTGAACAGCAGGTAGATGAGCTGGCTGGTGTTCATGCGCGTGTAGGGGTTGGGGTAGGCGATGATGGCGGTGATCAGCGTCACCACCAGCACCTCGGTCACGGGGTACTGGCCCAGCTTCGAGTACTTGCGGTAGCGGCACCAGTAGATGTTCGCCTTTATAAATATTGTTGCGATGCAGCCCTGCCAACAGGATTTTTTTATTAGTCGAGGGATATGCTGTTTTTTAAACAACATGACTGGATATTTAAAAAAACTTATGGACCCTATATACGGAATTGATATTCTAAATTCAGTTTTTATTGTAAGAGAAAAATAAAAATGGTAAATGTGTTATCCTACTTCCATTGGAATATTAAAAAATCAGGGATAGATGTGACTATGAGTTTGTGTTAAAAGAGTCACTTACCCCTATTATCCCGAGGCCCACAAAAGGAATGAGCTCGAAGAAGATCCATGGCTTGTTGTACTCGACGAAGAAGAGCACAGAGTGTTCGTTGCCGAAGGGGTTGATGGAGCGCAGGATGAACGCGGCGATCAGGGCACAGAAGAACGACCGCCACAGAGTTTTCAGCGGGAAGTAGTACGACACCTAATAATAATATTTATTTGTATTCGCATTACATTATTGACACAATGAAAAGGCCATCAAATTTCGCATCTAACCCTATGAACGCGTTCGACTTGACAGAACTAACTTGTCAATAACGATAAGCTTTATACAATACACCTGCAATGCGGCAAGAGATGTGTATGACGGGACACCGCAATTAAACCTTGAAACTTGAAAACTACCATTACTACTCCCACTCACGTTTTATATATTCATATTGATTTACAACCACAGAGGCCCACAGCAAAGTGCGTAGGCGAAATTGTGGGATTGAAGTAGATTAAATGTGAAATTATAAATAGAACCTTTTTTGGCATACTTTATTAAACGCACTAATTTTACTACAATTTTGTCACTCAATATTAATTTCACTTCATTATAAACGTTTTATCTTTAACATTAAAGGGAAAAAACATGTGACGCGCAGTCTGCTTTTTCCTTATCAGGTGCTACCTTCGACGAAGTATTAAAAATTTTGCATAACAAACATTCTTCTTGAAGACAGTCGGAGGTTTTACGGACGCCTTGACTAGTTTGACCACATTAACTGATTTCAATATAATATTGTATTATATACCAACTGATAATACAGACCGTGTTTATAGACTATTGATAGCTTATTTATCGTCTCTCCAATGACATGGGGCTCTTCAAAAAAGGTGTAAAAAGCGCTCTCCTCCAAAGCCGGCGATGCATTGGCGACTGCTCTGGTGTTGCACATGTCCATAGGCGACGGTGACTGCTTTCCATCAGGTGGCCCGTCTACCTCATCGTCTTGGTATAATTATAAAAAAAAAAAAATCCTGTAAAATCGTCCTCACCTCTTCGAGACTGAACAGCACGCCTCCGATGGGGGCGCCGAAAGCCACGGAGACGCCGGCGGCGGCGGCGGCCGATAGGATCTCGCGCTTCTTCGCCTCGTTGCGCCCGTACTTCGGGAACAAGTACGACAGGATGTTGCCTGCCACACAAATAATATTCACTATAAATTTCGCAAATCAGTAAAAATTCGTAGGCGCGTAGTAGTTAAACATTATTTTAGCAAGAAATTAAAATGATGCTGCAATATTATGCATATTATTATTACTCTCGTCATTTCTTCTTCTATATGAAAATATAAACAGTATATATAAACCAAATTGTACGTAAAATATTATAGCATAAGTTTTATTATTGTAATAATAATGGTATATTTCTTTATTTTCAAGCTGCCTAAATGGAGACTTATAATGTGGTAAGTTTATCTTCTTAATATTACTTCGATTAAAGAAGTAATGAATAAAAGGACTTAGTATTAAAAATCTTTAACATTATATTTTTGTTAAAACCTAAAATAATTGGTTACATAGGAATCTCCTGTCAAATAAACTTATATAAATTATGTAATTTTTCGTACCCAAACAACTTGCAATGTGAACCATAGGTCCTTCTTTGCCCAAGGACAAGCCCGAAGACACGGAGAGAATCAGGCCCACTACTTTGATGATGAGGGTCCACTTGCCCAGGTAGCCCCGGATGATGAATCCACTCAGAATAGTCTTGATCTCTGGTATACCTGAAAGTAATATGGAGTCAAAATATTGTTTTAACCTCATACTATTTTCTATCATACCATTTTTACTTTTATTTTGTTTATATGTAATGATTTGATAACTATGATTTGTTTTACCTGACTCAAATGTACTAATTTCAGGCAATACCATTCCTGATGTTTATACCGGTAAGTCATTTTTATATAATGTATATTTGCTATAACCCTAACCATGTTAATTTTTTTCCAATGATAATTATATTAATTATCGTGTTTGTCGATGTTCAATCTTCAATTATATTCCATTCTGCGTTTTTACGCACTCAAGACAGGACTGTTATTGTTTTATCATAGACTAACATTATTAACTTGTATGATACCAGTGACTACACTGATTCGCCCATAATGCTGATCACAGTCCGCTTAAATATTTGTGACAAATGATACTATTGTATTTACTGTTATAGTACTGTGTGACTAAAGGAGTCGCATGGTCACGTGACCACGTACGGATGTCGCCGCAATATTTGCGCTACATTGAAGAATCTATAAATATCTATCCTTATTGAAGATCCAATTACCATGCGCCTTGCGCTAGCATTCATGCAATCTTTGCCGGATATAACTCATATTTCATTTTAACCTCGTGTCGTTCGTATGAAGATTTCATTATTCCTTCAATAGCATAAAACGGTGTACTGTGCGAGGTATAACAATATTAAGATATATCTAAAAAAGTTTAGTTAGGAAATGTGTCATCATGAAGGGTACCCACCAGAGCCGCACGCATAGGGAGCGAACATGCGAACGAGCGAGGCGGACAGCGCGGCGAACACGAGCGCCCACACGATGTAGAATAGATAGCTGATGATGTAGGCTCCGGCGCCGTCGCGCGACTCGCCGAACACTTGCGGCCAGGTCAGCCACTGGTCACACATAAACAACAACATTAAAACTGTACCCGTTGTACCCGCATATATTCTACAAGGGTTCAGGCGATGTTATTAAAAATTACAATGCATTCTTAAACCGAAAGAGATTTAAGATAGGGCCTCGCGTGACACTGCATTAAAGGCGATAAGTCATAATACATAATAATACAACGGTTACGATTAACGATTACAAATATTTAGAAGTAAACTTAATATAAATTCCGTGTGTAGTGGTACTTTTTTCGTTAAATATTATATCTACGGACATTGAACACGTCCGACACCGGCTGCGGCTGACAAAATTGTTTTATTTTTTCCATATTTGTAAGTGTTGGTTAGGGTATTTATCTGAACTGTACTTAACATTGTATAGGAAAATACATATTTTCTGCCACGGCACGCGTCTGTCAGCGTAAACCCAAACTCTGTTACGTGCCAACGCTGAATGAGTCGAATCGCAACATTTTGCGGAACCATTAATACGGTTTTCTATAGGTATTATTTATAAATATTTATCATAGGAATAAAATTGCCAAAATTTTCAATATGTTTACCTGTGAAAAATTATTCCATTCCACATTGATGATATTTTACGTGATTATTATATTTCCAACGCTTAAAACTTTTTTTTTGTGGTGATCGCTTTTTTTCAAACTAAACTCGAACAACCGTGTAAAGATTTAGCGGATATCTACTCTATGTTATAAACATAATTTTGATTGGATGTGTATTCGGCATATTTTTTTTCTTAATGTTAATCACATGATATCAAGGCCTTTCTATCATCCCTATTTTTAGTCTTAGGTCAGCAATAATTAATTACCGCTATTCAACACGTGCTTCGCCCCACTTGATTATGACAATATGAACATGTTTGTTCAACACTCACTGACACACGAGATTTACCTAATTGTTAACTGTTCTCTTTGTTTAATTCTGCAACGGCGGCAATAATTAGATGCACTGATAGCCAAGAGGCTATCAGTGCATCGATGTTAATAAATAAGATATTTATTAACATAAATTAAGATACGGATATGATATGAGAATACGTTACGTAAAATGTACTCTAAACTTTTATTTCAAATCGATGGACCTAGGAAAGAAAAGTACCTGGGAGCAGTTTCCGTGGTCGAAAGTTGTTTCGTCACTAGACCAGCAGCATTGTTCGCGGTTGAACCAAAACGCCTGCGGGCATATACCGAACTTGAGGTCGGTCATCCAGGAAGCGCCGATGTCGATCACGCCGGCCACCACGCCCGTGCACACTCCCACCAGGAGCACGCACACCCAGCCCGACCAGGCGTCGTGAGCACCCTGTACGAAAATATTACCTTATATGCATACAACAACATTTACATTCAACTAATAAGAATGTAAACTTTGCGTGTTTGTACACTGAATGTATTTATAAAAAAAGTAATTCAGATGACTGACAATAAGGAAAAGATCCCAAGTTCTCACATATTTAGAAGTCTGTATATCACTTGTGTTTGAAATTGCCTCACGACAAAACTATTAAATTAAATTCAAAAGACAAACAATATGCTCATAGTTCCTATCTTGACTTAAAATTTAGTATTTATTTTATTCAAAACGATTTCTATTAAAAAGTAATTACAATTTAAAGTCAGAAATAATTTTTCAAAATTGTATGACGCGTATGCGAAGTGCAGAACTTCGGTTTCAGTGTGTTAAATGACCTTAATAGATAGTGTTGTATAATTGACATTATATTCTGAATCCACGCGAACGAAGTCATAGCCACAGTTTGTGCTCGAATAATTTGAGTGTGGTTAAAATAATTTATATGTTGTATTAAGTACTCGCGCACTGAATTTCGATACAGATACGCGAAGATGGTGTTATTGTGATCAGGTAATAAATTACCTTATATATTTTATAAACGATACCTTGATAAGGTCCCACAGAGAGTCTTGTCTCTTCTTGACGATGTGCCGGTGGCGCATCCGATCCCGCGCGATATCGCGCTGCCAGTCGATCGTATGGAAATCATCGTACTGCCCGATTCCGGGAATGTCATCCGTATCGGCTGCATTCACGAATTTAAATTAATAAAATTTATCAAATAAATTTGAAGGCAATTCATAAATAGAGTAAAATTATTACAAATATCTCCACTAATGGACCTGATGTCCTTAAAGAGTATTCATTATTATCCCGGTTTATCCAATCAAAACAAGTGTACACGCGTGATTTCTCCGATTCTAAAATGATAAGACCGTTTTAAGTTTCATATTTATTTAATCTGCATTGCTACATCAGTACTTGCATTCCACATGACTATTATCATGCTTGCTGCAGAATACACATTTCATACCAAAAATACGAACACATACTACTACATATTTGGAAACTAAGAAGCTATTGATGATTCAAACAGCTAGAGCAATTTTAACTCAATTGCATAAATATAATACACAATAAAAACAACAACAACATGTACATAATAATATGTAGTTGGGTACACTAGTTAAATTGCAAAAACTTATCCACACCACACCTATTATCCAGATCCCCAGGTGAATTATAATTCCACATAAACAAAAAGTACATTTAAAATTGAAATTCTGCTAGCATACCTAGTATAATCATAATATATTCGCTGATAAAGAAAATGAAATGGTTAAAATGTATATTTTAATTAGTTTTTCATGTCTATTTTTTTTAATCTACTATCACTTATTTTTTAATAATATAGGTGTAGCAAAGGAGCACGCAGTGGCTGCTACTGGCTATGGACACCTATAATCAATACCAGATAAGATTAAAGTCATCTGTGAGGTCAACCACAGACATATTGCTATCTCAAAGGATTAGGTTGTAGATTGGAATGCCTGGAATATTATGTTCAAACCAGAACACAGCGGTGGTTAACACAGTAGTGTTTTTTTCTTAAGAATAGTAATTCTTAAGGAAAAAAATGGATGTGGTGTGGTCTGGAGTCACCACCTCAAAGTAACTTTGATCTAAGTCAATTTTTCGGGTTTCACAAAAACTGGAATAAGTTAAAATAATTAGATTAATTAGCATTTGAATAAATTATGATCTTTTTCAACATTTACTTTAGTATTACTGTTCCTCTTGACATTTGTAATTTGTTGTTGTTTTATTTTATCATAGAAACTGCCAAGACTCACAGAAGTATGTGAGTTGTGTTCACTGAACTGTAAAATGCTTTCACTAGTTCATTGTTCATTTGTTTTATTCTATACTATCTTATCTACTGAAGTATATTGTTTTATCAAATTTTACATTAACTCACTAATTTAAAATGTATTTAGTCATACCTATCCTTTTATACGCACATATTCCAGTAATATTACAATACAGTCAACTTAAACATGTTTTATACTGTCATTGTATTATTTACATAATATGCTTTTGTACCATATACCATACCACATATTTACCAAATATATTAAAACTTTATCCTGAAGAATGCCCTTTACAGTTATGTAAAGTAATTTTAATATGTTTCTTCTATTCAAACATATATATTATATCAATTTGTATTGAAATGACAAATAATTTTGATGTCTTAACCAGTGATGCTGAACTATTTTTGCACGAGAAAAACTAACGTAGTAGCTAAAGCAGATTTAAAGGTAGTATTTTAATTTGGACCAAATTATCACATACTCACTATACAGGCTTGACAAGCTCTATTGTAATAAAAGCCTTACGATAAAGTCACGTGATTTTGGAGGCTTTCGTTTTGTCATTCGTCGGCATTGATGCGTACTACTAATATTTTTCTAATGTTCAAGGAAGTACTATAAAACTCAACTAAACAACTATTACATTTAAATTTAACACATGAAATACCCTGGCTAATAACCCTCCCTCCGCCGCTCGAAAAGTAGATATGAATAAAAAGCTTAAATTATTTTACGTCCACGATGTTGTTTTTAAATTTAGTGACCTAAAATTAAGTAACATCAACTCATCAACTCACCTTGCATCCCGGAAAACACGACGGAGTCCCCTGTAACAATATTTCTTACTTTTATTGGCGGCTACATTAATTAACCACTAACCAGTCTCACAGTTAGTTCATTCGTATTAAACTTACTTACTGGAATTGTAACTCCAATAATTTTATCTATTGTACAATCTCAAACTTTAGATTATTTTGTTAGTTTGTCGATAAGTTAAGGAGAAACTTTTTACGAAGTGTATACGAAAAAAAAACAAAAAAAGGCGACATTCATTTAGCAGATGGATGACGACAAAACGAATTACGAAAGCAGACTTGTCACTTGACAGAACATGACAGCAATCGTTGTGTTACCATGTGCACGTTCCAAAAACTACTATAGGTCTTCATGCAGCGTGGTACATACAACTATTAAAGATTCTTTCAGAAAAAAAACTGTTATGAATTATACCTTGGGAGTAAATTATACATTTATTCTGAGATCTAAACTTAAGTAACTTAATATTTACTTTAAAGTTACTAATAATTTGTACGTATTAATAAAAAAAAATGTTATAATGATAATGGTTTTTAAGGTTGTTTTTAATTTAAATTCTTAATTTAATTAATTTGATTATGAATTTATTTAGATTTATTAATATGACCTTGAAGGTATACTATTACTAATAGAGTTAGAATGGCTCTGCCGTTAATTCCGCGCATAGGTACAAAATTATCTGCATTATAGGGAATATGCACATTTTTATTTTATTATTTTCAATCGCTTATTACTTCGTTTTAACATAGTTAAAAAATATAAACAATGTTATTAGTGTTTGAAATATATATTTTTAATTTAGATAAGCGGTCGGCAACCTTTTAGCAGGCAAGGGCCACTAAGTGGCAAAATAAACTAAAGGCGGGCCGCACTTCTAATATAAACCCCAGAAGCCGAATATACCTATATAATTCATCAAATCTCATAGAAAAAATTAAAATGCTCTTCAAATTCTTAAAACATACATAATTTAATTAGTATACGTAATGAATTCATTACGTTTATACTCGTAGCTAAAAAAATATGGAATTTAAATGAAAATTAAAATTGCAAAATTACTACTACTCGGTCAGTTATTGTTCATTGGCGAGCCGAGCGAAGCGCGTTACATACTATTGACTATAGGGTTTGTTTGCGGTTCGTTCATGCATTTATTTTGATACTATTTGCACTTATTTACAAAACATTCACGGGCCGCGCGTTGCCGACCGCCGATTTAGAGTATCGATAAAATTTGACATGTGTGAACGCCTCAATTTTTTGCATTCTTTTTGACTTCACAGAGCATGTTTTGTGTTGACAACAATATGCACATAAAGTTATTATTTAAGGTTTTCAGATTTAATTGCTGTCCCATATCATGGGAAAGGCTACATAACTACTTTATACATATTTCCTAGATTTATTGTGCAAAAACACTACTATAAACACAATACACATTAAATAGTGTATTTTCTGTTCCAAAAGATGCGAAAATACGAAAAAAGTGGTGTAAGATTATAGGAAACAGATAAAGTATCTCCAAAATCGCATTAACATTTCTATTTACTGTTATAAATAATAATTTTAGGTAATTCTACTTCGTTAATTTTCGTTAGGTACTTATCGACTGCTACATCAAATACTATCATTTAAGTTATGATCAGTTAAATATTTCTGAGTTGAACTATGCAAAAAACCTGTTTATCCATTTTTGCATATTTTTGGTAGCCCGATTGTGCTTTGACAAAACTACTTTCAATGTTTATTGTTCTTGATTATTCCTAATAATACTGTATAGTAAAATCGCACTAGGTAATGAAAAACACTGCAGGAATATAAATAAAAACAATTTTTCTCTCAAAAAGTATGAATATCAACGCATCATCGATGCCGATTAACATCGTAAAACGCTATGTGACGTCATGTATCGAGTCGATCAATAGCAATGCGTTTCAGTAATTTGAATTTCGCTCGCATAATTTACGATATTTGATTAAAGTTTTAATAAATTTACTACGAATTAAATAAAAAAATAATGTGCAGATGTAATTACAGAACCAAAAAAATAACGAGAAAATCTACATCATATGCATATTCCCTACTGCACGTAATGTATTCACATCAACCCCATTGACACAGAATAATAAGGCTAGTTATATTTTGAGCCATTGATCCCAAATGCATGTCATAATTTCGGTACGTTAATATCTGACACATGAGCTATTTCGCTTGGGCCTCACACAATACCTTTGTTTAAAGCTCAACGGGCAAATATTGTCCAATATACATAGATTGAAATTAGTAGCGCTAACATTATCATACATACTTCTAATACTACTATATACTACCTCATACTCCCTCGTATTACCTATCACTTTAAATCTAAAATTTAAAGAATACTGTGTTTCCAAAATTATAATTTTCATAAGCATATCAAAATTTAAAAAGAGGGTTTATATGTTTCAGTATAGTGTAGTTTTCTATGGGTTAGTGAAAGAATCAATATTATTTATCTACACTTAATGGAGGGATAAAAATTTAGATTCATTTTTCATAAAAAAACATCTATCCGGTTTCTATCTACCTACAAATTTAAAAATAATACTTATAAAAAATATTGGTTTAGTCCATAGCTTTATAGTCGGCGTTGAACATATATTTCGCTAAATCGCGACAGGGCACATATTGGGGCCATTATGAGCGCCGCACTTAGATTCTTCTCCTTTTTCGAACTCGGTTAAAAATACTACATGTTTTTATAACAACACTACTTGAATTAAAATTAGTAAATGCTTAACTTTTTTTTTAATTATTTTTTCTATTTCGCCAAGAGAAGTACAATGTAGTTAACATTGTTGAATTAATTAGTATTATTCTTTCACACACTTAAACAGAAATCTTAATTCGACTTGTATCTACGTCATCCTTTATTATCGATAGGTCATGTCACGTGCTTAAGTTTTATTGTATTATGTTTTTTTTTTCATTACCGACACTAATCGCGAGACTAGGACACAGAAAGCACAGTGTTTTACCTACATCACCGACACGGTCACCAACTAGAGGATCCGTATCTGCTGCATCTATTGCGTCCATATTCCTTCACTTTTATGTATTTACTTGATGACTACTTATTTAGAGAGTTCATTTCGGACTAATCTTCGGCGTTCGGGCCGAAGTAGGTATTTTATCTAATCTAGACTATTTGATATGAAATGTGATAAATTATATATTTGTTATATACATAATTGATTTAATGTAACACATACATTTTTTATTGACGTGCACTGTAGCCATGGGCGTTCGTTACCATACTTATTTATATCTGTTTTCACGGGTATCTTATCCAACCATTCATTTTATATCCCATTGGACAGTACCAGAGGAACTGCGCTCAGTCGGAGTGACTAGTTACAATAGCCACAGTGGACTACAAAGATTTAAAGATAGATAGTGTATCTTCTGTTAAATATAATGCCAGAATTTGGATAACGCATTCCATGCTGCTTGATTGTACCCATTATTCAACAAATTTTAAATCGCACATAAAATTATATCCCTATACCTAATATTATATACGTAACTACGTAAAATAACTTTAATATTTATTTCTCATAATCTACCTTAACATAATATTTTATTGGTTTATGTTGTTTACATTAATATACTGTAGAACAGATTCATATGTTTTTTTCGAATGAACGACTTAAGTTCAACTAAAGTTATTCACTTACCTATTATACAGTACCCATACCCAGAGGTTAATGATTAAATGGTGTTGAAAATACGTGCAAGCAAGAAAATTAAAGCGTGGTGTTAAATTTAACAACAAATTCACTTAAACATATATGAAACTTAAACGGTTAGACCCAAAAAGAAGTGTGAAACCTAAAAGGTAACATTTTATAATCTTAATAATATGTAGGCATGAGCCCTTACCGGTTGACGCACTGAAGTACTGAGCGATGTATGCTTGAAAACAAAAAAAACTTTAACTTAATAATATTACAAACTACACATTTAAGGTTCACTAGCGAGTATTTTTAATCTATATAACCATCTAATGATTATGTTTTATAGCTTTAAAACGATCAACACCAGTTTAGGCTTCGGTCATTAGAGGTAGCTAAAATTCGCTAGCTTATAATTTACATGTGCACTCGAGTTTATTCAAGTACAAAGAGTTTAATTATTTCTTTAAAAATCTGAACATTTATTAAAGATAGTAAAACGCATCACCGTCGTTATAATACAGCTGCTTCTTATACCGTGGACAATTTAAATTGTATGCTATTGTTTAACATTCAGTAATCCAGTGATTTCAAAGACACTTTCAACTTTATTGTTGCCGACGTCCGCCTGTCCTGGGTTGTTGTTGCCAACAACTTCTTTCTCTACTACCTATTAAACTTGTCTAATCTTCCTAATTGGGTTTCCTCAGAGAAACCTGTTCGTTTCGTGCTCAAAATGTCCACCGTGTACTTTTATGATACCGGTACTTCAACCCACAATTCGTTATCTGGAGTTTACCTACAAACTTGTTACTTCCCTTGAGATTCTTCTTTCCCCAGATTCTTGGGGTTTACTGAAGGTACTTACAAGTAGCGCTTGCGTCGGAATTCCTCCCAGTATGCTCGTACAACTGGAAGGTACCGTGGCTGGTGGGCGTGGCGCTGTCGGCCGGCTGCGGCGGTCCCGGCGTGACGTCTACCATGTCATCGTCACCGGACCCGAGCCCACCTCGACCGTTACTGGCGTTCGTGAACTAGACACACGGTAAAAACTTATTATATGAAATGAACAACATTTCCCTATACATATTTTAAATAAATACAATTTTAAATAATCACATAAGCTTGTAATATAAGTGAATATAGACCTGGACTAAAGTTCGGCCAATTAACTTACACACGTGTACTAACTTACACACTCTTAGTTAATAGTAGTAATTAAATATGTCAAAAAAAAATAATGCATATTTCAGTCCAGAATATAATTATATTGGCAGGTATAAAAAGGTAAACAAGTTGGCCTACTTGACAGAAAAAAATGGAAACCTAACGTCTGCATATTCCATAGGCTTCATACTTTTGATCGGTATGTAATTTTTCTATTAGGAAAACCAGTGAAATATTTAAGATAGAAGAAACATTTTAGTCATACTCTGGATTGAAATTTCTTAGTCACCTATTTTTTTGCAATTTATTTTTAGACATACATATTTATTTTGATATCAAAAAACGTTTCATCCATTAGCCAGCTCGATGAATGTCGATCTATATGGGGATCTTAGACGGTAGACCATAATGAAAAATTGTTCCAAGTTCTCATCAATTTTCGTTATTAACTCACGAAATTAAACTATGTGTTCTTGCGCGATGAATATATTGTCTGATAGAGCGTGAAAACCCTTATCATGTTGACGATCAAGGGGCAAGAGATGCAACGCCACAAATTAGGATTTCCGTTTACACTTACTCCCTCTTAACATTCAAAAAATAAAATAGCGTCATCTAACTACTACAACCCAAAAAAAATATTTTAATGGACTACATGTAAATCTTGTGAAAAAATAATTTTCAGCAATATAGAAATTTAATAATGGTGAGCAATTATCGTACTCTTTGTGTTGTTTTTAAACGGTAGGTTGAATGTATATTGAGACTTTGCCTCGAAATGAGAGCCGATACTACCTATAATATAATTTAATTGTGTACTGATTTTTAGCTAATAATTTTATAAATTATAGAACAACAAAAACGATAAGATCACAATAGAAAAAAAATATTATGAAAAATTGTTTCATTCCCCTGACGGAGGTATTGTATATAATTATTTCATATCAAAACCCAACCTTTTTAGAAACAAATTCAAATTATAAAGCATCATTAGATCTTCACGTAAGCAGCTCACAATGTTACAAAAATATTTTCTACGACACTTATTCCGCCGCACCGCCCACGCTTCCTAGAGGTTTATTATATTTCTTTCTTAAAATGTTTATCGAAAATTTAAACGCTACGTGGGCCGAAGTTAATTGGTACATAGTATGTAGGCGTCTTTGGTTTAAAATAACTTCTATTAATAATATCTGAAATTGAATGAAGCCACAAATGGCTTATTTTAGTAAGTTCTTTTTTTGAATTCTTGACAAATAAAAACATTTTTAGAGAAAATTTACGAATAAATAACTAATACTGCGTAATTTACGTAATACATAAATAATTATTTCAAATATTTTAGGGAGATTTTAGCACGGAGACGTGGCAAAACTTTTTTACGCAACTATTTCAATTCTCAAAACTGGGTACATTTTCTTGTTAGGAGTGATTAATCTTTACTGATCTATGGTTTGCTATTAATATTTTATTATAGAAATAATGATAGTTGATGCAAACGTTTAACTGCACTCTAACAGCTTCCATTACATTTTATATTATTGCTGCCTTGCTGAACTTCGCAGCGCGGCAGGACAGTATATTGCAACGCTTTAAAACGAATTGGAAGGAGTTTCTGTAATGTTTTATTGCTTTATTTTATGTGTTAATAAATAAATAAAAATAAATAAATAATAAGCGAAGTGTTCTCGACTAAACTTTTTTGTAACTGATGAATCAATTTTTAATATTTATTAATACATATATTTTATTGAAAATATACAGGGCCAAGATTTATATCAAATAAATGTGATGAAACCACACAAAGAAAATTTACAATTGCGTTTTGCTTCCCATAAAGCAAAACCTAACCTTTATCCGCACGTTTATCGCAGCGGCCGCGTACCCTGTAACCGCATTTGGTACTACTACATCAAAACTATAAACAATGACTGTAACGAAGCAAATATTAAAAATATTATTATAAAATATTGCCATGAAATAAATATTAGGTATCTAAAATTAACCAAAGGTATTAAAATGAGGACGTAATATACGAGACGATAATATAAATGCCAAAAATTACTCATATTCCGAACACATACCTTAATAAAGAATTCGAGCAAGTAGGTAATCAACTGTTGTCATTATGTTTAATTGACACTGTACCAATGACAAATAATAAAGACTTACTTTCAAATGCTCATAACACTGCAGATCCACAAACGCACATTTTTTTTTTTTAATTAAATGTCAAAGTTAAAAACTTATTAAGTCCGACAATCTAAGAAACCCGTCTGCGCTATGATATGACTCGGATATTCTGTGCTTCTCTCTGCTCTCCTAGCGCTGAGCGTGAAGCAGCAAGAAAATCGATTAGTATTAGGTCCGCTACACTGACTAAATCGTAATAAAAAGCTTTGTACTTTCTAACACAGTGTATATTGTTTGACAAACTATTTAGTATTCTGCAACTTAGTACCTACAGAGATACATTATAAAGGTAATTGAACGAAGTTCCTTAATGCTTGCGGTAAGAGTTTAAATCGTCATGTACAGAAAAAACCCCTTATGCCCTGTAGTGTAAAGTGTATATTATATTAATGCGTAGAATACAGAAATGCGGGGAAAGATAGCTCTTCTTTATGGCACTATTTTTGTACCGCAGCACGCGCGGTTGTCTATTGCTGTTGCTGCAACATCTGGCAAGCCTCATAGATTTGCTAACCGAGGTGGTTACATAACCACAGAAAACTCGTGTCGCAAGTTTTACAAAAATAATTGAGAAAAGTGCAAATCGACCACGGAGGTTCCAGTATCACTAAAATTTAGATGTTTTTATTTTTGGTATTTGTTGTTATTAGCAGCCTTGAAGTAAATGCATTGTGAAATATTGAACTGTCTTTCTATTACGGTTAAAAAAATAAGGCTAAAAACGCCGAAAAAGCGGTTCTTGTGTATAACGACCCCCATTTATTTGCAATATGTTTTTATTTTTTGTATTTGTTATAGCGTCTGTGTCTGTGTATTACGGTTCAGGAGATAGAGCCCCGTGACAAACGGACAGACAGTGGAAACGTAGTAATAGGGTTCCGTTTTCCTATTAAAACATCTATCAAGTGCCCGCGTTCAATAACATTGCTCTGTGAGTTCTTACTCGTACATCGCGCGCCGCTGGTTATACAACCTCAATACGAAGTGTGTGGAAATTTCGTTACCACTTGTTATTTATTTATTTTAATTTTAAATAAATATGTTCGGTAGTTGCAATTTCAAAATAAATATTAAAGAACTTTGTTCATTGCATACTTGTATTTCATTTCGTTTTACACATACCTATTACCCATGTTAATTTTTTCGAAAATTACTGAAGGTGGCAGAACCCTTTGTGGTTCGATTCCACCGGCACCACTACCATACCTATTTCGGCCTCATCGGCGTTAAACGTTGTTCTGGTTGGATGGGTGTGGTAAGAGAGACATATTTTTCGGAGGCGTTCCAGCTTAGTCCTCAGGGGTAGCGGCGCATCTGTGACCTACCTCATGTCTATGGGCGGCCATATCCACTTACCATCAGGTGGATTACATGCTCGTCTGCCACTCTCTATATTATAAAAAAATACATCTATAATTGCAAGTAAATGTAATGTGATTTGCGGTTATTATAATAATATAGAAATAGCAAACGAGCATTGATTCCTGATAGTGGACACCGTTGACCATGGATAGGTGTAGCTAACTTCATAATATAGGTCAGAACTTCTATTGTCGCATTATATGTAATTGAGCCGGTATCCACACCTTTCCACAGTCACGTAAGATCTGCTTCACGCTAGAAATATGTGTGACCGTACCACCTGGCACCTACCCGGTCGAACTAGTCCAACCGCCATTTAAATATTATTTTTGATTGATTAATTTTCAACACAGAAATGGACATAATAAGAATCAACGTCACGAATATTCCAGGAATAATTCTGAGCCTATTTAAATTAAATATATTAAAATTTTAGTTTTGATGAGACCATTCACACAACATATTTGTGAGTTATTATCTCGTAAGAATAAACATATCGAGCTGTCGATTCCATTAAATGGGTGTTTGTTTGAAAACTCACACTATTCATTGAAAGGTAATAAAACCTTTCGTGGCTAGACTCCAGTGGCATACCGCCATACCTATCTCTGCCTATTAACAGCAGGGTTAATAGCTGTCATGCTCCGCTTTGGCACATCGGTCAGCTGCGGGGACTGCGGTAAAGGAAGGATGTAAAGAAGACATACATTTATCTTAGTCCTCTAGGGTACCTACGCATCCAACCTCAAACCCCATGATATCCGTAGGCTGCAATAGCCACTTACCGTCAGGTAGACTGCGTCTTCGTTTGATACTTCATTATTATAAAAAAAAATACTAAGGCACGGGCCTCTCGTAAATGCGGATCCGTAAATAACGCAATTTGCATAGTACTAGTACATGAGTTAATGCGCATGGTACTGAGGCTCATGCAGTTTGAACTGCGAGTTAAACTGAACGGCTCTTACACTCTGGCCTGGATCGGTGATTGATCACTTATATCGTTACCGCTGTTAAGTTAAAGTAGCGCATCCTGCTTATAAAATCCGTGCAGTTCATTGTGCTATTTTCAAAGGCAAATAATTTATGACGGACTAATACAATTATTATTATAAAGAACAATTTAGTGAGACGTCTAGGTAATCCATGTATGTAAAAGGGAGCATGGTTAATTAAAGTACTGAAATCAAATTATCATTTGTAAGATAACGCCCTTTGGCGGTTATTTCAACATTTTAATTATATTTGTTATTTTGTATTAACTGTGTTTACATTTTATTTCTTTACAGCACATAGATTCTTATCTTTTACATTTTTAAAGCAGCAGCGATTTCAGCATGGTTTAGATAATATTATAACATTTATAACGTCGATACTATGTTGTGACTCAATGGCGTGTGGAGTACCTAAAACTTAAAAAACAAACGTAAATGTTTACAACGTTTTACAACGTACCCCCATGTGTCGCCAGGATTATTTTTAGGGAGATGCATAGACGTTTCAGCCATGCCGCGTACTAAATATTTTACAAATATGTTATAGACATTTATCACTGACAAATACGTATTTCAGTGATTGTTTGGTCCTTTTATCTTCATGGACATACCTATACGAGTTTCAAGAGAATTTATTTTGCACTGATATATACAACTTCCACAGATTGCTTGGTCCTGACGAGCTTCTTTTTCGCTGATAAATATACATTTCAGAGATTTATTCACTTATGTACTTTAATTCCGACCAGACGGGTGCAAGTACATCCCCTTGCACCTCCCTGCTGTCACCCATGGTTGTAACAAATAGTACGATTGTATGTACGAGAATTTAAAAGTGATAAGACTCTTCGTTTTTCAAAATCTCCTTACTGACGAAAACTAACGAAAATTCTTCGAAGGAATTGTAGTATTTATGGAATACTAATCACTTAAAGTATTTGTTTGTATTTATTTTATTATATTATGAACTTCTAGTTTACGAACTGCAAGCGAATATACCATGCTTCAAAAAACTACCAGTAACTGTACCATGCAAAAATAAATAAATAATCTACGAAATTTTTGAATTGCACTTTAAAAATTTCACTTTACTGTAAAGATGTAATTACTAATTATTATACTTTTCGTGCAAATATTGAAAGTATTTTTGTATCTTCAGTAATTCAGCATTGAAAATAGGGAGCTTCAGAGATATAATTCATAGCTGAGGTATCCTTTTTGGGAGCCGAACCACATTATTTCTGCAATATCGTCATATCAAACGCATAGACGAGAGGCATTAAACCTCCAGCCTCGGTACACTGGCCAATGCCTCGCGTGAGCTTGAATAGTATTCACTTACGAACGATTGCACTGTCTGTCTCACTTTGCATACAATTTAGCAGTTAGCTGTGCGATTGTAACTGCAAATTGAAGTACAGTAGATGCGTCGTAACTATGCTTGCCTTTGTAACAATTCCGCTCTAACGTAAGTCTCTATATTTAACGAAGTAATAACAAATAATGCATTAATAAAATTATAGCAGGTTACACAATCTTAAATACAGGAGAACCACAATCCATTAATAGTATTTGACACGCTGGCCAAATAACGCTCGCAACGTTACATTCCCGATGGTCATACTTTCCGTTACAGCAAGTGATGATTAATTTTAGGACAAAATTAGAATTTATTATTTACAGTAATTTTATTTTTACAATGACAAATCAGTCGCGAAATTTGTAAAACGCTTAATTTTTGAACAATTAAGATTTATTTTAAAGAGGCTGTGATATTCATAAACTTACAATTGCCTCTTTAATTGCTGCATATTACTCAATTTCATTTACTAGTTTATTTTAGGGAAATATTTAACGAATTCCCGGCGGATTTTATGGAGCTCCATAACTGTAGAGGAAGCTATGGGATCATAAGACCTAGATTTTTTTCGCTAAGCTAAGGACCAATTAAGCATGAGAAAAGGGTATGTGAGCCCATACAAACAACCAACCCATACAAAGTAGAGAGAGAGAGATACATGGAAAAGCTATGTCATGTCAATTTATTCTTGAATAAGCGGCCCTAAAAGCCCCCCCCCCCCCCCCGGCTACGGAGCCTTTTAATATTTTTAATAAAAAATTATAATATGCTTATCAATGAAGTGCTGATTTTTTATACAAAATTTGCTTGCTGTATTGACGAATGTCCTGCCAAAATGCGCAACATCTAATAGAAGTATTCTTTCTAGAAATACCTGTAATTCATGGTTAGATGTAAAATAATCAAATTAAAATATATCAATTTCACTATTACGACACGTACGCAAATCAATTTTGGTCATTTCTCATATATATCTCTCGTATACTACACAGTTAAAAAGAAATGTACACCCTTAATATACAATAATAAGTACCACTATTCAAGTGTACTGAGATCACCTTTTACAGTGGTAACCTATGTTTATATACAGCCCATATGTACCACGACAAACGTGCGGAGAACATAGGTTAGGGTCTGATCTCTCAGAGAAAAAAATACCTTAGTAAAAGTGTCACCGTTTTTGCACTATCGATTGTTTTACATTTTTTTAATTCAGCCCTCTTCGTCTTCTTTCGTTAACTGCGTGTACAAACTTGATGATGCAGTGTTTATTTTTTCTGTTAAATACTAGCAGATAGTTGGTCTACCATATTGAAATGTAAATTGGTTAAAAGATGTAAAGGAAGCATGAAAAAAATAGAGCTATTTTTTATTTTATTTTTTTCCTTAACTTTGACTATTCGCGGCTTCGATCGCGGTGAAAAAATGTACTGAACTATAAGCGCACATTGCCCTAAAACATGGTTTGAATGATGGAGAGTGGAGACAGAAGATGGATGGTGGATCTTCTACCAGATTTTACTCTTAGTCACTGAAGAGTTAGAGTATCGCCCCTGGTTCCATCATCAAATCAGTTCCAAGATAACAAATTATGACATTGTCATTCAAATTACATACACATACGAAGTGTCACTTCGACACGACAGTTAAAAATAGGTAAAAATTGACTTGAAAAATCGTATTACTTTGTTTACTAGTTAGTTACTTACAGCCCGGTCAAGTTAGACATAAAAATAGTGGTCAAATAGCTAAAATTCCGGGAAAGCCATTTTTTTGTGGAGACCTTTGGTTTACTATTACAAATAAAGTGTCAAAAGTCCCCATCGATCAGAAGTGTGCGTCGGCAGTTATTTAAGGTCAAATGTCCAAATTTTAGGTTCTTTGAATTTTTCTCGAAATCGGTAAGTTTTATCGAAAAAGTACCTAGGACCAAGTTGTAGCTACTAAAATTCTCTACAAAATAGTCCTTGTATTTTTTTGATTTGAAGGGTTTGAAGGGTGTGGTCAGGGAGACATACTTTTCCGAGACGTTCAAACTTAAATAGTCCTCAGGGGTAGCGGCGCATTTGTGACCGACTTTAGGTAGGAATATCTAATCCTATCTGAGTATCCATGGGTGGCAGTACATATCCAGTACGTGTCCAGTACATATCCATGGGTGGCAGTAGCCACTTACCATAAGGTGGACTGCATGCTTGTCTTCTACTCCAATATTATAAAAAAAATATATTAAAGTAACAAAAAATTAGAACGGCAGTTGAACTCAATAACCAATATCAATAATCTTCATACTATTAAATAAGTATTGTTCCTGAAAATAGCATCTTAAAGGTTCTTGGGATAGTCCCCCCGAGGGAAACCATGTTAAAAAGCCCCGCTAAGTACGCTATTTCACAGGTGGGGTGGATATCATGTAAAACGTAATTCTTACAATTTTTTTCTCTAAAACCAATCATTAATCAGATATTGCGTTAATGATTGGTTTTAGAGAAAAAAATTATAAGCAACATTTTATAAAGAATTTTAAGAGCTACAACTTTGGCCTGAGTTATTATTCGATAAAACTTACCGTTTTTGTGAAAAATCCAAAAAACCTAAAATTTTGACGTTTGACCCCGAATAATTGCCGACGCACACGTCGGTTCGATGGGGACTTTTGACACTTTATTTGTAATGGTAAACCCAAGGTCTCTACGAAAATTCAGCTTTCCCGGAATTTTAGCTATTTCAATTGTCTAACTTGACCCGACTATTAGTTGATTTTTTACAACTGAAGAATGATATTTTAAAGTGTCTAACTAGTCAATGATGTAATTTTGTACTGTTTGACGGGTTGTGAGTCGGTAACAAGCGTAAGTTAAATAAAAACTCGCTCATTACGTTTTAGTTGGTTTCAGTCCCTTTCAATCAAAAACAGCCTTATAGGCCTAAGTTCCAAAGTACCCAGCTCACCATTGGTAAAAGTTTAGGGTATCTGGGAGTTGACATCTTGTGTGACGTGCAGAGTCGGAGTCATTTGTAAGTTAAAGCCAAGTTGGCATCAAAGAAACTAGGCGTCCTGAACAGAGCCAAGGAGTACTTCACTGGGGGGCAACTCCTTTTGCTTTATAAAGCACATGTGGAGGACATGGAGTACTGTTCGTATCTCTGGACAGAGGCGCCACAATGCCAGCTTAACCCGCTTGACTCCGTATAGAAGCGTGCGGTGAGAATCGTCGATGACCCAGCGATCTCTGATCGGTTAGAAGCCTTAAGCCTGCGGAGGGACATAGGTTCCCTCTGCGTGTACTACCGGCTTTACAATGGTGGGTGTTCTGAGGAACTGTTCGATCTGGTGCCTACATCACCCTTCCTTCATCGCACCACTCGCCGAAGGATGAAGTTCCATCCACGTCAACTTGACACGTGGCGGTCCTCGACGGCTCGGTTTGCACGGTCATTTTTGCCGCGTATGTGAAAAATGTGGAATGAACTTCCTCCTGAGGTAGTCCCTCAGGACTATGACATGGAGCTCTTCAAGAGGGGTGTAAAAAGAGCTCCCCTTCAAAGCCGGCGATGCATTGGCGACTTTTCTGGTGTTGTAAATGTCCATAGGCGACGGTGACTGCTTTCCATCAGGTAGCCCGTCTGCCTTATCGTTAGGATAAATATAAAAAACATACTTTTTTTCTTCAACGTTAAATAGTAAGTGTGGTATAGTCCGCGCCAAACTGTTAGTCCGCTCTGAAGTTGTTGCGAGCAGGTGTAGTCATACAATTTGCTATGAAGAAGAAATTCATTTCTATATTCAGAGCGGACTAGCAGTTTTACGCGGACTATACCTTTCTGAACTCTCTATTATCTAGACATATTTTTTGGGCAATGTGCACTATGTATAGTTCAGTACATTTCTTTTTCACTGCGAATAGTCAAAGTTGAGGAAAAAATAGTAAAAAAATCAAAATAAAAAATAGCAGTTCATGGTTCCTTTACATCTTTTAACCAATTTGCATTTCAATAGAGTGGACTAACTATCTGATAATATTCAACAGAAAAAATATACACTGTATCACCAAATTTATATACGCAGTTAATGAAAGAAGATGAACAGGGTCGATTTAAAAAAAAAACAAATGATAGTGCAAAAACAGTGACACTTTTACTAAGGTAATTTTTTTCTCTGAGAGGCCAGACCTACTATGTTCTACTAACCTAACCTATGTTCTCTCCAAGTTTGTCGTGGTACTTACGGGACACCTTGTATATCATTTATTAAAAAAAATAACATTACTAAAGTTTGAAAGATATGGCTTTTTTTCAATATAACAGCATTAACAAAAACCAATACATACAGTACAACTGGCAATGGCCTGATGGTAGCTCATTTTTATGACATTCATAGACGGCAGTAAGCAATTACCATCAGGTTGACTGCATGCTCGTCTGCTACTCCTATATAATAAATTGCTATCAAACAAAACAAAGAAACTAAAAAACAACAAACAACCAAAAAAATAATTTGTGTTATGCACATTATTAATAATATTAATAAGTCCATCTATACAATTTTTTTCCTATTACTAGGGGAAGAAATTTTCAAATTAAGATATTTGGTAGGCAAAAAATTGTGCAAGTGATATGTGTTGCCGATGTGTAGTTTTTATGTAACTCAGTGGTGGTCGCCAGACTAAACTACCAAGTTTTAATTACAGAAAACTCTACTTCTAATTCACCTTGTTCACCAGAAGAATCACCAATCATCTTTTTGCTACACTCCATAATGTCTTTCAGTTGTCACCGTTAAAGGCCATGTGGTAAAGCAATTTTAGATGATGTCACAGTCTTAAAATTGTGAATACATGGAAAATGTCTATATGCATACAGTTAATATTTACGAATGTAATATGCAAGTATGTATGTATAATATTACATGTAAGAATGTAATATTCAGATTGCTGCCAATTTGTATAAATAAAATGTTATGTACATAAATAGATATCTAAGAGAACTATTTTTTTATTTTTTTTATTTGCCAGATGTAGTAATTTTCAGGATTGTCCTCAAATATCACATGGGTGTTCTATAAAACAACAAAATAAAAAGAAATTACCTTTTTGTAAACAGACTGATAAGTCATAGGCATCTTTGGTATCGAAGACTTAAGAGGAAAGCGCTCCATACCCCTCTGTAATTGAAAACGGAGGATCCTTGTAAAATATATTCTCTGATAATCATAATATATCTGATAATCAGAGATTTACTGCTGAGAAATCATAAACTAAAATGATAATTTAAAAGATAACCTCAATGGAGTATTATGTTGAGTAATTATTTTTATGATAAAAATATACTTTATGATAAAAAAGAAATAAAGCATAACATTAACATAAAGTAAACATGTTAACACAAACAGAATTCATGTTATAAATTTCAACAAATCCAATGTCAGTTTGTCAAAATTACTCACTGTTGACCTGGTGTGAAAGTTTTGCCTAAATCAGTCTGAATGTTTATGAGATATTCTAACACACAAAATGTTTTAAGAACATTTTTTTTATATCAATGAAATTTTCCATAAACAGATAAGAATAAGATTTTTTTAAAATGATGTAGCTTAAATTTTATCAAATGTGGTGTTGTAACTCCTCTCAGCACTTTTGTCAATTCATATAGTTTTGGATTGTGCCATTCAGGCAGATTTGAAAAAATCACCTTATACTATGACCTTATACACTAGTGGTGATGTTGTACAGGGCTCATCTTTTATAAAAAAAACTACCATCAGTTTTACTATTTAACTAAAAATTTTATCTTAAAAACAGTAAATGCTACCAAAGATAATGTACCTGCATTTTGGTAGTTTTTGATTTCTCACAGCCTAATAATTTCACATAAAACCACAAAATGTGGATAATGTTATAGAAGGGTTAGTAAATAATATAATAAAGGTATGTAGATTACCAAGTTTCCTGTAATGTTAGTGAATATGATTTAATAAATAAATAAAATAAATAAATTAATTCCTTAGTCACATAATCAACATAGCCTTCACTTATGATAAATATAAGTACTTATATTAATAAAATGTTCAGGTTAAAAAGCAGTAGGCGTTAACTATTGACACTAGATCATCCGACCTAAATAATATTGCAATATGCGCTTACACATTAAGTAGAAATTATTAATAAAGCAATATACACTACTTCACATGCATTACAGAAATAATATAAAATAGTGAGAAAGAGAAAAGTTACTTTTTAACATATAAATATTCAAAACATCGAAAGTACTTACAATACTCAGTAAAAGATGTACATTATAACGCTAACCGAGGGCTGTTAAAAATAGCCAAAAATTATGGAAACACAAAAACTATCTACAATGCCGCAACAAAATTTTATAATATGCAAAATAATATAATAGCTTCCAGAAAATTATTAAACAAGTTTCTTTTTCGTTTTTCGTCGTGGTAGAAAAACGAGATGACAGCAGACCAGCGCTGCACAGATTAAATTAGGATGTACAATATGTCCGATTCTGATATAGAAGTTAAAGATAAACGCATACAATACAACAATTTGTTAATCAAAACGGCTGTGCTATAGGGTTGTCGGATTATTCTAACTACATCAATATGCAAATATTTTTTGTACGTGTATTTAAAAATGAAAAAAAAAAACTTGAAGAAGTATGGCAAAAAGGACGCCAGTTTTTGTGCTCTTAAGGCCCGGCCAAACGGAACGCTGAACGCCTATTCTAGCGCCGCGTACGACGTAATTTACGCCGCGGTCTAGCGTCGCGTTATATTTTTAGTAGTGAGCGCCAAAGAGTATAGTAACCAAGTGAGCGCTCCAACAGTACGGCCATAGAGTATTATTATATACAGTGAAACTTGGTTAAGTGGGACCTGGATAAGTGAGAAACCTCCATAACTGGAACTCATGCTGAGGTCCCAACACTTTGGCACTGAATTACCTCTGTTAGTGGGACGAGGTAAACCTCTATATCTGGGATTTGTTCTTTCGATTTATCATCATAGTTACCTCTATAACTGAGACAGCGAGTAAATTTTATATGCATAAACCTCTGTAACTGAGATAACATTGTTTGTTTACTCATTCTTATTCTACCCACAAATTCCACACGTAATTCCATTAATGGAACCCTCTGTAAATGAGACAGATATTTATTTATACCTGTATATCTGAGACACTGGGTAAGTGGAATACCTCTATAAGTGAAACGACATTGCAGGTCCCTTGATGTCTCACTTAACCAGGTTTCACTGTAGTTATATACATGTTAAGTACGGCGTACGGCATTCTAACACGACGGTAGTCGTCTTTGCGTTGTATTTTTTACATATTTGCGTACTAGCGTGGGGCGTAATTATGCAAAACTTTATATTATGACTGTAAAACTAATAGTATTTGTTCGGAGATACTTCTTTATAATATGTCTATTTGGAATAATTATAAAATAGAATAATAAAATAAAAATAAAAAATAATATTTTTGTTATCTCTGTGATCATGATTACAAGGTACACAAAACTAATAATTCTGCCACATCTCAATCAATCAACATCTCAACAACGTATACATTTCCCAAAAACTGAGAAAGATAATTATATGTTGCCGATGTTGAAAATAGTACGTTATTTAGCGTCGCGTAAAAATAGTATGTATCGCGCCGCTAGAACGCGGCATAATTTGAGCCTAGTAAGGCGCTAAAGTACGCATTCTGTTTGGCCAGTTATAGACACAATTACGAAATATATGAGTACATCCTCGTCGTCAACCGATAACTGTCCTAAGGCTTGACACAGGTTTCCTCTAAGAATAATGGTGGGCTTACCAGCAGGCTGGAGCCTAGGGCGGCAAATTTTAAGGGGCGGCAGATTTAGTTCATTATTTGTTATTTAGATTTACAAAGTTTAAAAAAACATTATAATAATCTAAGAATGACAGAGGTTTTTACGCCATCGTTTACTACGCTGACTAAATGGGAATTATTAAATTTCATGCATCCTTGATAACTATTAAAAACTCTCAGGCGTGCAGGTATCCTCACGATCAATTTCTTCGCCATTTAAAAAAGTGATAGCAATTTTATTATATTCCTGCGTTCCATTTTTTATCCTTGTATTATAATAACTAACAGCAAAACCCGGCGTTTCTCGGGTTAAAATACATCGCATGTTTAATGGCATATAAAACGAAAAAAGAAAATTACCAAAAAATAAATAAAAAAAGCGTTCAAGAAGTTTAATAATAAAATGAAGTTCATAAAGCTCAGCAATAAAATTTATTAATGGGGAAATTTTCATAAAAAATCGTGTATAAAGCATGTAAGTAAAATTTTCGGAACTTACTAAAACATTCCAAATTGATTTTAACAGTTTCATTAATTTTTGAGGTTTTACAAATCATTTCAGAAACTTCTACAAAGTACTAGAACATTTCGGATCGATTCCAACAGATGCAGGCACTTTGGAAGTTTATATATCATTCCAGAATATTTTGGAACTATCTAGACCATTTCGGATTTTTTTAACGTTATAGAAAATTTTGGATCGGTTTCAACAGTTGTAGACATTTTGAAAGTTTCTAGATCATTCCAGAAAATGTTTTAACTTTTTAGACCACTCTGGAAATTTTGTAAACGTTCTAGACCAAGGGTCAGGAACTTTTTTAGTCGGAAGAGCCAAAAATTACAATTTACATATTTACAAAATTTTTAAAGAGCTATCAAATTATTTCTCGCCAACAATAAATAGTACTTGCATACTTTTATATAATTTTTTTTGGAACTAACTTGTATTTCAAAAACAAACAATTGAACAAACATTTCAATGATCAACAAAGCCATGTCTATGAATGGTTATTCAAATATAAAATTTAAACTTTACTTAACTATGTTACTTGAACGAACAAATTTTTAATATTGTTTAATAAATTAAATCACATTTGCGCATGGAACTAAAGATCCTCAGCTTCACATCGAAAAAGCCGCATGTGGCTCGCAAGCCGCAGGTTCCGACCCCTGTATCAGACCATTCATGAAGCCTTTACAATATTCAAGATCAATCGTAACAATCAGACATATTTTGGAACTTTCTACATCATTCCAGTATTTTTTAGACCTTTCTAGACCATATCGGATCGATTTTATGAGTTGCACACATTATAGAATTTTCTAGATCATTCTAGAAGCTCTCTAAAACATTCTAGATTGCTTACAACCATCGTACACATTTTTTAACTTTGTAGATCAAGAATTTTTTAGTACTTTCTCGATCATTTCGAATTAATTTTAGCAGTTGCACTCATTTTGAAACATTCTAAATCATTCTAGAAATTTTAAGTAGTTTCTAGATCAGTACAAAAATTTTCAGAACTTTCTAGATCATTCTAGAAGTTCTCTGAAACTTTCTAGAACGATTACAACCATCGCACATATTTTGAAACTTTTAAGATCATTCCAGAATTTTTTCGAACTTTCTAGAACATTCTAAATTGATTACATCAATTGCACACATTTTGGAACTTTCTTGATTATTCCGGAAATTTTCATAACTTTTCAGAAGCTGACATGAGTTGGAGAAGGACAGATATATTATTTCATATTTTCGCCACCCACAACCACTCACTTCCACCCATCCAGATCAAACTCCCTTACGCGCATCAGGAGTCCAAGGGGTATCTGCCATCCCAACAGGAAGATGATCGGAATTGCGGATGATAGAGAAAACTGTGAATTTACGTACGAACATTAGCATTTTATATAATAACTAGCTGACCCGGCAAACTTTGTACCGCCTCAAAATCTATATATATATATATATATATAGCCTATGTTACTCGTAGATAATATAGCTTTCGAATGGTGGAAGAATTTTTAATGGTCCAGTAGTTTTTGAGCCTATTCATTACAACCAAACAAGCAAACAAAGTTTTCCTCTTTATATTATTAGTGTAGATAATATTAAGATAGTAAATAAAATCCGCTGTCTTTAAAAACTGTGATTTAATATACAATTAAACACTTAAAAAAATAGACAAATATAAAGATTATAATAAATGTGTTCGTGTAAGAACTCCATAATTGGTCTATCATACTACATACTATACTATGTGTTTATTGTTATATAATATATTATAGAAAAGATACTCCAGTTATTTGTTGCCATCCCTCGAGCATTATGTTGCACAGTCGTGTCATGTCCTGGTAATTACTTCGGCTATCGAACTATTCACACCAGGCACAGTAGTAGTACGCTCTCCTGAGTTGCGGCAGCAACATGTGGAACTATATGTGGAGCCACTTTCTGCCACCAGAACAAGTTAGTTCTTTGATTTATTTCATATAATTATATTCATAATATTATCTGATGTCGTGTACTCTTGACGATTGTGTTAACCAATAGTTTATCCTATAGGTACCTATAGGTTACTATACTCTTTGGTGTTAACTATGATTCTTTGTGATTTATATACTAATTCGCAATTGAAGTTAATAGTAAATCCTAAAATTTTCTCGTTAAGTACGCTCAAATACTTTCTGTATCCAATATGAAAACTATTAAATATTTAACGTAACGAATAATAATTAAACAGTAATAAATTGTAATGAACCATAAACCATTTTTATTAAGAACTTATAGTTAACATCTAAAGCAATATACGAATTAATAAATTGGAGACATCTGTTGTTTAATAGCGAAACTGCATATAATATATTTTTGAAAAATGTTAAACAGTTAACAATGTGACCTCAGGCGTGTCGCGCTATTTTGAATATGTTCAAACTATAACAAGTATAGTTATAGTCTATTATCTTATATCAAACATACTGCATCTAGTTATTCAGGCCGCTATAAAATCGTTTCATCTTAAATATTGTATTATTCCGCAGACCAAAGAAATAGATATATCACAACACACACTTTAAAAACACTGGCCATATTAAAATACTTTTACTTTTTTGGTGCAATTAATAAATAATCCGTACCAAACTGCTAGTCCGCTCTGAAGTTGTTGCGAGCAGGTTTAGTCATACAATTTGCTGTGGCGACGCCATTCATTTCTATAGTCAGAGCGGACTATAGTAGGCATACAGTTGCCTTTAAAATATTTTATCCACAGATCTGTATCACATCACATTACGTTCATCTATAGTTCCGTCTAGAGGTGCGCAAAATATATCACTAAAGTGAAAAGAGAGAGATATATCTTTTGAACTCAGTGATATATATCACTCTTTTAGCTCAGTAGCTCACTTTAGCTCAGTAGCTCTGTAACGATATAAGCGACATTTTATATCAGTATTTCAGAGAATCAGATCAAAATGTTTTGGCAACATTTTTCATTCCTATAATTAATACAACACTAGCAAGAAATTATATATGAATTTCACACCACCACTATGTGTATATCCCTGTTTTCATATTCTTAGCAAAGAAAAGGGATTTAATTTAGTGTTTAATAAGTAATGCATTTGACTCAAATCTGACTCTCTCAGTTAGTCGCTCATTCAACTCTTCACTCACTCACTCGCGAGCGAGTATAACACTGCTGAGTTGATCTTTTATATCTAGAGATCTAGAGATGGGTTGTACTAGGTAAATTTCGGACTAGGTATGCCTGTTCCTAGTATTTAAAAATACGTGATCCAGAAACCTGTTCCACCTAGTCCCATAAAATACTAGGTACTTATTAGGAATAGGTACATATTAAAACGTGAGCGGGAACCGTGTCATGAGCCGGCGCGACGACCAAAAAAAAAGCAGGAACCCTGTCGGGAACTAATCCGATAAACCACCTAGTCCGATATACCACCTAGTCCGATATACTACCTAGTCCGGGAAACTACCTAGTCCCTGAACCTATTCCACCTAGTCCCATAAAATACTAGGTACTTTTTCTTGGACTAGGTACATTAATAATATGCTAGTAAATTATATGTAAATTGACTGTTCGATGTTTTTTCAAATGAGTGTTAAAACTTTCTCAGCTAAGGGCATATGTATGTCATTTACACATTTTATATTATCGCAAGGCAATCGATATCAAGGGGCCCCAGAGGTTCTTTATTTTCTCATCAATAAAATGTATTCGACAAAGTAGTGTTAGTGCATATTTTGAGTGGATGTGGAGGTACTAGATGATACATATAGGTAAATACAATACATACTTCTTTAATTATAATTTATAATCTCAAAGCTGATTTTTATGTACGTGTTAAAAATATTGTTAAAAATTAATAATCATTACTGCCAGACACAATCGTCAGGGATATTACGCGGATGGTAATCTTTATGAAGTTAATTTTATTTATCTTTATCTCACTCTTGATTTTTATGTAGGTACTATACTCAGGGAACTATTGCTTTCTTATAGCAGTCCAACCAATCGGAAGGCCCAAACATCCCCACAGAGCGCCCCAGATACACATAAAGGTTCACTGTGCATATGAGCGTGAACAAGATAATAAAGTAGTTTTATAAAAGTTATGTTACTAATTTGAAGGTGGTAGAACACTATGGTTAGAATCCGATGGCACCAACGCTACACCTATTTCTACCTAATAACAGCAGTGTTAAGCGTTGCTGTCAAGCAAGATGGGACTTCATACCCACCGATCTCTCATATGCCGCGTCTGCGTTTGCAATATAGGGGTGAGTAGGGATTATTCGGATCTCGAGGGTACCCTCTTTGCTGTTCAGCGTTTCTGTGTTCAGAAGTGTATGGTAAGAGAGATATGATGATGATGATGATGATGATGATGATGAGATATTCCAGCTTAGTCTTGAGCGGTGCATCTGTCACCGACTTCAGGTCGTAACTAATCCTATCTGGGGTTGATTTCATATGGATGGTCCGTGGGTGGCAGTAGCCACTTACTATCAGGTGGCCTGCAAGGTCATCTGTTACTCCTATATTATAAAAAAATGTATAATTAATTATCTCAATACTCATATTTTATTATGGTATATTTATTGTTATATCAAACGTTTATTTATATAAGGCTAAATATGGATGACCACAAACTTTAAAATTTTTCGCGTTTTGGATAGTTTTAACAACCTAGCAACACTAAATTCTCAGGCGGCTTTCCTGTCGGCTATAAGTGTCACACGGATACGTTTAGCGATAGAGTATTATTATATAGTGTATAGAGAGCCGACTCTACATAATTTTTGTCACATATAAGCGCCTAGTGGCCTGCCCCAGAACAACTCATGGGTTTTACATACATACCTATATTCGTTATTCATTATGTATATTAAAATTAGGTACATTATAAGTTGTATCTTCAAAACACGAACTGTAAATGACTGTGTTCCAAGGATTCACATTTACGTTATACTGTTTTCTTTCTCAATTTTGATACAAAAACAATACTACATTTACATACTTATAAAAATTTTCGAAAGATACAAAAATTTGTGACAATGTCAATCTTTGAAACACGCTCTTTTACAGTTGATTTTAAAGATACTACTTACGAGGGAGGTATCAAATATGTACAGTTGTCATAACGGTGTCAGATTGAAGTGCAAAAACAACTTTTGAAATTAGAAACGATTAACGAAATTGCGGACAGTTGACAACAAACACGTCAGTGGGATAATATATCTATGATATATCTAATAGATAGATAATAGATATTATCTATTATCTATGTTGACAACAGACATCATTTTGACAATTAAGTGACACTCAGTTGCCATTTTAATCTAAAGCTTCTGGGGTGACTCGTTACGTGGCGCTAATATCTACACAAAAAGTCATTTTGTATAGAAGTATGCCCCCCCTGCGTTTAGCGGATCATAATTACAAATTGACAAAATATAAATTCCTGTCATCATAGTACAATAACATTATCGTAGGCAACACAAATCCTATTTGAATAACTTAATTTGGATTTAAAATATTTTTTCCATTTTTATCACATAAATACAACAATAAAATTCAGGTCGATGTAAAAAACAATGTTGAAATGTATGTATATATCTGTATACGTGTAAAAAAATAAAAATAAATCAGCCGATCGTTTCATAAATTCATGTATCTAATATCAATTTTATGACTATACATATACTGTTTGTTACCGATATGCTTGAACAACACTGGTCATATCCGCTGATTTGTATAAAATGGCGTCGGCCGAGTTTTTAGAACAAGCTTTGTCTACCGACGTTGACGAGAACGCAGTTAACGCGATAGTGGGCTCGCTTGAAAACCAATTAGTTACGTCCGTCTCGTCGGTGTCCACTCAAAACAATGCAGTAAATGTTATTCCAAACCAACACAACATTACATCTACCGCGAGTTCTATTATTGGTGTACAAAAATACAACCCAGATCAAGTCAGTGATGGTGAAGTAGCGAGTGCAAACTTTCAATCGTCAGCAATTTCAAGCAGCTCATCATACAACAACATACAATTACCATTTGCGACCCAAATAAGCAATACCGATTCATTGAAAGTAATCTATTCACAAGCACAGGCACTAAACAGTCCCGTGAATCGTGTGACATTTCCCACCCATTCTCAGTTAACGAACGGTTGCATTGGTCTCCAGTCGTCGCAGAACCAAATCATTCACGCTATACCCGGGAGTGCAATATTGTCGCAGCAAGGCAACAAGACCATGGCCATGCAACCACCTCTGGTGATAAAACAGGGCAACAACACCGGCCAGGTCGGCATGCAGCAGGGGATGGTGTCAGTGCCGATGACGGTGAATTCTAACATGCCGGGCTCGATCTCCAACGTGATGTCGATAAACAAGCCGGGAGGACAGAACGTTGTGGTGACGACGCAGAACCTGGGCGCGGCACAGCCGCCCATCCTTCCCAACGTGCAGATCCTGAACATGAGACCGGGAGCGCCGTCGGTGGCGGCGCAGAAGTCCGTGGCGACGGTGTCCCCCCGAGTGGTGATCGGCACGCAGCAGATGGTCGGTGCGCGCCCGGCCGCTCCCGGTGTAAGTGCACTCGTCAACTTTTTGCTTACAACCGTCACACCATACTGTTTATATATTGCTTACATTTTTAATCTCACTGCAATAACTTGAGAGAGTATTCTGTCACCTAACAGAAATTGTAATGTTGTCATTGTAGGTCTAGTGTTGTGTGTTATCTGAACATTGTAAATGCTTAAAGTAATAATATGCAATTAATGAGATGAATGAGCAAATGTAAGAGATTACCTTATAACAATATTCACTCCACATATTATGTCAGACACAAATTGAACTGTAATTGTTGTGATTAATATAAGCAAACTAAACCAAATTATGTTGTAGTAACACTTGTTGATAACACAAATTGCTTCTGCAAATGATGGGCAATTAGCAGTGAACACAGCTTGGCATGAGTGAAGGCCAACAATTATATGTTTATTCTAATTCTAATAAGCTTTATTAAATATTATGCATACAACTCTTCAAACCTTACATTTATTGGTATTGAGTGGTATTTGTCAAGGAACTGCAGTGAAATTTATCACTGCCCAGTCTACTGTGTACTCAAAATATAAGTGAACTACAAAATCAAGTATGTAAATAAATAGAAGAAAGGTGCATTAAATTTCAATGGGAAGGATTTGACCAATTTCCATACTACTTGCTGTTGTGCAATCTACCTTTAGCTGAAACTTCTTCCTTAGCTTGCAAAATTGCATACAGCTGCTGCTTATACTCTTCCACAACCACCATAAATATAACTATTGGCCTTACAGATTCTACCCCTGATAACCCTTCCATATTTTATAAATCCAAAAATCCAAATTAGTGTTGAATACTTATGTTGACACATTTATGGTGGTTATCCTTTTATAATGTATAGTATAAACCTTTGTGAGATTGTGAATGTAAATATCATATATTATCATGTTGCATGCCCAGTGCATTTGATGCTGACATTGTATGTTAATGTTTCATCAATATTCAACCTGATGTAGGTCATTCTAGACATTTTTTTATTCAGCAAGCAATTTTTGTAAAATACAACATATTTCACCTAATTTTTATTGATATAGATTGCAGCATAAATATTCATACTATTAAAATATATTTACATAACAAACACTTTTAAATTTAAATCAATTGATCCAATAAACATAAATAGCCTTACAAATAAACGTGTCATAAAATGTTATGTTAAGCATAAATGGAGAATAAGCGAAATTCCTACAAATAAACTTGTAATAGCTTATACATAGTATATCGTCTATATAACCGTCCATACAAGAGTTATACAATCCCTCACCCTTGTTTAAGTTCCGTATAACATAAAATCTTTGACATTCTATAATATAACATCGCTCCATTTTTTTATAAAAATTGTTTGTTTAATTAAATTGAAAGCATTATGATGGGAGTAAGAGCTGTAGAAGAAGTAGAGGAAGTTAATTATGTAATAAACAATTTACATATTGTAAGAAGGACAAAAACTTATAAAAAAAGAGAAAATCCTTTTGAATTATTCAATGATGCAGAATTTCGTATAAAATATCGATTTTCCAAGGAAGGTGTCATGTTTTTGGACCACTTATTTGGTGATTCTCTAGGAGTGGATAGGCGTGGCCATTATTTACAATCAACTTTTAAAACTATTATTATGTTTTACAATAAACTTTTCAATATTTATGAAAATATACGATGTGAATAATTTGAATATTTGAACTTGAGAAAATAATAAATATGTTCAAATGACATTAAAAACGTCAACTGTAATCTTTGGTGATACAATTGACATAATATCCATAAACAATTGTCTACTTTTTTTGTTAAATGCGACGTTGCCGTTTCGTGCAGTTATACGTAAATTGGGTATAGTTATGACGATGTTATGCCGAGTTTATTTGTTAGAAAATTAAATTTTCTTATGCATAATTTATGCTAAATATAACTATTCATAGCATAACCATGGTATAAGTATATTTTTATTTGTAAGGCCGAAAGAGTTCAAGTGTAAATTTGTGTAAGGTTTGAATGTTAATTTCATTTATTTGATAACAATTATTACTTATTGCTTAATTAAAAGAATATTTTTCTTTTTAAATTTAATATTTTTTCCCTTGTTTATTACAATGATTACAGCCAAGAAGATTAATTATTTTTAACTTATTGAATTGTTTATACATTTTAAATACAATTTAATTATATATTTAATATCTATTGCTATGTATGTAAAATTAAATAAAACATGTTATAAATATTGGAAATATATGATTCAACCACTCATTTTGCTGCTGAAGGGCCCTGACAAACCTAATTTGTTTAAACTAATCAAGTCAAAAAAAATAATTAAAAACTTATATAACATGAGGTATCAGTAATATAACCCAGCAATATATAATAGTCACCCATTGGCTTGCACAACACTAATATCATGTCATAGTAACTCAATAATATTCTAATTCTTGCATTGATATTGCACCTCATCTGAATGTTTGTTATTCCCTCAATGTGTATCTAACAAATGACCTGCTTAAGATTTCTTTTTCGGTTACTTAATTTCATAGTTTCATTTACTGTAACAAGACTAGTCAACGATACAAAGTGAGTTTGAGCTCAGCAAATTGAAACAAGGCGTTCATTTTTAGATAACGCTGCAAACACTGCAAAGTCTACAACAGGGGCAGCAGGGTCATTTGTTGTTAAAGACAGAAAATGGTCAATATCAGCTGTTGAGGGTTGGCCCCGCGCCGGCCGCCAGCAATATGACGGCGCCCCAGGCTCAGACCCTCCGGCTGTCGACTGTGCCGGCAGTAAGTAGGACCAGCCACTCCGCTACTCACACCCCCTGAAACTGGACAATGTGACTATAGCCCCTCTCCCCGCCTGGGCCTCGATCCATAATAATTCAAACTGTCCAGTTTCAAAAATATCATGCATGTACAAATAAGGTGGAGGTGCATGTTTTGAGGTAATTAACAAGGTAAGACACTAATTGGAATTTGTTCACTCATTTTGTTCTAATAAATTGTACTCATTAAAATTTTAAATAAATGCAAATATTGAACATGCTTGTGGGGTTAAACTTGCTCCAATTATTAAATGTTAGCTTTAGTAGTGGGTGTAATAGAATTTTTGTCTTCGTATTCAGCAGAAATATTTTAATTGTAACACACAATAAGAATGTGTCTTACAATAAACTGTCTGCTTACATGACAGCTACTTTAGCAACCTTGATGTTGACAAGGAGGTACAAGTGAAATATAAAATGAAATGAGTAAATGAATCATAATAGACATCCATTCATAAGATAGATTTTTTCTCTTAAAATCATAAGCATTATGTCGTTACAGTCGGGAAGGTATGGAAACACTGTAACTATATCTGGCAGCATGCAAAATACTATTTAAGTTGTTCTTCCAGCTCTATGTGTACTATGCATGCCCCATGTTATGTAGCTAAAAGCCTTTACTGTTTTGTATAAATACATATGGGCATAGTAAATACTATAGTCTGATTCATAATTAGGTGTCCAAAATGTAAACAAAGAAATGTCACTGTCAAAATTAACAAGAAACAAAAACTTTAACAAACTCAACAAATAACCAAATCATTAACAACTATACACAATTTAACAAACGCGCTATGAAAACGAGACAACATTCGAGTTCAGTCACAATCACGAAAATGAATAATATCAGCTACGAAACTTAAAAATGTCGGCACAAGAAATGTATTGGATTCCGATTGTGTTACCATTATCACATTTTAATTTTCTACCATAAACTTTGTTTTTTATTATTATATCTGTATGGAACGAAATAAGGTAATATAAATATAAGAAAATATGAATTAATCTTAATTTATTTAGATAATCTAAATTATTTTATTATTGTTGTATTACTTTAATATCGTCAAAAATAAGAAACTACCACTTGCAACGTATTTTCTTGATAGGTCAACACCTTTGTTTACATTTTGGACACCTAATTATGAATCAGACTATATGTTTATATGTCTTCTGTAGTTGTATGTGAGTAGGAATGCAGTCAAACATTAATATTATTCATGGAGTACAATATTTATTAAGTGAATGGTCTGCAAAAGTTTTAACATCAAATCTATAAAAATATATTCATTATTTCAATTACAGGGGTTATTTACTATTTATGTTTGACTTTCTGACTTGTAAATTTGTAAAAGTAAATTAACTGTAGATTGTGTCTTTCTGACTTGTAACATGAAGAACATGTCTACATTATTTTTTGGTGCTACATTGTAACTGTAAAAACTAAATAAATGATATCCTATAATAGCACCATGTTAGTTTCTTGCATGTTTTTGAAATATAAAATACCAATAAGTTAAGGTTTTAATATTATTGTTGTGGTTGTTGTCCTGCATATGTAGTTCTAGCACACATACAAGTGCTGTTGTGTGTGACACTGCATGAAGTTTTTGTGTTCCTATCAGTTCAGTAATTTAGTTTTTATTTCTTATCTATTACAAGCCTTATAATATAAAGAAATATCTTAAAAATGGGCCATAGATTAAAAAAAGAAGAATGAAAGAAATGTACATCAGGTATTTCTCCAATTTGATCCACTGTTTATCATACAACCTTAGATACATAGACATTTCATCTAATTAAGTGTTTTCTTAAATACACAAAAACTTATCCAATTACACTCGACTATAAAAACTGGACCAAAAGCTATGTTATTTATATATATTTTTTTATATTTGACAAAAATCCATTATTTATTTTCAGTCATTAATCTTAGTTTATGTGTGATCAGTATCTAAAGATCTGCAAACTTTAATCTTTACCTTGGCTAAATTGAAAGCAGAAGGTTTGCCAACAATCGCTGGATAGCCCCTGATAATGGGCATATAACAAAAACCTTTTTTTTCAATTTATTACCTTGGTTATTCGACACACTGTCTGTTTTTAATTCAATATTGTGAATTTGACTTTGGTTTTATTTTTAGCTTTCGAGATTAATCGCGCAAAATATATATTTTTCTTATCATTTAAATGTGTATTAAGTAAGTGCATACTTCTGGTACTTATAATTCTATTTTGGTGATATATAATGTGCATACGAATCTCATATTACAACAATGGGCATGATGACAATATTAAAAAATCAAAGAATAAATGATTTAAGTAAAAACAATATGTTGAAGGAATTTTAAAATATCGAGGAACAATGCCTTAAAATCTTGTATTGTCATCGATCCTCGATAGTTGTTCAACATTTTTGTATTGAACTGACCGTTCAAAGTGTTAAAAATCTAGTTAAATGATTCCGTTGCAAAATTATAATAAATGTTTTAATATTGTATTTATAAGGCAAAATCAAACTCAGATCAAAAGCCCGAAAAGCCAAAACTCCATTCAAATTGGGTCAGTAGTTTCTGAGAAAATCGCGGTCATACATACATAGCGGTCGAATACAGAACCTCCTTTTTTAGTCTGTTAAAAATCGCCTAATATCAGGTTATCACTAATTAACGTATAAGGATATTTTGTTTGTCTTTGTATAAACGCAAAAATATTTAAGTTGTGAAAGTGACTCGAATGAGGTATAGGTACAATTTAATTGTGAAGTTATCTGTAAAAATAAAAATGAGAGTAAGTAAATTAGTAATTTTTACAATGGCAGAATTTTGAAGACGCTAATATCGTTTTTTTTTACGTGAATATTCTTTGCAGCGTGGCACAGGTATAGTAGACAAAGTATAGATTAATCTCGTACTTTTAATATAGCTTATATTATTTTAAAATATACTTCTTTCTTTTAGCTTTATGACTGAATTTTAACAGAAATTAAATGCTAAAATATAATTGTTTTTGAAGTATGTGTAATAATTATTATAAAGGTTGGTTTTGGATTGTATTTTTAATTTTATATTTCACCTATTACTACCCTTACATAATTTGTAACGAAAGGAATTTATGTCTTGATTTGTACAACCAGCATCAAAAGGTAAACTAAGAATCAAAAATCGCTACCTAAATTCGAAAAACGATAAGTTGCAGTAATATTCGCAAATCGCGATCTAAAGGTAGTAGAGGACCGTTTGCGGCTCGATAGTGCTGCGGTAAGGGTATGGTAAGGCAGGAATACCCAAACGAGTCATTTCAACTAAGTCCTCAAAGGTAGCGTCTGTTGCCGACTAAAGGTAGCACTTAAGTCCTCTTTGGAGTTTATTAAAAATGTCTATGGGTGGCGGTGACCACATATTACTAAGCAGAATTTACGCTCGTTTATTAATATTTATAGATAGATAGTTTGGTACACATGTATACTTACCAAAGATCGAATTTTGACACTTTCAGCCTTTTCTAAATTGTTAAATTTTGATATTTTAATTGACCAATACGAGGTGGTCATTGAACGATCGCTACAACTCTGACCCCTATACTATAGGTTCTCTTTTCATACATGCTTAAAATATTTGTCGCTCGTTAAATTTTGTTTCATTTTCGCTATTATAGTTCACAAATGTATGTATGTAACTACACTCGCGGGCAAACGAATCGACTCACACTCCAAGCGCGCCCTCAAAGCCGCTGCATTTTAAAACGCAGATGTGTTTTTGTTACAAAATTACTTTTTCTTAAAGCTTACAAAACCTAGCTTTCGAATGACATCATTACCATAAAATTCAGTACAATACTTATTTTTAAATTGGTGCCGAATTGAAGTAGCGGGAATTGTGCTCGTTGTGATGATACCCACTATTTGTGCACTGTAATTCCGTATAAAAAGTCAATGTGTTGTCATAAAGTTATCAGTCGCTTATGTTGACCTGTACACATCTCCACTACCTGCGCTCATTAGTTCGACGACATCATGGATACAACACCGGAATAGAGCGCTCAAGTTGTTGCGTTGTTGCAACAGGGCCTTAGGCAGCGTGCATTAGCTCGAAAGTTTCGTTTGTCGCAATCAGCTGTTTCAAGAGTTTACAGACGTTTTCAAGACACTGGCGGCTTTTTTCGGAGACCAAGAACCAGCAATAATCGTTGCATTTCCGCCGTTTACGATGGATTAATTGTATCGACGTCACTTTGAAATCGCCATTTGAACGGCGTTGATGTGGAACAAGAGCTTTGACAAGTACTCGGAGTAGCTGTCAGTGAGTGAACAGTAAACAAATTGGCCACAAGACACCAGCAAGCTCGACTTCAATTTGCTCGGTAGCGTCTCGATTGGAGCATCGACCAATGGCGCTCTGTCCTGTCCACTGACGAATGCAGAATGTGTTTGCATGACAATGACAGGATAGATCAGGTCTACAGGCGCCTAGGAGAATGGTTTGCGCAGTGCTGTTTCAATTAAACAGTTGCCTAAGGGGGCGGTTCTTGTATGATGTGGTCCGGGATTTCTTTTGACGAAAAAACGTAGCTCGTTTTTATTGCCTGCAGGAGACCCAGGAGGAGGACTGACTGCTGACCTATACATCATAGATGTTCTCTCGGATCATGTCGTTCCGTTTGCCAGGTTCATTGGGGATACATTCATGTTAATGCATGATAATGCCCGGTGTCACACTGGACGTGTCACTAGGGAATTCCTCAATGAAGTCGGTATACCGACGGTGGACTGGCCTGCGCTCAACCCAGACATGAATCCGATTGAGCATTTGTGGGATGTATTGTAACGAAACGTTCGGACCAGAAATCCGGCTCCTTCAAACGTTCGCGAGCTCCAAAGCGCATTATTAGAGGAGTGGGAGGCTATGCCCCAAGCCACTATAAAAAAAATGGTGTGTTCGATGGCAAATCGAATGCAATCAGTTATTAGGGCAAGGGGAGGTAACACCCGATATTTATTAAACCAACTCAACAATTTTAAAATGTTCGTAATGTCCTTTATTTCACTTCAATCACATCAATCCCTTTTGGTAAAATTTCCTTTTATCTTGCACTTTGACTAAGATTGTTTTAAAAAAAATAACTAACTTACAGATTTCCATGAAAAAGATGTCATTGGAAAGCTAGGTTTTTAAGCTTTAAGAAAAAATAATTTTGTAAAAATTACATCTGGCGTTTTCAAATGCAGCGGCTCTGAATGCTTGGAGAGTGAGTCGATTCGCTTGCAGCCGAGTGTATATAACTTTTTTGAATTAAATACATTTTCAATCAAATAGCTCCATTGTAATTAATAAATAAACGGAGAGATTCAAAAGATGTCATCACTACTAAAATAATAATTGGCCCTTATTTGGTACGAAACAATGTTTTTCTTAACGTTATATTAATTCAAATACTATCCTACAAATCCTAATTTTACTGCCTTCTTGTGAATAAATGTGAATAAATTCTTAGACTGATGTAGTTATCCGTAGATAGACTAGCGAAACATTTTTGTGAAAAATTAATATAAACGAATTTATTTTAAATAGACGTAAGATAGGCTAAGGCAACTTATCGGGTTCCGCCGTTAGACGGCAAAATAAAATTGTGAAGCTTAAATGTACTTGTAATTTATATAAACTATACTAAGATAATATTAGCTATATAACTAAAATACTGTGTTAGACACAACTTTCATGTAATTTAGTATATATTATGTTACGTGTATACAAATACATCATATTATATAAATATTATGTGTTTTTATAAAATTATTATTCAAGACAAAATTGATAAATTGTTATGCACCCTAAAATTACCTATACATCTCAACTCAATTGATCGGAATTGACGTGAGTGCCATTTTTCTGTTAGTAGTCCACTTCTGTTAATATTCCAGGACGTTATTTTCTGAGAAATAAAACGTATAATAGAATAGCGTAGTGCTAATACTCACTATGAGTGTGTGCACATTCTAGTTTGAGGCGACTTACAATTATTTACTGGTAAAGCACAGCTAAAGATAGGGAAAAATAGTACTTTCCTTAAATCCTGATTTTAACATATTATGTTTCAGAAAATATTATAAATAAATATAGTTCTAAAAACTAAAAAACACGCTTTTATGATAAAATCAACTAAAAAGTAGAAAATAATTTTAAATCTAGGAATCAATTAAGGAACAGCAAATAGTATAATTGTGAAAAAAGTGTGGGGTGCTCCATTTATCAGGTTCGAAAGCCCTTAATTTATTCTTGGATTGAAAATTATTTTCTACTTTTTAGTTGATTTTATCATAAAAGCGATTTTTTAGTTTTTTGAACTATATTTCTTTTATTAGTTTTTAGTATTTGTTGTTATAGCGACCACCATTATGCATCGTTTGTAAAAAAACAAGTGTGTATCTATTACGGTTTAATAGATAAAGCCCAGTGACACACGTACAGATAGCGGAGGGTTTCGATTTACCCTTTGAGTACGAAATCCTAAAAATCATTCTACAAGAAGGCGTTATAGATATGTTTCAGAATATTTGTGTTATAGGGAAATAACATTATTATTTTCTAAACTAAAAATCACGCTATACCAGTTATTGAAATTAAAAAGCAATAATTATTTGCAATCTAGTAACTTGCGATGAACTTTATCTAAGGCGCTTGAACAATCTCGCCTCGAAGATCGTTAATCCTGAGGATGTTGATAAGTACCCTTTGAGTAGGGAATCCTAAAAATCATTCTAGAAGAGGGCATTATAGAGATATGTTACAGAACATTTGAGTTATAGGGAAATAACATAATTATTTTCTAAACAAAAAAAACGCTATAACAGTTACTAAAACTAATAAAAAGCAATAATTATTTGCAATCTAGTAACTTGCGATGAAGTTTCTTTAAGGCGCTTAAACAATCCGGCCTCGAAAATTGTTAATCCGGAGGATTTGACTGAGGAGGTTGATTAGGACAATGGTACAAAATTATTAAAATCGTGTATTGTCATCGGTTTTTGATAATTCTTCAAAATTCTGAATTAAACTGAACGTTCAAAGTGGATAGAAACCGGGTTCAAAGATTCCGTTACTTGTTACTTACATACATACCTACATACAACCCAAGCTAATAAAAGCGTGTTAAAAATTAATAATGAATACTGCCATTACGGCAGCGGTAATTTTTACCATCCGGTTTTAAATTTTTAAAATATGATGTACTTAACTTTACATAAAATCTGTCTTCATTTTTATATATGATACTCAGAGACCTAATTCAATCATTTATGTAAGTAGTTAGACTAATCTGAGCGGCCTAACCTTCCCCCAGACACACAGAGGCTCGCTAGGTGTATGAGCGCGGGTGTGTTTGTTCAAGTTTGTGTAGTCACAACTCTTGTCCTTCGCCCGCCACCTTGAAAAAGGGTTTTCACGCTCTATCAGCCGAACTATTATTCACACAAAAAAATTGCAAGAACAATTACGAAGTGTTTCTGTGAGACGAATAGATTTCCAGATAGCGTGTAATAAACCGCTTGCTACCCTTTTTTAAGATGCCGGTCAAGGGACAACAGTTGCGACTCCACATACTAGGATTAAGCTTTAACTAATCCTCCGTTGACATCCAAAAAAATAAATTGAGTCTTCTGACGATTGCAACCCAAATATAACATTTCAATGGGCTATTATGGGCGAACCCGTCAAATATACATTATATTAATTTATATTCAACGACTTCTCCCATTTTATTTCATAAAAAATTTTATTCATTAAGAAATTTTAATTTCATCAACAAATTACTTAATTATTTTTTATTTATTTTCAACCATTTCATTTTATATTACCGAAGTGGGAGTAGGTATGTTTTATTTTGTAATATCTAACAAAGTAGACGTTTTACGAACACAAAGTAGATCTTATTTAAAATCTACATTTCGTTGATTTTAAAAAAGTGAGGTTCTGAATTTTGTTCATATTGGGGTCAATTATACTCTTAGTGGATAGGAATGTGTACATACAATATTATTTTTATATAGTGATTATTTGTCGAGTTATGTATGAGCTTCTAAAAAATGGTGAAAATTGAAATCATGACCTTTTTTAAGTATATTTTCGTACATTTAAAAACTAAATAAAGTATTTAATGAAGCGGTTTTAGTACAGGATCCCTAGTATAGTTTTCATCATTTATTAATAACAAGCTGATTTTTCGTGAGTAGCTTCGTTTCGACAAGACGCCCAACATTTTTCCTTACAGCAATGTTGGTAAATGGTAGCTTGATGGGGCAGCAAGGATAAAATATGTTGACCGGACGAATTCTAAAAATTTATTACTAACCAAATTTTTCTTTGTTAATTATCAAGATAATTATTTAAATAACGTGAAAAAATATTTGTCCTACAAAATATAAGGTTTTTATTAAGGCGTCCCCCCTCTCCAACATGTATCATAAACAAGGTCATGAAAAATAATTACTAACCAGCTGATTTTTTTTTTATTGGCTGTCTACCATTTACATAGTCTACCATGCACATTGTCCTACAAATTGCATGGTATGTCATCTCGGACCTACACTTAAAAGCACAGCTTACTACCCACATTGTCCTACAAATTGCGAAGTACGTTATTCCAGTCCGCCAGTTTTATAGTTTATTTATATTATATTATAGTTAAATTACAAATCTTGTAGGATTAATAAAAGTTACCCTTTTTTTTGTAGGACATTGTTTTATTTAGATAAAAATTATATTATCCTATCACGTGATACCTTTGTCCTACAGTTACTAATAAAAAAAATAATCCTGCGGAATTAACATCTTTTCAGCGTAGGTCCGAGATGACATACCATGCAATTTGTAGGACAATGTGCATGGTAGACTATGTAAATGGTAGAAATGATGAAAACTATACTAGGGATCCTGTACCATTTGTATAGAAAATTGATTGAACTTTTTAATAGAAAAATCTATTTTGAAAAATAAATAAAAATAAACGTCCAAAACCGGAAGTGCAATTTTGAAAATATTTTTTCATAAACTTCGACCATTTTTTTATTTATTTTTTTATCCTAAAGTATAGCCAAAAGTATATTAAAATAACGCTAGAAGTTTTATCGTGGGATCTCCAGTAGTTAGGGAGATAGGTAAACTAATGTACATGCATGTCGCACTGAGTGTGAGGTAACGTATTGGTTTATTGTCAGCAGATTATTGAAATAGTACTCGTAATAGTATAATAGATCTTATTTTATAATGTTAACTACTTTACAATGGGAAACTATACTAAAATTTGTCATTTCTCACAACTCGACAAATAATCACGATATAAAAATAATATTCTATGTTCACATTCCTATCCACTAAGAGTATAATTGACTCCAATATGAACAAAATTCAGAATCTCACTTTTTTTTTTCTTGTCCGCTTGGCCTTGTCCGCCTGCAAAATATTACAATCAGTATTCAATACTTCATGTTCATGGATAATGCATTATCTATTGATTTTTATAGTTAAAACTGTTTTTGCTACTTATTTAACACACATATTTATACTATACTTAATAGCGTATAAAAAAATTAGGCCACTTTACTGCATTTTCCGTCATTTTTTTCTTTTTCTCATACAAAATATTGTTGTGCTACTTAAAGAAACGTTATTTAATTTTAGAATTACCGCGTATCGCCTGTTGTCACTCTATTCAAAACATTGCCAACTGAAGATCAACCTTTGACAATTACTTGATACTAGAATTTGTCAAATTTTATTTTTGACTCCAAAATTCTGCCTTGCAAGGATCAAGATTTGAAACATGAAAATCAATCTGATAGGAATCAAGTTGATTCTTAATAATGGGCGTAAATAATTAAAAAAATAACTTAAAATCATTATTTTCAAGTAGTTCTAGGACCATTGATTTAATACGTGGACAATATTTTTTTTGTCTGCGAGTATATTCCGTGAATAAAGATGTGTTCAATTTTCATACGATATTAAGGAAAAAAAGATATATAAAAGAAAACAAATTTCAATATAACTTCCTAATGTGCTTCCAGAATTTTCACATTATACCTAATCACCATAATTTACCTAAAGTCAGTTTTGGACATTTGTCTACCTTGAATTTGAAAGATAACAATCGGTCCTATCTTTGAAGGTGGTAGAACTCTTTGTCGTTCGGCTCTGCAGGCATCACCGCCACACCTATTTCTGCCTTATAACAGCAGACTTAAGCACTGCTATCTTCTGATTGAAGGCGTGTTGTAATGGAGATATGCTATACATTATATGTGGACTATAATTTCATATGGGGGTTGATTATAGATGTCCATTTGGCATCAATGACCACTTACCATCAGGTGGACTGCCTGCTCGTGTGCTACTTCTTTGTTATAAAATAAATATCTTCCATCTTCATCCTTCCTTTATGAAAGTAAGCTTTCACGTTAACAATTGAACATAACTTTTAAAAGATTAAAATAATTTTAACACGTATAACAGTGAAACACAGAGCTAGACATTTTAATTGGGTTTTATTTGATTATCTTAAGATGTATCTTAAATATTTTTAATTGACTTATAAAATAACTAGATTTTTTATTTTAGAATACCGTGTGAATACACTGATTGAAAATAAGTAATCTCGTAGGTATTAGAGGGAGGAAAAGGACAACTTTAGTAGTTTTGCATCTATCTCTAGAAGGCGTGGATTGTGGATCTATCTGTGTCCGTGTTGGTAGGTAGTGGTGTGCGTGATAAGAAGCGTCTATGAATGCTTTCTTCTCTGTGCAGTTGCCAGGCGTAGCGACGGTGTCAACGAGCGTGGCCAGCCCGACGGCGATGGGACAGATACCGACAGGCTCGGATCCGTCGCCGGTGGTGGCGGCATCGGTGGCGACGGTGCCGCCGCCGCAGCCTCAGATGCAGCCGCAACCGCAGCCGCAGCCCCAGCCGCAACAGCAGTTGCCGCCTCAGCCCCAACCACAGCCCTTGCAACCGACGGTTACCACTCAGGTGCGCCTCCGCTTTTCTTATAGGTTACCACCGATTACGAGTGGAAACAAAAAGACAACCTATTCCATATTCATAACGTGTATTACAATATTCGGTCACTGATCACACAAATACAACACGTCGAGTTTTATTTACTATTCGCAATTTCTTTATAATATTTAATTTGAAAGATTACAATCGAGGAGTGCGAATCAAACAGCACATAACACTGCAGCACTTATTTCCAAAAAATAACACAATCAAACATTAACACGTTCAAAATGGGAGTTTGTTTCAACAGGTGGAATCAATCGGTGAGAGTTACAGTATAACCTTAAATTTCACTTTGTATCTCCCACTATTGCAAAACACAAGATATACTTTATAACGTTAAAAGCAATAAATCACTTTATTGGTTCACATAAATTCAATATCAAATATGAAAACGTACACAGGTCTACAAAACAAGATGGAGGCAGTCTATTCCCGACGGTTCGACAGGGGGTGCAACATCTATAATATCTATGTTTTTATTGGGTCTCGGATTGCACATGCGTATATTGGCGCACTGGATGTAATTAGCCTAGTAAACAAATCGATAGGTGCTCTCTCTCTCGCTCAACGTAGTGTCTGAATAATGAACTCTTGAAGGGGCGTTATTTATTGTATACCTTAAAAGTCCCCGCTCGGCAGAACGCGTCTAGCCTTGCGACTGATAACGCGTTACCGTCGCGACTCGCGCCTCACCTGTCATTGCAAGTACTAGATACATTATTATTCGTCTCGGTTTGTTATTGTCTGACATGACATCGGTAAGATAATCTTTTGTAGCGTAACTTTTGCTTGGTAGTTATCTATCGCCGGTTATTGTTAATTTTGTTTTCGCTTGGTCAGTTTATTCTGTTCATCTTATCACCTGGCTTATGATGTTTTAATTTTCTAACGTAGTGTCTTAGACATGTTACCACCGGATCGATTGTTTTGTTGGAATATGAAATGGAGTTATAATAGTTTGGATATGAACTTACTCCCGATTTTTCGGCATGATAATGTTAGATAAAATCATTACCTTTTTACGGTAAAAGAAAAATGAAATGGAGAAGTTATGAAATTCACCAACCTTCATAGAGGACCAAGATGTAATTTTGGAGTAACAATAATTGATGGGCACTTTAGTTATACCTACTGCGTTTGTCGTATATTTTGGTTTTGGTTTTAATTTAGTATTTCCAGTGGTCACTTATTTAATTTGACAAATCAAATCAACGCCATTATTATATGTCGCATGTGATTCGGTGCTCAATAAGGAGTTAAAAAAACGTTTGTTAGTTTAGTATAAGTTTATAAACGTTTGTATAGTCATATTGTTTAGATAAATATATTTCTGTATTTTCATGTCTAATTTAATATATTATGAGCACATTCATATTTTAATGTTTAAAGCCAATATTTAAATTAACTTAATAGGGAGAGGAATGAAGCTTAATAAATGGTCGATACGTGTTTGTAGGACGTAAATATTAATTTTATTTCATGGTGATCTGAAATATAATTGAGAATTACAATGTAGTATCCTTCTTCCCACTCGTCGGCATCGCGATTGTTTAGCCTTTAAAAACAAAAAAAGTTTAAAGACCACTGACACTGCGTATGACAGTGACAGCTCCGGATTCCTCACTTCTTTTTCGCGCTTCCAAGGCATCGTGATACTATTTTTTCAAAGTTTTGTTAAACGTGTATAGTGAAGCAAAGCTAGTGAAAAAATGAAGAAAATGGAAACTAGGAATGAAGAATCACGTCCGCGTAGTTGTAATCGCAGTAGCAGGAATTTACGAAGCAATTCTTCGGATTGGATCACCGGTTCAGAGGTTATGTACAAATTACTTACCAGGTATGTAAGAAAATAATGCATTATTCACCTTTTACAGTATGTGTGCACGACTATAAAAATGCCTAAATAACTAACATATTCTCAGAAAGAAACTATATTGTTCGAAAAACTTTCCCGTATCTACAACTTCAAAACTATTCATGCACGCCAATCTCGCTGTTGCACATTACAGACACCAAACGGTGCTCATATTCGCCATTAACCGTAAGATGCTTGCATTTTTATGCATATAATTTAGCAATTAATGGTCCAAATATAAAATGCACCCGAGCCATTGAGTACGAGATACTCGTTGCGTCGCTTTGTCGACACTAAATGTTTCCCAAGTTCACCATTAAGCACGAGATGCTGGCCCTAACATTTATATGTGGCAAATGTTCAAATATTCAAAGAGTCACAACCGTCGAGTACGAGATACTCCTAGTGTTACTTTGTTGACACTAAACGGTTCACTCATTCGCCATTGAGTACGAGATACTCGCGCTAACATTTCTATGTGGCAAGTGGTCGAATATACAAAGCATCAGAACCGTCGAGTACGAGATACTCCAAGTGTTACTTTGTTGACACTAAACATTTCACTCATTCGCCATTGAGTACGAGATACCTGCGCTAATGCTTATATGTGGCAAATGGCTTGAATGCTTCCATCACTAGCTATTGCACTAACAATACACAGTATAAAGCATGAATGATTTATAAGCACCAAGCTAGAGCTGCTACAACACAAGGTTATGCCAACCCTGTTATACCAACTCTGACAAAACAATTTTCAGAACCAGCTATAATTTCAGGAATCATTCATGGAGTTATTGCAAATAGCAAAACATATTTGTAACTTTATGACAAAACAGTGTCCTAACAGAAACGGAAAATATTATGTCAACATACTGGGACAACGAGTGAATACAATAATATCATCAGAGTTCTCTAAAATTGGGAGGTATGTGTGAAGCAACTGGATGAATAACATATTCCAATGAGAACTGAGGAAATCAACCTGGTACATTTTGATGCTCTTCTCAGAATAACACTTTAACTGCTACCTATAAAGGTCATAATAGGTAATTTATGCTCCACCACAATACACACGATAAAAATATGTGCAATACATGGTGGAGAACAGAAAATAGGAATCATCACATTGCTGGTGCGCTAACCCATAACAAATATAACCCCGTGCATATAAGAATCTTATCAGGATTCACCGCACAGCATGATGCTCATGAGCTCATGTAACGGAATCATACTGAAGACATTGAAACTCACTTAGCTGCATTACAAATGATAGAAGACTAACTATCTTATCAGAAAACAATGTCTAAAATAGACATTTGTGACATAAATGTTTTATGCAGCACCCCGTTGCCAACTTGAAATTGGTTCAGATTGGTCGTTCCACACAAATCAATTGTGTTATATGATATTAAAATTTAATATGTGGCGTCAAGATAAAAATCTTACAACATTGATGACAAAATTATCTTTGTATACTAGTTAATCCAATGCTCGATCTCAAATGGTAATAGATGTGCTCCTCACATTATCACATACACACTGGTGTATATACATGACAACTGTTTCATGTTAACCTGAAATAGAACAGAAGGCATGCTCTCTCAAAAGAACCACCTCAGGAGGACAATGATTAAGCAAACAAGACTCCGGCTTATTGATACTGACACATGTCTGTCCAATATATTTTGTCACATGAAGAAAGAATACTATAAGTATCTCATATATTGGAACCAGCGTCTGAAGTCCTAGCTTTGATAGTAGCATTCTGTGTTAATACCTCAACACAATTGAGCAGAGTTCATTGATTTGTTATGGATACTCTATAGTTCCTACTCAATTTCAGCTGTTTTATAAGCAAATAACAGGTACCTATACATGGCTCAAAGTAAACAATATTACATGGGTTATATTGTAGTACCTCTTACTCACATATATACAAATTATGTATAATAAAATTTAATCAGTTACCAGCTATATAAAGCTGTTTGATTTGATATCTTGTGGGCTAGGTATATGAATATCCTAACATCCAGATTAGGTGTATTTCAAGATATTGCGGATTTCAGGAAATACTTGTATTATTAAGGTATAACTCTAAGGAGATTTGTATCAAGGAGTACAATCAGAACTATAATGCACCACTTAACTACTGGTACAGAGTACCTACTTAAAGTCATTGAGCTTACATAACATATATAACTCTATTATATATAGATGTAACTTGAATTGAAGTTTTTAAATTATCTATTTAATACACTGGTTTACAGTGATAATCAATCCAGAAGTCTGGAGTTGTCTTTGGACAGAAATACCTTTATGATTTATTCTAAGGCCAGGTACTATAACAATACCTGCAATACTATAACAATACAAATGTGCTAAATAATAAATGTCCATACTTGTAAATAATTCAAAAACCTTGTTTAGTATTACTTATTTATATGGCATATGTGACATAAATGCAAATATGTAAATGTCAAGAGTGAACTTTATGTACAAATGTGAGAATTTATACAAAATTAACACTTTGGATTTCGATAAACTTATGTTTCAGTGACTCAATAGGAATAAATACAGTAATAATTAAAGGTTTGGAAGTTCAGTCCACAAACATATGGGTAATTATTAAATATCTGCACATATTTTTCACTTTTACATGTACAGTAAAACTGCTTTAAATATGAGGCTGATCATCATGAAAAAATTGACTAAAGATTATTGGTGCCTATGTAATGCTCTACAACAGAAGCCTGGTACTCCCAACATTACAAAAAGCAATCAAATATTAATATACTACTTATATTGTTGCTTAAACATTTTCTTTAGCAACACCAGGTCTATATAGAAACATGCATCATACATTTATACACCAGTCATCAGGTCAAAAAATAACACAGCAGTCCATTAATCCTGGAATAAAGACAAACATAATATGAGAATTGCTATTGCACTTAAGTCTTCATAATGTCTATGTTAGTTACACTAAAACTGAAATTGTTCTCATTTCATAATGAAGCTTAGGCTAAGGGTAAATAATGTCCACCATGGTAATATGTGACACATTAATGATATAAAAGTAATAACAATATTATTATTTCATGTGAATGGCCAGCCATTAATATGATATCTTCTTTGGGTCTTTTATGCCTAGTGTGTATACCTAGATGCTCTTATAAAACATAAAACAAAGAAAGTAAGCTGCATGTCCAATCAATTTTCAAATGTAAATCTAGCATCCCTAGAATTAATAGGAATTCCTTAGGGGTATGTGTGATGAACGTTACTATATAGGACACACATGGCAGACATCTGGCCTGGAACAAAGAAAACTATATTATATAGACAAATTATTATTATAATTATTATATATAGAAGATTTATCTACTTTCCTTTTCTTAAAGAATTAAGATGGAGAAAAATGTGGGTAATAACTTTATAATTTATCACTGTCAGAGCTGTAACTAGAACCAGTTGTGTTAGTAATCATTACAGGCTAAGTAAGCCAGAACCCCATGGAAGTTATAAAATATTTGACTTATTAAAACTGAATTAATCCTGGGAATGCTCAGCATAAATACTTTTGAGTCAAGATAAGCTTTTCTGGTCTAGTCATGAATGGGGTTTGAAATAATCATATACATAAATACTGCTATGAAAACTGATATCAACTTTTACATACACATAACTGATAGTTACACACATTTTTAGGAAAAGATGTTAGATGGAAAGTCAGATTGGATTTCAAAAGGAAACATATCATAAGATTTCCAACCAACCATATAGATATGTAACTTTATAGAGGGCATGCATAAGCATGGTACAGCAAAAAGTATAAGTAACTTTTGCAAATCTCATATAAACCTACAAAAACAGGAAGTCATATAAAACTAAAATGTTTCATTGATCTAAGAATGATCATGTCCCTCCGGAACATGCACACTAATATAAAGAAACAAAGTAGGTATAACACCCAATATTATACCGGGTATACCTACAACATAAAATATAAATTTATCTCACATGGGGCATATATCATCCCAAGATCAAATCAAATACCCAATCATAATTTGTCAATAAATAATGGTATTAATTCCTTAATATTCAACATGGGATGGCTTCCTATTTTAATAATATTGGAATACATACAATGTACCTACTGGTACATTTAAGTATAGTATTATATAAAAGTACATAATTATATAATGCACATCACATATGAAACATATTTATACACATATTGCTATATAGCAAAGGAAATAGTATTATTTGTGTCAATAAAATTGACCAAGTAATTCATTCTACACATAATTATGACATACTATGCAGGGTAGAAAACATATTTTCGACCTTGTATGTATTTATTTTTTGCAAGGTGCAAAAGCTTGAATTGAATAATTATTAACACTGACTAAATTACAATATTACTATTATTATTATTATTATTGGCCAATTTTAGTAATAATATATTTAGAGAAAAATATTGCATTATTATTGCACTGAATATTATTTCATCTAATTCAGAGGGAATCTCACTTAGTACTATGTGTTTCAGAACATTTCATCCATATTATACAGTAAGAGTAAATATTCAGTTAGCAATCCTAATAATTATGTATATTTTATAATTATACCTAATTAAGAGAAAAAACTCTTATTAATATGATATTTTCATATTGTATTTATATATATATATATATATATATATATATATATATATATATATATATATATATATATATTATTATTGAGAATAAATCTCACTAAGCACTATGGATTTCACAACATCTCATCCATATGATGCAGAACAAATAAATATTCAGCAATGTAATTAAATCCATATAATAATATATATGTATGGTAATAAATCTTTAATTTAATTACATGTCCCATTGTTGCAGTTGTCTCTAAACATCTACATTGTAATTCTCAATTATATTTCAGATCACCATGAAATAAAATTGAAAATTAGACGAGCTTACCTGTAAGCGAAGTCTGATTATAATTTTATGAATGGTGATCTGAAATATAATTACCCACCCTCCCAAAATCAAAACCCATACTGCAACAATAAGAACAAGAGTCTCCTAGATATAGACAGCATGCATATTATCAAGGAGACTAAGTTGGAAATGATAGACTCTAAATTAAGTGAGGAATCCGGAGCTGTCACTGTCATACGCAGTGTCAGTGGTCTTTAAACTTTTTTTGTTTTTAAAGGCTAAACAATCGCGATGCCGACGAGTGGGAAGAAGGATACTACATTGTAATTCTCAATTATATTTCAGATCACCATTCATAAAATTATAATCAGACTTCGCTTACAGGTAAGCTCGTCTAATTTTCAATTTGTCATTATATAAAGATTTGGCGCCAGGTAAAACCTGGATATCGATTACCCTGACGCCGTCTTGTCGGTAGTGTAGTCGTATGGGATACAAATAGAAATAATTGATCAGAAGGGGCTACCTCCCTCCCCATACCATCGTAATCAACAGGTTGTCCGTTGTCTTGGTTACGTCTAGGCTGATAACACAAAATGAGGCGCAGTAAACGCCGGAATATCTTCATTCGAAATGGTATTTTTCATGAAAATAAAAGGAGTACTTACGCGGCACTCCGGCCACCTGTTGCTATGCTAAACTCCACGGACGTTTAATAAGCATTGAGAGTTAATATTTTTTTTATAAAAGAGCTATATGATTGATATTTTAATACGACAAATTTAACGAATTGTCTATGAAATGAATATGCCTGTCTCGTATGAAGGTGGCTTTGTTTAATGATGTTACCAGCAGTTAGAACGTAAGATAGGAACATAGAGACACTTCTCACGAGAGGCAACGACATTTTTGTCTTTTCTGACTTTTTTTATGTCCGGTTATTTGTAGTTAATGGTTTATATGTTAGGTATTTATTTGCGTTATTTAGGCATGATTTTGTGATGGTACGTAGATACATTAGAAAAGTAGAGGGACTGACTGAATATTTATTTAGCTATATCTTATAAGGCGATTTTGTTGAATTAGTTTCAGTACCCTACATTGTTTAATTATCATTTAATTATATATTTCAGCTTGAAAGGTGCCGTACTAAACTGCTTTAATTTGTAACGATATTCTAATTCTGTCTTCCTTACTCTAAAAGTCACGACAAAGAATCCTGACAAACAAAACTTTCCGAGGCTAATTTAAAATAATATAACGGAATGAAAGACGTAGTAAGGATTTCGTAAAGGGTGGGGCAATCGCACGACGTCACAAGCCGCCCCGTGCCGCTCCGGCCACGAGTGGAGGGTGCTACATAATAACCGAATGACGGAATGTAAATGAGTGCTGATCTGGGAGCGGTTGAAGGATCTTCCTATACCGGTTACCGTTTGGCGCTGCCGGTCGTACGGTCACCTATTTTTGCCCTAACGATTAAATACTTTTGTTGAATCGTAACGGAACGAAACGGACCATTCGCATTTTAAGTCCAATTGGATTAACACGCCTTTGTGAAAGAAGATGGATTCACAGAACATCTATGATATTGCGACGTATATAATTTGGCAGGTATTTATTACAAATTTATACATCTAGTGAAATTTTTAATTGGATCATCTTATCAAATACAATCTCTTTGTAATAATTGCTGAAAAACGAAACTGGTTTTGAGTAACTTAAAGACTTGTTAATTCTGAACGAATCTTATTAGTTCCATTTGTTTTCGGTTTCAGTTTTGTTTCGGTCTATACCATAATTATGTTTTTTAATACATTTTCTTCCCTTTTTATCGATCGTATATCTTTAAGGAACGATGTCTTTTCGTTTACAAAGAAACGTTCTTTTTATTTTTAGCATTCTTATGTTTTAGTTTAACAAACAGCTTTCATGAAGTAACTTTTATATCTGAACATTGGGTTCACAAAATCTTTATCTTTAATTTTTTTAAACGAATATCTGTAGTTAACCGAACTAAAAATACAATTTTGGTCAAATAAATTGCCAATCTTCTTAATATTTTATTTATATTACTATATTACATTCAGACGTTAGTTTACCCTGTTTATATACTATGGTAAGCATGCAAACATCAGTCGTCTGATATTTGAGCCTGTAAATGATTAGCCTATGTGCATCCGTTGGTGCCTCAGCGTTTTCTTATCTGTATGAAGTACTAACAACGTTTTCTGTGTGTTTGGACGAAACATGACAACTATAAAGTAGAAATTATGTCCATATAAATATTTTTTGTTATGGAATCTAAAGTGTTGCTCACAGCTAACCTATATAAGCAAGAAGTAGGTATATTATATTTATAACCTTATAATAGTGCAGTGTGTAATAGATTGCATTCTTGTTATATGCAATAATATTGTAACGCAAAGTGGAATACAACGCTATTATGTATATTATCTAGGGGAATTAAAACTATTTTGAAAAGTTATAGTAATATGGGGTGTGTTAGAATATAACGTGGTAACTAACCACAAAGTCGAGATCTTACATAAAGTAGATAAAGAACATGCACAGATAATTAAGGAGAATACGCTAGTAATTACCATTTTGAGGCTTGCTGCCGAGACAGATATACGTCTTAAAAGCGAACCATTTGCTAGTGAGCTTTAATATTGTGTTGCGATTTATTTTCTCGTTCATTAAACAATTCGTGCTTTATGAGACGTGAAATGGAGTATCAAAAATATGGTTATTCTTTTACAGTGAGTAATTTTAAAATAAGTATTTTGGTACATTTAACTGCAGAAGATATAAGTTCATCAAAGGGGACATGTGACATAAGTGATAAGAAAGAATTCATTAAAACATGTACATATTACATCTGCACAAAATATTTATGATTTCAAATACTTTTTTTGGTAGTTTTTTACGCTTCACGTTCCACGCATATCGACTTTGCAAGTACGTATACATTTCGGAGGCACGCGCATTTTAACTGTACTTACACGTTTTAAGATTTGCTATTAGTAATTAGAAGTTTAATAATGATTACTACATTCGAATTATTCCATACATACATTTAGAATAGGAATAACTATATTTTGAAAGTGTTTAGCAGTCAGTGCAAAATAGTCCCATCACTAAAACTTTTATACACCACTGTGAACAGAAACCGTTGGACAACACCAAGGAGAAGTGCCGCAACTTCCTGGCGAACCTGCTGGACCTGTCGAGCAAGGAGCCGATGTCCGTGGAGACGAACGTGCGCAACCTGATCCAGGAGCTGATCGACGCGCAGGTGGAGCCGGAGACCTTCTGCGAGCGGCTCGAGCGGCTGCTCAACGCCAGCCCGCAACCCTGTCTCATCGGCTTTCTCAAGGTAAATAATATCGTTGTTCTTCTTATATTAACATTATTAAAGAGTCATTTGGATGAGAACTATTTTTATCTGGGGGACGAAACCCACGGAGTTTATATGCAACTAGCAGAACCCGCGGCTTCGCCCGCGGAAACAAATATGATATGACATACAAATAACTGTAATTGTAAATTAGTACCCTTAATAATTTTAACGATAAAGTAGCATTAATATTTAATTAATAAAAGCTTCCTTTTATTTTATTTTTTTAAATTGGTCAAGCTTTCTTCAGAAATACACTATAACTCTAATTAGTGGACTGCAATGAAATTTCTTTAAAATAAAGTTTCATGTAGTTTTACATGTAGGATACAATAATTATTATTTACACTATTCCATAGGAACCGTCATGTTATTCTCTGACCCATAAAGTACCACCCATAGTAACTACTATGCAAAAATCATAACAATCCCTTGGTATGTGAAAAACAAAAAAACACAAACGTATACATGGGAACCGTATTGCAACTGTTTGGTGGCAACCGTATGGCAAATTTTTAACGCACTAAAACCCCCTCTAGGTCTATGTGTCTATCACATCACCATCACTAATCCACGCATAACCACAACCATACCCCACCGCACGGACAAATTGTCGGCAAGTAGTGTGTCCAAAGTGGTTGCGATGTACCTAATCATTATACCAAAATATGGTCCATGTGAATAAAATTACGCATTGTCATATATGAAATTTGCACCCGTTCACGTTGTCGTGTAGTTGTGTGAATAGACGTTGTTTGAAATTTCACATTTCTAACTTCGAACCTAAAAGATTCCCGTATAATACATATAACACTTCTTTTACCTCCATAGTTGAATTTCAAAAACGTTCCTATGTATATATGCATCAATAAATATTTTATCAGCAAATTTCTGAAAGCTAATGTTCAACACCAGCGGTCGGCAACCCGTGACCCACGCGTGGCGAGTGGCCCGCGGGACTGCGCGTGACTAAAAAACCGCTGTTCTACACTTCAGTACGCGCAATACATTCCCATGTTAAAAATATACATGTTACGGCGGCCCGTGATATTTCGCCCTACACTAAACCTATCTGCAATCTGTTCTTTTTCCAGACACGCCAAAGGAAGTATAACTTCAATAACTGTTTTTAAAGGAACTTTCTTTACTTATAGTACCCTAATGGGGTTGATTGTTGAGTAGCTAAAAATGCTGATGTCCCTGTAGTTCCTGGACCAGAATAGGGCTACGGTATCCCCTGCCTGTCGTAAAAGGCGACTAAAAGGGGGCCTCCGGGGTTACGGACGGCAAGAATGGGAGCTCGAACCGCTCGGCCCGCTGGCGGCCCAAATTAACGGTTTTTAAAATAAAGTTCCATCCCCTATTAAAGGACTTTAAGGGTTAATTTTTTAAAAACGGTGAAGTAGGTGTTCTTTTATTTTCAATCAGAAAGCAGAATACCAAATTACAAAGACTTTGCTCTAAAATCTGCATACTTATAAACGAAGTTCCTACCCCTATTTTATCCTCTTAAGGGTAGATTTTCCATAAACGTTGTTAAAGAAGATCTACTATTTCGTACCAGAAAGCTAAATCCTATTTTTACAGACCTTGTTTCGAAATAAACGGATTTTAAAATAAAGTTCCATCCCCTATTAAACAACCTTAAGGGTTGATTTTCCAAAAACTGTGAAATAGGTGTCCTATTATTTTCAATCAGAAAGTCAAATAACAATTTTCATAGACTTTTCTTAAAAAGCTGCGGACTTCTAAACGAAGTTTCCACCCCTATTTTACCTTCTTTAGGGTAGATTATCTATAAATGGTGTTAATAAAGTTATATTATTTCTAACAGGAAAGCCAAATGCAAGTTTTTACAATCCTTGTTTCCGAATTAACGGAGTTTGAAATAAAATTCCAACTAACATTTAACGACCTTAAGGGATGATTTTCCGAAAACAATTAAATATGTGTTTAATTATTTTCCTCCGAATAGCCAAATACCGATTTTCAGAGAGATTACATCAAAACTCCCAGTTTTGATGTAATCTCTCATACATTAGCTTGAGTTGTATGTATGTATGTATGTATGTATGTATGTATGTATGTATGTATGTATGTATGTAACTATGTAACGGAATCTTTGAACCCGATTCCTAACCACTTTGAACGTTCAGTTTAATTCAAAATGTTGAAGAATTATCAAAAACCGATGACAATACACGATTTTAATAATTTTGTACCATTTTCCTTATCAACATCCTCATGATTAACGGTTTTCGAGACGAGATTGTTCGAGCGCCTTAGAGAAAGATCATCGCAAAGTTACTAGATTGCAACAATGATTGCATTTTAGTTTCAATAACTGTTATAGCGTGATTTTTCGTTTTGAAAATAATAATGTTATTTCCCTATAAATTTGAGTTATAGTTCTGAAACATAGTTATGTATAATGCTCTCTTGTAGAATGATTTTTAGGATTCCGAACTCAAAGGGTAAAACGAAACCCTCCGCTGTCTGTTAGTGTGTCTGTGACACACGAACAGACAGCGGCTTTATCTCTTAAACCGAAATAGGTAGACACTTGATTTTTTACAGAGGATGCATAATGGTGATCGCTATAACAACAAATACAAAAAAAAAAAAAAATATATAGTTTAAAAAAAAATTCAGAATTATACTATTTACTGTTCCTTAATTGATTGCTAGATTGAAAATTATTTTCTACTTTTTAGTTGATTTTGTCATAAAAGCGTGTTTTTTAGTTTTTAAACTATATTTATCATTGTTGCTTTCCATAGAAAAGCCTTCCATTACTGCGTCAATCGCTGGTGACGAAGGAGCTAGTGATCGAGGGTATCCTCCCTCCTTCGCCGCACGTGGCCTTCTCGCCCATCCCGTCCCCAGCTCAACCCGTCTTGGCAGGGACCAACATACAAATTGTAAGTATAAAAATTTGACATCGCTAATGTCTCAACTGCTCGAGCTTATTACGTAAGATTTACGATAATATGAAAGGCAGCAGTTAAATTGCTACGGTTTAGTGGCTAAGGAAATCTTTTTATCTACTTGACAGTAACACATTTCGATAAAAAAGTGTGACACTGACTGTCGAAATTCTGTGGTTTGAGATTTAATGTGTAAATTATCTTCACACTGGACAGTTTGAACGTTAATTTCAACATAAGCCGTGTTGAAATCCTTTTCCGTTAGAATCGGTATATCACACCAAAATATATTTATAATCCACTTATTAAAAACAGTCCGGTATAGATATTTGTAACGACTCTGTTAAGTTACAGTAAACAGAAAGCTCTGTCTTCTGTTCTTATGAAATAAAAGTTATATTAATATTACATTATTTTTACTTGGTGGTGGGTTTTAAAACACCTTTTATAGAAATTATAATGTGTGGTAGAGGGTACGTATGTGTCTGTGAGGATAAGACCTTTGCATTAAAACCTTGTATTATTAAAATGCCAACTTTGTAAATAATAAAAAGTACAATCCAAGTGGTAACGATTGGTAACAAAATTTTATCCTATTACAATTAACGGAAAAAGATACGGGCATGGTGTATTTATCGCTTGCTATTTACGTACGATTGATAAAACAAACGCAATGTACACGATTTTTGTCATAATATCATCTTTTGCACCTGGCTATATTAACTGAAGAGTTGCCACTTTAGTTATATAACATTATTTATTCTAACACTGTGTTACTAATCATTTATTTTCTGTGTATTCTAGGTATTATAACATGTTAATTTTATAAGGGTTGGTCTCTAGTGAAATTGGTGAAATACAACTAATCAGGTTTTAAACATAGATAGGGATTAGTTTTAAACATAAATTTAGCTCTATGTAAACAGTTATTCAGTAATGTGTGGTCGTGAAGGTGGTCGGCTCTTAAAATTGGACTAATTGGTTTGTCTCTTAATTGAACCAGGTGCAATTAGTAAGGCATATATATGTCTACCATTATTATTTTCAATATTACTTGCTTTCGCTTAAAGTCATTTTGACATTGTCTCTGTGTACAAATGTAACCAACCTACAATCGTTATAAAATGAATCATCCTCACTATTGGCGTACGATGAGACATACACAAGTATATCGAACCATTGCGCACACTGGTTTCTATTATTTCAGTTTAATTTCCGAATTTACAGTACAATGACCATATTCAAAAGTGAAGAAATTTGCATTTGTATATGAATACACGATATCAAAAGTCTTCCAGCGTTTGATCGAAGAAGATAAGACGAGAAGTTACGATGCGACAAGTTGAATAAACGGTCGACTTCTGACTAATTACATTTATCAATGAGTATAGTTATTGATATTTAAGTTAGGTATCGTATGGTTAGGCCTATCTGCTAGTTATTAGTGCGTGTACATACGTGGGACATTATGCTAAGTTAACGCCCTGGTTGTGGCAGCCGATGGACGAGGGCAGCTCAAGTCCAACCCTAACGCCCCTCCTGCCCCCGGTGATGCCGATCACCCAGCTGCCTCCCCCTCTGCCGTCACCGTTAAATCTGTTGCCAGTCCAGGCGCCTACCCCGGAGGTTGGTTAAAACCTATCCTCGAACGACAAACGTATATCATGTTGCCGAAATAACTCATATTTAATACCCGCACTACCTCATAAGTCGATAAAACAAAATTATAAATTTAAAAGTAAAGGCAGCATTGGTATCCATTTGCGTGAGAGGGCGGTACAGAAACCCTGCATTGAGTTTTCGGAATCATTCTCATCGTATCCTCTGTTGCTTTCTCCAACGCTTTGTTACATAGAATGTTAATATGGCTAGAAAAGCAAACAGTGGGATAACTATAATTATATCAACGATTTTATACTGAAAATACTAATACAAGGCGACTAATGCCCATGAAATGATGAACGTTAGATGTGTCCAAAATAATGATTCCAAAAAACTCCAACATGTTTATGTAGTTGTCTTTGTCAATTTAGCATACTTATTGTAAGTTGTGTACTCTATCTAGTGTATAATGAGGCAGCATTTTATGAAGCCTCCTCGTTATTTTTTCTCTTTTTACGACTACGATGTAGCTACACTATACTACATTGCAAGTGTCTTTCTTAAAAGAACAGTTAATTTTAAAATTGACCTATCTTACGCAGATAAGTGATGTTTTTTAATATCCTTCATCTTTCGAGAGGCTAAATTAAATGTAATTGAACATATTATACGCTGGATAGAGTTATACGAAAGGGATACAGCCCAGCATACGTGCAGCGTGTTAGTGCAATTATAATTGAGAGTACATTTCTGTTTAATTGAACCTATAATCTAAATATCTAACACTTGTCGCTCCGCGTATGCCGGAATGTCCAATGATTCGTCCAAACACATATATTTCAATTATTACCAGAAAAAAGTCCAATAAAAATATTGACTATAATTGGCTTTTAGTTGATCTTCCCGCAAATTGGATTCATAGTTGTCAAAATTTTCATAGTCATATGAGATCATCTAGTTGTAAGAGCCTAAACATGATACGTGCTACCACCATCCGCATGTGCATGCACGTCGGACTAAATCCAACAATCCATGGACAAACTTATTCTGGAAGCGAAATCGCTTTATTTATTATTCCTGGTTGATAATTTGATAAAGATATGGATTAATTGTAAATCCAATCTATTGTGGTAGTGGAAAACCACAACAAAAGATGTCGACGATAGTCGCAAATAGATGAATTTATACTTGAAATCATTTTACACTGGTAAACTAGCTTTAGACTAGCATACATTTTGAATATTTTTTATATGGATGAATTTCATGTCGGGAAGAATAAATACGGCAACAATTAGTTGGTACGTTGTTCATTCTGAAACTTTATGGAGATATGACTCGGCTATATCAATTACAAAATATATGCTGTTCTTATGTAAAATGTTATGTAAATTTTAAATTTCATAACACTAGGATTCACCGAGTTATGTTGAGCCGCCGCTCCGAACCTACCGGGGCGCGAAAGAGACCCAAATCCTAGCCCAAGTTAGTCTCCGACCTTCATCGTTACATTATATATTATATGTAATATACATGTGGAATGAGTAGTATTCTTATGTACACCGCAAATTATATGGCATATAAATATTTATTATACTGTCATTATGTAGTATTTTTTGCCACCTTGCGATTGTTTTAGTACTTCTCTAAATTGTGTCTGTAAATACATGTAGATTTTCGTTTTGTTTTGAAAATTGAGATCAATGTCCAAGACATTGGCTTCTTTGTGGATGGAGCACTTAATAATAATACATTTTGTTAATTACGAAAACTACAACAAACACTGCATAATAATATTAGACGTACATCTATGGATACTGTTAGTAGTCTGTGTTGTTTGTCGTTATAGATGTTTGTGTTATTTTTCATTCATGGTTTTATTACGCAAATCAGAAATAAGGTAAGAATAATGGCATGTTAATCTGTAGTTATCGCAATTAAAGTCCAATACTTCATCCGGCGCATGTATGTCTCATAATTTATTAAATATATTTTCTTTCAAGTCTTGAGATATATACTACTAGAGTGTATATTGTAAGAGTACATGTAGTTAATTTGTTGCCTGTTCAGTGTTTAGAAGCTATATTCGTGTGTATGGCGAATGCAATTAATTGTATATATTGTAAATATAAAATAGATCACATATTAACGCTTGTTGTAATACTTAACTTTCATTACGCATAAAAATAATTAACAAATAAGAATAAAATTAAATTATTTCTGATTAAATTGTGTGAAATCAGTACTTTCAGTACATTGCACTTGGCCAGCCATGGATTCAGCAAAATTGTTGTAAAAAAGCAACCAAAAAGTTACAGTAAATCGTTAGCTCCTATTGGCGTTATATCGATATGACAATGCCATTGGCCATATTGGCGAGAATAACTTTACATTTTGTAAGTGGAACGTCTCTAATAATTGGATTTTATAACGTATACAATTTTCAGCCGAAGCCATCTCCTAAAGCGGGGGGCACGATAGCCGTGCTTCAGAACATTGCCGTTCACCCAAAGATCAGCGTGAGCAAGGTGGGCAAGACGATGACCGTCAACAGCAAGGCGAGCTTCAGCCGTCCCGGGACCAGTAGCGCCGGTCTGTCCACGGTGCTCACTCCGGGGAAGTCTCTGCTTAAGGACAAAGAGAAGAAGACCGCAATGCAGTTTACACAACCGTTCGTCGACGACAAGATGGCCGGCGACGACGATATCAATGACGTAGCCGCTATGGGAGGAGTCAACTTGGCCGAGGAGACGCAACGCATTCTGGGCTCAACCGAGATGATTGGCACACAAATCAGGTATGTGGGCCCAAGGAAAAGTAAAATTATTCTAGTTCATGTCTAATTCGGTATGACTGTAGCGGATTCAATGTCGTCGTCCCAATAGGACAATCATCCTGAATGGTCCTTCATAATGTAAATACGTACACACGTAGATATACAATATATATTTTATGTGAGCAACTATATTTTTTTCACATTCGATACGTACACCTTGGGATTGCAGGTCGGTAAAGGACGAATACTTGACCCCGGTGTCGGCGATGCAGTTGCGACTGAAAGCGATCTCGACGCAGAAGGAACTGGAGGAGCCGGCCGCGGACGTGGCGGCGCTGTGCACGCACGCGGTGCACGATCGCCTCAAGACGCTCGTGGAGAAGCTCGCCGTCATCGCGCAGCACCGCATCGACCACGTCATCAAGGTACGTCACGCTGCGAACATGTCTCACTCGTACGTGTACGTGTACGTGCGCGAAGCGATCGCTATGAACTATTTGATAGCCTCAATTTAACGGTGACAGGTACTCACATTCCGCGTAAGAGTTTGAATTATGTAATTATGTCATGTCAGATATTTTTGTTGTTTCGCAGTATTTCAACATTTTAAGTTGAAATGTACACTTGTAGTGAATAATATGGGAATTGGCTTATTATTTTTATGGTTTCTGATAACTAAATTACCAAATAATCGTTTAAAATCAAATAGATATCTTTCCAATTTTGTAACTTGAAGCCAAAAAAACCTCATGAGGCCCCACGTCCCTTCAAAGTCCCTTACAAGGAATGTACCTGTCAACCTATAATTATTATTCAAATATTCTTCTGCTGCAGAATAGGCAGATGCAAACCATGCAAGCGTTTCATCATCATTTCATCAATTCATTTTTTCAATTTAATTTCATGTCATCGTGTCATCGCTTATGTACTTAATTGGTTTTGTGAGGTATCTTGGTACATCACAAAGGCACGCCTTTGCCATTATCGATTGAATCTGGTCGACATGTGTTAATAGGTAAGGATTTTCATATTAAAATCAACTCGCACTTGCTATTTACATGCCTTCGCGACTAACTTTCGCCTAGAATAACTAGAAATGGAATTAGAAACATTAGTAGTGGCACAAGCACCATCAAATTGTTTTCAGTAAGGGGGGTACCCTTACTGAAAACCCAAGTATACTGAACCACAACTTCTAGAGTGCCAGCTTATGTCATGTGAAAAAGTTTTGCAATGCACATCAATTATTGAATTTGTAAAAATAGATTATTGCATCATACTTTACCTTCTTTTTGTCATTTTAACAAAAAGAATTAAGGTCGATTATGTATTATACATCAATATCTAGATCAGTATTAAGTTTACACTCAAGCTTTGCGAAATTATTTTTGAATTTGCTATGTTTTATGTGCAGGCAGCAACTATTCTCTGTTTATTATGATGGGTAGTGAGAGGGTGGTGGAGGAGGAAAGGAAGAGTTAATAGGAAAGTTATTAAGCTGTATTTAGTCAACTATTAGAAAACCATTGGAATTGTAAAAACGAAACTGTATTTAAAGGATTAAACGATACATGAAGGACTATGTTAAATATTTTACAACGATAAGATTTCTTCTGGTTTTTTTTCTTATGGAGTTCTTATTTCTGAAGTCTTTGAAGCAACATATTTGCTTGTATACAAAAAATATTAAAATCCCCTCTAGCTCTTAGGTGTAGTAACATGTAATATTCTATTGTAGGAAGAATTGGATATACTTAAATTCACAATACATGAAAAACCCGTATCGGTGGAGCTTGCTATTCCTGAAAGTGTATCAGGTGAACCTGTTGCATTTGCTCGCTTTCCCGTACAAATGGTATCCATAGAAAAAGATGAAACAATAGTTTACGTAAGAACCTCGCATCTTTTTACTTAAATGCACACATTGCATTTATTTTATTTTTCTATTTCCATTGCGCAAAAGCTATCTAGGCTGCAAGCGAAAGTAGAGCTTTAAATGCATTACGCGCAACGCGATCGAATGTTCCTTAAATTAATACGATCATCAAAAAGCGAGATCTTATATTATTTGCAAGCAAAGTTGGCGTAACATCGTAGCGCTCTCAGCCACTTGCAGTAACGAACATCAATAGCAGTTAACCCTGACTCCAGTTTGTGTGCTTAGCGAATACTCTTTGAAGGACAGTAACAGCGACGCAAGTGATTATATTTCAATATTCGACGAGATTTAATAGTCCTTCTCCTATACCGCTTACGTTATTGCTAATTCGAGCAAAGCATTATTTCTTAAACCGATTCCGTGCGGATGGCACAACAGTTGTGCCATGCCATTTCTTTTGTACATGGCGGGTGGCACCCGAGAGGTGCCAAAATTTGAAGCCATAAAACTCGGATAAATTGACGTTTGTCAAAGTTGTTCTGAAAACAAAAGTGTCGTTATTTATCACGTCGTTCCTTCCTAGAATGTCAGTTTCAGCAGATCACGTGATTTCACATACTTCAAGGATTGTAAACCTTTCAAAAAAATATATTATATTATTTTGCAAATTATTGTGATTGAATTACTATAATAGTACCTACTTTTCGTTAATAGTAAGCCAATAGAAACCGGATTAGAATATTCGTACTTTGGTGTTTATCTTTGTCTGAATAAATAGCGCAATCAATTTCGATATTCTATTAGAAACCTATACATTAATAATTTGAATTTTTATTCTAAACGAAACACCAGAAAAGAACTATCATAGCGCTCTCCACGTCTCGAATGTTCATATTTAATTCTATAGTAACACTAAAACAATCAATTCATCAAAAACTTACAAAAATGTTTACAACACCTGTTAGAAATTAGACCATTTCCGTTATTACACGTAGATAGTCAGTTTTGTAAACACTAATCGAACTGTTAAACCATTCACTTTCGCTTTTGGGTGGCTACTAAACTTACAGCACGTGGAAAAAGCAAAAAAACCGATAAGTTACAATTCATGGCGGATGGCACTTTAGCGGTGCCATCAAAGTCCCTGGCGTTTGGCACCACAGTTGTGCCACGAAATATTTGTTCGCCGCCAGGCGTTAAAGTTTGTCCAAAAGGCCGCCGCATTGAATCGGTTAATAAACGCAATGCTTTTTGTAATATTGTTTTAAAATTTCACTGTTTTTAGTTTCGAATTTCGATGTTTGCATGCGCATGCGACGTTCATAACATGTACATTTAATTTATATAATACCCATAACGTGCGAAAATAATTACCTACGGTATCTATCAACGGTAGTGCATGAAACCGAAAATAAATCGCCTTATGTATGTATAACCGTTGCTTGAGTATATAGTTGTCTTAAAAATCTAAATTATTATCTTAAAAGTAATCATAATCAGTCATACTCCATTCAATGGAAAAAAATAATGGTCAGCAAAAGGACTTATATGGAGTTAATGACACCGAGAAAGATTGAGAAGTATGTAACATGTATACTGTTGCTTACATTTTATACACCTCTCAATAGCGAGGCGTCGAAACCTTGAAAGTATTTATATGTGACTGATTTTAAATTGTTTATATTGCCTTACATGTCACATATTCTTTTGGTGTTTTATTTTACATTAATAAAAGTAATATTTGATTAGTTTCGAAATTTATAAAGTGACCAATGCACGTGATATAATAATCAGTTATCTCGGTAGACGGATCCGCGGTATGAACCGACGCAGGATGTGAAGGGGCAGCTCAAGTTTCTGGAAGATCTGGACCGCATCGACAAGAAGCGGCGCGAGGACTCTGAGCGCGAGATGCTAATGCGCGCTGCCAAGTCCCGCTCCAAGAACGAGGACCCCGAGCAGGCGAAGCTGAAGGCCAAGGTTTGTATTACTTTAGTGTTTCAATAATTTAGTCACCACTCGGTAAACACTACATAAAAACAACAAAGTATGAATTTGTAATTTGACAATAGTAGAACGATAGTAACCTTTGTGGTTTGACTCCGGCGGCACCACCGCTACAGCTATTTCCATATAATAATAGCAGTGTTAAGCGCTGCTGTGTTCCGGTTTGAAGAGTATGATAGGGGGGACATACTTTTCCGAGGCGTTCTAGCCGCCTTAGTTCTCAAAGGTAGCGATAGCGTATATAGCGTAGCGTCGCACTTTTACACAAGCCTTTATTATTCAGCAAACAATGTTATGTATGAATCTGTCATGTTTAATTTGTTGATCTAACAGGCAAAGGAAATGCAACGCGCCGAGATGGAGGAGGCCCGGCAGCGCGAGGCCAACCTGACCGCGCTGCAGGCCATCGGGCCGCGCAAGAAGCTGCGCGTGGACGCGCCCGGCGGCTCCGGCGACGGCGCCTCCACGTCCGCGCAGGGCGCCGGATATGTGCGTACACCATACATCAGTAAACATTACTCACTCCTAACAGAAAAACGTAACCAGTTTTGACAATTGAAATTGTTGCGTCCAAAATTTTGCCACGTCTTCGTGCCAAAATGTCCCTAAAATATTTGAAATACTTATTTATTTATTATGTAAGTTACGCAGTATTAATTATTTATTCGTAAATTTTCTCTAAAAATGTATTTTATTTGTCAAGAATTCAAAAGAGAACTGACAAATCAGCCTTTTGTTGCTTCATTTAATTTCAAGGCGACGAAGTATCTTTACTTATCAAAGGCGTACACCGACAGGTTTACATTGGGATTGCAGAATTGCACACATTCAACTTGTGGATAGCGGCTCACCATCGGAAATGTAACTTAAACCCACCCTTTAATGATCGTTGATTATTTTTAATTCAAATAAATATATGTTACATGTGTTATAAATGTATAAGTTCCTTATTGGTTGTTCATTCCATGATTAATAACAATTTTTGACAAACTTGTTGGATAGATGCTTTCCAGGAGGAGGTATTGAATAAATTATTAACTTCTATTTTAAATGTTTCAATGGTATTTCAATTACAAAAGTTCCGACCAAGCGACACTTGCTATTATAAGATTCATTTAAATGGCGTTTAAGAAAATTGGCCACAAGTTTTATGCGGCTAGTCACCCACTTTCACCTTCACAATCTATCATCAGCACCAAATATTCGCCCCCTTTAATGTGTTAAAAATAGATGATTTACTTTGTTTGAGATTAACATAACAATGGATGATGTAAATGTTCTATTTTTGTTATAGATTTATATTTCTTGCTTCCTATTTATTGCTTTAACGAAAAATCCTCAAGAGATGGAATCGTATCGAATCGAATCGAAAAATACATACATGGATTTTTGATGAGAGAATTTTGGACATTATCACTTTGTATTATATTTTCTTTCAATTATATATTTCGTTGCTTTCAAATATCGATTGCGAAGTCAATTGAAATTTTTCAGTAATGGAAATCCAGTATGGACTGTAGCTCCCCACCTACCGAAATAGACAAGCACTAATGATTATCCAACTCGTGAAACTCATTCCGTAATTTCCGTTTTCCAGCAGGCGGGCCGCAGCCAGTTGGCATTACGTAGCCGGCTGAAGCGCGTCAACCTCCGGGACATGATCTTTCTGCTGGAGCAGGAGAAGGATACGCGACGCTCTCTCATGTTGTACAAAGCCTACCTCAAGTAGAACAACCTATCTCTCTCTATTTCACGTACTTCATGACATGTAATGAGCTCAACAACTATGTTGTGAAATATGAAATGGAACAAAAAATGCACATAATTGAATTCTATGTTTTCCAATAAAATCTTTTTATTTTTAATAAATTATAGAGTTTCCAACTTCAAATCCTGTGGCTTTGACACGGTCACGATTAACTAATTTGCATAACTGTAGGCATCCGACGTGATTCCATAAAGCTGTGGTGGATGACACCTGAGCCAGACTTCCAAACAGCTACCATCACCTCCCAATGGAAGATGTCTCGTTTCAGACAGTGTTTGGTGGTTTATCTTCACACGAAAAAAAAAGCCGAAATACGGTGTCTAAATGAGGTTATGTGCAATTGAAATAAATAACATTAACTTTGTTCCATTTCATACTTAAAAACCTTAATACAATCAGATCAACCTAAGTCAATCGATTCCAACACATGGAGGTTGGCGGTTAGTAATGATCATGATGACAATACAACAATATGTTGAAAAGATTCTCAAACATGACCCAATTTTAATATAAACTTTAAGATTTATTATATTTTCAATAAAATAAAAGTATAAAATGCTGCAGTCAGCCACCTATTTTGTTTGTGACTTTAATTTTGATAAAACTTAAGATTTTTTTTTAATATTTCATATTATGTTTCAAGTGGCAAAATATGTCTGAAGGTGATTGAACCCTTTGTGGTTCTACCACCACCACCGCCCGGCACCACCGCCACACCTATTTCTGCCTCATAGCGGTGGTACGCGCTGCGTGTTCTGGTTTCCGAGGCGTTCCAGCTTAGTCCTAAAGGGTAGTTGCGCATCTGTGGCCGATTTCAGGTAGGAATATCCAATCCTATCTGAAGTTGATTACAGATTTCCATGGCGGCAGTAGCTACTTACCATCAGGTAGACTGCATGCTCGTCTGCTACTCCTATATTATGGATGTTGTATAATTGATTATATGTGTTATGTAATTGATCTAAGATTGGTCTGTGTAAATAAATCAAGCTTACATCACTAAGCAAAATATCTATATAATTTGATTTATTAAGTTTTTTCTTATAATATTTGAGTAGTTACTACTTATTTAAAGTAGATAAATATTTTACTGTTTGAAATATTAACAAACTGCGCGAAAACATGTAGAAAACAGCACTTTATAGATTTAAATTTCATAAGTAAACGGTTATATCCGATTTAGCACGTTTAAAAGTGTTTGATGTCTAAATATTTGCATGTACAATGTATTTGAATGGACAATCATGTTTCTGAAATATTTTTTTCTACTATAAAATTTTCACTTTTGTCTACAATATGTTATAGTAGGGTTCATATATTATGTACAGTTATTATAATTTAGATTATAAATCATTTACCAAAGTTATTGTTAGGTTTACATTCCATTAAGTAATACTTCAATGATTAATTTGTACTCCAGATAATTAAGTTAATGTTCGCTTTTACTTGAGCGAGAGAATCGCGATGAGTCCGCGCTTCTAGCGCCGAAGCGCTTTCTGTGTGGGCGCTTTCTACTAACTCAATACAACTCAGTGGCATCAGGATTTACTAGCGCTGACGCCCTAGCGCGGCGCTAGATTACGCGTTCTGTGTTGCCAGGCCCTTATAAGACGTTGTAGATATTTCTTTATATACTTATTCATCTTTAGTGTAGTATATTTATGACCTAGTTATTAATAATTTTAGATGTTCAGTGTAACTGTACTCGTCATGTAGAAACCATATGTTAGTAAGAAGTATTCAAATATTTGTCAAAGTAGTTATCTTTAAACCTTACATATTTTATTCGAGTCTACAAGAATGGAGTCATAAAATTAATAAAATCTTGGTATCCCATATGTATTATCAAAAAACAAAATCGCGTTTAAACATTGAAAAATAAATGGTTAAATTCAATTTTATACAAAGTTCAATGAAAACATTTGTTCAATCCATTTGTCTGAGTCTCAAAATTTAAATTTCTACATTCGAATTTGACTAAATCTCTTGAATACTTCATACTATATATTGAAAAAAATAAGTATTTGATTTTCAAATATAGAAATAAATTTGAAAAAAATCAATGAGCCTTCTTATTTGCCATGTTTATTTCCCTTGCGGTTTAGCCTTTAGTTTAACCTTTTTCAATTTTTATTTATTATTTTATAAGAAGCATATTTTATTAAGAAGTAAATATTAAAATGACGTAAAAAAACGATTCAGTTTCACCCGTGTTTAAATGTAAACATTCTGCATATTATTTCATACGGTTCTTTTTGCGCAAACAATTTTTAATAAAAGTACCCTCATAACATCGGTTATCTACCAGTAAAAATCCCGACGAAATCTGTCCAGCCGTTTAAAAATTAGCCAGAATAAACAAACTGACAAAAATGTTTTTTGTAATATAAATAGTCTTTGTAAATACATTTATTAGAAAGATATTTTGATATTACAAACAGACATTATTTATTTGTATAGATAATTTTTGCCACCTAATGCGCAAATATAATTTGGCCTACCTATAATAGAATGTGTATGTTTATCTCTTTCCCTTAGAAAATTTGTAAAAAATACAACTTGTATGAAAATTATGTAACATTTTAAATATGGCCAGAATCTTACACCGTTGCAGCCAAGTATTTAAAATGTTTTTCAGTCTTTTTTATTATCATTCTCCGTAATATAAAAAAATCTGTTATGTGTAAAGCCGTAAAGAAATACTAGTCATAGAGACAGAATACATACCTAATGTAGAGTGTGGTTAAATAGTGTATTTTAAATATAACATTATTTATAATAGACTATTTAACCACACTACTCTCTAAATTAAAATATTTAAATTAGTGACGGGAAATTATCCTCTCCACTATATGAACCTCCGACATATGAAACAACTGGTCCTGCCACTCGTTTACCGTATTTTGTCGGCTTTTTAGGCATTTTGCACCAAATATACTACTATAATGTTTTCAAAAAGAGGTCGTCTGAAAATATAAAATACGTTTTTTTGGTTTATATTATGGAAAAAAGTTATGAGAATGTACTCATGTTTATATTAAAATTATAAGGTCACGTTTATTTTTATACCTAACTATGTTAGTTCAAAATTATAAAAATAAATAAAACCTTTCACTCGAAAAATAATGCTGGGCACATATTTAATTGGCTGTAACCTTCCGGTAACGCTGTGTTCGTGATTTATAAAAAAAAGGGTATTATCCCAGTATAAGAATATATACAGTATTTTATCAACTTGACATTGGCAAAATGGTCATAAGACCGAGAAGCCATCGCAAAAACAATATATATATATATATATACAGTATTTTATCTTCATACAAACGCACTGTTGATAAACGAAGGGCTTGCTTGCACAACGCACGCGTCGTATTTATTCGTCGTCGCGCTGCGGAACAAAGGCTTAGGGCGTGGCTTAGCGGCCTTTCGGCACCCGTTTGTTCGCGCGATATGCCGCCGAGGGACTATTCTGAATGAGGTAATATAAATATATGAAAATGAGAATTGATCTTAATTTATTTAGATCAATATTTTATTATCGTTGTATTATTTTAATATCGTCAAAAATAAGAAACTACCATTTGAAAGGTATTTTCTTGATAGGTCAACACCTTTGTTTACATTTTGGACACCCAATTGTGAATCGGAGTATAGATTAAAATTATTATTAAATATTGTATTAAAAATAAACTAAATATTGCATAATTTATGTTAATTTATAAGCTATCATGTCGAACATATTTCATATTTTATTGTTGTAAGGTTGTAACTGTCAAGTACCCAATTATAAGAATAGTTTTTATTACGTAATATATATGTCGGAGCAAATACGGCAGTTCTCCTATTATAAAATGAAATGATTAAACTCCTGAGGTAAAACTACCTGCATCTTAAATAGGAAAACAAGTGCACGTGCACCGGTTCTATAAAAAGGGCTGTACTGGCTACATCGACACCGACCCGCAGGAGATCCAGAATGAGCTCCGCGAGATGGGGTATGTCCCTGAATACGTCCGCGCCAACCTACTAACAAAGCCGTTCCACTTGCAAACTCTAAATGTTTTTCCAAGGTTTTCACAAATCTACACCTCTTCCTTCTCCAGTTCTCCCACTGGTATTTGCTTCAGAAAGCCGATCAGATTTTGAGCCGTAGCCTGGTCCATCGAAAAGACTGAGGACGGAGTAGTTTTAATTGAGAAAATCACCTATTGGGGGGATACCACGTAAAAAAAACGCGCCTCTAGACTCTACCTCGTGGGTGGTGAGGAAAAGAGTCAATAATTAATTATTATAATATTAACAAATTAATTATTAAAAAAATTATATAAACAAAATAAAAAATAACTGATGACACATTATTAGTACACACGTATAATATATGTAGAGTCAAGAGTGCTGACAAATAGTACTCACTTCAGAGCGCTGTAAAACCTTAGCTATTGACTTAATAAAAAAATGTTGCAGATAAAAGTTGTTCCTCAAAAAACGAGCTACAAAAATGGTCTGATATCATTTTTTCGTAAAATGATCAAAAACAAAGTTATATCGAAAAGTATTATTTCTTTTCTCGAATTTCTTAACATTTTCGCTCATAACTTTTTTATTTATAGTTCTACGACAAAAAGTTACTGGACCAAAGTTGTAGAGACTTTAATTTGCAACAAAGAATGCTTATTTTTTTTTTTATCTGATAAATTGTTTAAGAGATATATCGTAAAAACCATTTCAACCCCTATTTTCAAGATGGCGGCCGTGGGACAAGGGTGGCGACCCCACAAACTTGGTTTTAGCTTTACACTGACCCCCCCTACACTTCAAAAAAATAAAATTGCGTCCTCTAAAAAACGCAACCCCAAAAGTAACTTTTCAATGGACTAAAGCGCAAGGTCAAACACTAGTTGTCTTTTTTTATCACATTGTTCTAATAGCTCTGTCCCTTATAGAATATTTGTCTAAGTAGTAAAAGGTAAGTAAAATAAAAAACGTGCATGTGTGCTATCAATGGAGTTTCGCTGAAGTTTTCGCTGAAGTTCGTAGGCGTATAACCCATAGAAAAGAAAATCTTGTTTTTTCTGTTCCATGGTATAACCTGTCTATAAGTATAAAATGTCATTGATGTACTTATTATAGTTCAAAACTTCAAAACTTTCATGACATTCCTATATTATGACTCTTTATTCATGACATTAGGATGGCATATGTCAATATGGGCCTATTAAATTGTGACGTAAAGAGTATAGTAACCTAACTAACCTATGTTGCGAGACTTATGAACGTAAAATGTTGTAATAGGGACTCGATCGATCGATATGATAGCTTATAAGTAAACCTAAATTATGCAATATTTAGTTTAATTTTTAAGACACTATAAGTATTTTTATTTCTAAAAAGAAATTTTCGATTTTTTATCTGTGGGTTGTAAATTCCAAAACGGGGACGGTGCTGCTTGAAATGTCATGTGACGTCACCACACGCATAATAAACAAGACAAATAATAATTAGATCGTTTGCTGTTAGAGTTGGTTGAATTTATGTTGTGAACCGATATAAATCCACACTATATTAAAGTTGATAGCGTGTATCTGCTTAAAGAAGAAATAAAATGCAATAAATAAAAATGAATACAAAAACTTCCGCGAAATAACCTATGGAAATCTCAAATAAACAACGTAAGTAAAATATTCTTTACATTTAATCATTTCGGACAGTTAAAACATTTCATACCCGACTTCCGATAGAAGAAAGGTTATGTTTAATTGATTATCAAGCATTTTTAAACTATACTTATATTGTTATGTAAACTGCTTTAAGGTTATTTATTGGTTATATTTATAATTTCAGATCCTCGCGACAGCATTATAGTGACGACGCTATAGGGTATGTGCAGTTTAAGAAGAAGGCAAGCTTGTGTTTCATGAAAAGTAAAAATTGTCCTGAACACAAGGTACATCAAATGTCATGCACAGTGTCTATGATTCTATATGAAAAGGAAAGTATTAAATGGGATTACTGTCCTGCCTCCCAAGGATGCTGCAATCATGCAGTAGCATTTTTAATGTGGAGTTGTAGAAGAAGTGAGGAACCAAAAGTTTCGAAAGTGTATATGAAAATGACAGTGATAAAAAATATATTCAGTTGTTACAGAAAATAATTTTAGGAATTAAGAAAAGCATTAACGCAAGCAGCACACAAATTCAGCTTAGCAAGAGCTTCAATATAACGAAGGAAATAACAGCTTCAGAATGCTTTGAGGTGATCTGTAGTAATTATTGTAACTGTAACATATGACGATAAATATATACAAAAGTTCTACTGTGTGTACTCAATAAAACCATATAAACCAAATAAACAAATAAAAGACTAATATTAGCAAATCATGTATTTTTAATTATATAGTCCTGTAAGTTAATCAGTGCCCATGCACAAGCAATAATAACACAGTCATGAAATATTTTAATTGTGTCCTATTAATTACAGAATGGGCCCTTAAAATAGAATTCTCATAGACGTCTTATAATTCTATTCTTATCATAGACATAATGTCTATGATTATATTAAATATATGAATACTTCCACTTGCTGTTTTGTTTTCATTACGTCCCGTTCCAATGATTTGGAATTAACGAATCACTCGAGAGTTACTAAATTTATTCCTTTTTCTCAATAATACTTCTCTTACATAAATAGCATAAAATGTCATTGCTTGCAAACAGAGGATTTAAACATATAAGAATCTGCAAGTTCTTTAACGTTTATGAGATTTGGGTTTAGGAACTTGTATAAGCAAATTTGTTAGGATATTTAGCGATCGTACTTGTACACATCGTCACTGCACACGCCTTGTAATTTGATATTCTTGCAATTGTACTAATAAAAGTTAAATAATTCCCAAGATTTCCCCTGAAGTATGTGTAGCGTCGAAGTTTATTTCTATATTTTCAATGTGTTGACGTCACGCTACGAAATGACACTTGACCGCCTGTTTTGGCGTAACGTTCCGTTTACCGTAATAAAAATATGTTTTTTATTAATAAATAGCCCTTTTTTCGAAAAAATGATCAATGAAAGGCATATATAATACGTATATGAATTCATAAAAAAAGTTTCCCAAAAAGTGTCAAGTAGCCAATTGGGTACTTGACAGTTATAACAATAAAATATGAAATATGTTGGATATGATAGCTTATAAGTAAACATAAATTATGCAGTATTTCGTTTATTTTTTAATACGTTCTAAGTATTTTAATTTTTAAAAAGAAATTTTCGATTTTTTGTCTGTGGATTTTAAATCCCAAAACGGCGACAGTGCTGCCTCAAATGTCATGTGACGTCACTACATGGTCACTACATCGAAACCAAACAAGACAAATAATAATTAAATCGTTTGCTGTTAGAGTTGGTTGAATTTATGTTGTGAACCGAAATGGAGCCATATTATATTAAAGCTGATAGCGTGAACCTGCTTAAAGAAGATCCATATATGCAGTGCAATAAATCAAAATGGATATAAAAACTTCCGTGAGATAACCTATGGAAATATCAAATAAACAACGTAAGTAAAACATTCTTTATATTTACATTTAATCATATCGGACAATTAAAACATTTCTTAACTGACTTCAGACAGAAAAAAGGTTGTCTTCAAGTAATTATTAAGATTTTTTTAAATATACTTATATTCTTATGTTCTTACTATATTCTTATGTTAAAACAGTTCTATATTCTTATGTTAAAACAGTTCGTTTTAAGGTTATTAATTGGTTATATTTATATTTACAGATCTTCCCGACAATCGTATAGTGACGACGTTATAGAGTATGTGCAGTTTAAGAGGAAGGCAAGTTTGTGTTTCATGAAAAGTAAAAGTTGTCCTGAACACAAGGTACATCAATGAAAATGAAAATGTGATGACTGTCCTGCCTAGAAGAAGTGAGGAGCCAAAAGTTTCGAAAGTGGGTACCAGTCTGAAATACATAAAGTAAAGTACACGTGAAATAGTACTTCTTTACTTGCGTAACCTACCCAACAAGATGAAGGAAGAAAAGTGACCATACAGTTCCTATTATTGCATTGCAATTTAATTCTGAAAATGACAGTGATAAAAATATATATCTATTTGTTACGGAATATAATTTTAGTAATGAAGAAAAGCAGACAAGCAGCACAAAAATTTAGCTTAGGTGATCTGTAGTAATTATTGTAACTGTAACATATGATAAATATATACAAAAGTTCTACTGTGTATACTCACTAATAGAACTATATAAACCAAATAAACAAAGAAATCGGTTAATAAAATACTAATATTAGCAAATCATGTATTTTTAATTATACAGTCCTGTAACTTAATCAGTGCACATGCACCATCAATAATAACACAGTCATGAAATATTTTAATTGTGTCCTATTAATTACAGAATGGGCCCTTAAAATAGAATTCTCATAGAGGTCTTATAATTCTATTCTTATCATAGACATCTATATAATATATTAAATATATGAATACTTCCACTTGCTGTTTTGTTTTGATTACGTCCCGTTCCAATGATTTGGAATTGACGAATCACTCGAGAGTTACTAAATTTATTCCTTTTTTTCAATAATACTTCTCTTACATAGATAGTATAAAATGTCATTGCTTGCAAACAGAGGATTTAAACATATAAGAATCTGCAAGTTCTTTAACGTTTATGAGATTTGGGTTTCGGAATTTGTATAAGCAAATTTGTTACGATCGTACTTGTACACATCGTCACTGCACACGTCTTATAACTTGTCATTTATTTAAATTTTAGTTATAATAGCTAAATAACTCTCAATTTTCTTCTAAGCGTTGTTTGTTTACAGTGTAATGACGTTCCGCCACAAAATGACACTTGACCGCCTGATTTAACACGACGTTCCGTTCACCGTAAAGAAAGTTCGATTTTTATTAATGAATAGCCCTTTTTTCGAAAAAGTGATCAATGAAAGGCATATATAATACGTATACTAATTCATTAAAACACTTTCCCAAAAAGTGTCAAGTAGCCAATTATAGCTACAATAATTTTTAAATGGCATTTAAAAGTATGAAACGTTCATAGCTATGTTTATTTTTTACAACTGTGAGGGTAGTGTATTAATATTCGTACGGTGTAAAAATCGGCTACTTTGGACACAGAAATGCGTGGTTAAAATGCGGGTTTAGGTCACAGAGTACTATAAAATAATATTATATCAAATTAATACTCATAGATTTCTTGTATGATTATGATCGTTGTCGGAATATACGTGTATCCAAATTGCATGGCATCAGAAAAAAAATAAAGTGACACGTCCACCCACCCTGTCAAACTATTCAATCCACGGTTTCACGGATTCTGCATGACAATTTTTCATGTTTTAACCATTAAAAATGGTAAGAAGTTTTATAAGTTCGTTATAAAGTTATTATAAGGTATAAAACATGCATATCGATAAACACTTAAAGCGTCGTCCACGTAATTTGTATTGTGGAGGTACGATGTCATCATAGGTTTTAAGTCGGCTTCCCGAGTCTGTAGTGGAACGTTGCTACGTAAGTAAGGTGTCGTATGGGGTGACTAACGTGTGGGGTTGTTGTGTGTTCGAAGCCTCTGAGGTTGGATATCAAGAGGAAGCTGACGGCGCGGTCGGACCGCGTGAAGTGCGTGGACCAGCACCCGACGGAGCCGTGGCTGCTGTGCTCGCTGTACAGCGGCGACGTCAACATATGGAACTTCGAGACGCATGCACAGATCAAGAGATTCGAGGTGAGTCTGCCTTTGTACTCCGCGAGATGTGTAATCTGAGAGGCTAAAGAGGTCATTCAATTTTATATTTGACCTGCCAGTTCAGATTTAATGCACCTTAGAAACAGACATTGGCTAAACATTTCATAATTATGCATGCCTATATAATATACACTATTATGAATGTCTTTGTTAAAATTTTGTAATGTTATGCAAACATTACATGTATTGCTTTCAAAGTATTTATCTTCAACTTACTAGACAGGTATATACTGTTATTAGTTCCTCTAAGGGCTATTTATATTAATGACTGTTTGTGATGATATAGTGTTAAAAATGTAATAAACAATAGTTTAATTATTATGGTGTCTAACTTGATGTTTAAATTGATGCTACCATGTGAGCAGACTGTCCACGGCAGGGTAAGTGGTTACCGTCTGAGAAATTGCCTCTGCATTACCATTTTCTTTTTGTAATAAAATGAAATTTTTGACAAAGCAAAATTCAGCATGAAACATGTCCTAGTTGAACTAATAAGAATACTGATAAGAAATAGTGTTGTTGTGTGTATGGAGCGTGTTGGTACTGACATGAATTATATTATTGTATACTCTACTCTCTTGTTAAAGGAATACAAATTACATTTGCCTTTTTAAGAATATCCTACCTTAAAATCACTTAACATTTGAAGTGATTCTGTAAATATTTGTAATTAACACATTACTCATAGATGATTGCCAGAAATGCTTTGATTTTTGTTAGTAACTTTTTTATTTCTACTTGATTAAGTGTTCTATTTATTTATGATTGTAGAAGATTATTATATAAATGAAAAGTATTTTTGTTGTGTTAGCTTTTTATTATTAACATTGTTATACCTATTATTTTTATGTATTATGTATAAAATGTAGTACAAAAATATTTTTAATATCTAAATATATTGTGTACAATGATTGTACTAAGCCTAATAGCCATGCCTAAAGCATATGTGAATTTATTGGCAATGAAAAACTGATGTTATTCTAATATACACATTAATCCCCACACACACACACACACATGAAAAGGTGGTAGAACCCTTTGTGGTTCGACTCCGGCGGCACCACCGCCACACCTATTTCTGCCTAATAACAGCAGTGTTAGGCGCTGCTGTGTTCCGGTTTGAAGGGTGTGGTAAGGGAGACAGACTTTTCCGAGGCGTTCCAGCTTAGTCCTGAGGGGTAGCGGCGCATCTGTGGCCGACCTCAGGTAGGAATATCTTATCCTATCTGGGGTTGATTACAGATGTCCATGGGCGGCAGTAGCCACTTACCATCAGGTGGACTGCATGCTCGTCTGCTACTCTTATATTATAAAAAAAAAAAAAAATCTTAGAAGTAATAATAGTAAAATTTTATATAAGTGGGTATATTTTGCAATGATCTCAGACGCTATCAAAACCCCCAGCCCGATAGATATCAGAGTCTACCTATGTAATGTATGTGTACAATAAGAAGGAATACATATTCAATATATTTTTCATTTACAGGTATGTGACCTTCCAGTGAGATCAGCCAAGTTTGTCACGAGGAAGAATTGGGTTGTCACAGGTTCAGATGACATGCAGATAAGAGTGTTCAACTACAACACTCTAGAGAGGATACACTCCTTTGAGGCGCATTCAGATTATGTCAGATGTATAGTGGTCCATCCCACACAGCCCTATCTTCTAACTAGTAGTGGTAAGTTGATGATTTGGATTTTGCCAAGTATCATATGTTGTCGAGACAATTTTCATAGTATATTGTGAAATTAATACATTAAAATCATTCATTGCTTTTGTAAAAATATATCAGGAGGTGACATACACCGCAACTTAGAAATTCTGAACAATGATTTCTTCCATATTAATATTAGTTCAGTGGCTTTTTTGTGTTTATGAATGTTTTTCACTTTTGCGTTGTTTACCTTATAAGATAATTCTTCCATAGCAGCCATTTTTTGTCCTGACACTTATTTGCTTGAACAAATAGCACATTATTGTAGCACCAAATCCATTTCAGACGACTTGCTGATCAAACTATGGAACTGGGACCGCAGTTGGGCATGTCAGCAGGTGTTTGAAGGCCACACGCACTATGTCATGCAGATTGTTATAAACCCAAAAGACAATAACACATTTGCCAGTGCCAGTCTGGATACTACTGTTAAGGTATATATATATATTTGTCACCATATTGTGAGTATGAAACACTACTGAGAAAAAGCAGTTACACATTATAAGTAACACTTGCAAAAATACTTCTCATTACATATTTCTGTTAGAATAATATATTTACTTTGTATTGCAGGTATGGCAGCTAGGGTCCTCAATATCAAACTTCACCCTGGAAGGTCACGAGAAGGGTGTGAACTGTGTAGACTACTATCACGGCGGAGACAAGCCCTACCTCATCAGTGGCGCCGACGACCGCCTTATAAAAATATGGGACTACCAGAACAAGACATGTGTTCAAACATTAGAAGGTGAGAACATTTCACAATGATATTCCCACATTATTGCAATGACTACTTAACTCGCTCACTGATTCCAAACTGGCATTCTTAAAATAAAATTGTAACAATGCACGTATACATAAATCACAATAACAAGTAGATAGCATGGAACCAATCTCATCAATATTGCATGGGCTTAAATTTTTAATATCCCTTGGTTCTGCCTAGCATTATTCGTTTAGAAATCAATATTTCGTTTCAATTTTCTAAAGGTCACGCTCAGAATGTGTCGGCGGTGTCTTTCCACCCGGAGCTGCCGATATTGCTGACGGGATCGGAGGACGGCACAGTTCGCTTCTGGCACGCCGGCACTTACCGTCTCGAGTATTCTCTCAACTACGGCTTTGAGCGAGTTTGGGCGATCTCCTCGCAGCACGGCTCCAACAACGTCGCTATCGGGTCAGTATTATATTTATACACAGCAGTAAAATTGTTATGTAACAAAGGAACTGCTGTAATTGGCACATGCATTTTTCAGTAAGGCTTGTTCAACCATATTACACTACTACTGCTAAGAAATATTTTTATTTCTTCTTCATTAGAAGGAATAAGTAGGATAGTCACCTGAGACATTAACAAATGCATATTAATGTGGTAAGTTAGTGTAATATCGTGTCACTACTGACAGTTGAGATCTTTGTGTCAAAGCCTTCAATTACCAAGATATCTGGGTATAATGCTAGAGTTTTTCTACAGTTACGACGAAGGCACAATAATGATAAAGGTGGGTCGCGAGGAACCCGCCATCTCGATGGACGTGAACGGCGGCAAGATCATCTGGGCGCGCCACTCCGAGATGCAGCAGGTCAACTTGAAGGCGTTGCCTGAGGGTGAGCCACCACATGTATTGTATTGTATATTACATATTGTAGTTGGTACGTTTGTTATCTGTGTATTATAACATCAGCATATCCAATAACTAATAATATAATATGATAGCCTCATTGTCTAAATGATGTATAATAGCGAGCTTCCGTCTTTTTTGTCATGGTGTAGTTAGTTTCTATTCAATTTTTCTACAAAGGCTGAAGACTTACGTTTCATTGTACTAAATTTTTCACATATTTTAATAAGACACTTCTTATTCGTCTACATTTATTGTCCAGTTTCAATAATTCTCTATCATTCAAAATGACAATCTCTTAGGATTGTCAATGACATACATATGAGGATAATCTGATAATCTCCTAGTGTTGAGAATATCGCTGTTGTATTAAAGTTCACCTATTTCTACTTTTACATTTTCTACTTTTGTAACATTGCCTCGTACAGGTACTGAGATCAAGGACGGGGAGCGGGTGCCGGTGGTCGCAAAGGATATGGGCTCCTGCGAGATCTACCCGCAGACGATAGCTCACAACCCCAACGGCCGCTTCGTGGTGGTGTGCGGCGACGGCGAGTATATCATATACACGGCGATGGCGCTCAGGAACAAGGCGTTTGGCACCGCGCAGGAGTTCGTGTGGGCCCTCGACAGCTCAGAGTACGCCACCCTGGAGAACTCTAGCACTGTCAAGGTGTTCAAGAACTTCAAGGAGCGGAAGAGCTTCAAGCCGGAGTATGGTGCTGAAGGTGAGATAATACTGCTTTCACTTTTGTAAATGTATGTGAAGTGATGCAAATTTTGGTTTAACATCATGGTGATCTTAGTTTGTATCCAAATGTAAACCTTAGTTTTTTCCCATTATATGATTTTAGACTAAAATTATCGCGGAATTGAGACATTTTATTATGTAACGGGTACTCACGATATGCGTTTTTTATTGCCGATATTTCGACCCAGTTGCATGGATCGTGGTCACGGCGAAACTGAGGTGGAGGGGAGAAACCGTTGACAAGTACTAGTGGTAGATTAATCTATCTACCCTACGTCTAGTTCGTTTTTCTTTTCTAGGTTTCATATCACGACACACAACACTGACAATATCCTTACGCTCCGTACTTTGCACTATTTGTGACTTGCATAAACTAACCACTGGATTCCACGTTTGGGCTAACTTAAAACCATCTTCTCTATTGAAGTTCCTAGGATGTTTCTTGATCTCTATTGCTTCTCTTACTAAACGAGGAAAGTAATGACGCTCAGTGGAGATCACCTGAGGTTTGTGTAATTCAATCCAGTGGTTACAACCTGAACTGAGGATGTGTTCGGCTACCGCAGATTTCTTAGGGTCATTATTTTTGACTGCGCTGATATGTTCCTTAATGCGTTGTGATATGGCTCGTTTTGTCTGCCCAATATACGAGCTACCACAACTACAGTCAACCTTATAGACCCCTGGGCACTGGTATGGAATAGTATCCTTGGGGGAACGAAGATAGGCCGCGAGCTTTTTAAAGGCGTAAATATACTTTTTATGTTATATTTTCGATCTAAAATCCTCCCTATCTTATCCGTGACACCTTTCACATACGGGAAATATGCGGAATGCCTTTCTACTACGCTGGTGGTGTTATGATTCCGTTCAGATCGTTTGGCTATAGTTACGTGGCCATTGAGACGCAGGACCTTCTCCAGGTGTTCCAACTCCTGCGCCAAATGATCACTGTCACATAATTCATAGGCCCGGTTCGTGAGGGACTTTGCAACCGAAGCTAAGTGTCTGGGGTGGTGGTGTGAAGTGCCGTGTAAGTATCTATCCGTGTGAGTAGGTTTCCGGTAAACTGCGTGACTAAATGTACCATCAGGGCGGGCCTCTAATGCGACATCCAAGAATGCCAACCTCCCATTGTCTTCCATTTCGCAAGTGAATTTTATACTGGCATGTACCGAGTTCAGATAATCTAAATAACTTTCTACCTGTCCCCGTCCTCCTGTTATGATGGCAAAGATGTCATCTACATATCTTCTCCAAACTCTAACGCAATTGGGCCCAGTAGCAATGGCTATCCCCTCGAAATATTCCATCCATATGTTTGCGACTACTGGAGCGACTGGACTACCCATGGCTACACCATTTATTTGAAGAAAATATTTACCGTTATACAGAAAGTAACCAGACCGGAGACAGTGTTCTAATAATTTGACGTAATCTGTGTGCATATTATTATTACGAAGAACATCAGTAACTACCCGTAGACATTCAGTGATTGGAACGTTTGTAAACAAAGATTCAACATCAAAACTAACCATACAATCACTTTTTTCTAACTTAATGTCTTTTACGATACTCACGAAATGCCGGGAATCCTTTATGTAAGATGTTGTCCTACCTACCAGCGGCTGCAGCACTCCCGCTACATGTTTTGCAAGTTCGTACGTAGGGGAGTCAATTTGACTGACTATAGGTCTTAAAGGAACGCCGGGTTTGTGAACTTTTGGTAGGCCATAAAGTTTCGGTGGTTGTACTATACGGGGTTTAAGTAAGTATTTAACTGTATCCTCCCCTAATATAGACTGACATTCCTGAACAATTTTACGTGTATGTCTGCTAGAGTGACACGACATACACGTAAAATTGTTCAGGAATGTCAGTCTATATTAGGGGAGGATACAGTTAAATACTTACTTAAACCCCGTATAGTACAACCACCGAAACTTTATGGCCTACCAAAAGTTCACAAACCCGGCGTTCCTTTAAGACCTATAGTCAGTCAAATTGACTCCCCTACGTACGAACTTGCAAAACATGTAGCGGGAGTGCTGCAGCCGCTGGTAGGTAGGACAACATCTTACATAAAGGATTCCCGGCATTTCGTGAGTATCGTAAAAGACATTAAGTTAGAAAAAAGTGATTGTATGGTTAGTTTTGATGTTGAATCTTTGTTTACAAACGTTCCAATCACTGAATGTCTACGGGTAGTTACTGATGTTCTTCGTAATAATAATATGCACACAGATTACGTCAAATTATTAGAACACTGTCTCCGGTCTGGTTACTTTCTGTATAACGGTAAATATTTTCTTCAAATAAATGGTGTAGCCATGGGTAGTCCAGTCGCTCCAGTAGTCGCAAACATATGGATGGAATATTTCGAGGGGATAGCCATTGCTACTGGGCCCAATTGCGTTAGAGTTTGGAGAAGATATGTAGATGACATCTTTGCCATCATAACAGGAGGACGGGGACAGGTAGAAAGTTATTTAGATTATCTGAACTCGGTACATGCCAGTATAAAATTCACTTGCGAAATGGAAGACAATGGGAGGTTGGCATTCTTGGATGTCGCATTAGAGGCCCGCCCTGATGGTACATTTAGTCACGCAGTTTACCGGAAACCTACTCACACGGATAGATACTTACACGGCACTTCACACCACCACCCCAGACACTTAGCTTCGGTTGCAAAGTCCCTCACGAACCGGGCCTATGAATTATGTGACAGTGATCATTTGGCGCAGGAGTTGGAACACCTGGAGAAGGTCCTGCGTCTCAATGGCCACGTAACTATAGCCAAACGATCTGAACGGAATCATAACACCACCAGCGTAGTAGAAAGGCATTCCGCATATTTCCCGTATGTGAAAGGTGTCACGGATAAGATAGGGAGGATTTTAGATCGAAAATATAACATAAAAAGTATATTTACGCCTTTTAAAAAGCTCGCGGCCTATCTTCGTTCCCCCAAGGATACTATTCCATACCAGTGCCCAGGGGTCTATAAGGTTGACTGTAGTTGTGGTAGCTCGTATATTGGGCAGACAAAACGAGCCATATCACAACGCATTAAGGAACATATCAGCGCAGTCAAAAATAATGACCCTAAGAAATCTGCGGTAGCCGAACACATCCTCAGTTCAGGTTGTAACCACTGGATTGAATTACACAAACCTCAGGTGATCTCCACTGAGCGTCATTACTTTCCTCGTTTAGTAAGAGAAGCAATAGAGATCAAGAAACATCCTAGGAACTTCAATAGAGAAGATGGTTTTAAGTTAGCCCAAACGTGGAATCCAGTGGTTAGTTTATGCAAGTCACAAATAGTGCAAAGTACGGAGCGTAAGGATATTGTCAGTGTTGTGTGTCGTGATATGAAACCTAGAAAAGAAAAACGAACTAGACGTAGGGTAGATAGATTAATCTACCACTAGTACTTGTCAACGGTTTCTCCCCTCCACCTCAGTTTCGCCGTGACCACGATCCATGCAACTGGGTCGAAATATCGGCAATAAAAAACGCATATCGTGAGTACCCGTTACATAATAAAATTTTCCCATTATGTATTAAGCATCACAGTGGGGCCCATGTTATGAATATCAGACATACCCCTCTAAATCATAAGTTAACATTCCATTTACAAATAAATTTTCACATTGAAGGAAAATGTTTTAAGGAAAACCCATATTCCTGAGGGTGCAGATGTGAGATGTTCTGAAATATATGCGCAGAGATCCAATCTCCATCAGTGTGGGTTGTATGACATGAGCTTTTCATTAGCATAAAAGGAGACTTAGTTAGATAGTATAGCCGTATCGAGTTGACGATTACAATGATGGGTGTCCTGTGTAGCTGATGATACATGATTATACATTTACAAAGTACTTATTTCAGGTAATTGGTGACATTGCACGTGTGCTAAGTAGTAGTCTAACGTATATAAAGTATGGTTAATATGAAATGTAATGAACAGGTATATTCGGCGGCTACATGCTGGGCGTAAAGTCCATTAGCGGCATGGCGTTCTCATTCTACGACTGGGAGCAGTTGGAACTCATCAGAAGGTAACTATTATGGAATAATCACTGTCTAGTTGATAACTGAAAATCACTCATCCTCAGTTGCATACTATATTATTTGTTAACACTATTGAGTTACCAAGGTTACAGCTGTAATAGCAACGAAATGAATGAATAGGGTGTCATCATTTAAAATGTTATAATGTTTAGTTAATTATTTCAATAAGTAAATGGTCACTGCCGCCCATGGACCTCTGTGACCAATTGTAGACTATAATTATATTGTATAGGTGAAATTTTTGTTAATAATGATATATGCAAGTATATTCATGACTATTTTGGCGATGTATTTTAAAATATATATGAAAGTTTCGAAAGATAAAGATTTTTGTATATCAATTCTGGACCATTCACACAATTAAAATAAATCACACAATTTCATATTTAGGTGAATAAGCAAAATTCTAGGGAATGTTAACTAATTATTAACCATTACGAGGTGTTTAATTTTTAGTTGAAAATTTATCTGAGTATGCATTTAAGTTATGATCATATTGATCTAGTACTTGCTATGTTGTTATAGTCGTCCATGTTGTGTATGCATGTGCTAGCGAGTTGTCTCAATATATGAAATATACTTCTGCTATACATATTCGTCGTCAAAGCGTAATACATATTGATTGCGGCCTTCATAGTGCTTTTTCTTATAATAGCTCTTGTCAATTATGACTTTATGCTATTCTTATAGTTGGTGTATTTTATGAATTTATTAGTTTTGCGTTGTACGTAAATAAAAAAATATTGCTTTTGTACACTTTTTACAAATAGGAATATTTTACAAAAATACATACATAATAAGCGTGGGATTTTATATATCGGATATTGAGAAAAATATGTGGTGTTGAACAAGTCAAAATGGGACGGAAAGTCTGATAGTGTCTACACATCGTAGAACAATTATTGAAACTGTGATAGTGTCCGACCGGGATGCACCAAGCAATTCTTGCGTTTCGTTGGAGGTCTGGATGGCGGCTGACTAATATATAAAGCAACCATCTTAGTCCCTGTTCTGTATGGAGTTGGTTACGCATGTCCATGGGCTGTCGCCCATTTCTGTCCAAACCACTTATCATTAGACTGCATGTTCACTAGCTTGCGAATTTATGTGTACAAAAAATTCATTTGTTTGTCGCCCATTTTAAAAGATTTCGTTACCGGGCACACGTCATGTCCCCACAAAAAACTTCTGGAAGCTATATATCAGGACACAGGACGCTTTGCGTACCATACCTACCTGTTTTGAAAAGCGAATGAACGATTTTATTGAAATTTATGCTGTGGTTAGCATGTCGCTTTGTCAATGTATTTTTGAAGGAGAAAAAATCTATCGCCGATCAATATGTATACATGAATAATGTTTGCGAGATCATCAATCGTTACCTATCGGAGTCTCACTCCGCGGCCTGCGGTCGAATGATGAAAACGTTGCCTGCTCTCCTCTGCACCGTCATGTACTTGTGCCAGTGGCTCTCAATCTTGCAAGACAAATACGAATTATTATGTTGTTGCAAACATGACGATGAGGATGAGGACTGTCAAGAGAGGTTCTTCTCGATTTATCATATTTTGCTTTGCGCTTTTTCATATTATTTATGCCTGCCGCTAATTAGATTTTAAGTTGCATGTTATATCGGAATTGTTTTACTTTTGGCCGGTTTATTTTAAGGGTGTATAAGATATGTTGTCACTAGCGTCATTGCGATTACAACTGAGCTGTCGATATATTTCCGGTTTTGTAGCACCGTTGTTTTCATGTCTTTTCTTTTTGTGGCATCTCCTATTAGTCTCATCTGATGTGCTGTCTCAAGTTTTGCAACTTTTTAAACTGTAAAGTTTTGTGAATACTTGTTACAAAAAAACAATCTAACTGGTCACTTGGTCTCAACCGCATTTCTACTTTCAAATAGAGTTTCAAAGCTGTGTGTATATATGTTTATTGGCTGGCGCCTGTGGTCTACAGCACGGCATTGTGAGCACTGTATTGACTTCAGCGGTGGTATCGCATCCAATTTTTTATTTTGATATTTATGTATTTAATATATTATAGTTATTATATGACGCAGGCACTGCGGTTACAATTCAAAAATTCTAATATGCGCGTGTATTTCATGGTACATTATATAAAATATAACAGCAGGCGAATGTAAAACCTATAGTATCCATTGAAGTAGTATGTTTTTATAGTGTTTTTATTAATAAGAATTATGATTTGTTAATTCTGTTTAGATATTTTTTAGAAAATATCATTAAAAATAATATAAATCAAATACTCAGCTAGTAACATATTATTGGTTAAGTATTTGAACATACAATAAGTTTAAAACTTTTTATGGCTAGTATTGTCAAGACTTAACTTATATTGAGGATTCTTAATGCGGTATGGAGTATAGAAATGCCTCGTTTTTTGGCAAGTTTTAATATTTAAATAAAGTGGTAATGATATTATTCAAATAGGTAACACCATTATGAGATCTTTTGCGCTGAATAATTCTTCCGGTCGTTACGGAACCTTGACTACATACGTCCACGTTCCAGGTCCAGGTGTATCGCTTGTATACAAGGAAACGTAACCGATGTCCCCCGTTTCCAGGATCGAGATCCAGCCCCGCCACGTGTACTGGTCGGAGAGCGGCAACCTGGTGTGCCTGGCGAAGGACGACGCCTACTTCGTGCTCAAGTACAACCCGGCGGTGGTGACGCGCGCGCGGGAAACAAACACCAACATCACCGAGGACGGCATCGAGGACGCGTTCGAGGTAAACATTAACATAGATGAGCTGTAGCGTGTCGGCCTAGTTCTTAATAAATGGCCAAGTATGAGTCGAACTCCCACATGGAGGGTCCGTACCACGAAATGTTCATTATAGTTTACTTATTTTTATAAAATAACCATAGTAAAATATGTTTTTTTGCTTATTATAATAGCAGTTATAGTATTAAACGAATTGTAAAAATTTCAACTGTCTTCCGAGTACAGTTTGCGAGTTGACCGTAAAATGTCAAAAAATGCCGGTTAGTTGTATGGCGACTCCCTTTAATATTCAACTTTATTTTACTTTTAGTATTTGTTGTTATATCGGCCACCGTTATGCATCCTCTATAAAAATTTCAAGTGTCTATCTATTACGGTTCCGGAGATAGAGTCATGTGACAGACGGGCAGACGGACAGACAGTGAAGTCTTAGTAATAGGGTTCTGTTTTTACCCTTTGGGTACGGAACCCTAAAATATGAACTACCACCGCACCGTGTGTTACATAACCGCAATAGGAAATGACAGTATTCAAGATTCAAAGAATAAATATTTTAGAGAAGAAAATATGATGAAAGAATTCAAAAAACTCATTTTTCCTCTAAACATTGAGATTAATTCTATTTTCAATAAAATACTGCAGTCGACAATGGTAACTAGAATACGAATCAGATCAAAAGATGTCATACCTCTAAACAAATATACAATATGTTGTTTTTTTTGTTGACCATATCTAAATGCAAATGTTTGACGTCACCGGGACATTGGGACACCATAAGCGCTATAATTCAATGAAGGGGGAACAAAATACATTTGTTTATTGCTAAAATAATTTTATTTTTAGAAATAATAGCCTACATGATAGAAGAGGATTTCAAAATCTGTTATTACGTCTACTGCTAATCAGTTTTAATTGCTTATAATATTGTAACTTTAATTCTTAGTACATTTAGATAGTAGATGGATCCTGATGGGGTTGTCAGTGTTGGACTTCATATATATAGTTGAATCTTTGCGGGTATTGCACAATTGCTATGTGTTCGTCTATAACTACAGGTATTGAACGTGCCAGACACAGGACATTCGTAGACATGTTTATAAATGCATCTTAATACAATAAAAGCGTCGTTGCACCTGATGCAGTCAACACGTTGTTGAGCTATGTGAAAGTTCTAGACAAGATTTCATTTTGTCTTTAGTACAAAGATGATTTATTTTCCATTTCCAAGGTAAAGTTATAAAATATTCGGATGACGTACGATCTAGTTAGTTTTAATCGTCTAGTAACAAGAACATAATATTTTCAATTGACTTCAATCACGATGTAAGGTCTCGCTGCTCTAATGCAATGCAGCTGAATCGAGAACCGTTGATGCAACTAGCGCCCCATTGCTCCTTGCCCGATTGTTTTCCATTGAGCTACTTATGACGAGTTTAGTCATAATAGAACTTCACACTCCGTTTTAAATAGTAATTTCTATTCAGTATGTCATATTTGTTATATATTATCGTAGAGATGCTCGGGCGATGGGTTTTGTAATTACAATATGATTGTTAGTGCTAACCTACTATTTGGGAACTCGGCCTCTCAGTCGGGTTATCCTACATTCGAATCCCTGGCACGCACCTCTGATGTCTGATGTGATGAAAAAACAATCGAAAGGTGTAAGTTACCAATTTCTAATTGGATAGCGCGGTGACCTCTCACTGAGAGGTAACCCGTGCCCACCATTGGGACGGTAATAGATTGACGACATATTTCTTATATTTTTTTTATTATCGTAGAGATGTTTGTATGTTTACTACATGTTTACTAGTGACGATCAATTTATATTAATAGAATAGGGTAGCATATGTTGTCTTTCGTATAACTTTTAGATAAATGCCAACAAAAGATAAGTAATCAGTTTATTAAAGTAAACAATATTTATTCTTATTTTGTCCTAAGCCACGATATCGTGAAATTAAAATATTATATACCTATCCACAATTGCATATATATTCAATTCAAATTGTTTTTGTCCATGGATTTCATAGTTTCAAGAAAAGCAGCCAACAAATCGCATTAATAAATATCCGAAACAGTATTGGCTTAAACATGTTTGAAAGTATTAATTAAGTGACATTGTGTCGTGGATAGGGCATAGGCGATAAATTGCTGATAAGAAATGAACATTAATTTTCAATCCTTATCTACGAAGTCCGGTTTATATTCCTACTGAATGACTAACTACAAAACAACGCATTCTAACTCATAAAGTACATGTTTATAACACGAAATTACTGGATTGTGTTAAAATTACGTATACAATTATTACCTCCCCATACGATACCTCGTAACACATAGCGTGCTATGGTCACCTTTATGTGTAAGAACGGTAGCTATGTCCATAAAATGCATTGTATATCTTAAGCTGTTGGCAATCCGCAAATAAATATTTTCATCTAGCTAGCATCTAGCTATATCTGGCATAGATTGACATTGGATAACGGACCAGTCCCGTTTTCTTAAAGAGTCAGTTATCATCTATGTACCGATTACTGTCTTACTGCTAGGCATGGATCTTCTCTTAGATCCACCGAGTGTTGTAACTAAGCAGGGGTTTGTAGTCTTAGCACAACATGGAGAACATGTTGGGAGACTCTGATATGTAATAGATATTAAAAGTTTTCATTCACCACTGATACTTCAGTGACAATATTAACTATATAATCATATGTACATAAATTGGGTAAGCCTGAGAAGTGCTTTGAATTTTTCTACTAGCAGACTGTCAATACGAAAAGCTGAATATACTATATAATAGGCACATTATTATCACAAAATAATTGATTAAAATAAGAATATAATTATTAATTTAATTCATTATTAATTATAATTATAATTAAATAATTTGAATATCTTTCTAACAATATATTAAACAGGTTTAGATATAAATATATGTATAATGTGTAAGCTATGATAGGTGTACATCTTCATTTATAATACGTTATCCGTCCAGGTGGTGGGCGAGGTGAACGAGGTGGTAAAGACTGGCATGTGGATCGGAGACTGCTTCATCTACACGAACTCGGTGAACCGGCTCAATTACTACGTGGGCGGCGAGATCGTCACCATCTCCCACCTCGACCACACAATGTACATACTCGGATACGTGCCCAAGGAAAATAGGTAAGTATCTTGACTATTATCATGTGTGTCATAAAAGTTGGTGGAAATGTTCTTAGCAAAAAATGTTGCCTTAATATTTTAATGTTGAGTATTACTACACTAAATTATATGTAGCGGAAGAATATATTTTAAATAATGATTAATATGATCAATTGTATGAACTATTATCTTTTTGTTGTAATATACTCGGTTAACGCATAATTGACATCTTTACTAACAACAATAAGATTAAAATCAAAATATCAGTGTTATATTGCTATTATTAGATAATTTGGTGTAGGAATTTTCTAATATAAAATGTTACGGTCTTGGTGCTGTTATTTTTCTTTAATAAATATATTATTTTCCTAAATTATAATTTAAATAAATATTACACGTAAATAATCTTTTTTATACACGATAAAAAAAAAGTAAGATATAGGTGTATATCTGGTATTGTGATTAAAGACGTGTGCAGCACTGATCTAACACAGAGTTTACTTGCAGGTTGTATTTGAACGATAAGGAGTTGAACATAGTGTCGTACTCGCTGCTGCTGCCGGTGCTGGAGTACCAGACGGCGGTGATGCGCGGCGACTTCGAGACCGCGGACCGCGTGCTGCCCACCGTGCCGCACGACCATCGCACGCGCGTCGCACACTTCCTAGAGAAACAGGTGCGGAAACTTACGAGCCGTGATCATTCCTTTTGGGAATGGTTATTTTTTTAGGGTTCACACACGCACAAAGGGTAAAAATATGTACATATTACGAAGCTTTTGTTGTTGGTTTCCTGGATATTTATTCGCCTGTCACGGGGTCTTTTGAACCGTTATAGAGAATTATATATTAGTATAGTTAATAGTTAGTTAGTTAGTAGTACAAATAAAAAAAAAATTAATATAAATATTGGTTCTGATATAAAACACCGGTGTTTTTAGGGTTTTCTATGAAACCGTAACAGGTACACTTTAAACTTTCATAATGCATGTACTTTTATAATTGCTGTGTTAAGGAAAATGATGGAGTCGCTGTTACAAGGCAATAAAACATTGTTATAAATTAACTTTTAAAATAAAGTTTTCAGTAAGAGTCTTTTTAATTGTATCTCAACTATTTTAAATTACTTGGTGGTAATAATAATTGAGACATTCCTTTGCACTACTGAACTATCATTGTATTGATTTTGTCTATGAAACAATCGTTGTGAATGTAATTGGTACTGCAGGGCTTCAAGCAACAAGCGTTGGCGGTGTCGACGGAGCCGGAGCACCAGTTCGAGCTGGCGCTGTCTCTGGGCGAGCTGCGGCGCGCCCGGCAGCTGGCGGACGAGGCGGCGGCGGCGGAGGGTGGAGCACCCTCGCGCACCGCCGCCGCGCGCTGGGCCCGCCTCGGCGCCGCCGCCGCCACCGCCGCCGACACCGACCTCACCAAGATATGCTATCAGAACGCGAGGGACTACAGCGCGCTGCTGCTCTTCGCAGCCAGTAGCGGTTAGTTTCACGGTTGTGTTCGTTGCTTGGAACTGCTTTTGTTACGTGGGAGGATTAATCCGCTCCGATCCGGGCAAATGTGCATGTGGCGCCCATAATACGAAAAAATGGTTCAGAAATATATGAATCGATACGATGTAAGTTATAGGAAACTCACGCGGACACAAACACCCGTCACCGGGTTAATGCATTTTTAGTTAGATTGCAACAGTCATGTCATATCGCTACTGGACAGGCTAAAAATGTAACACGCAAATAAGCCCGTTTGCGTATTAGACTAACCAGCTATGATATAGTGGCTCAAATTTCTAATCTGTGATTTGTCGTAATTGCGCATATAAAACATATTTTATATTTTATAACTGTCAAAACGAGGTACATTAGTATCAAATCACATTATTTAAGCAAAGTTAAAAAAGATGGAATTGGCGACATGGTACTATTTGTAAATAATATCTACGTCGTTTGCAGGCGACAAGCCGTTACTGGAGGAGGTGGCGCGCACTGCGGAGGAGCAAGGCGACGACAACATCGCGTTCGTGGCCTACTTCATGCTCAACGACCTGGAGGCCTGCCTGCAGCTGCTCACCAACAGGGGCAAGCTGGCCGAGGCTGCTTTCTTTGCCAGGTTAGTATCATAATGCGTGTATAATGCAAGTTTGTTTGCCCGTAAGTCATTCTGTAAGTATTTAAGTGATCAACCCACTATGGCACTATTAATATCCGATCTGCCCAATTTTACTTACCAATGATCGAAACTTACAATGTCTTCTATGAAGAAATTGTCACATCGATCTATGGTAGGCAAAACATTGGATAGATTGAATATTAATGATTAGGGTATTTTACTAGAAGACGATAAGTAGGTATACGTAAAGTAGAATGTCTTCAAATAATACAATATCCTTCAAACCGGAACCCTGCAGCTGCAGCTTTATATGCTGCTGCTATGTAGCTAAAACGGGTGGCGGTGATGCCTCAAAAGTTAAACTGCAAAGGCTGTACTGCGAAGGCTACCTAATTGTAGTGAAGGGTTGTAGAGCCCGCACCAAACTGCTAGTCCGCTCCGAATATAGAAAGGAGTTGCGTTGCAATAGCAAATTTTAGATATTAGCAGGAAAAAGACATTGCGAGACCTTCCCGGCACCCGCCCGCTGGTACATGGCACGTTAGTGTGCTCTTACGTTGCTACGGAGTATATGCTTGTGGTTGTGTTCGACCGCATTGGCTCTCTGACTGACGGCTGCGCGCATTAACTTCAGAGCGTACTTGAGTTTGCCGCGGACTATACTTATGCTAGTGTCGTTGTGCAGATAATGCTTTATTAATTATATGTAAAAATGATGGCATTTAAAAAAAGGGAAACAGAGAATAATAATTATTAAAAAAAAGACAAACCCATTGACTTTTTTACCGGATCTTCTCAGTAGAGGTCGCGTTCCGATCCAGTAGTAGTTTAAGAAAATATTGTAATTGGCAATTTATAAGTGCCGCCGTTGGCCTATACTAAATAAATATAAATATCTTATATATAAAATTCTCGTGTCACAATGTTAGTTACAGCACTCTTCAGAAACGGCTTTACCGATTTTCACCAAATTTTATATGCATATTTCTTAGGTTTGAGAATCGGCTACTATCTACTTTTCACACCCCTAAGCTATAAGGGTTGTACACCCGTAACATATTTTTATTTATATAGCAACACAACGTTTTCCGGGTCAGCTAGTAATATATAAATATATAACACATAGATCGTACGCGCCGTCGCGCGTGGGCGAGCTGGTGCAGAAGTGGCGCGACGCGGTGAGTGCGCAGAGCAACAGGAAGTCGGGCCAGTCGCTCGCCGACCCCCAACACTACGAGAACCTCTTCCCCAACTTTGCGGTGAGTTGCACCTTCGATTGCCAGTCTGTTGCTACGCCGACCGTTTGAAGCGAATGCTAATGATGAGAAAAATCTATCTTACTGCAATAGGGCAGTGGATAGTTGACTGTTGCCGGTGAAGTTTACCGTACTTTTATTATTAGTGTATGATTTCTGGAAGGAAACCGAATATCGGAAACATTTAAGGACTATATTATTCTTTTAAAATTGTTGATAATATTAAAAAATAGTACTATTAAAAACGAAGGTAGGTTCTAGAATGTTAAATATTACGTAATTAATGTTTTTAATGGTTGTTTATTGTAGAGATGATTATTAGAGAGGATGCTTATTGAATAGGAATGAAATAGATTTCGTATAAGTCCATAAGTTAGTAAGTGAGTCGATATCTGCATAACTAGGAAAACCTATGCAACACTACTAAGAAAGACTATGAATTAATTTTGTTTTTAAATCTACTATAAAATTAACTTTATGTAAAAAAGCTTATTATAATTATAAATCCGCATGGTATGACAACTCCAGCTCCAACATCAATAAATAATTATATGTACCCCTATGTAAAATTGTATATTATTTATCTTTTAAAAGATGCAAATTTGCACACGTATAGAGTTTCTTGCGCCGCTTCTTCTTTATAGCGAAACACCTTCCGAAGCGGTGGTAGTTTGTTGACTTTCAAAAAATATTCTATATGAATTAATTTTGAATAAATGAGACATGAATTTGAATATCTTATTACCTGCAGGAGACCGTAGAGCTGGAGAAGTTCCAAACGCAGTTCGGCTACAACGACAGCTGCGACATGGCGAAGCTGCCGCCCAACATGAAGAGCTCCAACATCGAGCGCGACCTGCGCCAGGAGCGCGACCAGGCCGTCGCGCAGGGGCTCTGGAGCTCCGCTGCCAATCCCGACAGGTAACCTAAACGACCTCGTCGTCGTCGTCGTTATTTGAAGGTGGTAGAACCCTTTGTAATCCTATTTGGGGCTGATTGCAGATGTCTATGGGCGGCAGTCGCCACTTACCATCAGGTGGACTGCATGCTCGTCTGCTACTCTTATATTATAAACAAGAAAAAACACTACTAACCTACTGTTCTCTTAAAGTGAGAGGTGATCTTCCCTCACCGTCGTAAACTATTTTTTTAAGGCTCAACCTTATAGATTTTATACTTTTGTAGATTCATTTGGAACATTTTACATAAATATGTGTCCCTTATAACCTTTGAACCGGAACACAGCAGCACTTAAAACTGCTGGTACAAGCAGAAATAGCCGAGGCGGCGATCCCTCTGGAGCGTAACTACAAAGGGTTATATCACCTTAAAAATTTGAAAGTACAGGCATCCGGCGATCAAAAGGCATATGTATGGGTCAGTCAAATATGTTGTTAATTTAACAGTGAACCTACTGATGCGGAGAAAGAGAAGGAATACGTTTCGGCGTCGCCGGACACGAAACACAAGCGCAAGGACTCCCTCGACATCATGGAGGAGCTCGAGCGCGAGATCGATGACATCGTGCTCGACAACAACGTCGACATTCTGGTGAGTAACGAAATTCTATTTATACATAGCTGCTTTGCAAGAATAATGGCACAAGTAATAAAGGTAATTTTTCAGGAAAGTCAGTTTAAAATTAAACAATGTTTTTGTTTCGAAATCTTTTATTTAAATGAGAATTAAAATAATGATAAATACAATTATAAGTAGTTATGTATATAACCACAGTACTGTTAGGACACATTAAAATAGGAAATATTAGGGATTAAATTGTAGCTTAACAGAAAAATGAATTTTGAGTTGTGCCATTATTTTTGCAAAGCAGCGACATGTTGATACTTGTGGATGATAGCGAATATGCATTTTTTTATAAACTTCCTTGCTTTTTTATTAGTCGTTAACTAAATACCGTTAGACCTAAACTAAATTTTGTTACTTAGTTTGTATTCAATTGCATTAAACTTAAATCATACAGTAATTAAACAAAATTACATACAGTAATTAAAGTTAAATAAATTTGTACGTTAAGACAAAGTGAAAAGTGGATTAAATAAACAAAAAATATGTAAGTTAACGAAAATATGTCCGACAGAGAAATATTTCGACAAAAATGCTCATAACATATATTTCATTCTTAGATAAACCATAGACAATTTCTATCAGAAATGAAATGGTGGAAGTTGATGTTGCCGACGTAAGGGCATTAACAATAAGCCAACATACATTAAAATGATTGCATTATAATTTAATAACAACCACATTTACAAACGTTACAAATAATTAACAATTAACTTTAAAATCAACATTTCTTTCTGAGAAAATGCAATCGAATATTCTTATTAATTTTTATAATATTGTATTGATGCAAGTATTACTGCTCAGGTTTTCACCATATTCTTTGTGTCTGTAATATAAAACGAGGAAGTATTTACCTGTGTTGAGTGGTCATCGCCACACCGCCGCACTCTTTGGTTTTTATCCATCTAATAATGTGCCTTTAAAATGCCCTTCGACATGAACTGCCATATTTGCCGGTCCTGGGCCCTAAGCCCATCGACTCTCGCGGTCAAAAACAGAAGAGCCTTAAATCAATACATACACATTGTTTTAAAACCAAATCGGAACGCCGAATGAGAATGTTTGTCTTATATCACACTGTATGCAAAAAATAAGTGAATATTATTTTTATACAGAGAATTTATGATTCTGCAGATAATTCGTGTAAAACGATCGTAAACGGCCAAAATAATGCCCCAAAATGCATGTTATGGATTAGAAAAACTATTAGTCTTTTAAGTAAAATAAAAATGAATGAATATGAATTGTTCCAGGAGCTGTCGGACGACGCTGACCTCATTGATTAACCTCTAAGGATATTTAGATTGATTATCTTATTTTATATTACTTTTACGACGTCGATTATAAAATGTGTATTTCCTAAAGTGCTAATACATTTAAGATTATAGTATTATACATTTCCTCTCCCATTTTATTTTTACTTTCATTTTTATTTCGAGCACCGTTACTTTTTATTTTCTGTATAAAACATATATTAATAACTTATTCAAGTTTGTATTTTTACCCGACTGCCAAGGAAGGGTTATGTTTTTCGCGCGTATCTTGTATGTTTGTCTTTCTTTATTTGATCCGATCTAACAAACGGCTGGATGAATTTCAACAGTTAAGGTGTCATTATGTTTGTCTCAATGACCCGAGTGTCCTTAGATAGGTGTTAGTAAAAAAAAATCAAAATGGCGGATTTTTGGCGCGAAATAGTAACACATTTAAAAAAAAAAGTTAACCGAACCTATCGAGTAGGGTATCAAATGAAAGGAAATTAAACGGAGATTATAAAAACATATTTGTATATATATAAAACAGTAAGGTGATTGACTGACTGACTAACTAAATGACTTTTTCATTTTTCAGAAATCAAAGTACAGCCTAAACCAAGGACCTTACAGTTCTGAAATTTTGCACACAGGTTCTCTATATAGCTTGAATAAGTACTAAGAAAGGCCTTTTGGAAATTCTACCCTTAAGAGGGTAAAATAGGGGAAAACAGTTTTTTTGAAATCCTTTAATTTTGAAGCAACTACTATAAAATTTTGTATTTGGCTTCCTGGATAGGAACAAGGACGCACTTATTTATCCCCCTCCGAAAAATCAACCCCGTAGAGGGTAAAATAAGGGTTAAAAATTAATTTGAACAATCGTCAATTTTGAAGCAAACTCTTTGAGATTTTGTATCAGGCTTGTTGGATAAAAATAATGAAATGCTACCTCTAACGAGGTAAAATAATGACCGAAACTTTGATTTACTGAATTTATATATTTTATAGACCGTAAATAGTGATTTTTTTCGCGAAATAGTAACACGTTTTAAAAAAGTTAACCAAACCTATCGAGTAGGGTGTCAAAATAAAGGAAATTAAGAGGAGTATACACATACATTATATAATATATCTTATATATAAAATTCTCGTGTTAGTTACCGTACTCCTCCGAAACGGCTTCACCGATTTTCACCAATTTTTATATACATATTCAGTAGGTCTGAGAATCGGCCACTATCTTTTTTTTTTTACACCTAAGTGATAAGGGTTGTCATCCTTAACATTTTTTTATTTATATGGCAATACAACGTTTGCCGGGTCAGCTAGTACATATATACTCGTATATACACATCGAGATGACTGTCTGACTAAATGAGAGATCAACGCAAAGGGAAACCGCTGAACTTAAGCGTGCTGGAATTTTACACATAGGTTCTTTATTAGCGTAAATGAACACTACGAGGATAAAATAGGATAATATTGTTTGAACATCTTTTGTTTTTGAAGCAGACACCTACTATGAAACTTTGTATTTGGCTTTCTGGATAAAAATAATGAAATGCCTATTTCACTGCTCGTGGAAATTTTACTTCAGCCTTTTTGGTGCAGTCGGGTTTTTGATTTTTTAAATTAATTACTTGTTGTGGATCTTGCATGCACCATGTTAAAACGACCTCTATACTATATGTTATAATTTTATGAATTATAAATATTTTTTTTAATTTTTATAATCTGTGGGTGATGAAATATACTTTGCGCGCTTTTTCGTTTAAGATTAAACTGTTCCGTCGTATCAGTGATCGATCGGTAATTTAATTTTACTTAATTATTATACATTTACCAATTTTGCCATTATGGTTACTTAACGTATTCAATAATAATACATTTTACGCAATCCGTCTCCTTTGTATGTCGTGTAAATCAAGCGTCAGAGCCACACTCGAATATGATCTATGAACTTAATGAAACCACTGGTTACACCAAGTGGCTAAATTGTAATACAATTTACATTCCTTTCTTGAAAATATCTTGATCCGATACTTGGTCGCTCAAAGTGTTAAAATTAAAATTAGAATTAATTACTTTATATATAAGGATTACGATTGTATTTACTATTTTATTAGTACTCTAAATATAATTGTTTGGAAAACGTTTCTGGCGTTTCTGTCATGTACATATATTTATCTGTTTAACATTCGATGCAAAGTTCTTTATACCAAACCATATTTCAGCGGTATAGATTGACAGCTTTTTATGCACAAATTTAGCCATAGTACCAGACCCGGGAAGCGTTTGTGTTGATATTTAAAAACAAATACATGTATGGATAGGCGTTCGTTATATTCATCTGTTCGTTATTGTTATTTAATTTAAAATTAATTCATATTTATCATTAATATTTTATTACATGTTTATATATATATTACATTTTTATATACTTATAACTTTAAGATATTTTTTTGCATTTTTGTGTTAATGGATATACTATGTTACATACATTACTAATTTATTAAGTTAATATAAAGGCTGTAAAAAAATTCACCATCGTTAGCAATTTCATGTTAATTCTGTCTGTCGGACGAATTTCCGAAATTATGGAATGTATTTATTGTTCTTCATACCCTGCCTTGCCTGCTTTGCTTTGTAAGATAATTTAATATGTTATGATCAAGTATGTGTGTATGTCATATTTTACGCCTCGTTATATTCAATTAATTAGCTATAAATATTTCTCTTTGCCGTCGATTTTTAAATTAACTTATCACTATGAATATATATCACAAATAAAAACACCAATAATAACGTTAACGACACAATAACGTTATAATTACAAAGAATACAAATGAATACTGCCTTAATATTGTCTAGAATAGTCATTTCGGAATGGATATTTACTCCATATTGTATTCAAATGATGTCCTCCATATTTATCTTGAAATAATTATTGAACCTTCTATTTATTTATTTAATTAATTAGCACGATTACCAATTAGACTGATTATTAAAGGAGATAATTAAATGAGAGAGAAATTAAATCTACGCCAGAATATTTAAAAAAATATATATACATATTATATAAATTTATTTATACAGTCATACATAAAGCATTTGTCCACAATATAGCAGTGTGTTGCTGCTTCACCTTCCATTGTTCCGCAAACACATCGCAGTGGGGTACACTGAAAACGGAGCATTGAACGCGTTGCAACCTCCCGGTACGCCAGATTCAGAATATGCCTCCGGACAAGGACAGCAAACAACTTATATTTTCTGCTCCGTCAGTAATTACGGTAAACATATATACTGTAAATGTGGGGCGCCAATCATCCCTCTTAAAAGTTTAAGCATGGTTATTAATATGGTTAAATTGGTCTCTACGCCTTGTCACTTGTAACTAATTATAGCCAAGGTACCCTAGAAGTCTTGTAGGATATCTATAAGGGTAGGAACCATAGCTGCACTTGTATAAGTACCTTAATGAACTCGTTTGTATTTTGACCAGTTTGGGTGAAAATGAACTCCTTCTTAGTTGCCTCGAATAAAGCATATTTTTGATATCTCCAACATTTTTGAAATCGTTTCAATTACGAAGAATAAGTCCCAAATGTCGGATTGATTTCATGATTTAAGCCTAGGCTTTTAGGCTCTTAGGCTCAAGCTCCTCCATAGTACTGGAGCCAGTGGGACACAAATGTTGCAAATGAAGTACTTCATTGCTGCTACATGCCATATTCCGTGTGCATACGGTATAGGTTTGCCTGTAAGAAAGTTATTGTCGGGCCTGCCTTGCCGCACATTGTGGTAGATGCTTTTCCTTTTCCGTTTTTTCATCTTTGTCCATTTCCCATATTGAATTCTCATGTGTTATATTTTTAACCTAACTTCCTAAAACAATGCATCCGACTTCTGAAATCTCATTAGAACTCCATATTATCGACACAGCTTTATCTTGATGGAGTTTATTTGTACGAGTTGTCTTTGAATTTTGAGCCAATTGAATTTGCAAAAAAGAATGAGGTATAGTGCGAGTTTGAGCCTGATGTACTTCAAGCTTAGCATTGAGGGTAATTATCTGCTCAGCGCAAGCATCTTGTTTTTCTTCATAACTGCGTTAGTTGTTCTCTTAGTATTGACATCTCTGATCCCAAGAAACGTATCTCTTCAGAATGCTCGCTAGACTTCTCACAGACAGGTTTAGTTTCTATGTCCATCTTTTTCCTTAAGATAATTTTTGTGTCCCTTTTTTTAGAAAGTCTGACGGGGATATACAATAACTATGCAATTGTTAATTGTAAAACGGTTGCACGAGTTACATAGGCAGCTACTCCCATGCATTGCAGCCCCATTTGCAATTGTGCAAAGATATATTTACAAAGCAAACCTAAATACATAGTAGCCTATGTAAGTCTAAAGAAGTCTCGTCCAAAGCGGTATAATACTTTGTACTTGTCGCAAATCACGAAATGATTGAAACCTAACGTGACGGATTCGTCGTTGCAATTTGCGATGATGAAAACGACTTGCGTCAACGACTGTTAGTTATAATTTTTAGTGATGTTGGTTGGTTTTAAAGAAACGATTTAATATTTGATATTTTTGTAACTTAATATTGTATTAATGGCCTTGAAAATAATTAACAATTCATATCACCACTTATTGTAAAGTTTGAAAGGGTTATATCTCTTTTAGTCGGTACATGTTGAATGTGAAGAAAGAAACAATGAGTATATTGGCCAGTAGTAGCTTTCTGGGTGCACACGATAGATTCACGTGTCTCGTATCAAAAATTCGATTATTAGGATGACAGATGTTATGAAAATTAACATTCGTGAGGCATTGAGTTATTTTTTTATGGATGTGACGTAGAGAACGAGCACGTGGATTACGATAAAGCACTTTCTGCACGTGATGCTTATTCTTAGTGGTCATGATGACTACTGCTATGTGCAGTTTTCGACCAATCGATGTCTGGCACACTTCAAGATAATGAGCATCCTCGTGTAAGATGCACCTAAATGTAGTGATTATTGAAATGTAGGGATTGGATGTATTATCCTAGCGTACCTGTTATAATTTATGTACGCGCATTTATTCTCATATTTCGAGGAATATTGCAAGTACCTAAATACGTATAAGGTATGTGGTGCTTGTGGAATGCATCGATCTGCAATCGCTTAAATTTAGACAAAACAGAAACTACAAATTACTGGTACTGACACTAAACTCAAATTACCGACAACAAAGAAGATTTACTAAATAAGAGTAGAAGATAAGGAGAAGAGAATAATTATATATGTAAAAGAGCAAATTAAGTAGTATTTATGTTAGTAGTTCACGCTATTAAATATTTTTAGACCCTAATATTTTTAATATACATACATAATGACGGTTGTGGTTTCAGTCTACTTTATCCCAAAAAAAAATCGAGTATCAATATACGTTATTTCATATATTTTAATTCTATTTCGAAACATGCCTCTATATACATATACGTTAATTTTAACTAATCAATTCACATCACTTCTGACATCATCATTCATCTCACTTCTGACTACAGGTGAGATAACTAAATTCTTTACTCCAGAAGGCGATTTAATTTGTCATGTTCGCGTACGGTTTTAATTGAGAAAACCTAGAAATAGGCACAATTATCATTGTTACGTCGTAATATCATATACACTTGTTTTTATTTCAATAAATAGGTCAATTGTTAAATGTATTTGTTTTTAACTGTTGTTAAAAGTTGTTTCTCTTTTTAGCTGGGAGAAAACATTACTCAGAAAATAATATAAATAAACAGAAAATAACAAATTTGTAGTAATTCTATTGAGAACTATACGCACTGTGTGATTTATTACTGGTAACGGGCGGAACTAAATTTATCAAGATAACATTTAGCAACAGTAAAACAGTAAATGTAAAGGCTATAAACTGCTTCCAATTTGTTCCAACTACTGAAATTGTAATGGATTTACGATTTACACGGAATTAGCGCCGACCTTGGCTGCCAGGTCCTTCTGAGCGAGGATTTTATAGGTTATTTATTATTAATAACATATTTACAAATTCCCAGCGAAGTAGGTGGCCGCATTACCGTGTAGGGTGCTCTCAGACACCTCTGGTTCGCCTCTCTAACACCTGTACTAATTATTATCTCGAAGTAGTTATGTTTTCATTTTTCAGTAATTGTTAATATTAATTGGTGTTGAAGCTAAACCCTATAGTTGTATTGCTGGCACAGTTGTGATTTTTATGGTAATTAACAATATTAATGGTAAATGTACAAATGTCATGCCGTTTTGTGGAGTAACTTCTCGTCACTATTGACAATATTTAGTGTTACATGTTTTGTGGCAAAACGAGACTCGTGTCATTTTTATGGCTTGTTATTTCCATAATATCTATGTATTATTGACAATAAAGTCACTTTGGTCGTATTTCATCATTAAAGATCTTAGTACTTTAAACAGTTTGAATAGTGTTACAAAGTGTGCCTTGACGAAGACCGCGTTAATGTATTTGCATTAGTTACCTTGTTGTATCTTAATATGATTAGTGAGTAATAATTAAGTTAACATAACCCAAATACTTAATCAGAAGTTGATAGAATATTTTCCCATATACCTATAATATTTTGTAAGTCCGTACTTAAAACATGGTAATATTAACATTGATCGTTTTATAATAACTTCTAGTATGTTCTCTGATATCTAATTAAGAAATATATTTTTCATACCAAACCAGTTCTTCCATGAGTATTCCGTTTGGATTGTACGAGCCGAGTTCATAATCACCATTTAGGAGATTTATAGTGAAATAATTATTATATTTATCGCGCGTTAAATTGCTAAGTTACTATTAAAGTATATTTGTAGTTAACAATAATGATGCATGCCTAATATATAAAAGCAATAAACATTATAACGCCAATTTAACCATAGCTTAATGATTATTCAATTGTACTAGCTTGGTGTGGTAAATTTATATAGTGGGTACTGGTATAATATAGTAGATACGATTATTTTCCTTAGCTCTGAAGTAGAAAAGAATTTATCACCTAGGGGAGAATTAACATTGTCGGCCTTTCTGGCCACCTTCGTTGATGTTTTGTATAAAACGAATATCTTTTAACACTGTAAGCAATAATGAAACCAAGTACCTAGTTATTCTAATAAATGTGTGGAGAGAACTAATTTTAGTATTATTTCATATCCTGTGACCCTAAATTAATCACTAATATCCATGCGTAAATGTATGTACCTATAAATGCGTTTTGTATGCTTTTTATTTACTTATATTGGTAATTTTCTTCGAATCAATTTATTGCGTTTTTCATTTTCTTTTTAAAACAAGCTTAAATCACTATTATGAGAGACTTTCTGATAGCGGTGTCGTCGCAGTAAATACAATTTTTAATACACACGAAACATTAGAGGTTGGGATTTGAAATCTGAGTTATATCAAAAGCAGCAAATTCATACAACTATGCTGCAGTTATTCTAAATATTAGGTAGCAAATTGCTGAAAGCAAGACACGGACCTGAGGAGGACGCCAGTGTGTGTCTGTAAAAATCTCAGATTTAGACAACTGCTGGATTCAACGTGGAATGTACCTCCGTAAGTAGTTACGTACATGATGCCTATTTTGTCTACTGTATATTGCTAACTATCACAATAATGTTAAACTGTGAAATAGAGAGCCATTTTGATATGATGCTTTACACTTAAACATTTACACACCTTGTGATTCCATCTGTGAACAGAAATATCAAAGATGTGTCTGATAAAATACAGTAAAGGTACTTTAAAATGCAAGTTATAGATAGATAGAAAGAGGCACAGTCATGGTCACCTCAGTTACATCTGACCAAGTCTAGGTCAACTACATAGTCTTACGATAGAGATTTTAAGATAAGGGCATATTGTTACATATGTAAAATAGGTGATACATTGAAATGTACTTAAAGATAGCAGCATGTATACCTTTCCCTCGGTCACTGCGGCAAAAGCGGCGTTTACTTATTACCGAGTCTCTTATAATATTCGCAGACTCTTAGCACCTGCAACATCTGTTGCAAGGGTTAGTAGCAATTCGAAGGGTTCGCAGCACGTATTCCAGACGTATTTTTAATGTAAATAAATAACTATCCATTAAGCCTGCCTTTACGACCGGGTCCATTTTAAACCACCAAAAGTTATACTATCGAAAAAAATCTAAACTTCGCAAAATATTTAATTGTAATCTTAAGATAATTAATTTTCTGTATATTAAAATTCAACTCTATCTGAGTGTTTAACATGTCCTCTGAAGTATTGAAACTCATATTAAATATTGCTTAGATCTACCGCTTTCATTGTGTTTACCTGACGTGTGGTTTTCGATTCTCTGGTGTTAGTATAAATCTGATCTAGAATTCAGTGCTCTCGCAGTGCAGAATATTAGGTAAGTATAAGGAGTACGTATAGCTAACTATACATATTTCAATTTGTAACGTAACTTATTTGAATCACGTTTGCCAGTTCCTCTCTGCTTGTTGTAGGTATGTCTTTAACATATAACCTACGTAACAGTGCAATTAAATTAAATTATCTGTCCATTATTTCAATGCCTGCAGTATGAAGAATTTGCATTTACCTAATACTTTATGATTGCAATAGACGTTTGAAAGAGAAACTACTGATTAGTGTAGGAATATTTGGATGTTTCCATCTCTGGAAGTAAATCAAGTCAATGTACAACCGGCCGGAAGCCGTACACTTGTTACATGAAAACGCTAATTTTGTATTTCTCTACGTACTGGTGGTAGAAGTATTACTGGTTTTAGCACAACGTCGGTACCGCCATAAGAGCCTTAATTAAACTAATGTAATAATTCGATCTAATTATGTTGTTCTAATTTGAAGGGGTTGGTAAAATATTTTGGTACATGAATTTTTCGATTTAAGTAAAGGTCTCACGGAGCGAATTATTACGAACTTCTTACCCATGATAAAAATAACGTATTATAAGATGTCCATTTAGGTACAGGTGATTCAAAGTTGACATAATATTTCATAACTACAACTCCCATTAAATAACAAAAATATAGTTTATCTGCAGACCTTCTGAGTCCATCAACTTTGTCCATCTCACACATTTCAGTCCGCAGACGTGTAAATAGCGTGACAGTAATACTTAGGTACGTAGAAATGTCAAATAAATAAATACGTCGATGATTTAGATTCTCAGAAAAATGTTTTGGTGTAAGTTGGAAATGTACGTTCCTTGATGTATGGCGTCCATCAGACGGTCAGTTTACTGTCAGATTTATCACGGCAAATGATTTGAGTGACGAAAAAATCAAATATATTTTGATCACTCGACCATATTGTATGTAGGTACATTATTTAGTCAAGTTGTGGGAAATACATTACGAAGCAATTTGAGAACCCACCGATATGTACATAGGTTTACACAGATATGTACTTAGGGTTTACGCTAGTCTAGTCCACCGGTTACAGTATCGATGTATGTACTTTACGTACATTTTTAAATTACTTAACGTAAGTGGTCACTGGACGCCACCTGACATCTGAATCAACTCTATATACTTGCAACTCAAGATAGAATTAAATATTGAACTAGGGTAAGGTAGCTGCGGGAGTTAGTGGTTCCTATGGGTATGGTTAGTGCTGTGTGCTTTAGATTAATTGATAGATAGTGTGTTGTAAGTGTAAGTGACCTACCTGTCGACCTAATTCAATAAAATGGACATGACCTAGGGCGTACGTATCCCTAAACTGGGTCGCAATTTTGCATGACAAAGATCGAATGACGTCCGAAACTCCGAACCACTGACACGACTTGTCCTATAGGTACGGTACGCTTCGAATCGGATTGATTAAGCTTAAATAATCAAGGATTAAATACTTAATGGTTTTAAATAAATAAATAAGTAAGTAAATAAATAGTAGTAGTAGTAGTAAACGAGCATGTGGTCCATCTGATAGTAAGTGTCTGCTGCCAGCCATGGACATTTGTAATCAACCCCGGATAACATTAGATTCCTATCTGAGTTCGGCCACAGATGCGCCGCTACCCCTGAGGATTAAGCTGACATGCCTCAGAAAAATGTCTCCTTTACCACACACTTGAAAACAAGGCACAGTAGCGGCTTGATTGAAGTACATAACAACTATAAATTTCTGTTACTAAGCAGGTAGAGGTGCATGTCAGGAAATCGAACCTCGGACCTCCCGATCGAGAGACTGAGTTCCATGCACTATATAGGATATTACTGCATGCACGTAGGTACAACAACAACAACAATAAATACTCTTTATTTTTACACCATATAAGATACATATAAAACAATAAATGATGTACGTGGCAGTACTTTTAGGTACTATGGTTAACTATATTGTATTTATACGATATTCAAAACATGCGTCGCTCTTCAGCTTATTTTGAATAGTTTTTCGCGATGGTGGTACCTCTGCTTCACCCATCTCTACATTATAATGTTATGGTACCCATACATCAACAGGGTAAGACTGTATGACGGTGTTGAATTAAGTATGCTTTGGATTTAATTATTGTCTTTGTATGTTGAAGCATGTAAGCGCCACACACATTTTTGCTCTAAAACCTGTTGCTTTTGCGTGTTAACGATTACTTAGATAGATATGAAAGATGTTAGAAGATAGCTAATGGTTGTAGTAACGCATCGAATTCCGAGCACTGGTGGACTGCAATACATGGACATCTAGACGCACAGACTGGTACGCACAGATGTCCATTCACTGCGGTGATCGTTTAAGAATCATCACTTGCGCATCGCACTCCTTCAATTGTATAAATTATACATATTCGCCATTTTTTCTTTTACTTAAGATATAAACGGGGTAAGTTTAAATTACGGAAAAGGATCTAGGTATGCGAAGTGGACACTTCAACACCTCTCTCTGTTTAGCTATTCAGGTTTATTGTTGGAGCCGGCGCCAGGTTTTGTCGGGCTTTGTAGTAAACCTTGTTCATGAAATTAGCTTTCTTTATTCATGTAAATGCTAATTCTGTGGTATACAAGGGGCCGTATAGATCTCTACAATTGTAACTTTTTTTTATCTTACTATAGGCTTGCGTTTGGCTGCAACATTACCTGAAGTTAAGTATCTCACTTCCTAGTATCTTCCAGCCTTGGATAAAACACGCTTGTCTAGAAGTAGCCTATTCACCCGTGACTTTAGCAATCCCAGGTCGTATGTATCGGGAAACAATGAAGGCGGGAGTGTGTTCCATTCTTTGGCGGTTCGCAGCAGGAATGAGTTGCTAAAACGCTTAGTCCGCACAAGAGGTATATCAACCAAATATTTATGGTATCCCGCGGTTCGTCTAGATGTCCGATGATGGAAAGGGGCAGCAGGAATTAAGTTATGAAGTTCTAACGCACACTCTCCAATATGTATTGGATAGAAAACAGCCAGGTGAGTAACATGGCGTCAGTGCTGCAAGCTGCACCTACATCTTGGCATCAAAAAGTGCATCATCGCCAATCCACCTTCTCGCTCGTCTTTCCACTTCAACTTCAATCGAACCATCAAATATATCGGTCAAAACTGGTGTTTGGCTGGCTCGATGTGGCTAAGGCTATAAACAAACAATTTCGCGGAATAACACTTCTTGGAAAATTCATGGAAGTCATATTTGGCGGTATTTTCGATTAGTGTATTTGAACAAATTACTGATGCTTATGTTATTAGCAAATACGAGATCAGAGTAAATACACCTCAGAACATATGAGTATAAGGTAACTGAATAACGTTATTGGGTACTATGACATATATACCTTTGTACGCTAATGAAAGTTATAGGAATTGAAATAGGAATATGAAAACTGTCAATAAATATATAAGTTTAATTGATATACAACTAAAAATTTTGTATACTTATTTAGTGTACTTATGTGTGTTAAATATATATTACTCTTTGCTCAATAGTTATTGCAGTGCAATTACCTAAGTAAGTGCAATTACCTACCTTTTCAGTAACAGTCCCTATAGTGTGCGGATTTATTAAAATTTGCGCTATGCAAAATTTGCATTTGCATGTAGTTTGGTAGCTATATAGGTACCTATGTTTTAATTTTATCAAAACATTTGATTATTTAAGACACCAAATTTAATTTTCATTAAATTATTGTCGTATGTGAAGAAAATCAAGACTGCACGTAAATAGCATGCGTAGAAAAATCTGAAGCTGTGTAGTCGGATACAGTTGAACGGTAGCGCGCTCAGTACGCGCACGCGACCATAGCGCTGCGTGCCCCGACGTCGCGCTTCGCAATACATGCTCCTCGGTACAGGTAAATCAAACCAATTTGATGCATACGCGATTTATTGCACTATAATATTCATTGTATTATTTATACACTGGAATTTCTGTGGCGATTTTTTTCTTTTGTTTTTAAAGTTTTTTTTATTCGTGTCGGCTGATTTTGCTTTAAATGCCAATTACTATTTAGAACAACTTGTTAAAGCTAGAACGAATGCGAAATTATGTTTAGCAGATTATTAAGGTATTTTTTTTTAATTTTAGCCATTTTTTATTTTTTATTTATTTATTTATATTTTTGGCACTGTTTTGATTTATGTGCTTTTTATGAAACTCACTTTTTGATACTCGAAAATAATTTTTGCATATTTTTATTATCTATTATTGTGATATAAAATTATTTTTATTTATAAGTAGTGGTTTATCTAAATGCTAAGTACAATCATTGGCCTTGACTGCAATACATATAATATTAATATCGCAGAAAATAAAATATTATTGTTACCGCAATAGCTTCAATTGTTAAATGGAGTTATCGCAATTAAATTATTGATACACATATTAATTCCATAGTCGATATTGTTAAAATAGTTGGTTATTGATAAATAACTTAGTTTCGAAATAACATACTTAACTTTAAACAATACTAGGTATAATATTTATAATTCTAGAAAGTGCTATTTAAGTGGTATGTCATTGGTAAAATATAATTATTAAAGTTTAAGCATACTCGTAAGCACTCGTAACTATTTAATAAGTGCACTTAATCCCACATACTATATAATTCTGTTCAGATACTTTACTATCGACTCAATCAGTTGTCCTGTCTGATTACTATCGTTTTCACATAAGAGATTACTATCTATACTTTGCAACTGTTACTAAGACTAATTATAGTATACTTTATAACTGTAGTAAAATGTATAATCTGTTCAAATAAAAAAAATACAATGTATGTATGTCTTACTCCTTGACCTTTATAGGTTTATACTATACCATTCATGCGACTGCTATAAAAGTTTAGGAAGTTGTTGAGCAGGCACTCTCTCGCGGAAGTTTTTGGCTTTACATATTTACGATAGGTGGCTATTGTGTGTGTACACAAATTATAATCAAATCTAAGTAAATAAATAATCTGTCAATTTTTCATAACTAATTGTATTGCAATCTTACATTTCATTGCAAACAGATTATTTTTGTTTTGATTTATAATGAATTGTTTGTAATATAACTATTGTCCAACGATAAAACCTTTAGTTTACGAGCGTTGTTATACTGACGAACAGACTGTCAAGAGCAATTGTAGATACGTAAGTATTTTATTATCAGAACAGGTATTTCAGTAAACACGAGTAGTAGAACTTCAAGTATGTAGGTGTTACTTATTCTGAGTAGGTACTTACATGATGTCTTTGCCGCGGGCCTTGAGCACCAACATCTGTATCTGAATGAATTTATCACCAACTCAAGTATGCGTTTGTTTGTTCAAAATTTAGTTCATGCAAGCGAAACCAATGCCTAGAAATAGTTATAGAAAAACAATTATTCCGAGCATTGTTCGGTTCTATTCAATTAAGAACAATTACTATATTGTGTATTTGTTTGTAAATTCAGCACAATGGAGAATGATTGTTGACAGGTGCAGTATTTTGTATCTAGTGGTTCTATCCCGGAATGTTCTTTTCAGTTACCTATATATGAATTTTGGACTCCGAAGTCAGAACAGTGTTATATAACAAAAGATGGTATAGGTAATAGGCATGCATACAAGTAGGGTTTAGTGAAATTAGAGGAACATTAATAGAAAAAGCAATGACATTTTATACTATGAGAAAAAGCCAGATGAAAGTATGAAAATTTAACGACAACGTATGAAGGAAGAAGTGACATAGAAAAAACAATATACATAAGAACCTATTAAATAAACATAACATTAAAACCTTCACAATCCAATAATGATCGAAATGCCTAGTGCGTCGCCTACACATGGATTCTCGCAAAATAACGGTATTTAAAAGAATCTGGTATCTATTATCATACATGGTACATTATTTACTCCAAAATTATTTATTTATCATAAAGTTGCCTTGATATTTGTTATCAAATGTCATTCCAAAAGGAAATTAATTGAGATGAAATAAAATGTACGTATCACCATTTTCATCTGATTATTGTGAACTCTAAAGGTCAGATCCAAACATACATGTATACATATTACATATGTCCGGTATGTGCCCTTCCTATCTCGTTTTAATTTGTCAAACCCATCAGTCCGAACGAGTTAACTCGAGTTCAATCATCCAGGCTAAAGATAAACATTTGCCTCAGCCGAGAATCTCAACCGGGACCGTCACAAGAATAGAAGTATTAGCTATAGTACGACGACAATACAGTCAGTGCGATCAAAAAAATCTAGACAAGTGATTGAACGCCGGTTAAAGAAAGAATTGTACCAGTGATATTTTGCAATCATATTGAATTAGCATTCATAAAGGTATCAGAGCAAAAACAAGTCTATATTACCCAACAGGCAATTTCAATTATTGAATTTAATTAAACTACGATCGAATGGCGTTATTTCGCTAGTTGCCCTTGCTCGTGAAACAAACAAAGGCTTCGTATAGAAGGAACCCAACCTTCTAACCAGAAAATAAAATCTGCCTACCTTTTAAAAGCTCTATATATTTTAAGCCGTACCTACCAGATGATATATGCAGATTTTTTAAAGAAACAAGTAAATGTGGCGTCGTTATCAATACATAAATAAAAAGTTGAACAAAAACAAAATAAGATGCGCGTTTTGCAATGTTTTTTGAGTTTGGTTTGTCGTAAAATCTTAATCGCTATTGTAGTACATGCGAGCGTCGCGTTTGGTGTGTAGTAGAGTAACGTCTAAAGTAGAACAACAATTGATTTTGACATGCGATCATAATAAGTATAGTGTTGTGCGAAGCCCAGTGGTGCGCGAGTTTAGCTATAAACGCATTTTTTTATTATTTTGTAAGTATCAAAAATTAAAAGAAATACTTTTATATGCACTTAAGTGTATGAAGTCTTATCACAAAAACAGGTGTATACAATCCGGTTTGAAACTTTGTTTCCTCAAATCGTCTGGGATATGCATGTACATTGTACATATATTAATAGTTACGTCTAAAACTTGTCTGTGCTTACATGCACTTAATGCTTGTACATGTACTAGTGCTTACATGTTACGAGTTAAAAAGTGTTTATGCGAGGATAGGTAATTATCATTTGTAAGTTTATAACTAGAGTTCATTAAAAAAAATGTTAATTAAATGTCTGAAATTTAGAGTGTGGTAGGTACAATGTTATTGTAAAAATGAAAAAAAGACCTTAAAGATTACAATGGAATTTTATTAGTTAGTTTAACTAATTTGACTCTGTCAAATTTATGTGTATTTCCGCAGCCGAATCTTCTGTAGGTATAAATTGTGTTTAAAAAAATACACTGCGATGCTAATTATCTTACCGCTACCTATAATTAAAATAGTCATTATGAAACGATTAACTGCCCTTTGAGGCAGGCAGGGTTGTAGAGACAGGCTCTCATAATTATGTGTGCGTATTTAAGTGTAGTGTAGTGTGCGTTGCGTACGGAGGTCAGCTACTTGTTGGCCGTCAATTGCACTCGATTACGGGTAAGTAACAAAAATATGGTGACAGTAACCAGACCATTACTTTGGCGATTGCTTATTTGCTCATCATACTCTATTCGCGAGTTCAATTATATTTGGAGATGTTATTTACTTAGAAGACAAGTACATAAATACCCAAAGCAGTAAAGTTAAATTAAATATTTAGATGTCAGGGTTCGGAAGATCACAGGTGTTGAACCTGGAGCCTCCGTATTATCAATCACTAAAGATCGTAAATAACATGCCATCATTTGATATGTTAAAAAAAATATATATAAGTATATCTATATAATTATCACGTATGACAAAACACGTGTACTGTGTCAAATAACGGAGTTCTTTAAGGAGTAGATGATACATATCTTATGATGACATGATATCTTATCGAATTAAAGTCTTTATTTTTGACGTTTACCCAGAATAAAATATTTAATCTATGTTATCTTAAATAATCTCACTTGTGCGTCTGTCCGTCCGTCTGTCACAGCCACTTTGCTCCGAAACCATCAGACCAAATGAGTATCAAAAATATCTCAAATGGTATGTGAGGCCTAATCCATCTCATTCTGAGAGGAGACCCGTGCCCAGCAGTGGGACAATAATGGGTCGATGATGAAACATATTTTCCCATACATTACGTATGAGAGAACATGTTTTCCATTTACAGTGTTAAATTTGTACGGAAGCCTGTCCGCGAGTATTTATCTCGCACTTGACCGTTTCATTTCTAAATATTACATTCTTAATATATTTTTTTCTGAATAATTAACAATAATTAACAAAACCGACAGTGACAACCGCCTAGTTAGGATTTATCACGAGGATTTAAATATCAAAAGCATTGTTTTCACAATTTCTCCGCTCGTTATGAAGTAATTATCGCTTGCTATAATCTTGAAAGAAAACATTATCGCTCGTTATCCATAGATAATCAATCTATCCTATGTGGTGTGTGGTGTGCAAACTTCCAAAGATAGAAATTTGCTTGGGTAGATTGATTATTAACAATGGACGTAAGACGAAGCAAACTTTGCATGCCACACAATCCGCACTTGTATTATCGCCTATAGTAAACTTTCTCGTTCTGTAAGAAGATCGTGATTGCGTTTTAAAAGTTGCAAATCGCTGTCTACCTAAGAAAATGGTTTATCAAAAAAAAAAAAAAATTAAACTGAAGAGTTAAGTGGCTTGTAAAGCAAAGAATGGTATAAAGTTGCGCGACAATAAATTAATATTATTTCATGGTGTTGTTGTATAGTGTAAGATTTGTTTAGTGAAAAAAATGTCTTAATGTAGCGTGTAAAAATGCAGAAATGATTCGTAAGTCATAAACATTATTCTTGAAATTAAAATTTTCATCTTTTCACTACCTTTATTTCCTGGGCACTGTTATGTCCTATAATTTTGTTGGCTTTGAGAATACCCACGATTAGTAGAGATTTTCTATCTAACAAATCTAAATTTAATTTATTTACAAGAAGACGTAGCTACGTATTTTTGTGGGTTTATTTAGATTTTAAAAGTTAAATAAATAATCATTATTTTTTTCAAAATAAAACGTCGGTTCATGTGCGCGATAAATACAACTATTTAGTAGGTATGATATTTTAAAATCGCAAACCATAATGACAGTTGGGACGCGGGTGCTGACCTCATGATCGTAGGTAGGTAATAGGTATTATATCCTTGCTAACACGTGTCAGTTAACATTCGCATGATCTTAACCACAATGATTTGGGTGATCACCAAATACTAATATTACACATAAGTGATTGTAATTTCGTAAAGAAATATATTGTAATAAAATTGCCTTTGCTTTTTATTAACCGACTTCTTTTGTTTATAACATCAATGACTCTAGAACCTACGTAGATTATTTGTTGTAAAGTAAAAATAAATAAGGTAAAATAGTAGAGACCGATTATTTGAATTATTAATAATTTAATTACCTTCTGGTTCTTGTCAGCAGGGAAACACTCATCCCTAGGTTCGTGTTGACAAGTATTCATTTATTATCTTTCAATTGTGTTATTGCAAATCGATAAATTACTTAAGCATCTTCAAGGCAGTACTAAATAAATAAATAAAAAAAAATAAAGACAGATACGATAATGTATTTTATACCATTTTGTTTTTTAAACTTTAAATATTTCATAGCCAACTTAATACTGTATGTCTGTCGTTGTAGTAAAAAGCACTCTCCTCATTTTTTCAAACGCCCAAAACGATATTTAAATAAACACACTGATTTTGTCTCTTGATTATAGTAATGTACAATCAATTTATAAATTTATAAAAAATCGCTATAATAGCAGGAAAATATTGTAAAGAATTCTGTGTGAGTCCTTCATAATGACCTCAAACGTGTGTAAATCTATCAATTGGATTTTATCGCGATAGACTATGGCTAAAAATTCTTCCTATTGAGAGAGGACATTATTTATTTTTAAACAATGCTGTTAATTATATACAGAATATTATGCTATGATGCTTAATGTTTATAGTCGCTCTAGTTTGACTCTCGTAACTGCCTCGTGACGACTGGATACATTATTGTAGTGATACTGAATGTTGGTTCACGGAAGAGAAAGGATTCCAGGGTTCCTTGCGCAATTCAGTAGAGTGCGTTGCCGGTCCCTTGAGACCCTAGAGAATATGTAACTTAGTAAGAAAATAAAAATAACTATTTAGAAATTTATCGACAGAACCAATAAATAAATATGTTCCTAAACCAATAATTACATCTACGATAAACAATAATGATCAGACGGTATAAGTTATATTATGTGGTTAGTTCTTGCTAGAGAAATAAAATAATTTAAGACTTCATCGCGGCGATTATTGAGATCTATTTCTTATATAGCTGTGTGTGACAATGTCTTATTCTTATATATTAAATTCTCGTGTCACAATGTTAGTTAACGTACTCCTCCGAAACGGCTTTACCGATATTCATCAACATTTTTATACATATTCAGTAGGTCTGAGAATAGGCTACTATCTATTTTTCATACCCCTAAGTTATAAGGGTTGTTCACCCTTAACATTTTTTTATTTATATGGCAACACAACGTTTGCCGGGTCAGCTAGTAATATATAAAATAATTAATAGGTACTTTATGTTTTCTGTAAGTAGATTCCCGGAGTTTGACGGTATGAAACCGAGATCAAGGAAAGAAATTTAAGTTAGTCATTAAAATGTTTCCTGGGTGAGGAAGTTAAAATTTTAATTTATTTAGGCGCGTGGAGAAATTTTGTTAGGGAAATATCTCATGGATTCGCATCACAATCCACCCTAATTTTAATAGTAGGTACATAGCTATGATTGTCCCTGTAGTTCTGGGACTAGAATAGGGCTACGGTATCCCCTGCCTGTCGTAAGAGGCGACTAAAAGGGGGCTTCCGGCGATGCGGGCGGCAAGAGTAGGAGCTTGAACCGTCCAGTAAGCGTCCCCGGGAAGGACGGCAGTATTTGTGGTCGCATATCGTCGTGAACACCAGATGGTTTGGGAGGAGAAAACTGCTCTCCCAGGGTCTCAGGCTCTCAGGGTCCCAGGCTCTGCCCGATCGGGGCATCGCGCTTGGAGGACTCCGGTTGTGTTCCGTCGGAGATCCCGGAGTTCTCCAACAAGCGATGAGGACGACATAACTCGTCGTCGCTCCCACGTCGTCGGGTACTTTTTGAAGGTTTCCCCCTTTCCCCCTCGTTAAAAAAAAAACTTGTTGGACTTGTTGTGCCTCGGTGAACTGATATATGTTAAACTCTGTTTAAAAGAGTTATATCCTTTACCTGTATACACAATAAAGGGTAACCTTAAGAGGTACCGTTTCAAATTTGAGGACATAATACGCAAGTTGAAAGAATGCCATCGCTAAATGGAGGTCAGTAACTCAGTATACGGAGGCATTCACAAGGAAAACAACACTAGCATTTTAAGGCCCCAGTCAAGAATATCGCCAAGGGATCGACCATTGCTTACGTCACTGGTTTGCCCACAACGTCACGAGGGTCATCGATACCAACCATTGAAAATAAGAAAAAAGAGGATCACGCTATAAGACTACTTTCAAGAAAATTGCAAGTTGTTTGTTATCATTTCGGACCATCACGACTTGTGTGTTGCGTCGTCACATTCCTTATTCGAGTAGACATGCAACACAGTAGCTACTTTATTGACTGCATTTTACAATTTTAAAAGTTTTTTTTTTATTTTGTAATATGTAAACAAGTATAATATAGTTATATAGTTTATAGTTGTTTATGGGGTTCCGTACGAAAAAAAATGGAAAAACGGAACTCACTCGTGCGTATGTTCGTCTGTCACAGCTACTTTGCGGCAAAATTATTGGACCCAGTGCTACGATGCATTCATCCTCCATTGAATTATATTATATGTTTTTATTTGAAGCGTTCCCCTCAAATCTTAGCGTAATAACTTTCTGTCATTACGTACATAGCAGATAACTATAATGTAAAAATCGCGTGTAACCGAAATGATTACTCATTTACACATTGCGGGAGTGAGTGGTAACTAGACATGACGTCATTTTAGACTACAATATTTAGTATATCAAATATACCTAAACAAACCGAATACCAATAACCGTCAAGGGTTAACGACATCGGATGGCCATGCTAAATTACAATATGATTTTACGCGAAACCGAAGGTTGCACGACATAAAATTATCTAAACAGTAATTTATATTTAATAGTGTGATTAAATCATTGAGTTGTCGTAATCACAGCCTTCGAGTGCATAAAACCGGTTAGAAGCGGCTCGTTGTCCTACATAGCACGGCGTTTCAATCAAACTTGTTAAAATTTTCAATCACAATGATAATATATTGATACGTGTAGTATAAAAATACTTGAGTGTTCTTATAGTAATTCATTCCACAGGAATTTCCGACGAAACTTATAGTTTAGTGATATCTACCAGGTTGCTTCCTACAATCATTTTACAAGACAAGGTACAGTTGTTTTTAACAGCAATTTTTATTGGATTTTTATCATAATACCTACTGAAGTTTGAATGAAACGAAAGTGAGGCGCTCCTATACCCATTAGAATGTTCGATGTTGCCTAAGACTCGGAAGTCGCACGAAGTCGCCAGCAAAAGTTAGAGTACTTCCTATAAAATTTACATATCGTATACTAGGTACGGAAGTAAATATTAAAATTAAATAAATAATTAATTATGACAACCTTAGTAGCATACGGAACGACTTAATTTACTTCACACAAAAACGAATATTATTATGGTAAGTAGGTACATACAACGTGTTTAAGTGTGGGTACTTACCACAGACCTGTTTTTGTTTTGATACAGGTCTGTGGTACTTACCTAATATTTATTATATTAAAATACTATTATATTAAAATTTATATTTGAATTTTACTTGTCTATCGACATATGTCTTTCTGTTACCAACAAATGTCATGTATTATTATACCATAATAACGCTACCTACGTAGAGTTATTATCAATTCAACTTTCTACGCCTAGATGTCCAGTTTTAAATCTAAGACTACCTACAATAAATACCTACTACTTATAGTTGAAATCACGCGCGCATTATTAGTTAATGGAAAATACTTTAATAGCGAGGGAAACCAATGAGAAATCATTGTCGAAGTTGCAGAAGCTTACTTTAAAATGTTTATAATGTGTTAAGTCCCCCATATTGTAATCTGGCGACTAATCATATTTTTGCGCGCCTACCTATCAATAAATATGTTTCCTTTTATCTGTCAAAATTCAATATATCCAAATGTTAACTTTACCAATAACGTAAGTAAAAATAATTCCGTGAATTGAAATAAGTTTGAGAGTAGAATCAATTGTAGAGTCCATTAGTAAGTACTTACTTATGAAATTATAAAAACGATACTATGTTACTGACATAATATGTAATAGTAAAAACTTACTACTTAATAAGTAAGGAGCCTCAATAAGATCGAATTTATTGTTCATTGTGCGACCAACGAGGGAACAATAGTCCATAATGGTCTCGTCTAAATCTGTAGTACAAATTCTGCACATGCAAGCCGCCGGACCTTCCTTGTCTAGCACAGTTCAATGTTACGTTTATCGTGTTTTCAACGTACCTACTTTTATTTAAAACCTATTTATTTTTATATTAAGATGCCCATAACCACCACCATAGTAATTATAATCGTCCGAACCAACACCTATGCACTATGCTTAATGAAATATCTACTATATAAGAATGAATGCAATAAACAATGCGATTTTTATAGTAAATTGAACATCCCGAATTCCTTAGCAAATTGGAAAATTCATTGTTTAACGAAGTACTATATCGCTTCAGCAATATAAATTCCGAAATTTTATCTGACCTGCCATGAAGTATGTATTTTCGACCCAATTTCGAAAAATTTGGGAAGTTATTTGACGATGTAATCCGATTGAAACGAGATTCGCCTCACTAGCCAGTGGCACAAAATAAAAATGAATTCGTTTTTATTTTGTGTACCAGGGATGAGTCAATGTATACGTATGGATTTAATTTCCATTCCTAGTATTTCGTTTTCAACCCATTACGGTACCACAGCTGGGGACGGGTCTCCTCTAAGATAAAAGTGTTCAGGCGATAGTCGATGGCGCTAGCTAAATGCGAATTGGTATACTTCACATATCCTTGAGTTCTTTATTTTCGAACTCATAGGTGTGCATGTTTTCTCATGTTTTCCTTTGCCGTTTAAGCAAGTAATATTTAAATTTCCAAAGTCAGAAGTGCATGTCTGGGAATTTAATATCGGACACCCGTATGAGATGCTGTATTTCTTAAAACACTAAGGTTTATTCTTAACAACTAGGTTAAGAATAAACCTTAGTGTTACCACTATTCCTAGATGTATTATGTACATATATTATTATGTGTTTAGTTACATTTTAAGCTACTATGGTGTATGATATAATAGTATGACATATAAAACCGTATTGTCTGTCACGGAGGTAGCAAACGAGCATGCGATGCGAGAGGTGCTCGCTGGCTAGCCATTAGTCACTAATGTTTGTTAGTGTATAATAAGCAAATCCAATCAACATTTTTCATACCGTGTACATTTATACCTACCTACCTACCTACCTACTAAACCTGAGGACCTGCGTGGAAACGCATATCTCATCAAAATATAAATTAACTTATGTACCTACATAGATGTAAAAATTGCTTTAAAGTGTGTTAGGCTAAGGATACTTACATAAGTATTATGTTCCAACTAATGAATTTATTTTTCTTGTGTTGATAAATAATTGTCTAGTGTAACACAAGGAAAAGAGAAATAACACACCAAGGACTTCGCCTTACATTTAAAGGAAAATTGTGCCTCACAACCACGACTACGTGTATTGAATCTACGTGTATCAAATAAATATGAAACCGGAAGATCATTAGGTACATTCATTACGTGGCTTAATATCAGTTGAGTCGTGCGATATTATACCTTTTTTTTTTTTTGTTTACGAGGGGGAAACCTTCAAAAGGTACCCGACGACGTGGGAGCGACGTCGGGTTATGTGGGATTTTTACCGCACTAAAACCCCCCCGGTGGTCGTCCTCAACGCTTGTTGGAGAACTCCGGGATCTCCGAGGGAACACAACCGGAGTCCTCCAAGCGCAACGCCCCGATCGGGCTCTACCCTGGGGGAGCACTTTTGGCTCCTCCCACACCATCTGGTGTTTACGACGGTATGCGACCACACATACCGTCGTCCTTCCCGGGGTTGCTTGCTGGACGGTTCGAGCTCCCACTCTTGCCACCCGCAACCCCGGAAGCCCCCTTTTAGTCGCCTCTTACGACAGGCAGGAGATACCGTAGCCCTATTCTATTCCCAAGACTACAGGGACAGCGATATTATACCTACCGGTGTATAAATTGTATGGAATGACAGAACACACCTTGAAACACATCGAAACCTTCAAACACATTAAATATGTATTAGTTAATTTACTGGTTTATTCATTAATTTATTTCAAATCAAATCAAATCATTTTTTTATTCAAAATAGGATCTTCACAGAGCACTTTTTGAATGTCAATACAACTACCGCCACTTCACTAGGTGTTTCGTTATGGAGAAGAAGCGGAGAAAGAAACTCCATAAATCGTATACATTTATATAATGACGACCGAAAATATACTACGTACATGGGATACGTATATGGGATAAGATAACTATTTTTTTTTTCAAAACTTTTATTTAGAAAAATTAGAACGATCACCATTTATCTTTTTTAACCTGGGCAATGCAATATGTAATTGGTAATCACCTATACTATTAACATAGATTAGTAAAGATACTTCGCCGCCTTGAAATTGAATGAAGCCACAAACGACTTATTAGTAAGTTCTTTTTTTGAATTCTTGACAAATACAAACATTTTCAGAGAAAATTTACGAATAAATAACTAATACTGCGTAATTTACATAATATATAAATAATTATTTCAAATATTTTAGGGACATTTTAGCACGGAGACGTGGCAAAACCTTTTTACGCAACTATTTCAATTCTCAAAACTGGTTACATTTTCTTGTTAGGAGTGAGTAATCTTTACTAATCTATGACTATTAAGAGTAAGATATTTTACAGGCCAATTGATAAATATATTGCAGAGACTATCTGCAAAGGAATGATAAAAAATCTGCAGAAGGTAGGTACTCAAGAATATATTCTCAGAGTGATAACATAATGTTATTCGTACAGGTGAACGACGAGGTAAATAGATATGAATATTTAAAAGATTTAGATTAACTTGTGCGGTAGCCTTGAACCGTGCTTTAGCCTTTCCTGTCAACAATTTGAAATGGGAATTTACCTAAAATATATATTTGTAGATTCGTGAAAAAACTGACTCGATTGGTTCTTTCATAATAAAAGAACATTTACATGCATTTATAACAATAAAAAAATAAAAAAAAGAATAATAAGCACGCGCTTAATTAAAGTGGTATACCAGTGGTAACTTATTATTTTTTGTCGTATCGTCGTCAGTGCAAATCAATAAAATAATGGTCGGGACCGTGAGCAGTATAAAGATTTCTTAAGTAGGTATTGACAGGTAACATAGGTGCTCGTAATAATTTGCAAATATTATCGTCACAAGTAATTACATAGTAGGTACCTGTTAAAGTACATAATAGCTGGATAGTGTGTCACGATACATTAAAAATGTCGTCAATCATTACTCAAATCATCGTTATTACGTAATTTCCTACATCAGTTAAAATTTTGTGAAGTGATTTCGAGGTATGACTATAATATATTTATAATCGTAACTTCAATTGCGTAATTACCTGTTTATTTCAATGTGTGTGTTTAAAAAAATATAGAGCTCAATTGTCATACTCAGTGTAAGTATTTGTTCATTTAAGATCAGAAGGTTTTAAAAGATTAAACCAATGTATCTATATATGGTTAATTAAAATATGTATTATATCACATTAAGAAAATTTTAGTTTTATGGTTAGGTTAGTAGTACGTAATATCTTTAGGTAGAGAATGCTTGTGGTCATCGTAGAACATGCATAAGTGTTGCAAAATCATTCTCCTTTGGATCCGATTTAGATTTACGTAGAAGATAGTAAAACTGGGTTTAGCATACTTAACGTATCAATCAAACCAAAATGCTTCGAACGAAACACAAAGTTATCATAACTAAGTATAAATTAAAGGATACAAGTAACACGATTCCTTATTGATCAGCTTCGTGTATCTGCTATACTTAGGTAGGTATAGGTACGTTAACTTAGTTCAAACCAGTTCGCAACTTCGCAATTCATTTATTTTCCTGTATACGATTACAATTAGGTGCCAAAGCTACGTAAGTTACACGTAAATTAAATTTTTAATACCTTTTATTCATATTGCATCTATTTTTAAATACTACAAATGAGATCATATGAGATCATATGATTTATTAATCATATGATTTTTTATGATCTAAAGATGTTATGATAAAAATTAAATATTAGAGAGTATTGTGTTCATTACCCTTAGTATGAGTTTTTTACGTTTTTACAAAAATGAGTGTTTTTGTATTTTTTTACGTATTTCCTATACATTTCCAATCAGATCTGATACAGTCCGTTAGATTAAACAAATCCCAAAACAGTATTTTTTGTAAAAACTCATACTAAGGGTAGGTACATATCTCGGGTATACTGGCAATTACCATCGATTGATATTTTTTGATTTGTTTCAAATAACGACAACGGGGAGATAATGATGAATAAACGACGACGTCTGGAACATCAATTTATTTATGTACTGCCAGTTACACAAGTACACATCAAGTATTCAAAGGGTCTTTTCCACATTTCCTGATATCGTTAACAATTTTTTAGTTCAATTGGATTTTATAGAGGGTCGTGTTTAAATTTAAATTTTATAGGTAACGGTGGTATATTTAATTTTTTTTATAATATAGGAGTAGCAGACGAGTATGTAGTCCACCTGATGGTAAGTGGCTACTGCCGCCCATGGACATCTGTAATCAACCCCAGATAGGATTAGATATTCCTACCTGAGGTCGGCCACAGATGCGCCGCTACCCCTGAGGACTAAGCTGGAACGCCTCGGAAAAGTCTGTCTCCCTTATCACACCCTTCAATTTTTTTTCTTTCTTTTCTCTTTTGTTATAATATCTGTATAGTATGTGGATAGGTAACAAAAATCAGACAGATTATAAAATTTCATGAAATTAATTACTAGGTGAAATATATCGTACCGTAAACTTATTCTGTTGTGCTTCAATCACTGATATTTCAGTGGAATGTTGGCTATTGAATATTATTGGTGTGGATTTTTATTACCATAGCTGATATAGCACGCAAAATTTATTAACGCGACTACGATATCGAGTACGAGATGGAATGCAACAATTTCTGACGGTGTATCGGCAAACATTTAAATTAAATTGAACTGTGTGATTTTTGTGACGAGTCAGAAACTAGTGATTATTCTTAATTCAATTTCACCAAGAGGTAACCACATAATAATGACATATTATCAATTTACACTTAATTTCACGTTTACAAAGTCGGTTGTTCGTTTGTTATGCTGCTTCTGCAATATATGTAGTTATGTACACACTCATTAAATGTGAACTATTTACTCTTAAATAAATTATAGTTAAATTCTTTTGTACCTAATTGCATTTTGTCTTGGGAATATTGTTGCATATTCTTCAGGGAATAATATTTTATATTTTTTGTTTAACGTCGTAAACTTTACAATACCTACTTACTGAAAATTAAGTTAACCAATAAAAATAGTTATTTTCTCAATAAGTAGATACGTATTATGTCTACAATCATTATGAAACGGTGAGGAGAGCGGTAAGTCCTTAGATTGTACATATTTTTGTATCACATATAGCATAATTGCGCTTATAAATGGACCAGGGAGACTAAACTTACAATGTACTTGACGGAGATAGCGGTGTGATCGCGCAGCCGCAAAATCCGGAAATCGCCACTTACAGAGTCCACAGAGGCGTAGCGCGCCGTCTAATGAGCTGTCCGAGCTCAGATACTCAATTGTGAATATAATTTCTATTGCTTTTAGCATGTAACTCCGCCCGCATATAAAGTTGGTCACCTGTTAAAGGACGGGCGACGGCCGCAACATAAATTTTAAATTTACAGGACACTTTGCAGGACCTAAGAACTCTATCTGAATAGGGGCTAGTAGATTCAACACATAAACGATGTTAACAAAACTTGTCATATAGTTTTATCATATGCCTTTAACATTTTAAGCTTCAATACACAACATAAAATTATATAATTAAATGATATAATAATCCCTGGGACAAGGTTACGGACTCTACTACATCTTATGATAAGTTAATGGTTATTGCTCGTTTAGGGTTATTTAACGGACGGACTAACACTGTCTAGTCCATCTCGTGTTTACTGCTCACTGCAAATGGTCTAAACAGAGCCTTTGTCAGCACTACAACTATTACTGACTTCAACATTATTAAACGCTGCCGTGTTTTGATTTGGTTTAGTAGGTACCGCTCCAATCATCGAGTTGCTTATAGATATCCAGCCGAGACCACATGTCACCTGACGATTTCCGTCATGTTCGTTTGATACTTCAATATGACCCGGCATATGTGAAAACTTAAAATTGATGAATATTTATTGGTATGTCACGATTATTGAATGTCTCGCGTCGCTACACCAGCAGCCGATCTCGCCTGTCGCAATGTATATTTGAGATATTTCATATCAAAATATTGTTGATAAATGTCATTTGAACTTGAAAGACAGAGAAATAATGAAGAAAAATACGTATCGTATAAGTAGTAAATAGGCTAACAAGATACACAATCATGGTTATCATAACTTGTAGGTAATAAAGCCTTATCCTTTTTCCAATTAGTATAAACGCAATACCAAGACCGTAGGCGCATACAATTTATGTGTTCATTTAAAATCATCGCAGCTTAGCTTGTGGTTTGCTAGATAAACATCATTTAAGTCATCACGAAATGAGTGCGTGGTCGTTGCGGCGTCGTCCGCCTCGCAGCTCCTTGCGTTGTTAAACTATGTTTGCACACACGGTACATTCTTACTTAATACTAGTTTTTGTTGCTTTAAGCGTTTAAACCAATATAGTTCTGCTGTTGTCTATCCATATACATATCGTAAACTGTGCGGCAGTACGGCTGTTTATACATGTAGAATATTTTTGGAAATATGTAACAGGTAAATGCCGAAGCTATACACAAACAGCTATAGCCTACACCTACACCTTTGCGAAAATGTACATATTAACGAGAAAAACAATTAGGTTAAATAAAACGTAGATGCTAATTAAAATTATAATAAAAATTATAGAAATATAATTTTGCAACAATTTTTGCCATGCTAGAAAATGATGGAAATTAATTTGTTTAATTTGAGATTTCTTTGACTGTTTTTGCCAGCAAACAATTTTTTGATTTCTTTTCGGGTTTTCTTGTATTGTTTAAGTTCTTCGACATGATCTGTCTGTATCTCGAGAATTTTGCGTGTAATATATAACATTGGGTGTCTGTGAAATACGTATTTGATATGTTAGCTGAGATATGTTTACTTGATTCCAGGTGATTGGCAGACAGCTGGACGACATGAGTAACAAGGAGAAAGTCAACATCAGTCACATCAGCGGCAGCACATTTACTGTTCAGGATGGAAGGTAACTAATACATGATAATATTTAGCAAATAGAGGAATATCTACACAAAACACAGTTCTCTACCATTACTGAACTACCATCTACAGAATAAAATAATATGTACTTAACTTATTTTTAACTTGTTATGTTAATCAATGATACAATAATATTGAATAGCTTGCGGATGTCAGTAAATAATATTTTCCCGTCTCGTTTTTTAGAGCGCTTTATTTAGGTACGGTAATCAGGTTTATATTTATTTTATTATACTAATTAAAGTGTTTGTTTTACTTTACGTTCAACATAATTCCGTATTTGTATTTCCTTTTGTAATAAACGAATGCATACGGCTAACATACAATTGTTTTTCGTAATTTACGTATTTTTAATTTATATCGCCACTAGTGGTGCCCGCGGCTTCGCCCGCATTTTAAAGATATAATATGACATACATAAAACAGAAAATTCGTACCTTCATTGGAATGACAGTGGTGCCATCTGTCGGTCTTACCAACTCCCAAACCTTCGTGGGCTCTTGGACAACAACTTTGCAAAAGATCATCACTTGATCAAATGCATAGTTTCCGATTTTATAAAATGTATATAGACAAATATTCATTTTTATATAAATAGATAGATGATCGATCCGTAGTTCCCGTGGGATTCCCGGGATAAAAACTATCCTATGTCCTTTCTCGGGTCTCAGACTATCTTTGTACAAAATTCCATTCAAATCGGTTCAGTGGTTTAGCCGTGAAGAAGAGACAGACAGACAGAGTTACTTCCACATTTATAATATTAGTAAGGATTAGTAAGGAAGTAAGGATTTGATGACGGATACATAATTTGTTTGATCCTGATAACCTTTTTTTTTCGCTATCCTCGAAAAAAGATCGAAGATAGAATTGATTCTTAGGGCCTCGATTTTTTTGTGAATCGATTTATTGCACTTCGATTCGAATCGATTCAAAAATCGATCTTTTTCGGATATAATCGCCACCCCTAATATAGTCTCAATAAATCTGTATAACCAAATATAATGTTGCAACCGTCTCCGATTGCAAGAATTGATATTTTTAAACTCGTGGTTATTTGAAGTATGCCAAAAGACCCACAAACATAGGTAGGATCCATTACTGGAGACCGATTAAAAAAATCGACCTTTTTTCGTCAAAAAGATCTATTCTCTGATTAATAGATCTAAGATCGCTATCTGGGATAAAAACTATCCTATGTCCATTCTATGGTCTCAGAATTCAGTGGTTTAGGCGTGAAGAAGAGACATACAGACAGACAGAGTTAATTTCGCATTTATAATATTAGTAAGGATATCGATTAAGATAATCGACTTTTTGGTCCAAAAGATCGATTCCCCGATTAATCGATCTTAGATCGCCATCCCTAGTTCCCGTGGGATTTCCGGGATAAAAACTATCCTATGTCCGTTCTCGGGTCTCAGACTATCTTTGTACAAAATTTCATTAAAATCGGTTCAGTGGTTAAGGCGTGAAGAAAAGACAACCAGACACAGACAGACAGACAGACAGACAGAGTTACTTTCGGATTTATAATATTAGTAAGGATAACTGATTTGTTAAGGTGTATACAGCATGATAATATTTCGAAACAGTATTAATTTAAATAAAATTACTGTTTCAGTTGTAAGCATACTCTTTAAATATTATCTTGTTAAAATAGAATATACTTATCGTTACGTAATTATTTTACATAGCATCTACTATTTCTGATTCATCTTACATAGCTATGTAATAAATAGCTATATCCTGACTTTAAATAAAAACAATAAAAATAATTAAAAATGAAATGTTATTGTGCATTATACTTTAACTGAATATTTTTTACCCTATTAAAAGTTTTATGGAATTTCCGAAATTTACATTTTGTGATATTAACTTTTATTAAACATGGCAAAACATTGGTCTAATCAGAATTCAGCTACTTAATTCGTGATATGACGTTGTAGAAAAGGGCTCGTTTCCTTGCCGCAGCAAAACGGAAATCGGGGTTTGGCTATAGGCATATCGTAAACATAGGTAAATTATTGGATTTAAATTTGTCAATTTGCACCCGTCATTTGAGGGTAAAGACGATTGAGTATCATGTCTGTCGTTGCGGCACAGTCGTTAACGTATACGGGACAGCATGGACTATCGTGGAAGGGTGGAAGCAACTGCTGTTGAAGCCAAGCGTCGTGATTATGTTTAGTTGTGCAATATCTACATATTTTAAGTGTTGTACCCATTCGGTGGCAGGACCTGTAGCCTGGCCACACTTACAGGCCACTGGAGGCTTCTGATAAAACGACTGACACGTGGTACACGTTTCTGGTGAAAAGTGACCCTTAAGATGACACGTATTTCGCTCCACGAATTTTATAGCAATTCAAAGAGGAAATACTGCATTTTGGGAACCTTGCTCAAAGACGGCGACGCGTGTAATGTAATTAAAACCAGGAAGAGTTTTCAAACGTATGTTCGGCCGACTTTTGTCTGTAACTTCTTTTTGATCGAAACCCGAAACCGAAACTGCGGTCGGTCTTAGTAAAACGGACTTAATAAAACGTACTTTAAATGCCAGGTGAAAACAGAAAGAAAATATTACATATTATTATAGCTTAATAAATTACTTTTATACTCAATCCTATTAATAAAAACCTGTTTTTAAAATGAACTAATATAATATTCAAATACTTGGATATTTAAGTCATTCAGGTTATTGTAATTTAAATTTAATCATAGAATATTTTTTGCATTATTTAACTTTTTTATAACATTTTAGTAGTAGATATAGTTACAGAATAAATTGCAGAATGTTTTTAAGATGCGCATGTAATGAAAGCTATGCGAAGCTTCCTCACTCACAACAATAATGAAAAAAAAATATGTATCCGTGTCGAATAGGTAACCTCTCCTGCTTTGAGAAGTCGGTTAAAAAGACTGCGGCTAGCCAGGGCCGGATTTATGATTTTTTTTATAATATAGGAGTAGTATACGAGCATGCAGTCCACCTGATGGTAAGTGGCTACTGCCGCCCATGGACATCTGTAATCAACCCCAGATAGGATTTGATTTACCTATCTGAGGTCAGCCACAGATGCGCGGCTACCCCTGAGGACTAAGTTGGAATGCCCCGGAAATGTATGTATGTCTCCCTTACCACACACAACATTCACACCAAAATACAGCAGCGATTAACACTACTGTTATGAGGCAGAAATAAGTGTGGCGGTGGTGCCGCCAGAGTCGAACCAAAAAGGGTTCTACCACCTTTATGTTATCAATGTAGAGTCTATGTAGAGTCGTTTACGGTGCCTAGTAACAAATGCTAACATCATCATCATCATCGTCATCAACCTATTATTGTCCCACTGCTGGGCACGGGACTCCTCTCAGAATGAGGATTGGGCCATAGTCCACCGCGATGGCCAAGTGCGTATTGGTAGACTTTACATATCTTTGAGTATTTTGTTTTTTTAAATCTCATGTGTGCAGGTTTCCTCGTGATGATTTCCTTCATCGTTTAAGCAAGTGATAATTAATTTCGAATACGCACAAAACTTTGAAAAATCAGGGATGCGTGCGGACATAGGTAACGTTTATTTTTATTTATCATTAATACTTTATTAATGATATTACACTGGTGCGAATTATGTTCGTTCACGTATATATGTTAAGTATCTTAGCTATGTAGTGTGCACATTCTCTTGCTGCGAAGTCAAGGTCGTACCGATTATACAACCACATACAACGCAGCACACGCGTGGGAACTATGACGAAATGAAAGATGGCAACATTTACGAAAGTTTTTTTTTTCATCTGTAATTGCAATCTTATTATTATTAAGCTATCTTACTTAGGTTTAAGTGCGGATATACTGACTTTTAATATTTTTAAGAAAAAAGGTGCTTATTAAAATACCAATGTGCTTGCTAATTTATAATATAGTGAACTATATAATATACTAATTATTATAATATTAATTAATACTATAATACTAATATTAATTAGCTTAGAACTAGGAGACGGACAAAAGGTATTTTCTATCCCGTTCGACCGTGTTTCCTTGAAGTAATTTTACAACTCAAGCACGGCTGAACCGATTTGGCTGAAAATTGGTGGAAAGGTAGCTTACAACCAGCAGACGGACACTTTTTATCCCGTTCGACTGCGTTTCCGTCAAGTCATTATAAAACGTGGTATAACAAAAACGCATCTGACATGGAATAACAAAACATTTAGGGGGCAAAAATTTTTTATTAAGCAAACATTTAGCGTTTTTGTTTTATTTTACGCGTATATCCTAAGTGAAGACCTTGAAATTAAATTCGGCCCCGGGAGGCAAATTTCAAAGACCATTTAGTCTTGACGATTTTTTTTTATGTTATTGTTAATTTCTTTTTAACGCGGGTGAAACCGCGAGGAACAGCTAGTTTATAATATAGTGAAGTGCTAAGTACCTATATTATATTATATGCTGTTTTAGTATTTTTAAGTGAAGTAAGTGCAAATGTAATGTAATGTAAGAATAAACGTGTCAATTTGAAGTGTGTCTCACAGTTGACTTTAGTTAATTTAGCAATCAAATTAGTTTCGTTTCACATTCAAACAATGCATAAGTTACGGGCATTGTGCGAATTAAACGATTATACGTGTAAATGGCACATGGTTACTGCACGTCTGTATACAATGACTTAATATCAATGATAAAGAGTATCTACCTACTTATTCCTAGTTTCTGTCTGTTAGAGTTGCTTGGAAAAAATGACAAACAAAGCGTCTCGAATAACTGAGTAGGTACCTACTTATATAGTTTCTGTCTGTTAGAGTTGCTTGGAAAAAATGACAAACAAAACGTCTCGAATAACATCATAAAGCATAGTTACGAAAATTTCATAGTAGGTTAGGTATTATACACAATTTACGTGCAATTTCCAATTATAGGTAATTGCGATCAACACAAAGCAAAACTTTACATTTAAACTCTTGAAAAAAATTAAATTGTCATCGTGTGTCATAAGTCTAACATAAAAATAGTACAGCTTTATCCGTTCTTTTTAACGCGTATGTCCGTTCTACACTCGAGTATGGCTCTGTTGTTTGGAATCCGCTATACAAAACAAAGCAAGCAAAGCTAGAAAAAATATTTGATTTATTTATCAAACATCACAAATATAGATGTAAACATGTACCTTCTACCGTAACCCTAACAGATAGACGATCAGAGAGAGATCAATTATTTTGATATAAAATTTTAAACGAATGTATTGACTCTCCCTTCCTTCTCTATAAAATTAATTTTAGTTGCCCCAGAATCAACTCTCGATGTAGAGCGTTGTTCTACACTCCTCTTAGTAGAACTAAGTATACCAGCAATACTTTTTTATTTCGGTCATGTAATTACTACAACAAGCACCTTCAAAGCGTCGATCCTTTCTGTAATTCGATAGGTATCACAGTACAGGAGGAGTGTACGACAAATAATACGAGAACTTAAATAGATTTTTACATAATTTTATAGAAATATTTTTTTTTATTTTATAATTTTTTTAATGTATGTGTTTCTCTCCCTCTTCATTGTGGTACTTCATGTTCATTTTGCTTTTTAACTTATTGTGAAATTTAATAGTGGAAACTGTTTATTCTTCTGTTTGTGTCTTTGAACCATTTAACTATGTTATATAGCATGAATTGTTTGTTTCCCAAATAAATAAAAAAAAAATATAATTTGACATTACATAAAAAGTTCACATTTGCAATAAGCGTAGGTAAATCAAAGACAATCACATAACAAATGCAAGTTGTGTTCCAACATTATGTTCTACTAAATTCATTCTTAAGATACATTTGGTAGAATTTTATAGAATTTTAAAGGTAGTAGGAACCCTTCGTGGTTCGACATTGAAGGTAGTAAGATACTACCGTCTTCTGCCCTGCCTATTTCGGACTATTAATAACGGTGTAAAAGCAGTAATAGCCTAGTGGTTAAGAAACTCGGCTTCTCGATCGGTGGTCCGAGGTTCAAATCCCAGGCACGCACCTCTGATTTTTCAAAATTATGTGCGTATTAGAAAATAATTATCACTTGCTTAAACGGTGAAGGAAAACATCGTGAGAAAACCTGAGAGAACCTGAAAAAATATATCTACGAATACGCACTTGGCCAGCGTGGTGAATTTTGGCCTAATCCTTCTCAATCTGAGAGGAGAGCCGTGCCCAGCAGTGGGACAGTATTGGGTTTATGATGAATAACGGTTTAACACTGCTAAGTTCTGATTTGAGGGGTTTGGTAGGGGAGATATGATTAGACTTATACGAATGAAATCAAATAAAATTTATTTGTAATATACTTAATATACATATTTCATCAATACAATACTATGCAAGAGTCTCAACTTAGTCCTTATGGCCACGTGTCCCTAGTTGGTAGCCACGCATTTGAGGACGACTTTGGGCAACGTTTGCAATGCTTAAATAAAGATGCTCGTTTACTCCTTCTATATTATAATTATGAAAAAATGAAATAATATAGTAAGTAAAAATCTGTAGGGTTTTAATATTGCTTTACATTTACATTTTTAGTATACTTGATGAGGTCTAAGGGGTATGATAATTTGTGTGATCACGTTGACTGGGCAATAATAAAACGACATGATTAGCACACTCAGTCGATACACTGTTGATTAACGAGATCTGTAGCTTTCTCGATTGCAAGAAGTCTTTTGGAACATGAACCCACAATCCGGTCTCTACCACTTCCAGGTATCGGTTTCCACGCCGGTTACCCAACAGTATCCCATGGTCCGCTGCTCGGAATGAACTATGTACCTATAAGTTAGTTGCAATATTCCGTTATTGTTAGTATATACTCGTAGGATCGAGCTTTCACTTTCAACATCGGATCCCCCAATTTGGCGTATGGATTCGCCAGTCGCCTTTGAACCAACACACCAGCCAGCCGGCTCTGAACACGTGGTTAACATACAAACATCAATATGGTAAGTTCCAACAGTTGAACATTACTTCAGGAGTTTACAATTCACAGGAGATAATAAAATAATAATATAACTTTTTAAGTACTATCATTATATTGTATTTTTCTTTATGTTTTATTTGTGTTAGCTACAATCAAAATTGCAATGATTCATGTCATTATCTCCCAGTTAAGCGCAATAAGGTACAGTGAAGGCGTTTACGTGACATGTGGGCCGAGACGATAATCTTGTAAATCTCTGACTTCCTGCTTGTATTGGATGTGATTTAAAAACATAATTTACTCCTACTCCTCTAGGTCTGTAATAGTGTTGTGCAACCTATTCCAATTGATTCCTGGGTGTCATTGAATAAGTGATAAATTGCTTCTACGAAAACTGAACTGCGCTAGGATAATATTCCTTTTTCCCCTTTAGTGCAGGGGCGAAGTAGAATTTTGTAGACGTATTGTAAAAGTGCTCTAAGCTATTTATTATTTTTTTTAGAAATCAGCGTTCATCTTTCTTCTCCTTCATTGCGCCACGTTGGCTGTGATGGCCGAGGAACCGACTTCAAAAGACTTAGACTTGAACGGCGAAGATAACGAAGATTTGGAAAGAAAGCACCGCAAGAAAAAGAAACAACAAAACTATGGGCCCTGCGGCTACGGGGGCTACGGCAGATCGTTCGGTGATAAGTTCTTTGGGGCTTCATCTCATCCTGATTATACCTACGTGAACGCTCCAGTCATGAACTACTTCTTCGGATGTGGTGTAGCAGCTTTACCAGTAGCCCCTGTTGCTCCAATAGCACCGGTTGCAGCATATCCTGTACAAATAGGTCTCAATCAACACGGACACGGAGGTCACGGACACGGCCACGGAGGACACGGAGGGCACGGAGGGCACGGCGGGCACGGAGGACACGGCGGGCACGGCGGCCAGGGTGGCTACGGCGGTTATGGCGGACAAGGAGGTTACTTCGGAGGTGGCAACATAGGTTACAACCAACCGTATCAGTCTCCGTACAATCAAGGCTACTCGGTTCCAAATCGGCCTTTCCAAAATGCGGTGTCTGCGGCCGCCTCCGGCTTCGGTACGGCGCTTGCGGATTACATCACACGCCCCAGAAAAACTTATAAGCATGTAAATAAACAAGTGAATCAGTACCTTAAACCGTTATATAAGCTATTTTGAAATAGGAGTTGTGATATATTCTCTATAATTGTGTCGAATGAGATATTATGTATGCAGTGATTACGAAAATTGGATAGCTGATGCCATTTGAATTATGCAGCCATAAGTGGAGACGTTCTGTGTTAATATTTCGTTATTTTTTATGACGTTAATAATTATACTAATAATTTGCTAAATAATGCTCGCCACGAAATAATTAGTAATTACTAGGTACGTACCTAAGCTATAAATATTCTTTTATCTTAGGTAACGTTATGAATTTTCAGTTTAACGGGCGCAATATACCTATTTAAAGGTTTTGTAAAGGTAAAAATTAGTGAAATTAAATATGCAGCTCCTTTTGTAATTGTTGTACCGTTGTAGAAAAGTTAATAAGTATTATTAAGTATACTGTAATTTTTATATTTAGATATAAGTAGGAATTAGTAGAACTTTTAATAATTATAATTTTACGTAAGCAAGTCTTTTATTAAACACTTAAAGAAAAAAAACAGAAATTCCAACGTACCCATCTAATTGCGGGCATAATTCTATGTATCTATGATAATATAATACAATATTTTTTGTGAAATAATGTAATTGGATTGGATGAGGTTTTTATTATTATTATGTACGTATATTATTATAAAATTGTGTGTTCTGCTTTTGCTTTTCTGCTGGCGCTTGTTACTTTTGTACATACAAACTGAAATTATTTAATTTATTTATACAGTAGATGTACGTGACCTGTTAGATACTTCTGCGATAGTGGCAATGCAAAAAAAAAATTGGCGACGTTTATTTCGTTGAAGAATGTGAACTTGACGCCGTTTTTTTTCTTCGCGAAACAATATTCCTATAGAGAAACGAAACCAATTTTCAGACTGGTAGAGCGTACAGGGTCATGTCAGTAAATAGTAGGATCTCGGGTTAAATAAAGTTGGCTACTCCTGATCAATCCAATGCTTTGCTTATAAAAGTTTGACATTCGTCAATTACTGCCCATTAGATCTTTGGTGGGCATAAATGGGATAGATTGACTATGAATAACGGGCTCAATTCGATATTAGATGTGGATTGACTTTCTGTGGAGAATAATATCAATAATTTTAGGATGAAATTATTTTTGCCTTTCCCGACTACTTACGTCGCAGAGTAACAGCAGGCACGGCGGCAACAGCTGATGGCTCGTGAAATTATGTGAAATCCACACTGAAAATCTTACGCAGCGATGATTTCGGAGTGATCTCGGAAGCGGTGTGTAAAAATTCATTCTCGACACTCTCTCTGCATGTCTGTGGACAAAAGTATGTGTCGTGAATTTTATTATTTGTGTTTTACAACTGACATTTTCTATTCTGTATATATTATAAGATATATTATAACATATTCAGTCTTATATCACAGCATAATCTATTAAATTCGTGTTACTCATATGCTCCTTCACAGTTATTACCTAACATACATTTTCATAAATCTAAATTACCAAGAAATATGAGTAACACCTTAATAAAACACTTGCGAACTGTTTATTACCTAATTAAGAATAATCTTAATGCTATATAATATTAAGGTATTTTTCTATATCTACTCTAAGGTCATTTACATTAATTAGATAGGTGTATTAAATATAATCACATAGCCCGATTATGGGCAGGGGAATCACTAACGGACAAGTACCTAATAATATGAACTTATCTATGGATAACTAATTGGGCTCATGTGGGAAAATGAAAAAAAAATGGTTTATTTGCAAGATGTAAGTCTGTATAGTAGTAGTAGTAGTACTATTTATGTTTGGGTTATTTATACAGTAGATTAAGTAGTGAAAATAAAATAATAATTACTTAGTACTTTAAAAAAACTCTCATAAAACGTATATGTTTAAAGAAGTCTAGTTAGGTCTATAGTCTGCAATGAAGGATATGACAGGAGTTTTTAGAACCACAAACGGTTCTATCCCTTTGTGGTTCGACTCCGGCGCCACCACCGCCACACCTATTTCTGCCTAATAACAGCAGTGCTAGGCGCTGCTGTGTTCCGTTTGGAAGGGTGTGGTAAGGCGCATCTGTGGCCGATCTCAGGTGATATCTAATCTTATCTGGGGTTGATTACAGATGTCAATGGGCGGCAGTAGCCACTTACCATCAGGTGGACTGCATGCTCGTCTGTTACTCCTATATTATAAAAAAATACCTAGCTAAGTATCTACATGAACACTATTTTCGCAATATTTGAGGATTTGTGCTTTCACAATAGTATTATGACGTGTCGCCCACCTGTCGTCGCCGTCTTCGTGGGAAACTCTCGCAATAACAGACACAAATACCAATTACCTAAAATGATAGTTTTTGATGATATACAACATCCGTTACATTTGAAATGGATGACTGCAGTAGATTTCCGTACCCTACCTTTTTGTACAGACATAGCAACAAGAATACAAAACAAAATTTTTGGACACAATTACCTCCACAAAGTGTGTTTTTTAGTTTTTAAAGTATAATTTATTCGGCTTTTCTATTTTTTCTCCATAAATATTGAAGAGTACCTACATGAAATCAAAACTTGCACTTATAAATGTAAGGAAGGAAACTTGTTAAAGTTAAAGAAAAAAGTCTAGATACCTATTTATTTATTTATTTGGGAAACAAACAATTCATGCTATATAACATAGTTAAATGGTTCAGACACAAACAGAAGAATAAACAGTTTCCACTATTAAATTTCACAATAAGTTAAAAAGCAAAATGAACATGAAGTACCACAATGAAGAGGGAGAGAAACACATACATTAAAAAAATTATAAAATAAAATAAATATATATCTATAAAATGATGTAAAAATCTATTTAAGTTCTCGTATTATTTGTCGTACACTCCTCCTGTACTGTAGATACCTATCGAATTACAGAAAGGATCGACGCTTTGAAGGTGCTTGTTGTAGTAATTACATGACCGAAATAAAAAAGTATCGCTGGTATACTTAGTTCTACTAAGAGGAACAACGCTCTACATCGAGAGTTAATTCTGGGGCAACTAAAATTAATTTTACGGAGAAGGAAGGGAGAGTCAATACATTCGTTTAAAATTTTATATAAAAATAATTGATCTCTCTCTATCACCACCTATCACTTAAATTTTTATGTTAAGTCTTTTGTATTAAATAAAATGTATTTTCGGCAGCTTACCACAAGGCTACGAAGCCTACCAATCCCGGGAGCAGATTCTCAGCGTAGAGAACAAGAATTCGTTTGACCAAAATGGGGGCTCCAACGGAGACGCGGCCCATCACCATGTCTCACACCCTACTTCGTAAGTTACATTTGTGCTAATTATTTATACAAAAAGTAATATATTACATTGATACATTTTAGGATGCACCATTGTCACACGTATTTCTACCAAACAACAGAGTTAAGCGCTGCTGTGTTTTACTTTGAAGTTTGAAGTTAGAGACAGGCACATTCCACGTTAGTCCTTAGGTAGCAATGCGCTTGTAGCCCACCTTCCATCGTCCCGTGATGTTAGCACCCCCGTCCTACCCGGGTTGATTATTGACAGTAGGTGACAGGGCGTGCTTGCAATAATGTGGACTACAATTGCGTTTGCTACTTCTATGGGTACGTTATATAAAAATGTGTTAAATTGTAACGTTCCCCGCAGCTACACCGACACGATGCTGCATCTATTCCGCGGCAACATCGGCTCGGGGTTGCTGGCGATGGGCGACGCCTTCAAGAACGGCGGCCTCCTGTTCGCGCCCATCATGACCGCCGTGCTCGGCGTCATCTGTGTGCACGCACAACACATACTGGTAAACACGAATTTTCCTATTGTTGCAAAGTAGCAAGGAAAGATTATTTAAAGTTGGAATTTCTAACAAGATTTGAATATGTATTAAGTATAGGGGAAGGTTGCCAGCCTTCGTTGGTCGTACCAGCGCCTAAATCATACCACAGCAATATCTAGTCTTCTATGTACAAAAAACGATCTCTGGTACTTCAAACGTATACTAGTTAGCTGTGCGAGTAAACAAAAATAACAGGGCACCATGTCGGCATCATTGATTTAAGAATATTTTAAAAAATAAGTTATTTCGATGTTTTCACTAAAAATTTAAATTCATTCGTAAGCAATTTCAAGGGAAGTGCGATTGTTAAGCTAATTTCTGTGATACTTTTCCATTTTTGACACATTCTACCATTCATTTAGTCATAATAAAATGGTAAAAATTTTAAAGGTCAGTAATATTATTTTCAAATTTTGATGTGTTGTTGCTTAAGTCGTACCAACAAGAAATTCTTAAGTCGTACCTAGTTATGAAAACTACAGAACCCTCTGCCTTAGATTAGTTATAATTATGTATAAGCCTATGGCGACAGCCTAGATAAGTATTAGCCAAGTCAGCGGTCTGGGCCACCCCATGAGACCACCGTGTAATGTTTAACTTAGTCATTAAACCAGCCTCCAAATCGGCAGTACGTCTTTTATTTTAAAGATCCCTCAGTAAAAATCCTGAGATAGTTATAATAAACACGGCTTACACGCTCAAACCAAAAGTACCTTGTACGGCTTAGGTATTGTTAGAAGTTATTCAAATTTTTTTCTTTGTGAGCTAAACATTTTATGTTTTCTCAAAATAAGATACTATACTTGCAAGGTTAGGAATGAAACAAAGCTTTATTGAAACTTAGAAATGTGAACATTTGATTTAATAAACATGAAGTAAGTACATGCAGCAGCAAATTTTGACACCCGTTCAATCAATCTCGATCAAAATACAATGTAAGCGTTTATAATTGGTTTTGAAATCTTTTAAAGTTATCGCACAAATCAAATCAAATCAAATCAAATCAAAATTTTTTATTCAAAATAGGTTCTTTACAGATCACTTTTTGAATGTCAAAGCAACTACCACCACTTCACAAGGTGTTTCGTTATGGAGAAGAAGCGGCGAAAGAAACTCCATAACACACATCTTTTAAAAAAAATGTTTTTGACAATGTTAACTTAACGTAATGGTACATGTGGAGCTGGAGCTAATTCAGACCACACCGTTTTGTCAGTCAAATAATCACTTACTTTATAGTACGCTTTTTTACATAGCGTTAGTTTAACGACATGTTTAAACTTTTTTTCTGTGAGATTCAAAATGTGGTCGGGTATTTTATTGTAGTAGCGAATACAGTTGCCCACGAAAGATCTAGCCACCTTACATAATCTATGTTTAGGAATTGCTAATTTATTTCTATTTCTGGTATTAAAGTTATGGTGGTTACTATTTTTTTCAAACATATCAGTGTGTTTTCTTACATACATAATATTTTCATAAATGTATTGACTGCACCGTCAATATATTAATAGTGGGAAACAGTTCTCTTAGGGACTCCCCACGCCGCAGACTATATATTGACCTTATTGCTCTTTTTTGAATAGTAAATATAGAGTCTATGTCAGCAGCACTGCCCCACAGTAGAATGCCATAAGACATAATGCTGTGAAAGTAACTGAAATAGACAAGTCTGGCAGTGGGTATGTCTGTTAACTGTCTAATTCTTCTGACTGCAAAAGCTGCAGTACTAAGTCTGCTGGACAAAGCAGAGATGTGGGGACCCCACTGGAGTTTAGAATCAATGGTAATCCCCAAGAAAACAGTTTCATTGACGAATTGCAAAGTCTCACCATTTAGAGCGACATTCATCCCCGTACTCCTTACATTTGGTAGCATAAATTTAATACATTTAGTTTTATTAGAATTTAAGAGTAGGTTGTTTGCATCAAACCAGTTCTGAATCCAGCAAAGAGTTTCATTAATATCGTTCGTATCCTGTGATTGTCGTTTTACTCTAAACACCAAGGAAGTGTCATCAGCAAACAAAACAACCTCAGATAAATCCTTTACTACATTTGGCAAATCATTTATATAAACTAAAAATAGAAACGGACCTAGGATGGAGCCCTGAGGTACACCTATTTTAATATTAGAACCTGCTGATAATGCTCCATTTACTTGCACTCGTTGGACTCTATTGTTTAAATAAGAATTTATCAACTTTAGAGAATTTCCCTGAATACCATAATATTGTAATTTTAACAATAAGGTTTTATGATCAACACAATCAAAAGCTTTAGACAAGTCACAAAAAATACCTATAGCATCATGTGCTTGTTCCCAACAATCAAAAATATGTCGCAGCAATTGAACACCAGCATCTGTGGTAGAACGGCCTTTAGTAAAGCCAAATTGCTTTTGATGTAAAAGATTATTTAGTTTAAAATGAAGCAACATTTGGTGTAAGAGGATCTTTTCAAAAATTTTACTTAGAACAGGCAGTACTGAGATGGGTCTATAATTGTTGGGATCTTTAGTATCACCTGCCTTAAACAATGGAATTATTTTGCTATGTTTCATTAAATCAGGGAAACAGCCCTGATCAACACACATATTAAAAATAGTGACTAAGTAGGGAGCTAAAGTTTTAATGATTGATATGGGAAACACCAAATGGGTGCAATTACCAGTGTTATTACTCTAGGTACGACTTAGGCTATAGGTGGTACGACAAAGGCGACCAGGCGCCTAAGTCGTACGGAAGGTTCTTAAATAAAATATTTTTATTTTGTTTCAAATTCTATATGATACTTTAATAACTAAAGATTAAATTTACGCACAAGATTTTGCTTAATTTAAATTACCCCAAATATTACGCAACCTTACCTTATATAATTTTAATAGATACATATATGAATAATTCTATTATCTAACGTATAATCGTTGGTTCTCAAATTAAATATGAGCCAAGCTACAACAACTAGTTCTAGTATGTAGTTCGGTAAGGTACCTATAGTACTACCTACTAGTCTCTATAATAAACAGGTAAATACTCGTAATATAAAGTTGAATGAATAATTTTTCCCAGCTTAACTGTTCAGAAGAAATGCACAGGAAGACTAAACGCGAGAAGCCTCCGGGTTTCTCTGAGACCGTGGGCCTCGTGTTCGAGACGGGACCGGGGAGGCTGCGCCCCTTGGCCGGCACCATAAGGGTCATGGTGGACACATTCCTATGCGTCACTCAGCTAGGCTTCTGCTGCGTTTACATTGTCTTCATCGCTAATAACGTCAAATTGGTGAGTCCGTTCATCTTTAGAGCGATATTTGTCGTGTATATTAAATATTATGGTTAACTTTTTTGCTTCAACTGGGGCAATAGGAAAAGGTATACCATAGGAATTAGGAATATAAATATTCAACTGTAATTCAAATCAATAATTTAAAATATATAAGGGGCACAAACTTTTTTTAATATGTTTTTTGTTCATAAATTCATTTTGTTCAAGATTGTTTTTTGTTCAAAAATTTCATTTCTTTTTTTGTACTATAAAACCTCATTTTAATCGGCCACTGGGTGGGGAACTTACTTCGACAAATAAATATTGTTTATTTCCAGATTTGCGAATATTTCTGCCTTAAAGCGGAGGTATCAATTCACATGATATTTGTGATCATACCAATACTGCTGTTCTGCATGGTGAGGAACCTGAAGTACCTGACGCCGTTCTCGACCTTCGCCAACTTATTAATGGCCGTGGGCGTGGGTGTGGTGGTATACAAAGCTGCGCAGGACTTGCCGCCGGTTGAATCCAGGGAATATATAGCAACTTGGCGACAACTGCCACTTTACTTTGGAACCGCTGTGTACGCTTTTGAGGGTATTGGATTGGTAAGGATGCGCTTTTTTAATGTAGCATACAAAATACACGATGTTTGAATAGGTACAGTTTTAATTATTATCATGTTTCATGGCGACCTTTTAAAGTAGAATAGCGAAATACTCTTATATATATTAATGAATATACTCTAATGATGAATGTACAGAAATCAAAAAATCTCTAATCTGACTCAAATCGTTTGAATTAATTATCATCGTTTAAACGGAGAAGGAACACATTGTGAGGAAACTTGCACACTCGAGAATTCGAGAAAAAACTCCAAGAGTATTTGAAGTGTACCAATTCGCAAACAGCGCGAATGGACAAGGTGGCCCACGGCCTAAGCCCCTCAATCTGAGAGGAGACCCGTGCCCAGCAATGCGACAGTATTGGATTGACGAGAATATGATTTAAGGGTGCGATAAGGGAGAGACACGTATAGGTACGGGGCATTCCGACGGCCTACCCGTTGTTACTCAATTCTACGGGGACCCCTTTGTAGCATTGGATGGATTGCAAGCTCGGTTGTTATTTCTGTATAATGTAAATATAAACTTTATACAGGAATTGCTTATGATGTCATTTCCAGGTGTTGCCTCTAAAGAACGAGATGCAGAAGCCGCAGCTGTTCCAAAAGCCGCTTGGTGTGCTCAACGTGGGCATGGTGTTCGTGGGCTGCATATTCATCGCCGTCGGATTCCTCGGGTACCTCAAGTACGGAGAAGAAGTCGCCGGCAGTCTCACCTTGAATTTACCCCCCGGACAAATGTGAGTTTAATGTAACATGCATTTGAGCATTGCAGGTTTCGCGAGGAACATATAGATCAGTCCGATGCAGTTAGAGGATTTTGTTATGAATTTCAAAATTTTCACAACCGCGCTGACTTATTAACACGCTTTTTATTAGCTTCAGACGTATGTATGTTGGTATGTTGGTATGTTAGTATGTAACGGAATCTTTCAACATGATTTTAACCCCCTTCAAAACGTCGGATTAACTCGAAATTTGGCATACTTATTAAGGACCGATGACAATTCAATATTTTAAACATTAATTAATAGTTTTGTACCATTGTCCTTATCAACATCCTCTGGATTAACGATTTTCGAGGCGAGATTTTTCAAACACCTTCAGCATAGTTCATCGCAACTTTAGATTGCAAATAATTATTGCTATTTAGTTTCAATAGACGTAACTTTTATATCGTGATTTTTAGTTTAGAAAATAATAATGTTATTTCCCTATAACTCAAATGTTCTGAAACATATCTATAATGCCCTCTTGTAGAATGATTTTTAGGATTCCGTACTCAAAGGTTAAAACGAAACCCTCTGCGGTCTGTTCGTCTGTCGTTGGGCTTTATCTCTTAAATCGTAATAGATAGACACTTGATTTTTTTACAAACGATGAATAATGGTGGTCGCTATAACGAGAAATACTAAAAATTATAAATAATTATAGTTCAAAAAACTAAAAAACACGCTTTTATGATAAAATCAACTAAAAAGTAGAAAATAATTTTCAATCTAAGAATCAATTAAGGAACAGTAAATAGTATAATTGTGGAAAAAGTGTGGGGTGCTCCATTTATCAGGTTCGAAAAGCACCTTAATTGATTCTTAGATTGAAAATTATTTTCTACTTTTTAGTTGATTTTATCATAAAAGCGTGTTTTTTAGTTTTTTGAACTATAATTATTTTTCAATTACCATGAGACTTACTAAGTACTTATATGACGACTCATATACAGAAGTTTTTTTTTTCGCCAATGTAGTATTATAAGTCTATAACTAATATTACGCCACTTCCTTTCTATTGTGTATATGAAGCGATTTAAGAGAGAGTTCAAATACATAAACCTTGACTTTAATACTCAGGTTCGTTTTGGTTTAAAAGTAAAATGGCATTTAAATACACAGAATAGAAATATACTTTAATTGTATGTTAGCATTTAATTTAATTTTATTTCCAGCATAAGCATCGTGGTGCAGGGTCTGATCGCTCTGGCCATGCTGTTCACGTACCCGCTGCAGTTCTACGTGCCGATAGCGATCATGTGGCCTGGACTCCGTAAGAAGTACGCTAAGACATACCCCGTGGCCAAGGAGTTGGGTTTCCGCGCACTGATGGTCATGTTTACTTGTGAGTTGCGATTCAGATATGACCTATATTGTACTAGAGCCATACTAGGGCACACGTTGTCTATCAACGAAAAAATATTTGCAAAACAGCGCTCACGTTCAGAAATAGTTTGGTTTTCAAGCAAACATCAACTATGTAGTATATAATATATTTGTGTAATATATATGTACATTAACACTTCGGATGCTTGTATGTCTTTCATGAATGAACGTGAATCCACTTTAGTCCCTGGCTTAGATTGTCCATATGAACAAAAAAATTTGTAACGAAACCATTTTTCTCTAACTCTTTACTCAAGTTTTATTCAAATTATTCGATTGTGTTCAATTACTCATCACTATGTTTGTCCTTTCAGTTACACTGGCCGAGTCCATCCCGGAACTGGGCTTGTTTATTTCGCTGGTGGGAGCCGTCAGCAGCACCGCCCTGGCTCTGATTTTCCCTCCCCTCATCGAACTGGTGGCCACCTATCAGAGAGACGGCTATGTGCCACTCCTCACCGCTCTCAAGGATATTGTGATCATTGTTCTAGGCTTATTCATTTTCGTAACGGGCACATACGAAAGTGTGGCGTCAATCATACGCGCGTTCAAGGGTTAATAACTAAATTAGACCCATAGCGGTAAGTACTAAATATAAATAAAAATTGATCCACAACGTAATCGTTTAGGAGAGGATATTCCATACTATTTTAGAAAATTATTAATTGTAGTTTTATTCATAAAGGTAAATGCCGTGAGTTATGGTTGTTATTTCCTGAAAGTAGTGGGTTATTTTAAAATTGAAAGTATCTATTATTAACTTTGCTTTTTGATAAACTTTAGTATGTGAATTATTACAATTAGGGAATCTGATTTAACTATTACTTACAAATTGTTATAGTGGCGCCTACGATCGAATTTAAATCAAGATAGCTTTTTATGTCTATATTACATACAAAAAAGTATTAAGTAAATAATTACTAAAACAACATATGTACGGAATGTTTAGGGATTACCTTTAGGAAAAATAATTATTTTATTACCACCGAAGAGATATCCCTGATTTATCATCTATATGTACCTATGTAGGTCTGTTTATATAATCTTAATGAAGAGAAAAATATTTCTACTTCTAATAACTACAGTATTCTTCTATAAATATAGTGAATGGAAGTGATATACGTAGAAAAAAGCGTAGTATTGTAATATAAATATTATGCTATCTTAACAGCCGTTAGAAAGAAAGTACCTATTATTTATTATCTCGTAACTAAGTTACAAAATATATTTCATGATAATATTTTGTGTGAAATGTGCATATTTCGTTTATTTTAGGCTGTAACTTTTTAACTTATACAGGTCTTCAAAGTTGCAATACCTAAATAAATACTTGCGTGAATAATAATTTATAGTTATTAGAAATTCAACTAACACATTTTAATAAATTTGTCTTCCCTAACGTGTATGCAGGTTTTAACTTTTTATGCCAGATTTAGATACTCGCGAACAATCAACCGAATAACTCTCAGACCAATGACGAATATACGTCGCGTACGATGGTAGACGCTTAATCTCTTCGCTTAGGGTTCGTACACAAAACTGCGATGCGACGTCGCATCGCAAAAATCTGCGAGCTCCCTCGACGCATCGCAAGAACTTGCGAATTGATTCGCATCGCACAGTGGTTGTTGTTGTTGGTCACCCTGAGAGACGCTACGCCGCACGATATCGCATCGCAGCAATTAGCAATTCGCATCGCATCGCATCGCAGTTTTGTGTTCGAGCCCTTAATCCTTTATTAATTCGCGACAAAATATCCTACGCACCGCGAAGGAAGGCGAGCGTTGTTGCGAGTACACTCGTATGGGTGATTTATATACTCATAGCGCCTAATCGCCTATACTCGGCGTGTAAGTAAACCTGGCATTACCACGTAGGCTTATATAACGCAGGTACATAAACATTGTCTTAATGTTGATTATTGATAAAGTGCTAATTAATGTAGGTAAACCTATTTATTTCATAATATGACAATATGTAATTTATTAAATTAATGTAAGCTTAGTATGTACGTATATTATTTAATATGCCTATTTTAGAGTTATTATTTACATGTGATCTTGAATAAGTGTGTAGGGCTAGATAGTCGAGAACGCTATAATGTATTAATCGTAACATTTAATTTGTAATTTTACTTTATTCTGTGATACCAACAAGTTGTGATCTGATTTGAAAAATAAATTTGTTGTCAGTAAAGCTATTTTAATGTTTTTGTTTCACTACCAACCATTTTAGGGTGGCGTTCGTGTAGCACGTGGGCACAGTATAAGGATATATATATTTGTACTGTGACGTGGTTAAATTAAAAAAATATATATGGTAGGTAGGTCATAAACTAGGCAAATACCTACCTATTCGATTTTCTGTACACAACAGTTCTATTAATCATTCTAGTCACCAATTATTAAATTTTTACACACAACTAGTAAGTAATTTAAAGATTTAAAGAGATTTAAAGATTTATTGAAACAGTAAACATTTTCACAATTTGTACATTAGTTATATTTTGCGTCAGGTTGCCGCAGCCAGGAGACAGAAAGACCGAATTACTTATATACATGTATTTACTCAAAACCGCATATTACAAGTTTTGGATTAAATCTAACCTACATTATAACTAACTATCCTAAGTGACTTGCTGGGGCAATGTTAGCGCCCAGAGTGAATTCCCACCAGTGAGTCAGCGTTCCCACGGCACGGCGACGGTGCAGGATCGGATGACTTCTTCATAATTTTGTATAAGGCGAATGCCTAACTATGGTGGTTAAGGCCAATATATAACATCTACCTCCGCAAGATCTGCACCTATTTGAAGATCTTCGTTGAAAATAGTGCAGATAGTAATTTGGCTTCTTCCATTCCTATGAATCCTTTCGGGTAGGTTACTGGATGCTGGATCTTCTGCTTAAATATGAGATTCTGGTGGTTATGTGGAACAATTAAATGTTAACTAATAAAATAATTCAGAACCAAATAATTTAGATGACTACAGAGAATATGCAATAAGATCTGAACAATGCTGTTAGCCGCCGCATTTTTCAGAAAATAGGTATGCAGTGCATAGTTACAGAATGCTTTACTTTTATAGTTATATATTTGAAAGTCGAAAAACTAAATGAATCTATATATAATATATACCTACTACTCAAAACTGTTTTAAAGGAGGATGTATTTACGAATAATACTGATTATATTTAATGATTTCTTAAAGTAAGATGACTTGTTCAGTATCAGCGATCTTAATTAACTTTCTCTGTTACATCTACCAGTCAGATTATGAAATACAGTTTCATTAAATAATTTCAAATAAAGTTATTTTTTTCAATTACGTCCGCCGTGTTAAAATAAAATTTTGTCATGTTAAAAGATATATTAATAAACAGACAAAAAAATTACGGAATATTTTTTTTTTAAGAAAAATCTTCAGCTTTTATTGTAAATAAATTAGTAAGGGAATGGGAATGAGCAAGTCACTGAAATAAATCTAAAGTACTTACGCTAACTTAATTTCGGCCTCCCTGCGCTATCGATGTCTGGATAGGTATCCAGGTGGATGCAGCACGACGTCGTAGTTTCAGGATATTCCATCGGTGACTAGAGAGCCACACGGGCGGAATCGCGTCTTTCAGAAATATTCATTTACGGAAATCTTGAGCACGAAACGGTCCGCGAGTATCTTACCGACTGTGCCAGTTATGTTTTGCGTCGGGATGCAGCAGCCAGGATACAGAAAGACCGAATTACTTATATACATATATTTAATCAAAACCGAATATTACAAGTTTTGGATTAAATCTAACCTAAATTATAACTAACTATCCTAAGTGACTTGCTGGGGCAATGTTCCAGCTTAGTCCTCAGGAATAGCGGCGCATCTGTGGCCGACCTCAGGTACGAATATCTAAACTTATCTCGGGTTGATTACAGATGTCCATGGGCGGCAGTGGCCACTTACCATCAGATGGACTGCGTGCTCGTCCGCTGCTTCTATGTTATAAAATAAGGTAGTCACCAGCGCTCAAAGACATTTCAACCTAATATAAATAGGACTTCAATGGTATCGAAGGTCGCATATGAATCGCTGTTGCCTCTATGGACAAGATTCGAATGCTTCATTTAGAAATATTCTGCCTTTGTACACTATAAGGCGGTAATATGTAGATATGGTAAACGAAACTTCATTTGGATTATAGTTCAGTTTTACGACTAAGTATGTACCTATGTATGCCATGAAGTGAATATATTAAGGTTTTAGTGGTTTCGTTGCGATCTCATGACTGGGCTAATTTTGGCGATTTGATTACACATGTAGCAGTTCAAGCCAAAATGTCATTGTTCAAGCCAGTAAACATAAAAGAATAGTTCATAGGTATCTATTGTAGTTACCTATGCATTCCTTCAACGTAAAAGTTTCTTAGATTGTATATTTTGGTATAGGTACCTACTTATATTTCCGGGACTAGAATAGGGCTACGGTATCCCCTGCCTGTCGTAGGAGGCGACTAAAAGGGGGCTTCCGGGGTTGCGGGCGGCAAGAGTGGGAGCTCGAACCGTCCAGCTAGCGACCCCGGGAAGGACGGCGGTATGTGTGGTCGCATACCGTCGTAAACACTACATGGTGTGGGAGGAGCGAAAACTGCTCCCCCAGGGTAGAGCCCGATCGGGGCATCGCGCTTGGAGGGCTCCGGTTGTGTTCTACTTACGTGGGCTTACGTTTTACTGAATAGGTACATTAGGTAATTAGTGAGATCACGATAACTGTGTATGATTTTAGACTAAAATTATCGCGGAATTGAGACATTTTATTATGTACTTATGTGGTTCGAAATATCGGCAATAAAAAACGCATATCGTGAGTACACGATAACTGTGAACGAATGCCGCAGGCCAAAAGGGCGTCGTTGAGGTGGCGGTCGATATTAATTTAATAGAGACTAATGTACTAACACGCAGGTCGGGACAAGCTAAAGGGCAGCAAGAAGAACGCAACCGGCTCGGCATTCTCGGCTATCAGAATACGCATGGTTCCCAGCAATCGCGATTTCATATCTATGGAAACCTTGTAAAATACTGATTATAATTTAATAATACTTATGAATTTCAATTTAAACCTCTTTCTGTGCTCATATTATTATTTAACTGTATCATTTCTACTTTTATTTAACTAGGTACTCGTCTTTATGTAGAAATGAATCGCATCGCCATAGCAAATTGTATGACTACACCTTTTATTTTGTTTACGAGGGGGAAACCTTCAAAAGGTACCCTATGCCTTGGAAGCGGCACGGGCATATGTGGGATTCTTACTGCACTAAAACTCCCCCCCCGATGGATGTCCTCGGCGCTGCGTAGAGGACTCCATAGCGCTCCATACGAACGCAACCGGAGCCCTCAATAGCGCGTTGCCCCATCGGGCTACGCCGAGGTGAGCGTGACGTTCGCCACATCGTCTGGTGTGCAAGACGGTATGCGACCACACATACCGCTATCCTTCCCGGGGTCGCGCTCCGGGCGGTGCGAGCTCCCACTCTTGCTACCCGCAACCCCTTTTAGTTGACTCTTACGACAGGCAGGGGTTACCGTAGCCCTATTCTGGTCCCGGAACTACAGGGACCAACTGTATGACTACATCTGCTCGCAACAACTTCAGAGCGGACTAGCAGTTTGGCGCGGACTATACCTATAGGTACTATAAAAAAAATATAACCACAAAAAAATTATACGTCTTCCTTTCTGATGACACGATTGACGAATGATTGACGATTGAAATGAGAAAGAAAGATAGCCAAAAACAATCTGCAGTCTCTAACTATCAACCAAATTTAAGTTAACTATTTTACTCGTATTATCTTAATATTTATAAGGCGAAGTGGTCAGATTCATCACTATATTGAGTTCAGAAAATCATTTTCAGTTGAAAAGAGACAATTTATATTTACTATCAATTTATCTTCAGAATTTTTACGGCATATTCATAGTTGTAAAAGGGAACTGATCGATGGTTGTATATATGGCAAAGGTTGTATATATGGCAAATATATATTCATCCTTTGTAGTTCTGTGCTGAATTCCACTTCGCATGCTAATGTTTCTTAAGTAGAATAAAACCATTTTTATTACATATATAGCACTACATATTTAATCTCTTTGTCTCAAGTGAATCTTAAATTGAAATCTTAGGTTGAAATCCAGGATTTGACTGCAGCGGCTTCAACAATATTGCTCTGCTGACATACTTACAAATAGTATGATGTGTACCCGGTATATATATTTGCCTTCCTGTACTAATATACTAATAATGCTTACTAATAATGCTTCAGCAAAGCAAACCACCATTAATTAAGTCCATAGTACATTATTATTGACCGAGTTGACAAATATTTCCTATAAAATGTATGACAAAATACAAAATTTAATCTTAACTTCTAAACCTAGACCCTAGGAAACAAGCTTTACTCCACCTCATGGTTAGTGGTCATGTTGGTCAGCCGGCTCCCACATCCCTCCACCAAAATGCAGAACAGCTTTACATTAGAATTAGGTGTAGCAATAGTACCACGTCAATAGTCAATTTTAGAAAAACAAATTAAAGGAAACACAATTGACACTTATAATTTATTTAATAATTATGTTTGTCGAAATAAAATACTATGTTTAATTTTTATTAAAGTCCATTTCTTTATAAGCATAAGTATTAAAAAATACACATGAAAACAACCTTAACCAATGGGCAAAAATTATTTTGTTTTACAATATCCTGTTCATGGTAACTTAAATTAATTTAACTGTTGCGTTTAAACTTAATATATATAAAATAAAGAGATGTCTTTAAACTTAGTAGTACCTAAAACAATAAATCAATTTTGAACTTAATTGCTACTCAATTATGAGTGTGTAAGTAGCAATTACTTAACAGAGGCATTGACACATATAAGAGTGCCTCGTAAAATCATTGAAAACATACAGCCCTAATATAGCAAACTGTAATAACCACTACCTCATGATTCAAAAAAGACCATCCTTCACTCATGAGGGCTGGTAAGCAATAGAGGGAGGTAAGCAATAATGTTGTATAATCAAGTTGAACTATTTATTCTTCATTCTGAGAATTATGGACATAGCCGAGAGTTGTGAAACCTGTAAGTGCAAGCATTGTTGCAATGTCATCGGGGCATGAATTATACAGTTCTACGATGAGACGATCCGACACAACATTAACAATGATCATTCTAGCACGTTCTCCTTTGACATAATTCCACATGGCCTCGGCAATGTTGGTATCCTCCCAGCGAACTCCAATAGGCCCGCAGTTTGCCAGCTGGCAAAGAGTGACCAGGGACGGCACGCTGGATTCGTTCTTCCTTTTCCATACCCTCTTCAGGCGCACACCAGATTCAATGCATCCAACATCCATAGCATATAATTTATACCTGGACTCAGCCCCCTCGCCATGTATCATTAAGACCCTTCCTCGCAAATAAGTCTTCTGTAGCTTAGATTTATATACAACAATTTGCCCTAAACAGATGTCCCTTGCGTCGAAATGTTCGCCACGAGCTTGCAGACCCTGCAGGTACATGCTGTACGCTCGGGGACGTACGTAGAAATGATGGGGGTTGTTAATGTGTGTTACATCAACCCAGCACGAGGAACCCACTTCGAAGCTGGTTATGGCTATTTCTTGCAACAAGTTGCTGATGTTGTCCATGCTGACTGGACTTCTACTTCACTGTGGTTTAGATTTCCGAGAGCAATTAATGTCGGTCGAGATGTAGTACAAATATTTTTCTATTTGATTCACACACCCTTATGACAACCGGCCACCGGCACCTCGCCCTACTACCGGCATATTGATCGATCGACTCTAGCTAGCTCGACAGCAAATAAACACTATCTATAACCAAACATAGACTACGTCGTAGGTGGTCTAGGGGTTGCAGGAGTTACACCTCATACCCTTATTTTAAATACGAATGTATAAATTTGTATTCACACATTGATCAAGTTTACAGTTTTACACAACACAATCATAAATAGTGATGGAAATGCGATCTGAAATCTGACATCGTTTAATCGAATACTAGATTTTTGAGATCAAAGGAAACACAATTTTTAATCGATTTTTAGGAATGAATCGATCGTTGCATTTACGACTTTCGAGATTTTCATAATTTGATTTTGATTTGTCTTTTTCAATAAAGGTCCCAGCAAAGAGTATAGTAACCCGTACCTATAATATATCATCATATCTCATAAAGGTGATTATTTATACGGTGTGATTTCGATTTCAGATTCATTTCGATTTCGATTTCAACTGATTTATTTTTCTCTTAAATAAATTTAAATAAATCAAGAAAATTATTAGTGGGTCAAATGAGACCTGGTTGCATAAATGTTAATTAAAATTAATTTTCTTGTTTCATATGGATACTTAATGAATAAGTTGAATCTCAAAAAAATCGATATTTCTATAGCAACTTTTACAAGTATAGAAAAATAAATTAGAAATAACTACATTTAATTTTTTTCTCGTACTAAATGAAACTTACATGTATATTAATAGCAACATATCTATGTTATAATACAGTTTTATGAATTCTATGTTCTTTGGTAATACTGACATAACAAACTCTGGCCTGACACTCCTGACAGTAGACATTGGCGGCGCGGCCATCTTTTGGCATAAGTTTTGTGAAATTGTATGTGAATACAGTTCTGTGAATATGAATTATTATTTAGTCGGAGGTTCTTACTGCAATAGCGCGGTTTAGTATGATATATTTTTAAAAATAAATATTTTTGTAGGGTATAGAGTCTGACGAAAGTAGCTAATGTAAAAAGGTCTAGTGAGCACGGTCGTCTGTCGTCCAAGTGGTGTTTAAAACTTTATATCATTTCATGTAAAATTTAATTGTGAGAAGTACAGCGAATCTCAAAAATGTCTCACGGCACCTACGAATACGAATCATCGGGTGGACTGATGCCGGTAAGTGAATTAATCCAGTTTTAGGGTAGTCGAGTCATGGCGCCATTTTCTTTTGCTGTATCACGGTAGCTATGGTGTTAATGATTTTTAGATGATCCGGGCTTTGGTGAAGCCGCCCGACGAGCTCATGAATCCTCCGAAACCCAAGAAGCCTCAACATCCGTACTATAAGCGGCCGGGTAAGGGCCACAACCGCGACTGCTGCGACGCTTGCAGCGAGGGCGGCGACTTGATCTGCTGCGACCGCTGCCCGGCCAGCTTTCATCTTGGCTGCTAGTGGGTATCTTCATGTTCTCTAATCTTTCTGTGTGTTGCTTTAATTCTTACTGTTATTGCAATATATATACATGCAAATATTTTTGTGTGAAAATCATAGCTATTATAGCCATAGCCAGAGAATTTGCCTCGCAAAAATTGTTTATCATAGATAAACAATTTTTTAATTGATTAAACAATTTAATAAATTGATTATCATAGATAAACAATTTTTTTATAAAGGCAGATTAAATTTAATGTACAAGTGCAATATTATTGGTTCAAAGACATCACTATCCTTTTATCAAATGAATCTGGCAAACGAGTAAGCAGTCCACCTGATTTTAAGTTGCCATTGCCATCTATGGACATATATAAGAAACACCAGAAATGTTTGAAGAACTTCCGAGCTCCACTGCAAATATGTTCCATTCCTTAAGGATTAAGTTGAAATGTCTCGTATAAGTATCCCATCATCAACTCATCACTGTCCCACTGCTGGGCACGGGTCTCCTATCAGAATGAGAAGGAATAGGCCATACTCCACTGCGCTGGCCCAATGCATACTCTGGACGAGTGGACTTCACATACCTTTGAAAACTTTTTTTTTAAGATTTCACGGGTATGCAGGTTTCCTCACAACATTTTCCTTCACCATTTAAGCAAGTTATAATTAATATCTATAATGCGCATAATTTTGAAAAATCGGAGGATGCATGCCTAGGCTTTGAATTTCCCACCCCTCAATTAAGAGGCCGAGTTTCTTAACCATAAGAATATCACTGTATAAGTATGCTCACATATAAACATGTGGTTTCTTCAAACTAGATTACAGCAGTCAGTGTTAATTCAATACTGTCCTACTACCGTTTTGTCCCAGAGTGGGAGGGGTTTTGATCATTATCCATGATGCTGACCAAGTGTGCATTGGTACAAATCACACACTATTGAGATCTTTTTTTAAGAATTTCTAGGCATGGAGTTTTGCTCGTGATGTTTTCCTTCATCATTGTATTGAGTGACAATTTCTAATATGCACTTTGAAAATTGAAAGGTGCATGCCTGTGATTCAAATCTTTGATCTTTGACATATGTGAAGTCGAGTAACCACTAGGCTATTACTACTTATACAATAGTGCTGAATACTTTTAATCATGTCCTTAAAAGAACCATTTACTATAAGGTGGGCTTTATGCTCTATTACTACATTTAAAGGCTTTTCGAAAGCAAAAAAATTATACCTTGTGTTAGTGAGGTAACAAATGAGCATGCATTATCACACCTTTCAAACTGGATCACAGCAGTACTGAACACTGCTGTTATTAGGTAGAAATAGGTGTGGTGGTTTAACCTTCAAAAAATTGTTATATATTTCTCACTTTTTTGGACACCAAATACTATAAGGGTATAATTCTCATTAAACCTCTAGCGATCCACCATTGGATGAGGAAGATATACCACTTGGGCTGTGGCTATGCAAAGCATGCCGAGCCTCAGATGCTGCCAGTGCTGATGAAAGCAGTGCCCCATCAGCGGCTCAAACTGAGAAGAGAACTAGGTAGGTCATGTCTGAATATTTCTTTAAAAGTGCTATTTTTTATTGCTGCTCGTGTAATTTTACTTGTTATAATTGATATCTGCAAAACAGATTAATTAACTGCAGTTGCATATACTAAGTGCATTTCAGATCATCAGCAAATAAAAGTTTGCAGAGAAATTTGGAAAGATTGAGAATTTATCAAATACAATCTTTCTATAATTTAATGATTAGAATTTAGCAATTCAGGTTCACATTAAGAAGAACACTCATTTCGTTTTACATTTATATTTCCTGTAGTGATATAAATTGGTAGCAATATAAAATTATCTTTGTATTACAGTCCATGTTTGATTACTCATCATTAAAGAGGCACATTTTGCAAAATTTCATTGTCTGTGCTTAGGAACCGAGGAGGGAATTCATCAACGAAGAAGAAGGGTGATTCCAAGAAGGAAGAAACTAAGAAAGAGGAGACTAAGAAGGATGAGCCTAAGAAAGATGACACTAAGAAGGATGACTCCAAAGAGCAGGCACCTAAGGAGAATAACGGAACACAGGATAAGATGGATGTAGAACAAGGAGAGGATTCAAAGAATGAAGCTGATAAGGAGTTGTCTCCCATGGATTTGCTGGTTAAGGCTGCTAAGGTCATGAACCCAAAGCAGTTCGATATACCACAAGAAATGAAGATCCCAGTAACATTCCCTGGGACTGAGAAAGGTGTTTAATTTTCGCTAATTGTTATGATTATTTGGTTAACCAAATATTTTACTTTTATTTTATATTTAACAAAGTACATAAGATTAAACTATCATGTTTGTTGAAATATTTGTATTCAAATTAAAATTGTTGTCACTCACATCTTGACCTTAGATATGGAAAAAGCATAATAAATAAATAAAAAGATAATGATTTATTATCATCTCATTATCTATGCATTTCATTACATTTGATTGCTTATTAAAACTTTCTATCTTTCGTTTTTATGGCAAATTGATAAGAAGCCGTTTTTACTAGGGTAAGGAGATAGGGGAAATTGGCATCGTGTGCCATGAAGCGAGGGTATTGTAATTGTTTGTGTTGTACACTCAGACAAGCGAAGCAACCCGCGCCAGAGTAGCGTGGATGCTTGGGGCAACAATATCCCTCCACCGGCCAAGGAATGCTTCGTGTGCCGAGGCAACAGCAAGCGCGCGCCGTTGCTGCAGTGCGACTATTGCCCACTGCTCTTTCACCAGGTATGCAATGAACTCATCACATACATCTCTTTTAGATTCCATGCTTTAGCACACCTGTATAAATGCAATGGTATATACTATAACATACTAGTTCTAAACACACACTCATGTAAATTGTGATTATTGGATTACTACGTTGTTGTACTTTGTCTCATGTTTCCATAAGTACATGTTGTTTGTTATTTTAACATATCACTTCATATGTTAACTTTTAATTCATCCTTTGTTGTTTCAATTATCTTTTATTTTCTAGACTAAATATGTGTTACATTAGAGCAAAATAATTTGTCTTTGAAGCACTTGCTACATTCATGATTCAATTGCGGAATCATGGCCCGCACAACAAAAACAAACTTGGCTCTCTTATTGCACAAATAACTATTGTTGCGGAATTTGATCATGTTCAATAGTACAGCCTTGAACCTTTGTACACCACTTACATGGATAGGAAGCATTCAGGAAGATATTTTGTTTATTTAATAGAGGTTTCTTTTGTAGGACTGCCTCAATCCTCCGCTGACAGCCTTGCCGATTGGACGCTGGATGTGTCCTAACCACGTTGAACAGTACATTGTAAGTTTTGTATACATACCCATTGTTTCTGTGGTCAAAAATTTTAACATAAAAGATATATTAAAGGAAAACTTTTCAGTAGCTAATTATTTATTGAGAACTGGGATTCGCAAATTGAAAAAAAACAAGCGGGAGCTTTTTAAAAATACAGTTTGTAAGGTAAATTTGGTTTGATTATCAGGACTGGAACATGGTGAACTCCATATCAGTGACGGAGCGCGTGGCGCTGTGGGACAAGTTCTCCGGGCCCATCGACCAGCACGCCATCAAGGTGGACTTCTTGCGTCGCGCCAGGCGGAACAACCCAGCTTTCCGGTAACACTTATTATTTATTTTATTTCTGTCTTTCCACGATACAAGTTGCAGGCAGTGTTGCCCACATTAATCTGACATGGTTCTCTGTTGGATCCCTGACCAGCCGGATAAATAAATAATGAATCTAAATTTGTATTCTACATGTATATGTACTTTTTGTATGTATGGTCTATTTTTATTTAGATTGGAAGAGTGGGTTGGTTAAGCGTCAGTGGTTGGAATATCATTGAAATTCCTATGGGATGTATTCTTCATACTCAAATTTCCCACTTAGCCGAATTTGGCGATATACATAGATTTAAAGTAAATAATTATTTCTGATAGGCATACGACCTAAAACAACAACTTATTTATAAAGAAAATTGATGGCCTTAATATGGCCAGAATTTCGTCTTTTTACACTTAATTCGCTCTTTTAATATGAATACCCTACACTAGTACTTAATTGTATAAAAAATAAAGGGCATTTTAGTTCAGTGTTCTTTTACAACATGTATGTACATGTTGTAAAAGAATCATGGTAACATATGAGTTAAAGTAAAAATAACAGTAAATCAGCTATTACGGGCAATATAAATACGTTATTTTAATCGTGGGATTGCAGGTATAATGAGTACTAGAGTCTAGACCACATAAATATAAGCCCTATAAAATAGTCGTAGTTGACATCGTGTATTCGAGGTATTTGCACTTTAAGTAAACCTTTTTGTGATTTCCAAATGCATACAAAAAATAAATGGTTAATGCAATACATAGTAAATGGGTTTAGAATTAATGTCGCAGTTGGTAGTCGTGGAAGGATTTAGAAGTATTACAGTCTCAATAATTAGACTTTTACCATTTTTCACCGACTTTATCAGGTGTTACTTTAATTATTTATTAGTGATACAGGAAATTACTAAAAGCAATGAACATGACGTACATAATAGGTAGTTAAATAATTTGTTGATAATCATCATCAAAATATTGTTTATAACATTTACGAGTAACGATTCCAACTGGCGCAATAACATCGGCACGTAAAGTCTGAAATCATTTTAGAGTGCAGACAGAAAAAGATGAACCTTCGAACACTAGGGCTCATATCGATTTGTCGATGTACGAACGAGGAACTTTGATTCGTAGCTTTAGTCATTAGAGTTCGGTTTAGTTCACCGTTCCTCACCCTCTAGCCGGCGTTCAATAATGTAATAATAGACGCAGACGGGGGTAGCTCCGGGAGCGACTGTCGCTCATACTTAGTTTATTTTAACCCTTTGAATGCAGGGATTGAAATGTAGCAGATATTAAAATTTATAATGATGTATGATATAATTATCGACGGTAACTTCGCTGATTGTGGACACAGATGTAACCTTGAGAAACATTATGGTTACTGGCGTCTTGTCAGTCCTACTCATTTGTATCGTAACGTATGTAACAATGTTATAACTTGTTAAATTGCCAGGTTGCCATGAGGTATCCATTGTACGTAATTATTCAATACAAGTTTTTTAATTATATCTTTATAAATTGTACTCACATGCATTTGAGGTATCCACGTGCTTAATATGGATAGGTATGAGTCTCACACGCCAATTAGTATCACACGCATAGCAATATCACTTGCTACTCGTGATAATGTGGCAGCGTCGCCGGTATAATGTGAAACTGTAAACTCATCTCCATTGCAACCTTTATCGTGACTGCGTTTTAATTATCTTACATATAATATTATAGCATGTGTTCATTTTACATTTGATGCATGTGATATGCCACTCATGGAAATCGTACATAGTGCCTGGATAGCGAGTATATTGTGTTAAAACGCCCAGGAGGGATTCCAAAAATACAATAAATTATTTCATAATTTTCAAGATTTACAATAGTATGTCTTTATCCACTAATATATCACACCTCCATTACAAAAATCAGATGATATTTTATAATTCAAAGCAAAACTGATTGTTCCCAAAATATATAACTGGAAAAAGTACTCAAAAGAACCAACAATTACGTAGTCTCTAAATGAATCAATGTGATGTGACTGTACGGTAATAATAATTGTCATTTGCTGCATCCACTTATCTTAGAGTAAGGATTCTCCCGAAATCCATACAACAGTCTTTATTACTAGCCCATACACATAGACGTTTACATACACTGGATATTATTGCAGGAGAGAATTATCTAAATAATTCTCAGTACTCAAGTCTGAACACGCGTCGGTCTGGTTATAAATCTGATTTACATCTACCTACATGTCCTTTCTGATTACGCAATAGTCAATATGGTCAGCACGAGGCAGGGACGGTTAGATCGTTATATCTCTTTACATGTATCTGCTTGTATTGATGGGGTGTACGCATAAAGAGACGCCACAGGGGAGAGCCCTATTTGCGAGGAAATTAATTTGCAAAGACGTCGGCGCTTTTCATGTCATGTCAATCCGGTCCTTTATATCAGTCTTTTTATACCATGAGAACACTCTGAAAGCACACAATGTAATATTGCTATTTACAATGGGCCCAACAAAGGGTGTAAATAAAGATGGTATAAATGCTCACAATACAATCTTTGGTATAATAAACATAAATCCAGTTCGACCTGAAATGGTCAGGCTGGACGTTGGGATTCACGGTCAGTACAGACTCTCAATCTTCTCGAGTGTTGTCTGCGTCTGAGACTAAAGTACATCTTTATTCCCATACAATATACAAAGTAAAAAAAGTTTGCCGGTTTAAATTAATAGAATTAAAGGTTACGTACTTAAGAGCACTAGACGTTATCTTCCTTTTGGTTAAGTTTCTTGTGAGAGTGGCAAATTAAAAAAATAAGAAGTAAATTGGAAGTCGGCACAACAGGAGCAATAGAGGCAAGAATATTTTATTTTTCCGTTTAGCTTGATTTCCTTAGAAACCTTACTTATTCAGGTTGGTCGCAATTACCGCTATCAATTTTCCTTTGATGTCCCTATTCATTATGGCAGCGGTAAGCTTCTCTTTACGTATGACGTTATGTAGGGCACAAAAATCAATAGAATATAATTTGTCATGTGGGTTTTCCCACTGAAAGTAGGTTTGTTGTAGATAGTTGTCATAGGTAGGTACCTATACATACGCTATCTAAGAATTGTATATTGATTTTTTATGGCGGCATTAACGGGTTGACGATGAATTAAATAATAGCTTTCGTAATCCATATGACAGCGCAGTCGTTATTGAATGCATGGTATATTATTGTATCGAAAAAATCGTAATTTTCAAGGCATTGGTCTATGGTTTGGTTAGATGTTCAAAGCAATGCAGAAGGTGACCAATCCTAAGTCCAGGTAATAAGAACAACCTAGAGGTTCCAGAGAAATATGTGTTTAGTTAACAAACAAATATACCATCAACTTTTTTTTTTATTTTATTTTTTATAATATAAGAGTAGCAGACGAGCATGCAGTCCACCTGATGGTAAGTGGCTACTGCCGCCCATGGACATCTGTAATCAACCCCAGATAGGATTAGATATTCCTACCTGAGGTCGGCCACAGATGCGCCGCTAAACCTGAGGACTAAGCTGGAACGCCTCGGAAAAGTCTGTCTCCCTTACCACACTATTCTTCGATTGATTAAATCGTCAAATAATCCGCAAATTTAATTTCTATTAATAAGGTCGGTTCTTTCGACACCCTTTTATCACCGCTATGTATCGATAGTCTACTGATAAATGGATTGTCTAACTAATGGTCTGCTGTCGACAATAGGAAGACTTAATAGTACTTTGACTTGTTCCCTTTTAACATTCGAAACATTGTATGTTAACGAAACATTAGCCAAAACTAATATAATTGAGGGACAATAAGTGGGATTGTTATGGAGTATGCCCGTAGCATGGATTATATTTTGGGAGGTGTTAGAAATTTTATTCGCCGACTCACTTAAAGTCGACCTTCTTTTGGGGCATGGTTTAACCCCAAACGAAACAAATGCTGGCTACGTCCATGGCATTGAGCGTAAGCAGGATGTGGTAGCAAGTGGTAGCAAGGTGAGATACAAGACAGGTATTATAAGCGTTGTGTTCGGAGTTCTTCAACGGCCTCCAAGTTGAGGACGGCCACCTTTGGGGGGGGGGGGTGGCAAAATTCCACCTAACCCGACGTCGCTCCCACGTCGTCGGGTACCTTTTGAAGGGGGAAACCTCGGAAAAAAAGGTATTATAAGGGTGTGTGTCGTGTGGTTCTCAGCGTGAAGGTGCCGGCGCCGGAGCGCGGGCGCGTGCTGGTGCCGCCGATGGTGCAGCAGCACTACACCAACCCGCCGCCGCTGCTGCCCTCGCGCAGGGAGTTCGTGCGTTGTGCTAATGGTAACTCATTAATACTATAGTAATAGCATCGTTATACATAAAACTGTCTGACGACAATGTGAAGTGCTGCTGCATTCCGATTTCAATTTTGTGGTAAGGATGTTACACTTATACGTTACAATTTAGTCCTTAACATCTCTCAGGAAACCAGCGTGCAATATACATGTGCTCATGGACATGTGTCATACACCAGGTAGCTCAGATTGGACTCTGATCAGAGGTCAACTGATGGTGTGAGTTTACACCATCAGTTGACCATTAAGCTAAAATACATGACACACAAGAACTTCAGTGATGAAGGTTTTGGTAAAGATTAACCTATCTTAAATTATCAGCTTTTAACTCAATGATTGTAAGTAATTAATTAATTTAATCAAAACTGAAATATATACCTACTATTTTATAGCTTATTTAAATATAAGGATATCATTATGAACCTTATGCTATAATTATGCATTTGGTCATAAAATATGTATAATGTTCGTTTTTTCTCTTATTAGCTACACTGAAATTATAATATCTATTAATTGTTTGCAATTTATAAAAAAATATCACGATGTTTATGTTCTATAACCAAAAATAGCAAATTGGCAGCAAGTTATAGGTCAAAGTCAAGAGGTGAAATGATTAAGGAGCACTGTCCCAATTCAATGTCATCGAGATAAATGTGCAACATTGTTGAAGTAATTTTGATATTAAGCTATTTTTAAATTACTGTTGATTTTATATAACCTTGTATAATCTTTCTAAATGAGTAAATAAGTGAAACATGGTTAATGTTGATTTTCTTGGAAATCTCTGCTTAATAAAATGTTTTTTTTTTTTTTTTTTATAGTTGGATGCAGCAACAATGTCCACCGTATTCGGGCTATAATAGGATTTTTTGATGGTCCGCACATAACTAGATGGTCTGGATTTGGCCCTGTAGGCCCATTTGAAAAATTCACCCTGTATAGCAATGCAGTGACTGATTATCAATCATCATGGTCATATTTACACCTGCATTAGGGCACATAAATACAATATAATCGGAATGTATCTCCTGACATGAACACTTTAGAGATATTCCTAATGTGCTTATGCACTTAGTAAATTAGCACGCTTAATACCTAAAGCATAGCTTTTAAACAAGAACATTCAGTTCTCAGAGACCTGAAGGCTAGCGGCACATACGACGAGTCTGAGGAGGAAGGTGAAACAGACGAGAACTCGAAGCACAAGATCTGCATGAACATGTCGTGCCCGCGGTACACCGGGGAGGGCCCGTGCCCGCTCGACACCGCCACCAAGCTGCACGGCGCCAGTAAGGAGGAGGCCGAACATGACCTCAAGTCTATCACTGAACCAAAGGTTCGTTTATATTGATATTATACGACGTACTAATTAATATACAATTTGTAAATGGTGCTTGAATTATTTTTGCGGCAAACCCTCCATCTTAAAAACCTAAAACATGAAAATTGCTAATTATTTAATTCTTAATCTTAATGTTAGGAAATTAAGGAGCGCCCCGTGGATCCGTCCACTAGCGACCACTCCGATTCTGACTTCGAGCAGCAGATCCACACGACAGTGAAGAGGCGCAAGGCGTTCACCGCGGACAACACCAGCCCCCGCCACCCGCCGCGTCGCGAGCCACTCATACTGCGCCAGGACGAGGATGTGGAGGAGCTGATCGCGACCGCCGATGATCAGCTTAAGAATCTCGACGAGAAGCTCGTGAAACTCCTCGCTTGGCAGAGGATGCAGCAGGTTTGTTCATATTATGCTTATGTAAGATAACCATATATGTTTGGCAGTTTTTAGGCGTTCTACAATAAAGCTAAAATTTATATTTTAATGGTTTACCATATCTATGAAGTCCTCGCGACAACTGATAGCAAGCCGTAACAAAAATCCATTGAAATAGGCCTACATGTTATATTACCTATAAGTATTTATTGTCAATTGTGTTTGTTCCAAATCCCAATTCGAAAAATCAAGGGTGCGTGACCCTTGCTTTTTCGAATTTATGTACGTATTAGAAATTAATTATCACTTGTTAAAACGGTGAAGGAAAACATCGCGAGGAAACCTGCATACCTGAGAGGTTTATAAAAAAAATATATCTCAAAGGTATGTGAAGTCTACCAATACGCACTTGACCAGCGCGGTAGACTATGGCCTAATCCTTCTTATTCTGAGGGGAAACCCGTGCCCAGCAGCGGGACAATAATGGGTTGACGATGATGAATGATGATGAGTGTGTTTGTTTGCACGTTGTTGAGTAGATCGCGGCCGGCGAGCAGATAGCGGGCGGGTGGCGTCGCGCGAGCGGCACTACCAAGTGGGCGGACCGCGCGGCCGCCGCCATCCGGGCGCCGGAGCGCGCGCGTCTGCAGCGGCTCGGCGTCAACCTGCAGCCGCTGCCCTCCGAGCTGCTGGAGCGCGAGGACCGCGACCGCATCTCCGAGATCGTGTGGGGCGAGCGCCCCGCCACCCCGCCGCCGCCGCGCACGCCCTCGCCCCGCTCGGAGCTCAAGGACGCTTTCATCATCGCGTCCCTGGTGCGCGTCAGCACACCCATTGGGTAAGTGTCCACCTCAACCCCTAACCCAATGAAAATTATATCTACTGTTACTGTTACTACTGAGGTCTTGTATTTATAACTTATTTTCCAAAGGTACCTCTCTTTACAGCAAGTTGTTACATATGTACTGCTACGTACCTGTTGTACCTTTATACCACTGCTATTACAAATTTATGTTCAAGATTTGATACTACAAAGTTTAATAAATTATTATCTGTTAAAATATTTTATTTATTGTAAATATTACAATTTAATTATTTCTTAAAAGAAGCTGCAGCATTGCTAAGCTGGAAGAGCCGATACCGATGCGCAGCAACTCACTGCGTGTTGGCTCGCAGCCGTGCTGCGACGTGATACTGGACGGCAAGTGCCGCCGCGTGTCTCCAATGCATGCTATCATCTTCCGCGATCAGGTACGAAGTTATCAATTCAAATGAAATCGTTTAGAATATAGTTTTGTCATAAATACTTTTAATGCAATACCTAAATAGATTAAATTAAATTATGTTTAAAAGGTTATAGATTAAAATCACGGAAACAATTGAATTTTTATTGAGTTGTTTAGGCTATTGGCATGGATAAGTATAGTCACCGCCTTGTAATTGAAGGAATCCATTAAATGGCTTAAACGACAGATAATTCTGTCAGCCATTTAATGGTTGTCGTGGTGTAATTTACGCGGAACACTGACGACATGCGCAGTTAAGTGGCGCAAAAATACGAAATCGGAGAATAAGTGCGAAGAAATATCGTTTAATTTGTAAATGATCTACAAACTGCATTTTTTAAATATATTTCAAACACGAAAATAGATGACAGTGACAATTTCAATTGTCAAAGCTGGTTACATTTTCTTGTTAGGAGTGAGTAATCTTTACTGATCTATGGCTATCTGCTTATACGTTCTCTGTGTGGTTCATCAGGTGACAAACTACTTCGAGATGCTGAACTACTCGGAGTGGGGCTCGCAGGTGAACGGAGTGATGTACGCGTGCGACCTGACGCCGCGGCCGACGGAGCCGCCGCACAGCGCCGCCGCCGCCGCGGACGCGCGCGCCTCCGTGCTGCGCAACCTCGTCGGCAGGCACTTGCCGCGACAGCCCAGGTACGCACTGCATTCTCACGTAGCGGAGGGCTTCATACAGACGAAAGGAATTCACCAACGATAAGCACTACAACGATATGTAGTGCAGTGATAACCTATTGGCCAAGAAACTCGGCCTCTCGATTGAGTGGTCCGAGGGTCAAATCCCAGGCACTCACCTTAGATTTTTTAAAGTTATGTGCATATTATCACTTGCTATATGGTGAAGGAAAACATTGCGAAAAAACATGCATGCCTGAGAGATTTTATAAAAAAAATCTCAAAGGTGTGTGAAGTCTACTAATACGCACTTGGCCAGCGCGGTGGACTGTGGCCTAATCCTTCTCATTCTGAGAGGAGACCCGTGCCCAGCAGTGGGATACTAATGGGTTGATGATGATATGAAAAATATACCGCCTCCATCCTCCGTTAGGCATTGCAATTTTAAATTTGATTCCCGATTATTGAATATAATGAATGTTGAGATTAGCGCATACAGATTTAGTGCATACTGAACATAATTGAAAGATGATTGAAGTAAAACGCATGTGATTGAACTTCTTGCTTGATTTAGTAATGACAGTCATTGCAGTTATTATTTTATCTATAGAAATGATAATATACAGATTAGCCACTCATTAAGATTCGTGCTTATTTTTTGTTATCCTCCACAGAACTGAGGGCCCAGTGACCGAGGAGCCGGAGGACCCGTGCACTTGCCCCAAGAAGCCCCCGAACACCGTCGGCGCGTGGGAGGGCTCCGCGCTGCTGCCGCACGGCGCTCTGCTGCAGTTCGGTTGCTACAGATTCGTCTTCAGCATTACCGATGCCGTTGCTTTCCCCTATGAGAGCAAGAACAAGAAACCAGCTCTCTAAATATTCAAAATTGATTTTTTGTACCATATTCGTTCATAATCAAAAACTATCATACTTCAAAATATCTCTCTCTCTAATTCATTTTTACTTTTACATCATGTTGATTTTTAGGTAATTATTTGTAACGGAATTTATTAGGAAGGTTGATTTTTGTTAGGAACTTAAAAAAACAGTTCTCTAAGCTGTATGCCCTATTGACACCTGATACAAAACGATATTGTATTCGAAATATATCGTTTTTTCTTGCTTGCGTATAAAGTTTGCACATTGGCGTATTTTACTAACACAACTATTTGAACTTTAATGTTTGAATAATTTCTTTCACTTCATATGTCTCATTTTTTACATTGCACGGCAGTTTATATCTAGTTATAAGTGTGTGTTAGAAGTTAGGTAGTTTATTGTGCCTGATTTATATTAGATATAAAACAAAGGTCTTTACAACATCTATGCTTCATAATTATATATACATACACTCATATGGGATATGTGTATCACCGAATTAATAAATGTAACGAGGCTTTGCATAACATTACACAAGCTGTCTTTATCCACGGAATATTTTAATATAAATCAGACGCAATCAAAGTCAAACATTATACATTTTAGCTCCTCACCAATATTTTCACAATAGACAAAAGCAAGTGTTATTGTGTCGCACAAAAAAAATTGTGTCATTTGGTGAGCTGTCTGAGACTGAAGGATCTCATCACTTATTTATAGAGCATTTACATTATAAAGATTGTTATTATTTCTAGAAATAACTCCAGTTAATATGAAATTAATCGTATATATAATTAGAAATCAGTAGCGAAAACGACGGCATTCACCTATATCTCGATGCACGTCAAGAATATTATACACGTGTGGTTACTTTGTCTAGCGATGTGACCTATAATGTAAGGAATATTGTTTAAGCAAACAATATACTCAGTGTGAGTGTATTGGAAATATATCATTGTATTTATAAGTCATACCAGTAAAAGAGGAACTTGGATATCGCGTTTGACATCTCTTATGTTAGTTGGGTTCGTGTAATCTTACCTTATTTACATTTTAAATGGAGTTAAGATTATGTTGCCATGAATTTTCATAAGTTGTCATGCTTCTACATTTTGCGTTGCGATGTTCACTTACATTACAGAGTACTTTCTTCTTTAGACCATAAATGTTTGTTGCTTTGATTTTAAAGTTTGTACATTGTACAACAATTTTCAAGTTCATTTGTACTGGTATAGGTTAAAATATATTAATTATAGTTGACACTGCTGTGTAATCACATACTGTGATTGATAAAAATACGAATTCTAAACTCATCATTGTCCAAAGGGGTTTTATTTTTAAGAAACGGACTGAAAAATATATATGGTTGTTTTGTCTGCCATACGAGTTACTTCAGAGAATTGTGGGAGAGGGTAGACCGGAATTTTTTGATGGAATATATTGTAGAATAATGCAAATTTGGGGAAAGCATAAATCATTAGGAGTGTCAGGAGGGAAGTGCTCTCGCGTCGTTCAATTTTAGATTATTTTTTCTAACGTGCAACGAATTTTTTATAGTTATACCAGTTTGCGGAACCCTTTTGAGTTTATTTCATATGAACTTTTCATTATTGTATATCTATTCTTACCATTCCATTGAGCAATGAAATACTCTTGCTGTTGTTATAAGTAGTCAGTAAGTGTAGTGGCAGTAGCGGTATTTATTAACCATTTGGTGTAGTTGTTAAGTCGATACTTTTTTGATATGAAATACTCAACACATATAGCATTTAGCGATGTCACAATATCCAAAGTTTGTATATATGTGGACTGTGTACGATATAATATATGTACGTCCATCTTGTTACGGCTGCGTTCTGCAAGAATGTATACAATGTAGATACAGCCCAGATGGGCTGGTCACATTATGCCAGCGCTGGCCATCGCCGTTTATAAATAAATATGTGTGTCGTATTGAATAAAATGTAAAAAATCCAATTAGTGTTTTATTTATATCTCATTTCTTTTCCCGTATTATAAAAATAAAGACAATAATATATAAATACAGTAAAAATAGTTGGCCTTGTACTGTTTTTACACTAGTTATTTTCTAATTTTCCCAAAAACAATCGAAGCTACGCAACGACAGATGTGACGTAGACGGCAATGTTTCACTTTTTATTTAATCAATTGTAATTAACTAATGCATGCAATTGAACGTAACGTAATGTAAACCTGTTAGATAAAATTAAATAAAAAACTTCAAGTTCTTTCATTACTTTATTCGCATAAAATCCTAACTGTTACACGTTAAACATCCATTACCTTATACTTTGTACTACAAATAAATACTTAAGACACGGATAAGTACACGATATAGTCTACGAAAGTTTAACCGGATCTTTATGCATTAGGTATTAACACCAGTAATGATAATGTAGTGGTAATACATTTATAAAAATAGATTTATTTTATTTGCCCACAGAATCCATGCTAGTGTTTGTGATCTTATGATATCACACAGAGAAAATGTCAAAAGAGCCTCAGTTTATTTAGTTACAAATAGATCTGTTGTAATAAATTGTCGATGAACTGGGAAACAACAAAAAAAACTTGCTTTCAGATTAGTCCATAAAATCTGTTATTTTACTCAGATTACACACGACTTGTAAAACCGTAGTGAAATATATACACTGCTCTTAAGACAATTTTTCTGAGCCCCAGCTTTAGTGTTATAAAAAAACAAACTTATTTATTTTTACAAGATAAGTGTTTCATCCGATTTACATACACGATTCCTTGAACTATAGAAGACACTAAAAGTAATTAATAGAAAATACATATCTACGTTATTAAAATAATACTGTCTAACGTGAACGATTCACGGTTGAATTAATCTTATGTATATAAATCAATAAAACAATTGTTTTTGAAAAATTGACATGGTTATTATATAAATATACAATATGTCATCAATTTAAACAAGTCAAACATTTATCCGGAAATATACTAGGGTAAATATACTACTACACTGATTGATATAATTAATACAAATTATATGTTTTTCTTATAATTCTATAGATAATAACTCCTAGAAGCATAATATTAAATCACATACAGTTAAGTTCTATTTATAATAATGAAATAAATAAACTGTATTTTTAGTTTGTTGTCACATGATCCCAAACATGGGTTGACGTCAGCACCCACTCAGCATACTGGATGTTTGATTGTCATTATTTGTCATTAGTGTTCTACTTGTAGGTAACTGTTGAACTCCCACGTTGTCGGGTACCTTTTGAGGATTTCCCCCTCGAAAACAAAAACAAAGAAAAAAGGTAACTGTCGAACAGATGCGCTTCGATCGGGTGGTCTGACGTCATCCACACGCCATGACAGGTAATATGCGTTTCAGCAGTAAAATTCAAAATGAAAATAAAAAAAGTGTAATTATATGTTGGAGTGTTTACGGATGCACTGGTATCAATTAAAATAGATTTCTAAAAAACGTCTACGATATAGATTAAGAACTACTTTTTATGAAGACAGAACAACGGAACGTTGATAAGATGATTATTGTCCTTTAGAGTATTTTTGAAAGAAAGAGAAAGAATTACATTTATATGAATGCCTCCCTTCTACATCATTACATATATTTGTAGATATAGTAAATAGCACAACACGCATAAAATATATATTTCATTCACAGCTCCAGTTACACAATAAAGTAGCAAAGGAAATTAATTAATATGACATAAAATCCAGTAAACTATGAAAATAAGGGGCTTATTGGCCCCTTATTTTAATAGTTTACTGGAATTTCTATTAATAATGCAATTAAAATGTAAAAGATTAATAAATTGTGATGACATGAAAATCACGACAAAAAAGTATAAACGATTCCGTCCGCATCATAACACTTCTACTTCTATTGAACACGTCACATTTCAAATATTACGTAAATAAAAATAAGATTTTGTATTTGTCATATACATACAATAAATTAACATGATTTCGTTTAAATCAATTCGAGTCACTTCGCTCACAAAATAATACTATGATTGTACAAAAGAACTACGTAAGCTTAATATTAATGTTTCGCTTTTATCAATACCAATCGCAAGTGAATGGAGGCACTTTTAATATTACGATTTTATTGATTTGACGTCAGTATGAGAACGACACGTCTGATATGCATCTGTTCGTAACTTTGTATGAACACACAAAAAAAATAAAATTAGGCTGACACAAATAAACACAGCAAATTACTGAACAAAATAAATTTCTTCCTGACCTCCAGACAGATTATTAACTTGAGTAATAAATCTTAACAATAAAATATCTTATCTGTGCCGCAAGAAAATAAATAAGTAAAATAATTACAATCCACCAATAGTGTTAATAATCATGGGCAAAAAAGATGAAAATGTTGTAAAATAAGAATAAAAAAGCAATTAAAGGAACAATTTAATTTAGAATCACAAAAAATTAAAGAACTTAAACAAAGGCGGAATTTATCACTGTTCTCAAGTCAAATGATTATCTTTAAGTATGTGTTTAAGTACAATGAATATAATAACCAAAGATTTACAATATTTAAAAAGCAATTGCAAAACAATTCTCTCCGAAAATAGTGACATAATAAATGAGTCTCTCTGAGAGATATTAAAATAAATTATAATCTCGTTGCTGCATTAAAATATTGACTTCAACATTAGGTTAAACCTTAATAACAACCAAAGCCTCATACAAGCAATGTCTGGATTGTAATGAGACTTTTTAGGGAATGAAGTAGTATGTTTTTAGAGACCATTCGTAGCCGAGGGTAAATAGTGAATGATTTCGTAACATGAAAATTGTACAACCCATAACACATTCACAATCTGGTAGAGTTAAAATGGAATAAAATGTTACTCAATGCAAATGAACACCATATACATCCTGCTAACCCAAAATAAATTAATAAACAAACTAAATGCTATAAATTTATTAATAAAGGTACAATAGTTCTGAATGAAAATTTCTTAATTTTCACGTATGAAAATTTAAAATATTATTTAAAATTGCGGGAATTAACACAATAATATAGAATTTAATCAATCTATAAAATCCTGATCTTTACGAACGATAAATAAATTGTCCAATAATTAATTGTTACACTAGCAACTGACTCATCGAACAGGCCTATAGAGTTGTATAATACAATAAAATAATACTTTATTCATACTAAATGCCAAATGTGGCAGTGTTTCCGTGCAGCAGGTCTGCATGCAGGTTGTACGCACGCATCAAGAGCTATGAAAAACCGGGTACCCTCTAACGAGTCATTGTAACAAGAATAAGTGTGTTGTGTGTGCCTTGTGTCTATAAAGAATATAATCCAAATAATAATCTAAAGTAGACCCATTTCTGTTTATTTCTCGCTCCCTTTTATAATATACGCCTTGTTTCAACTAGGCGTGGATGATGTAATTGAAAAGTATAGATGGTAGCGCAAACTGGAAGAAAGTTTCGCGTTAGACTTAAACCAAAATAAATTAGTGTATTAGAAAAAATAAATTATGGTATCCTTAATTGTATTAAAAAAAATATTTTCCTGCACGGCAATTGAAAAGAGTTAATTGTGAGAAATATATATCCTGTATTTTTGCGCATTCTTATAGTGTTATAAAGACGACAAATTCTGCGAAATATGCTTAAATGCGCCATTTATCTATACGTACTTTGTAGAATCCAATCTTTACGCGCGCTACTATCCGCTGGCATTATGTTTTGGTTGTGATTAAAAAAAAATCTTCGATTGCTAATTAGGGTAATAGGTTTACAATGGAATAGAATTTATTATAATCTTTATAGAGTGGCATTTTGAATAACACTTGTAAAATTCTCTTCGGACACATTGGGTGAAGTCACTATTATCGTGGCACTTTGTGATTATCGAGCATGTGCCAATATCACCGATATCTTACTCCATAGTAGCTTAAAATCAATGTCTTAGTTATTATTATGGATATGCTCTAAGAACTCAATATTAGATGTGGACCTCACACTTTTACATGAAGATGTTAAATACGTGAGGAATATCTCGGATTATCCATACTTCGAATTCGAGGTCATCATTCTGATTATTCCTGGTAAAACTAACGTTACAAGAATTAATACGTTTTATAAAAACTAGACTTATAATTTACATAAAAAATAGAGGCGAACATTAATTGTGATTTCTGGTTATGCAGTGAATTAAAATCGTTTTAATATGTACGTGTCAATAAATATAGAATAGAAAATTAATATAAATCACAATACTGATACTTGGACTACCCTTCACAAACATAATTAATTCCATATAAAGTAAGAAGTAATAATTTAACTAACGATGAGTAGTTTCCGCACTACATGCTATACAATACTGTAAGTTAATATTGTGTTTACATAACTAGCAATATTTATGTCATTACAAGTAAAACCAAAACGTCAATAATATAATTAAATAATTATTAGCCATTTACTTAAATATTACAACTGGAACCGTTATTTATCTATATTTATTAAATCCGTCCTTAACATTAATATTGAAAGCGGATTAAGAACTTAAACTAGTTACATTACAAATATGAGTATACGAAAGATATTCCCTAAGGTATCCATATTTATTTACTTTATATTTATTCACTCCCTACTTGATAATATAGATTCTGATATCATCAAATATCATTCTAAGAATATAAATATCACATTGCTATACAAGCACGACTTTTAAAACTTTCATAATTGGGGTTTCCAACTTTTGCACGTCTATCAGATAAGTACAAATTTTGAACTCTTTGAATAATATAAATGTAAACATCAAATTTAATTAATATTTGTGTCCTTTTCCAAAGACTTTCTAACTTCCTTCCCTTCTTCCTATTAATGTTCCCGAACATTCGGCAAGATGATGAAGCTTTTTTCAGCACTGCTGTGTTTGGATTTGAAGGGTGTAGTAAGGGTCTTTTACTTCTCTGAGGTGGTCCAACTTAGTCCACAGTGGTACAAACGTTACCGTGGCCAACTTCAACTAGGACTCGTATATGGGTTTGTTTTCAGATATTCATGAGCAAAAGCTACTTAACTAACCGCACGCTTGTTTGCTATTACAATATTATTAAAAAAATAACAATTGACACCATCTTTTTATATATTACGTAACGTATGTTACATTGCTTGAAGAACATCATTTTAATCGTACTAATGATAAGATAAAAAACGTTAATTTATATTATATTGCTTTCTTGCTTTCAGGTGTTCGACCTGAATAGAAAGCTAAAAAGTTAATTAATACTTGATATTTATTTTATTACAGGCATTATGATTATGCCTTTATGTACGTATAATTTTGTCTCGTTGGCCGCTCCCCACTCTTTTGTTCCATGCGTGAACGTGTGCTCGTGTAAAGCTGTGATGTATGGGCGGGCGAAGTCTACCTCCATATGACGGCGACGTTGGGGTCGTCCTCGATGATCTGCTCGAGGGTGGGCAGGTCGATGCGCGCCATGCAGCAGATCTCGTCGGTGCAGTGGCGGCCGGTGAACAGCCGCCGGATGCCCAGCATCGACTCCATGCGCGCGCTGAACCCGTTCGAACGGCTCCCGTTGCGCACGTACACGGGAAATCTGCGGGAACATACGCACACGTTGATTAGAAGTAAAATAATAATAATATAGTTTAGTGTTTATAATAAATTTTTGTTTGTCTGTGTAAGATATCAGCAGTGCCACTATTAAATATCTTTATTACGATTAAAAAAACGTTCAGTTTTTTTTTTCATTCTGCCTGTTTACAAGGGAGCTAAGTGGAATAGAATGAGTTCCATTATAATAAATGGTGAATTCTGACATAACATCAAACGCGTACAAAGCCATTTATTGACGACACATGATAACGCAGTTAAAATCTACTATGAGCATTATCAATATTTACATAACATTTGGAGTAACATAACAATTAAAATGGAGAATTTAGCTCGGATTATAACCCAGCAGTTTATTTTATATCATCTTACAACCTTTTAAGGCACTTGATGAGTCCATGCATCTGTGCGAAGACGATGAGGCGGCGGATGTCGAAGGTGTTCCCGGTGGCGATGGAGAAGCGCTCGCACACCGCCTTCAGCGTGGTGCCCTGCTGCAGCGAGCACAGGATCTCCAGGACGTCACACAGGGACGGCTGTACACAACATCCCTTCATTATGTGTTTTTTTACTATAATTTTTATTTTTTTATAATATAGGAGTAGCAGACGAGCATGCAGTCCACCTGATGGTAAGTGGCTACAGCCGCCCATGGACATCTGTAATCAATCCTAGATAGGATTAGACATTCCTACCTGAGGTCGGCCACAGATGCGCCGCTACCCCTGAGGACTAAGCTGGAACGCCTCGGAAAAGTATGTCTCCCTTACCACACCCTTCAAAGCGGAACACACTGGTTCTGCTACCTTCAAACTACCTTGTGCACTATTAAAGGGCTATGGAATTGACGTACACTGTTAATTTGTTGTTGTAAATTAGAGTACAGGGCCAAATACATATAGCCCATATATTTCGCTACTCATTTGCCGGTTATGTTTATACTTATGCAACATACTTATCATAAGGAGTGTAGACACGCATCTGAGTTCGTCATTCGATGTTGACATATTGTTGTTGCGATCAAGAAAGTAAGTTTGTGGATATTATGGCAGTGGTGTCAGCAAGCGTGATGACAAACGGCAAATTTAAACACAGACCAAATTAACTAATTTTTAAATTTGAGCATAAAAATAGTACTAACTAAATTAATCCACAATTTTACTATTTATGAAACTAATGTACCAATTAATTGTTAGTAAGCGATCCCATGTTAGTAACAGCGTTGTCGAACGATTTTAATAAACTAGCTCTAAGTTACAACTATAACACTAAGGTTATATCTCGTAATATTTTATTACAACATACAAGTCAATATGACCGGTGACCGTGCAATTATTATTATCGGCTCGAAGTTACAAATGTTAGTTACCAACTCACCTTCCCAGCGGATCCCACATGTTATACGACAACGGGCGGTAGTGGGCGTGGCGTTGGCCGCACGTATCAATTTAACGTATACTCTAGGCTAAACTTACTAATTGTATTTGAAAAAGCGTTTATCAAGAACTTACAGTTCTAATATAGTTTGAGTAAATGAATGATTTAATTTATTGTAAAGTTTGTCAATGTTATGTGTCATTAGTTTTGAATGTTATCATAAGACAAAACAAAACTCAAAAATGACCGTGACATTCGTTTTATAACACAAAAAAATATACAAGAAAAGGATGTTTATTTCTTGAAATAAACGACAAAGTGCTACGATGTATGTAAATAATTGACACGCGCAGACGCCAGCGCTCAACGTACCCTCAGACAAACCTTATCCTTGGTGTCGGTGCCCTTGTTGATGTAGGCCAGGCAGGCCTTCTGCAACTCGTTGTCACTGAACAGCCGGCTGAGCGCGGGCGTCGCGCGGTACATGTTGCTGAACTTCAGCAACGGGATCAGCGTCACCTGGTGGGGTAGGAACACATAAATACACACTGACAAACTTTCCTACGTGTGTACCGGTTTCTTGGAAAGAGATTTGTTGTCAGCTTTCTGAGCGACTTTCCAATTTCCCCAGGTATTTTTTTGGATTGTATATTAATGTAATATATTAACGATCTTAAAAAAGTGTTATGCTATGTTATTTACTGAAAACATGATATTTTTTAATATCACTATAATTTTGACATTCCTAATAATATATTTCCATTTTTTACACAGTTTTATAATATAACTGTAGACACTCTTTGTGATTTTTTGTTTCTTGTAAAAAAGAACATGTCGTAATAATGAGCATACGCTATTTAAAGTAAATAAATTTTGAACAATCTATCTAAACATTACGTACGTAATCAAATACCTACTTAAAAATGGTCAATCAATTAATACAATAGGAATAAAATAGAATGGCCAATTAATTATTGCAATCAGTACGTATGTATTCAGTAGATTTTGCGGGTAATTGCATGAAATCAATATGAATATGAATTTAGTACATATTATATAATGACAAAAGGTCTTACCACGCCGTAATATAGTAGATTCTGTATGCACGACTTCACGAGTGTCTTTTCTACATTTGCGTCGGCTGAAATCTTCGAAACGTGGTTGTAGCCGTTAATATGAAGAAGTAGCTGCAACATTACGTTAAGACATACAAATTATTCTTGAATATTGATCTCCGTACTAGTACGATGGAGTTCCACTATTTTTAAAGTCTATTGTATAAGTTTCCTTTTTTCTGTTGACTTCTTTATCAAATCATTTTTATTTCGAAAAATTCGTTAAAATTGCATGTAATGAAGTGAATTATACCCGAAAATTTGAATTAAACAATAAATTTAAAAAGTGTACATAATATTATATAACGTCTACATAAGTCGCAACAACGTAAAGAAAACATGTTTGAAAATGTGTCTGGAGAGATTAATTTTGAAAAACCATGATATAGCGACATAAGGTACGTATTTACCACGATAATATTTAATCCAACGTTATAAATAAGGAAAATTTGTTCACTAGACCAACTACATAACCCAATGAGCCGACCTGTCGCGTAGTGAGATCCCAGTTGGCTTCCATGTCAATCTCGAAGGTTTCCTCTTCATCAACGTCCAGATGCTCCTGGCTGTGCATAGACTCGGAGCCGTCGAGCGGCGCACTGTTGCGCGGCTTGCCGGGCCGCGGGAGCCCCACCGACGAGATCAGCACGGGCACGTCGTGGTCGTGGACCGGGGTCGGGTCCTTGCGCACTTCCAGTACCTTCAGGTGCATCACGGTTTCGCCTTCTGTTGAAATAGATAAATATAGTTTATAAAAAAAACTAAGATAACCGCCTCTATGATAAAATCAAGCAGAAAATAGTTTTCAATCTACGAATCAATTAAGGAACAATAAATAGTATAAATGTGGGGGGATGATAGTAAAAAAGTGTGGGGCGCTTTTCGAAAACTGATAAATGTAGTACGGTGAAAGAAAAATTGGATTAAAGCCACGACCGGTGAATCGCGGGTCTCACAATATACCAACATTAAGAAGCCACTGGATCTTAGTCCAAAGGAGAGTTACACACAAACCCACAAATGTATGTATGTATACAGGTGAAGCTAATAAAAGCGTGTTAATGCAATTAATGAAGCTAGTGGAATCCTTAAAATTTGTGCTTCGACTTCAAGAGGTACCACTGTCACGCCTAATTCTGCCTAATAACAATATTATAGTATCAAGTAGTATCAAGCACTGCTGTGTTCTGGTTTGAAGAATTGGGTAACGGCAACACCTTGTTCAAGTGTTATACATACACATCGCATCGCACCTGTGACCGACTCCAATAGTTTTCTAATTTTATCTGGAGTGAATCTGTAATGTATTGTATAGGCCGTCAGTAACCACTTAACAGTATGCTCGTTTGTTACATCTATCATTATTATTATCATTAAGAAGCACGAAATCTTAAAAACGTATCAACCACTTTAAACCCAAAATATTATTATTTTTAAACTTAACTTTGTAAAAGTTGAAGAAACGCAATCAATAGTCAGTTAAACCATTCCTTTTTAAATCTCAACCTAGGCATTATTGTCTTTTGATTACACTTCAATCAGACAAATGTAAGCGTTGGTATGCAATGATTACCCGCACATCTCGGCAATAGCGATGCTGTCGTTTGAGTCATCATAAATGCAGCTGCATCATGGTATTCCTAGTAAATGCGACTGTACTACTAAGATATCACTGAATTGGCCTTCAAATACTTGTGGCGTAATTATAGGAAGGTTAATGTTTGAGTACTCTTAGCGTTGTTAGATATGCTCTTGCACGGCATGTCGTCTGCTGTGTGGCATTATGTGAAATATTTCTCTACACAGTTATAAACGATTAGCTGCAATTCAAAAGTCCTTCTTTAATATGTCACTTGTTTTAAATTATGATAGTCAGTTAATCATTGAGCTTGCCATAAACCGAAATCACAGGAACTGTCGGTGAAATATTGAGTAGGTTACATATAACGCCGCTTATATATAAATAAAATTGGCCAAGTACAAGTCGAAGTTGCATATGGTGGGTTTACCACCATTTTTTTAGGGTTCTGTACCCAAGGGTAAAAACGTAACCCTATTACTAAGACTTCGCTGTCTGTCCGTCTGTACAGGGCTATATCTCCGGAACAGTAATAGATAGACAGACACATGCTTTTTTTACAGATGATGCATAACTAAAAATAAAATAAAGTTGAATATTAAAGGTTGTCTCCATACAACAAACCGGTATTTTTCGCCATTTTTCGATCTAACTGTTAAACCGTACTAGGAAGACGGTTGAATTTTTTACAATCCGTTTACTATTATGACTGGTATTATAATTAATACAAATAAGAATCATAAAACATATTTTAATATAGTTATTTTAATTTTATTATACGTTGTTTATGTGTCATTCATCATCACCCCAACGCCATCTTTTGTTGTGTCATATAACTAAGTATTGTTAAAAATAATAGACTAAATAAAAATAAGCAAAAAACAATGAACATTTGGTGGTACAGACCATGGATGGAGGCTCCATGTGCGAGTTCGACTCGTACTTGGCGAATTATTACTATTTATTATTACATCAGTCATTAAAGTAAATGCATTCTGAAAATTTGAAGTGAAAATTATTCGGTCGTACTACGTAACAAACTCGTTGCAATTGGATGAATGATATAGGCAAAGAACAAAGAAAGAACCATTCATTTTTATTTACAAAGACGCAATAGTTAGATAAAACCGCTAATCTCTGTATTTACTGACTAAGCTACCGGAACTCGCTGTTCCGAGGCAGATCTAGACGTAAATGTTTTTATAGTTATTATATTTCAACATACGCACATGCAATCCACGTGTTATTAAATAATTATCTACCATGGACCGCATGAGACACACATCAAATTGATACAGAATAATAATAACAATTTTCGTTGCTAGGTTAGAGTTAGTGGCACAATGTGTGCTTTAATTATTAATCCTATGTTTTGCTTACCAAAGACCGACATTAACAATTACTTCATTCCATAATAAAATTTATCAAATTTTGAACTTTACTGGGCAAAACGTTTCTAAATTGCTGGGTACTCACCAACAAGGGTGGCCTTCCTGTAAGTGTTCAAGTCATGTAGCAGGTGGGCCAGAAGTGTGGGCAGCTTGCTCGAACCATACGACACGAAACGGGTTTCCTCTTCCATTATTGTCTGTGTATAAAACAAATAAGTGGAGTAAAATTGTAGCTTAAAAACTAAAAACCAATGCCAAAATTGCACAAGATCGTTAATCCTGATTCCTGACGATCCTGATGAGGAGAGTGGGATAAAATTATTAAAATTGTGTATTGTCATCGGTTCTTGATAATTGTTCAAAATTTTATTCTATTTCAGACAACTACATATGTATTACAAGGCTCCTTATACATATGAATTGAAATTACAATACGTATAGAATGAGTAAAATTTTTACATTTGTGTTTCAACTCAGTCATCAGGGCTTGCACATTGATGCTCGATCTAGGGTAGCACTCTATAACTAATCTATCTTATGATACTTTAATCTATCTTATGTGGGGCTTATAACAAATGTCCATATGCGGCAATATCCACTATCAGGTAAACTGCATATTTGTTACCTGCTTCAAGATTATAAGAATATTAATTAGATACATTGGTGTAAAATACTTACAAGATGCTCGCCCAACTTCTTAACGACAGACTCATACTGGACTGTCTTGGACCAGCTGTCGCACACAAAGCACAGGTTGAATACGTATGCGTTGCGTTCGTATCGCGTACTGTCTATTCTGATCGGGTAGCCCACTATCTTATGACCGAGAGCATTGCTGAAAAGAGTATTACAATTATTTCACAATTTTGGAGATTTCATTATGTGTTGGGAGTGACATATAGGGATAGTAGAAATCTATTGTTCATAATCTGTGCCTATCACATTTCAAAATAACTCAATTTCGGTAAGCAAAAATAGACAAATTTCGAACTAAATGGATAATGTATAGATAATGTATACAATTAATGGTACATAGCATGGCTTACAATGATTACAATTATATTTATATTATATGTGTGTAAATTTCATCACAATATATTAATATATATATATATATATATATATATATATATATATATAGAATATTGTTAACAATATTCTTTATTTTATATGGAATATGTACAAGTATTGTAAAAGAAAACCTTGATAAGTAAGAAGTTATATGAATGAATTTAAAAAAATAAATATATAAGGAAATATAAATGGAAGAAAAACCAGGTAATCAAAAAATATATTGAATCACCACTGGTTATGATTATCCCCACTTACAATGTTCTGTTTGGGAAAGATAAAAACATACATCAAATATATCTTACTTATATGTATAAGATATATAGGTATCTTGAGGTAAATAAAGGTAAGCTTACATTGTCATAGTGCATTTCTGGATCTGTGGCTTGGGAATTATGTAGGCACTAATGGCATCAAACAACTCTTTAGATATGTAGTCCTCCGGAAACTGAAACAATAAAGAAAAGCTTTAAACGCTTTTTACACTTACAGCACCACACTAGGATTCCCTGTATCATGGGTGCCATGGACACACATAGACAAATACACAAACACGCAGACCCAGAAACGGAAATCTAAATTCATCATTTAGATATCTGTCTGGCCGGAGATCGAAACCGGGACCCTTCCGCTCCGCCATGCAGGTCGTTACAGAAACATTTTTACAGTAGCATTCTATGTACCAGTTTATGTAAATGAATACTTATTCATACAGACTGACATAGTGATCTATCAACGCACAGTCCAAACCACTGGATGGATCGGGCTGAAATTTGGCTTGCAGGTAAATGTTATGACATGGGCATCCGCTTAGAAAGGATTTTGATCAATTCTACCCCCAAGGGGATAAAATAGGGGATGAAAATATTACTTCGTAACGCGAGCGAAGCAGCGGACAAAAGCTCGTCTTTACATAAACATCTATACTAATAATAATCTACTAGATATAACAAGTAGCAGTGGTGGCCTAGTGGTTGAAAATCTGCCTTTAAATTGGGGGGTTCAGAATTTCATGTCTAAGCTGAGAACATCAAATTTTCCCAAGTTATGAGCATATTATAAATTGTCACCTGTAATCTTGAAGGAAACATCATGAGTAACATCTGAATGAGTTCAAAAGAGCTTAAAGAAGAGAGTTAATACAAAGTATTTAATGGTGTGTAATCTATCAATATGTACTGGGCTAGTGTGGTCACCTACCACATAAACCTCTCTCACTCTGAGCAGACCTGTTTCCAAGTGGGACGGTAATTAACTTATACTGAAGTAAATTATGTTACAATATTTATTGTCTAAACTTGGTGTAACTTAATTACAGGCTTTCAAATCAAATCAAATCAATTTTTTTATTCAAAATAGGTTAATTACAGAGCACTTTTTGAATGTCAATACAACTACTACCACTTCACAAGGTGTTTCGTTATGGAGAAGAAGCGGCAAAAGAAACTCCATAACACACATCTTTTAAAAAAAATTTTTTAAAATGTCAAACTTAACCTCATGGTACATGTGGAGCTAGAACTACTTCAGACCACACCATTTGGTCCGTCATATAATCACTTAGTTTATAGTACGCTTTTTTACATAGCATTTGTTTAACGACATGTTTGATCTATTTTTTTATCACATAGGCCAGTTATATGAGCATTCAGTTTATTGTAACTAAGAAAATATGCTATTACTGGATGTTAACTTTAATTAATTTTCTATGGTATTCCAATTCCTTTTTAAAAATGTTCAATGAATCTGATACAATGAAGCTTATATAGTAATATAAAAATAGATCAAACACCTGCATTGCTTGGTCAATAGTACCAGTCAACATTGATTTAGCCTGCACATAATTATTCTCTGAAATTATTCCATAAGATTTATTTTGTGTAACAAAAGGGAGGGTGAAAATAATGATTAAATATAATTAAATATAATTGTGATAGAAGTTGTAACAAGTATTGTCCCTCAGGCAAATGCTGGGCATGTCTCAGAGTCGAGCTAGTGAAAGGGTTGGAGTGGAAAACCAAAAAAAGAGGTGTTTCCTTCTCTCTATTTTTTGATATACTACCACATTGTCCATAAGAGTGCAAGGATATGTGCCGATATACAAAGCTTACAATAAGGAGTCATCAACTATAAAAAGTAACAAAAAATGGATAATCTTAATTACCGCAACACAGTGTTGTTACAGTGCATGAAAGTACTAAAATTATAGTTTAGTAGAACTCACCTGGCATGATATTTTGGGGCCTGCTATGGGGTGAAACTCGCCCAGGAAAATGCAGCGAATTGGGCCTTCGCGGCCACAGCCCTCGTAATACCGGGTCTCCATCGTCTGGGGCGACAAGTTGCAGTTCCTATCTAAACTACATCCATATTCGTATTGCAAGACCGCTACCAAAGCTTGTTCCACTTGCTGAACTTGCATTAGAGTTTAAATTAAACAATCATAACAAAAACAAAAAATAAATAAAGTGAACGTCGTCAAATAAATAATACCAAACTAGATATTAACACCAAATATCGCGTGACATTGTGAATGCAATGTGTATTTCTGAGAATTTTAACAACAAAATCGTCATTCGTTACACTTCTGTCATCGATTTCTTTCGACGAATCAAAATTCTTCGTTTGACAGCGCAGATTAAAGAAAATAAGAGCCGGATATGTCAAGTTGAATTTTTCATCCAACTGGAATTACCAGTACCTAAAATTACCCCCACTGTCTCTGGTATTGGGTAATTTTCCGAAGATACATGTGCGCATTAGAAATTAATTATCTAATTCTTAAACAGCAAAGGAAAACATCTAATGTTTCCTACATTAGATTTTTTTAGTTTTTAAACGTGTTTGAACTGTACGAATCCGCCCTTCCTGACAATGACCCCCATTGTCATGATCAAAGCTCAACCTAGTGGCCCAGTGATACATATCATTGTGCCCAGCCCAGTGGGCCCCGTGGGTAATAAAATGTATGAACTTTAACAAGTTGTTTTTTAGCAACCATAGAATACAAAAGAAGTTATGATGTATCCAGGTTCGTGTTGGGCTACACTATGTGCCAGTTTTTCCGACTCAGGTTACCGTTACTATACTCTTTGCTCCGACTACCGGGTCGTGCGATCTAACATAATCTGTAATACGAACTGGATGCACTTTAGTGTGGATGACAGTTAGGCTTTTTAAAACGATATTTATGTCAATGTCACATTTTCGTTTATCATTCTCAGTGTTTCCACTAGATGGCTCTAGGAGGTTTGAAATTGCTGTTTATATAAAAAAATTAAAACATCATCAATAATTATTATATATTCTGTGAAATTATTATAGTTTGCTAAAAAAAGAGATTATAAAACTACTTACTACTATTAGAATCAATTTTGAATAAATGCCACTAGAAATTGAAATCCTATGTTTTTCCCTAGATTTCTTGTTTAGTTTTGCGAAAGAAGGTTATAGATAACATTTTGATTTGTTTTGTATTATAAGTTTCATATTTAGGCTACCAAATCATAAAAAAGCGTGTAGTACGTAATTGTGTATATGCAAACACGGTAGAATTTATATTTTTAGCCCAATTTATAAACAATAATATAAAATATTAATTATCGTCTTGTCTTCCCAGAGAAGGTGGTCGATGTGTCTGTTAGAGTTCAGTTTTCATAGCATTATGCGGGTGGCCTAAATATGATAGAGCAGCGTCTCTCAGCCTTTTTTAGTCCACGGACCCTTAGGAAATCAAGCACAGTTTTCACGGACCCCTTAATAAAATAAACAGCAAAAAAACGGATTAGGTATTTATTTTAGTTATTACAGATACAAACAAAAAACAAATACAGAAGTTAATTATAACTGTTTATTATGAAAAATATGAAAAAAATATATATGTGAAGGTTGGTATTGCTTTTTTGGAACTAAATCAGGGATATTCGGGTTGATGTTGAGTAATCTCAAATCAGATTCTACTTGTAATCTGTTTCTGTGTTGTTTTTTTTTTGTATAAACGAGAGTAGAGAATGTTTTTTCACACAGGTATGTGGTTGAAAAAAGCGGTAAAGCGGCCCTTTTGCATTTAATGAGCGATTTATGTATGGTCTAGAGATAACACCGCGGACCCCCATACATATACTCGCGGACCCCAGGGGTCCGCGGACCACAGGTTGGGAAACGCGGTGATAGAGTTTTTTTATAAACATAGTTTTAGTTTACTAAAGCTAGTTATGTTCAAACTAAAGTTAGTTTGGTAAAAAGTTGGTTTGGAAGGTGGTAGAAACCTTTGTGGTTCGACTTCGGCGGTACCACCGCGACACCTATTTCCGCCTATAAACAGTAGTGTCAAGGGCTGCTGTGTTCTGGTTTGAATAGTGTGGTAAGGGAGACATACTTTTCCGAGGCGTTCCAGCTTAGTCATCAGAAGTAACGGCATTACATGCGTAATTTTGAATTTCTGTCGATATCAATTTCTTTTGAGAATTTTGAATGTTTTCGGAGCTCTTAGAATGAGATGGATATGGCGATATAGTTCACTGCACTGGTAAGTGAGACATTTTCATATTCATTTCATATTGTGAGATATGGAAATCGTTTTATTCTTATTCAATACCACAACTTCGTTAATGATTAGTTCATTGCCAGAGCTTGTCCCTGTAGTTCCGGGACTAGAATAGGGCTACGGTATCCCCTGCCTGTCGTAAGAGGCGACTAAAAAGGGGCTTCCGGGGGCTTGAACCGTCCGGCAAGCAACCCTGGGAAGGACGGCAGCATGTGTGGTCGCATGCTGTGGTAAGCACCAGGTGTGCGGGAGGAGCGTAAACTGATCCCCCCAGACACAGTAGAAATATGGAACAGTAGCGAGTGTCGTGTCAAAACGAGTGGTCACGACGCTATTTGTTTGCTATTTATTTCCACGATCTTTTTAAAAATGCCACGCTCGTATTACGTGGTATACGGCTGTTTGAATTCGGCTTCATCAAAATGGAATTACATTTTTTAAATTAATTTTAATGCTTATTCATTTCATTTATTGCTTTCATTTTTATTTATTTGTATACGTTCGCCAAAAATCGTTAAAGGTTACGCCGTAATTAATAACAAATGAATGATCTACAAAAATCAAAGTAAGTTGTATCAATTATTTTACACTGCTTTTCGTATTTAAAAGTGTAATAATAATAATTATCGTATTTTGCTGGGATTAACTGACGCTATTTCCATATTTGTACTGTGCATGAGCGGATAGTGTGACGGTTAATAGGCAGTTTTTTTATTTAAACAATTATATAGCGTCTGTACTAGTAGGTCCCATCATGATTTGTAAAACTGATGATGAAAAACTATAAGAAAGTTAGACGTAAAATACTGTAGGCGCACAGCCCTAACGCGAACTCTCGCCCAGCGCACCTGTATGCAGTGGCGTAACTATACCGTTTGAGGCCCGTGGCAAATTCGCCGGGTGGGGCCCTCCCTTCTTTCTCTCCTCCCCCAATATAAAGAAGCTAAACAAATGATATAGTATTTTTTTATTTTACAATAAATTACTATGTGAAGTAGGTACGAACGATATAATTATAAAAAAAAAAAACATAATAATTGAGAGCGAATTAAAATGAAATAACAATTTTTGTCTTAGTATCAAACAATTATTAAAATTCCTTTTTTCTGGCTTTTTGTTCAGCAAAAGTATTAATGACATCATCAAAGTTTAAACTTCGGGCCATGGAATGTTCGATGGATAAAATAGCTAAGCCGCTTAACCTTTCCTGTCCCATAGAATTTCTTAAATAAGTTTTTATCAATTTCAATTTCGAAAATGATCGCTCGGCACTAGCCGTAGTTACAGGGATGGTTATAAATAGCAGAAATGCAGTGCACACTTCAGGAAAGCTTGAAGAAATGAAATGGTTTTTTATGATCAATAAGTCGGCAAGTTCTGTTATAGAAGATGATGTTTCTATTTCGTGTCGAAAAGCGGATCTAAAACTGAGAATTTCCTTAGCAAACGAGACCGATATGTCTTTGTTATATAGATTGACAAATACTAAAGCTTTTTCTAATAAATCGTTATCATTTAAATTTCGCAAAGTGGCAGGTTGCAAGACATTGAAATTGGAAACAACTTCATTCATTCCAAGGAAACGCGATCTCAATTGATTAATGATGATGTCTAATACACGATAGAATATGTTCACTTTAAAGAAGTTTTCAGAATCTTGGAGACGTTCATCCTCACAAAGGAGATGTTTCATTTTCGGCCATCTCATGTACACTATATCTAAAAAACACGAATAATTTGTATAATTGAAGAAAAATACACATATATTTTGATGACCTAAAGTATTCCTGTTTAAAAATATTTAAATAAGCATTCCTCATTGAAATATTAAATATGGCGGGATACTGTCAATGTCAAGTTTTCAAAACTGTCGATATCGGTCAGGGAACCTATGTGTACCCCACACACCACCACCACCTCTTTGGATGTCGGTAATTCTGTATTTCGCTGTTTTTGTCGTAAAGTTATTGTTACCTTAGTACTTTACAACCTGGCTTTTGTTTTGGGTATCCCGTCATTATTTCTGAATTTAATTAATTATTTATAATAATTATAACAAAACCACCTTTTAAATAGTATCTGGTTTTATAGATGTAAATGACATGTCAAATTGAAAAAGAAGAAGTTGTCAATTTGATATGTGTAAAAGTGGATATATACATATTATATAATAGTGGACTCCAATGTAAACGTTAAATAAATATGTACTGATGAGAAGATTCCATTTCAATCCTGAATATGTTTCTGCTCTGTGCTGCTTACGATTTTGGACTGATTCTTCCTTACTTGTTTACCCAGCTTATGTTTTATGGACTCTTGTGATTTTCGTGCGATCGCTGTGGATTGTGTTGACAAGGATTCAGTATCATCAGGTAAAATATACATCAGTTAGTTGTATTAATCGTGAAATAATCGTTAATAATTTTAAACTAGGGAAGGTAATCTTTTTACATTTCTCTTTTTTTAGATAATTACAATAGCAAGACAAGGACATTCTTGGGATGACAAAATAATCGGTTATTATTGCAACTGCATCGCTGGGCAACGAACCGTACTCGTAGGTAGTTGCGCTCGCATTATGATCATTGTTTGATGTTTGGGCTGAGCTCGTCACAGGATATTACAGAACCTGCTTCATGATTGGATGAAAATATTGATAAGGGAAGATATTGAAAATGAATAAATAATGTATCTAAGTGAAGAATAAATAAAATATTATCTAAATGTGTAGTTAAAGTTGTTTTATTTACACACTTAAATGTTTTAACAAAAAAAAAATGTTATAGAAGTACATATTTTGGTATGCTTGTTTTAAGTCAAGATTTAATATAATTAATGTTTATCAAATATAGGTCTTGTTTCTCAATACATACAATACAATATTTATATATCTACGCCTATATATATAGTAAGTTAAAATAGAATGACAGATGACATTTTTACGGTAATCACTACCGCCATGATGTTTTTCCACTGTTGTGTTGCAAGTTTAAGTGTAAATTATTGTTTTTAAACAATTAAACGAACACGATTTGAAGAAAATGAACCCCTACGAATTGTTCTTTGCATGTTTTCTTAGTTTTTAGTATAGTGTACAAAAGGTGGCCGGGAGCCCATACATTTTGAAACATCTCCTTTCATCAAAATGACGTTTCACTTTCCTCTGACGAGTTTTTGAAAATTCCGGGTTTATAGACCACTTTACTGCAATATTATTCGCTTGCATTTTCAAATCTTCAAATTCTTTTCGGTACTTTTCAAGGTCTTCCAGACAGACTTGCAAAAGATTTGAGGAAATGGAAAGATCGATGTTCTTAGATTGAAGTGCTTTAGAAGCCGCGTCGATGGTCTGTAATATTTTACAATGGAAAACCAGTAGAACAATAAAGTTGTAGTTTTCCAGCTTCTTCTTCAGTAAAATAGCTTCATTTCTCTCATTTGCTTTGGAACTTAATAAAATAGTTTTTGTCAGAGCTTTTTGAATTTCAATAAACCGAACTTTTAAAGCAAAAATGGCATCGAAACGGCCTGCCCATCTGGTTCGATTTAATGTTTTTAATGTTACTGGATTTGACGGTTTTGAAGACACCCCCATCTCGCTTTCTTTGTTAGTTACAAAGCTTGATAATATATTCCATCTTTTTATACTATGCCCAAAAAAATTATAAATCTGTTGCACAGTTTCAAAGAATGTTTGCATTTCTGTAACCTCTTTTACCGCATCATTAACAACCAAATTTAAATTATGAGCAGCACAATGAACATACACCGCATTTGGTTCGATATCTCTTATCAGTTTTTGAACTCCGCCATAAGTGCCTTTCATGTTATTAGCTCCATCGTACCCTTGCCCACGACACTTGTGCAGAGAAATATTTTTGTCATCAATGGATTTTATTATCTGCTTGGATATTTCTGAAGCAGTTTGATCCTTAACTTCGTGAAATCCCAAAAATGTTTCTTTAATTACGAGCGCCCTTGGAGTTCCATTCTAATCTTTCTCGATAACGCAGTAACGGTAAAGTTCACACAATTGATCTGTTTTGGCAATATCTTGAGTAGTGTCAAATATAATGGAATAAAATGGTGCGGTGACTATTTCATTTATCAGAGCTTTTTCTACTTTTTGAACCAGAACAGCTATCAGCTCATTTTGTATTTTTGGACTTAAGTATTTTATCTGGCCCTTTGGTTTGCTCAACAACTCATGTAAAATAGTATCGTATTTGAAAAACAAAAGAAACATGTGTGTGTGAAATGCATGGTAGTGTGTGTAATGTTTTATTTATTGATTTAATGTACTTTATAAGCATTATTAATGAAAAATGTTAGTGTTCTGCACTTCTCCTACACATAAACTATAAGTGTGCCAAATTTTATGCTCCTGCGTCCGCGCATTTTTCGTAAAAAGGAGTCCAAAGCTTTGGACGTATTAATATACAGATTAGGATCCTTCTGTGTTCGCGGCCCTCTCTGACCAGGGGGCCCCTTTTGGCTCGGGGCCCGTGGCATTTTGCCGTTTTGCCACCCTATTGTTACGCCACTGCCTGTATGTATATAATTCAAGGACAGGGCCGAGTTTCAATACTGTATAAATCCTTATACGGTGCCCCAGGGCAGAGCCCGACCGGGGCATCGCGCTCGGAGTACTCCGGTTGTGTTCCATCGGAGATCCCGGAGTTCTCCACCAAGCGCTAAGGACGGCCACCCCACGTTGTCGGGTACCTTTTGAAGGTTTCCCTCGAAAAAAAAAAGAAAAGGTCATTGCCGGAGCCATAGTTTATCCGCTATATTTTCTAGATTCGCTGACTGGGGCGTGTGAGGCAAGACTGTTGGTATTAACTCAACTTTATCCTAAAACTATAAAAGGGATATTGAACAATCTGAAAGTTCACCTACTCACTAAGAGTGCGAAGTTTGTTTACTTTATTTACTATAATTGTTTAGAAAGTCATTATTTGTGAAAAGTCTCTTTGACGTGATTTTGAAAACTTAAGGAGCTATGTCGTTGACAGAGCTCGAGACCCATAAGAAAATCTAAGTATCTCACGGAAACTGTACATTTCTCCAAGATATAAAGTAGCCTATGTCCTAATACTTAATTAATTTACCTATAGAGAAAAATGTTCTATATTCCTACTATGAAGGTGTGGCGGTAGTGGCCACACGTAGTCGAACCACATGTGGTTCGACCACCTTTAACATAACATGAACAATGGATGTATTTATTTTAGAAATACCCATCTTGAGCTATTTGAATTAAAATGTATGGTATTTCTCCAAAGATTCGCTGACTGAGGCGTGTGAGGCAAGACTGTTGGTATTAACACAAGTAAAATCACAAAATTAATTAATGAAAGTGCATAGGTACGTATTTAGCTTTAGTTACTGTTACGGCTGTAGTTACGTATTTTACTATACGATTCTAATAAATAAATAAATAATATGTTTTCCTGTACATTTTGTGTAGAATAACGATGTTTAGGCTGATATGTTATTGCTTTCTAGCTTTCAGGGTTGCTTGTAGGATTAGATTACTTCACTATAAATATCTGAATAATGTATTATAGGCATTTAACATAATGTACCATACATATATTATGCACAAAAGCTTTTAGACTATTTAATAATAACATATAGTGCTTATAGCTTATTATCAATTTTTAACCGACTTCTCAAGAGAGGTTATCTCTTGAGAAATCGGTTAAAAATTGATAATAAGACGACGCGTATATATTTTTTATATATGTCCAGCGATTTATTCCCGATGTCGCGACTGATTGACATGAATCGAACACCATTGTATGGGGCTAGTTATACAAAGAGTCCCAATTCGTGGAAATTTGAAAAATTTCGGTCGTTTTCTCGTAAAATCGCAAAGCCCCGATTTCTTATAAACTGAAATAACTCGAGTATTTCTTAACCAATTTCAATTTTCTTTTCTTTATTTGAAAGGGTGTAGTGTTATTTTTTATTTGAACGGTAGTTTCGTACCTTGACATAATGATGATCTGATGATTAGAACTTTGAGTTATGGGACGGAACTCATCATCACTACCCCTGTTTTTTACATATTTTATGATAACTTACCTTCTGCTTACCCAATTCTCATGAAACTTAAAATGAACATTGAGTATTTAGATTAACATGAAATGGTGGAAAATTGACCTTCTACTCTTCAACCCTGGTGATGTAGAACTACCTCTTGCCTAAACCATATAAGTTAGGAGCTTACGTATATTTAATAAGGTTGATAAGCAGATATATATGTTGGAAAATTCGACATTAAACTCATAATGCAAGGTTGCTTCTCGCATAAACCGTATGAGTTATCTATTTGATGCTTTCGGATATTTATAAACAGTTTTAAAGCAAGCAAAGCAGTTTTAAAGAATTTATAGTGATATATGATGAAAAATTTGAACTTCAAACTTAACAAATTGACAAATTCTTGACGCAGGGACACTGCTACACCCATAGATATATTATCCTACTGACGCTACACTACAGTAATTTGACGTTTACTGTTTTCTAATATAAATAAAATAAGGTTTCTAAGCAAATACATTTCCGTCAAATGATGACCTTGAAGTCCTTAAACCTGATGTAGGCATACAGCACGCTTAAACCGTGGGCACATTAGTTTTTAAGCACTGACTTTGAGCCAATATTTTTTATAAGGATGTTTCATTAGCGCTTATTATTTTATTAGCGCGTTATGGTTGCGGGCGGTTCAAGGTCCCACTCTTACACTGTTTGTCCACTGCACCGTCACCGTCATTTACTATAGCAGCTTGTCCACCGAACGTCCGTCACCCGAGCACCGTTATCCCATAGTAAATGTATGTGCACGCTAATTCGGCGCCGTGATTAATTATCGGTATCGGCTCGGTATCGTGGTTGGTGGACAAACAGCGTTACCGCCCGCAACCCCGAAAGCCCCTTTTAGTCGCCTCTTACGACAAGCAGGAGATACTGTAGCCCTATTCTGGTCCCGGAACTACAGGGACAGAAATCAAAGTTACCTATATACTAATCAACATTTCAAGCAACTGTAGTTCAAATAATTTGTACTGCAGTTGCTTGAAATGCCGTTTATTAAAGTGACCAGTCGGTAAGAAGTAGCGCGTAGCACTCGTAGCTCGTAGCACCTTGCGTCACTCCACTAAACGTGCTACGTTCATTTCATGCTTTCTTGAAACTTGAAACCATTTTCTTACAACCACAAGAACTGCGAGTTGTTACTTAAAATATATATTTTTTAAATGAAAATCATTTCTGTTTCCGCAACTTGCGGACTGTAGCGATCGAACGTGGATCCGTCCATAAGAGACATATGTGTGCATAATTATTTATTAACATATTTAACATAATATCGTTCATGAACGTGCCCTGATGTGGAATGAATTTCCTCCTCACGTATTCCCGAAACGTTATTGGTCTTTAAGAAGTTGCAAATGTCCATAGGCGACGTTTACTACTTACCATCAGGTAGCACGTCTGTATTATCATTAGATTGCACTATAAAAAACAAAGATAAAAGAATATTAAAAAAGAAAACTGAAATTTTATGCTGTCAATTTTTGTTTTTGTATGCAACAACATAGAACTAATCTAATTTTGAAATAATCTTTTATTTTCTTATATTACATTATTGCAGTTACTTTCCAGCTTATGGAAGCCATCATAATTGTAATGTAATCTTAACTTATGATTTAAAAGAATGTCTATCAACCTTTTTTTTTTTCTTAACAAGGGGGAAACCTTCAAAAGATAACCGACGATGTGGGAGCGACGCCGGGTTATGTGGGATTCTTACGGCACTAAAATCCCCCCGGTGGCCGTCCTCAACGCTTGTTCGAGAACTCCGGGATCTCCGATGGAACGCAACCACCGGAGTCCTCCAAGCGCGATGCCCCGATCGGGCTCTGCCCTGGGGGAGCAGTTTTCGCTGCTCCCGCACCATCTGGTGTTCACGACGGTATGCGACCACACATACCGCCGTCCTTTCCGGGATCGCTTACTGGACGGCTCGAGCTCCCACTCTTGCCGCAAGCAACCGGAAGCCCCCTTTTAGTCGCCTCTTACGACAGGCAGGAGTTAGCCCTATTCTAGTCCCGGAAGTACAGGGACACCGCGCCGTGGGGCGCTATCTACGCCTTCGGCGTCTCCTTCTCCGCGCGGGATCGGCGCGCTCCCTGGCCCGTTCCACGTCCTCTTTTGCCAGCATAACGCGGTCGCAGAACGCGACCACGCTATCCCATGCTTCGCAAGAACGGACCATTGCCGTAACAACAGCCTCCGGGGAGAGATCTGGCCCTATGTGCTGCACCAGGATCTGCCGCTCGGGTTGCCACGCTGGGCAATCCTCGAGCGTAGGCTGCGCAGAATCCTGGGCAAGTCCACAATGGTGGCACCGCGCTAAGGCCTCCCTGACAATCCTGTGCAGATACTCACCGAAGCAGCCATGTCCGGTGAGCACATGTGTCAGTCGGTAAGTGACGCGATTCTTTCTGTCTAGCCAGGCTCGGAAGCTGGGCAGTTTGACCACGCGTTGGCGTGCGCCCCGTGGCTCCTGGAGCCTATCACGCCAGCGTCTAAGGGCGCGCCAGCTGGCTCTCTTTCGGAGCACTTCGACCGTCTCATCGCGTGGAGGGTGGGCATTCTGGCGGAGACCGCGGATCTTAGATCCAGTACCCTTAGTATGTATTTTTTTACATATTTGCCCATACATTTCCAATCAGCGCCCCTAGCGGACTGTATCAGAACTGATTGGAAATGTATGGAAAATATGCAAACAATGTAAAAAAACACAATAATTTTTGTCAAAACGTTAAAACTAAATAAATTTCATATGCATGTAAACTCAATGTTTTATACAAGTTCCCAATTTCGGCGCGTTTCACGTTAACGGAGAAAGTAAGATTATATTAACTATTATGGATATCGTTTTCATTCACCTACTTACAGCCATAGATTAGTAAAGATTACTCTCACTACTAACAAGAAAATGTAACCAGTTTTGAGAATTGAAATAGTTGCGTAAAAAAGTTTTGCCACGTCTCCGTGCTAAAATGTCCCTAAAATATTTGAAATAATTATTTATTTATTATGTTAATTACGCAGTATTAGTTATTTATTCGTAAATTTTCTCTAAAAATGTTTTTATTTGTCAAGAATTCAAAAAAAGAACTTACTAATAAGCCGTTTGTGGCTTCATTCAATTTCAAGGCGGCGAAGTATCTTTACTAATCTATGCTTACAGCATGCAGGAAGTACTGCATTTCATATTTGATTTTCCATTTGATTTACATAATGTAGAAAATAATGTTGTTATGTACAACACTTAGTATATAATAACTGTATAGACTTTGTGTTGAAAATGCGTCAAATATTTCTCTCTATTATTAAGTATCTTCGAATGTTTAACATTTACTGTAATATAACTAACTAAACTACCCCTAAAAAGTTTTGCTTACGCCTTTACAGTTCGCAAGTTTTCAAAAGATAAAGTTTTACTTTAACTTTACTAGAGTGGATAAGTCGGAAGAATTACATAATAAGCCGCTTGGTCTCGGCTCTTCATTTCTTGTTTACTTTCAATGAGGGGGACCATGGGGCTGGTAATTGGTTTGATTTCTCGGCTTGTATGGTTAGCGGCACTGAAACACATTGACCTAGAAGGCAGGTGTCAGTTTGTTTCTGCCCGTGAACCGGGAAGTATTTTCAAGGTTAAAGTAACGCATGCGCCCAGAAACTTTGCTCCAGACATTGTAACCTTATCAGGGCGGCTTTTTATATTCTTCAGTATTTTTTTATATATACATTTCTTTGATATGATTATGTTCGTTACCTATATAGAGTACTAGGATAGCATGTATTTAACATAAAAAAATTATAGTAAGCCTCTGATAAAACTAAATGCTCCTTCTTTCCTTCCTTTTTACGGTCCCGTGTACCATAATTTTTAATATTTTCTTATATCACTGTGTATATAGTAATAAAGGTATAAAAATACGTATTTTTTTACTTGTGATAAAACAAAGTAATCCCAGCTTACGATGGAATTAATTTAAAGTCTATCTAATCAAATCAAATCAAATTTTTTATTCAAAATAGGTTCTTTACAGAGCACTTTTTGAATGTCAATATAACTACTACCACCACTTCACAAGGTGTTTCGTTATGGAGAAAAAGCGGCGAAAGAAACTCCATAACACACATCTTTAAAAAAATATATGGTTTTGACAATGTCAACTTAACGTAATGGTACATGTGGAGCTGGAGCTAATTCAGGCCACACCGTTTTGTCAGTCAAATAATCACTTACTTTATAGTACGCTTTTTTACATAGCGTTAGTTTAACGTTTGAACTTTTTTTCTGTGAGATTCAAAATGTGGTCGGGTATTTTATTGAAGTAGCGAATACAGTTGCCCATGAAAGATCTAGCCACCTTACATAATCTATGTTTAGGAATTGCTAATTTATTTCTATTTCTGGTATTAAAGTTATGGTGATTACTATTTTTTTCAAACATATCAGTGTGTTTTATTACATACATAATATTTTCATAAATGTATTGACTATGCACCGTCAATATATTAATAGTGGGAAACAGTTCTCTTAGGGACTCACCACGCCGCAGACTATATATTGACCTTATTACTCTTTTTTGAATAGTAAATATAGAGTCTATGTCAGCAGCACTACCCCACAGTAAAATGCCATAAGACATAATGCTGTGAAAGTAATTGAAATAGACAAGTCTGGCAGTGGGGATGTCTGTTAACTGTCTAATTCTTCTGACTGCAAAAGCTGCAGTACTAAGTCTGCTGGACAAAGCAGAGATGTGGGGACCCCACTGGAGTTTAGAATCAATGGTTATCCCCAAGAAAACAGTTTCATTGACGAATTGCAAAGTCTCACCATTTAGAGCGACATTCATCCCCGTACTCCTTACATTTGGTAGCATAAATTTAATACATTTAGTTTTATTAGAATTCAAGAGTAGGTTGTTTGTAGTGTGTTATCATATAATATTCAGTGAAAAATCCACATTATATAACAATGTTGACATTAATTCCAGTTCCCCATAATGCATAACTACCGAGTGGATACGCGGCGCAGGGTACCAAGTACCTATATAAATACGCCTGAACAAAGTCAGTTGCAACCAGCACCGCCCACGGCCGCCTCAGATATCAATCCCAAGCGCGGTTACCGAATAACGATACTTTCCTCCTTTCCGCATGACGTTAAGTTTGAAAACATAACCTTTATACACGTCATAAAGAAGCGCTTGTTTTTGACCGGCATGACAAAATATTCTTCCCAACCACTATGAGTTTGAACTTCCGTTTCTCGTACTTCCGTGAAAGTAAACATTTCAAAAACGCCGGGGCTAGTACCGTAGCGGAGGCCACTTCTTCGACCCGAGATGAAGAAATATACACGTAAGTAAAGTTTATTTTATTTTTATCCATAATGAAATGAATGACATAAAGGGTGGTAATTTGAAACATTTGGTGTAGGTAATGGTTGGGTAAAATCGATACATCAGCTGACGGCCTTCGCGCTGTCCTTGAGCCGGCTGGCCAATTCTAGCAATTATTTACTCTAGCGATACAATGGCATAACTGTCTCCGAATCGTGAAGTTGATTGCGTTCAAGGTCATGGTCGAGTACTGTCTGGCTTTATTATTTATGTTGCCCTTGAATTCTTACATCAATATTTTGTCGTTGTTGTGTATAAGTTGGATGTTTTTTTAATATTTGAACAGTAAGTAACATGCCTTTTATTTGTTTTTGTAGTGTTGTCAGTTATCTATTGTTATTTGTTACCCTGAGTATGTATCTTCAAGTTAAGCTGAAACGAATATATTTGGCTTAAATGAACTTATGATAAATTACTTATTGTTATTAAAATCTATCATTTGGTTGATAACATGCTGGGCCTTAGGCTTTTGATGAAATTATCACCCAAAATTGTGGAATTAGAATGCTTTCGCTTGTATTCCTTTCAAATGAAACGTGTAGGTATAAAGTACGAGCATAAATTTAGTATATAAATTTAAGAGGGAACTGGGAAATTAAATGTAGGTAGATAGAACTTTATTTTTAGTTTTTTTTTTTCATTTTGATTGATATTATGATCATCTTAGGACATCGGTAAAAGCTTATACAATTACCCTTTCGAATCATGGTGAGTGCTTAGAGAAGACGGCTTAAGACAGCTGGTAACTGCCTGCAACCTTAGGACAATTTGGAGTGATTCCTAATATTCTCGAAGGTATGTTAGGCACTTGGTCAGCCTCCTAGACTCACGCTGTCAAAAGTAGACATGGTAGAAGTCTGGCAGTTGAGTGATTGTGAATAATGCGAGAGTGCAAAAGGGTATGTTATTAGCAATTACCCGCGACTTCGTCTGCGGAATTTATAAAGACGGGAATATTTAGAAGTAAGTCTCGTGTTTCGACGGCGACGTAATTAAGTATGGTTTTACTATATGGATGTTATAAACATTTGCCTTACTAATAATATGATTAGTTCCAATTTATTCGTCAGACACAGCAGAGTATCTGTGAACGACCTCAAATTACCTGCTTGTAATATTGTCCCAAGGGGGCGTTCAAGTATTACGTAACGTATTTTTTCTTGTAAAACGTTATGATGCGTTACAGGGGCGGGAGGTGGTCTTTCATAATACACGTTACGTAACATTTTTCTTGATAAAAAAAAATAGGGAATTAAAACTCCTAAATTGGCAACCCTTTTCATTTACGTTTTACGTCGAATCCCTTGAATGAGCGGGTTCAGCCGAACTAAGTCCTGAGTATTCTGAGTTAGACTAAGTATAGTACAGTATAGCAGTATGTATGCTTTGACTATACTTAAACTAACTTAGAATACTCAGGAGACCTAGTTCGGCTGAACACGTTCATTGTATAGTCTGGTTGTCATTTTTAATTTGTCCTCGCAAGTTGGCAAACCTTTTCGTTCATATTTCACGGGGAATCCCTAGATTGTATTGTATTAGATTAGATTAGATTAGATTGTATTCACGTCACGTCGTTCAAGTTGTTTTTGTTGTCATTATTCGTTAGTGTTTATGCACAAGTAGAGATGGGTTGTACTAGGTAAATTTGGGACTAGATATGCCTGTTCCTAGTATTTAAAAATACGTGATCCAGAAAGCTGTTCCACCTAGTCCCATTAAGTCTCATTAGTTAGTACAATTTGGTGTGTGTGGTTGTACTATGTATTTATTCTTGGACTAGGAAGCTAGTTCGTTCATGCCTTGCATCAATACGTAAGGGCGGTAAGAGTTGCACACGCACTCACTAGTAATAATGAATTGTAATCTTTCCTTCATACTGTATACAGACTTAGGACTGTCAACGTTAGATTCATCAAAATAGTAGTTTGATTTATCATTAAAGGTTTCGTGAGCCGCCGCGGCGTCCACCTAAATGACATTCGTATAGATTCGGAATAGATACACGACTGAACAATTCCGAATTTTCACACATTTGACATTTCATACTTAATGCTACTAGTAATTCGCATCGAGTATCTGTTTGTTCCGACAGCGACTAGGTGTAGTTAAAAAGGACAAGTATATTTTTTGCCTGCCCATTTAATTGCGTTTTATTAGTTTTTACTCTTATTCGCATTAAAAATCTCTTGTTTTATTTCTTAGTATCGTAAAGTAAATATGTAAGTAAAAGTATCCCAAGGATAAAAACTATAACATAACTTTTTTGCGAGTTTAGGGTAAAAATTGACACTTGAGTGTTACGTAACGTTTAGAGAGGGGGAGGGGGGTATAGAAAAACGTTACGGTGCGTTACAAGGGGGGGAGGGGGGGTCAAAAATCTTAAAAAATTGCGTTACGTTATACTTGAACGGCCCCCAAATAGGTGTACCTATAGTGCGAACAGAGTCCACTTCATGTCATTGTCTTCTTTCCCTTAAATAAAAAAGTAACTGACCTGTTTCAAGTATAAAATGAACGAGATGATGTAAATCTGTAAAGCGGATGATACGCCATACATATATCGATGTTGGCTGCCACACTTATCCGAGAGTAGTCTTCTATCGGCTTCCTGTCTCTGGAAGCGCGTAGGCTAAGTGTCCTCAAATATTAGACACACAACGGTTTTTATATAAAAGTTTTCAAAATGTTCATATAACAAAATTATGCACACCAAGTTATCCCACCGGATAGGATTGAGATCGATAGTATCCAATGGACTGTAATAATCATGAATATGTAGAAGGTGGTATGGTGGTGGTAGGAATTTGAAGGTGGTAGAACCCATTGTGGTTCGACTCCGGCGGCACCACCGCCACACCTATTTCAACCTAATAACAGCAGTGTTAAGCGCTGCTGTGTTCCGGTTTGAACGGTGTGGTAAGGGAGACATACTTTTCCGAGGCGTTCCAGCTTAGTCCTCAGGGGTAGCGGCGCATCTGTGGCCGACCTCAGACAGGAATATCTAATCCTGTCTGGGATTGATTACAGATGTCAATGGGCGGCAGTAGCCACTTACCATCAGGTGGACTGCATGCTCGTCTGCTACTCCTATATTATAAAAAAAAAGTGTTATGTTCCCAAGGTAACAAAAAACCCAAGGTTTAGATACAAATAAAAATACTAAGGAGGTTCGATATACTCTGAAATACGTAATTAGGTACCCTGTGTCGTGGGAGTGACACGGGGTTGTGTGTGATTCTTACCGCACTAAAACCCTCCCGGTGACCGTCCTCGACGCTGCGTTGAGGACTCCGGGATCTCCAAAGGAATGCAACCGGAGTACTCTAAGCATCTTGCCCAGTCGGGTACTATTCATGCTAAAATCGCAATTAGAATTATATACTTATTTTATGACTATATAGATATATAACAAGTAACCAAACAAGTACAAAGAACTGACCTCAAACATTTTTAAGAGAAAATTAAGGATATATAATCGCTTATGCAACGCTGCTTTTATGACATCAATGTATATATTCAATGTACAAAATAATAATGACATATAATAATTTGATACCAATCAACTTGCTTTTTAATTTTTAAGTATGTTTTCTCTAAATTTTACAATTTGATATGATTGCGTACCATTGTAATGGTAGAATACGTACTTCTCTTGCTGTAACTTCTTGCATTACTTAACCGTAGTACATTCTTGCAAAGAAATAGAAATATCTTTTATTTCATTTCATTTCGGGTCTCAAACTACCTTTGCACAAAATTTCATCCAAATCGGTTTAGAGGTTTAATCATGAAGAAAAAATAGACAGGCAGAGTTACTTAATCATTTATAATATTAGTAGGGATTAAAATAACCTAGTTTATCTGTAACAGTTACAGTTTCTTCGACGGCCAACCAGGTCACCAATGACGTCAACACTCAGTAGCCGGAATCCGAGAATAAATCAGTTAAGGCACAAAGTTAGTCCCCTGCTCGACTCAGTTGAGAAGCCTTGTTTTAAACGTTGTTGTTATGTACATTCACGAGCATAAATATATGACTATGGGCAGATTAGCAAAAATATCTGACCCAAGAACAAGTTCAGTAATATCTGCCTGCAAGAACGCAGCAAAAATATCTGACATTTATAGGCAGCAAAAATATGTGATGATAACGTTGATCAAATAATTGTGACATGTGTTATGACATGTGACGTCAACTAAGGTGCAATAATATCTGACATAATTTATAAATATCTTTGATGTAAATGTATCAACCTCCAGCATATATTATTGAACTCGTTATGGGGTCACATATTTTTGCTGATCTGCCCATAGTCATATATTTATGCTCGTGACTGTACAATTGAATATAATTTATACAATTATATTGTGCTAGCAGTTGTATAGCATCGCAAGTACCGCAATGCGAGAAGCAATTTTAATATTTACGATCTAAGTGAATAAGTAAGACCAACTTAAACCCTGTCAATAAAACTATGCTGAATTCGGATAGGTACGACCACTGGTAGGTTAAACTGCAAATACGTTCGCAAGTTTTGAAATGTTTCTTCAAAGTTACAATGCTAACAAAACATCATGAAAATAACATCTCTAGTAAGTAGTAGTTAACCTTTTGGGAAAAAGAACCTTTTGTGGTTTTACGCCGGTGGCACTACCACCACACTTATTTCTGCCTAATAACAGCAGTGTTAAGCTGTTCTGGTTTGAAGGATGTGGTAAGGCAGACATACTTTTCGGAGGCGTTCCTGCTTAGTCCTCAGGGGTAGTGGCGCATCTGTGACTGACCTCAGACAGGAAACTAATCTTATTTGGGGTTGATTAGAAAAGTCCATGGGCGGCAGTAGTCACTTACCATCAGATGGGCTGCATCTTTATCTGCTACTCCTTTATTGTAAATTAACAAAACACGAAGTGTTATGTTTATAAGAAATCGAATTAATAATTATTAGATAATTTTTGAAGATATCTTTTTAATTAAAATACAAGAACTATCATGGTAATGTCATAGTTTCAAGTTTAAATCGTCGGCAGTTCCCGCGACTGCCTGTATTATTATTTTTTAATATTTCATCGCATACATATTACGTCGGTTCGTTTCTTATTGGGGATCAGTTAGGAATTTCAGGCAATATTGGCGCAATACCAACTAGATTTTACAATAAGCGTTTCTCACGTTTAATATAGTGAGACGGATATGCTCGTGTACCGGAAATCCTTCCTACGATTTTCTCGGTACTCGGAAACTTAAAAATAGATATCGAGAGTATGTCATAACAAATACCATTTTTATATAATACCCTTTCACTTTATCATCATATTTCCATATAAGATCCGCTTTACTCCTATTTGTATCGTTTCGTAAAGGTCACGCTAAATTTATACTAAGTATTTCTAAGCGTGGGGCACTGTTATAAACTGTTTGATAAATATATAAGAAGAAGATATGCGATATAAGAAGATATGCGAAGAAGAAGATATGAAGAATGTAAAAAAAGTCCATATGAATTTATGAGAAATAGCACCGAGAGAAAACCTGGAAGTACATACTGGAAGTTTTCATAGAGCTCTTATAAGTGTATGAAGTCCTTACACGCACAGTCGTTCTCTATTACAGATTTAATTATCAAGGAATAATTAAAAACAATATTTTTTGTGATATGGTGTTTTCTTCGTAATAATTCAGTTTTGGTGTGAGACTGAAAACGCGTCATTTTCCTACCGCCTTCGTACCGTACCGTAGGAATATGATTTTCTTTCTTCTAGTGAGTTGTAAGCCTTAAACGATTGCAAGGCCGACAACAAACGTCATCTGATATTCCAAGAGCTCAGTAATCGCAGGATGCACATGTTCGCTCTTGGAAGCGCTAACTTCCAGTGTCAATTGTTTTTCATTGGACCGCGTCCCCCAGTTGACACCTATTACAAATTGCATGTCGAGGTTGATATATTGCATATTCCGGTTGTAATTTATTGTGATGAAGAATGACGCATTATCGTACCAAGATACCTTGTAAGAAAATAAACATCCGTTGTTTTTTTTTAATTAGACATACTACCCGGAAATTCAATTTCGTGTACCTACAATGAAAGTTTAATGAGTAATATGAGAAAATATATATACCTATATACTGCTTGCTAGTATTATCTAATGGCAAGTTGTCACCATATCTGTATCTGGTCTTGCACGAATCTCTAGTGGACTAGGGGAGAAGGGACCAAAGGGGCGGTCCGCCCAGGGCTCCCGGTTCTGGGTTCCCCCAAACACAGTTCCTAGCCCTTTCGAACTACAAAGAAGTAGTTGAAATGCTCACATATAAGAAATATCTGTGTACGTAATGTGTTATTAAAAAAAGTCGCCAACTTTCCGCCCCAGAGCTCCGTCGACATTAGTCCGCCACTATCACGAATAAAGTATTTTTAAAGAAAAATCTAAATTACCACTAATAAATAGTTGTAAGGTATCCGCGAGTTGTCCCTGTAGTTCCGGGACTAGAATAGGGCTACGGTATCCCCTGCCTGTCGTAAGAGGCGCCTAAAAGGGGGCTTCCGGGGTTGCCGGCGGCAAGAGTGGGAGCTCAAACCGTCCGTAGAGCAACCCCGAGAAGGACGGCGGCATGTGTGGTCGCATGCCGTCGTAAACACTAGATGTGAGGGAGGAGCGTAAAGTGCTCCCCCCACGGCAGAGCCCGACCGGGATATCGCGCTTGGAGGAGTCCGGTTGTGTTCCATTGGAGATCCCGGAGTTCTCCACCAAGCGCTGAGGACGGCCACCGGGGGGGTTTTAGTGCGGTAAAAATCCCACATAACCCGGCGTCGCTCCCACGTCGTCGGGTACCTTTTGAAGGTTTCCCCCTCGAAAACAAAAAAAATAAAGGTATCCGCGAGTGGGTGAAAATCACATCCTACGCATTCAGGATGTATAACCGATATTGATTTCTAAGTTTTCCACCTTATTCATAAGGAATACGTAACGAAGGAAGGTAAAGGTAGAAAAGGTTCGAAGATTTATTAAAAAAATGGAATCAAGAAAATACCGTCGTTTTACAGTACAATCTTTTCAATTGACTCTATTGAAGCTTATGGGCGAATTATCGGCAATTTGCTTTCAAAAGAAGTCACCGGGAGATCTTCTTTTAAATTGTAATTATCTACCTACGTTTATATTTTCAAACGTATTGGTATTTTTCCTTCAATCATAATATAGATATGTGTAAAAAATATGAGTATCTCTTGAACATTAAACAAAAAACAATCTTTGCGGTAAATAAATTACATACTTCATTCGTTGTCCCAACGGACATCATAGATAGTATTAGTACTTATGACATAACCTTATTATAATTATTTTGGCGTGTTGTCCGTGATAAATTGTCCGAATTGCAAATGATGTGAGACCCGTTTATGTGATTGTGTTAAGTGTACCTACTTTAAATATTAATTGCGTTTGTTTGTCTGCAGCTTATACACAAATTTCGGCGTGATTATTCTAACGGGGTTTTCATTAGGCAAAGAGACTAGCTGATCATTTTAATGATTTTTGACCTATCTGTATTTTCGTAATTTAAAAATGTTGTATAGTCCGCGTAAAACTGCTGGTCCGCTCTGAATATAGAAATGAATCGCGTCACCATAGGAAATTGTATGACTACACTCCTCGTAACAACTTCAGAGCGGACTATACATTTTTACTTTTCTCCATATTGTAAATCGTTTTTTGTAGTTAGGTTACTCTGGTTCTAACAGCCTCAATTATGCAAGATGTTGACAAAACGTTAATTGTAATTTAGAAATAGTAAGGGCGCCATCGCTTGACGACTAGAAGCAAGTCATCACATCTGTTAGAGGTGGAAGACCACTGTCTGGTGTAGGTGCACGTGGTTTACGTGTCACCGGCGTGTATGGTTCTTACTATTTAAACAACAGCCTCCATTTATATTCACACGAGCAATTCTAATTAATTTTCAGGGGTACAAGCAACTCACATTCCATACAAGTGACAGTTTTATGACGCGATCCCTCTCATAATAAAAAGGCATTGCGCCAATTCATAAGAAACTTTCTATCTTCGGTTCTTATGAGTCGCATACGGCCGAAAACTTTATTAGGAACTAAAAAAAAAACCTTCATAGTTTATTAATTTTTAAGGCGCACGCTTGAGATTCGAACGCGGTTTTATAGTATATAAAGATAGAATTATAATACAATGTATTGAGCTGTCATCCCGGTCTTTTTGGCTAATGACGATATTATTTTTAAATAATAAGGTGGTTGAACCCTTTGTGGTTCGACTCCGGTGGCACCACCGCCACACCTATTTCTGCCTAATAACAGCAGTGTTACGCGCTGTTGTGTTCCGTTTTGAAGGGCGTGGTAAAGGAGACATACTTTTCCGAGGCGTTCCAGCTAAGTCCTCAGGGCGCATCTGTGGCCGACCTCAGGTAGGAATATCTATCCTGTCTGGCGTTGATTACAGATATCCATGGGCGGTAGGTGCTACTTACCATCAGGTGGACTGCATGCTCGTCTGCTATTCCTATAATATAGGAGTAAGTTAAATATAACTCTCAAACTGAACATATTTAGATGATTTGCTAAGCCGATGTTTTTTACAGCAGTTTCATGACGCTCGGTGGCTCTGACATGTGGATGCTGTGTGGAAATCTTTCAAGGCCAAGTCATTTTACTTTCTGAGATATTATAAGTATCTCCAAATTTTTATAAATCTCAATTTCAAATTGGCTTTTTGTCAGTCGTTTAGTTGAGCAGGGGAGTCAAAACATGTACGAAATACCTCCCAAAATTTACTTTCTAAGCAATATAACATCAATAGGTTGTCCAGTTAAAGTGTCGCATTTTAATTCAACGCTCGTATGTGTGTAGATCTATTTGGACACCATGGACTTTCTTGTCAGCGCAGTGGTCGCTTATCGCGCCCTGCTACCATCTATGACGTCATTCGTCGGGCTTTTATCACTGTCAATGTGCCGGCTTGTTTAGAGCCGAATGGTCACGCACGTGACGATGGCAATCTGCCCGACGGTATGCCGTTATTACCCTGGACGGGGGAAGGATGCTAGTGTGCTAGTTTGTATCGATACATTGGCTCCTCACCTGCAGGTGTCTACATCTGTCGCGGGAGCGGCGGCTACTACTACTGGAAACACCAAGCGTCACAAATATATTAGTTTGTGTAATAATATTTGTGGCGTTTGATTTTGAACCTTTAGGTCCAAGGGTTCCGGATGCTTGGCAGTTGTATAAACAACCGTCAACACGTCTGGTCGACGTCTCTGGAGATCGAATAGGCGCGCATTTGGCTCAACGAATTCCTATATCTATTTAAAGAGGAAATGCTGCCAGCATCTTGGGTGCCTTGCCCAAGGACAGCGATGGTGATAATTTTTTATGGTAGTTATTATATTTTTGTATTTATTTTTTTGTATATATGTACATTTTGTAAACAAATTTCTATTAGTGTCCAATTTGATTATTTTTTCTAGTACAATAACTAATACTATCAATACAAAAGGAGTAAACAGGACATGTCCCTTCGTGACCATGACCCGTCGTGGACTTTTGTACTAATTTTATTTGACCTATTTTATATTGACATATACTTTTATGTATTCTCGAGGGTCGAGTTACATGTTCGAGCGTATTTATTCATTTACAACAAACAAACATTTTATAATATATAATAGAGGAAATAGTTCATATATACATACAGATACAGGTACAGGTAAATATTTACCTGTATGTGGTAGGTACATCGGTGTAATTTCATATAACTTAATTTTTTTAATGACAGATTATTCTAAAGCTACACGATACCTATTCCTTGCTCATAAACAGTGCATCGTTGGATTTTTATATATACCAGTAGCAGATGAGCATGCAGTACATCTGTCTACTGCCACTTATGGACAGTTATGAATTAGACTGGTTGAAGCCTATTTTAAATAGGCTTCAGGGTTATTACCCTATTGGGTTAATTACAGAGTCTATAATTGTAACAGACGAAGATGTCAGTCATATGTACTATGTAATTTATACTTTCCTCATAAATATAAAAATAAACACCAGGATTTCAAACTGACTCTTGGTTTTATCTGAAACTGCGAAATCTTAGCCCCATTGTCAACTACTTAGTGAACGTAGTTATTTAGGTAGATACTTTTAAAGTAAATACATAATATAGATAAAGACACGTGAGAAATATTATGAATGAGTAGTAATAAGTCCGGTTTTTAACTGAGCAACCATCTTTTCTGACGAATGAGGACCATAGAGCATTCCCGTATAAGTATTTCTATTTTACCTTTTATCCGATAAGTATACCTTAAATGTGTATGTAAGCGTTTTTATAGTGTTTGAGAGATATTGAAAAATTACCTATTCTTAAAACTTTTAATTTCTTAAGACTTATAAACGCCGATAAATTTTGAATTTAGGTTTTTCAATTAGACAAGATATGAAAAGTTGAAAATTCTTAAAAAAATGTTAAATATAAAACCATTATTAGTTGATTTTAAATATTTTATTAATTATTTGACAGTCTTAAATCATAATTTTATAATTTAAATATCGTACTTTTAATTGTATCCACGCAAAATAGCATTAATCTTTCTTTTCCTGTTTATGTCGTAAGTTGTTACTTTGTATTGTGTAGAAACAGATGGCTTATATAGTTTCTACATCAGCTACTTTTCAGTTTACTTTTCAGTCAGTGCTTGGATAAAGTTAGTTAATTTGTGTAGTTGTCGTCTCATAAGATAGTCTAGTGGATTTATTATTATGTTTAGCGGTACGCAAGCGTTTGTCATGATTTGAAAATACTAATAGCCCGATAGAATGAATTTCGATCTACAAGCTGGTGATCCGAATTTAAAAGTTCTTCAAAGGGCGCAAAGCATGTAAAGTCTGTTATATTACTCAGGTCCTTCTTATTTTGCAACAATTTGCATCTAGACATGGTTGGACATGGAATCAGGCCCTACATGTGAGACAGTAATGGGTTCATGATGGCATCCTGACTAACTTTGTAATTTATGTGTAATTTAATAAATTCAGTTCATGCAATTGCTTAAAACATTATATTTGTCATAATAGAACAGTATCATGACAGTGACCACCAAAATTTCCTGTTGAATTTATCTCGTAGGAATTATTCATGGATAACTCTTATAAAAGCAATGTTTTTCGACTGACGAATCATTTTTGAGCAAAGTTGTAAAACAATATGTCCGATGTAAATCCGTACACTGACGTGTTGTATTAGAATTTTTGGGAACGAAAGCTACCAGTCTTGACAGAACGTTTGGAGACTCGCCGGGGAGTGACGCGATACAGGAAGAAATTCGGACCTTTTTAATACTAAATTGTCAAGTAAAATACTTTTTTATACGAATATTGTATTTGTTACCACCGAATTTGTGAATCTAATCGGTGGACCGGGCTCGAGGTATCGACTCGTTTAATGCATAAGCGATTTTTGTCAATTTAGTTTACAATTCAAATATTGAGACTCTCGCCCGTCGTTCCTCTTCTGCGGCGTGATAGAAAAAAGACCAATAAAAACCCGTGTGCGTCCTTGAAATACAGAGTCCCCAATAACCCACTGGCCGTGTTTATACGAAAAAATTTTGGAGGTGAATTGCTCCTACATAGTAAACTATACGAGATTTTTTGGCATTTTTCCGCGTTTTTTCGAGCTCTTGTGACGTGCGTATCAGACAGAGTTGCGAATCGCCCGGTCGTACTGAAAACGATAGCATTTCTCCATGATGAAACTGACGGTCTCGGTTGTTTCGCGGGGCACCTCAATGAGGGGATGGCCGCACATAAGGTGAGGATTTTCTTTAATTTTATTTTATTTTAACTGCCTAAAAATAAAATGAAAATTAACTGTCTGTAATTGGAGGCACATCATTTTTTTATATTTATTATTGCAGTTTTATACATCTGAAATTTGGAGTTATTGAAGTATTGATAATTTAATGAGTCTTTGTTAATATAAATCAATAATAATTATTATAACTACAGTTTTGACTTATAATTGCATTTAAGAAAAGTGTCCACTTAATTAATTAAATGTCAAGTCTTATTATAATATGTAATAAGGATTTCATTTTTGTATATTATATATTTCACCGTGCGTGCCATTGATTTACATATATACCTTTTATTGTGATTTATAGTTTAGCGATTTGTTTTCCGGGAAGGAGGTAGACGCTTCTGTTATTTTAAAGTGAGGACAAGAACATTGGCACATATAAATGATATGTAAGTTTGGCTCCAATTCTCTTGATGTTCCATGGATGGGAACGGATTTATCTCCACAACTGCGGGTTTGTAGCATCCACCATGTTGCTTTAACGCGTATTATTGGTATAAACGAGAATACGGTTACTACCCGTATCTGTACCCAACTAAATTCCTCTTGGGTCACTTAGGATTTAATTCTTTAGAGGTCCGTAGAAACCTCAACCAAATTGAAATTATGTGCAAGATTTTACATAATGCTGTTGAGGCGCAGGAACTTCACAATCAGCTTTGCCGAATATTTGTCCCAGACAATTATCAACGAAGCCGAAAGCACAAGTTATTTGTGGTTCCGCCTTCCCGCACTGTGTCGCGCGCTAAATCACCTGTTCCGCGCACACTTGCGACATTAAACGCGCTCATGGATCATTATCCGAACTGTGATGTGCTTGCTGATGACTGGAAGCTGATCATGTCTGTATGCTTGGAGTTCTGTGAGTTGTCTGTATGTTAGATCTGTCTAGTTAGTGTAAGTGGCCTCGGCCGTTCTAATTAGATCAATAAAATAAAAAATAAATAAATAAATTGGAGTTGGTACGGGTCTCTGTAGTCCTCCGACGAGGCTTAATGACTGCTGTCCTACAATATTAACCGCAATCGAACGGTTCGACGTGCCCTCCGATTTGCCAATTACGGCTCTAACCTCCGGCCGCATTCGACGTTGCTTAAGTTTATAGATCGGTTGAAATCTACGAGCACTCAAGCTGCGGGACTATGCCCGCTTCGTAAGAATATATAATAAAATCGCGATATTCATCGAAAAATACTTTGTAGAAAAGTAATCTAGTAAAATTTAGGTTGGGCTAAAACTGGGGTTTGATATGGACTTAGAATTAAAGCCTAATTTAAGATATTAAGTAACATCGCGCTCATAATTTATTGTCTAGCAATAAACTTCGGAATAAAAATGTAGGATCCCTGTCTGTCTTTTTACGAAATACTTTTTATTTGCAGCGTTCTGCATTTATAGGTCGAACTTTTAGCTCGGCTTAGAGCGTGTCATCGGGTTTTAGGCCAGTATAGTGGGATGAAATAGCAGGTTCTTAGGAAAATAGGGTTTATATTTTATGTAGAGTTTTCATATCGTATTCGTTCACACCAGCTTTGCATTTCTGGCGTCACCGTCTACGTTTTATTAAAAGTTGATTCGTGCTTATGTAAAATATTTCTTATTTATTCAAGGTATATTATTTTCCGTACATATTACGTATATGTATATATGTACACAGGGTGCCCCGTAAGTAACACGACAAACTTAGGGAGAACATATATTAGGCTGACCTATCAGACAAATAAAATGACCTTAGTAAAAGTGTTACCGTTTTTGAACTATCAATTGTTTTATTTTTTTTTAATTCACCCCTATTCGTCTCCTTTCGTTAACTGCGTGTGTAAATTTGGTGATGCGGTATTTATTTTTTCTGTAAAATACTACCAGATAGTTGGTTTACCATATTGAAATGTAAATTGGTTAAAAGATGTTTATACCCTTTGGATAAAATGTTTTTCTTCAGGACTTCTATTATTGTACTTCAGCTATACTGGTTGAAGGTGGTAGAACCCTTTGTGGTTCGACTCCGGCGGCACCACCGCCACACCTATTTCTGCCTCATAACAGCAGTGTAAAGCGCTGCTGTATTATAGTTTTAAGGGTTTGGTATCGGAGACATACTTTTCCGAGCCGTTCCAGCTTAGTCCTCAGTGGCAGCGGCGCATCTGTGGCCGACCTCAGATAGGAATATATAATCCTATCTGGGGTTAATTACAGATGTCCATGGGCGGCAGTAGCTACTTCCCATCAGGTGGACTGCATGCTCATCTGCTACTCTTATATTATAAAAATAAAAAAAAGAAATACTTACTGTTATAATACTCAATGTTTCCTTCGTACTTACAGAATTTGTAAATACCTAGGATTGTAAGTAGGTACCTAGGATTTTGAACTGTAGCTAAAACGATTTTTCTCAAACTCAAAGCTCAAACTGAAAACTTTCTATCGTGACTGCGGCTATTGTATCCAAAAAGTTCAGTAATATGGGTATACATGCATGCTATGGGTATGTCGCTACATGCAGTTATAGCTTGTAAACTGTAACTAAAACTGTAGTTATAGCTGTAACTTTTAATGTGTGTATATAAACATTTCATCTGAGTGCAAATTGCACCTGCTCAACCTTTGATGTGTAATGCGATTAGCCACGGAAGACTTAACATAAGGACCTAAACTATATCGTTTTAATAGACACGCGCCACTGATCTATGAGCGACAAGTTCAAAACAACTACACAAACACTATATCATCATCATCAACCAATTACTGTTCCACTGCTGGGCGCGGGTCTCCTCTCAGAATGAGAAGGATTAGGCCATAGTCCACCGCGCTGGCCAAGTGCGTATTGATAGACTTCACATACCTGTGAAAGCTTTTTTTATTTATTTTTTCAGATATGCAGGTTTTCTCACGTTGTTTTCCTTCCCCGTTTAAGCAAGTGCGTGCCTGGAATTTGAACCCTGCGCTTGAGAGGCAGAGTTGCTTAACCATTAGACTATCACTGCTTAAACAGTACATACGATCTTCTAATGTCGTGACATAGATATTAGTAATAAGTATATCATAAATGCATCTGATCCGTGGTAGCAGGGAGAACCCCATTGATAGCGAGTGCCATTAGAGCTAGGGGTCGCAAACCGGGATTCGGGATTTCGAAAATACCGGGATACCGTGCGAAATTTAAGTTATTAATACCGGTTTAAATTTCACAAAAACCGGGATTTTCAGTATTTTCGGTTTTTAGTAAAATAAAACAAAATAGAGTTACGCGCCATTTAAATGAAAATACCCGCAGGTGAGTGCGTGTGTTTTGAGTACTATTGTATAAATGAGGTACTGACAACGCTCTCTGGACATTATTTTCAATGCCTGTTTAGGTCATAGGTTACTTCCAACAGCCTAGAAGATAGCTACAGTCATCAGTAACTGGTTTTAACGTTTTTCACTCTAAATACCTTATATTTATTACAATTTTTGTATTGTTTTTCCTTTGAAACTACATTCGCTACAGAATTTTTCTTCAAGTGAACATTGTGATTTTAAATATTCATTCCTTTCACAGCAATCTTGATGTCATCATTTAAATTCTTGATTCACAATTTTCAGACAATTTTTAAGCTCAACAACGTATTCTTCTATGGATTCACTTGATTTTTGGCATCTTTTACGGAGTTCTGGTTGATGTAAAACATTATTTTTTATAGGATGTTAATTTTTTCAGTCTTCCACATATAATTTTATATGTTTCATTTATTGATGAATTCGAAACACATAACGTCGCTTGCTATAATGGGATCTTTACGCCTTCGAAATACTATTAAATTTACATTACACATAGTAAAATACTTAATAACAATTACTAACTTTATCTTAATCTCGGAAATATCGAAAAAAACCGGAATACCGGTATTTGTCTGGGGTCAGCACCGAAAATGTCGGTTTTGCTTAAATGATTCGGTATTGCGACCCCTAATTAGAGCCAAATTGATTAGCAATTCCCGAATACAATAAGATAATATAAGTGCTGATAATAATTGCCCTAAACGTTAAAATACCTAATGATTTTATTATAAAAGTATATTTTTGTATTTTTATCCCAGTATAAGCTATTTTAATAACAAAAAAAGTCATAGGTTTCTCTTTACGAGTATGTTATTTTACTATTTAAAGGCTCTCTATAATATTATTAAACCTACCTACACTATGTTTATTGTAGACTATACTCATAACATTTTAGAAATTTAATAAATCTTTTAAAAACTTTTTAGACGTGTAATGTTTATTGCATATAAACCCATATATTTAAGTGCCTACTTAAATTTAAGATAAGAATGAGTTAAGATTTTCGCCTGACAGGGATTCGTACGACTGAATGGTTTTGTATAACTTACAGAAATATCAATGGAATCGGTATTAAAATATACTTCTCTTTCAGTTTCAGAGACGACGATGAGTCCCCGCCGCCGCGGAGCTCGCCAGGTAAACACTTTTTATAATTTACGCGACTGTGACATATGACACGGGCCCTGCGACCTCCACGTTACCTTTTCTCTTGAATTTTGATCTCGTTTTTGCGTGTGTTCTGTTGACGTACATCGGGATGATGTTTTATTTCCGTGTTTCCGTACGCTGCTACTTACTAACATCTATAAATAGAAAATGTGGAAATCATTTCATTTTCATTTTTTAAAAGTAAATGACGTTAGTCAAATTCTATTAAATATATTTCTATTAATATTAAATATATTGCCTTCAACGATCGAATCGATGGGCATTTTTTATTTTATATAATCTAGTCTAGCCAGGCAACAGACCGTGCCACAAGTTCATATATCTACAATCGTCAAGATCACAGGTCAAAACTCATGTTTCTTAAAAAGTCTAAACTTGATTGAATTTATATAGCAGATTTTGTACGGCCGACTGAATTTCATTGGGGCAATATAAGTTAAGAATTAACTAACTTATTAGTTAAGAATGTATTCTTAACTTATATACCAGTCACGTTAACGGTCACGCTGACCTATATTATAGACAGCGCCAAACTGCAAGTCCGCTCTGAAGTTGTTGCGAGCAGGTGTAGTCATACAATTTGCTAATACGACGCGATTCATTTCTATATTCAGTGCGGACTAGCAGTTATACGCGAACTATACCTATATACCTTCTACTATATTTATATTTAATTGTTATATTTTTTTTTAAATTTTAAAATGTGATGTTAGTTTAATAGTAAACAGTCTTCTGTATTATATTATCGTCGTAATGTGCGATTTTAAAACGTAACAATTTATTACGACTATTTCATAATCCCAAAAAAAATTTTCTTTAGTAAATAAATTTACTGTACAATTATTAATCTCCTTTTATCATTAAATCATTTTTACAATTCGCTCATAATATAACAGCTTCTGGGATTAATTAAAATGAAGCTAATAGTAGTTCTTGTGTGGAATGAATAAGGTTTCAATCTGTATGTGTGTGGAGTCGTGGTGAGATGCGAGCGATATCGTCTATTGGACATTTATCGCGGCTTCCGAGTTCAAGCACCGGTAGCGCACAAAAACAACGACATGAGTTACCGTGGAATGATCCGTGCGCGCTACCCAACCTTGTGCGCTACTGAAAGCTATCTTTATACATTTATATATTACAAACTTCTTGCTATCTTGCCAGTATTCATACAAATATTTTTTTTACCACGCTTTTATTAGCTTGACCTTTATGTATGTATGTACTTATCTTTGTATGTATGAATTTAAATATTTTTATCCCATTCACCAGATCAGGGTCGACAGAAATCAGGATGAACGATTTTCCTTGTGCGATATTAGCGTGGTTTTTAAATTTAGATTTTAAACTATAATTATTTATAATATAGGAGTAGCAGACGAGCGTGCAATCCACCTGATGGTATGTGGCTACCGCCGCCCATGGATAACTGTAATCAATCCCAGAGAGAATTAAATATGGAACGCTTCGAAAAAGTATGTGTCGCTTACCACACCCTTCAAACCAGAATACAGAGCTTAACGCTGCTGTTATGAGGCAGAAATAGGTGTGGCGTTGGTGCTGCCGGAGTCGAACCACAAAGGGTCTACCACCTTCAAAGATAAATTAAGAAACTGATTGAGATTTAGGAGTACTTATGTAAGTTCTTTAGACAATTTGTCCATGGGCCTGTGTTTGTAACTTTAAGACTATTTTTTCTATAGTTTAGTTGAAAATAACCAAGATATCTTCGTCTTGTTTCATTTCTTTGTCTTGTTTTCGTCTAGTTTTTATATGACTTGAACAAAATCTGTATATAAAAACAACAAATCATATGCAATCCAATTAGATGACATATGTAATGTTACTATTAAATATCACTTTCTTACACAGTATTGCTTATAATAATATTTTCTTGCAATTTATTACGACTTAAGTATTAATTATAACGAAACGTCTCTCGTGGTAAATATTAAGTTTCGATTTTTCAAATTGCTCTATTACGAAAGGTATAATTATTTAATTATAACTCCTCGGCGACTGGAGTTTATAACTTACTGTCAGAATTCTTAATACAAAATCGATCGCTATAATCCATAGTATTTATAGAACTTCTTGAAGTTGTAACAAAGGGGAACTGTGAAACAAATAATTTTGTTTTAATCGCGCGTTAAGTTTTGTATGGATAAGGAACGATGGGATAGTTCCTGTATTCATAATAAAGAGTGTGAAATTCGCCAAGTTGTCTTCTTTTTTAGTTAAGTCGGTGCCCCCCATTCTTGACTGAATAATATCTTGAGCTAAGAACGCACTCGTTTCAAGGCAAAGGCGACATTTTATTTGAATAGTCCTAAATACGTCGCCGCCCCGCTCGCCGCTACGCTCACCGCGCCGCTCGTAGCTGTGGTCAGCTTCATACATTGTCCTACATTTGTTTTCGCCGTTCAACGCTTACCGCGCCGCTCGGCGCCCCGCTCGCTGCGCCGCTGTTGGTGACACACTAGGATATCATTAACTATCATCGAAACGACTTGAACTATTATAAGTGCGAACAGGTAATGATTATAAAAAACCCGACTGATTAAAAATAATGAACTGAAAAGGCCTTTTCAACCTTATGAAGCCTGTGAAGACTATGACGAATTTGATGATACCTCGCATCTTAAAACCCATGGAGTCGTTTGGGATGTAGGAAGTGCCAAATAATATGAGACACATACATAAAGTAATTATATTGGTACACATATTTTATTGTCGAAAACTTTAATTTTGTCGGCACACCGATAAGACGGCGTCATCTTGCATTCAGTTCGAAATTTTTAACAAGACATGTCTGTAACAAGATTCGTTTTGAGTTAGAAGAAACTGTTCAGTGTATTTTCTGTAACGGGAATTTTGCATGCCAATTATCGAAGTTGACGCCGTGGAAGTTAGTTTTAACGCCCCACACAAAAAGGGAGGTGTTATAAAGTTTAAAGCGTTGGTGGATCTCTTTTGTCAGCGGCTTCGTAGCTCTCAAAGGGGCGGATTTTATTTCTCTTTTTCTTGAAAGCCGTGTTTGAAGAAAACATGAACACCCGTTTGAAGATTTTCATCTCTTTTCCTGGTTAATCTGTAAATTTAGTCCGCATTAAATAATAATTAATATCCTTCTCAATGACTATAGTCTGGCACTGAGAGAATGCATTCCTGTACCCTTATCCCATAATTTAACGTTACGTTTACTCAAAACATTTAATTATTCTGTTCCGTTTGCTTCAGTTTACTGAGTAAACGTAACAATTAGTAAGTGCTCAAGTCTTTTTGTCTGCTTCACATGTTCGCAAAAAAGAAAGACAAAACATAAAGCGCCATTTTGTCAACTTAGACATTTTATGTTACGTTACTGACATAGCCCCTAGCGGATTGTATTAGAACTATATTCTAATACAATCCGCTAGGGGCGCTGATTTTAATTTGTATGGGCAAATACGTAAACAAATACCAAAACAGTCATATTTGTCAACGTAACTGAAGTACTCGTATGTCAGCGTGTGTCAGTCACTAACTGTTTTGTCTTCTATTGCTCGAATAAACACCCCCAATATAAGTTTTTCTTAATATCTCTCTCTCAGAACATCGGCCTGTTACAATTTTATTATAAGTATTGTTTCTGATAATAAGTTTCTGATAATTATTCAAACTTTTCTAGGCCGAGAGACAACAGTTGCGACCGCACAAATTAAAATTTAGTTTTACACTTACTATTTCATGACATACAAAAATAAAATGGCGTTCTAAGACAATTTCAAATCAAATGTAAAGTTCCAACTGACTGATATGTGAATTACACTACTGCAGTGATAGATTGAAGAAAGATTGATTTCTTCGAAAGTGGGTTAGCTTACTAGGACTGCGCTTTTATTATTCATTATCGTACACGTTACTCAATACTCATGGATTAAATTATAATGGAACTGCAATTTGCTTATACCCGCTTCATTTAGAATTCTCCGTATGCCTCGGCGTATTTCTATCAATATTTTACCGGGGCTTGGTGATTGCAGTCGTAGGTATATTAGATCCAAATAAATAATGGGTAGCCTTGTGGTTAAGAAACGCGGCCTCTCGATCGAGGGGTCCGAGGTTCAAATCCCAGGCACGCACCTCTGATTTACAAATTTATGTGCGTATTAGAAATTAATTATCACTTGCTTAAACGGTGAAGGAAAACATCGTGAGGAAACCTGCATACCTGAGAGATAAAAATCTTAAAGGTATGTGAAGTCTATCAATACGCACTTGGCCAGCGCGGTGGACTATGGCCTAATCCTTCTCATTCTGAGAGGAGACCCGTGCCCAGCAGTGGGACAGTAATGGGTTGATGATGATGATGATGATGATGAAATAATGGGGTTAGAGTTCTACTTTTGATCGAACAAATAATAATACTCGTAATAACATGACCTATTTACCAAAGCCAATTATTTTATATAATAATAACATTTCTTTATTTCAGACCTATTTTTTTACAGTCCATAGAATTGATTAGTAGTTATACATATTTTCTTAAATCTATGTTAGTGTATAACATACAAGGGCGTTAGTGTTAAAGACAATTTAGCCTATGTGCCTATGTTTTATGAGTGTTGTCCTATGACAAACAAATAGTAACTACCATCCATTACTATTAACTACCAAAGCTATTTTTCATAACTAATAACCTGCGTTATCTTTCATTATATACTTTATTAATTATTGTACAGGCATTTTAAACAAAATAACAAAATATATATTTATGTATTTCCTTTAGCTTCACATGAGCTTCGCTTATGATATGATATGGCCCTTTCGTTCTCAAGTGCATTGCATTGGGATCGTGGAGTGGTCGCGTGATTAAACTTGGCTTGAGAAAAAAAATTAATTGTTTCTTCATTACATGCTGCCAGTTATGAATTTTGATTGACGTCATATTAACCATAGAGTGATATTTATGATGTCCTAGTCAGTCAATGTAATATTAATACAACGAGATGACTTATATACCTTAACTATTTTTTTTATTTATTTAAGGTAAAAAGGCAGTTATTACAAATTTAACGCAGAAACATTTTTATAAAGTCTTGCGATTTATTTTCCTGAATCCTTTTATCGTTACTGCCATCAATCAAATACTTGCACTTTTGAAGACATTAGGTATGGAAAAATCTCCGACGAAAGATACCTTACTCTAAACGGTGCTTTCAATCATCATCATCAACCCATTACTGTCCCACTGCTGGGCACGGGTCTCCTCTTAGAATGATAAGGATTAAGACATTATCCACCGCGGTGGCCAAGTGCGAATTGGTAGACTTCACATACTTTTGAAAACTTTAAGACGTCTCAGGTATGCTAGTTTCCTCGCGATGTTTCTCTTCAGCGCTTAAGCAAGTGATAATTAATTTATAATACGCACGTAACTTTAAAAAATCAGAGTTGCGTGCCTGGATTTTGAACCTCTGACCCCTCATTTAAGGGGCCAAGTTTCTTAACCACTAGGCTATCACTGTTTTTTTTACTCGATATACAAAAGCAAAAGTAGAAATTCCACATTGATGTAGGCATTGAATGGCCATTTGATGATGCTCAAACTTCTCGGTGTTAGTTACAAGATGAAGTCAGTTGCACATTCCCTATGATATCATTCGAAATTACTGCTTTTCGACAATACGATTCATATGTAAGATAAACGATATAGGATTATTAAATATATTTGCGGACTAATTTGTAAGGTAACACCAATATCGACCCCTCCTACGTATAATATCGTAACCCACAAAAGTACCTTTTCGTTTTCGTTGCATAAATTGCCTTATTTTATTGTGTTTTATTGACACAAGTAACGTTATAAAGCGTATAAAATAAAATATATATACCAAATTTCATAGAGATACCTGCAGAAATGCAGATATGATCAGAACATTTTGAGTATGCACCGTTCTTTTAAGGCAAATATTTCTACTGTAATTTCTGCAGCTACGACTATGTTTCATACAACTGAAATAGCAAACGAAGACACATTCTATCTGCTGGTAAGTCACCGCATTCCGTTCACCGCAAAACCAAAAGGTAGTACCTCCCCGGCCGAACCATACTAGTTTTACCACCTCGTTAATACCACTACTTTGCGAATTCTACAGGCAATTTTCTCAGATGTAAATTGTCGCTGCAAATAATAGTATTAAGTATTGTACCGAGAGAAGGAAACCTTGTTATTTTTATAATAAGTCCTTTTCCGGCCTCGTTACTCCGAGCTAAATGAAGCTAACTTACCTAAGTATTTGTAAGGTTGCACATTTTTAGTCTATATTTTTAAAATTATTTAAGTCAAATATTATTTATTTATTTATTTATTTTTATTATATTACTTAGATACATATATGGTTGTGACATAATTTTAAAATAATATTTCCTACACATTTCGAAGCTTTTGTGACTGCACATGAAATCACCTTAAATATACTAAGTACTCACACACACTACATGTACTTTCTCGCTATCATGACCATAAAATAATATTTTACGTAAAATAAGTAAAAAAGTATAGGTAATTATCTTAAAAAATATTGTTATAAAATAAATTGTAAAAACATGTTTGTCATTTCAAATTATTATTATCTTTATCTTATCTTATATATGTATAAAATTCTCGTGTCACAGTGTTAGTTACCGTACTCCTCCGAAACGTCTTTACCGATTTTCACCAAATTTTATATGCATATTCAGTAGGTCTGAGAATCGGCTACTATCTATCTTTCATACCCCTAAGTGATAAGGGTTGTTCACTCTTAACATTTTTTTTTATTTATATGGCAACACAACGTTTGCCGGGTCCGCCAGTAGTTTATAAATAAATCAACTTTACTGAAATATTTTTTGAAAGAACGAGTACTAATTTAGTTTCAGTTTTATATAAAATGAGAATAAAAAATATTTCTCATTATACAAGAATTTGTATAATGAGAAATATTTCAAATTGTATTTTATGTTGATCCACCACCCCTAGAAGGCTTTAGATAAATTCCATAAATAGAGTAAGAGCATGCAAGGATGACATCCATTACATTTTCTTATTACCTCCTTGTTGAACACCGGATGTGATGATGGCTTTCCTTATGAGCGGTTAATTATAAAATAAATTTCAAGCGCCGCAGGAGGATTTCGGAACAAAGCACTCTTTTTTAACTTTTATTAAATATATTATTTTTTTATAATATTGAAGTAGCAAACGATAATGCATCACCTGATACTGCCGCCTTGCGCCCTGATAGACATCTGCGATCAGTATCTTATGTGAGGGCGGCAACGGATGAGTTGCTCTCCCTGCGGTGGCGCTGTCGGAGTCAAATCACACGTACTGTGTACAGCGCAAATCAAAGTGACAATATCAAAATAACATTGGTTACTTTTTCAATAATTTCGTCACCAATCTATTAATGTGTCACTGCTGAGTAAGGTCTCCTCTCAGAGTAAGAAGGTTTTGGCTATGGATCACCGCGCCGGCTAAGTGCGGATTGATAGACTTCACACAATCTTGTGAACTGTTTCCAATTACATATAACTGACGCATATAACAATAATTCCCTCTATAATACTTACCTCCACGTACCTAAGAGGTGCCTATGATATTGAGCTTCGCTAATATTTTTGAAACGACGATAGCAAGGCTGGATACTCTCGTTTAGGTCTCAAAACATGTTAGATAATCTCTAAACCCGTTCCGGGTGTTGGTACAGAGTAGATTGTATAATGGCATATAACCTGCCGGCAAAATACATGCAATATGGTTAGCATAACTTTAAACTTTATTTGTGTAAATTGTATTATTGATAGATTTTCACATCAGTATCTCAATATTCAATTAATGTCTAGTAAGTCTAATTTGGAGAATCATTAAGTATTGTAAATGGCCCAAAGTTTAGTTGTGAGATCCATATATTTCGAAGTTAATTTGCTCATTTCCTACTTAAGGGACCTTCGTTCTTAAATTATTTCGTGAGTAGCTAACTTAACAACATCTTATGAGACCTTATCAATATTTAAAATCTTTTATGTTTTAAATAAATAGATTGACTTGGCTATCGTACTAAACAATATAGTTGTATATGTTACTTGTGTAATGCGATGTAATGCGATGAAAACACAATGAATGTATCTCACAAGTAATACACAAGATTGTAAATATGCAATGCCTTCATAGTTCCTAAAATTCAGGCTTATAGTTTTATCTATAATGAAGTTAAGGGGGACTCGAAAATGGTCTAAATTGCTTCGAGAAAAGAGTGGTACAGCCGTGCCGCATTTTTTGGTTCGACTTGGAGGGGGCCATGGCCATGTCCCCAGATAATTATTGAAAAATAAAAACCCAACTGTTTAACAAAATTAACTGAAATTAAGTAATGCAGCGTATTCCACTGCCACAATCTAAACAGATCCAATATCACGTCATATTGTGTTAAAAATATATGTGTCGAATAGACAACCTCACTTCCTTTAGGGAAGTCGATTAAAAATACATCAAATCGTTATAGCCAAACAATGAGACATACATACACTTGAAAAACATTACCCTCCGCAGTCTGTTAAAATCAGTACTATAATAGTATTTCAAGTAGTATGCTATCTGTATTACTCTGTGCCTATAAGCTCTGTATTATAATGTAAGATACTTTATGGAGACAGTAGTCGTTTGAATGGCTGTGCATACTTGTACACAATAAATATGGTGCCCTTACTTTACCGTCGAAGAAAGTTTTCGTCGCTCATATTAAGTTAGTCTCGCTCGCGGCAGTCAGTTTATAAATAAAAAACGTGGGTATGTGGAGTCGCAGACAAGATTTGTTAAATAAATGTGTTCAAAGTTTGAAGAGGTAGACGTCGCTTATTTTTTTCTTGCATGGCAAGTGGATAGCAGTTGTTAAAGTTTGTCAAAGGCGTTATGGGCGACTTGAAACCATCATGGATTTTCAGTTGAGCGGGGCGGTGGAGCTCCAGGCTTTCGTAAAACAGTTGCACCTAATCTTCTAGACAGATATTTAACCGACTTCAAAAAAGAAGGGTCTGTATTCAACCGCGATTTTCTCAAGTACTTACTACTGATTCAATTTGGATATGTTTTTTGGAAGCTTATTTTCAATTCTCAATAGCGTGAGGATTATGTTTTTAGAAAGTTGAGAATTTTAATTAAATAGAAAAAACCCACTGGAATATTTCCAGTAAATAGATCAGGAGAAAACAGAGAACTTTTAACCTTAATAATGCTATTTTTAACTCAAGAGTATTAAGCATTTGAAATGTAGAATTTTAATTAAATAGTAAAAACCCACTGGAATATTTCCAGTAAATAGATCAGGAGAAAACAGAGAACTTTTAACCTTAATAATGTTATTTCTAACTCAAGAGTATTAAGCATTTGAAATGTGCAACTACTTTAAAAAATTAAATTTTCAATTGGCCTACCAATGCTACTTACACTCCATTTAGGTATTTTTTCTTGTAATAGACATTTTAATTTGTGGAATCGGGAAAATAGCTTCATGACAACTATTTTCGACGTTTTGACGCTTTTTTTGCTCAACAATTGTATCTGGAATACTACATAAGTAATGTAAGTAATAAAAAATTAAACAACAGATAACTTGGAACACCCACAAAACGAAGACATTTTTTTACCAATATTACGTTTTGTCGTTTTATTAACATATAAAACGTAACACAGCACCCAGCTGACGATATTTTGACTACTACTAAATATACTAGCATGGTTGCTATCAATTAACGATGTGAACTACAAAACAATATCCATCACACGGTGCGTTACCGACTTTATCAATTTACTACTTTTTCGCTCCGCCTGCGAGGTTAATTGGACGTTCAAGCTTAGCAATAACGTCTTTGTAACTTCTTCTTTGTTTTGTTCATAGACTTTTTTAAATCAACTGTGCGTGTAGATCATGTTACGTTAGACGATGATTGGAAATGAAATGAAATGAAATGAAATATTTATTTGCGGTAATCGTGGTACAATAAGATGTTCACAATATTTGCTAGAATCTTACAATCAGCCATGTCATGGCATGTAAATTGTTATGGCAAGTTATATCTATTGTATAGTATGTATTGTTAATGAATATAATGAAATTGTATCTACTTAATCAATAAAATAATAACATGTCCCTCTAAAATATAACAAAACAAAAACATCAGGAATTAAACTGTCCAAACTTAAAATTATATCATTATGAAAACAATCATTATGAAGTTTTATATATAAAGAGAACATAAATATGGTACATAAATATAAAGAGAAATTAATACACTTGGGCACTATGTTAATAATTTTGAAAATTCAAGTATTAAAACTTGATGTTAGTTTGTCAAAACTATACTTGGCAAAACTTTTGCGACATAACTCATTTAGTTCACAAATGCCATCGCGATAGACAATTAGACATGTATGTAACTGTGATTTCATTCATTCTCAACAATAGAAAAATTATGCCATTATCATCACATTCATTATTTTCCCCCATTTCAAATGCCTACTGTTTAGCCATGCATACACTCCCATACTCGTATATTATTTATTGGCTCTACCATGAACGCAAATATACGTTGTCATGGAATTTCAATACACTTTATTATACATAAGAATATTTATTTCGTACCGATTGGATGCAATTTAAAGGTATCTCTACCGAGTAATACATCAGAATTTATTGCGTCCGATGAAAAGCAAGGAGTCACCTTTTCGCAGCACTAATTCTGAGCTTAATCTTGGTTATCAGCAAATCTTATGAGACAGCCGGGCCTATCCGCTAATAGCACTGCTTTGCAAAACCTCGCCACCAGTTCATTGGAATGCTAACTTATTTATCATTATATAAAGTTCAAATTGATTCTTCGGTTTAAAGCGACGTGTTTGTTGGATACTTACACTCACAAATCGAAGGTTCCATCCGAATACCGTCTCTAATTGTCGGCAATAGGATCGAGATCTCCTTGTGCGGTACTTTCTAACAGCTACGCCGAGTTCGCTGACCCGCGCGGAGGTTTGCTTCCTGCGCGATCGGTATAGAGGCTGCATCTTTTTACCGGACAAGTCTCTGCACGTATGTACTGAGCTATTCTCTCTTATAACATTTTGCGACGGAGTTAGAAAGACTCGTTGCGATTAACGCAACAAAAACCCATAAACATCCTGCCGTCCTCTTCTATCCTGTACGCGGACGGAACATGACTGCATAGAATATAGGAAATATATAGAAGGTATTTTTATACGGTATACGGAAATTACTCTTTTTGGTTTTTATATTTTATATGGAACAATTATACTGTGGATGATTTATTGTAATTTGACACAGTATTTATGATGTTCCATTTTTTTATAGTGCCTATGGTACATCAGAATTAAAATGGGCGCCGCACCGGCTTCTAGATGCAGCAATCGTCTGATACGCATTCTGCCCATACCCCTGCTCTAAGTACGACTGTTACAAGTTGCTGTTTTTTCGATCACACTTGCTCACTGACGTGTAACTTCGTCTTGCGGTCCAGCACTCACTTTCATAACAATCGTCAAAGTTATCTCGTATATTACATTTCATAAAATAAAATAGGTAACATCCTAAGTGATTAGATTTCCATAAATTTTAAAAGAGTTTAATGAAGGACAACAAATCTTTGACCTTTTATACCGTATCGTATCATATAATTTAATATGCACAGAACAAATTAAGAAACATCATCTTCCTTATTTATTATTTATAATCTGTGACGAGTTAAAGGTTGCGTTGCAATTTACATTTCACGGTTTTAAAAACTTAAATGACGTAGGTAGTGCAAAATCTTTTCAATTATAATGTGACATATGTATGGGATATCAGAATAACAAATGAGGGTTTGATATGTAAGTTCATTGAATTCTTCAATATATTTTATTACTGCATCATTATTTTATTTTTATGAATGTATACATATGAATAAAAATGTCTGTTCGTGTGTTTACTCGACTTTGAATAAAATATTACGCAAAGATAGAGAACTAGATTAGTAAATTAAAAGTATTGGATTTTCCATTTCATGAACAGGTTAGAATGTGTCGGACAAGAAATCTATTTAGGTAATCAAAATATTTTATTTTTGTGTGTAAATTAATACATAAATTAAAGTTAATAGCATAAACTGATTAAAGACACATCTCATTTATGTTCTTTAAAAAAATGAAGCATAAGCACCATCGCATTGTGTTCCATAAGTTATGCACTTTATAAGTAAAACACCAAAACTTGTATACGAGTAACTGTGGAAACACTGGTATGTACAGTTGAGCAATTCATATAAGCAAATGTACCCAGTACAAACCATTTTCATCGGCACTGATTTCCGTGTGGTGTCGGTCAAGATACTATTACTTTTACCTTTTCCTTGGACTACATAATAGGCGAGAAAAGCAATTAAATTAATAAACTGAATTTTAGTAACCTGTGTATAATACTAGGGACTTGCCAGCTATTGTGTAGATGATCGACTGGTTAGGGCATAAGGTAGACTTTATAGTGGTTTAGTTATTTCTATTAAATACAAATACCACAATTTTTCGACGTTAAAACATACATACGTTTTTCATAGATGATTATTATGAATAGGAACAAATCCGACTGCATAAAATCCCATATCACTCCCCCGATTTAGTCGAATGCAACACCATCCCATATATTACAATACATTCGTAGATAACATAGATACGCTCCAAAAACATGAGAGTAGGGTAAAAATAGCATTATATGTGACAAATAATATTATTCGCATAGAACCAGCTTACTTATGTGATATTATTATTAGCGTCTGCGAGTTCACGGTAACCACCAGTATCGGAGGCTGCTATTTGAAATTCAACAGTTTCAATTATTTTACCACGAATTCATTTTGAATTTTGATCTCCATTTCCGCCGCCTGAATCACGAATAATTTAAAATATATCGCGAAACGAACGAAAAATACGTCAAATTTTATTTTGTGAATGTATTCTGCTGTTTTGCTAGCAAGTTAAACATAAGGATATTATATATAGTACTTAAACCTTGAAATGTTGAGGAAATAGACTGAAGATTTTAAGGTGTGGAGGAAGAAAACCCTTTGTAGTTCGACTGCAGTCGAACTCGGTGCTTCGGGAAGCACCACGCCACACCTATCTGTCTTAAAATAGCAGTGTACGACTACTTGTTTTGTTACTTATCTGAGGGATTTATCAGCTTAATCTTAAGGGATGGCAACCTCTACGGCTGGCGTTAGGTTAGGTTAGGTTAGATTCTAATCGTATATGGTAGAGAAAAGACCACGGGCGGTAGTGACCACTAATCACCAGGTGGACTGAGTGCTTCGCATCTTCCATTTTATAAAATAAAAAAAACATACCGATACCTTTGAACAGTAATTAAGATACATTTGGTTACAAATTTTCTGTCAATGAATATAATTTGAGATGATGATGAAGAGGAAGTAGAACTTTGGGATTTTCATTTCTCATTTTAAAAGTTGTCTTGTAATATGAAGTCAAGATTATTGACTTCATTTTATTTCGCTCTATGTACTCGTAGGTATATTATTATAGCTGATAACGCTTTCAGTTATGTGTTCTTTTAACTACTGCAAATTCCAACACAAAGCTTCAAATTACAAATTTTGTGTAAGATTTAAGAATAAAAATACCAGATTCTTTCTTAATCTGTTGCTTTCTTTGTACACAACTAAGTGAAATTTTGAAAGAAAAACTATAAAAGTCTTGAATGACTTCGAGACAGGAAGTATGATCATCGACCGTAAATATTGTTTCAAGTAGGAATAGAAATAATATGTAGTAAACATTTTTGCCACTCCACCATCAACCCGGTTCAACAAAACCGAAAACTGTCGGTCCTGTGATTGTTGAAAAATGGCTCGCATGAAGCAATAGAGTTTAATGGGTTCTTTTCTATTTCTAAAATATTACCTTTTCTTTTTGTTTACGAGGTGGAAACCTTCAAAAGGTACCCTATGCCGTGGGAGCGACACGGGGTTATGTGGGATTCTTACCGCACTAAAACCCCCCCGGTGGCCGTCCTCGGCGTTGCGTAGGGGACTCCGGGATCTCCAAAGGAACGCAACCGGAGTCCTCTTAGCGCGTTGCCCCGTCGGGCTCCGCCCAGGCGAGAGTGCTACTCGCCACTCCGTCTGATGTGCACGACGGTATGCGACCACACATACCGCCGTCCTTCCCGGGGTCGCTGGCCGGGCGGCTCCCACTCTCGCCACCCGCAACCCCGGAAGCCCCTTTTAGTCGCCTCTTACGACAGGCAGGGGATACCGTAGCCCTATTCTGGTCCCGGAACTTCAGGGACATTCTAAAATATTACCTACTGCTGCCAACATCGAAATATCACACACATTTTAATACGGACATTGTTATATGTATTTTTTCAATATAACAAGTATAATCAAGTGTCCTTACCCGGAAGAGCTTTCAAAAACGTTGTTTTGGACGTAGATAAATTCGTCCTATTCGTAAACGAAGACAAATAAGGATACTTTCAACTTTCTTTTCTATCTTATATGATGATCTTTCTCCATAATGTCTGAAGTTTAAATTTCAATACCTGCGTGATAACCATGAACAGCACATACGTTCTTCTGAAACGCTGACTCTCTCAATTCCTTCTCACCATTCTGGTTTCATGCCCTATTCGTTTGCTGTTCTTTTTTCTTTATTTACGGATGTATATATTTATATACATAAGGTTGACTGGCAGAGAATGCTATATAGCATTAAGTTCGCCTTTGTGCCTTTACATTTCTGTAAGGTTCATACAAAATAAATAAACAAAGATTCAAACCAACTTCTTAACATGATACGCTCTATAATACCTTTAAAGCTAAACATGTATTGTTTTCACTTATTTAAACGCTGCTTTTCACTTAAGGTGTTATCAAATATATAAATACAAAATTGAGTTTTTAGATTGCTATTATTATATCCTCGTTATATGGGTTTATTTTAAAATATTCAGATGAAAGAAATCAAAAGGTAGCTGTCGAAATAATTTGTATTTACGTATTTTCGGTGGGACCGCTTTGGAATCATACGTAGCAACGATCTTATAAGAATTACAAATAGTGGCTTGAAATTCAATAAGTGTTTAGAAGGTTTCACCCCGTCCGAGACATTTGTATATGACACCGTTATCTGTACCCGACCATATCGCCTCGACTCGGCTAATTTATACACATTCGGCGCACTGCAGCCTTTTTATGTAACCCTGGTACTAAATTATCTATGATGCCAATTGCTATGTATTTTTATACAAAGCGTTTTTACTTTTTATAGTATATTTTAGAGCTTTATCTCAGCTAACGTTTAAGCCAAACCTTTAAACCAAACTATACTTTTGTTTATTGTTTACAAAGTGGGTAACATAAATATTATTCACCATTGTATGAAGCATTTGAAGTTGCTTTAAGTAAAATTAAAAGTGAAGCTGATCCATTATCATCAGATTTAAAATAAGTCGAACGGTACCACGGTGGCAGAGTTCGTACGTAGTGCACCGGGGCGATTTCACGGCACGTTGGGGCAACCGCTCGTCACCGCGAATGTGTACACGCCTAATTGCGGAAAAAATACAAACTAGTACCAAATCCGAAAACTCTCACTGTTCCGTTTAGCTGCGCGTGGGCCGGTAGTGTCGCGAAGGCTGCGCCCGTTTACAAGCTTCGCCAGGAAAGCTCAGTGCGCGTCGTGGCGAAGACGCCGGCGGTCGCTCGCCCGGACGGCATGCCCGTAATATGGACGTGTGGAGCGGTTTGCCCGCTTCATGCGTTCGCGCATCACCACCTCTGAACATCGATACTACCGCCGATTTCGCACTGACGTTTTTCGATAACAAAGAGATCCCCCAGCAGCCGAATAAAGGTGCGTTGTGTCATTTTATATGATTTTATGTAGAATTTTGGTATGTAACGGTGAGGTAAGTTGCGCTTTGAAAGCTCAATGCACTGCGCGCCCGCTGCGGATGACTCAACGGACGGCGACTTTTCAGCTCGAGATCTCATCTCGTTTTAGCTTTTTTATAATTTGCGAGCACTCATTGTTGTTATGACACAAAATATAGAACAAGGGCCGACAAACAGGTATAGTATAAAATAGTTTTAAAAAAGTATTTTGTACTACGAAGAATCTTTTAAAAGTAGGTCCATCCCAATAAAATAATACTGAAACGAAAAATTACTTCTACATCGTATTATAATAAGTTAATAAGAGTCGGATTGGAATGGATGGGGGCTCGATAATTTTAATTTTATTTTTTTATTTTTTGCACAGCGAATAAAAAAATATTTAATAAAGTCGAACGTTTGCTAAGCAATAAACTAGGAAGGCTTAAGTCGGAAGCTGGTAGCCGGAAAAAGGAAAGAAAATAATTTATCGGTCAAAATACGGCGATAGAGCTCTTGCTGTTTTTAGCCCTGATATAATTATATATTTCTATCTTGTTTGTTAACTTTTAAATTTTAATTATTTTCGTATTTAGTTGTGATTGGATAAATATTTTACATACTGGTATAAATTTAAAATATTTCCTATGACAAACAAATTAAAATATTAAATCTCTTAAAAAGATTGGGTATATATTCATAAACATAGTAAAAAAGGCCCCAAAAAGACGCTGGACTGCCACAAAGTAAACACATCACCTTTTATCGGGTTCAAAATTCATATCTTTCATTGTGGTTACAAACACAAGAGTTTATTAAAATCGATTGAATAGTTTCGGATATTACCGTATACGAAACCAAAAACATAGGATTTATATTATGATATTATACAATTATACATATATAGGTATCTCTTGATGTTTAACGATAACGATGTTTAACATTCTAGGGATGTGCAATTTTATTTCCCATTTATGACGTTATAACAATTACGGCACATTTACTCGTATAACAGCACTCTTAAGTATAAAATGACTTACGAGTAAGACCTTTATTTGTACTCTTTGTGTATTGGTTTCTTTCGCCGCTTCTTCTCCATAACGAAACATCTTGTGAAGTGGTGGTAGTTGTATTGACATTCAAAAAGTGCTCTGTAAAGAACCTATTTTGAATAAAAACATTTTTTTTTTTTTTAAATAATTATACAATTGGACCTACTATTTAACTGGACTTGTGCGAATTATTTACTTGCTTTCCTCGTTGTATGAGGTCCCGGCCTCGCAGTATAAAGTTATGAATGAAAATAAATCAGAATTATCTTTTCTCTTTTTGTCACATGTGTCGGAAGTTATCGAAAAAAGCGTTAAATTGTAGCTAATTATTATTTTTATAAACTTACTAGTGGACAAAAAATGACCATTCGATAGGTACTAGCTAGAGCACCACCTCCATAAAAAACAGAGAACCTCAAATAGAAACAGAAGCCAATCACGGAAACGTTTCAATTTCTGAAGACCAAGACAGTCACATCATACGGAAGTTAGTCAAAACCGGTATCCTCACCTGCAAATAGATGTGGCGATGGTGTCTTCACAATCGCTATACTCGTTCTGTTACCTTTCAAAGTTATTCTTCAGCTTAATGGATCTACTTCTTCAATGATTTTTTTATCTTATATTTTGATATCTACATACAGATTTTTACTGAAAATCTTTTTTAATACATATAGTGTCATTGCTTGGAAAATTGATTTTACTGGCTAAGTTTACGACTAGCCAATATACTAGTACAAGTAATAAAATACCAAACGTAGCTCAGTTGCACCCATAGTAACCGAAACAAGCAACAACTTACCAAACAAGATATCTACTACAAGTTTCTAACTTATTCTAAAGTTCTGAGCGATCCATGATCATTACTATACACTACAAAGTCGTTGCGTATTGTGAGATCACAATATTATGATACATGATATTCTCGCCCCGTTATAGTAGGGGAGCCCACGGTGCTACATGTGTACAAACTCTAGCGTCGTTGGGACCTATACGATTGTGTAGATTAGACATTAGAATGAAGAAAATGTTGTATGATATTTTTCGATTCACCGATGGGTTTTCATATTCTGACGATTTGAAAACAAAATAGTATGAGAATGTATGAAGAATTTTTCCCTAAAATTTAGCCTCCCTTTAGTTTGTGATACATCATTACTTCCCAGGGATTCATGCTAATAAGTGACACTATAAGATAGCATAATAATCCAGGGCTGTATTTTTTTTCAAAATAACTATTTTTTCAATACTTCGACGTGTGGTAATCGGCAGTTTATGATGTTTCCCGTTTTCTAGCATTATTTCCTTTATATTAAAAAGAAAATTGACCTCGCTCTAGCATGTCCACTGATCGATTTTTTTGATTTTGCAAACCCCCCCGGAAAAAATCTCATTTATGGTTTATGATACTCTACAGGGTGTAAGGTATCTCCCATATCTTAGTCTATCTAGACACTCCTGAAATCCTCTCTTGGGCTCCTCAACTATTATAAACGTAACCGCGTCTTACATCATAGCAAATGTAGTAACTACAGTTTGTTTCTGTGGCCTGAATAAATGTATTCAGGAACGAATTGTATTGAATTTAAAAGAAGGGTCAATATCTCAATTATTAATACTTGTGGGATAAAAAACGGCTCGTTTTCAATCTGGTTCTCTTGATCTCCGCGGCAGCAGTTACGAGGAGCTAACCTACATTTTTTGGCGAAATGTCAACACGATGTGTCGTTTACAAGTTACACTAACGACAGTTAAAAGCAATTATTAACTCTCCTCTAGACCTTTGTAGTTTTATTGAGAACTATTTATTAAGTTTTAGCCTATTTAATCTTCGATAAAGGGTTACAGGGTTATACATCCAGATAAGTATGCAATAGAGTAGTATGAATGCGTGATTTTGTCTCCTTTGATTTGGATTATAAGTTTGTCCTTTCCCATAAGCAACGTTTACATACGACAACCTTAGGGGCACATGTTAGGTACATGTTTATAAAAAATAATCGCTTGCATCATATTATTCTAATACTAAATAAATAAGTTTCATAAGAGATCCGTTGTTTGTAACTTTAAAAAAATGTAATTGGTATCGCCGATGTAGACTTCAAGTTTTTTTGGTTTTATTCATAAATTATATTAGTGTTAGTTGGTATTTTCGTTGAATATGTGATCTAAATTTGGTCATTGATGGAACTTTTAGCGTTATTAATTAACAAACAAGGTTTAATGGGAATACGGTGATTGTCTATGAGGGCTCTTTTGTATCGCGTTATATGGATTTGACAGGCGTTCATTACGCAGAGATAATTGCACTTGTCTGCAAACTGACGATCAAAATTCAACTTAAAATTAGATAACGTTATCAAAATAGATTTATGTATATAGAAATAAATAAATAATTATATTATTACAAATAGTATGTTGTAAAGAAAACGAGACCATTGACCACGAGCCAGAGCATTATTTTAAGGAACAGTATTAATCAGTCTATGTATAACAGTATAATATGTATATATAGGTAAAAGTAGATATATTAACTATCATTAATGGCATATGTAAGTAGCAATTATTATCATAACAAAAACTCTTTAAAATATATCCTATGGTTTAGCTCGCCACATCATTTGATGTGTACGACGTTATGGGGCCACACATACTGCCGTCCTATTCGGGGTCGTTTTACGGGCGGTTCGAGCTTCCACTCTTTACCACCTGCGACCACGAAAGCACCCTTTTGTCGCCTCTTACGACAGGCAGGGGATATTGTAGCCCTATTCTGGTCCCGGAACTACAGGGACAATTCAATAGCCCCTGGAAAACCTTCAACCTGACTGGTGTCCCATTTAAAGTCTTGCTGTAGTAAATGTCCTTAATAAGTATCAAGGAAGAGGTTACCCAAAATTATATTTAAGAGAAATTTACAACGCAAATAATTTAGGATATTGACTATTACACTTGATTAAGACTTATTGACATTGAGTGGAATTTACGATCAGCTATTGTGACTCAAATCAAATCAAATCATTTATTTGCAAGAACATAGTATTTTACAAGGATCTTAAATTTATAACAATTATATCTTATGTTCTACCACATTGGGCGTGCAAAATTTATATATCTTGTTCATTATTACATGGAAAGTCAACTATATGTCATACAGGAATCGTCAAAATTAAAATTACATAATTAAAGAGATGTCATCAAATAAAACATTATTAATAATTCTAATTCTATATAGTGGATACCAATAATTTAAACGATTAATTTGATTATTTCATGTCATTATATAAATGTATTATCGTTCAAGAATTCATTGATATTGTAATAACATCTATCGACGAGGAAACTATATAGTTCACTTTTAAAAGCATGAATGATCAATTGTAATACATAAGTGCAGGCATTTTTGCAGTAACTATTGTTATAGTATTATGTATTTGTATAAATCTCTGAGTTAAATCTATTTTTTGAAAATCATTCGGAACATCCCGATAGTAATACAAATAAAAGAAATTCCGTCTGAAAGTTCGTCGTTCTTTCGACCGTAACATCTCGCGTCTAACTCTTTTGTTTGCGACTATAAACTCATCTAAAATAGCCAGTTTGAGATGGTAGTTTCGTTATGTACAGAATTACAGATACATATGTACGGTGTAATAGAATCTACTTAGTTACGAGTTGGTTACATTATTGATCTACATAATTAATCCCAGACTAGTCCACATTTATAAAAAAGTGAGTTATTTACACCCAGTAGAAATGAAACCTTTGAAACTAAACTTTGAAGAAATAAACTGAGGCAGAGTACCAATAGTGGGATATAATTATATTATGTACGGTTCATTTATTATCATTATATTGTTACCAAGTTTTTTTTATTTGTATAGTTTTTTATTATTCGGAGATATTTATCTAACTAATTTTTTTTTAAATCGACTGGAAATTTTAGCTTTAATAATTTCTTGTTATTTAGTAATAAAATGTGTTACCAAGTTAAAGATTATTTATTTTAATATTCTACATTACATGTATATTATTTCATTACAAGCACCGCGCAAGGAGTAAAATTGAGATAATAATTTTCACTCACGCTTAAATCTATGCGGATGTATATTGTACCCTCATTAGTGTCCAGCAGTGCTGAAGAAGTTTTTATTTAAAAAGAGAAATTATATTAGAATTAAATTAAGTACTGCTATTTATTCTAAAATGTATTTTTAAGCCATTTTCCTCTGTACTTTAGATGAATCCCCATGAGTTGCAGTAATTTCTACTACCATACAATTTAATTCAATAAATGCCGTTAAATGATCATAAATATTTAAGAATACCTTTCTTAAATATTTATGATCTTTTTTATTTCTGAAAACTGAGTTGGAACGTAAATTTGTCCTCGTAAGTTACATACAATCAGAACATAGTAGCGATATACTTATTACTATCGCTCTGGCTCTGGAGTAGGCCAAAATCCCATGTTTTTGGCTTAGTGGTAATCACTTTGAATTTTAATACGTTAGAAAAATTGTGTTTACAATATATCTTATGACTATTCGATTACGACTATTCGAATTTCGATTATACTTATACTCTTTACGTACTGAATTAAAAATCCGTCAGTATCGTGGTTATTACGTAAATGGTCGAATTTTGTTAGCACTGTATTATTGCGTTTCCGCCATTGTGCAAATACTATTTTTTCAACAATCAAAATGATATATCATTCAATGTGTGATAAAGCTGTGAATATTTCGATAGTTCGTTACAAAATTTAATATTCCATGTTTGTTGTTTTTTTACAAATTACATTTCATACAAGTAATTGTATTGTATTTGCGACGTTCGGCAGCGACAAAGTTATGAAAGATTTGAAGAGCTTAGCTTAGCATAGATAAATGAATTAATAAAATCGGGAAATTTTAAAACACCAGAGATTTATTTATGATGACTTTTACTGGCCGTATATTTTAATTTGTACGTCGTTAAAACAGCGTAACATACAGTAAAATTGAATTTGCCAATAAACATGATGATTCAATTCATAGATTGGCTTAACAGCCCTGAAGGAGAGTCATGTATAAAATCTAGTTACATTTCAATGCGCATTGGACTTTCTCTCACTTGCTAAATAGAGGTCTCCTTTGTGTGGGATGAAGAGGGATATAAAAATCGTATATTTGCTATGTATATAGCAATTATTAAAGAAGAGCAGATTAGTAAAGACACTTCGCCGCCTTGAAATTGAATGAAGCCACAAACGGCTTATTAGTAAGTTATTTTTTTTTTCATTCTTAACAAATAAAAACATTTTTAGAGAAAATTTACGAATAAATAACTAATACTGCGTAATTTATATAATAAATATATAATTATTTCAAATATTTGAGGGACATCTTAGCACGGAGACGTGGCAAATCTTTTTTACGCAACTATTTCAATTCTCAAAACTGGGTACATTTTCTTGTTAGGAGTGAGTAATCTTTACTAATCTATGGCTATATATAACAATAAATAATAATATAGAAAATAAGTAAATAAAGTACAGTAAGAAGAAAGGAATACTATTTATGAAAAAGAACCGCAATAAAACAATGGTGTAAAAATATAACAATTCTCTGAACCGTTTCATAGTAAATTGTATGAAGAGTGTTAAATATCTCACTCATAATATCTTATAGTTATATTTTATGGCAAAGAAACATACATATGTACACATGGTACACATATAAAAAATATTACATTCTGTGGCAGTCAAGTAAAAACACGAGTAATGTGAAAATGAACGGCCATTGAGCTTCTATTATTGCATAATTATTCGTTATGATATCTGTTTTGTGCAACTCAATGGTACCGTACAAGAGTTGCAGCGCAGGGCGCCGGAGAGCGGCAGCGGGGTCGCTGACCGCGCGTTATGCAACCGCTGATAACGTGACGCAGACGCTGTTGCCATCTTACCTTAGGTTAGGGACTTAATTACGCCATCTGTTCGCTTACCTACACACGTAAGAACTCCTGAAGGTAAATGTTTTTAGAACAGTTTACCAACTGAGCGTACTCAAGCAATAGTCTTCAATTACTGAATGACTGATCTTGATGAAGTGTATTTTGCGTTTATTAAAACACCATCATGGTTTTGTTATTGTTGGGAAGTAGAAAAACATGATGGATATCATAAGTATCATTTCAAATTTTCATTGAGACTAAATAATTTTGATGCAATATTTCTTTATATTCATGAACTAGTAGATAGACCGCTAGTTAATTATAATTTACTTAAGTTTTTCTGAACTTTCTAGCTATAGACAGCTGCTTATTGCTCGGGAACTACAAATTATAATTTATGCTACAAACTGAGAATTTTAAATCAGAATATTATATTTACTGTTTTTACAGGGCTATTTTAAAGCGCCAATTAGTTACTAGAGCTTTATAAAGTGTTTCTTTATCGGCTAAGCTCCATAATACACATTTATTTCCATAATAAATTCTTACATAAAATTATTATCTTGCTCTAATTGGGAATGAAGAGCTACTCGAACGCACAGATTTTATCGTTCAAGTTGTTTGTTTACTGATAAATCTTTCTGAAAGATTTTATTATACGATTTGGTATTTTATCTTAACATCGAATCTTAGTTCACTTGATCGTAAAATGGATGTTTAATATTTAGGTACATGCAACTGCAAACCATTAGAGGTGCGTGGTATTCAGACCCCAAATCTCAAGTGTGAAAGGCCGAAGTACCACAAGGCCATCACTGTTCTACTTTGTCAGCATGTTGCTACGAGTATCATAAGAGCTTTCTGAGTTATTGACTGCCTTTGCTTTTTACTTTTACTAATTAAAATACATTTCAGCGAGTATTTTTTTCTGATTTTATCGTATAAACTTATGATGGCGATACGACGGTTCCTTGAATTAACGCACGGGATTCGGGTCATAGATGATATCCAAATTCTGATAATTGTGCCTGAAGGTGGCCCTGGGAACTCTGTATTTAGACGACACTACCCCCTCGAGGTTGGCTTATTTGATGCGTTTTGTCAAGGAGCTACTTGAAATCCATGGTCGGATGGAGCTGGTAGATGGCCATAGAAATTCTGTACACAACGACGCAAGCCTGTATTAACATATAACAGTCACAAGATTTTACATGTCACAACAATTATATAATTTTATACATGTCATTTGAATAGTATTTTAATAATTTATATTCAAAATCAAAACCAGTCATTAAAATGTCATAAAATCGTTACAATGTCGTCAATCACTACAACGTCAAAGAAAATAATTCACTTGATTCTACTATAAGAAACACAATTATTAAATCGGTACACATTCATCTATTATTATAATTTTATTGATGTTCTTTCTTCTAAAAAATCTCTTATCGAATAATATGCCTTTAAGTACCAAATTTCAACTCATTTCGTCCAGTAGTTTGACCAGTAGAAAAATGACCGTGGCAGACGCTGGAGGTATCCTATAAAGGTTCGGTTTTTTGACTTTTCTCACGGAATCCTAAAAAGTACGTAACTACTTTGCATTTTCCAATTAATAGATATTATATATTATCAGGGATGTTATGGAGCTCCATAACCGTAAACTAAACTATTGGATATCCGAAACCATACGAATCTGATATAAAAGTTTTGAATAATTTCAGATAAGGGCGGAATTTAAATGACGGAGTTGAATGATGATGAATGAGTATTAAGAAAAAAATTCTTCCGTGCAATCCGACGCTGTTCAGATACTTTACAAATAAAAACAAATCATTACATATATGTATTTTCTTACGTATAATCGGATAATACCAGATATAAAATAGTAACCACCATAACTTTAATACTAGCAATAGGAATTGATTAGCAATTCTTAAACATAGATTATGTAAGGTGGCTAGATCTTTCAAGGGATCAAATATGTCGTTAAACAAACGCTATGTAAAAAAGCGTACTATAAACTAAGTGATTATTTGACTGACAAAACGGTGTGGTCTGAAGTAGTTCCAGCTCCACATGTACCATCAGGTTAAGTTTAACATTGTAAAAAACATTTTTTTTTAAAGATGTGTGTTATGGCGTTTCTTTAGCCGCTTCTTCTCCATAACGAAACACCTTGTGAAGTGGTGGTAGTTGTATTGACATTCAAAAAGTGCTCAGTAAAGAACCTATTTTGAATAAAAAATTTTGATTGATTTGATTTGATAATTCCATATCCGTAACTACCGAAACCTACATAACATCCTTACATAAAAATGAATACTTTGCCTGGGGATTGAAGTTCGGCTATAATCATAAATTTTCAAAGAAAAGATATTTATAACGCAAAAGCTCGTGACTGGTTGCACAACGAAACAAGAATACTTAGAAATAGAAAATGGCTTCACAAACTAGAGAGGAAAATTCTATTTCTGCCTTTTTGTTTGAGGCTACTTTTATAATTTATGGAAGTTAGGTGACCCCTTTATTTTTTGTAGTGCTTCACTTAGTTTGACGCATATAATAAATATCATAAAGCATATAATAAAGGTGGAAAGCTTAAGGATTCCGGAGGCACAACCGCCACATCTTTTTCTTGGTTATAACAGCAGTGTTCAGCGCTGCTATGTTCCGGTTGGAGAGGTGTGGCAAGAAAGACTTACTTATCAGAGGCATTCCATCTAAGTCGTCAGGAGGTAGCAACGCATCTGTAGCTGACCACTGGTAGGAGTCTTTTCAATCTGGTCTTGATTACAGATTTTATTGGACTGCAGGATTCAGGTACCAAATTTAAAAAATAGTTATACACAGTGTCCCGTAAGTACTACGACAAGCTTGGAGAGAACATAGGTTAGGAGCTGACCCCTCAGAGAAATGAAATACCTTAGTAAAAGTGTCACCGTATATAAACTATCAATTGTTTTATAAGTTTTTGAAACTAAAGCCCTATTCGTCTTTTTTCGTCTTCGTTTTTTCTGTAATATACTACCAGATAGTTGGTGTACCATACTGAAATATAAACTGGTTACAAGATGGAAACATGAATAAAATAGGGCTATTTTTAGATTCAAAACTTTCTAGTATTATTTCCCCAATTATAACTGCCGAAGTAAAACTTCGTATGTGTATAAAGCTTGAATCACTATCACCATCACCAAATTTGTACACGCAGTTAACGATAGAAGACGAATAGGGCTAAATTTTCAACCAATTATAAAACAATTTATAGTTCAAAAAGTGTCACCGCACTTTTAGTGACGTATTTTTTTCTCTGAGAGATCAACCCCGAACATATATATGTTCTGCCCAAGTTTGTCGTGGTACTTACGGGACACCCAGTAGGTATACCTTGAGTGCGACTATGTTAATTTACATGCATTATTTACACAACAATTAATGTTTATTTTAGCATACAACCATACAATTTGTAGATGTGTATTCTGTTACACAAATATGGCCGCAAGCAAAACCCATTGAGCCAACAAAGCTAACTCGACTCGGTAACCTAGTTAGGCGGCGGCTTTGCCAAACAAATATATCACAGTTATAGATCTGTTATACGTATACTGGTTTTAAACTGGACAGATTATGTGTGACTGATTGAACTTAGTTATCGCTCTACTACATAGCACAGATAATTACTTGTATTGTTGTAACAAACAAATAATATGATTATCTTCTGAATAAGAGTAGTTTCCGCTAGTATTTTGAAACCATAGAATTTACAATTACTCAAATTCATAGAGCTGTAAACTTGAAGTTTTACTAACTTTATAATTGAACGTTAATTGTTACTACAATTGCGTTATCTGTATTTAGAATAAAGATTTTTCTTTATTCCTTGCTATTGTTATACTTCCATAGATGTGATGTGACGATAAATAAAATTAAGTTTGACTAAAGACTAATGCTTATAATATTTTTAGAAAAAAATAATAAAATAGATGCCTTAAAACGGTGGCATATTTTCAACGTAAGTCGCTTTTCATCACAAAATTTATGCTAGCAACGGTCTCATCATCAACCCATTATTGTCCCACTGCTGGGCACGGGACTCGTCACAGAATCAGAAGGATTAGGCCATAGTCCACCGCACTGGCCAAGTGCGAATTGGTAGACTTCACATGCCTAAGATTTCTCAGGTATGCAGGGTTTTCCTCACGATGTTTTCCTTCACCGTTTAAGCAAGTGATAATTAACTTCTAATACGCACATAACATTAAAAAATCAGAGGTGCGAGGGATTTTAACCCCGGACCTCTCGATCAATAAGCCTAGTTTCTTAACCAGTAGGCTAACACTAGCGACTGCTAGCAAAACTTAAATATCTTGTAACATTAAACACCAATTACACCGTGCGTGCCTCCAGCGACATTCGCGCTGAAATAACTGGAACTGAAACACAGTGCCGGCTGTGTGTATTGATCTAATTCTATTTGTAACGAACACTGCACTGATGGACTGTTATCCCTAGTTTATCCCTTCACATACTGGAAATGTAAGTGTCAATACTCTCTCCAAACATTCATAAATTGACAATATTGCTCAATTTAATAGAATTTGTACAATGCATTATATGTGTGCGTACGTAGGTGTACTGTATGTTTGAATGTGAAACACATTCTGGTACGTATATATTTCATTGCAGAAAGTTTAAATTATAGTTTTAGTGTAAAAGAATTCAACAGATGGTTGCTGAGTCTACGCTTAGATTATACTCGTATCTGAGTACTCGAAATTTGTAGAAGATCAAAATCCAATCGCTAATACAAATCAAGTAGGAATACAAACTCTGTTATCGATTTCTCAATATTTATTATTTTTAAGAGGGAGAAAAAAATGTTATTTTTTACCTTATATTAACGTTATTAACCAAATTAACGTTAAAAATTACCCTCGAGTTATAGGTAACGCTTTTTCATCTAACACTTTCAAAGTATAAACCTGCCCCGTGTATCGCGGATGCCAGATCTGTATCAGACCTCTGAATGTATCGTTTTTTAAATGATCATGAGGTCAATTAAACCTTGAATGCTCTCTACCACATAGAAAGCTATAACTGAGTCCAAATAAGAAGATAACAAACGGATTACTATCTTGAACGCTATAAGTACATATATCTCTACCACATTCTATAAACTACAGCAATTTACATTTACTTGATTAGTAATCAAATTCAAATCGAAAGACGACTGTGGGGTATGTCAATGTGACATACAGTAGCACTACCATGAGTTGGGATAGAAACGCCACTATAGAAATTGTAAATAGAAAACTATTGTCATTTTGCTAGTGAATAACATAACTACTATCGTTACGGTATTTCTTGACAACGTCTGTCAAATTAATGACTCATGGGACCGAATTTGTATGGCAATAGATCATAATGACATTCGCTAGCGATTTGATTTCGATAGATTTTTTACGTTACGAGTGGCTCACACTACGGAATTTAGTTCTACGAGTAACCACCAGAGGCGCTGTACAATTTTTCATACATTTATTTTACGCAGTCGCTAGCGAGTAATACTTTTGTGAACTCATGGTAGTGCTACAGGTCGCCAATTTTAATGTAAGATATTAGTAAGCAATATAAACATAAAGTAATATACGCTATTTCAGTATATATATAGGTATCTGAGTTTATAACTAATATAAGCGGGGGACAAATTATGCTTTATTGAAACACACTTAATATCTTCCAATACTATTAATTGTAAATGTGGTTGACAAACAATGAATGTCTGTCTAAATACATGTACTCGAATGTTTACAATAATTATGTCTAAATACTTAAGTAAAATAATTAATGGAAGCACCATATGGGTAATCAAAACATGTCAAGTGTCATAAAATAAGCAAAAAATATTTATTATAGGAACAAAAACACGACTGTTTAAAATATAGTCTAAGTCGCTCCCACAAATTAGATGAACAACGACACCACATATGTTTAAATCCGACAAGCCGTTTGAGTTACAAAAAAAATATTACTCTCTGGGTAATAAAAATACATACACTGTACATTTTGTTAACACACGTTGTGTATTTAGACTGAAAATAGCACGAAATAGCGTAGAAAGTACTAAGTAGTAATAGCTACTCGTACTAAGAAATAGCACAAAGTAGCGTAGTAGTAGAAATAGCGTAGCACCGTAGAGGTAGTTTAGAGGTAATCTTATAAGAGTCGCGATCGACAATCCTTTCAACAGTTACTAGACAGAAGCGGCAATTCTATCCGTTATTTATAACCACCCAACAATGTTTTTTAACGAGGGCGAAACCTTCAAATGGTTCCCGACGACGTGGGAGCGACGCCGGGTTATGTGGGATTTTTACCGCACTAAAATCCCTCCGGTGGCCGTCCTCAACGCTTGTTGGAGAACTCCGGGATCTCCGATGGAACGCAACCGGAGTCCTCCAAGCGCGATGCCCCTATCGAACTGCACTCAAAAGGGTTGCCCGTGTTGCCCATACAAAACCGTTTATGCATAAATATGATGTTCGATTATGCAAATTTAAAAACAGTCAAGTAATGATACCGGTACCCTGCTTGCCTACTGTTTCGAAGTATTCTATAGACATCGAGCAGAACTCTATGCAACTCTCTCCTCGTTAGGGTTCTCACATTCAGATCTTGTTATGTTGCAAATATCGTCGGACAAACTGTTTTTTAGGAGCCAACCGTCGTCTCCTGTCCTTGAGTGTTTTACTCATGGGAACTGTACACAGAGGAGTCGAAGCGAAATGATTAGAGAACGGCTACTAGATTTAACGCATAAAGCATTTTTCTTACAGTACGAGTTGTTGTCAGTCAGTTTTTGGATAGAACAACTTCTACAATATAAGACTTCTACAATCTAATATCAATTACTAATATTCAGTGTATTAGATAATAGGATCATTTCGAGAGCACTTTAAATAATATTAAGTACTTATTTTGACTAGAAATATCCATGATATTAATTTGGCGCTTTTGGTGCTTCAAAGATTAACTGCCTACGTACCCAATTAGTTGGATCGAAAATATTGAACATAAATAATTTTATTCAACTTTCCTCCACCCACGTCGAGATACATCTATATCGGAGACCTACGGCACACATCATGCTGTCCCTGATAGTCGTAACCACCCACGCAGCTAATGGCTCCGTTTGGATGACAAATACCACCCTTTATGCAATACAGATATCAAATGCCACTATTGATTTGGTATAAGTGCACGATGCACCTTGTATGCAGGTAAAAATAGATTTATCATACCTGTATGCCGTCTTGCCCATAGATTTACTTAAAAGGGTATTATTATATTACCAGTGAAATGGAGCAATGTCTTCAAGAGCACGTGTAAGTGTCCTACAGAATCCACTGGCACAGGAAACTGAAATTGAATGCATGTAAGTGGTAATATTTTCTTTTATTATATTTGCAATCTAAATACTAATGTCTGAATGCCTTGTTTAAGTATGTCTTACTTACACCTCTCAACCCATTGTAAAGCAATGCTTAACACTGTTGTAAGAAGGTAGAAATAGTTGTGATGGTGATTGGTAATTAACGACCTTCAGGTAGAAATATTATTTTATAACTAACTTAGTTGTAACCTTTGTGAACCTTTTGTGTCTCACCAGTGGGCAGGTGCCTATATTTTTCACCAAGCTGATCTAATACGGGTTAGAAAAGGTAGGTAATCGATTCAACGTATTTTTAGTTGTATGAAAGCGGGCCAAAAAATTGAAGCCACCCATACAGTCCCCGAGTTACGAGTAGATGTTCCTTAATTTCGTAGATCGGTTTAGATCTACACAAATTGATTGGCAATTCATTTAAAATATAACGTTTTCTACACTCATAGTCCCGTCTTATTCCCTTTGTCGTGGGTGCCATAAACACATATAAAGCTAGAAACACAAACACCCAGACCCAGAACATCTCTTATCTTAATTTATCACGCAGCTGCTTGGTCAGAGGTCGAACCCGGAACCCCTTCCGCATCAAACTGATATGAAGACGGCTCCGCCACGCAGGTCGTAAAAATGGCTAAATTATAGAAATGGGAAATATTAGCAATAGTTGCGAGTGCCACGCACGAGGAAGTAGCTTCAAAGAGCAAAGTAAAAACTATATTTACTGAGTTGCAAGTGAATCAATTTGTAATTAGTTGAATTGTTCTCACATTGCGTCTATCGCCGCTCAGATTTCCCACCGGACGTCGTGTGAAGTGAAAACCAATACCACTTAAGGTACATATTTATAAAGGAAATATTTATTTTCCTGTCATTAAATGTTAACCTTTTGAACTAAGTACTTTGGTTACAATATGTCCTATGTTATATGTTTACATGTGTCCTAAACAACATTAATAAATAAGTAACATTATAAAATAATACATGAATTGTCGAAATGTAGTGTAACATTAAATTAAATCATTTAATGTATACAGCTCTACCTTTTAGACGGCTCTACTTTTATCGTCTTCAACATAAGACAAGAAACATGTAGGGGAAATATAATATATATGTATGTATATAATTGTAATAATATTATATTGTATAGTCTGTTTCTTGTCGGGTTTTGAAGGTTCATCGTATGTCTATCACACATTAGTTTATCCCGGTATCGGGACATAAAAAGCATCAGTTATTATATTCCAAAATATATTCATAGTTATTTGTTATAAGATTTATCCCCTTTCTTATTTTTAATTATAATCACATCTTCCAGTAAGAGAAGACACAATTCACAAAGGTTGGTTTGTTTTCACCTGGCTTATTATGGCATCTGGCAACAGTGGCTACATTCAAAAGACGCGTGGACTAACATAAAGATGGTTTAATACTATAATGGCTTGTAAAGATCAAAAGGACCATCTGGGAAATTTATTTAGATAGGGGTAGGCAACCCTTAGATACGTGGACCCTGACATTGGGACTAGTCCACAAGCTAAAGGTAGCTCAGCGAGCTATGGAACGAGCTATGCTCGGCGTCTCTTTGCGGGATAAAATCCGTAATACGAAGATCCGGCAAAGAACTGGAGTAACCGACATAGATCGAAGAATTAGCAAGCCGAAGTGGCAGTGGACTGGACACATATGTCGCAGAACCGATGGCCGATGGGGCAGGCGAGTTCTCGAGTGGCGACCACGAATCGGCAGACGGAGTGTAGGACGCCCCCCGGCGCGCTGGACCGACGACCTAAAGAAGGCTGGTGGTAGTGGCTGGATGAGAGCAGCGCAGGACCGGGTGCTGTGGCACACCCTAGGGGAGGCCTATGTTCAGCAGTGGAACGATAAAGGTTGAAGTGATGATGATGATGATGATGATGAACCCTTCGATAGGGACGATAAGTCAATCGTGGCATATTTACTCTTTGCTAAGTAAACTCTAGGTGAATTGATCACCTAGAGTCTTTAATCTCGGTATAATAAAGTTAGCCATCTCTAGGATAGATTGTTTAAAAATTTTATTCGAAAAAAAACATTATATTAATTGAATCTAAGACTGACGATTGTACTACAAAAGTACTACACAAAACTACTACAAAGTATTGTATAAAATATTGTAGTATAAAAGCAAAAAGAGAGTTTTAGTTTCTTGTCCAATATTTTTCATTGTAAAATTTTAACCAAATATCACGGAATCATTCCAGCCGGTCGCCTATGATTCCACTCATAAACTTAGATAAGCACATTATTATATTTTTACGACAATAATATTTTTTGAAAAAAACCTTTTGTGACATCCCTACATTCAATATTCCAATTGGTTTCGTATTAGGTTCACTCAAAACTTGACTCGCCTAATTCATACGCATTCCCGTATAACATGTCTGCATACACAGACTAATAGATAAATAATTAAGCTTAATACGCGAGTATCGAAACAGAACACATTCCACTATCATGACAAACAGAGATCCAACAATGCCGTCAAATTTGACAAAACTAATTAAATATCGTATCTCCTGACTTCGACTTCCTGACTACATTCTGTTTGCGGCTTTCAAACAACAGAACGGGAGATATTTGATTTATGTTCAATCAAATACGATGATGTCTAAAAAGTTTGTTTCTTGCTCGGATAACTATTTTGAATTAACTTTACAAAGGTCTTAAAATTCGATAAACTCTACGATTTATTTGGTAGCCCTGGGTAATTAATCAAATCAAATAAAATCAAAAATATTTTGTTCAAAGTAGATCTTTTACAGAATTATTTTTGAACGTCAATAGTCTTCTAGCATTTCACACGATGTGACGTTAGGGAGAAGTAGCGGCGAATAAAACTCCATAACGCACATTTTAAAAAGTTTAATCTATAATGACAAACTTACGCTAATGGCTACTTCAGACCAACAAGATTTATAAATATATATATATATATATATATATAATCATATATAATCAAAATCTTTTGCTAATTTTTATTGCACGCTCTCATGAAACTCCACCTTAGACCGATATTGATTTTTAAAACCTCTCCTACGTCTGTACCTACGAGGTAAAATATCGCCATCAAAAACGTAATAATGTGTGTAGGTGTAGGGGTGGCTTTTTCTTTCTCATTTTTTTGCGGATTGGTAAACACGTGTCAACCGGCGTGGAGTGCTCCACTTATAAATTTTCGAAAAGCACCCCACACTTTTTCCACAATTATACAATACACGTTAATCCTGAGGATGTTGATAAGGAAAATGGTAAAAAATTATTAAAATCGTGTATTGTCATAGATTTTAGATATTTTTTCAAAATTTTGAATTAAACTGAACGTTCAAAGTGGATAGAAATCGGGCTCAAAGATTCCGTTACTGTTACGTACATACATACAAACGTACAACCCAAGCGAATAAAAGCGTGTTAAAAAGAACCATTAGATAAGTAACTTTATATAATTCAATTGTATTAAGGGTGAGTGAAACCACGCAGAGACGTTGTTAATACTCCTGTGCATGAATGTACACGTGGAAAAGGGGTATGCTCAAAATAAGGACACAATTAATAGATTAAATATCCTATATTTCTTTGAAACTGTTACACGTGGAAGCCCACGCTCGAATGTCTCTCACCTTTACAACGCTAACGAATGTATAAGCGATACCTTCAATAGACATCAAAGTATCTGGGACTTACTCTTCTCACAATGCCTTTCACGGCACGTGTAACAAATAGATTTCTGATATTTTCAGCTCGTGGAAATGTCGCAACAACAAGATTATTCCTGCAACTATTTTTTCAGTAGGTAGTTACTTAAAGGCAGTCGAATGATTTAGAAATTAAAATATCTGATTTTGTTCTTTTACTGAAGATGAGAGCAATATTGCAAATTATGGGGACCCGCTTTGATATATGAAATCCAAAAAAAAAGAACATAAGACAACTTGAATTAAATGGAGTTATTAATATTAACTTACTTACTCACTACTTACTAATGATTGTTTTTGGGATTATACGTCAGATGTATATGCATATAAGAACTTGTGTTGTTCCTTATTACAAATATTTGTTTCATTACAGGTTTAAAACGAAAAGTACGGCAGAGGAAGAGAGCGTATCGTAAGAAAAGAGGTTACTATTGAATTATAAGACGTTCCTAATATATCCCCTACGTAAACGCTTGGCCACGATCTACGTTTCCACTGGTATCCTTGCACAGTACCCTTAGTAAGAGTTTTTACGTTTGCACGCCCGTGGATCGTGCGTTGTATGAGCGAATGCGTAAGCGGTGAACCTTGTGGAGCAAACGTAAAAACTTATACTAAGGATACAGTTGTCCGTGCGCTTAACCGCTGGGCGGCGCGCCGCTTTCCGAAAAGCCAAACATCCGCCCGCCTCACACCTTCTTGTGTGGCGCACCTTTTTTGCGGTTTTCCCTTGTAAAGGAAACTTCGCGGCCAAGTCGTTTAGAGATTTTTCTTATTACTTTTGCCGTACTTTTTGTCTCCTGTTTTTTTTTTTCTGTGTCGTAATATTTCCTTGCTTATTTTCCTGTAGTCGTTTTGTTCTGTATGTTACTTTAGATGTATTTTATTACACACATATTAATTAAAATACAAAATTCTTTCGAGATTCCGGCAGTGTAATTAACAGAAGAATTTTGTGACCACATTATTTACCTGTTGACATTTAGGTCAGACCAGACGATCAGTTAGAAATATTGAAAACGCCCTCAGGAACTGGAAATTACTCATTAGCAATACAACTTTTGATCCTTATGGTTTTAACATGTGGGTATAGACCGCGGGGTCTAAGCTGAGCTTTGCATCAGTGTGAGTGAACAAAAAGTAGATTCAAATAAAAAACTTTCATAAACAAATTTTATCATTTTAAGTTAGGTACATAAGTTGAAGAGGGATTCTTGTTTAAATAAAATACCGTAAAAAGTGTTTTTACAATATGCAATTAATTTAATTAAATAATCTTTGTAGTATTTAAACCCACCATTTTGATACATTGTACAATTTTATAATAAGAGATATTGCGAAATATTTCGCGAATGTCTAGATAGAATCAGAGCTAAGTCTGTGATTTGAAAATTGTACAATGCAGAAAAATGGTGAATTTAACTGCTACAAAGTTTATTTCACTTATTTTTTTAATATTTAGTCTGTCTTCTCATTTTCTACAAGTTTCAATTTCATGAGTTGTACTAAGTATTAACGTTACATTTTTAGTTATTAAAAAAATATTTGTGTTATTTTAAATTACATTTCAACAAAAAAAATATTTTTGATATTTTAAATTATTTGCACATTCAAGTTTATTTATATCGGATGCCATTTTACTAAAAAATCGCACACAAAAACAAAATATTAATAAATATAGTTCAAAAAACTAAAAAACACGCTTTTATGATAAAATTAACTAAAAAGTAGAAAATCTAAATGAATCTAGGAATCAATTAAGGAACAGTAAATAGTATCTATTGTAAAATAAATCTACAAAGTTTGAACGAAATCTGGCCGTTTAAAGTGGGTCAAAATCGCGCCCAAAGAAGTCGGTTACAAACATACAAACAAACATACAAACATACAGGTGAAGCTAATAAAAAGCGTGTAAAAATTAAACAATTCTGTTATCAGTACAAGAAGTGATTGCCAAATGTCAAAAGTTACACCTCGCGGACTACACGATAAAGAATATGAAAATGTAACTGTCACCTAAAGTCATTTTTATTTTATTGTAATGAATTTTTGAAACTGAATGCATCGTTATATTCCCACTTTGTCTCATCAATATGCCCTGTAAACACATAAGCATAACTTTTTAAATACATATTAGGCAGCTAGATGGGAACTACTGGTGGTTTTAAAGAGCATCTTGAATATAAAGAGAAGTAGGACGCTTGTAAGTAATATTAGATTCGTTGACTTAATAATAACTGCGTTCGATCTAACATCGAAAGTAGTAACGAGGTTTAAAACTAAATAACCTCTGCATATATTTATGCCTTGTTAGACACTGTTATGTACACTTGGGTATTTTTTCATGTAACACATATATATTAATATATACGAGCTTTTCAGATAATTAGCATGGTATATGTACTTGTATGTCCAAAACACATTGCATACGTATTTCTGTCCAACCAAAAATATAAATGGTCGCGCTGCCACACCTATTTTTCAATTAAAAAATCAAAGAATCGTTTTTTATTTGCCTTTACATGGTGACTAATTTTGATGAAATAAAGTGCAATTCTAAAAAATAATGAGTACGCTTTTCAAAATTCCATTCAGTGCTTACTTTCGAAAATTATAAGAATACAAACCAACAAAATAAGAACGTTAAATATTTCACTAGATATCGGATTACTTATATGATTTTTTTTTGGTTGTTGTTTTGTTACTTTATTTCATATTCATTTTTTAATTGATAGTGCATATATATCAGTAGTTACAAGTGTTAGGCGTGTCGTTCATGTGGTTCATAACTTGTTGGGTGATGCTTCATTTGGATTTTTCTGTCTGATAAGTAAGCTAAAAGAGTCAAACTATCATTGTTTGTACGTCGTAATAGTACCATATTCAAACTTACCATAAGTATTTCATAAATATTAAAGGTTATTGAATACAGAACCCGCAATAGTTACAAGATACCAAAAGTACACGAGGACCTTAACTTTAAAAAAAAATAGAAAAGTTAAAAGAATGTTATATTTTTGTTTTATTCCGCATTTATTTTATTGTCACATGAAAAATGACTTAAAAAGACTGTATCCTAGATATATTAAAATGTTCACATTTCAGAAACAAGAATATTATGTCTATCCCTTTATTATGGTTGGACAAAAAATGTTAAGTAATTTGTGATTTGTGGATAAAACTTGACCGTAAATTACACCACTAATTACTCTGATACCACAGGATACTCGATATCGATTTACGTAGATAAACGCAAAACCTATTCATAAAATATGGTAATATGATAGTGCAGCGTTTCCCAGCCTTATTCAGCCCACGGACCCTTAGGAAATCAAGCACAGTTTTCACGGATCCCCTTAATAAATTAAACAGCGAAAAAAACGCAATCCCAAATATCATTTGTATACAGGAGAGCCAAAACATTTTTTTTTATAGATTAATAATAGTGTTAAACATCATTGGATGCATCTTTTTTAATTTTTTAAAATACCGTGTGCTTAGATCACATTTTTCTAATAAAACTGGTTTGCTGATTTTTCGTTTTGCGGCCCTTTTGCATTTAATGAGCGATTTATGTATGGTCCAGAGATGACACCGCAGACCCCCATATATATACTTGCGGACCCCCAGGGGTCCGCGGACCACAGGTTGGGAAACACGGTGATAGTGCATATTTCGCTTTCTTATGCATATTTCCGTGCTAATTTCAGTATTCTGTCTCTATAATATCACTAACAACATAATTATTATGCTGGTTGAACTAGTTTAAATTCATTAACTATGGAATAACAGCCTACTTTAAGCCCAGTAGGCTTAGAGAATACTTTATAAGTATTGATTGCAAGGCAGTTGACCAACTTTGTTCACATTTCATACAAGACATAAAACGAAGAAAAATATATATTTGCTTCTTATTGATAGATAGATAGATAGGTAGGTTAGGTAGTGTAGGTAGTCAGGTTGTCCTAAATAGATGAATTTATCAATGTCGATAGTAAAACCATAAAAACATTCCGTTTATTTTATCCAAAATATAAACCCGAAAAGAAATCATAATTTTTATTTATAATGATAACGGTTATTTAAAAAAAACTGTTAATCAAAAAAATTATTTCTACCATTTCCTAAAAGTGTTAAAACGTGTCAGCATTTAAGATAAAAACAAAGGCTAATAACTTATTTCCTGTGTTTATAATATACTCTATATTTTAATAGTGTATACAGGGTGAATTTTTAAAACGGGCCTTTAGGGCCAAATCCGAAACTATAAGGATTAGCGAAAAATGCTGAGAGGAGTTACGAGGCCGATTTTGATAAAAACTAAAACTGCATCATTACTTTTTTAAAATAAATTTTTCCCTAGCCGGGAATCGAACGGGTTCATTTAGAAAAAAAATACACCCTCTATATTATTCCACTATCTGATAGTGTTGCTTATAAGGATCAAAATCTGGGAAGTAATGATAAATGACAAACTAAAGAAAGTAGAGTGTATACAGCACTCTACTTTCTTAATTTAAAATAATAACGTAATGAAAATTATTCATTTCACCCTACAAAAATACGCTCTACAAAAATAAACGGTACAGTAGCAAAATAAATATTTTATAATATTTCTATGGCCGATTGGTAACGAATTTGCGTCATCGGTTCAGAGTCGTATCGGTTTGGGCGGGGATGTTGAAAGGGGCAGGGCGCAGGTGTCGCACGCCACCCCGACGTCGAGCTGAACGAGCCCTTACCGATAACTCGTGTTAGTTGCGTACTTGCAACACGGTGCAACACGCAGCTCGGCCGTCGCGATAAATCTCAGCGGGAGAACCAAATCAACTGTTGAGCGGGAAGCTACCCGGTCCGCACCGCGGTCTAGCTCCCTTAGTGCTTTTTAGTTTATTCGGAAATCAGTAGTTTGTGAGTCTAGAATCAGTGATTTTATTTTATTTTTACCCTTTTTTCACACCCTGTTTCCGGTTTCGCGACTGAGAAGATTTTCCGCGAATTGTCAGACAAAATACGGTACATGGTGCGATTTTTTGAATTCTTAAATTTGAAAACGTACCGTATTTAGTCTCGTCAATCGTGAAGGCATTCGCATTAATTTCGCAATAAATATACTATTGTGAAATTAATTCGGATGTGGGTTTGTACGAGCTTAAATAATTTAATTACCTTTTTTGTAATTATTATTATTAAATGTAATATTCCTGTGTGCCTCTATTATTTATTAGGACGTGGGTTCGTAGTCGAATGTACTCTTCGTAATTGATTTTAACGTTGATCGCGCGTAAGCCTATTAGCATAAAACTTTCAGCGATCTACGGCGATACGGAACCAACTTGTAAAAGAAATAAAACCTTTAAACTACAGTCAAGTTTCAACAAATAGACTATCTTTAAATAAATAATGCAATACGCTTTTTTATATTTTTAATAATGGTTTAATTCATCAGTTAATTTACGGTTTTACATACCTTATTTTTTATAATTATAACGTTTTAATGTCATGATATTTATGTGCATTTTTTACTCGACGAGCTGGAAGTATTATATTTCAAAAATGGCGGTAGTAAAAGACTAATGATTTGAATCTTGGTTTGCCGATCGGGTATTCCGAGCTTTGAAAACCAGGCGTGCATCTTTGCTTTCATGAAGTTATAATTAGGTGTATATTTAATATAATATGAGAGTACCAGACAAGCAGGCAGTCCACATGATGGTAAGTGGCTACTGCCGCCCATGCACATCTGTAATCAACCCCAGATAGGCATAGGTATTCCTACCCGAGGTCAGCCACAGATGCGCCGCTACCCCTGAGTACTAAGCTGAAACGCCTCGGAAAAGTATGTCTCCCTTAAATATTATAATTTAATGATCTCTTGCTGAAACGGCGAAACAAAATCTCCAGGAAACCTACCTAACCTAACCTACCTCTACGCCTGATATTTTCTCCAATAAAAGTTCATAGGGGTGCGTAGAGTCTGTCAATTCGCACACGGAACAGCGTGGTGAACTATGGCCTCGCACTCTGAGAGACCATGCCCAACAGTGGAAAATGTGCACAAGCTGAATGGCAGTGCAAAATTTTTAAATGACGGTCTCTGCTTAAGAAATTATTTGATTATACGCGTGGTTTTCTAAGTGTTTAAAGATAAATTGTGGCCTCTCTGTATCTCTCTTTCTACAGAATTCTGTGTGTGGCGTTTTCAGTCGTTTTCGAAGTACCATCAGTTTAATATAAATAAATCCGGCTTGCATATTTTTTACGTTTAAAGTATTTTTTTAACTTCGCAAAGCATTGCCCGACATAATTATTAGAATGTGGCTAATTTTACACGCTTTATATTAGCTTCACTTGTATTTTTGTAAGTGAGTAACTCCGTTTTCCAGTAGAAAGAGATCAACATACATCTTTATAATTATGACGCTTTGTGGATGCTTAATGTGAACAGCAGTATAAATAAAACAATAAATAATAATTAAAGAAACTAAAGAACTCGCTTTTATAAGTAACTAGCAGAACCCGCGCCTTCGCCCGCGTAAAAAAATGATATGACATACAAATATAATCGTAAATTTGTACCTTTAACAAATTTAACGATAAACTACCATTAATATTTAATTAATAAAAGCTTTTATTTCGTCACTGTGTACCTAAATTGGTCAAGCTTTCTTTAGAAACATACACTAAAACTCTAATTAGTGGACTGTAATGAAACTTTCTTTAAAATATAAGTTTCATGTAGGATACAATAATTATTATTTACACTATTCCATAGGAACCGTCCATGTTATATGGGGCTTTACATACAGTGGTTCTTTCCAGGGTCACTGGCTGGGCAGTTAGAGCTCCCATTATTGCCACCCGCAACTCCAGAAGTCCCACTTTAGCCAAGTTCTAGCCCTAGTTCTAGTTCACATCACCATCACTAATCCACGCATAACCACAACCATACCCCACGGCAGGTCAAAATGTTGGCACGCAGTGTGTCCAAAGTAGTTGCGACGTACCTAATCAGTACACCAAAATGTAGGCCAATTTGAATAAACTTACGCATTATCATATATGAAATTTGCACCCGTCCACGTTGTCGTGTAATTGTCTGAATAGACATTATCTGAAATTTCACGTTTCTAACTTCGAACCTAAAGGATTCCCGTATACATACATATAACACTTCTTTTACCTCCTTAGTAGAATTTCAAAAACATTCCTATGTACTACATATGCATTAATAAATACTTTATCACCAAATTTCTGAAAGCTAATATTCAACACCAGCGGTCGGCAACCCACACCCACGGATGGTGTGTGGCCCGCGACTTTCCCTTGTGGCCCGCGGGCCTGCGCGTTACTAATAATTGGCCAAGTTACTAATAATTGGCAAGTCAAACCCGCACCTGGAGGTATAACCAAAATCCGTATAACCAAAATTTTCATGTTTTTAAATTTCTAGTATTTAATATTGCAGCAGCTATTAAAGTACACAAATTGTGAAAATTTGAACTGTCTACCTCTAACGGTTCAAAAGTTAGTTGGAAAAATATCGAATAGCAGTTTGTTGTATGGGGAGTAAGGGGGCTTGTTATCAACTTTTTTTTATTTTTAGTATTTGCTGTTATAGCGGCCACCGTTATGCACCCTCTGTAAAAATTTCAAATGTCTATCTATTACGGTTCCAGAGATAGAGCCCTGTGACACACGGACAGACGAACAGACAGCGAAGTCTTAGTAATAGGGTTCCGTTTTTATCCTTTAGGTACGGAACCCTAAAAAACCGCTGTTCTGCACTTCAACACGCGCAATACATTCCCATGTTAAAAATATATGTTACGACTACCCGTGGAATTTCGCCCTACACTAAACTTCTCTGCACTCTGTTCTTTTTTCAGACACGCCAAAGGAACTAACATCAATAACGGTTTTTAAAGAAACTTTCTTTACTTATAGTACCCTAATGGGGTTGATTGTTGAGTTGCTAAAAATGCTGAAACAGACGTGTAAACAGAAAGGCATAATGCATACACCCTTTTATAGCCCTCTTAAGGGTTGATCTAAAAAAACAGTGACTCAGATGCTTCATTGAGTCCAATGATAATTTTTCTACATCTAAACGAAGTTTCTATCCCTATTATACCCTCTTAAGGGTAGATTTTCCATAAATGGTGTTAAAAGACTTCTATCATTCCCAACCAGAAAGCCAATTACCATTTTGTACAGTCCTTACTTCCAAATTAACGGATTTTAAAACAAAATTTCATCCCCTATTAAACAACCTTAAGGGTTGATTTTCCAAAAACTGTGAAATAGGTGTCCTATTATTTTAAATCAGGTAGCGAAATAACAATTTTCATAGACTTTGCTTAAAAAGCTGCGAATTTCTAAACGAAGTTTCCACCCCTATTTTACCTTCTTAAGGGTAAATTTTCCATAAACGGAGTTTAAGAAGCTCTATTATTTCGAACCAGAAAGCTAAATGCTATTTTTACAATCCTTGTTTCCAAATTAACGGATTTTAAAATATAGTTCTATTCCCTATTAATCGAACTTAAGGGTTGATTTTCCAAAAACGGTAAAATAGGTATTCTATTATTTGCAATCAGAAAGCTGAATACCAATTTTCAAAGACATTGTTGCAAAATCTGCGGACCTCCCAACAAACTTTCAACCCCTATTTTACCCCCTTAAGGGTAGATTTTCCATAAATGGTGTTAAAAAAGTTCTATTATTTCCAACAGGAAAGCCAAATGCAAATTTTTATAGTCTTTGCTTCCGAATTAACGGAGTTTGAAATAAAATTCCAACCCCCATTTAACGACCTTAAGGGATGATTTTCCAAAAACAATGAAATAGGTAATTAATTATTTTCTATCGAAAATCCAAATAACGATTTTCGTACAGTTTAGATTAAAACTGGGGGACTTTCATATAAACTTACAACCCTTATTTAACCCACATAGGGGTTGATTTTCCACAAACGGTAGAACTAAAGTTCTATTATATCTAACCAGTAAAGCAATAGCTAACTTTCATAGTGCTGGCTTTCAAAATGGCAAAATTTAAAATAAGCTGTCAACCCCTGTTTAACCACCTTTAGGGTTGATTTTGGAAAAACCCTTAGATTAGATTTTTATTACTTAAAATCAGAAAGCTAAATACCAATTTTCATCCAGTTTGCTTTAAAACTGACGCTGACACGCTTTTTTTACAATTAAATATTTAATGGCTGAAGTAGTTCTTTTCTGTTTTAGTTGTTTTTGTTAAATTTACTAACGACGTTTACCAAAATCAAGTGTCTATTTATTACGGTTCCAGAGATAGAGCCCTGTGACAGACGGGCAGACGCACAGACAGCGAAGTCGTAGTAATAGGGTTCCGTTATTATTCTTTGGGTACGGAACCCTAAAAATTACATATCATGACCCGTCACTATAACTTAACTTTCCGAAGGTGTATAAAAGTAGTACGATGTCGTGGGATGTATTCCTGCTACGCTTTCTTAGCTTGTTGGCATTTCATGCGTTGTTTTCTGAAGTACGTACTTTATAATTTAATGTTATCAGTTATCATAAAGAGATCGTTTTGTACTTGTTGATAATAATAAAATATAAGTATCTCTTACACTTTTATTCTCTGAACTTTTATTCGCCAATGCAGTGGAGCGTTGTGGAGTATGCCCTAAGCTTCCCCCAGTGGTGGGGAGAATTGGGAATGGGGAGAATGCCCATCATGGTACATAAAAAGACTTGCAACCAGTTATTTCAAATCGAGTGATTATACTCTGTTTTCCTGTATTAGAACAACAATTGTAACGTTACGCGATGTATTATAACGCTACGCAACGTAGCCTACGTGGATGCTACGCGATACGCGGACACATGCGTTCCAACATACTGAGATGAAACTGGCTTTTGTTGTTCGTTGTTCCCAAGATCGTAAGCGTAATAACATAACAGGGAAGTATTGAGTTGTAGTACTGAGTAAAAATTTAAGTCGTAGTAGCAGTTATATGTTATATGTATTTTCTAGTGTACTCAATTCATAAAAAGAACATCAAAAAAATTACTAAAATATATAATGCTTGTTTATGAGATTTTTCATGGCCATTAAAACATTTTTCATTAAAATTTATTATTACTCAATTTGGAGCAATAAAATAAGTGAATACATTTAAAATGTGTTAAATTAAACAGCATAAATGATGCGTTGAAATGAAATGAAATATATTTACTCGCATTTTGTATATGCCTACGGTGGCACTTACAAATTGTCAGTCACGATATTTTTTCTTTAACTACTACCGGATCGGATGCTTGCTATTGGCAATCCAGCGATGTTCCTTCCTCATTCTTGCACTGATCTGATATTGTATATTAGGTCGTTTATTAGGTCGGTATAACTTTAGGTCGGATGTTCATGAGCGAAAACTCGAAATCCATATTTCGTTTAAATTTAAATCGTTACTTTGGATCATAATATTTAAAAACTAATTGTGGTGTTTTCAAACAAACCATATAAACATAATTAAGCTTACCTTACCTGTTGTTCAAGGCGACAACCAGGACCGATAGGTTCCCCTGCCTTCTGAAGTATAACAACACTCACGAAATGTAAATAGACTCATCGATTCTCTAGATTCTACACAAAGAAAGAAATTCGAGGCGTTCGTCACTCAGTATGTACTTCCACGGTGTAAAAATATATTTAACCATTTTTTTCTGTCGGGCAATTTATATGAACTATTTTGTCTATCCATACGCTATTACTCCGATTTGTCCGGGAGGGCATGGGGATTTTTACCGCGAAAATGTTTACACTCTGTTTGAAAATAAAAAAAAAAGTACCAGGTGGTGCACGCGGCCAGTTTCGGAGGCACGTCAATCTCATCAAAACGGAAATGGCGTGAAAATTGATGCAACAGAAAATAAACTGTACCTACGCAGTAAACGGTCGCTAAATTATGAAGCTCCAGCTCCACATGCTTCATTAGCTCAGGTTATCAGTGTAGCTGAAACATTTTTTAACATGTATGTAAGGATAATTTTGCCGCTTCTTCATAACGAAATGCCTTGAGTAGTAGTGGTACATTTTATTGGTATTCAAAACAAATTCTGTGAAGGATTTAAGTAAAATATGTATTATTATTATATATATTGACATCGGCGATTGCAAAGGTTAAACATTGTTTTAAATTGTTGTAGATACATAACAAGATTTGTTATCGCGTGGGTGCCAGGTAAGACGAATACAATCTTCAACATAAATCTAAATTCAACTACAAATCTCCTCCTAGACGAGGTGGAACAAACAATAATTGATACGATAAATAGACAAAGTGAAATATGTTTTCGTGCACCGCCAACTAAGTAAAGGAAACTTCATGCAACAGGTCTATCGGCGACAACGTGCTGACTAATTGTCGGACAGGTTCTCGTGTAAAATATTATTCCAAAACCTCTTTCAGGTTAAGAAAACATCCCAAACGGCTTTTCATAATAATAGATATAGAAATATAATAGATATCAAAGTCAAAATCAAAGCCTTTTAGATAATAAGTGAAACAGGAGAGCCAGTTTAAAGTTAAACAATGTTTTTGTTTCGAGATCTTTTTAATAAATTACATTAAAATAATAAAAAAAGTTATAATTGGTTATATGCAATAGTAATACTATGCAACCATATTAAAATAGGAAATATTTTGGGTTAAGTTGTACCTTTAACATAGAAAATAATTTTGGGCTGTGCGGTTGTTCGTGCAAAGCTCACATATGTATTAGAAAAAACAGCCACGTTAAATAGAAGCTTGTTAAATGCAATCTAAATCGTTAGTTAAATCTGTTTTGTTGTCTGCTTCGCATAGAAGCTTTAAGCCGAGGTTCAATTAAATTCCTTAATTAACTTTTCATCACCAGAAAAATGTTAGGTACTTATTTTTGGTATTATTATCAGTGGTTAGTGATTTTAAGTGAGTACCAATGGTTCATTCACGTTTCCTAAATTGCACTTGTGAAGGGCCAACTTTAAAAGTCTGGACAATTTTCTTAACAAATTGTAAAATATTATTTCTAAATCACATGTTTTTATAACATATTTGAAGTATTCTTTCTTTTTGGACTTTCTATTTTTTTTATAATATAGAAGTAGAAGGCAAACATGAAGTCCACCTGATGCTGGCTACTGCCGCCCATGGATATCTGTAATCAACCCCAGATAGGATCGGATATTCCTACCTGAGGTCGACTCTGTGGCCGCGCTTGACACTGCTGTTATGAGGCAGAAAAAGTGTGGCGGTGGTGCCGCCGGAGTTGAACCACAAAGGACCACCTTCAAATTAATAGCTGATATAAGACATGAACATATTTTTCATAATTTTTCATGTACGGTGATTTTATACCTTGTAGCTTAACTAATAAATCCGTTGTATTTTATGATGTATTGTACTCGGAAACTGGTTTCAGCAATGACTTCTTCTTTTAGGAATTGAAACTTTTTCTATTGTTTGACTCCTTACATTCATGAAAATAATGTCCAAAATTATTAAAATAACTTGCCCTATATGTCGACATGGAGATCATTTGCCGTGCTATGTCCGTGTGCCAAATAAGAACGGTAGTTACATTGTAGCTAATTTACAATTTCGATGTTGCGAATATTGTTATAAATTTGAATATTGTTGTTCTGGTTATAAAATCGTATAAATAACTCTGTCTAATTTTATATTTTTTCACCAATGGATATATTTTGATAGTATCATGATGTGCAGTAGCCATTAAGCCAAGTGTATTATTACATTATCTGTCACAGGGCTCTATCGCGTGAACCGCAATAGATTGTCTATCTATTGATAGTATCTATCTTGATTTTTTAAGTGTGTATAATAGTAGCCGCTATAACATGAAATACTAAAAATATTTGTATTTGATTTAGGCATCACAACTGGTCTACATTTCTATGAAATTCAATTGAGATTTCAGATGAATTAAGATTTGGTTATAGATGTACATGATTTGGATTCTGAAAATTCATTATTTATTATTACAAGTCTTACGGTCAATTATAGGATTTATTGTTGAAATTAACACTAGAAGCACAATTTAATCACGATCACGACTTATTATTAAATTTACTTCCCTTTCCTGAGCTTTTCTGCTACTTTTCCACTTGAATTAGTTTTCTAGACTTATAGGAAAAGCGTATTTTATTCATCTTGGCGTTTTCCTTAATCGTAAATGTTGGAGTACTTTACCGTTCTACTGGTTTACTTATAATTTACAACGCGCATATATCTCTAAGATTGCTTTGAATAACGAAATGAACTTCAAATGAAAGATAATAGTTAATAAAATTAGTTTTGGCCTCTGATTTAATCTTTTGAGCAAGGTAACCTCCATCTCTTCGGTCACCACTAGCATGTGTCTTGGGCCGCGGTGCCGCGGGGCAGCGGTCTTGCTCATTTTATTTTATTTATAATTTTAGTTTAGTATTTCTAGAATACTATAAATATTTTATTTGGTTTATTAATTTAGTTTAAATTCTTATAGTGTTAAATTTCTTTTTTGTTTCTTCAGCAATGTATATCTACTTAGCAATAAAATCTTTTGAGCTAAAAATAATAACTCGTAAAGATTTTTAAGAATGTTTGTACTATAGATTTGGTGTCTATACTTTCTACAAGTCTGAAAATATTTATTTCTCGAAATTTGAAGTTCTATATAATTTTATGTTTCGATGCCAAAAAATATTTTTATGTCATCATACGTTGTATCGTACTAATCATATTATATATTTTAAGCCAAACTATTATTTTTTACAAAAGGGCCACTTAATAATAATACATTTAGTAATTATTTTATAACTGAAATATATAAATATATATCTTACATAAAAACATATCATTTAAGTCGTTTTGATTATAATTTTGTTTCATGAGAAGTTTTTTTTAAAAAGACGCTGTCTTAATACTGTATGTCTTACCTTATCTTAAATATACGTAAGATTGGGGATCTCAACATTCTCAACCCAGCTTTCAATCGTAGCTGCGGCGTAGAGCACCCAAAGGCGAATGTTGACCCAAGATAGAGTATACAAATAAATATTTAAAAGAGTTAACAAAATGTATATTTTAACAACCTGCGCCCAATATTAATAATTATTTACCTCTATTCATTCTGATAGACTTGATGGATGACATGTAATTAGAAGTCAGCCATATTAGAATTTAGAATCAAAATTGCGCCGTCAAACATTGCAGATCAGGTGCAGCACTCTTAATAGAGGAAAATATATATTTTTTAATTTTGACTTGAATAGATATTAAACACTGTAATTTTAAAACTTCCTCAAAAAAAAATGAAAGTGAGTAGTCTCTATAGTAGTAGAGTCCTCTAGTCTAAAGTCAATTATCTACATGACGTTATAACAATACCAAAAGACTACTATTGTTTATAGTATATTTTATTCTACATTACTCATAATCACATTACAAATAGGTATACGTAGTATATATATACACAGTACAGTATAAACAGTAGATATATGTATATAGTATATATCGGCGCTCCCCCGGGAGTGCCGTGGATTCCCGAGCTCTCATCCATCTTTCACACTTATGCAACTTACTTAAAACTTGATTATTTATGGAATTAAAAATAATACCACCGTTCACCAGAATTACGTTTTAATAATGATCCATTACAATCCCTCCTTTTTATTACAATCATCATATCCTCTCAAAAAGGAAGTGGCGTTTTTAACCAAAATATGAATCAAGAGTGCTTTTATTAATTTAAAATACAGTAAGTTCAAAACCCATATGAAAGTAATTATAACAATAAAAATAATTAGCAATATATAAAACATTAAAACATCATTAACTAATTTGTTTACATTTTTGCATAAATTAAGTTATAGGATTGATCATTTTTAAACACTGTGAAAAATATGAACATTGGCGCCATAATACGATTAACAATCTTTTATGAACGTTTTTAAAGAAGAGTAACGTATAAAAATCAGTAAGCAATTGAATAAGATATAATATTAGCAAAATAAGTTTTTAACATAAAGAGGCTTTTGTAAGTTACTGATATATTAATTTAACTTATAAAAATGGATGCATTATTGATCAGCACCATCTATCAACGATAAACAGGCAAAATCAAAACAGTATTATTTAATATTTATTACAGAATTATTGCTAATGAATTATGTTCAAAATAAGTTATATAAAATTAGCAATACGTTTTAAATGAATTCTAGAATTATAAAACATTCAGAAACAATCCAAATTACATATAATAACATGTTTATTGAGTCTCATATAAATTGCATCCGTAAATTGCAACAAGGATATTTTATAGATGGCAAAGAAATTATAATTATTAAGTTTTAAATTATAAAACGTTTAACATTGTTTTAAATATAAATAATTATATTAAAATTTACTTTAATATAAATAATTATATTAAGTTACCATAATAATATTTGGAACCAAAAGACATAGATTGATAAACTTGCAAACTTACAATTTACAAAACTTGCCACTAGATGGCGCTATTATACCCATGCGCCCATATATACGTATATGTATTTGAACATATTAAGTATTACCTAATAGCCATAAATGATAATTCTGTGAGTTAATTTGGGAATCGAAAGCTTTTAAGATCAACCATCATAATCTCCCACACGCTAAGTGCAATTCATTAGCGAGAGCCAACAGAAATAGCGTTGATGGGTTTGTCCGCGTATTAAACAAGGCTGTGCCACACGGCAGCCATCGGCGTTCAAAACTGGTAATTCTCGGGGGATTTCATGGGTTCTAATTTGTTTCGCGGCACTGTAGTTCTCTTTCCAAAGTAAGTTAGCTTAAGTTACTCCTTATAACATTAGCTAACTGCCCGTGAAAGTCGCGTCCAAATCGATGTTGCTTTGAAGATTACCTTCATCAAACAGACAAGGAGTCAGACAAAAAAATAATAGTTGTTTTTTACCTGATTGTCAATTTTTGGCGCAAAATATTTTAAACGTTTTAAAATAAAATTAACCCAACCTATCAATCAGTAGGGTATCAGAATATAAGAAGTGAAAAGGGGATTACAAAAAATGTTTGTTGTACAAAATATATGTATAATATTACGTCAGAAAACACCTACTTTACCTTTTGAAAAACCAGCACCTAAGGGGTAAAAAGGGGGTTGATAATTTAATTGAAAATACATCAATATTGAAATAAATACTTAAGAATACTTAACACATTTTGTATTTGGCTTTCTGAATAAAATCATGCAATGCCTATTTCACACTTTTTGGTATTGGTAATTAAACCTCTACCGGGGTAAAAAGTTTATATTTTTTAAGTTATACTATTGGAGTTGAAGTTATACTGTTGAAGTTATACGTTTGACGACAATGATGGAGTTCATTTTTTACAAAACTAACAAAAACAATATCTATATCATACATTTCGCATTTCTATTGCATCTCCAAAAATTGCTTTTTTATATTTCTGATTTTCTAAATTATTTACTTGTTTGTCATAAGATACCATTGACTAAGAAGTAAATAAGATACTTATGAAAACATACTTTCATATGTATTTCATTGATTTTAATCTGATATTTGTAGCCAGTCTGTGTAGCCACTCTCGTCCCATTATGATTTGCAATTATCCACGACCCAACCGTAACCGGGAACCGGGAACCGTTGAAAGACGGGTCTACAGGGTAAATATTTCAGTGTATTTCACATTCCGATATTTCAGTCCGAATCTGAGTATTCGTTGATCCAATCATCTATTGGCTAATTTTATAATCTAATAATTTATCTGCATTTGTTACAATCGCTCAGGAATTTTATTTAAACATCCAAATAAATTAGAAATGATATTCAATGAGTTGTTTTAAAATAAATGTGCCAAGTGCATTAATATAATAAACAATACATATTTCGTTTCCGTTCTGGCGTTCCGACTACTATCGTTGGCTTCTGGTGTCTAATGTCTGCTAAATATTCATATTAACAATTAAGTGCGTACCTAGTAAGATAGAGTCTCTAGAGGCACTTTCACTGTCCTGCTTCCTGACCTAATTCGCTGTACCATTCAGCGCCTGTGCCCCTAATTGATGTCATAACCGCATCATCATACTTACATAGTTTATGCACTATACTTGGAATTGTTTTACAGAACTTTGATAGCCCTGGAGAATTTTAACAATTTTTTGTGCATGTCTTCAAAAGCAATATTTGTGTAGCAAGACGTTATTTTGCATGAAGTACAATTTTCGATGTCTGCAATTTTCTAAATGCATCCGTGTATTACGTTCATATTTTCATGCCCGTTGTCACTGTCGAACTCAATCAAACACACTAACTGTAATATGAACACGTTTCGACAGTTTCCGATGCGAACATTGAAACTGCTCAATGCATGGGCAACGAGGCACTGCTCCTCTATTTTTGTTTGCTTTGACCGAAGCGAAATTAAAAAGGAGCTCTGTGTATCTGGAATGGCCAGTAACTGTACTCTAAAACAAAACAACTGAAACTTTGTTTTAAAAAAGCAGTAACGTAATACCGAGCACCCGCAAAAATTTTGCGATGGAATACATCACACAAAATAAAAAAGAACTCCCTAACGGCCCAGCGTAATAACGACTTTTAGCATCGGTAGGTCGCACATTGGCGATTGCATCAATGCTTCATTAGGTTTTGGCGATTGGGCCGCGATATTGAAAACGCCGGTTTTGCGACTAGAATAATGCTGATTCACGCTTTTCGCGTTCAGTTGCTGCATCGAACGTACCAAAGTAGTTGCGACCAGCGCTTGAGATGAGCCGGAACTTGCGCGTAGTGTAGCGTTTACTCGCTTCATCTAACTTCTAAAGAGCAACTAAATCCACGCTAAAAGTAGCAAGTCTGCAGGGGCCGGAAAATATTTACTTAAAAACAAATGGGATGCATATTACGTTACACGTTACATTCGTTTTACGTTACTCGTTCCCTCTGGGCGCAGAACTTAATTATACTGCATCAAATACACGATTACAGCCTGAGGCTCTAGCAGTCGGGATTTTCATAACATTCGCTTTTTCCAACCTCAGCCCTAACGACAGAACTCACTGAGAATGTTAAACAAGGCACATCTTATAAAATACGACGTCAACCATCTCTAATTAACTTATGCATGGCAACTTAATCATTTTTGTATGTTCTATTGATATACCATACCTATATTTTTTACCTATAAAATTATCATAATTTGTCTACAGTCCTCTTTATTATGCGCTCAGGTTATTAAGAGCTTCTGAGCACGGGTCTCTCCATAGAGCTAAAGCAATCAAACACGCAGCTCCAATGCGATGCTACAATATAGTTATGGAAATACACATATATTATACGCTTGATAATAAACACAATATTTCACGTAATATATTTTTTTGCTCATATGATTGTAACTGGATGGCGCTCGGAAATTGCATTGAAGCGGGATTGAAATTTGCAATTTGTGTTGTTGACAAGAGGTCGACTACGACGACGATAGTAGACAATCGGCAATCTTTACACCGACTGCCGATTGTCTACTATCGCTTGACCGATAGTTACTAAAGCTACCATCTTGTCGCTACGACTGAAGATGCCACAGCTGCCGCTCTGGTGACTAATTTGTTGCTTGAGCAATCAACAGACGCTGTTTGTTTAATTTTATTAACTGTTCTTATGAATGCATAAGCTACTAAAAATCGCAATTTTTTTTACGAACAGTATTTACAGTTGCGTTAAACGCAAAAGCTACTGACTCCCCAAGCTACTAGCCCCTGGGTGTTGGGCGGTCAACCTTACAGGCAATATTTGTTTTAATGTCGGCGTTTATCTCCGCTGACTACATACAATAAATATGATACGCGAATCGCTGCTTTGCAAGAATAACAGCACAACTCAAAAAACATTTTTCTGTTAACGGTACAATTTAATCCAAAATATTACCTATTTTCAGGTCTAACTGTACTCTGGTTCATATCATATCATACCTGTATTTTAACTTCATTTATTTAAAAGATCTCGAAACAAAAACATTGTTTAATTTTAAACTGGCTCTCCTGGTAAATTACCTTTTTTGAGTTGTGCCAATATTCTTGCAAAGCAGCGGAATATTGAAATTGTTGATATGCTTATATTTAAATATTACATTGATATTTATATTATAATACTTTAATGCCCAAAAGAAAACTACACATGCAATAGTAAGGCCTTTATTAATACATAATGCCTACAATGCTTTATTATGTTTCGTAAATAAAATTTTGATTGCTGATTTACAGTCACTTTGGAATAGTATACATTTTTGTATAATGTTTTATAAAAACATAACCCGGAAATGGTGCAATTTTTCACCACAGGTCTTTTAACTGGATGGTATTGGTGGTCCTTATCACTGGACTCTTATTGTATTCAAACAAAAGGGTTTCCTACGATCGAATTAACTTTTCCACACATTTTACCTATATCCATTATGGTTGTCATTTTTTAATATGTTCTGGTATTTACATAAAAATCTATATTTATTGACGGAGTCATACTCAACTTGTGGGCACAGGTGTATTTGAGAATGAAGCAGATTAAGAAATAAGATTATTAGATTATTATTAGAAGACATAGTCCACTACGCTGGTCATCTGCAGGTCAATGCGGGTGTTTACGTATACGTATAACTTAACTTTCGGGAATAATGTTTTATTAATTAATTGCTTAAGCTCTAAATCATTCACATCATATGACCTAAACGCTTATGGAACCTTTTTATTCTGTCCTCATATTTGAGGGAGTTGGAGGTTTTGTCAATATTTTTAGTTTGTATGAATTAATTATTATTTACGAAACATGTGACGTGCTCCGAAAGATAAAATCTAATTAATAATTTGATATATATGAATATAAGGTATTTTAAAACAATATAATATGTACAATTATGTCCATACATCCTAATCGGGAATCAAAGCCATTGTGCAAGCAGTCCACGGAAATGGAATTTCTAGCGATTACATTAAAGGTTAATTTCGTTACTTACGACCACGACTTGCGCCGATCGCATCGCAACTACCGTTCACGGTCGTACGCGCTGTGACGCTCATTACTGCTCTGCTATACCCATGAGAAATTTACCTACCACACTTTCAAATCTTTGTTGTTCTCATCCTGTAGCAGATAATCAATATTTAAGTTATCCATAAGTAATATTTTAACATACTCTCAAACAGTTTCATGCCAGATAAGATTAATTTTTAAAATATATTGATTGTTTTTTAAATATATTAATTTTATGAAATACTTCTTACGTTTGACATACCCCTCATATTTGGAGGTCTAACGTTTTAACTAGTAAAATGACACGTCTAAACACACTCGTATTTTATTATGATAATAAAAAATGTGATTTATCTACCAAATGTGTATCACGACCCTGGTCGTGTCGTTAGGATTAAGTGATTCATTCTCAATAAATTATGCTCCCGGAATTGACAGCGGAATTTCATGTGAATCACAAATTTTCAACATCACAAACAAATCGATAATCGCAATGATAATTGTTAATGACACATTATTCTCCTAGTTTGAAATCTGTCACTTCAGGCTCGTGGTTTGAAAGCGCGGAGTTGTGGGAAGTAGCCTGTTATCCCGTGTTTTGATTTCAATGATGTGATGAGAATAAACCTCATATTCAAATGAATTATAATCCGGCGGTGTAATAGCGCAAATTTAATACACATAACACAATGTACAACTGTCCTAATGGAGTATTGTGGTAGGTGTCCTCAGACCATATACCGCTAATTCAAAACAAGATTAAAAAATCACGCCTACGTAATAATCGGCATAAATTCAATAAAATCTCATTAATAACGTTTACCAAGCACAATATTGTTATGGTCATTTGATCATATTCGATTGAAAGGGTTATTTAAACATCTACAGCACGCATCAGAACTCAGGCGGCGCGACGCTGTGAGCTTTCTTCGTTTTTGCAATCACAATTTTAATGTTTTTGCTTTATAGTGGCTTGTACTTTTTAATATGTACGCTTCGAAAGTGGAGAGGAATGCTCGTCTAAGACTCGGTACACGCCACCTCAGTATGTCTATGTTAGAAAATAAAAGATACATTGCATAGTCATTAGACGGTGTAGACGTTTCCCAGAGATGTATACCTTCAATGGAGATGGTCGAAGAACCTATATCATGCTGTAGAGCGAGAAGCCGACGATGGCGCAATGCGTGCGAGCAGGACGCACTAACGGTTAGTGCAGGTTCAACGATCGACTCGTGCGCAGTTTGTTGAACTGCAATCATTGCTTTGGAAAATTGTCAGGGCTGTCGGTAATTAGACAAAATTAATTAAAAATATATTATTATAAAACAAAACGATTAATGTCCTTAAACTGACAGACCAATCCAAAATATTTTATAAAGTACTTTACGCTAATGGATACATATAATATCATCATCAACCCATTACTGTCCCACTGCTGGGCACGGGTCTCCTCTCATAATGAGAAGGATTAGGTCATAGCGCTGGCCAAGTGCGCATTGGCAGACTTCACATACCTTTGACATTTTTTTTTTTTTTTACAAATCTCTCAGGAATGCAGGTTTCCTCACGATGTTTTCCTTCACCGTTTAGCAAGTGAGAATTAATTTCTAATACGCACATAACTTTGAAAAATCAGAGGTGCGTGCCTGGGATTTGAACCTCGGACCCCTCGATCGAGAGGCCGAGTTTCTTAACCACTAGGCTATCACTGCTTACTTACATATAATATAGGTTTTCTTAAGTCAGTCGTTTCTCCTAAAAATCATGAATAAGTGCCGACCGCTCTTTTTATAGCTTGACAAAGCATTTAAACTAGGTTATTTGAGCTAAAATAACGCTGCCCGCGGCCTAGCCCGCTTGTATCTCATTTACCTCGTTAATGAATATCCTTTGTGTTACTCTAGGTAACATGTGCCAAATTTCATCTTAATCCAATCTATTGTTCATAATTACAAATAATAATATCATAAATGAGGTCATAACAAAGGTTTTTATAATATAGGAAATAAAGTCATAACTTAAAAATATTATGTGAGCATTTAATTTATATCGAAATGTTATGTGACTAAAAAAAAATAAAGTTAAAATTGTTAATTACTTATAAAAATATTTTGATTTACTACAATCCCTTATTCACTTTGACTTAAATTATCGTAATTAAAGTTGGCAAAACCGATAATCTACATTTATTAATTTTTATCCTATATTTTCAATAATTTTGTCTCAGTTATGAGACGTGCAGTTATTATTAAAAGACAATGTTATGTCTCGACTTGGCGGAGGCACTGCCGTGCCTCCAGATATAATTTGTCAACAGCGATGTTGTTAATTATTTTTGTGTTATAATTAAAAATAATTGAATGAATATAACATGACAGCCCTGTATGACAGTCTCTGGGAGCTGGCCTCCATCTCGCTCTCGCGCATGGATTCGAGAGGGACGGGGCATTCGCGGAAGAAAGTACATTGGGTTCTTACGTAACTGGCTACTTTATCACCGATCGTACTATACCTTACTTGCGTGTGGGTTGCGGACCCACGATTATGCCACCACGTGGGATTAGCGCCGAGAATTGTAGGCACGAATGAATTCTAACTTCTTTATTTGTAAATACAATCATGTAGATATTATAGGATCCATAACATATGTAGGTACTGACAAGTCTAAAGTTGGCAAACAATTATTGTATTAAAATATTTTATTAATAGGTATTTCCATTTTTTCAAACATACAATAGATTAAGTTCTATGTTTCGATTTCAAAGGTGGTAAAACTTTATTCATGTGGGACATCCATTTCTACAAAGTTTACACATACTTCCGTGGAATCTGTAGGTAAACTTATTTGATTACTGGGGCCAATAAATAACATTACGTCCGAACAGCATGTCCCATTACGTTTATACATATAATATAACTAATAGATTGATACTTATATAAGTAACTTATGGACAAAAAGCTTCAGAGACGACTCGATTCCGACGACAATAATAGATTTCAAAAGCAAGTATTTTGATGTGAAACATCTATAGCCGCACGTAAAACCGATTTCTGGCGTGGCGACGCATGCCGTGGCCACGCCAGCCGTATGCCGTGGCCGTATATATATACAGTCTATATGCAGTAGTGTGTACGGTGTGGCGACGCGTTGCCATGCGCAATCGAATTAGATATCTTGATAATGTTATGTCCAATACTTTTGTAACATACTTCAGTTACCATCGACCAATTGTCACAGTAATACCGTCCTCAGAGGCAACATCGAACATAACTATTACCGAAGTCACTGATTAAACGAATTAAGTAGTCACGATTTGAAATAAATTCGTAATTTTTTGTATTTAATGAAAATAAATGTTTATTCAATAACTAGTCATCGTTATCTGGAAAAAAATCGTAATATTTTATTTTATCATTATGACATATTTAGTTCCTATCACAATATGTTCTTTTCTGCATATTACTTTTACAAAATAATGTCGATGTTTCACATCTGCCAGGCGTCCCGTGACGGCTCACATTTTTTTGTGTTTTGTATCATGTGGCATATAGAGGCTGACATGCGACTCTTCATACGTCAAAAAGAGCTTTTAAGCCGGCTATGTACTGCTGAATCCACGTTGAAAGTCCAATAAAAGGTCATGACTTTTAGGTCGTGGTTAGTAAATTATAGGTACCCACTAGAATAGCGTTGTTTAACGTTTCTCCCCCTAAGTAAGAATGTTTCGCGAAGCTCTACACTCCTTTGTTTCTAAATATTTTATTACGTTATCAATATGAAATTCAATGTTTAATTATTGTATTCATCGTAATAAAATACTTTTGTTATTTCAGTATTTTCATATTAATTTGAGATTCTATATCAAGGGTTCCCAACCAGTTGTCCGTAGCCCACCAGTGATCTGGAGAAGCTAAATGTGGTCCGCGAACGATTCTTAATTTAGTGGGTATAGGTGATAGGCATGTAGTAACGTAGGGTTTAGTGGAATTTGAGGAACATCAATAGAAAAAGCCAGAAGTACCGATGAAAATTTAATGACGACGTTGGAAGGGAAGAATGACATAGAAAAAAACAATATACATAAGAACGTTTTAAAAGAAATATACATTAAAACCTTCTGCGCTAAAATAATAAAATCAATAAGCAAATAGTGCGTCGCCTACAGTAGGCGGTGAGTCGTTTGAAAGTATATATGCTTTGAGTATAATAACAAAACTAGTCCTAGGATAGCCGAACTAGTGAAGAATATGCAAGCGCAGAAATCACATTAATAAAAAAAGTATATAACATTAATACAACATTACAAAAGTTTATTCTATCTATAATATTATTATTTCTTTTTCTATTGAGTTTTAATTAAGGTATGAAATCAAAGTTTCAATATTTCAGTTTCAATATACAATAGTAGGACCTGACCCACAGTTACCCCTGCTTTTGTTAAGTTTATTACTGAAACTTCGCGACTTCTTGCGACTTCCTGGAGGGTCGGGACCGACTCACTTTAAAAGCACTGCATTACAGTTTCAAATATATTATCTCGAGGAATATATTTAAACATTTATTTATATATAATTATGACGCTTTATTATATATTTTATTGATATTTTTCTTTATTTTGCAAACAAATTTCTTTAATTCTTTGTAAAAGCTTATAAATGATAAGTGAAGCATTATACAAGTGGCTGAGATCTTAATGTGCTGAGTGCTTCGATCACTAGTTCTTATTAGTGATCGAAGGCTGAGTGGCTTGATTGGTGAATTGCATTAACAGGTCAGGTTCACATAAGGGTTGAACATCATTAGGTTAGGTTAGGGTAGGTTAGTTTCTTCTTATTATGCATAAAGGCTGGTTTAATAGTGATCTCGGTCTAGGATTTAGTGTACGTGGTTGATATAATGATTAGGTCACAAAGAGAATTATATTTAGATCACCACATAACACGGAAACCACTGCGAAGACACAGTGGCGGACTAAGGTTGTCGGAGGTCCGGGCGGATATAATGAGGCGCCCAGTGTAAAAAATTGACTTGATTAGTATTTGGTAGATTGGTGGTTCGAGTCCGGCGGCACCCCGGGCGGATGGCCCCTTCCGCTCCCCAAGTCCTCTAGAATGAAGCCTAATTTCTACAAACGTATCTAACCTAATAACAAGTACAGTATTTGGATTAAATCATCCACTCAATCCAGGTTAAATCAAACCTGTCGCTAAAAAACCTTGAGATGTGTATTACATTGAAAAGATTATTATCATCAAGTAATAGGGATCTCGGCTCAAAACATAGGAGACTATAGGTTTTATTGTAGCCAAAATAAACTCAATAATCGTCTTCGTCAAATTATAACATGAAAGCAATATATATAGATCAATGAAACGAGTTCATTAAATAATTATCTTAAGATATGGATTTTTAAGCTAAAATTAACTTTTCTCTAACTTTTATGTAAAGTATATAATTTGTCTTAAAATTAATTCCGACAAACGGACAGACGCGTAAACATAAAGTACAGATTTACTTAACTTAAACATTATAGCAGTTAATCAATATTAATATATGTGTGTCAGCAATTGGGTTCAATAGACAGTGCCCAATTGCAAGCTGCAATCGATGTCCCATAATAGATCATTTGCACCCAAGGGCAATCTGGCCGACCGCCGAGCCTAGTTCACACTTTTGCTGCAACTGCATACGAGAAGATGTGCGCCACTTGTATTCGTACATTTTACTGCATGTTTTGCGCGCTGTTTCCATGTGAGTAAAATATGTTTTTTAAAATTACTTTCATAAAATCTAAATGCTTCCTTAATGGTTTTATTATTTTAAACTAAATTTTACATTAAATTTTAAATTATTTGCGACGAATAAAAGGTTTTTGGTAATAAATTATTCAAGTATTTTTTTACTATCTCACCCTTTTTTACTATTAATTATTGATTTTACATATAAATAAAATTACATTTTAAAATTACGGGAAATTAGTGCTGTGATAATATGCCAATACCACCTGCGATATCAATGAGTGCTACCTTACGTGCGTTTACTACTTCTTCACCGCGTAGAATATTAGTCTGTATAATTTATGAAAATATCGTTGTTCGCTCGGCATCACCCATATCGGAAGTATGTTTCCTAAACAAACGTTCCAATGGGCAAATATTCAGTAAATTTTCGAAATATCTCTTTGAAAATCCGTCGACATCGAAGCTCTGCAAACTAGGTTAAATTCGACAAAGGCGATGCGGTCTACTGGGCCGAGAGCACTGGACATATAGGCAGCCAATTTGCAACTATTATATGTCTGTTTCAAAAAGCATTCGAAGGCACTTGGCGTAGGTATGGAAGCGGTTAAACATAACCTTTGTCTGATTTTACATATATTTAATGTTGTCGGGTCGATATTTTGATGTTTCGACGATGTGCCAAATTACCAAAAACAATGTTATTACAACTACCTACTAGAATAACTAAATATATGAACTACAGAGTTAACCTCCTGTCCCTTACTTGAAACTCTTACTTGTTAATAATAGAATAACTACTAATATTGTCTAGGTTTTTGGACTTTGTATGGTTTAATAAAAATAACGTATACCTATGTATGCAACAATCGATAAATGAATGGCACAGTTAACGACATTGCAAATCCTGTACCCTATCAGTTCTGATTAGAGATGGGCAGAGGGTTTAAACCCAATGGGTGGATACGGGTTTAAACCGGGTATTTTGGGTGAAATAGGGTTTAAACCCAAATAAACACCCAAACAGCGGGTGTAAACTATTGTCATTCATATTTTTATTTTGTTCGTGTAATATCATTTTTAAAATAATATTGTAAACAATTCACTAAATATGCACTCTAAAAGCCCATATTTCATTTAACTACGCTGTTATAGTCCATTCGGATGTGTTACATTTGGGTTGCAATTTTCGAAGACCCAATTTTATTTTATAGATGTCAATGATTAGTGTAAAGGGCTTAGTGTACAGTTAAATCCTAATTTGTGGAGTCCCAACTGTTGTCCCTCGGCGGCCATCTTGAAAGAAGGGGCACAAAGCGTTTTTACGCTCTACCAGGCAAACTATTCGTCCCACAGAAATTTAGTAAGAACAATTATGGTTTCAAATTGATTTATCTATAATTTTAGTTCTATAACTTTTTGTCGTTAAACCAAAAATAACAAAGATAATAACAATAATAGATTAAACTTTGGGAAGACTTTTTTTTAAATTTTTTCTACTTAATTTACAGAAAATGACATTGAAACATTTTGATAGAGGAGTTTTTATAGTCCGGTCAATTTAGACATAAAAATAGTAATCAAATAACATAAAGCTAAATTTCCGTAGAGACCTTGGGTTTACCATCACAAGTAAAGTTCCAAAAGTCCTCATCGATGTGTGTGTCGGCACTTATTCGGGGTCAAACGTCACACAAAACAGTAAATTTTATCGAAAAGTACCTTGGACCAAAGTTGTAGCACTTAAAATTTTCTATAAAATAATGTTTATATTTTTTTTCTTAAAGCTAACGTAAGAATTACATTTTACATTATATGCCCATATTCCCACACCACCTGTGCAATAGTATACGAGAGGTATATTTGTGGGCGCGCCGGTAGGTAGATCTACAATGGTATTTCGATTCAACTAATTTAACCAATATTTATAAAAATTATAGTTAAAATAATTAAACGAATAAGCGTTAATGCCACCACAGTAACAATAACACCCAAGCAAAATACCAAACAGTTCAGAGCACCACCGTGCCGTGCCCACTATTGGACAACTTCTGATCTGTTGACAGTTGCGCGCCCCTTTTTTATACCATGATACAGGTAGCCAATTGTTAATACGGAGCGGTAGTTCGAAATTAATATCATGTGATTTTAAAAACGGAATATTTATATATATGAAATGAAGCATTCTCCCACATATTTATTTGTTTTAGTTGTGCGCTATTTGTTTCATCAAACAAATAATAATTAAAAAGGTAATAAAAATAGATGAACCCCTAAAAACGTAATATTTAAAAATGTAAAAACATTAGAAATACAGTAAAAACCTATAGTATATCTATTAAATAAACATTTGAACTATTTTAAAAGCTTTGTGTAGATTTTATTAACTCATTTTATAAACACCCAAATAAATACCCAGTGGGAGGAAATAAACGGGTATTTATTGGGTTTAAACCCTGCACAGGGTTTAAACCGGGTTCTTTGCCCATCTCTAGTTCTGATACAGTCCGCTAGGGGCGCTGATTGGAAATGTATGGGCAAATACGCAAACAAATACAAAAACAGTAACTTTTGTGAAAACGTAAAAACTCATACTAAGGTTAGCTACATGCAGGCATTTGTCGCTAAAATTCACGGAAAAACATGGAACGTATGTTTTGATTCCCGTGCGACCCGGCACATGGAGTTATAGAACTGCATCAAAAACAAAAGGTCTCGTGAAGCTCGTTGTTTATTTTTAATTTCATTGTTCATATACTGTAAAAAATGTAATAGAAGTAAATATAGTGTTTAAATTTTGCAGCCGCTCAAGTTTTTATTTAAAATTACGGCGTTTTGTTGAATGTATCGCTGGCTTGAACAGTGTAGAAAAACATCGAGATCATACCTCGTAGGTTCCCAAAAGTGGTCAAAAATGTCTATTTTCTTATCCAGCGCCGAGGTCTCTCTTATGCTAATCCTAATATTGCCTTCTCGTATTTTCATTATTAAATCGAATATATACGTCTCGATCACTGGATTCAACTGGTTCTTTTTCATGAATTGAACATTTAGGTACATCATGAGATGATATTAACATGATTAGATCGTAACTTTTAGCTAGCTTGTGCATGGATTACAATCATATTCTTCTATTTATTACTTTAAGATAATTATATAATTTAATGCTTTTAAGGTATCTCGGAATTGCTTTTCTATACAAATGCGTTGAACGGTGACAGCATTGAATCATTACGTGGTACTGAGATTCTTTAAAATAAAATGGTTCAATTCTCAGTATTTCTAATAAAAAACGCTTTCTACACTTACAGCCCCACACTAGGATTCCCTGTATCGTGGGTGCTATGGACACACACAGACAAATACACAAACACCCAGACCCAGAAACAGAAGTCTAAATTCATCATTTAGAAATCTGTCTGGCCGGGGATCGAACCCGGGACCCTCTGCGCGTCAGACCGGCATGGTGACCGCTCCGCCACGCGGGTTGTCGAGTGTGATGTGACAATTTAGTTTTTAACCTGTTAAGTGGCGGGCTATCATTCAATTTGTGAACAGAAGTCACGTTGAGGAGTTCCAAGTAAGGGACAGGAGGTTAACTCTGTAGTTCATATTTTTAGCTCACATTTAAAAGAAATCCTTATGGCATAGAACTATTTACGATACGACTGCGACAATAGCAAAACTACAGATCTCAATTTTATAGGATAAGTACTACGAAATTAAAGTAACATATAATAAAACAAAATTAAGCGACTACTTTACTGAACATCACACATCGGTGAATTTTTTTTATTGCTTTAAACATTAATCAATTTTGACTTTGTTAGAATTCAATGTATTCTTATGAATAATGTCTGATTTTGGTGTATGACAGTATTATACTTAATGCATAAGGGTACTGACTACACCTACTGAACCCCAAGCCATTCTATTTTTTTTGGAAACTGAAAATGCATACAAATCGCAATAGATTGAACCCGCTGTTGGTTCAACCGTCGTTGCCCATCGCTTTCCCGTTCCCCGGCGAAGTTTCATTACTGTCACTTAGAAATGCCGCCCCTGACTTCATCCGCCCTAGTTACTATAAAGCGTTCTTATTATACATTTATACAACTCTGTGTTTCGACTTGGATCGTAAATTTTGTTCGTAAAAAATATATATTTTACGTTGCACCTAATATTACTTTCCAAGTTCAATTGTTGAGCTCTAAATGCTGGTACAACCGACAGGGTTCGACTAGGATACAATTGCCACAACTTTTTCTAGTATTTCAGTAGAAGTTTTTTATAATAATGTACGAGTAGCAGACGAGCATACAGTCCACCTGATGAGTAGCTACTGCCGCCCATGGGCATCTGTAATCAATCAAGATAGGATAAAAAAATGGCACGACTCGGAAAAGTACATATGTCTCCCTTACCACACCCTTCAAACCAGAACACAGCAGCGCTTAACGCTGCTGTTATGAGGCAGAAATAGGTGTGGCGGTGGTGCCAAAGTCAAACCAGAATGGGTTCTACAACCTTCAGTGGATGTATCGCAAATTTAATTTTATAAAAAAAAAGATTTATTTGTAAAGCTTCATATTTCTGCGACCAGCCAATCCGCCTAAAGTAATTTTGTTGATATTGATGCCTACTAACATGTTATTAGGTTGCATTTATAATAGTGAATGCATTCTAAATTTCTTTATAAGTGATTTATCGTTGAAGATGGCAGTTAAATGTTAGGTACTTCCAAAAAGCAATTCAGTTATGTTACTATCATTGTATTTATTAGTTGGATGACTGTCACCGTACGTCTTCAGTAATACACAACTATCACTGCAGCCGGGTTTCTTAATGGAATTATCAAACTATGTTATCCTATAATGTAACTATTAACGGATAAATTACAAAGGACATACTCGGCTCCTTTAAACAAAGAACTGTAAAATCAAAAGCCCTTTGTGTAGTAAACGTGCCTTTAAGAGAAAACTGGATAGAAGTAGATAATCTGCGTATTCCGGATCTTAGGGTTAACCGCTTAAAATAAACAATAGTTCCGGTAATACCGGACTCAAATCTCTGGGACGTGATCGCCGCGGACCCACAGCCGGACCCAAATCCGATGTTATTAATTACACAAATAACACTCCAATCCTTTATATTTAATCAAGTAATTTTAGTAGTAAGTGTGGTCGTAATATAAATAATGACTGTGGTAGCACCTTTCGTGGTTCTAATTATTATTTATCTCACCGATGTACTCAAAATACAAGTTTGAAATATAAAACTTTAGCTAAGCTCCAATTTTGTATAAAATCTCAAAAAAAAAATATAAAATATATAATTAAAATTTCCTTAAAATGCAATCCTTCAAACCATGATAGCGTAGCGTAATAGAGTAGCTTTTAACACTGCTTTTATAAGGCAGAAATATATAGGTGAGGTTGTGGTGCCACCGGAATGTTCTAAGAGTTCTACCACCTTTGAAACGTGGTTCTAGACGCGGTTAAACCGCTGAAATTGAACTTAAATTCGACAAATCAACAATTTAACATTATCTACAATACAACACAGTAAGTACCTATTATGACCTTCCTTACATACCTACGTACACTCCGTACTTCCTATATAATACCCTCTTTTTGTCTGCAAAGTAATATAAAACCGCTTTGTTATACTTTAAGAAAGTATATAATACGGAATTAAATTACCTGATGAATTTACCGGAAAGGCCTGTATACTTAGTATGAGTTTTTACAAAAAATACTGTTCTTATTTTTTGTTTACGTATTTCCTATACATTTCAAATCAATTCTCATACATTGCGCTAGGGGCGCTGATTGTAAATGTGCAATACATAAACAAATACAAAAGGGATCGTTTTTGTAAAAACGTAAAAACTCATACTAAGGGTACTGAAAATTGAATACCTACCAGTCAGGGGTGTACACGCGGCGGCAACGTGCATCACTTGCCGTTTAATGTTCGAAGCCCTGAATTTTAATTGAATAGAAGAAAACTTGATAGGATAATCTGCAAAAGTAATTCAATATTCATAGAGTAAGTTGCCAACCCTACAAACAACAGGCCCGATCTCTAAGCTCAGAATGCAATTGTAAAACAGATGTTCACGTACTGAGGTTCTTTTGTGTAATTAACCTGGCATTTAACTTCGTATTATGCTGTAAGCTACTGAACTGTAATCGGTACGTGGTCGAAATTTTAACAGATTATGTGTTAGCTATAGCTGTAGCAGTTATGCTGAAATAAATAAATATAAATAATAATGATAAAGATGCCCCTCATTCTCATTTATTTTTTAATGTCATATTAATGTCATCTGATTTTGCTCTATCATGAAATTGGTAAAAGTGTAAGAGTTAATGTGTGGTGTGATTCGGTCTATAAACACTAAGAGGAAAACACATTTTTTATTAAAAACATAGTACAAACTAGTGCTCGTCAAATGAACGACATTAGACAAAAACATGAACCTGCATGTTTTCAATATTTTTATTAATTTTACAAAATCTCGTCAATAGCTACCAAACAAAAAGGTGGTAGAACCCTTTGTGGTTCGACTCCGGCGGCACCACCGCCACGACTATTAGGCAGGAATAACAGCACTGCTATCACATAATCCTATTTGGGGTTGATTACGGATGTCCATGGGCGGCAGTAGCCACTTAACATCAGGTGTATGCTTGCCCGTTACTCCTATATTATAAAAAACATCTGACGATAAGATTACATTTTTCCTTCGACTTCCACTTAAAATTAATAGCGAGGAAGGAAGAAATAGGAATTTCATAATCGTCTGTCGCATAGAAAAGTCGTCCCTTCTTATTGCGTATTACACGTTCACTCAATTTCACACTAGAATTAACACTGGAATACCGAGAAATCAAAAGTTTAAAGCTTGACAGAATTATTTACACCTCGTATCACGATTCCGGCTTTTGTATAGAAAAGGGAAAAGTTTTACAAATATGTGATATGAACACCCGCAGATGGTTATCAAACTCATCCTGTTTTCCCGCGACGAGGGATCAAAAATAGACATGGACGTGGAAACTACATTTTGGACGATACGATCCAAACTTTCCAATTAGCAAATTGGAAATTTAACAAAAATTTACGGCTTTTCAGTACTTTTAAGACTTATAAACTTTTGCCATCACTATTATTCGCCAATGAATCTGTAATATAAAACAAAATCCTTTTTAATTCCTTTTGTTATTTATTGTCACATATCTAGAACGAATAGTATAAAATCGTTATATTTGACACTATTATTACGTAGTACAACATGGAGAATATAGTTCCTAACATTAAAGATTATTGAAACTGGATTATTCAAAGATGGAAAACTGAGCGACATGACTCGTCGACATCGAACATTGCAATATTTTGTTGTGTAAATTCATACTTATATTAATTCCATTATTTTTTCTACCATCCGAAATATGTCTCACTTTCTACGATGTTGTTTGCACACCCTGTTTTGTTGCAAGCACAACTTTTTGGGATTTTACCCAACAAGTTTTTAACTTAAAAAAAGCAGTTCATATCAGTTTAACAGTCTCAATTATGCATGTGAACGGCTTGTGTAGATTTCAATCGATCTATAAAGATAAGCGTACTTCAGACAACCCGTTAATATATAAGACAGAGCCTTATAAAGTGCATCATAGGCAATCCGAAAATTTCTATCAACTTGCTTTGGAACAGCGTGGTCCAAACATCCCAGTTCCACAACAGCCTCCCCTCGGAGACGTATGCCCAGTTGCGCGACATAAGAATCGTCGCAGCTGAATAAGAAATATCGATTAACAGAAGGCATCAGTAAATAATGAATACACTACAGATTCAGCTATTACAAATATATTTATATTTTTTAATAGTTTTTTTTTAATATGCTTGAATAAATGTAAATTGTATGCTGCTTTTTGTCAATTATAAACCGTAAATTTCAAAACTAATAAGTATATTTGTATTATCCATATTAAGAACCAGCTTATTTCAGAATAGATGGGAATCAAGTTGCCTTATAAGGAATGCATTACGGAGGGTTCAACTAGATTTGTGTGTTTGTCTCAAACCACTTTCACGGCGGCCTTTCTCGCTCTATTGGTTGGGATTGAACCCTGACATTTTGTCTAACGCGAAAGTTAAACTTAAAAGGCGAGAGCAGGACTGTCCGGATATAGTAATTGTTATACAATGTTCGCATTCAAGTAGTTAGTAGATTGCTTAAATCGATTGAAAGTGAAAATCCTGTTTCACTACGACTGAATTTCTACTACGGGATTGGTAGAGTTAACTGTCGTCCTAGTTGTCCTAATTACAGGTTTTAAGAAACTCCTATTAATACATATTTCAGTCTTAGGATAATTACCAATCTATCAAAAAATAAATATATCATAAAAATATTAATTCCAATAACTTAATTTATTTCATTTACTATAAATTTAAAATCTTTAAAGTAAAAACTTTCTAGGCCAGCGAGGACTATAAATAGCTGCAAAGTTAACTTCCGCCCGGGAGGTCGCGAAACGGCCCTACGTCACTTTACATGGATTTTCCCTCTTAACAAAGTTATAGCTTCGGTCACTGGGGTAAACCAATTAAAATCTTCAATCAATTTTTATCAAGATAAGAGCATCTGGGCTAACACGTGACTTTCAGCGCTTTCCTTAACATATTGCACAAATTACGGGAAGATTTATAGTTCATAGCGTTATCTATACTTATAATAAATCTGTAGAGAGGTCAATTCTGTACATGAAATATATTTCCAAAATAACTATCAGGGGGTGATAATGGATCGATACTGATGCCAAAAATGCAATCAGTAAAATTTTTGTCTGTCTGTCGGTCTGTCGGTCTGTCGGTCTGTCGGTCTGTCGGTCTGTCTGTCTGTCCGTATAACCATTATAGAAACAAAAACTACTAGCCGGATTTTAACGAAACTTGGTACAATTATTTTTCATACTCCTGAGCTAGTTATAGTATACTTTTCATCACGCTACAATCAATAGGAGCAGAGCAGTGAAGGGAAATGTTAGGAAAACGGGAGAAGTTACTCCATTTTTTAAGCTTTCGTCGCGTGTGAAACCTTAATGGTTAAAGCTACACAGAAATGATGTATGACGGAAATGTTCTCCTTAAAATTATATAAAAAAATTCCCACGACAGCATATGTCTATCTTTTATGGTTGACTCACAATAACACGTTATTACTCCCGATTGCCTAGCAGTTCGAAACTTTCAGATTATATTTGTCTACTCCTACGTTTATAACACTCTCAGTCATCCCTAATTAAAAAAGTTGTGATAAAAGATAAGGGCTGTTCACCCTTAATTTTTTTTATTTATATGGCAACACAACGTTTGCAGCTAGCTTGTAATATAAATTTGCTAAACTCAGTAATCCTAAAAAACGATCGATTCGACATGGACATTGGACTCAGTATTGTGTATTTTTCATCCATCCTCAGGATGCCACGGATACTAATAACTACTGGCAATGTTCGTTGTATAGATTATGGTATCTACGTTATGGCACTTGCTACGACCAATACTTTCACGAATCGTCATTCAAACTGGTCATTAACTATTATGCTTCGATCACTAATAAGAACCTATTATGTTATCCTACCAGCTATAGATGCTAATTTGTTTAGTATGTAAGTTATGGCTTCCAAGATTGTGCACCATACCTCTGACATATGCACAAGTTTCTTTATCTAAATTATCTTTAAAATATATTATGATTTTAGACTCAGCGGTAGCGGCGCATCTGTATCCGGACTATATCCGGTACAAATATCTAATCCTATCTGGGGTTGATTACAGATGTCCATGGGCGGCAGTAGCCACTTTTTTTTTTTTTGTTGACGAGGGGGAAACCTTCAAAAGGTACCCGACGCCCTGGGAGTGACGCCGGATTATGTGGGATTTTTACCGCACTAAGACCCCCCCGGTGGCCGTCCTCAGCGTTTGGTGGAGAACTCCGGGATCTCCAACGGAACACAACCGAAGTCCTCCTAACGCGATGCCCTTCTATCGGGCTCTGCCCTGGGGGGAGCAATTTACGCTCCTCTCACATCCCCTGGTCATTACAGCGATATGCGACCACACAAACCGCTGTCCTTCCCGGGGTCACTTGCTGGACGGTTTGAGCTCCCACTCTTGCCGCCCGCAACCCCAAAAGCCCCTTTTAGTCGCCTCTTACGACAGGCACAGGCAGGGGATACTGTAGCCCTATTCTGGTCCCGGTACTACAGGTACAAGTAGCCTCTTACCATCAGTTGGACTGCATGCTCGTCTGCTACTCCATATTATAATAAAATACTAATATTATTGCGGAATTGACATTTTCATTTATATAATACCGATATCGCGCAGTCACATAGTGACGGTAAAATTTACTTTTCTTTAAAACGCGAAATTTATGTTTTATGGTATAATAGTTTTAGTTTATACTTTAAAAGTATCTAGATGCAAAGTATCTTTTAAGTAATTACTTAAACAGTAACTCGCCTCTCAGAATGCCTTGTGCTTCTGCATGCTGCCCCTAACTCTTTAAGCCAGAATATACCGATATTCTGCTTCATTACAATACAAATAAATATAATTTGAACACACACAGCATTAGACATATATCTGAAATATGATTTATTTGCAGCATAAATGGACATGAATAAATCATGACTAAAGCGACGCGAATTGTGTAAATAAGCTATGCTACGTATATTTTTATAAAAACAATGCCATGCGATATTTCGATGGTGATAATAATCATAGTAAAAGTTTGTGTTGCAGACAAAATCTTGAATGCGGTAGAACCCTATGGTTTGAGTCCGGTGGCACCACCGCCACACCTATTTCTGCCTCATTACAGCATTGTTAAGAGCTGCTGTCTTCTGGTATGAAGGGTGCGGTAAGGGATACTTTTCCGAGGCGTTTTAGCTTCGTCCTCAGGGGTAGCGATCCCTGGGGTAGGGGTATCTGTGACCGTAGATAGGAATCTTATCTCATCTGGAGTTGATGGTAGATGTTCATGGGCGGCAGTGGACACGTACCATCAGTACCCTTACCATGAGTTTTTACGTTTTGACAAATATGACTGTTTTGGTATTTGTTTACGTATTGGCTCATACACTCCGCTAGGGGCGCTGATTGGAAATTCTATGGGCAAATACGTAAACAAATACCAAAACAGTCATATTTGTCAAAACGTAATAACTCATGGTAAAGGAGGCAGACTGCAAGCTCGTCAGCTAGACCTATAATAAAATCTATGGAGGCGACTGGCGTAGCATAATTTGTATTATGTGCACATGTAGTAAACGGGATTGTACTTGTTCATGCCCAGCTCAGCGCTCACGATTGCCAACTTACATCCTCTATACTACAAATCCTTGATTCGTTGGTGATATTAAGAAAATTGTAATAAAACACTTTATCATCATCTTTGGTAGTAGTAGCCTATTAAGAATGGAAAATGTTTCGCTTCATAACCGAAAACCGAAACCGAAACCGCGACAGCCACTACATAAAACATACCATGTGAAACGTATTTATTCAAAGCCTTTAACGGAATTATCATTAGTAGAACTTAACAGAAAAGCTACAAGCGACACTTTTCTTAACCTTGAAAAGAAATCGATACAGTGCATATTCTGTATCACTTCATATATTTGTCATTCCGTCGCAGTCGGCCGCCATGCGTCTAATGATGAGCGCATGTTTTAATAGTTTTTTTTTTTTAATATTTCGTAAAATAATTTAATGTGTTTATTATTAAAAGTGTTTATATAGGAGTAGGTAGTGGTACGAGGTGCACAGGAATTCGTCAGAAGTTAATATTTGACTTAAGCTCGAACTTCTCATTCGATATCCTCTTCCTTTGAATCTTAGTCCTTGTGAGTGGTAAGCTATCCAAACATCCAGCCAGGAATGAATTATGATCAATTATATTTCAGGCCTCGAGCCCTAGGTCTGCAAAACTATTGATTGACCAGAAAATATAAACATTGACATAAATTTATATACAACCTTAAAAACTGTTCCCAGTGTTATTTTAAACTGTGTATTTGCATGCATTATAAACTGAAGCGTAAAAAGGGTTAAAATTTTAATCCTTTTTAAGCTTAAGTTTATTCAAGAGTTCATTCAAGGTTGGGCGCATTGGATTGCACTTGCCACTTTAAAACATAAGTAAAACCCTCCTTTCTATTTATTTTTTATGCAGGAAATAGTCGGTTGTAAAAATCGTTAATATGATACCGCCCGATATAAATTTGGTCGATAGCAAGCAGGCTGAACTTTATAAATCTAGTGCGCTCTTTGTTCGCAAAAGAATTATAAAATGGTTCCGAATAATGAACCAACGTAACGAGAGAAAATTAAGAGGTAGTTACAACGTTACTAAAATCATTAAATTTCTTTCATAAAATTTCTCTGGTGGTGCTAAAATATTTCTACAGACTTCCTTAAATATAGCAGTGCCTTTAAATAACTATAAATATAAATATTTCATGACAAGTATTCAAATATTTTTTGTTCGTTATTGACGTAGCATCCCCAGAGATTTTACATCATTGGCGCCCATCAATTATGAGAAAATATGCAATTAAATGTTTTAAAAAAATAGATAATTTTATATTTTGCCATAATGACTATTTAATAAACTCACTGATGGACGATTTTCGCGACGTAAATAGATCATCCAAATCGAATACCATTTTCATCTGTATAATAAAAAATCTTCTCTTTTATTTTAATTTAATCCATAGCTACGTATTAAATTAATGTTATAAATATTTGAAAATAATTATGATTATATATTTGCAAACTTTTGCAAATTGAGTAATATGAGGACATGTTGGAGCGCGTTGAAATCTTTTCTTCTATAAAGCAGCGAGCTTAGCTTTCAGCTTTTAATGCTAGCGTATAATTAATTATATAATAATTTGCGAATGTTTTTATAACATAATCCATTAATATTGTGAGCATTATAAAATAACAGATTAATTGAATTAATTTTAAAGATGATTTAAAACTGATATTTTAAAAATACTTTAAAGAATGTAAAAAATATTTCTATTATAAAACATGTAACATAATTATGTACGTATTATGTTTACCTATATTAATATTAATAAGAACTAATACATTATTAAATCCATAAATGCGTCATTATTAGTATCACATATTCGTGAATCCCATTTTTCACCCACCTATCTCGAATCACCGCTATTGAAATTATTTCATATAACATTTCACTTTGTGTGAAAGCCACTAAGATAAATTATAGAAGCTTTTGCTTTGCTGACGGCCCATTTTCTTAATTATTTTTTAATCAATTGTCTTAGTGGGTTCCACACATTACATTGCCGCGTGACTTGTGATATTTAACATACGTGGGTTGTTCCAGACCAGCAACAGGCCGACAGTGCCAGCGGGTCCACTGCGAAGGCCGCTGCTCCCTGCAAAGTCTGCGGAGACAAGGCTTCTGGGTACCACTACGGTGTCACTTCGTGCGAAGGGTGCAAGGTACAATGTGTACATACTAAATTTATATTTTTTACAATAATTTATTTTAATTCTTATAGACACGTGTTTAAAACAAACTGGTAAGTTGAGCTTTTACTCGTACGTGTGTATTATCTTCACACTAAGCTTATGTTGTACAGATTGATTTAAGCCTCCAAGATTAATCGTTAATCATGGAACATAAGTTTACTGTTTAAAAGAAAGCACCATATTCCGATTTTGTAATCATATAATTTATATACTAAAAATATATGAATAATAAAAACATGATAATGTATGAATAATAATAGTAAAATATATTCTTTTTAAATTCGCTTTCATTTTCCTATCATGAATAATAGTAATTTGTCTACAATTACAATTTCATGATACTTACATCAAAAATGTAATCAAATGAAGTTATAAAACAGAAAGAACGGTTCCATTCAATGCAACGTATGTTCAGTTCCCACACAATAGACTATGAAACAAATTATATTGGGCGACTTTTCCGTCAAAGTTATTCAGAATATCGATCACCATTTAGGTAACCTTGAACTACTTCATCGTAATATTATTTTTTTTGTACAGAAAGAAACGAATATGACTAGCTTTTGTAGTATCAGTGGAGAATATGATATTTAGTGATGATTATTCGATCACTGAGCAGACCCTAGTAATATTAGATCGTTGCTGAAATTTCAAAAAGTCATCATCAAAAGGAATGTGTGTTTATCGTTTACAATGCCATGTTTTTTGTTTATGCATAAGGATTTTTTATTCAAGATTTGTTTTTTCAATTAAACAATGGAGTTATAAAATAAATTATAATTAAGTAATACATTTTTACCAATATAATTACGCGTATATTATTAAAAAACATAAAATTATATATTTTTTATAAGTTTTGTACTTATTAAATTTATTTCACAGGGCTTCTTTCGCCGTAGTATCCAGAAGCAAATTGAATACCGTTGTCTGCGTGACGGCAAATGTGTTGTCATTCGTCTCAACCGGAACCGCTGCCAGTTCTGCCGCTTCAAGAAGTGTCTAGCTGTCGGCATGAGTCGTGACTGTGAGTATTCGACTTTCCCATTCGGCGTAACGTCTCCTACCTCCTACCATGGTCGTCATCTCCCACGTACCTTTCGCTTTCAATCCGTCGTTTGTCAGAATAGGCATCAAGCTTAACCTCTCTAGCGGACTAAGATGGGGGAGGGGAGCGTGGAAGAGGCGGTCCGCCCCGGGCCTACGGTCCTGTGGACCCCCAAACACAGTTTCTTACCCTTCGGAACTAAAACGCAGAAGTTAAAATGTGCATACAGAAGAAATATCTGTGTATGTAAAAAGTTGAAAGAATCAAACCATCACTGAAATAAGTGTATTAGAAACTTTTTGGACAAGCCGCGGTGTCAAAACGTTATTCAAAATAATTGATTGTATTTAGAAGCAACTTTAAGTGGTTTCGAGTAATGGTACTAAGAAGCATCTTATAGCCCCATGTAGGTTTAACAGCTCATAACACGTTTTACGCCCATTTGTAGCCTCACTAACTTGCAAAAGTATATAGCATGAAGATCGTGCTGCGGCCATCCTCCAGATGTCAATAAGACCTACTCCTAGTTCCCGAATATAACAAAGATCCATTTTACTAACTAGTCCATTATTATATGCCCTCTAACTAATACCCCGCCTGTACTACTTTTACTTTTTCTTTAACTGATAGTTAACTGTTTTGTATAGCTAATATAGCTAATATAATAAGTACTGGCAACTTTTACTTGTGAATTCTACCGCACTCAACTGCAGTAACATAATAAGAGTATTTGATTTTATCTTTCTCTCATGATGGTTTATTAAACATTCACAACCTTCACTTCATCTCTATATATAAGGCTATAAATTTCCTAAAATTTCAAAGTCACAATTATAATACTAATAATTATTTACTCTTTGTGCGCCAGTAGCAATAAGATCCATCTCGACTCCTCTAGCGTGCATCAAAATATAGATCAATCATTCGAATGGGAGAAAACTACATTAAAGAGATATAATTCACTGTGTATCGAATGTAATGTGAACTATCCTACACGCGAGCGGGCCAATAAACGCTTCCTTGTTTATCGGCTCGTCGTTATTAAAAACCGACGCCGAGATTGAATCAATGCACCGCGGCGTCACTCCTATTTGCCAATTGAGGAGTTGAGCCCGATCGAGTTGCAGCGACTAGTTTGCATCTCGCATCCCATGCATTCGTTCGCGTTCGAGCCGTGTTTCCTAATGAGGCCGCGTTCTCCAGCCGTGAGGTACGGGAGGGTACCGAAGCGCCCCAGGGAAGTGGCCAACGCGGAAAGCGTGCCGGACCTGGCGAGGAACCTCAACGTCCCCAACGCCGCTCCGGTTCACGGCATGGAGGAGGCGGACACTGACATGCCACCGGCGGAGATCACCAAGGAGCTCTCCAAGATGGTCATAGTGGCGCATCGCAACAACAACACGTACACTGACGAGCTCCGGCGCACGCTCCGCGTTCACGCCCTGGTGCTCAAGGTTGACGAATCCGATGAAGGTAGGTTTCAACCACGCTAAAGGTCAAATAACTCGATCCAACTAACCACTTACAAAAGCTTCTTGGGTACACGCTACATTTCCACATCTAACAAGGTGACGTCGCACCGGAAAACATTTTAGTTTCTTAGGTTGTGGGCATTACGGTAATATTGTGTAAGGTTGTGGAACTAGAAGTCTTTCAATTATTTTACCTTAATCTCTTCTTGTCTTTTGGATATGCTACACGTCTTCTTTAGAATTGTAAAGGAATTGTTGTTCATCATCCTTTCACTTTATTTTCCTCTTTTGGGTACCTCTGAAGGGAAATAGCTATCTATAAGTATTTCCTTATGTTCCTTACTTTACTATTTGTTATGTATACACTACCTACTATAAACTATACTACTATATGAAGGCCTTAAATATGCAAAAAGAGTATCTTACAGGAATCAAATTAAAATGTTGTGCCTGAGACACAACGCATTTTTGCAAATAACCTGCAATACAGCTCTTATTACGTAAGATTCTAATCTCGGTTAAATGCATGCATAGTAGATATTTTTTCCTTAAATAGTAATTAATATTATTTATGTAATGTCTTACTCACAATTTAATAAATTACATGATAATAATTTATACGTCACTTTGTGTCACATTGCCAATATACATACATTAACACATAATATATAATTTCAAATTTAATAAAGTACAGATTTTTTTTCTAAACTCGTAAATCTAGATTTTTTAATTAGTTTTATACAATAATGGTGCACGTCACGAGGTATAGAATGGAAGACAGACGCATGGTTGTACCTTAAAACTTTCATTGCCAAGTCTCCTAAGAGTATACAAGCGCTACATTTAACAATTAAAAAAAAAACAATGTCAACTGTTTCTTCGTACTACTTTCTCTTTCGCGAGTTTTAATGTAATTGAAGTTCTCCAAAAAGCTATATAGACCGCTCGTCTAGCTTAACCGGGCATGTATCACCTCCGTGGCTGACTGATAGCGACTTGACGAATAGTATAGCCACGTACCTACGTTATAGTAGCCTCAGAGTAATAATAAAGTTAGAGCCAGCCTACTCAGGTACAGGCACAGGCATACCATCACTTTGCATGGTACAGGGTAAACAGTTCAATTCAAGTAAAGTGCGTTAGTTAATTTCATTGTTATCATAACGAAGCTAATGTTCAACAGCTGTAGCATATGTACATACGATTAGTACTATCTTGTTAGCGGCATGATAATTTAGCAGCGCTAACAGTATATGTGGTGTGCAGGCAGCAGCGGCGAGGAAGCCGGAGCCGGCCCCAGCACTAGCGGGGGAGCCGGCGCCTCCAACAACAAGACAATCGACGTGATTCAACAGATCTGGTTTAATATGTCGTTTAGAATGACGCCCGCGGTGCAACAGGTCGTGGAGTTCGCCAAGCGCGTACCCGGCTTCCACACGCTTCCCCAAGACGACCAACTTATTCTGATCAAGGTAACTCTTAATTAATATTTTTCTTCTTGTGTTTCTTCATGTGTGCATGCTTTTTGTTTTCTTCTAAAATTGTGCCAATTGTCTTATTTGTTTTGTATTATATTCTTAAAGGTTTTAGTATTAAATCTACACATAGACTCGACTCCAATTGCTATTTTTTTAATATTACAAGTCTATGTTTGTTTGTTTGTATGTTTTATTTGTATATTGACGCCGAAATATTGCAAAATGCGAGATTTTTACACAAACTACAACAGCGATGCTATTGCTATGCTAATATGCGTTTCAGCGATGTTTTCGTTTGCTCTGCGCAATTAATTATTTAATAGAAAAATTTCATAAAAAGAAGATCCAACTATTAATGTTGTTCACAGTTAGGGTTTATTGAAGTGTGGATCATTAGAGTGGCCAAGCTGGCCACCCCCAACAGCATCGTTTTCGATGACGGCACCGCTGTCAGCCAGACTCAACTGGCTACCATTTATGATGTAAGTATTTCATTAGTTACCTATGAGCCGTTTTGTAACTAATCACTTTAAAACGACATATTGGAAAATTCAAAACTTTCAATTTAACATTGATAATGCATATTACGAAAAAATAATATTTGTTTAATAACAAATGTCTAAATAAGATCAGTCCGCGTCTGCAGCCGACAGCAAATTATGTGTGAACACTTTCAGATACTCCATCTTTTTCCTTTTTCTACCATTGTACTATTTTTATTTAAAGTGATGGTCATTAGTGACCGCATAAAATAAAAACTGTAGTCAAGTTTACAATTTCCACCGCGTAAAACATGAACTTAAAGTGTTCTAGAGAGCACGGGAGTACGTATGAAATAGTCAATATTTGCCATCCATTCCACTCTCGGCGGCGCCCGACGTCGCTAAACCTTCACTAGTGCAGTCACTTGAGCGTCACTCAAAAATCAGTAGCCAATAGTTACCAAGTCACTATTTCAGGAAGCGTTCGCGGCTGCTATGCTTAACTTCATGCGATCGGTGGCGCAAGTGCAGCTGACGGACAGCGAGATCGCCATGTTCTCGGCCAGCCTGCTGCTGTGCTCCACTCGCAGCGGACTCGCCGAATCCGAACGCATCGCCAACATCAACACTGCTATGCTCGAATCACTGCATATGGTCGTAAGTTGCTAAAACCACCATGTGAAATGTTTTCATCATAACAGAAATTTATACACAGATGGATCGAAGTTATCATAGGTAATTCGTTATGAACCCTTCGACAATATTTTAGAAATGGTCAATGGTGTAGGTATATTTGTATTCCAGGTTGTTTTTAACATGAAGCTTTATTACAGTCCAATTGTTTGTTATAGATCATTAAGCTTTATTATAAATGAGATCAAGCGTATTTACAAAGGTCTACGCTGAAGTAACAATAATGCAGTGTTAAAATAAATAAATTAGTTTAGCAACGACCAATAGCAACTTTTTTCGTAAATGTACTCCTCCGTCATAGTTTCTTAATTTCCCAGTATAGAAAATTTGTGAGGTATCCACCAACCAAATTTATGACCATAGGTACAAGAATCGGGCGTGCCTGACGCAGCCGCCCGTATGGAGGCCATTGTCGCTCTCACCCAGGAGGTGCGCGTCCTGAGCAGCCGCCACCAGGAGCTGCTCGGCTGGTGCCGCGACCATTGGCGCCAACTTACTCTGCCGCCACTCTTCGCTGAAATATTCGACATTCCCAAGGAAACTGAGGATGCACCCCCCCCGCAACCCATAAACTCCGAATTGGCCGTTGTCCCCAACCCTCGAATGCAACACTAAATTGATCGGTTGAACGCTGCACCAATGTTATTTTTTTTCAAATGTATTCGACTTTTTATTTTGATATTTTTATTTGGAGCTGAGGATATTTGTGAAAAATGGAATATAAAATAAATTAATCGTTTAACGACCGTACTCGGTGCCAAATTTAAAAATATTTGATATATTATTATTAACAGGTTATCATCGTTGGTGCAGTAATATTATGATTTATGTGCAATGAAATCGCTCGGACTGAAAAATTTAACAACTATTTTTATCCAAAACTATTTCTATGTATTGCTTTGCTTATGTGTAGCTTTTTCAATCTCAAATTCTACTACATATATAGTTCCTCGCAAGTGTTTACTAATAAGCAGTTATATATACCTACACTACAACTTCTGAATGTAATTGTTAGGTTAAGTGTAATTCATTAATTTTCCATGCTCTCTTGCATGTTTTTGTTTTGCTTTTATTTTCTATGTTGATACGATCTATAGTCGGGCGATTTCAAGATTTTTTTAATTCTTAAAGCTCCCGAGAACACTGGCGGAACTGAGGGGCTAATAGAGCCTGCGCTCTGATAAAGATTTAGAGCCTTATTGGATCGTGTGCCCCTCTATAAATGATATAATTGGATCCGCCCTTAATTATTGGCACAACGCCAATACATATTAATCTCTAGTATAATGTGCAAGTGTAATCTCTCAATTATTAGATAAGCGATAAGTGTCAGCTTCCGAATTTTATGAATAAGGATGACATATAAACTTCTTCCCAATTAAGACCGTTTGAATAAGTGGGGTGCCTATAAAGTTTTGTTAATATCTCCCATATATATATATATCAAATAATCAAGCGTCGACACTTAAAGTTTTAGCCGCGTAGGTAGAGTACCTATATGTACCTACTCCAAAATTTTAATTGTCGTATCTTAGGTAAGTCAGCGGTTAAAGATGGACATCATTTCGACTTCTTGCTAACTTTGCCCCGTGAAATTGGCAATGAGTCGAAAGTGAGGGAAAGCAGAAGATGATAACCCAGTAATCGTTTACTTCTATCGTTTTAAGCTTTGGTGGTGGGTTCAGCTGACAATGTCATACTTTAACCATATTATATATATATATATATATATATATATATATATATACATATATATATATATATATATATGTATGAATAACTAGATAATATAAATGAATGTTTAATTTTTTGTCGTAATCATGTTATGTGTTGTATTGTAGGTATGTGTTATATATGTTAAGATGCTCGTAGCAAGTAACGCAACTATTTTCTATTATTATTACTAGTATCAGTATATGAAATTGCATCGTCTTGCCTGTTATCTGGATTACATTTACGACTTACGGATATGATTGAATGCGCAGAAGTGAACACGTCGTATCCCAATATTATGTTCTCTCTTTTGTTGGTAAGGCAAATGCAGTACACGATAATGAACGTAATTCGTGTCATTTCGTGTATACTTAAAAATTTGAAATTGGATCCACTATTTACTGATACTAGTGATAACAATATTATGATTAATGTTAAATGTAAGAATTATTGTTTTCAGTTGTTTGACGGACTTTGTAATGTGTTTGCCTTTGTTTATTTTGTAATTGTTTTTCGTAATATGTTAATTTTGATAAATGTCTACTTGATAGTAATGTAACATTCAATTACAATTTAATAAAAATATAGATTATAACGAAACATATCGTTTGTTTTAAATTGTCATCATATAAAATGATAACATAATTATTGTATCTTGCTTGGCATATGATATTTTATACAATTTTTTGTTATAATTTGTATTCATACGATAGCTAAGACTCCATCCTTTCAATATATTTTTTAAATATTCGTATAAATCATAATGCTAACTACATAAAGTTGCTTTTTCAACATAATAATGCCTATGTGTATTACAGTTTATGGATTGAATGGTAAATGATTTCATATTTAATTAATTCTTTTGTATGTTATTAGATGTTACAATTAATATAGGTATTTCACTTTTATTAGGTGTATGTTATAGAAAATAGGCGGATAAACCTGTACGTTCCCTGGATGGTTTTTCGGTTTAATAAACATACATATAACATATATTCTTCTCAGACTTGACGTAAAAACTCATTCACGAGATAGTTGAGTTTGAAAGTTATGTACATGGATGATGAAGGTGTTCGTAGATTTCAATTTCGTAGATTTGAAAAATAGATTATTTGTGGTACGTAAAATACGTACGGAAGTAAATACGTTACAAGGAAGTAAAGTTTATAATTTATGAATCTTGTACCTTCCCTTGTAAAGTGCGCAAAATCTGCCTTTTTCCTATAACAATTAAGATTAAATTAATCCATATTTGGTGTTTATTCGTAAATTTTAATATTTTAGGATTAATCTAATTACAGTTTACTAATATATCACAAGTGTTATAATAATTTAATTTTCGATTATAATTAAGTATCGTAATTTCTGTCAAATGGTGTTTTGAGTTGGTGCCTGTAGAATAAGAGCCTGTTGACGTTGCCCAAAACATTTAACGCTTACGCAGATTATTGATTTACGCAGACAGTAATACAGGGGCGTTATAATGAAATCCAAATTTAAAGCAAATCGGGAAACAATAATTAAAAGTAAACAATCCACCTGTTGTAATGATATTTGTTGTCTGCTTAGTTCATGTTGCTTGGGGTAGTGTTATCGTCACACATTTTTTATTATATGTAAACATATCAATGTTCTATTTTACAATTTCTAGTTAGTACGATTAATGTAGAGTACGTGTAGGTTCTATTTAGCTCACGTGCGGGACTCGTGATCGCTAACAGTCGCAGATCTTTGCATATTACTAACACACGAAAAGATACACTTTTCCGATCTCATTATTTAGCTTACAACTTCGTGGTTTACATGGTGCACGTTCCACATTAATACGTAAAAAAATCTTCGTCTGCTATTAAAAGCAGATTAAATATAATGTTTTGCTATACACAAATTTGCTGTCTAAATTTGATCTATGTGTATGAAACGAAAATGAAACCAGCGTTCATATTTTACGTAACGTGCCCATATTTCCTATTTGAAAGACTTAGGCCTTTTACGCGTTTGATGGGTCGTATCTGGAAAGTTTAAGGCCACACCTTTAACTTTCTTGTAGGTAGGTTTGTAGGTTTTACGTTTTATAAAGGCTGTTCATCATATGAAAAGTCATTTTAACTTATGGGCCGTTCGACGTGATGCACGGAGAATGGACTAACCCAAATTCTGGGGTCGTGATTTCTCATGTAAGGGTAGAAGGAAAAGGTAGAAAGAATGGTAGCGTTTTACGCGGATTTACATGGTATAGGAATTTGCAACGCAAATTAATTGTGATAAGTATGCGCATGAGAGTTACTCCTCGATGCCAGTAGAGCCCCTTTTTGTTCTGTTACTTTAGCCTAACTTGGAGAACGAAAACGAATCTACGTAATTCGTGGCTCGGAAAAGTTCTCGAATAACGATCACGAAGCACCCGCTGCTTTGTATATCGGAATGGTAAAAGACATGGAAATAGCAGGGTTTTTGTTCTTTACTTTATAGAGGACTTGATTGATTTGTTTTTGTTAATTTAACTGTAATTTTAATATTAATTCGTGCATAGTTAGGATGTTTTATTTTATTAAATTTGATCTTTTATTTTCAGTTATGTTGATGTAAAATAGTTTACGAATTCGGATTGTACCGAATTATTGTTTCTTTTGGACCGGATTGTAGACTGGCCGCGCAAACATAATGTATTTTATGTCTAAATGTGTAAAATATATAATCATTTAGTGGAATAAATGTAATAGCTTTGTTAGATTCTTTAATCATTTGTTGCTAAATAATTTCAAAGAAAAAAGAGAAAAATGAATGGGTTTGTTAAAATATCTGTTCCCAATTTAAGTTTAAATAATTACGTATAGTGATTGCATTTACTCCGCATTTTAGCTCTATCTTTTATAGGGATATTTTTTAGCCCAGTAAAAATATCAACTAGATAATTAATTACTTAAAATCTATAATTATATATTATAATAATCAGTTTTAGCCGTGGTCCATACCCAATTATTAAAATTATCTATAGCTATATTAGGTATTGCTACACCGCCTATTGGCGCTACAGGTTAACTTGAAAAAAATCAGCAAAGTTAAAGGCGTAACATGAACCATAACTATGTTGAAGTTCTGTTAAATTTATAGAAAGCGCTTTCTTAATGTATAAAGAAATAAAATCAATTAATTCGTTAGTCGTTAACGTTAGTCGTAAACAGTTTAGACCCAAGGCTGAAAATTCAATAGTGAAAAATAATAATTTAATATGATAAAATGAAATTCAATTTGTCAGCTAACTGTGATCATATTGTGATAACAGGAAAAATGTAATACGTCTCTCTCGATATCAAAATAAAGAACTTTACAGAACATCACATGTACAGTAAGTACGTACAGTGTGTACAGTAGCTGTGATCTCCGTAAAGCATCTTATTAAATACATTGAGACACAACTGAGAAAATAGTAAAATGTCATTTTAACTTTTTTTCGGATACATTTTCAGCTATTTGGTCATGCTCATCTGGCAAAATATAAAATCGTTCGGAATAACTTATGACTTTTTTACGGAATTATTTTACTGGGCTAATTGTATTTGTAAGAAATTAGTTCTTATGTTTGAGTTTATACGAGTAGGGTCGGAAGAGTGAGGCGAGTGAGGTGAGTGGGCGCATTTATGTTATGACCTTCATATAAACATTTAGTCACTTCATGACCCCTAGTCTGGACTTTCCTACTCGGCCGACCCTAGCGATATTATATTTTACATTCAATTTGTTATAAATTTATAGTTTTGATTTATAACTGTCAAGCTGATTATGTATGATTTGCTGAATAAAACATAAAAATACAATTGTTTTTTTTTTGTACCCTAGTTATATCCTCTAACCGTTAGGGTGAAATAGCTCTTGCTTGCAATTTGTTATAAGGAAAACGATTAAAAACAAACACACATAAATTTAATATCGCTTTAATGCTTATTTGTATTGCAATTTTCTTAAATCACATGGAAGAAACAAGTATTAAACAAAATATTCAAAACTTAAGAAATTAAATTATTCATTTCTCAATTACGATAACAATAACAAAGCAAATAATTTTAGTGTGAACTTAAGCAATTGTAAGACGACAAAGCAAAGTTCATAAATTAATTAAATTTGTTGCAAGAGATTAGATAACCAATTCATTGGAACAATTCGCAGAACATTATCAAGTAGTTTATTGAGTATTAGTAAATCATTAAAGTATATAACATATATATACGTATAACAAGTGGTCTAATTAAATGTTTTCAAGCTATTTCCAAGGTCAGCCTCTTTATATAATAATGTTTACTTTGACTCTTCAACTTCTGATGCAAAATGAGTACCACAATATGAATAGTCAAAATAGGTATTTATTGTATATTTATATATTTTTATATAATCAGATTTTTATCAATTACCACGATTATATTTGTACCGCCCACTTGTTCGCCAGTTTTACTAGTATTTACACTTGAGTGCTATGTCTACTTGATTTATATTCTGTGTAAGAAATGTAGGCAAGAAGTAAGCTAACCTCTATATGAAAAACTATAAACTTGATCCATTGAAACTGGATAAACGGTCTGACGAGACATAATTCACTTTCTTTTTAAACCTTTTCTCGGTAACGGCAAAAGAAATTCTCATCAAGTTATTTTCAAAAACGTACTCAAGGCAGGTTTCGGATAGATGAAACGTTGTATACATTGTTTACGACACGCGACAGTGTGTCACTTTTGGCAAACTCAAATACATAAACATAGTCGTTCCACTTAATGAATCCAAGGTGATCATTTTACTATGAATTTCACATACTAATACACAAAAACACCAGGCTTAAAGACCACACTCGTAACCATCAAATGGAACGTAACATGTACATAGTACGTACTTAGATACACATGTTACATAAATCCAATGAACAGCCAACCTTCAAATATTATATTATATAACACAAGAGACTTCAAAATAAATTAGATTAGAACACGAAAGAAACACAATACTACCAAATTCCATTTGGATTGATGAGATATTGTATTGATAAACTAATTTAAATAATTTAAAATTGCATCATATCTTCTGAACATTTTACAAGTAATATGCTCACACAAACATCGATGCGAAGTAACACGACTTATGAAAATGACATTATAATACGTTATCCAATCGAAGAACACATAACTATATTTAAGTATATTAAATACTACATAATATGAAGCTAAACAATATTTCCATGTTCCCCATTGACAGTACCGAATTATGATCGTCTTCAGGAGCAAATTTAACGTCTAAACGATATGTTATCGCACAAGCATTGAAACATGAGGTCTCCACTCACTCAGTTTTCATTCTTAATCACAAGTGGCAAGAATGCGTGCATTTATTTGGTGGTCAACCGCCACTACAACCAAAACCAACCAACTAACAAACTATGGCGTTCAATATGTATCACATTACCAATTTTAATATGACCCTTAACAGTTATATTCATAAAAATCTTAAGATATTTTTCAATAGTAACGTAGGTAAAGTTAAATTGTAAAATACCATATTATTGTTGTTGGTACAGTTTCGGTAGTTAGTTTAGGAAACTACACCTTTTATAACAAGCTAGATTCATTTACCAGACCCTTTATTACTTACGATTCGTTAACGATTGCCTCGCTGGAAATACATTCGTAAATTTATACTATGCCTTGACCATTATGATTAAATTTTGTTTCTTTTTAAAAAATAACAGATGTTTTTATGAATTAGACATAAAATTCAGAGCGGTCCACCCGTATGCACAAGCACTACATTCACCAAGCAACCTAATAAGTCTATCAATCTATATTTTTTACTTAATTTTTATGGTTTATACACATATATTGGCAGAATTGTAACCATAGTAAGGTGATGGATGAGAAATCATTAAATAATGAACACAAGTTTATATATAAAAAAATATCAAAATATTTGTAAGAAATCATCAGAGATGTCAGAATTAGTTAAATAAAATCAACATAGCCGCGTCAATACATGTCAACTTTAAGTTATTTAATCATCCTAGCTTTAAAATTGGTCTTTTTTCCACAAGTGATGTTGAATCTATTAACAATGTTACAGTACAGCAATAATCATAATCATAATATTTATCATGTATCATGCAGTTATCACATACATATAAAGGTGTTACAAATTTTGATACAGTGGCATGAAACCCTGTAAGGGTTGTATCAAAGGTATTGGTGTAGGTACGCAATATAATCATTGCATTTATATAACGCTAACAGAGTCCATTAAAAAGTTACGTTTACTTATAAAGTTATTCACCGAAAACCATTCTATCGAACCATTCTGCTCTGATATAATTTTTCCGTAAAATGTCTAGAAAAATTGTAGAAGAAAATTTGTTCCCAATTTTTGACCTATTTTCGTAATTTGGGTTTAGCTTTACACTGAACCTCTCCTCAAAATTTGTAACATTTCAATGGACTAAAATAGCTATATTTATGACACTGAAATAACATATGTAACTTACTTGTATTATGACATACCATATACAGTGGACCGCCCTTATTAATTAGCTTTGATCAAAGCAACTCTAGTACCGCTTTTCTCTTAGAATAAAGTACAGCATAAACTCCTTATAAATAAAAAATAAAAACAACAGGATATTGTCTTTCTTTATAGTGAAAAGCGGTACGAGGTTTTCGCTACGACGAGTTGCCTCTGTAGGTTCTACGGCAGTAACAGTGCCGATTGAGCTAAGTAATAGTTAACACAAACGATATAAAGATATGTTCTTACACTTGAAAATTGTCATTTAAAAATACGATGTAGACTTTATTCTACATTCTAATTATAAAGCAAGATGATATCAAGGTCCCGTCAACATAGTCGCGACATCAAGCCGACACTGCTCACTCTTATTGTCGTTCACCAAACAAAGGCACATTACTCGATATTTGTGATATAAAATAACTAGCGGAATCAAATAACGCGCCATCATAAGGTAACACAACTGAAAATACACCAGGTGTCGGCTTATTTCAAAAAGGGTTCATGTATTAGTTAACTACAAAGTTAAAACGATTGACAAGGAACAATAAACAGCTCGCTGACATCTAATAAAACGGTCCTGGTGCTACTCGCATATCTTTCACGTTGATGAATTACAACGAGGTATGTTCCCTCGTTGGTTATAAACGTACATCGCTTATCGACATCGTGCTCTCCGCAAAACTACCGACATCTTTAATATGCCACAAACGTATACTATAGATCATATTGCACCTCTGGATATTAAATTGCTTCAGTTAATACGACATTGTGATTAGTATGCAATATATTTTGCGTCAAAACACTAAGTTTAGACACATCGTCATATCAAAGTTAGGTTACGGTCCGAATGGCGTAAAGCGAGAGCTTTGCAAAAAAAAGCTTTGCAAAGTGATTACCATTCAACCAAAACAAATAAGGCATTATATTATTTTATAAAGTCACTATGGTAATACATCTTATTTTTATTACAGATCGATTTACGTGACGATCATTAACTGTTATTCCTTTCTTGTGCCGGACTCGCGCCTTCTCTGTGAATGAGAATGTGATTTAGGATGTCGTTTAGGTTTTGTGCGGATTAACAAACTTCACACACCTTTGAGAAATGTACAGAAAGTACACAAGTAGATTTCTTCGCGATGTTTCTTTTTGCTATAAAGCAAGCGATAACAATGTTCTAATACACACATTGCATCGAAAATTCCGAATTTACACTTTATAATAATTTGCTATAAATGCTCCAATAAACATTTCAAAATTTCAAACGTGAGTTGTCATTATTATGCATTTTAATTTGGTTAATAAAAGCATACTTACAAATAGTTTGTAAACACATTGTAAATAATAAATAAATAAAAAAATGTGATGTAGATTTATTTCATTCATATTTTTTATGTCTCATACTTATGTTTAATGTTATATTTTTGTCTGATATAAACTAAAAGCATTTAACACCATTCGGAACGCAAAGGTAAGGGCAACTTCACACGCGCTCATCGATCACATATCCTATAAATATGATAATTACGTTAACGTTACACTACGCCGCACGTAGGTATCCGATTGTCTCCAAATATAATAATTATTATTACTTATTAATTAATATTATTAGCATAAAAGGCTTTGATGGTCTATCTAAATACATAGGTTGGCTTGCACACCACTCCCATACGATCAGTAACTAAATAATTTAACTTAATTAAAATTCATTAGTCCTACAATGAACAATAATAATACACAAATTAGGAGTAAATTAATTTAAAATTATAAAACACCGATTTATTAAATATTAGTACACTAATAACCAGCTACGACTAAATCTAACGTCTAATGGAAAAATCTGAGTTCCCTATTCGCGCACCCTCAACACAGTTATATACAATCTGACGAAACTACACACGCGATTATAGACCTTAAGTCTAAGTAGGAACGAGGCTCGCGCACATATACTGAACAGCTGCGTTGGCGGGAGTGCGAGACGCGTGCTTCGGCCGATCGCGATCACATTACTAGTATTAATTGTCATGTTAAACAGGACTTATTACAATTACTGTTCAACCGATAATATTGGCGTTAAGGTAAGTATTACGTATTATTAGAGGAAAGTTCTTGCTTGATATCCATTTTTACCAGCATGTCGAACTCATAGAGCATTACGAAAATAAAATAGACGTCCACCGCAAACAACACAAACATATTTTGTGTGCTTCATATACAATGATAGAGAAAAAGAAAATGAGACGCGATAACAAACTATCTATTTTACAAAAATTGAAAGAGACGAGAGCTTAGTATAATTTATATTACATCACTTGTCATACACTTCATTAATCTACCTATATTACAAGATATTGAGACTTCTATTACGTGACGTTACAAACTAATATTGTATCCTGGCTTGTTCATCTACAAGTAGAATAATATTTTGATAACAGCAAAAGCGAAAAAAGATAAAGGCAACGCTTATATAATATAAGGACAGAGAAAATATTGAACGTATTGCCCGTAGAGATGTGACGCAATAATTTTTTGTACAAATAGACAGGGTCATTATTCTCATTACATACTACCTCAGCGCCCGACCACGGAGTAACAATAAACATGTAAACATTGACACGATACAATTTACATTCCACAGAATTCGCAATTCAACAAACTTTGGATCAGTGCAGACTTATGAAAAAAATGTTATCATATTGTAAAACTATATTATTTAGATCCTGACTTGATTCCTATACGTAACAATTATACATTTTAATATAATGACCAGAAGAAGCCGAGAACAAGGAAGCTAAAAACGAGTCATTTTCAGGTCCGCTCCTCTTTTCAGCCCTTGATCCAAAGTGGCGTATACACTTACATAAAAAACGTCTGTCGAGTCCATAATCACATTACTATGGCTATTATGGTTTAATTCAAGTGAAAGTAGATCGGGCGCTGAGACAGAATATAACGGGTAACCTGTATTCACACACCTAAGCCTACAGCAACAGAATTCTAAAATGTCGGCAGTGCGTTCGAATCTTTAGTTTCTGTACCCTACATTAAATACTCTTGGACACCGGCAGAACAATCTTATCTCTAGTGGTACATTAATATTTATTTATCATCAATACATTATAGACTCGTAATCTCGTCGAGTAAGATATAATAAATATACATAGACATCAAATATCATGTCATCATTTCATACAAAATATGGATACGCAAAAAATTTTGCTTTATATATTTACATTCTTCAGTTTTAGCATTACATTGCCAACGCTCGTGCAACTTCGATGTTAACTGAAACCGCTTGGCTGTCGATCAAATGTTAGTATTGACAGACAATAATGCCGTTCTGAAATTACTACTATAAGGAGTATTTCAAGATTAAATAAAAGTTTCATTATCAGAAATGCTCATTATTACCATTGTAAATAGATACAATCTTTTTATATATTAAATTCATATTAGCGTCGGTTTTTCTGATTTTTTTGCAGAAAGGCAACCGTAAACTATAGAAGGCATATATTTTTATAAATTATTATTCGTTAAGTTAATTTCTGGTAAGTTATTGTAGATAAATCATCTTCGTATTATATGTAGATAAAACATTCTTCGATGTAATAGTAACTTAATTTTTGGACGGAATCCTATTGCAGATGGATTGAACTAAGATAAACGTTACTCAATGATATATTTATATTTATTATTTACAAATACAAATAGAATAAGCATAATTTTGACTTTTCATCTTGCGTTTAATTTTTAATACTGAATACTGAATAAAGAGCATTTCTGAAGATATATTAATAGGTGGTGGAGGGTTCTCGTATAGACCAAAGAAAGTGCGCTACTTCATTCATTGAGTTGGTTAAAATGTTTGAGCAAATACACTGAGCCGTGCTCATTTAGCCTCGACGTGGCCGTCGCCAATCTCATTATAATACTTTAAAATTAACAATACGTTTAGTGGTAGCTCGCTAGTTTTCATTCGGTCTATATTATACCCATAAGGTACCCAATGGATTAAGACTAGATGCCTCTCTTAATCTATGAGTGAACAACATACAAGCTACATACTTATACTTGTACATCCGATCGAATATCTGACTATGATACTTGAATATTGTATTGAACAAAACAACACCAATTTACTTAAAGACGAAGCATTAAAACAGTTAAGTTCTATAGTATAGAAGATTTTACTGTACCATGATTTTTTCATATTGCCAGTTAATAATACAATTACTTTATCACTTGGCTTATATAATGTTTTGAAAAGACGTCCAAAGAATCCAGCCACATCAATGAAAGACCATAAAATATCCATATAACGAAATACAATAATTTATTTCCACGAAAAGATTAAAATTGCAACATAACGAAAGTTACTGTTCCTTTAGCGACAATATTTACGTTTTCTTCCAATATATACAAGCTATATGTAAATATAGTTGGAATTGTGTCAAACTTGTTTTTTGTGTATTACGACTAAACATTCATGTACAAATAAACTTCCCTTTAACCAGCTAGTCTTAACTTCATTTCAGGGGAGAGGCTAATGTTATCTTCAGCCAGCTAAGGAATAATATAGCGGAAACTAAACATTACCAAAGCCACAAAGATCCGGCTTGTTCGCACACTTGTATTCCTCATATTTTATATGCTGCGGACGTGGACGTTACGACAAGCCGAAGGAAGATGTTTGGAGTCTCATAGAAAGAGTTTCGTACTAACGACTCTATATTCCAGGAACTCGGCATCACACAGCGTCTATCGAACTTCGTGTATTGTGGTATTCTGAAGTTATTCGGACGCTTCACGGAGAAATAACAATGCTATTGGGCGTCTCGTCGTGCAAGAAAGTGTGGAAGGCACCAGAGCCCAAGGAACCAGATGGACTTACCAAATATAATCCGCTGTGGGCGGCCCATTGCATGAGTGCACTAGAATATAGCTAGCTGGCTATACTCAAATTTATTTTCACATTCATCTTTAGCCATAGCATACAAATAGATATTAAGCAAAAATATTTGCTTTTATAAATAATGTCAATATTCATTTACACATACAATCAACTAAAATACAATTTATATTAAAATTGTATGTATATTATTTCATGTTGAATATTTTGCGCTCCCTACAATGATAACAGTTGCGGCAGATTGTCGAACCATGAGATTATTTACTATAAGAACTTACGTCTAAAATTGAGGTTTATCATAAATAAGACTAAATTACAGCTCGTAGATGCGTACAAACTGCTATTACGTCAATAGGGACAGTTATTGAAATTTACGTAATGTATATAGTTGTGATGAATTTAAAAGTCATTTTTCATTCATATTTACATTTAAATATAAACATTAAAAGGAAATGCACTAAATTGACAGTTAATATGCTTATATTCAAGTAAAATTTGTGTGTTTGATGACTAACGACTAAAAACTTTGCATCATTATTTTTGAGCGAGTCAAGCTGGTTCAAGTTATAATGTTGTTCATTTTTACAATTTACAATATATTATTTGAAAAAGGTACCGTTTACGTTTAAGTAAATACAGTTTTCTATGCATACTTAAAACCGGCAGTTATTCGCATTCTTAGCACGCGCATATAAGTGTATCGTGTATAAGAACCACTTTGTAAATTTGTTAATAGTGATCTTGTGGCAGAGAACGAATTCACTTCGTGTTTATTATATTTAATAAATATAATATAAATTCATTAAATATGGGAAACATTCAAATTTTACAGAACTTTTATTTTTTTTAATTATACGTTTAGTTTGTCCTCTCTATGCAGATTGAACTAAAGGTCCGAATACTTCGATACTCGTAATTATATTGTATGCATAACCCAAAATACAATGTCAGAACAACATATTTCAAATGCTATAATTCAAATCTGAGGGGCATAGCAAGTCGTGTAACTTTAAGAATATAATGTACAGGCCTAATTTGAATGGTGGAAACGAAGTTTTAACACGCCCAAAAATAACGTAACGATATTTAATGATCACATACATTTCGGCATCCCATATTTTTACATGACGTCAATTATAACCGTTCTTGAATTATGCTCAATGTCGAAAAGTTCGAGGTACTTTTGAACATGTGCCCTACTTAACAGTGCAATTATTAAAAATGAAATCTACATTGTGACCTTTAGCTGACGAAAATAATACAACAAAACGTTTTACAACGACGATTTCTTAAGTTTCATTTCATGTTTTCAATAAATTTGTCGTGATGCCCCTAGCCCGGTGCATTGTTGCTGCAAAATTATTTCAGACATTCGACTTTGATTGTTCCCGGCAAGTAATTTGAGCGCGAGACTGTAGTAAAAAATAAATATATTAAACGCTAACTACATAAGTTCACTTAATATTTCTATCTGACATTTATATGTTTTTCTTGACATTGCAACAGAAGACATAGATAAAAACATAATTAACTTTACCTAAAAATAAAAATGTTCTTCCACTAAACCTAAACTACAGAATTTCTCGACGCCAAGTAAAATAGTATTTCTTATTACATTGTGTAATAGAATAATGTACTTTTTAAATTAAATTTCCTATACCAAGTCAAATTTTAAAAATACCACTGTATGTATAAATTTTCATCAATTAAGCATCAATTTCATATTTGTTAGTCAATATTTGTTAGAATTTATCGACTACGGTAGTCGATAAATTTAAAAGTCCACCCAATAAAAACAATGCAAATTACACTATAATATTTGGATTCAGTAATTGTATTGCAATTTAAGCATCATATAATCTATCAAATAGAAAATAATATAGTGAACAAAGGATAGATTTACTAGAGATAGATTTACTCATCCAACAGCATTGATTTACTAAAGTAATTAATAAGCTTAATAATACAAAAAAAATGTAATCATTTAGCGCATTATACTTAATAAAAATAAGGTTTAATGTTTATTTAGAAAAAGCATTTATCTAAAAAAAACTTTTATATGCGAATGCCTTTTCGCATATTATTGAGATCGTGGTCAGCGCGGTTTGTTCGCTTATTTCCAGCGATACACAACAAGCAGGTCGATTTGCAAACCTCGGCATACACCGGTCGCGCTTCACCCCGCACCACTAATATATGAAATGCACGCTTAAATTACATGTCGGCAACCTTAGACATGGCATACAATAAAATCTCTATACGTAGTACTTACGGCAGTGACCTAACGTTACAGATATGCTCAAATTTCATTATCATCAAATCACAGCTTTTTCATATTGCTTTCCGCACTGTGCTACGTTGGCGTTAACTCTCAGCACGTTTGTGACTATCGAATGGTTAATTGAACACGGACACGAGCCATACCATAAAAATTGTACACATTAACAATTGCAAAGAAAAGAACGATCGGCAAAACTCGGCTGCTGTCGACTGACGTCGGCTTCGGCAAGTGTCGGGAGGGGGGATGTTTCGTGACATTTACGTAGTGTCTTCTGTGTCAAACGCTTGCAGTTGCGACGGGGTTGCAAGCCCTACACCGGTGTGCACGGCTTGCTGAGTGACCTGCGTGTCCTGGCTCATTTCTTCGTCGGCGTTCCTCGCTGCGTCAAACCCTCGAAGCGTTTGAAAGTATAGTTTATAAACACCCAATCCTTGTACGCCACCTCACCGTCCTGGTTTATTGGCGCTGACTCTGGAACAGTAATGGAAATTGGCAATGATAATAGCATCCCACGAAATATTTATTAACATATTCACAGTCAAATTATTGGATTTTATTATAAAACAATATAATTTTTTTAATTAAACAAAATAAATGTTTATTATTTGTTTAAGCATTCCAAATAAATTAAAAAATATATTTTGTCTGAAGAATAAATACCAAAAGTAAAACGGAATGTAATTATATATGTACGATTGGACAAACTGTTTAAAACTCTGCTAAACGATTGAAACCTGAAAATGGTAAACACGGTTCCTGCAACATACAATTGTTATTCACCCTAAGGTTGTATAAAACTTTGACGGAACCAGCTTCTAGCTGACGAAAATTTCGTTGCTTTCTTTTACAATTTACGTTCATTGGTTATACAAGTATTATATTGTTTGTATTATCCAACATGACCGCTTGTAAGTGTAGGGTGAAATTCATAATGACACTCACGGATCTCTAACTTGACGTCGGGGAAGTCGTCGAAGTTGGATGTGTCGTCGATAGAGCGCACGTCCACGGAGATGGCGGCGGGGCGCTCGCGCACGTGGCTCCAGTCCACGCCGCGGAAGAAACTCACTGACTTCACGTCTTCGATGCCCCGTTGAGAGCCCAGTCTGCAATCATGTAACGGCTTTTTTTAAAAACTATGTTATAAAGTCATTGAAACTCTCTTATCAAATATTTCCAAAGCTGGACGGAAAGGAAAGTCATGGAATCAGTACCCAGCAATAAGGGCATTGGCAGATTTGCAACCTGCTAAACATATAACTTCGATAAAAAAGGGCCAATTACTATGACAACCTACTAAAAATTCCAAATTTTATTAGAGTCGTTGCTGTATGCTAGTCAAAAAATAATTTTACTCCCTATAGTCACTATAAAACATAATTTGTGTAATATAATTATTGAAATGTCAGCACTACCACTATAAGAAGAATACCTCCTGAATCACTGTAATAAATGTAATAATTTAAAATCTTATTTACAAGATACTCGAATCAATTTAAACTTTTAAGGTCAAAATTAAAAAAATATGTACATATTAAAATAATAAAAAAAAGATTTGAAAGAAGAGGAATTAACATCATCAACAAATCAAAAACGTGCCTGCGATCGGGCTCGGAACAGAAGCGCAGAATGGTCTCCCGCGCTTCCTCGCTGATGGGGATCTCCGGAGGGAACGTGAGCGACTCCCGCCACGACATCACTTTCCTGTACGTCTCTTGCGGTGACTCCGAGCAGAATGGCGGATATCCTATCAGCATCTCGTACCTGCGAATAGAAACATCGCACGTGTCCTTACATGTCATTGCGTATCTCAGTAAAATCACTGTTAAGTTGCTCTGCCTGTCCCTCTAGTCCCGGGACTAGAATACGGCTACGGTATCCCCTGTCTGTCGTAAGAGACTAAAAGGAGGCTTCCGGGGTTGCAGCGGCAAGAGTGGAAGCTCGAACCCTCCAGCAAGCAACCCCAGGAAGGACGGCGGTGTGTGTGGCCGCATATCGTCGTAAACACCAGGTGTGCGGGAGGAGCGTAAACTGCTCCCCCCAGGGCAGAGCTCTATAGGGACAATGCGCTCTTAGAACTCCGGTTGTGTTCCATCAGAGATCCCGGAGTTCTCCACCAGGCGCTAAGGATGACCACGGGAGAAGTTTTAATGCGGTAAAAATCCCACATAACCCGGCGTCGCTCTCATGGCTCCGGGCCTTTTGAAAGTTCTCCCTCGTAAAAAAAAAGTTGCGCTGTCTGTATTCTAGTCTAAAGGGTATGGTTGGACAGTATGCACTGTCACATGACGTCCGCAAGTTAATCGTATTTCTTATATCACCGTAAAGGTTCAATTTTATAGTTCCTAATAACATTATTGGCAGTGTAAATATAAACACTGTATCTCCCATAGCAAGGGAGATAGCGCATCGTCTAATTCAAAAAAAGGGTGGGTGTGCAAAGTCCGCTTAAAGGTAACATAGTAGAATATGCTTGTAATAGTAATAATAGATTCAGAAATGCGACATCTTATTATAAGGAGAATGGCCTGAAACAATCTACAAGTTTATTAGTGGAGGTATATTTGCCTACAGCAGCAGTATTTCTGTCTCACAATAGAAGTATTAAACGATGCTGTGTTCTTGTTTGAAATATAGGTAACAATATGTATGTCATCAATGCTGGATAGAACTCTAATACTGTCCAGGGTTGATTACAGACGTCCTTGTTCGACCACACGTCTTTTAAACTGCGTGACCACTCAAGATCATTTTTCTCTCTCTCTCTCTCCCTGTGGTTTGCTCTAATAATTTGAAGATGGTAAAATCCTCTGTAATTCTACTCTAAATATACCACCATCAAACTTCTGCCTTATAACAGCAGTGTTAAGCGCTGTTGCTTTCCGCTGGAGGTTGTGGTAAGGGAGACATACTTAACCGAAGCATTTCAACTTCGTATTCAGGGGTAGCAACACATTTGTGTTCAAGCACAGGTTACATAGTTAATGTATCTGGGGTAGATATAGACGTCCATGGCCGCCAGCGAATTATCTGCTAGAAATGCTACACAGGAGAAGATAAGACACGAGTTACACATTGAAGAGTTTTAATTCTCCCTTATGACCCCACAATTATTTATACAATATAAAATAACTTATGTCATTTGGGCGAGCAAACATATCTCTGATTAACTTCAGGTACAACAATGTGCTATTTTAATCCGATGAAAAATATCCTTAAGCTGTAGTGGCTACTTAACATGAGGTAGACGGCATAACTTACATTTAAAATGTAAAAGTGAAATGTGAAACTTATTCTGCAGATATTAGCATGACATAACGTAGATCACCATAATCCAAAGTTAACTAAACTTAGCATGTAGGGTACGTGTAACGTATCGTACATACGAGCATTTTGAAATATTATCAACTAAGTTGTGCCATTGGTAACTGAACACGTGCTGGTGCTGAACTAAGCTACGCCATATGTTTTAATGCAACTTCTAAGTCTTCGCAATGCTGGCAATAATAACTAATCGATATTGTTTAATATCGCACAATGTATGGCAATTTTTTTTTTTAATTTATCATTTATTTTGTGCATCACGTAATTAGTTAATGATTCGCCATTTCATGTTCAATTCTAGCATCAGTAGAATAATTCGCATATATAGTACTTGTCGATGTGAATAATGCAGCCTAACTTGCATATTTCTCGGCAATGAAACATCAAATAGTAAACAATGTCAGACAATATTGCTTGTGGCAATGCGTTTAACAATACTTCGGGTGCATTATAAAGTAGGCTAACATAAAAGTAAGCAAATACACATTGATAATTTAATACCCCTAATGACTTACTATGTTCATCTATGACAGGGCGGAGGGAAACAATAAAATAAATGATGGCGCGAGACATAATTTACGAGCTCAAACGTATAAATTATTCTCAAGACAATTTTATTGAAGAAATGCGACATTTCAATTTATAGATGTCGACATATATTCATATCATTAAATTTGCTCTAAAAAATAAAAACTGTTCATCTTTGTTTTCTTATTTGAGTCGTTCTCAGCAGAACTTGCAGCTGACTTATTAAGATTTGTCACCAACCTAAAAAAGAGTTCTAACTGAAGTTAATCACAGATACCCCCTCAGGATTAAAATAGTCGCCCCATAACGAAATTAGCTCATCTCCCACCTTTTAATGTAACATGTATATAACCGAGAAGAATGGTTACATGCATACAGATATGCATGAAAGAAACTTGAGCCCAGCAGTCACATAAATAAGGTGTGCAACAGTTGATAGACCTATTTCGCTACACAAGCAAGCGCGATATTCATATTTATGATGAAAATGAGACGTTTTAAACTTTTGCACCCTGTTTGCAATAATTAACTGTGTAAGAACCACCACCACTACACACAGAACATCCCCAGATGTAGCAGCGCACATGTGACCGACCTTGGGATTTTTTTTTTATAATATAGGAGTAGCAGACGAGCGTGCAGTCCACCTGACGGCAAGTGGCTACTGCCGCCCATGGACATCTGTAATCAACCCCAGATAGGATTAGATATTTCTACCTGAGGTCGGCCACAGATGCGCCGCTACCCCTGAGGACTAAGCTGGAACGCCTCGGAAAAGTCTGTCTCCCTTACCACACCCTTCAAACCGGAACACGACAGCGCCTAACACTGCTGTTATTAGGTAGAAATAGGTGTGACGGTGGTGCCGCCGGAGTCGAACCACAAAGGGTTCTAACACCTCGGGATACTTTAGTCCCAACCCTATTTGGTGTTAACGCATTTTACTGTCAGCAATGACATGAAAAAAAGAATGAATCATTCGCACAGACCACGTATATTTCATAAAACGCGAGTCAACGACGCCATAAATTTATCACACAGCGCTATGCATCATCATACAGCGATAGAAGCGTGGTGGCGCGTAGCAGTGAGGGCCGTTTGATTTTTGTACACAGCCCCGAGTTAAATATAAACTTGTAACATACGAACACTTATACACTTGTATCAATTCTCTTTTCAATCTGACAATCTCTTTTCAATATGACAGGAATGAGTTGCTCAAAATGCTTGCAAAAAGAAAAATATGGCATGAATTTGCAATAGCAGCGTGATACATTTGCAACAGCTACATTAACATATTGATAAGAACAAGATACACACATAGATAAGAACAAGCAAGAATCATGATTAAGCAAATATGTAAAAACAATAATAGAGCACGCTCAGCTGTATAATGCTATTATTAATATATTTTAACTAATAGTTGTGTATGTAGTCTTATAATAGTAAATAACATTTGTAACTTGAGTTTATATGTATTATATTTAGGAATCCATGTTCACGCATTATTTTTCATTTACATTTGTAATAAAATGTATAATCTCTTTTTCTTCTTTCTCTCGTATATTTTGAAGTTTCTGGCCGACATAAGACAACCAATTGATTTTATAGTGAAGCTACACTTCGTTGCGGAACTACAAATTAAATTTCTTCATAATTTATCATTATAAAAATGGGTTAAGACAAGCTAACATTATCATCCGATTTTCCTTTTTTGTTTGTTTCGTGGCTATTAACCAGAATATATATACATAAAAATCTTAATTTCTATAATTATTATGGCCGAATTTCAACCCCTACGCGGAAATAAGTGTTCCTAAGGTGTACCATGAACTAAATATTTCTGCCATTATTCCATTTTGGCGACACCACTGCCTGTATAACTGCCTAAGACAGCAGATTAGCATTACTGTGTTTTTGTATCAAGTTAGAGACTGTGACAAGGCACACATAATTACGTGAATCATTTTTAGGGTTCCGTACCCAAATGGAAAAAACGGAACCCTATTACTAAGACTTCGGTGTCTGTCCGCCTGTCCGTCTGTCACAGGGCTATATCTCCGGAACCGTAATAGATAGACACATGAAATTTTTACCGAGGAAACATAATAGTGGCCGCTACAACAACAATTACTAAAAATATAATAAAATTGAATATTAAAGGGGGTCTCCATACGACAAACCGGTATTTTTTGGCATGTTTCGATCTATCTAGGAAGATGGTTGATTTTTTTACAATCAGTTTACTACTATAACTGGTACTATAATGAATACAAATAAGAACCATGAAACATATTTCAATATAGTTATTTTAATTTTATTATACGTTGTTTACGTATCATTCCCGTCAACGCCATCTTTGTTGTATCGTATAACTAAGTATTGTTGAATATAATAAAATGAATAAAAATAAATAAAAAAATAAATAAAAAAATAAACAATTAGTGGTTCGGAAGCCTCAAAGTGCGAATTCTACTCGTACTTGGCGAATTATTGTTTTATCCCCAAAAATATCATCTCATTTTTAGCCGACTTCGAAAAGGAGGAGGGTCTTGTATAATTTTTTTGGCATCAATACTTAATAATTGGCATAATAATTGCAGGACGCTAGTGAATAGTAAATATTAATGTAATTTTCATCACACAAATAGTCACTGGTGGATTTTTTTTTTTGTAATTCTTGTTAAGGCACTTAGATTTTGGCAGGTTTATTGAATGATAAAAATTAAATAATTAATACATTTTTGCTGAAGCTAATGAGAGGCCCAAAAGTTATTATGCCTCGTTTTAGTCATGCATTTGATAAAATTGTTAAATTTATTCAATGTTATATGTACCCCTGGAGACATAGATATTTGAGTCTTATGTAGCCCATAGACTCACAAAGGATGAACTAAATCTATATCTAATAGTTGTATAACACTCGTATATGGAGTAACAGAATAATAGAATTATTCATTACGAACTATCGAGTTATCCCAGCCAATCTTATGTAACTTTTGCTACTTAAATTATATTATATTTTATTTGTGAAAAATTCACCTTTTAAACTTTTGACACATTCCTGTTGCCTCTAAGTTTATTTTTTTTGTTTAACCTAACGATTAAGCAGACGTGCTACCTGATGTAAAGTAGTCAACGCCGCCTATGGACATTTGCAACACCAGAGGAGTCGCCAATGCATCGCCGGCTTTGAAGGAGAGCTCTTTTTGCACCTTTTTTTAAAGAGACCCACATCATAGCGTTCCGGGAATACCTCATATAAATACGTATGAAATACTTATTAATAGTATAAAATAAACTTACATAATGACGCCCAAGCTCCACCAGTCCGCCTGCGGCCCGTAGCCGGTCTGCAGGAACACCTCGGGCGCGATGTAGTCGGGAGTACCCACGGTAGAGTACGCCAGCGCCCGCCGGTTCCGCTTCCACGACTCCGCGCGCCGCTTCGAGTCCATCGCGGACGAGGATGTCGAAACTGAAACAAGAGTGACTTCTTGTGAAATGTTTTATATTTCACTGGCATCGGTAGGCACGGTGGTAATGAGGGAAAATACAAATCAAAACAACTCAAATTAACCAATGTCATGGTCAGCCAGGTGATTATTAGATGATGGCACATCGATGTTGCGTGTTGTTTTAATTTAAAATGTATTTTTGTTACTGCTTAGAAAAATAATTGAAAACTTGGCATCGATGTACACAACATACTACTTTCAAGCATAACACACTTTAATTAACTATGTTAAAATCTGAGCGAATGACATGAAATGAATGACACGATTAGTACGCACTCCAGAGCATACCCGACCACCTCCGTTAATGAAGAAACAAAAAACGGTTAAATTGTCAAAATAAAAAGAAAACCAAAATCGGACGATCCATACAGTACTCACTGAAGTCAGAGGGGGTGGCGCGGGACAGATCGCGGTAGAAGTCGGTGCGGTGGCTCTTCTTCAGGCCCGTGCACAGGCCGAAGTCGCTCAGCTTGATGTGGCCGCGCGCGTCCAGGAGGAGGTTGTCGGGTTTTATGTCCCTGGAAACAGCAATATTGTTTTTTATTATTATATTTACTTTCTTATAGTCTGCGCCAAACTTCTAGTCCACTCTGAAGTTGTTGCGCGCAGGTGTAGTCAGAGAGCCAATGCGGTCGAACACAACTACAAGTATATACTCCGTAGCAACAGTAAGGGTGTGTGCTACGGAGTGTGTGTACGCAGCTATGTAGCAGAGGTTGCCGGGGGGGTCCCGCTCGTTCCGTTAATATCTACAATTTTCTGTTGCGACGTGACTCTTTACTATATTCAGAGCGGACTAGCAGTTTGGCGCGGACTCTACCAAGAGAGAAGTTCAAAGGATAGGATAAAGGTAAAACAAGACAATAACATTCTCAAATAGTTCTGTGAAATGATAAAAATAAATGTCAAGTGACTCATTGATGTCATTAACATTTCTACTATTTGAAGCTATCAAATACTTTTATTCTTTTATATGAGAAGCGATCTACGCGACCTCTTTATCCGGTCACATATAAGATTCACAATATCCAAATCAAAATTCTCTTGTGTCACATCCAAATAAGAGAAACGAGGTATCACTGCAAATTCAATTCAATCAAATTATATTATTTCCGACAGACATCAAGACATACACGACAAGGTCGAATCCATTAGACTGCAATTTTCTTATACGACACTGTTATATACAGCCGTCATCGTTATAATTATAACATATGCATATCTAACAATATTCGTAGCCTATTCACGGCACCATGAATAATATAATCGAACGAAACGATGAAACGATGAACGATAGAACGAAACAATTATAGGATCCGTCGTCATACGCGGAAAGCTGAATATCGTTTCATGATAATCTTACCGATACGTGAAATAGCTATTACCGATTTAATAATTTACTTTATAAAGGATATACATATTAAAACATTGCTTTTCTAAAAAGCTTCGTGCCAAAATTTAAAATAATTTAGCTCATACCACAATGTGAAGTACGATTTGTTTTTTCTGCAGCAATATTCCTATAGATCTCTAGTCTGTTTGATGATAGTAAAAGGCATGTGCAATTGTGCAATGTGCATCCGCACTCAAGTGTGACATTAACAACATCACAACCGCCAAATATCTGACTCTGAAGCCGTATATTTTGCCTTACAACATAGATAAGTAAAGTTTATTGACTCCTAACAAGAAAATGTAACCAGTTTTGACAATTGAAATTGTCACTGTCATCTATTTTCGTGTTTAAAAATATTTAAAAAATGTAGTTTTTAGATCATTTACGAATGAAACGATATTTCTCCGCACTTTTTCTTCCATTTCGTGTTTTTGCACCACATGTCGACATTGTTCCGCGTAAATTACACCATGACAGCCATTAAATGGCTGACAGAATTGTCAGCCGTATAAGCCATCTAATGGCTTCCTTCAATTACAAAGCCGTAAGATATCTATACTCATATATGCCTTACAATAACAAAACGTGCCCACCTGTGAATAAATCCAAGTTTATGTATACTATCTATAGCGAGCGCGGTCTCCGCCACGTAGAACTGAGCGCACTCCTCACTCAGCGTGTCCTTCTTCATGAGCAGCGTCATCATGTCGCCGCCGGGCAGGAACTCCATGATGAGGTACAGGTTCATCGGATCCTGGAAGCTGTAGTACATTTTCACCACCCATTGGTGGTCCGCCTCCACTAGGATGTCGCGTTCGGCGCGCACGTGAGCAACCTGAAAGAATTTAAAAATATTACAAACAAACAACAACAACAACAAATTTATATTTATTTATGTTTGATATATTTTGTTGATTAACCGAAATAAATAAACGCTTTCTACTCTCACAGCCCACACTAGGATTCCCTGTGTCGTGGGTGCCATGGACACACACATAGACAAATACACAAACACCCCGACCCAGAAACAGAAATCTAAATTCATCATTTAGATACCGGTCCGGCCGGGGATCGAACCCGGGACCCTTTGCGCGTCAGACTGGTATGGTGACAGCTCCGCCACGCGGGTCGTCGACATAAAACTACTTTAAACTTAGAAATTCGTAAAACCAAACTTTGTTACATTGAAATTAAAGAATACATCCGTCCCCAAGTAAACAACATAATTATGAAATTGGAACACATGAATTTGTCAAACTCTGCGATATTACCCTAAGCAATTCTCTTCCTATGAATAGAACACAAGGAATATTAACAAATCCAAACGATACATGAACTATTCCCTACGAGAAGAATGGATACATTGTTATAAAGTATGGCACACTTTTTCGCGTCCTCCTTCCTGACCCCAGAGTTCCGTTACACTACGTTGAACTGATATGAAATACAATGAAACAATAAAATTCCTCTGAATACTTTACTATTGATAAAAAGTGTTTATAGAATTTGATAATAGTTTCTAACGTTTTAGTCAACATTCTTTTCAATAAACAAAATTTATATGTTAAGATTTAAGAGCACCTTTTCGAACGCTATAATATTTCTTTTTTAAATTTGCAAAAAAATGATGTTATGTAAGCATTAGAACATTAGCAATATAAAAAGATTGCGATTAGTCATTCAATTTTTGAGAAATATATATAAATAAAAATGTTTTAAGAAACGAAGAATGTTTGAAGAAAACGAAATGTTAAGACTTACATTATGTTATCATATCTTTAGTAACAAAGTGTGTTTATGTTAATCCATAGAATAGCACTCACCTGTTCTTTTTCCAACATGTCCGCCTTTCTGAGAATTTTCATTGCATACACGTGACCGGTGTCCTTTTTCTGTACAAGCCTGACCTCTCCGAACGCCCCTCTGCCTATAACCTGCAAAAATATACACTGTTAAAACAAATGACAAATCAGATGTACACCGCATTGCGTTTTATAATTTTGTAAACATTAGCTTTTTCTAATAATAGTATTCCGAAGGGACACCTGACTTTCCTTAAGACGGCCCTGGTTATAATGCCTGCTGTTACCGTGAACCATGGAGAGTATCTTACTTTGAGCGGCTCGAAGTCGTCGACGCCGAGGCGGGACCGCTTGAGCCTGAGGAATTCTGTCTCCTTCTGAGCGTGCTGCTGCCGCTTCTCCTGCTTCTGGCTCTCCGTAAGACTTTCATCCTTGAGCGACTCCTCAAGTTTCTCCAGTCTGAAATAAGGTGCATCAGTGAAGACATTTTTTAACGTAAAAAAGGAAACACCGTAGGAAAATAAATTGGTAATAAAATTCTTCCAAGCTCTTTCTTCTGCCTTATACAGTTTTTTGATAAAATATATGATATTATGTTTATAACTAAGTTGTATAACATTACAGGTTTAGGACAAATAAATAATCTACGCACCGCACCGCTAAAATTCACATTGCGTGCCTATCGGTGCGACGCATGCACTCGCTCATTGTAACAATGTTTAATACTAAATATGACATTTCTACATAAATATATTTTTAATATAATAAGACAGGGATTTAGTATAATTTTACGTTTCGGAGTGTTTGCAAACAAAAATATTATCAAGTTCATAAAAATATATTTATTTTGATGTAATCTTATGCTTGCTTCACACCTGCCGAAATCTGATAAATTGAAAACCAATTCATATAAAAGAATGTATAGATAAAGCATTATTCGCTTATGATATTTGGAAATGTAGTATTGGTTTCAACTCATATAAGAGTATAATTATATAACATTGGTGGACCGCACGGTATCAATAACCCGTGAAGTTACTTTAGATTCACAAATGAACCACTTGGTGAAGAGTAATCGCCACCGTCCGTATGACTCTACTAAGTATGTCTAAAACAGATATGGACACAAACGACACAAACTATCTTGGCGAAAAAGTCTTGCTTAAAACTAATACTCGTAAATGACTATTGAATAAGAAAACATTTCTGATAATACCCTGCTGTAATACAAAGACAGTAGTTGAGAGGTCGTCCTACTATTATACGTCCAAGGTAAACAATTTAGCGAGGACGCTACCAACAGCCACCACTTATGTACTTAAATCAATGTAGGTCTTGTCGGTTTGCCCTCGTATTATACGAAACGGCAGGGCCGGATTTGCAAGCGTCAAGGCCCTGGGGCAGCGAAGGAGAGCTTTTTGATTATTTTCCAAATGAAAAAAAAAAATCTTCCCGTCACGTCTGTAAGACTTACTGTACCGTCAAGTCTGAAAATTTACTGCCCACGAACTAATCATATTATTTCAACCAGGCGAATGTGAAAAATAAATCAACGGGTTGCACTCCGGGAGTGCCAGCAGAAGTGATAACTTTCGAAACCTGAATAATAAAATATAATAAATGATACATTTTTATTTGCTGACACCGGATGACATCTTGACTTTTGTATTTTTTGACTTTTTGTATCTTGGCTTTGCCGTCTTACGAATTTTCGATCAGGCCAAGTGGCCTGACGCGAGTTTAACACTTTTACCCATCACAAAAATAAATATATATCAAGCCTCAAAAATGCACAACACCGCTAAAGAAGTTTTCACTTCAAACATATTTTAATTAAAACCGTATAAATTGCTAATCCGTCGAAATTTCGATACTTTTTCTCTTCTGTGGAGGTCCTGTTTTGTGGAGGCCCGGGGCAGTAACCCCTCCTCCTATTCAAGCCCTGACAAACGGCTTAAATACTAGAACGTATCAATTGACAAAATTTTGTCAGAATATCAATCATTTACACATAATATGTATACATACATATATTAATACCCACCTCTGTTTCCTCTCATAGTGTTGTGTGATGAGATTCGTGTAGAAGTTCTCTAAGGTCACTTTGGCCTTAGTAGCCTTGTCGATGGTGTGACCGCTAAAGCGGATGTTGTCCGTGCCCGTCATATCCAGCACCCCTGAAACAATTACAAGTTTCCGTGAAAACAGACCTTATATAAGTATATCACACAAATAAACTGAACTGTTTATTAATGATTTCAAAAAGCTCAGTGCCACTGTCTAGATCTCCCAATATGGTTTCGCAAAATTTTATAACAAAATGTCGTGGTTTGTGTGTGTCAGTTTTTACCGGCCGACTTTTCAAATGGCTGTATCGATGTAAAACAGGATATGTCCACAAGGCTTTACAGGAAGTAACGCTTATGAACCATTTTTGCCTCTAAAACATTTATTTAGTTAAGCTCATCTCCCTAAAAAACACGCGTGCTCCACAGTCCCCTTGTGAACGTTGTGCGAACATGTCGTCAAAATTAGGCATATTATTTTCAGATTTCCACTCAGGCATCTTTTTCTAAATGTTTATTTTTTTTATCCCGGGGCCCCACATCACAATAGGTATAGTTTCGGTACAACTCTATGAAGGTTAATATTTCTCCGAGCGTGGAGCCTGATACAGTAAACGTACACACCAGATATTACGAATATATTTTGCTCGCGTCCACGAACAGACTGAGATCCCCTTTGTGTTCGCCAAAAAACCGCCACCGAGTAGAGCGCCGAAAGCGAAGCGCGCACTGTTGCATGCTCCAGGAGCGCGAACGTATCCACTGTGCGGAGCAGTTGCAGGAACGTGGAGCGTAGAGATTCGCGAACATAGTGCATACCCGGCTTTAAATGCACGGCTTGTTAAAATATTATAATGTTGCTTTAAATAATTGAAGTTCTACGTATTTTTGGCATAAGGATTTGGCATAAGCTTAACACAAAAAAACGTTTTTAAAGAATATTTATTCCATTTCCAATGTATTTAGAAGGCTACTTGGCTATTGAATTAGTATGTCTTGTATCAACTTACCGAGCTTACCGAGCGGAACAATTTACGTTTCACGAAAATAATTTAATTTCTAATACATTAAGCTTACGCTTTTACCACACTCTTCTTGTAGATATTGTATAGATATTCTATATTATATATCATTAATAATGGCTTTTACTGATAAGATGTTTATTCCTAATTCTTTTCACGCACATTTTCAATAACATGACGCAATAAGGATTGGAATTTCGAAAATGTATAAAGCGCATATGTAAGATTCATTTTAAACATGCGATGACTCGACGTTAATACCACATCATCAAACTTTTACTGTCTTACTAATGAACTCCAGTCCCCGCACAATAAATACATATATTAATGTTAGGTTACATATATAAAGGTTAGGTTAGATCTTCCGGGACTAGAATAAGGCAACGCCTGCCCCCTGCCTGTCGTAAGAGGTGACTAAAAGGGGGCTTCCGGGTTTGTGGGCGGCAAGAGTGGGAGCTCGAACCGTCCAGTATGCGACCCCGAGAAGGACGGCGGTATGTGTGGTCGCATACCGCCGTGAACTGCTCCCCCAGGGCAGAGCCCGATCGGAGCATTGCGCTTGGAGGACTCTGGTTGCGTTCCGTCGGAGATCCCGGAGTTCTCCAACAAGCGCCGAGGACGGCCACCAGGGGGTTTTAGCGCGGTAAAAATCCCACATAACCCAGCGTCGTTCTCACGTCGTCGGGTACCTTTTGAAAGTTTCCCCCTCGTTAAGAAAAGAAAAAAAGGTTAGGTTAGGTCAATTTTCCTTCTCCGAACCCAGATAGGCTCGGACGTGCGTAGAGATGGGCAGAGGGTTTAAACCCAATGGGTGGATACGGGTTTAAACCGGGTATTTTGGGTGAAATAGGGTTTAAACCCAAATAAACACCCAAACAGCGGGTGTAAACTATTGTCATTCATATTTTTATTTTCTTCGTGTAATATCATTTTTAAAATAATATTGTAAACAATTCACTAAATATGCGCTCTAAAAGCACATATTTCATTTAACTACGCTGTTATAGTCATGTTATAGTCCATTCGGATGTGTTACATTTGGGTTGCAATTTTCGAAGACCCGATTTTATTTTATAGATGTCAATGATTAGTGTAAAGGGCTTAGTGTACAGTTAAATCCTAATTTGTGGAGTCCCAACTGTTGTCCCTCGGCCGCCATCTTGAAAAAAGGGGCACTAAGCGTTTTTACGCTCTACCAGGCAAACTATTCGTCGCACAGAAATTTAGTAAGAACAATTATGGTTTCAAATTGATTTATCTATAATTTTAGTTCTATAACTTTTTGTCGTTAAACCAAAAATAACAAAGATAATAACAATAATAGATTAAACTTTGGGAAGACTTTTTTTAACTTTTTTCTAATTAATTTACAGAAAATGACATTGAAACATTTTGATAGAGGAGTTTTTATAGTCCGATCAATTTAGACATAAAAATAGTAATCAAATAACATAAAGCTAAAAGTCCTCATCGATGTGTGTGTCGGCACTTATTCGGGGTCAAACGTCAAAATTTTCGGCTTTCTGGATTTTTCTCGAAAACGGTAAATTTTATCGAAAAGTACCTTGGACCAAAGTTGTAGCACTTAAAATTTTCTATAAAATAATGTTTATATTTTTTTTCTTAAAGCTATAATTATTAAGATATTACGTAAGAATTACATTTTACATTATATGCCCATATTCCCACACCACCTGTGCAATAGTATACGAGAGGTATATTTATTTGTTTTAGTTGTGCGATATTTGTTTCCTCAAACAAATAATAATTAAAAATGTAATAAAAATAGATGAACCCCTAAAAATGTTATATTTAAAAATGTAAAAACATTAGAAATACAGTAAAAACCTATAGTATATCTATTAAATAAACATTTGAACTATTTTAAAAGCTTTGTGTAGATTTTATTAACTCATTTTATAAACACCCAGATAAATACCTAGTGGGAGGAAATAAACGGGTATTTATTGGGTTTAAACCCTGCACAGGGTTTAAACCGGGTTCTTTGCCCATCTCTAGACGTGCGCAAACGCTGTCTGGACCGCGGACGTGTGCTACTAGCGTACCTACCCGTGGTCCCGACAAAGGGCGTCCAGAGGAACATCGTGGGGTTCTAGGCGGTAGGTGTTCGGTTTATCGTCTCCGCTGCACCCACGGCTAAAACGAACCCATAAAGGATTTCCCCGCACACAAAAAAAAGTTCTTTTTCCTTCTGCGATAACAAAATTATTTCACAGATACACATTAAGATTACATTATCTGATTACTAACTCCTTTATATGCAAATCAAATTCGATTTCACGACGGCTATCTACAACCCAAATTACCGGAACAACGCAATGAACTAAATTTAGAAAAATCAATAGTCACTTTCAATAGATTAAATTTGTAAACCGACCCACGGAATTGTCATGTTTAACTTGATGATCCCACTGTTCAACATTGTCCTCTTCCTCCCAAAACCAGGAGCTAAGGCACCTTCCTGGAAAGCAGGACATATTGGTGAAAAATAGATCTCAGCTCTGGGTCAAGTGCAGGCTGCGAATGCAGGGCCCACCGAGTCGTAGGTTGCGCAATTAGCGGCGACGTCATTGGTACACATGTTTCAGCCCCAGTTTTCCCATGGATTAATGATATATTATCAAAAAAATAATAATAGTGTAAGCCCTGTGGCTAACACACCTGCGATGCACACGTGGACAATATGAAATAATAATAATTCACGAGACAATATTACTTCTTGACCGGCGCTACTCATTTATTATTATTATTTAGAAAAAGCACTCAAAGTCTGAATAGCATATATTAATACATATTAAGTTAGCTTATGATTTCGTAGTGTAATATAATATGACTGACTGTGTTCAAAATAAAATAAATAAATAAAAATAAATAATACTGATTATATACACAAAATTATTTTCATTTAAATATAATGAACATAAAATCCTTTAAATAAAATTCGTAGTTTGGATGTTATGTATACTAGTTTTAGTACAAAATGGACAGACCTACATAGGCATCGTATTCCGAAGGAAATAGCTGTAAATGCTTCATAATAAATAGTTAATGTATTATCGAATGATAGACAGGCAGTTGATTACGTGGATATTATGGAATACAGCGCTGTAATTTGCCACTATCTTGCATTTGTAATGTTATTGTATTTTTTCAATATGATCGATTCCGTAGAGTATATTGATGCATACAGATAACTATCGTTTGTACTGTGCCTACGTTATTCTTTTTATCCCATGTATTATTACATACTTATTACAAACAAATGCCCCCAAAAGTCCATCAAAATTTATAGGTATAATTGCACATATTATTTATCTCTGAATAAAATGCAGCACTATGCGGTGGTAACCGAGTAAAAGATTCATTTCGTTTCATTACAAAATTTTAAATCCTACTCAATCCGACAAAAAATGAGTAAAAAGCTTCAGAGATCGAGTAAGACGGCGTCACAGTGGAGATGACCGACGACAAATGGGAAATGAATGAGAGCACAAACAACAAACAATGATCATCGGAACAAATAGCCGATTGTGGCAACGGCACACGAACAATGGACCGGCGGCAGAGAAAATAATCAGATCATCGACTAATTTCTTTCGCGCTTGTGGAATAACATATTTTTAAATAAGAATTTGAATTCTACCAGCATTTATGGGAGCGAAGTGACCTAAGACCAAAGCAAAAACTTGATCCACCAAATAGATTATGTGAATTTCGGAATCGATTTGATGAATTGTATTCGATATGGAAAAGGAGGGAACGGGTCGAGGTAAAGGGAAAGCTACAATATTAAGTATCTAACTACATATCAATATTGGTTAAGAAGAAGATCATTCAGATCGTATCTTATACCTCTCATACAGATATTTTACATTTGACCTAATGGAGAAAAAACATTATTCGTGTACAACCAGAGGTTTGCAGCAGCTGTAGAAGTTGTCCACAAGGTTGTAAGTGATTGACTACCTATAGAATAGAAGGACCTTTTTTATAAGCGACATACTTCGGCAAAGTAGGAAAGAAGTTTCGTGATTTAGAAAAAATCTTAAAATCTTATATTAAAGCGGCTAAATTATTATTTGCCGATTGTTGGTTCATGGTGGGGATATTATGGATACAATATTTGGGATCTGGATATGGATACGGATTTATTATAAATGTTTTATCTGTTTCGGATATTCGGTTACGAATAAAATAAAATTAAAGCGGATTATCTGATAGTTGCGGATAATTTTGGTTATGGACATTAGATTTTTAAGGACTTGTAAGCGAAGTAAATACCTGTAAATAAGCAATGATTTGATTTTATTTATACTGAACAGTGTCGGCTTGTTCAAGCGAAAACTATTCATAATAGTGTGTCATTTGCTTTAAAATTATTCGCAACTTTAATATCAGATTCGGTTACGGTTCCGGATACATTTTTATTTCGAAAATCCGATAGTTTCAGTTACGGATTCACAATAAAATATAGAGCAAGAGATATTTGTAATAATTCTTTTAGCTTATGTTTTTCCCATATTTAAATCCTCCTCCGTCGAATAACCTCTCCAACCACTACACCACATTAAAGCACCTCTCTCTACACTTCGTTACAATAGTGAATAAATAATGACATTTTATTTGTTATCACAACATAGTATTGACGTTATTAATGCTCCAGATCGTTTATATGTTTTGTTTATTATCATTTCGGTGTAACATTGTGATGTTATCCATTCATAATGTGGTTAAACCAAGTCGCATGCTTATAAGTTGTATTGCTAAGTAACCTGGATATTTTGATACCTTCTTTTTTGTTTACGAGGAGAAACCTTCAAAAGGTACCCTATGCTGTAGAAGTGGCACGGGGTTATGTGGGATTCTTACCGCACTAAAACCCCCACGGTGGCCGTCCTCGGCCCTGCGTAGAGGACTCCGGGATCTCCAGAGGAACGCAACCGGAGTCCTCTTAGCGCGTTGCCCCGTCGGGCTCCGCCCAGGTGAGCGTGACGCTCGTTACACCGTCTGGTGTGAACCGTCGGTTATGCGACCACACATACCACCGTCCTTCCCGGGGTCGCTGTCCGGGCGGTTCGAGCTCCCACTCTTGCCACCCGCAACCTCGGAAACCCCTTGTAGTCGCCTCTTACGACAGGCAGGGCATACCGTAGCCCTATTCTGGTCCCGGAACTTCAGGGACGGATATTTTAGCACCTACGAAAGCGTAATAGTGTAATAGTAGTAGTCGTAATAGTGTATTTGTTTTGTACCCACATAATTGCTGGTAACATCTGCGACAAACATTAGATTAACCTCCCAAGCTATTTTATGATAGAAAACCTCATGTTATCATGGAAAGAGGGTACAAGGGGGTGCACTTGCACCACTCTGGCCGGAAAGAAAGTCCATAGATCTCTGAAATGTGTATTTATCTACGAAAAATAATTCGTCAGGACCAATAATGTGTGAATCTGTGTGTGCTCTAGAATATTGTATAGACTCTAGATGATAAAATTTATCGTTTAAAAAAACAATTAACTGGAAATCCGGCTGAATATCAATAAAAGGTATTAGAGCTACTATTTACTTGTATGCGAAAACAAACTCTATAAATATCAATGAGATTTTAATTGTATTGTCTCCGCGAGACACGCCGTCGGCGGGCTGTCCGGCGCAGTTTTGAAATTGGATGAAAGGATGGAAAATCAATAGCCATCCCGCTCACATAAAACGGGGTGTACTGAATGATATGTCCACCGGAAATTCGCGGGCGGCATGTCCACGGCGGAACGAATGAAACTGATGAAAATCTCCGATATGCATCCTGATCCCCAATAACCATCCGAGTAGGTAATTAAAATCCAGAATATTTCGATATATTTTTGCAACTTATAGGATAAAGAAGTAAATGTATATATTACATACCACAGTTATAACAACAGTTGTAACTTACTTATTTCTAATTTAAATGGACAAGTTCGGTTCTGCTGTATTCTGGTCAAAGATTTTTGTATTATTAGATTATTCCGCAAGAAATTAGTTTATTCCGCTTCTAAAGATGTAAGGTCATTTTCTCAAATCTTCATTTGATTAAATAGATTTTAATATTTCCCAGTATAATTATACACGATTCCTTCTTAATCCAAACATTTTGGATGCCAATTGTATGGTCGGGAGCTTTGCACAGTCGGATTACTTTAGTCAAAGCAAACTTAATTACAGCCTTTCTAGCTTCATATCGAAAACAATACAATTTTAACGATTACAAAGGAATACGAGGCATTAGAAAACTGAAATTATATAACAGGTAGGATACCTAGGAGTCCGAATTTAGCTCTTAATGGAAGTAATAAACGGAATATTGGAGGTTCGTCTTAACTCCTATAGCACTAAAGCTTCCGTTCATAAATGTTTATTAATTTCAATCGATTGTGGCGATGTCATCATTGCGATCAATTGGTTGGTAATTGTTGACCACTTTACATTACTTGTAATATAGTGAATATATGAAGCACATGGTTGTACGTAGTTTACGTACAACTGTCCAATCAGCGCCCCTAGCGGATTATATCAGAACTTGCAAATTGTATGGGCCAATACGTAAACAAATACCAAAACAGTCATATTTGTCAAAACGTAAGAACTCATGGTAAGGGTACTGATGTATGATTGGCATACAAACGGACCCCGCATTCATTTCCGCGACGCGACATACCTCGTATTTGCAATTATCCTACGCAATCACAAAATCCTCTCAATGAATCTGGTGGTAAATAAGATTAATTTACTTTCCCATTTTAAGTTTTAGCTTGTCATGTCTTACTGAAAATAGCGGATTATCAGAATCAATATTCCTTTGATTTCCTTTAGCAATTAAACATTGTACCTATATCGATCAAAGAAATTGCAGTATCAGTTTTGCAGTGCTAACGCCAACCGTGCACATTTATGATACACGATGAATATTGGCAAGTTATTCTACATGGAAAGTATATATAAGTATTATGTAGTAATGCGGCCCTTCCTTGTTAGTACAACAAGCGCAAAGGTCGGCGCATATTAGAGCACGTGTTTTCAATCAAGATGGTTATGTATAAGTTGGGTTGATATTATTTTTCAAAGTACTTATAGTTCAATCGTACGTTTGACGTAGTTCAAACAACTGAACTGATTTCGATTGTTCTGGAATTTCCATGCCTAAGGCACATTTAGTTTGTTTGAAGCATAGATAAGTATAGATATCTCGCCGCCTTGTAATTGAAGAAAGCCATTAAATGGCTTCAACGGCTTACAATTACAGCCATTTAATGGTTGTCATGGCGTACTTTACGCGGAACAATGTTGACATGTGGTGCAAAAGCACGAAATCGAAGAAATAGTGCAGATAAATATCGTTTCATTCGTAAATTATCTAAAAAACTACATTTTTTAATATTTTTTCAAATACGAAAATGTATGACATGGACAAAACCTGGTTACATTTTCTTGTTAGTAGTGAGTAATCTTTACTATCTATGGTTTGATGCATATATGGGCAAAGGTGTGACCTAGGATTGAACGTCATGGTGTCTTCGAAGGTTATGTTACCAATTCATAATAAGTAAACGAAGATAGGACTAATTGTCGCACATATCCAAAAACAAAGTCAGAGATTATTTACCCCTCTCACCTACTGTTATCATTGGAAAGTTCAATAAGCTGCAATAAATATTCAACAGCGAACACCTATATTCGATAACAGATATGTAAATAATTCACACATGTATTTAAATGAGAAAATGATCAACATCCCTAGAAAATTTTGTTTTTATGATATATTCAGGGTTGAGTAACGGCAAGAAAATCAATCAAGGTATTATTTTTGCGATATCAATGTATTTAAATGTAGTAATAGACTTTTTAAGCGATCATAGTTTTCTGTCTGTGACATACAAATGATAAATGTAATTACGCAACTCATATAACCACTTCGCTAAATTTCTGAGGCAATAGACGCATTACACATTATCAATTACATCGCCCACTATCAATTACCTACTTATATTCATTTGTTAAGTGCTAAGGATTGAATGAAGTAGACTTATACAAAAGATAACTTACGCCAGAACTGTGGTCCACCGTAAAACGTTGTTAAATCTATATGTCGTGGATATCGATATAGTTGTTTGATAAGATTGCTAATTTTATTATCTGTACCTCAGGTAGACGCCGTGACGTCACTTTTATTTAACAAAGGTGCGCCATGCGCACAGAGTCGTATTCGAGAATGAGGGTAGTTTACCGTGGGTCATGGACCCGGTCACATCTCCAATACGAAACTGTCGGTTTACCTAATTAACGCGCTTGATCGCTATGGTTATTTTGCTATATACTTGACCGACTAACTGTGATAACTTATTTTATTATTACTGATTACTGACTGACGTGTCCCTTTGATGTCTTAATCGTGTTATCCCCGATATATATATTAGATGGTGTGATTCATGCAAATTCAAAAACGACTTAAATCGCTTTCAAAACCAATTACGTTTCCAGGTCGCATCAAAGAGGTCCAGTTAAACGGGATGTCACATTCAATTTAAGGTCAGACGTTAGAACGACTGTAATACATATAATTTTTGTTACACTAACCTCACCTTACATATAACCCTTGAGGTTTTTCACTTTCCATTTATCATTTTCGAAACGCGTTTTAGGTTTTACCCAGTACCTTTTAACATTCATGAGATAAAAATATCTATTATTAAGTGGAAATCCGATATAAATCAGTTCAATAATTCTTAATATTAACAATTATGATACACATATACGCAAACATTATGTTAAAGGTTTTATATTTTGATAAGCACGAAAGAAGCATTCAATTCGAATTTACAGATGATCATTTCATTTCATATTTTATTTGTATATAAACATTCATCACGTATCTAATTAAATATTTCTACAATTCTACACAACAACTAATATAATTATTTCTACACACCTACATGGAATAGCGGATCATACACAATTTATTAATTTATTCCCGTTTCCATTACAGGCGGCCGTGTAAAGTTCTGGTGTAATCTGCACCACAGTATAAGCATATAGATATCTTTACCGTGTCTGCACTTATTAACCCGAGGCCGCGAAACAAACAGCTTCAAAAAAGCTAACCAGAAGAATTGCCGCTGAATTTCGAAACACGCTTATGACTCATCATCATCAACCCATTACTGTCCTACGGCTGGGCACGGGTCTCCTCTCATAATGAGAAGGATTAGGCCATAGTCGACCGCGCTGGCCAAGTGCGTATTGGTAGACTTCACATACCTTTAAGATTTTTTTTTTATATAAATCTCTCAGGTATGCAGGTTTCCTCACGATGTTTCCTTCACCGTCTAAGCAAGTGATAATTAATTTGTAATACGCACATAAATTTGAAAGTCAGAGGTGCGTGCCTGGGATTTGAACCTCGGACCCTTCGATCGAGAGGCCGCGTTTCTTAACCACTAGGCTATCACTGCTTATGCTTATGACTATAATAATCTAAATAATCTATTTAACCATTACGTATATTAACATCCATTTTAATTCGATAACTTTATGATATTATCATAGTTTTAATTTACACTAAAAGCGGTATATCTTACAAACAATCTGACATAGTTTAGTCTAATTCTATCTTCGATTGAAGAGGGCAATTATATAAATAACCTACTTGATTATTATTGCATATTAACACTTAATCACTCGCACGGTCCCACTAACCCCATTTACAAATGGGCTGAAAAATAGGTACGCCAATATTTTATGAAGATTTTTGTTGCTTAACGTTAAGCAGGAACAAGTACTACTAGCAAAAGAATAACACTGAAAACTGAATATGTGCCTAATAATTACTGATATAGTAAAACACATTACATTACATTATGCTTTACAGCTTCATTGTAAAATGGAATAGAAAGAAGCTGTTCGTATAATTAGGATCAAACTTCACTTGGTAAGTTCGTTTGTTCATTAAATATTATGCATCTATAGCCGCAGTCCGCACTAAACATTTTATGGCAATGTTATAACGTTGTTACGACTTGATCAACTAGTAATGTAACCAATACCAACTAATAGATAGCCAAGATTACAAAAAAGGCACAATCAATAGAAGATTTTATAAACAACTTGTATTGCAGTGTCGAATTTCATATAGGAAACCTAAAAGTTCCAACACCCCGCCCGACAATAATAGACTTACAAAGGTATTTCATATAGGAAACCTAAAAGTTCCAACACCCCGCCCGACAATAATAGACTTACAAAGGTATTAGTCACCGAATTCGTTCTCCTGTTAGTTACATACATACATGTGGGTACTCGGTGGTCACGTGTACGGGCACTCGTCCCTACAATCAATATACGCGGTCCCGAACTCCCGAAACTGACTCACCGGAGTTATTTAGCTTCACGTACGTGATGCTATACGCTGAAATAAAACCACCATTTAAGGTAAATTCGTATATATCTAATAGTAGTAGAATTATTAAGAAATTTAAATATGTAACAAGGCATTTCTTCATGTACTCGTACATGTGATTTTTTTGCTATGATGTATTTGATGTTGTAGTAAGTTTGATATTATTCTATGTATACATAAGTCTACTGTAAAGTTGTGAAAACGCACTTGCACCAGTTTACGTAGGACCCGTCGATATCGGCGTATGTATATGCCATTTTAGCCATTTTTCAGAAAAATGTAAAAAAATACATTTGTATATTCATGATATTATTTGAATTCCTGATAATATTCGATTTGAATATTACTGATATTCCTGTTCGTTCTTGCGTCACTCGAATCTTGCTACAGTATCCAACGCGGTAAATCTAAACTGCCCGTAACCATTCATATTTTAGATTTCAACCTAAAAGTGAAATGAATGCTAGATACTCTTTATAACTACAGTGTGAATGTATAGGTTGCGGCGCGGTCCACGACTCAAAAATCTTAGGCTAAGACCTTCCAAATGAGCTTATTTCCACTATTAGAACTTACTATGTAGCGCGCACTTCAAATAAGAAAGCTTCCGCACCGCACCCTGTATAAAAATATAATAGGAAAAGTCTAAACTATGGGATGTTCTCAAATCACTTGAAAACCTTCAACTAAGTTTTCACTGTCCAATTACAACAACTTTGTAGACAGAATCTCATAGAAACCTCAAGGGTTGACCTTGCTTGATGTTGCTCGACCCAGCATTTCGTTTTTAGTGTTCCGTATCCAAAACCAAAAGGGTAAAAATGGAACCGTATCACTAACCCTTTGCTATTTGTTCCTCTGTCACATGGCTCTATCTCTAAACTCTATCTATAAACCGTAATAGATAGACCTTAAAATTACATTTTTACTGAGTATGTATAACGGTAGCCGCTATAACAACAAATTGGGGTCACCATATAAGAAACCGCAATAATTCAATTTTCACAATACATTTACTTTAATGTCTATAATAACAAATACTATAGTAAAATAAAGAAAATATGAAGATTATGATGGAACAGAACCCTCCGTTTGCGAGTTCAACTTGCACTTGGCCATTTTTTATTATTTAATATTTAGGTGGCACTGAGCTGTGAGCGCTTCTCTTATCTTTATATCCAGATAATCTAGTCGCATGTATACATACGTATTTCCTTTTATGACTTGCTTATGAGCATAAAGGTTTGTGCGCAATGACGTCCCTAGCGATGCAGTGATACAGTTTTAAACGCGATACATCTGCAAGATATCAACCTATGAAATAACAGTTGGCTGAGCGCCAGTGCTTAATCTATTGTCGAAATATCAGCATACATTTTTTCATACCATATACACAGCAAAATTTACAAATACGGGTTGTATTGTAACAATCAAATTGTAGTTTCTTGATACAATGCCAAAATTAGGAAAGCTATGTAGTGATATGTTTTAATATTAGCACATCTTTCTCACATAGCAATATAAACAATCACTTTACATGAAATTTGTTAGGTATATGAATTTGCTTGACAAATGAAATAATTCGCCAATTCAATTATATTTTATTGGCCTTATTTGTATTAATTATAATAGCAGTTATAGTAGTAAACAGATTGTAACAATTTCAACTGTTTTCCTAGTAGGATATAACAGTTGGATCGAAAATTGCCGGTTTGTTGTGGAGATGGAGATCCCCTTTAATATTCAACTTTATTTTATTTTTAGTATTTTTTGTTATAGCGGCCACCGTTATGCGTCCTCTGTAAAAAAATCAAGTGTAAAAAAGTCTTTTACGGTTCCACAGATGACAGACGGACAGACAGTGAAGTCTTAATAATAGTAATAAATCCGTTTTTACCCTTTGGGTACGGAACCCTAAAAATCGATCGATCAAAAACAATAACGTCGTGTCGTCGTGACCGAAGGGCTCGTGAGAATCATGATAATCTATCAACACTTCTTTCATCGCTGTAGTAATACTATCGAACAGCCCGCACGGTGATCATATGTACACGTTCCTAGGTATGTAAAGTGTTCTTCGCAGGGAGTACACAGTTGCCTGTTTACTCTCCGGCCGGGTCGCCTCGTTCTGAATGGTTTCAATGCATTAGGGATTACTCGGAAAGCTTGCGCCTTACGTACTAGTTCCTTCACGCCTTTGAGTCTTAACCCCATTTTTTAAAATATTACTCTCATAACGGGCGCACGCACCTGTTTTAACATCTGTAGTCATTCTACAATCTGTTTTAATAGATTAATCTTTTCGTGCAATAACTGCTACTATTTCGACATTAAATATACGTCGAGAAAATAAAATAAAGTCTTAAAATCAAAATATTTGGAATATTACCTCACCAAGCATCTAAATTAATACTGCCACCCCGCCATCACTAACACTATACTATGATCTCTAGACCGGAAGTAACTCTTGTAACGAACGCAGACTCTATTTATAAAAAGAAAAAACTTTGTAAATGTACCCCGACCGAATACACCACTTTTACTTAGTACCTAACAAAATAAATTGGCATTTGGCATAGCACATTTATGGTGTCAGTATTAGAATAAGTTATTAATGTTCCGAGGAATTAGCATTATAGACATCCTAATTTGTAAGTACCTAGGGTATATTATAATCCAATTAAACAGACCTTTATCAAAATAAATAATACTTTGCCTTACAAGTCATAATCAAATCGATAGATAACCATCGATAAGACTATAAAACCCATCAAATTACTATTATTCAACATTGAAGTCCAATAATGATCTAGTGTTGATAGATGAATATTTCCAACGAAGTTTAAGTAAATGTACCTATTACCTACAGGTTAGCACTGAACTGTATATCTTTCGTTAGCTATTGACAACAAGACGGCGTGATCTCCAGACTGAAAGTAATGCTGAAGTAACGAACACCGGATCATTTTGATCCTAAGTGTTACGGTCGCTCGCGTTTTCCAATTTACACGCGACTCATTATACTCAAGCCTTAATTAATTAATCAAGGGATAAGGATAAGGTAATGAGCCAACTAACAATTTACTTACTTTATATAACTTTTCTATCTGAGTAGATTTCTTAAACACACTTCTTAATGAAGCATATTATACATAAATAAATCTTTAGCACTAATTAGAATAACATTATGTTGTAAGTTAATACAATATGGATATAATTATCTAAACTGATGACTGCTCTTCAAAATTAATTTTAGCTCAATTTGATATTGATGTCACTTGATAGTTATGAACGCTACATATAACTATAGAATTAAATCAGAATATTGTAAGTCATTCCAAATAGGAATTAATTTTATGTAGGATTATAGTATTTGTAACATAAACGACCTACGCAATATAATATTAAAATGTATAGGTATTATCTTATGGAGATATTCATCATTTAGATAATACTCGTAGCACGGTCACGGTACAAATCACAACGGCCAATTAACTATGGTAGGTACTCGTATGTAATATTCCTACCATGTAACGGATTCCGGACCATAAAACAGATTTTCTTCATAATACACCTTCACTGCTTACTACATTTACAACTCCTTATGGCATATTAAACCTGCACTAAAAGAAACATCGTGCGTAACTTACCGCCGGCGACCGTGTCGCTCGCCATGTCATTAACCTTCATAGTAAGTAAATACCTTAACTACGCTACGTTAAGTATCACCTCAATACTGCGTGCTGATGTTACATGGAGCCGTGAAGAGGTCTTGGAAACAATGACATCATGGCGTTCGCATTTAGCGTGTGTCTGTTTACTCGTTGGCAAACAACGGCCAGTGGAAACACGGTATCGGCTCAATTATAGCTTAGAAAATATAGAAGGTCGCCTTAAAAATTGTTTGGAATGAATTTGCGCGTATCGACATACCTATCATCCCGTTACAACAAAATTCTCGGCTGACTATTTAAAATTCTCGGGTCACTATGTTAGTTACCGTACTTCTCCGAAACGGCTTTACCGATTTTCACCTAATTTTATATGCATATTCAGTAGAACTAAGAATCGGCTACTATCTATTTTTCATACCCCTAAGTGATAACGATGATAAGGGTTGTTCACCCTTAACATTTTTTTATTTATATGGCAACACAACGCCGGGTCAGCTAGTAAAATTAGCATTGGACTATTATAACTGTTATTTTTATGAGATTTAAATATATTTTACACTAAGTATTTTGTATTATTAAATTGAAATTTCCAGGTATGTATGTATGTTCTTTTATTTGTTTCCGTGTCATAATCGGACAGTGTCCTTATTTATTTATTTATTTATTTATTTAATACATTATATTTTATTTATTTGTGGATACGTCAGATTTTATACATATCTATCTTATTTTGGAATATTTTGTAATGATTGAAAGCCAAAACGGTACAAGATCATTTTAGTACATTAATTAGAGTAGGGTCGGCATAATATGTAACGACTGGAATAAAAAAAAAAAAAATTAGCTGTATTCGGCACGGCACCGACAGACAAACAAATGTATAGCAAGGATTGAGAAGGTATAAATTTTTGAGGTAATTTAATCCAAATAAAATCTGTATTACAGTCATTGATACCATGCTCATTATGAACCCTTTATTAACCGACTTCAAAAAGGGGGTGGCCGGTATATTTTTTTTATGTATGTACACGAAATATTCCGCCGTTAGTGGACCGATTTTAATTATCTTTCTTTTATTGTGTAGAGACGAGCTGGCAGTTGGTCCCACTTAAATATGGTTAGGATCCATCTAAACCAACATTTATTTGAATTATTTTTTACTTTGTAGTGACATAGAAGTCGGTTGTATATTTTTGTAAAAAAAATTGCAGTATCAATTTACCTGTATATTTTTCCTGATTCAGTAAGTAGATATATAATGTAAATATGGACATAATGAAATAATTAACCGGCACACACAATTAGGCGCCCACACTTAATAAGTCTATATTCTGCAACTCCTCTCCGTCCATTATAAAGGGTTCATGTGTACACGTTTATTAATTTCAATATAATTTAAGGTTAGGATGACCATTTCATTGCTAATAATGAAAATAAAAAGAAATCGTTTCATTACAGCAACTCAAGGTCGTGGCAATCTTATTGAAATCTTAGTGTAAGGAAGAGAAAGGCAACACGAAGGTTGACGGAACGTAGTCTACTAGTAGGTATTACGGCCAAAATTAGCGCCAACTGCCTACAAAGCACTGGACAAGACACGTCGTATCCCTAAAAGATTAAGTGTTCTCAGACAGCCCAAGGGCATTCCGAAAATCAAACAGAACAGAGAGAATGCAAGTGAGAGAACGTGATTCTCAGCAGCTTTGCGTGAAAATAGGGGGTTAATTAACAAGGTGATGAGGACCCGAGGTGACTTATCTTAGAACCTACCTAAAGTTAGATTATTTAAATAGATAATTCACTGAAAAACTAGGTACGCCTATCACCTGACGTTATGGGATGATTGTTCTCTATGGACAACTACATACCTATTTCTTTAACCTAAAAGAAATAGACATCATTACTAACTTAGGTCAGTCGACATCGTGAGTTACAAAGGAAACTAAACAAAAATGTTGCTTCCAGTACACATAGTACACCGGTATGTACGTCAGCAGCGTGCATTCAGCGGATGATAATATTGTTATACGACCAGCATTTGATGTACAACGTAGATTAGATAATTATCTCGAAAAAAATAGGTCACCGCTAAATCAATTTTGACTACTTGTCTTCACTAACATGTCCGCTTTGTTAAAAAGAATATAAAACCAGTAATATAATGACTTGCACACGATTTGATTATGATAATAAATAAATATTTGATTATATTTTAAATATTAGACTTCACTTTTCTATAACGAGTGTCCTAATTTAGGCTATGTTTCCCCGAAACTAAATTTAGGTTTGTTACGAAATATGTATGATCGAAAAATGTAGGACTTTTAAAGTTTTTCAAAAGTAATATTGGGTAGGTAGGCAAGATTAAAATGATTTTGCTTCACGATGTAACAGCTTGTAAATATCGCCTATCGGGACGTAAATTAAAAATTATGCGCATATTACTAAAAGTTCAATGACAGACTCAAAACATGAATAATATATATGTATCTCAATTTAACAATTTACTTAGATATTCACAATGTGAAATTTAACAGTAAAATATATAAATGAAAACTACACGACTTACTCGTACTTCAAAGATTGAATAAAATGCAGTTTAGTAATTTCTCAGGACATACGACGAAGGACGAGACGAACAGTCACGTTTCTCCTTTATAAAATAAGTGTAGATTGCCGGTCAATGACTATTGAATTTCTTATTTTGATTGCGGTTTGTGACTCACTGCAATAGTGACTCACGTATTGGACATGGTTTATGGGAACCATTATAAAACAGATATATCCACAATATCTACAGATGTATTTACAAGGTCGTAGAACATTTGTGGTTCGACTCCGGCCACCGCCACACCTATTTCTGCCTAATAACAGCAGTGTTAGGCGCTGTCGTGTTCCGGTTTGAAGGGTGTGGTAAGGGAGACAGACTTTTCCGAGAGGTTCCAGCTTACTCCCCAGGGGTAGCGGCGCATCTGTGGCCAACCTCAGGTAAGAATATCTAATCCTATCTGGGGTTCATTACGTATGTCCATGGGCGGTAGTAGCCACTTACCTTCAGATGGACTGCATGCTCGTCTGCTTCTCCTATATTATATAACAAAAAAGATATATTATAAGAAAGAAATACTCGTGACGTATTTTTAATTAAACGGAAATAGGAAATGGTCATACGATCTACTTTATGTTATATGACCCGCTCACTGCTCCATACATTATATTATGTAGATAGACATTTCTAATAAATCTTACGTGACAATATTTTTCAATCTATTTCATAGTGTGTCAAAATAATGCGCGACCATTTATGTCATCTGCTGCTTCTTAGTTGGCAATTCGGTTATTTCTCAATAACCACTTACCATCAGGTGGTCTATATGCTCTTGCTGGTGTATGCTCGTCTGCTACTCCTATTACTACTTACTACCTTGACTACCTCTTAAGTGGTATGGAAATGTGCATATCATGTAGAACGTGATTCTACCAAGCGTACTATCTGGGAAATGATAGATCTTAGAGAAAAAATATAAGGACCATTTTTATAGAGAATTTTGAGATCTATAATTTTGACCTAAAGTACTTTTTTGATAAAACTTAAAATTAAAACCTAAAATTTTGAAATTTGACTCCGAAATCTGCCGACGCACACATCGGATCGATGGGGACTTTTGACACTTTATTTGTAATGGTAAATCCAATGTCTCTACGAAAATTTGGCTTTCCCTGATTTTTTGTTATTTGGTCACTATTTTTATGTCTAATTTGACCGGGCTATATATTACAAAATCATTTTAAAACACTGTTATATTGGACATAATATATCAGGCGTAGAGACATAGAAGTTCAGTGATGGCGAGCGCTACCGCGAGCGGGATTTGTGGTACCACACTTGATATTGATGGAATTGTTAGAAGCCTAAATGGGAAGCGCAGGAAGAGAAAGGAGGGAGATGAAATATCATTTTCAGGCGGCAAAGGTTCCTCATTGGACGTATCTAATAGACTCTAGAGAGAGAGAGAGAGATGGCTTGATATCTCCCTATGTCACATTCTACGTGAGGAAGTATCACGATGAAACAAATTTAACAAACAACATACAAGGTTTAACAGGGTCATAAAATATTACATACTTTCCTTGAAGTAGTATACCTATTAGATGGAATGGAATATTTGAGCACATTTATTATTATACGTTTTAAATAAAGTCCTCGCGCAGTTGTCGAGATTCGACCGTACCATATAATAGAATTTCAATTTTTTATAGATAACACTAACTAATTGATCAATAGTAAACAAATAAAAAAGAGTATTTGAGAAAAAAGTATTCAACGATTGTGTCTTTGCTTATTTACATGCTATTTTTATGCAAAATGGATTATGATCCAAACAAAATATGTTCACCTCTTTTACACAACGATATTATTTTATGTTATTATGCTACATACTGATTTTATGTGGCTGTCGTATGACACATAAATCAGTTATGTTTACAGCACAAGTTATTTACGTCTCATAATAAATTATTGATTTTAATACCGTGGTCAGTCATACACGACGATATATGTACGTATGTAATTCTTATTCGATTATAATATTACTGGAATCGGATTTACGCAAATGCTTGCTTATTGGTTATGCGCACAGTTTTATTTTAGATCTATTTGAAATATTATTTTTAGATTTAGTTGCACTTTGTCTAGTTATGACATTAATAAGATGAATGCAAATGTGATAACATTTCATGCTTATCCACCATCCGTCTCTGTTAGGGGCGGTCTAAACTAGAAAGTTAATTAAGGAACGTTGGGAGCTCCCATGCTTCAGACGGCACGTTAAGAGGCCGGGCCTGGTTATTGTACGGTCCGTTGTAGTCGTTAAACCTTGTTAGTAACAAGTTGTTACCTTTTTTTTTCTTTTTGTTTACGAGGGGGAAACCTTCAAAAGGTACCCGACGACGTGGGAGCGACGCCGGGTTATGTGGGATTTTTACCGCACTAAAACCCCGCCGGTGGCCGTCCTCGGCGCTTGGTGGAGAACTCCGGGATCTCCGATGGAACACAACCGGAGTCCTCCGAGCGCGATGCCCCAATCGGGCTCTTCCCTGGGGGAGCAGTTTATGATCCTCCCACACACCTAGTGTTTACAACGGTATGCGGCCACACACACCGTCGTCCTTCCCGGGGTTACTTGCTGGACGGTTCGAGCTTCCACTCATGCCGCCCGCAACCCCAGAAGCCCCCTTTTAGTCGCCTCATACGACAGGCAGGGGATACCGTAGCCCTATTCTAGTCCCAAGACTACAGGGACAAACAAGTTGTTACCTATGGACGTTTCGTAAATTCAAATGTAGGTATCAATTTGTACCTTTTCCTGTACCAATCTACAATGGAGAGCGTGATGAATATAATGCAGGCTTCCTCTAGTCGTAAGGAGAAACCAGTAGCTAGCAAAGGTTGGAATATACTCGTAAAAGGTTACAACGAAATATTTATATTAGTCGGAAAATTATAACAATACTTTTTGTAAAGACTAATTTATGAGTACAAACGCGAATGTTAGGAGTAAAGTAGGTAAATGGGCTATGGAGCAACCTAAATTCCCCTTTTGTAATACGTACCTACTCTTGGTTATTTCCTACAAAGGAGTTTCATTATGATTTTTTGCCCTAGAAAACTTCCTACTTTATTTTTATATAATTCGCAGTTTAAAAACAAGTTCTAACAAACAAAAACAATTTCCAAACTATATTTAAATAAACTATTTAGTTCCGCCTAAAAAAATCAATTTGTCACTCAACAAGCAGTTTAAACAGCTTTTACAAAGTGAACTAAACAGATAAATCTATTAAAATTAAATGTTAAATTACACGCCTCAGTTATTATTATACTCAATTTTACCTTCCAGTTGACATGATTCTATTCCTGCTGTCCAAAATACACCAGTGCACTTCACTTAGTTCCAGAGCAGAATGGTGGACAAAGAGAAAGTTCTAAACAAATCTTTGTGTGCGAGTGCGAGTACGAACGTTTGTTTATGATGAGTCTTTTTCTCCAATTTTTTTAAACATACAATCGATCTGTAGTAAAAATTCATACAAATTCACCGACCCATTACGGAAACTGGGTACGGGTCTCCTGTTAGAATGAAAGGTTATTAACCCATAGTCCACCGCAATGGCGAAGCGCGAAATAGTATACACCCGCATTTTGAGAACGAGTGATAAATTACTATATTTATGCCATCAAAGTAATCAACAACCCACTACAACCGATTCACAAGTCATAACAACTTCTACTAAAAGTAAAATTGAGTGCTGAGAGCTGTCACAGACAGGCACACGAAGACTCAGAACTGGAACAAAAGTATGAATTCAACATAATACATTTTTGCCTACCCAAAAGTGCTAACACCGAACCCTTCGCTTATCAGATGAGCACAGGAACCGCTACGCCACGTAGTAATCTTTCAAATTGATACTCATCGCGTACGCTTGGAGCACAACAATCAAATATTCTCCAACAAGCAATAACAAGCGTGATTACACTATCAGTACGGCCCGGCGTGACCCGTTCCGTGCACAAATGAACGGACAACAGTGTGGACTTAACAAAAGCCGCCCTATCAAATACTTACATATACCGTTTTATTATCCTTTTGCCGCCAGCGTGTGATATTGCAACTCGTACTATTAAAAATAAAAATAATTATATTATATATTTCTATTTTTAATAAACAATCCGAATAGCGATTTTTTGGCAATCGTTGAATAGTTAAGTGTGCTTATTGAATGTGTATCTGTAATATCTTAATGCATTACATATTACATTAAACAATACTTTTAACAAAAGTCGGATAAATGTAATATTTGGGTATACATCAATACAAACATGACTTAATTCAATCAATATTGTAATTTAAAACGGCGGCTTTGTACGTTTCCCACATCCATTTCATTTTGCACTACAACCTTTATTGAATCTATTTATCTATACTAATATTATAAAGAAGAAAACTTTATTAGTTTGTTTGATTGTAATGAATAGGCTCAAAAACTACTGGACCGATTTTAAAAGTTCTTTCACCATTCGAAAGCTACATTATCCACGAGTAACATAGGCTATATTTTATATGAAATATATTTGATAAATAGATTTTGAGGCGGTACAAAGTTTGCCGGGTCAGCTAGTGCCTAATATTGTTATTGTTACTTATACTATGAGCTGCTCGACAGACGTTATTCTACTCTTTTTCTTAGGAGATGTTAAAAGTTTTACTCTTCTAAACTTAACGCAATAATACTCGTAACATGCTGTAATCTCAAAATCACTATAATGATCGTAACAATTAGCAGCTCGATTGAGCCTTTTCTTCTGACGTTCCTTACAAATATTAGTATTTTGAACTAAACACTCAATATTAACGAAATAAAACACAGAATCTCGCAATAAGGTCAGAGCGGACTAGCAGTTTGGCGCGGACTATAAATCTGGATAACGCAGCTTTGTAACAGTGAAATGATTTATTTAAATCGATACAAATAAATCTTTCTCGTTATAATATGAATATATTGATATATATTCTATAAGTCTGGAATGAAATATGGTGGCATTACAGCCATTTGTAAGTCAGCCACCTACCACCAAAACGCGACACTGCTTTGCGCAAGAAATATATGTGACAGTGGCACATCCTCGATGGAACTGATTCTATTACCTTTCAATGGATACTTATAGTATTATTACTCACCCGGGGGCTGGGGCGCTGGTGCTGGTGTGTCGGGGGCCACCGTAGTGCCCGGGTTGCTTTTCCCCCAAGACACGGCTCACTCTGCGAAACAATGGAAAATAATTATAGATCCGATGTTATTTTTCCAACGCGCCTACTGTTGAGGAAATAAATAAATGTATTATGAAATTGATGAGTTACTCATTCACATTTTATAGTTAACACCTGAAGTGAAAAAATATTATTTGAACTCCAAAGTGGGGCTCTTCTTGGCCTTTTCTACGCCAACTGATATATTATGTTCCGCGACATTAGTTGTAGCCTAAAAATTGCTATATGTTTTCTAACTCTAGGAGCTATGTCAGTAAATTTCGTTCTTAAATGATATTTCATCGTTGTGTCTGTCGCGAAACAAAAGAGATATAGAGTAAAAAGCTACACTCTCAATATCTCGTCGAGCCGCTTTAAGGGCGTCTTCTCACCGGGAGGTTGCGGCGACGTCGCCACGTGTTCAACTAATCTATGTACTTTAAAACATATTGTGAAAGATAACAAACAGGAGAGTTTGACAACGATGCCAATTTTTCGCAAAATGGCATTGTTGTCGTGCCTTTCCATAGCCATAGATAATGGCGCCCTTTGTTGAATCTCTCTATTCTGGTGTGCTGGTTACGTTGTCAATTCTACACATGTAAGCTACACTCTAGGCAATCAGGTCTCAGTCACTAAACGCAACACTAACCAATGCAAGAATATAAGAAGATACTATTCACGTTCCCTCATAGTCGAAAAAAATTGTAGCACATTTAGTTAAATCTTAATTTAAGGATGATTGAAGGATGAGGTTCCATCCACATCAACTTGAACCGTGGAGCAGTCCTCCACGGTTCGGTTTGCATGGTCATTTTTGCCGTGTACGTGCAAAATGTGGATTAAACTACTTCCTGAGGTATTCCCTCAGGACTATGACATGGGGCTCTTCAAAAGGGGTGTAAAAAGAACTCTCCTTCAAAGCCGGCGATGCATTGGCGACTCCTCTGGTGTTGCAAATGTCCATAGGCAACGATGACTGCTTTTCATCAGGTAGCCCGTTTGCCTTATTGTTAGGTTAAATGTAAAAAAAAAGTCACATCTTTCTAAATTCTGAAGTGGTTGCAGTGCTTTTATCACATTCAAATAGTGAAGTCTTTTTACCAATATCTCGCAGACCAGATGACTCTGCTTTCAACGGAAATAAATATTTTAAAAAATAAAGCCTAGTTATACCAAATACCTTGCCAGGATCAGGTTTCTAACCTAAATTAACACTAATTACTTTCTGGGTTAAGTATCCTGGCAGATAAAATGTCTGCAAATCCAGAACACAAACTATAAAGTACCACTATAACTACCGAGTTCCATTTAATACAATGTTAAGGTGTTAAATAACATGTATTCAAACGTAATGCCCCCTTGTCTCAGTTAATCGATGTGCATAGTGCAGTGCTCTAAACATACAACATTTGTTGCTTGAGTGTCAATTAATTTGCAGTTTGTAAATTAACTATAATTTACAAGAGTCCATTACGGTTATTATGTGTTCTATCACATTAAACATGACTTTAATACAATCATTTTCACAAGCTAACTGCAATGTCAACAACAAATTATTATAAAAAATAAATCTGTATTTATTTTATACACTAAGAACTAAAATGAATAAGGATTACCTCATTGGCCAAACTTATTTTTGGGCGAGATAAGCCGCACTTCTGAGATCATCAGAGGTCTTAAGCTAAAAATACTATTAAATTTTTGGTTTAGAGCATGCCTATGATTTGAAGTAATCTTTGATTATGTCCTAACTGAATTTTTTAAGTGTTTGCACATCTTCACATTTATTTCATAATCTTTTAACTTTCCTAAATCATAATCATGGTTATATTTAGGTAATGGAAAAGTGCATAATTATCAGTGTATCTTAAAAACAGTATTAACAACATGATACTATAAATAAATGATAAGCAACATTGAAATAAATTAAGACTTTTTTCCAAAATGCACTTGCTGTATGGAAAAGTCATGTGTTTATCAAGTCTTAACCACTTTTCTCTATGAATTTGAAAAACTGATGTTTATGATGGTGATGGTAACAATTTGACAGAACAATGATAAGGCAAAATTGTTTTTGACTGTCCATTTTGATAGATAAGCATTTAATAAAACTTTTTCAGTTTAAAATATACACAATACTACATTTACAGATTATAGAAGTTTATGGCAAGCATAGACCCATGGATCATAACAAAACACTGATTTGTTTTATAATATGCTAATTCCTAAATGTGTTTATTTTGTGTGATAAAGTGAAAACACAAATTAAAATAACTTTTGATAAACCCATGATGATCTGACTATACAAAAAGCAACACAATCTCTATCAATAAGGTCATTTGAAATACAATAAGTCAGTTTAGTCAGGATACGGTAACTACCTGCAGGTAGCAAAACATGAAAGGCTTTGAGATATTTACTAATATTTCATCAAAGTTATGATTCTATGAAAACAAAATATTTATGACACAAGTTCATAGCCCTTTTGATCCTGCACTTGCCATCTAAGTAATTTTAAATGTGTGCAATTTTACACACATTATTATGTCTTGGGAAATGAAGATTCTGCATCAGGTGCCTTTAAATTTGAATGGATTCACATGTATCCATTACATTTTGAGTATGTTTAAAGATTCTTATTGCATCTGAATAACATTTTTAATTTGATGTGAATATATAATAGTTGTACCATAATAAAAGTTTCTAAGTAATACATATTACTAAACACACAATTTCCCAAAAATGTAAATAGTTAAAGAAACTCCACTTATGTTTGGAGAACGGAATCTCGACCTGTTTCATGCGTCGCGGGGCAGTCTCCGTTGTCACGAATATAAATCGGCGGCTGGCCATGAATCATTATCGAAAATAATTTATGTCATGCAATAATATTTATACTGACCTGAGCGAAAGACTCACATGTACACGCATAACAGATAAAATCACATGAGGATATTTTTAGACCACATCTTGAGCAGTTATCAATGAGTGGCTTTATGTTCCACTCGCGGCTCTCGGGCCTGTGAACTCTCGCCACGAACAATACGCACCTTCGCTTGGCCTCCGACACGAAAATCCCCTGCTCGTACGCCCGACAACGGTACACTCTAATAAATAAACAGCATGAAAACAATACGTTGCACAAGAAGGTTAAAATCGATAAAAAAATGATCACAATAAGTTAACCGCGAAACCGTGTCACTGTACGACAAAGCTGGCCGATCCTCGAGCCGTGCTCTACAATATACTGGCTTCGCCGTCGCAAATAGGTAATGCCTTTGTTAAATGAGTTACGAAAGTGAAATAACGGGATTTAACATGAACGACCCGAGGAAATTGCACAAAGGAATACGTCAGGCAATAGTACACAGACGATAGAACTTTCCCATTGCCTAACCACAGATTGAATTTGAGATAATAAACAATAATACATCATACAGAATATAAAAAGATAGCTATGAGTCGAGATTAACCTCATTAGATAGCAATTTTAAATATAATGCTATAACGAAGATTACAAAGAGAGCAGAAATACATAAAAACGTATCTTTATGTTTATTAATTAAACTATATTATATCAATTATATCGCCATTCACAAAGAAAATATTAAAAAAATAACAAAGTATAAATACAAATTAAAATGTATTTAAATTTTCCCTAACCATAATAATATCCTCTTTAGTGAATTTATACATTCTTATTTTTTCCAACTTCCTGAATTCACATGAATTTAAAGCTCGAGTACGTAATTTAAGAAAAACACATTTTGCTGTCTAGCTTTGACAATATCGACAATGATGGATGTCAAAAACTCAAATGATCACTAATGAGATCAACACGCATATCAACAACAACAATGTCAACACAGAACATGGGATGGCATTTTTCTTACTTTTCATTTGTAGCTTGTTTTTCTATTACTTTTAAACTTTACGTTAAACGATCTTAGGATACTGAAGGATTCTTTCTTGACTGGAAATGTTTAATCTGCTGGGCCAATCTACAGAACTCATGTTTTTTATAAAGAAATGTCAAAGTATGTTAGTAACTTTTACATAATTTAACGCTGGTGTAGGTATTATATTTATAATATTATAGGCAAGAGTTGAAGTTTACATGGTCATTAGAATATTCTAACAAACAGTATAAAGAACTGAAAGTCTAGATAAGGCAGCATTATTCACTACTAACATTTTGTTCTAAATTTTATATCAATATCATATAAAATCTAGAACAAAATATCAGTAGAATGAATGTACATTACATATCTGGTCACTATATTTATTTTAGGGATGAGATTATTAGCATTAATGCTTTTTGGATGTGGTCTATCAATGATATTCTAATACTTCCACATGTTTCCATGTAATATTCAGGGGATATTGCGTCCAACCCGACCTAAGGCAGAGTGCTTATTATATCCACATGCTTTATTTAATAGCAAATAAGTGTGCACTTTTCCTGATGGTTTGTCACAAAATTTATATCTGTTGTCAACCTCAAATTGAATTGGAGCATTGTACGCGAGATCGAATGTGAAGTTTAGAATTTGATAGGATTCTTTATGGTTTAACTACAAAAGCAACTCTACCTCACCATTTCTGCCTGATAATAGCAGTGTCAAGCGCTGCTATGATTTGTTGATTTGAAATGTATCATAATGGGGACATACTTATAAAGGTGTTCTTACTTAGTCCTCAGGGGTAGCACTATTAGCAGAGCCATTGTGGCCAAGTTGAGTTGGGACTCTAACTTTATCAGATCATAATCTTTAGATTTCCATGGGACACCTATTTGCCATCAGGTGGGCTGTATTTGCTGCATCTAAACCTAAGTTTTAATACAGATAGGTGGCATGGTACTATGGAGTTATGTACATATACATGTAATTACGTAGAGGACTCCGGGATCTCCAAAGGAACGCAACCGGAATCCTCTTAGCGCGTTGCCCTGTCGGGCTCCACCCAGGTGAGCATGACGCTCGCCACTCGGTCTGGTGTGCACAAAGGTATGCGACCACACATACCAGCGACCACTGGTTCTACCAGAAAATCTTTCCTTTGAAAGTCCCGTAGTTCTTAGCTTATTAGCTTCCATAAGATTGAACTTTCAATTGCCTTATATTTTTATATATCCTGAATGCAATCAATTTGAATATTTTCTCCTAATACACCTTTTAGTAAATTGAATTTCATTGTGTCGATCATAATTAAAATTATAATATAATAATTGAATGTAGGTAATGAAATTCTTATTAACATTTTTAATGATCCTTTGTTAAATCTATTACTATCAATACTTTGATGGTAGCCCATAGCAATATTTTAAGTATTATTATTTTTATAACTAAAATGAATAAAATATAATGTAATAAGAAAGAATAGCATCAGGAACGGTCCGGTGTGGTCTGGTCCTATTTAAAAACAAAAATGGACAGGTGGGGTTACACAAATGATATCAGATACTAGTTAACATCATTACAAACTATAAACTAGGTATTTCTACACTTGTTACATTCTTGTAATTTTAAGTAGATTTGTCACATTAACTTGCACTTTATTACTACTACCTGGTTTATATTTTTAACCCTTTAAACTGGCGTGCTGAAAATATCTTTAGCCCTTTAAAGTTCCTTGCTAGAATCTTTTTCTTAGTGATTGTACTGATTCTGTGGCAGTATTCGAAAAAAGAATACTGCCCCCATACATCTATTAAAAATGAATGTCTCATTTTAACCTAAGTAGCAATATTTTATAAAATTGTTGAGTGAATAAATAATATTTCATTGCTACTTAACAAATTATCCATTATTTATTAACTAAATATAGTGTATCATATTAGATATGTTAAACAAGTTATTTTATGTGAGAATTGAAGTGATGGGGAATAATAAAAAACACTGTTCAATAATAGGAATAATATTTAATATATTTCATTATTTTGAAAATTAATTTGCTATTATAGTTTTAACAATATTATGTAGGTAGGTATTTAAATTTTATAATTATTAATTCTGAACAATTGATGAAACCAATAAAATATTATGTGATACATGCTAGATTACATAGTAAACTTAACAAACCGGTCAACTTGACTCAATACCTGGCCTCAATAAACACATATTCATCACAGATATAAAGTGAAATAAACACTACTCTAATATTAAACAACCATTATATCTGTTATATAAAATATATTTTCTTAGATATAGAATTAACCACAGACATAAAATAGAATATATTTATGAAAGTTAAAGAGGTTTTTTATTAAATATTGGATGATATATACATAGCCTCTCAAAGAGATGAGCAGTGGAAGAAGACAGATTATTGTGGTGAGGTATGAACTAAAAGCAAACCAAATATATTGTCAGCCACTGACTGAATGGCCTGATGTGAACCCCTCGTGTAAACTACACTTATGCCTCTATGACATATTGTAGGTTACTTGTGAACAGTTAAATATAAATGAAGAAGCAGACAACTGCATAATGCTTACTCCCAGTTAATGGCTGACATCATTTTTATTGTGAGTATATTGCAATACTTGCTACATCTCACAAAATATATATGTAACCACTTAGAATTATACATTAATTCTATGTTGATATCATAATGCACCACTAGATGCTACATTTATTAATCAATACTAATAAAAAAGGTACATTATTTGAAAATAAACTTGGTATTTTTTCTACATTTTTTATTTTGAGCATACAAAAATATTTAGCAATCTCTACAATATATCTTTTTTTCAATTATCAACAATATAATATGAATCTTTGTTATCATTCTAAAACATTGAAATACATAAATCAAATAAGCAATATTAAATGTAAAATGTGTGGACTGTAAAGTTCAATAAATTGAATGCTAATAAAGGACATTAACTACTTCCACTTTGTTTAAATACTGTTAATTTTAAGGTTCTTACTCAGTAGTTCCACAAATTTTTAATTATTGAGCCAGAAGTAAGGAGGAACCAACACCATGACTTTGTTCGTCCAGGTGTCATCATCTATTTGAACCATAGCAAACAAAAATATCTTATAGTTAACAATTATTTTTATCTTAATATGTAATTATTAGAATAAAAATAACAGTAACAGTATTCTTTAAATAAAAATAAGCAAAATCCCTAAGATATTACATTTTATGTATCACACATGCACACGGCCCTATAAAGAGATTCAGAAGGACACAGCATTCCAGCCAAGTCTTAATTAAGTTGACCGAGTTGCACAATCCTATTGCACTAACCCTTCTATCTATTCCCTTTCATCATCTATCAGATTTTATTTAACAATATACACCAAACAACAAAAACACTAATACATAAAATATACATCAATATAACAATATGATTCCTGAAGAGACATATTTTTATCTTTAGTTCCTACGATGAATGCGCGAAATATATTGCGCAGAAAGATCAGCCCTTGTAGAGATGCCTTCTGGGAATGTATTATATAGTTCAATGACGAGACAATCTGGTGTGTTCTTCACAATAAATATACGAGCAAGTTCTCCTTTAGTGTATCTCCACTGGGATGATATCTCTGCATCTAACCATGATGATGGTCTGTGGTCTGCTAGCCGGCATAAAGTTGCCAAAGGTGGAATCTCACATTCATAGTTTGGCCTCCACATTCGTCTTACAGGCACAGAATCTTCAGTGCATCCAATGTCAACAGCAAACAGTTTAAATGTTGTATTAGGGACTTCACCCTCCTTTGATAAAATTTTCCCGCGCACATAGTGTTTCTGAGATTTAGATTTGTATATGACAATATCTTCTAAATTTATATCGTATGGGTCAACGCGTTCCCCTCGAGCTTGTAGGGCTGGCAAATATGTGATGTACGCTTGAGGCCGCACATAAAAATTATTGATACTGACATGGGTGATTTCAACCCACCATGATGAACCGACTTCATAGGTAGTTAAGGCAATCTCTTGCAGTAACTGGTTGAACTGATCCATATTCGCAAATTGTTTTTAATGCAGTATTACGTATTTAATCGAACCACTCATTAAGATGCTCGAAGATTCCCATTATACTGTGTGGCGGAGATCAGTGTCTTCGGCTGGAAGTAAAGATTTCCTTAGAGCTTAGAATAAGATATTTCATAAAATCAGTCAGAGGACTTTCTGATAAGGGCCATAGAAAGGATCAATGAAATCGAGAAAACGAGAATAATGTGATATTGATAGTTAGATAGTTTTGAAGGTGGTAGAACCCATTGTGGTTCGACTCCGGCGGCACCACCACACCTATTTCTACCTACTAACAGCAGTGTTAGACGCTGCTGTGTTCCGGTTTGAAGGGTGTGGTAAGGGAGACATACTTTTCCGAGGCGTTCCAGCTTACTCCTCAGGGGTAGCGGCGCATCTGTGGCCGACCTCAGACAGGAATATCTAATCCTGTCTGGGATTGATTACAGATGTCCATGGGCGGCAGTAGCAACTTACCATCAGGTGGACTGCATGCTCGTCTGCTACTCCTATATTATAAAATAAAATAAAAAAAAAGATACGTACGGTCTTGATAAGACGTAATTGTAAAAATCTCGGTGGGAGCCGGCAACCGACTACTGCAAGCTCGTCTTCTGGACTGCAAAGTTGTGAGAGTCGAACTCCGGCACTTCTACGCAACAAAACACTATCTTTGTAACAAAGAATAAATCGGAATCCTCGGACACACGACTATTGAGGGATACGGCGTCTGGATACATACATATTGATTTATTGATTATACTCGTATACACCTTTTGTTATGTATACAGAAGAGACTACATGCACAAATGCACTACAACATACATAGACAACTTACGTAGACGTCATACATTAGGGATGTCGGTCGATAATCTTTGATGTTATAAGTTAAAATGTCGAACTATCGATGTTGCTATACTGTACTCAACATCGATGTCGTAAATATATAATCGGTTAACGAAACTTTTTGTCATCAACAAATTTTGCAATGTTAATTTACATGAGTATTTAATAAAAACAATATAATTATCACTGGATATAGTCGTTTAACCTAATAATAGCAATATCACATATTATATATGTGTATTTAAAGGATGGGATGTAAGGATTATATTCATATACGTATTTCAGGCTATTCAATCAAACACGCCGTTATAATAGAGTAAATGGTAAATGTAAATCGTATGGTAGCGTAAATCGTAAATGGACAAATAGAAATATTCTAGGCGTATTTTTTACACTTTAATAAAGGTAGTGTTTTTGGAAATATTACACTTGAATGACAAAAAGGAGTCACAAATTCATAGAAAATTTCCGAATATTTGTTTTCATCTGGTCATTTCTAAACAACTCTATGAAGATTATATTTGTATAATATTAATTATTCTTATGGAATTGTAAATTACACTTGTATATAGAGTTGGAAGTAGAAATCGCAATAAATTATATTCCATAGAAATATTTATTATATTTATAACTTATGATCATGTAACATGTAACTTTTAATCTTATATTTGGAGAAATTTAATACTATTTTTTTACTCACCCATTAAAAAAATATAATCTACGTTGAACATCATTTATCATATACGTTACAAAATTACAATCATTCATATCAGTTTTAATCCAAAGATGATAACTGTATCACTTTGTGAAGTTAGTTTTGTTGCAAACAGCAAATTAAATTATTTTCTCGAATAAATATATATAGCTTGTAGTACGATAATAAAAAGCTCAAATTCGTAAATAATAACTGAAATAAAGGAGACAAATAATCTAATAATAGAACAAAGTTATCACTATTGGTTAACTGCGTTCATTTGTAACTATTACAAATATTTCACTTAAAAAAATACTTAAGAATTCGGATTGTCTAGTCAGTTAAAACTACACAGTTGGTAATAATATGCACAAAAACATCCATGTTGGTATTGACCAATCGATAATTACGATTTTTCCAATATAAATCGAACTTAAGTATTGTACATCCCTAACTATAGTATTTTTTTAAAAACATGGTCAAGGTCTTGGTTAAAACCTTGATATTTCTCCATTCAGCCTTCCATTGACAAAAATTAAACAAAGAAAAAGACAAAAAGGCGAAAAATATGCCATAAAAGCGTAAATTAATTTTGTTATAAAATAATATTATTAAATTGAATTATTTGAATGATGTTTATAATAATGCCGACCAAAATTGTTATGGTTGTAGGATCGTATATTAAAGTTTTGTTCTGATGAATACTATTTATGCAATAAATTTAAATTTATTCAATAATGTTGTATGTATTAAATATCTGAAGTGTAACTTTATAGCTTTTATTCAAAACATTTCTGGACGAAATCTATATATGGCGGGAAAATTTAAAAATATATCAACTTATCGAAATCGAAATCACAAAACATTTTTCAACATTTTATAATGATTTTATATTAAAAGGTCTGGGTTGGTGTTTTTTCATAAAATTATGCCATTTATAAATATATTAATTACCAAGTTGGTGTGTAAAAGATATTCTCTGGGCGAAAATATCTGTAGTATAGGCAGGCGATGATATACTTATTATCTGCCTATTATTATAAAAATACAAGTACAAGTACATCTCTGGACATGATTTAGTTAGATAAACATGATATAGTTTTGGTATTCACTACTTCCTAAAATACTCGTTTATTAATATTTAAATAAGGTACATTTATTGATATATTTAGTTTAGTAACTTCCTAATAAACTCGCTTAAAGCTTTTAATGCGATTTTTTATTTACTTTATTATGAAATAATTATAGGTAACATAATCTGTGTTTTATACAAATTAAATAAAACCACAAACGTAACGTTATCTTCTTTATTAGTGAAATTATAAGTTCTTGCCATGTTCAAAATTTCCTTGTACTTGTGAATCGTGCAGGAATTTATGTCCTCCTGTAGGGTCAACTGAAACATAAAATTAGTCTATTAATTTTGTACCCGTTGTCAAGTAATTAACATTTCATATATTACTAGCTGATCCGGCAAACGTTGTGTTGCCATATAATTAAAAAAAATGTTAAGGGTGAACAACCCGTATCACTAAGGGGTATGAAAAATAGATAGTAGCTGATTCTCACACCTACTGAATATACATTTGTGATTGTGACACGAGAATTTTATATATAAGATTAATTATTATAGGAACTAACCTGACCCATCCGATAAAAGAGTTTTGCCGATGATAATATCTTCTGGAGCTGTATCTCGATTTTCTGTCCTAAAGTTTGCTGGTTGTACCTGTATTTAAATACAAAAATAAAATACAATAAATAAGAAAACATCGGTTGATGAATGATGATTATGTTGATGAATAAAAAAGTTTTTTTCGAAAAAAACGTGTTTTTCCTAGTTAGTCCCGGGCCTTATTGAACAATGTATTAGACTGAACTACTTTGGGCAGGGTGAGATTTGGTGTCCACGGACTCTTAAATTGGTGGTCAAATGTAAAATTGATTTGTCACGACTGCATGACTACAGTATGAAACATAAGTTTTATTCCACAGAAGTGGCTTTTGAACATTGAAACAGAGTTCAACCACACTGAATACTTATTTATATCCATAGTTTGTTTCCTTATCCCTTGTCATATCGTACCTGACCATCATTCCTCATGAGGTCGGGAGCCCCCACACCTCCTGGGTATCTGTTGTATATTCCGTTCAGGTTGTAATGCAAGTTCATGTCGGGTCCTATATTTGCCTTCAATAGCTGTTCCCAAATGCCACCTGTAGACACAATAATATGCAAGACAAATTTTAAAATTTACTAAATCATATGTACCTATGCTTTTAAATACGAAATAACTTTGAATAAATAAACAATATTTCTACAACATACGGTAATTCCATAAAAATAAATAAGAATATCTTAGGTATTCTAATAAAAAAATGTTCGTTTGGAAATAATAGTTTATAAAGGTTTTTCTCTTACCCTTGTCGATGGATACCACAGGTCGGTTTGACTGCCATGGATACTCCCCATGCGCTTGGAAATAAATCGCGTAAGTAGAAAGCTGCAATGCAAAATACATTATTTACCTATTAATTTACATGGAAACGTGTAACACGCTGCATTTTCAGCTACCAATAAAATGTTCTGTTACTTGCAATTATTTTTGATTGTCTAATAGCATGGTCTTTTCTATTTCTTTTATGTAATCAAGCAGCAAGGGTAGGTAACTACGTGACCTAAGGTATAGGTAGGACAGTGGCCATGAAGTTTATCTTGTCTCAAATATTTATCTAGTACAACTTGTTCTTCGAATCAAGATACCGCTCAGAACTACATTGACGGTAGAGCATCGTACTTGAAGTACCTACCTATATTGTTCACAGTCATTGGCATCATAAGGCACATCAGATAATTACCTGTGTGTAATACAGAGCCAACCAATACTTGCCGCCGTGGCCAACAAATGCGGTCTCATTGGCATCTAACAAGCCAACTGGAATTTCCTGATGCATGTTCTCTGGAGAAATACGGAGATTGCAGCCGTACCTGGTAATTGAACATTTTAAAAGTATTTATCGAAGAATCCAAATTTTGAATTTAAGTACTGGAAGTTAGACGATTTTATGAGATGTATTTTATATCTAATATTTTTCGAATAAATATTTTTTTTTCAAATTAGGCAACGTCCATTAGGAATGCCTAGTACGTCGGTACAGGGCGGCTGTAAGAAAGCATGTACTTTATAGGAGTGCACCAGTAACTCATGGTCCAATGGTCGTGGGTAGGGAGGTACGTTTCAAATTTGACAGATATAAGTACAAAACTCGCATTGATGCTAACGTAATTAATGAGGTAGTTACGTAACATTTTGGGGCGTAAAATTTAAATCTTGCTCTGAGCGCGACCAACGCCTTGGCAAGAAAAAACTAATATATTAATGTCTTTTAGTATAACAGGTATTATATATACAAATCTATACCCCCATGTGGCAATAAATCTCAGCTTAATCGGAAAGTTTAATTAAAATACAGAACTAGTTACACGGTTACAATGCTGTTTGTAAAGGTACTGGAAATGTGCGTCACTGATTGGAAAAATATAGACAGGATGTACCTACCTATATAGGTACTAGGTACATTGAGATAAGACAAGCTTTTTAATGTATTTTTTATGTTCTATGAACGATAAAATAATGAATTCAGAAGCATTATACATCTCAAGGAAAGTTTGATATTGTTTTTGTGGTTATTAATTCATCTTAACTGAAAACCTTACCAATCCGGACATGCTTTTAGGATATCGTAAGGGGCTCTATAGTACTCCGCCCTGCGTACCACTGGATTCCGTATATTAAATCTCTCGTTCGGGTCCGTTAAGTTCATACGTTTTATTTTTATATCTCTTCGTTCGCAGATATAGTCATAATGGAACTTCGGTACTGATTCTCCACGAGCACAATATGTAGCTAAAAGACGATAATAAATAAGATTATATCTTTAATGTGGTGCGCGCTAATATGTGTCTTTATTTTGCTTTGACTACAGTTTAGCAACGTCGAGCCAAGTCAGGAGTTAGACGGGTGACCCATAGCGGGAATATTATATGTGCGGTTACTTTAACATATAGCCACAAAATAAAAACTATACATGGCGCCGTCGGCTTCTATCTATCAAAGGTACCTTTGGATAGCGTTAGTTACCTAAATTATGTCGAAGCTCTCATGGGCAGTTTTTAAACTTCCCCCTCCGGTTAGCCGCTAATTCGTACCACCCTCCACCGAGCACCACCTCTCCTCATCGGAGCAACGTGGCAGAATACGCTCCAGGCCTTAACAGACCTTCACTCATAGTTAACTAATTGCTAACATAATTATGAAGGTTTACAGCTCCATGTTAAGTTTTTAGTTAGTGCTTACAAGTTCTTACTCTTATAAGTCCCATCCAATGTATTCACAGCGGCATACTTGTCAATGCAATAATGATACCCCAGCACGGTAGGGTAGCGGAGATATGGCACCTTACAGGTAAATCTACCTTCTTGATACATTGCGCCCTAAAATCAATTATATAGAAGAGCAAATCAAGGTAAGTAAATTACCGGATCCATCATCAGAGATATGCTTCCTTTTTATTTATTCAACACAGTAGTTTTACGTCGTAGTCTTAAGTAGACAATTACTACGATAAAATCACCTGTTAGGTACATTAAAGTTGTGTTAAAATGATTATCGTCTTATTTATTGTTTATTACCTACCTAATTAGACTTCGGCTGTTCTAAATCGCTTAGGTATTTCATACAAATACATACATAATTACATTAGATCCGTATATCCAAACATAATATAGCATGTAGTAGGTAGGTAAGAACGTTCTTATAAATATCATCTTGAAGAGATAGGTATTTTTGCCTTCTATTAAAATATAAAATAACATATTTAATTAGGATTAAAATAATATATCATGAGAGACCTTGCAAATGACACTTCGTCTGCCTGGTGGCCTGGACACACCTCCGAAGCAGTATGTCCTGGTTCCATTTATCATGATTTCCGTAGCGCCGATATGCGATATGAGGGTGATACCGTTAATGCCGGCCAGCGCGAACCGCTGCAGACCAGCGCGCTTCCGGACCTCCACGTTGTTCTTCATACTCATTGTGTTGACTATCGCTTGCCAACCGTACACGAACTCGTGCATAGGTCCTTAAGAAGATACGTTAAAATAATACAGGTAGTAACGCATGGAGTTTCATGGTTGGACACAATATGTTCATCATCTATTCTGTCTCAAAACAGGAATAGTTTGTACTTAATCAAATTCACCTAGGATCTCTTAATTCCTTTCCCGATTTATTTAACACTAGCGGTAGTAATATTAGCGGAATAAGGTCGTCGGAGGCCCGGGGCGGAATGTTGAATGGAGGCCCCCAGTGTAAAAAGTTCGTCTGTGATTCGGTGACTCTTTTTTTTCGCTGACAGATACACATTTCATAGATTGTTTGGTTCTGACGACCCTGTGTTTGGAGGCCCCCCAGGATCGCAGGCCCGAGGCGGACCGCCCCTTCCGCCCAGTAAGCCGCTAGAGGTAGAGGGTAGTGACCATTTACCACTTATTAGGTAGCCTGGGTACTAAGTTACTAGTTTACCATTACAATTTCATAAAGTTTTACTGACCAATTTTAAACTTCAACTTAAATAAAACTTATAATTAACTTTCATACTTCTTACACATCACTTTTTCGATGTATAGGTATGTAGGTACCTAGTGAGTAATACAAACCAATCCCAAAGCTATCTCCATCTAAAAAATTGAACATTTCGCCGAAGGAGTCTGGCATGAGGCCGGCTATCACCGTAGAGGCCTGGATGTCATCGGGCAGCATGGGCCCGATCTCGTCCGGCGGCGTGGTGAACTCGTGCGACATGTTGCTGAAATGGCCATGGGCAGCCCGGACCTGTCGATAGATGTTGGATTTTAAATGTATAATAGTGCAATAACCGAGTAAACCAGCTTTCGAGTTTCGGTTTCCTCTTATCACATTGTTTACGCCAACTTCACTGGCTTTCCTGGATAAAAAATAGGCATCCAGCTTCTGAGTATTGCTTATATCTCAGAAAGGTTAATATTAAAGCAATAACCCTATAACACATTAACGTAACCTTTTTTTTTTTTTCTCGAGGGGGAAACCTTCAAAAGGTACCCGACGACGTGGGAGCGACGCCGGGTTATGTGGGATTTTTACCGCACTAAAACCCCCCCGGTGGCCGTCCTCAACGCTTGTTGGAGAACTCCGGGATCTCCAACGGAACACAACCGGAGCTCTCCAAGCGCGATGCCCAACGGACTCTACCCTGGGGGAGCAGTTTTCGCTCCTCCCACACCATGTAGTGTTTACGACGGTATGCGACCACACATACCGCCGTCCTTCCCGGGTTCGCTTGCTGGACGGTTCGAGCTCCCAGTCTTGCCGTCCGCAACCCCGGAAGCCCCCTTTTAGTCGCCTCCTACGACAGGCAGGAGATACCGTAGCCCTATTCTACTCCCGGAACTACAGGGACAAAAGACATTAACGTAACCTACATTGATGTCTTTTTATTATGGTACAAATGGTACCTAACAGCTGCACCAGTTCCACATGTGCTCCACATAAATCTACATTAATTATGAAAATATACCATACACTTACGTCTGCCAAGAAATATCTACTTAAGTAAGTCTATGTATGTACGAGTATTATTGTATGATTTGTATTTAGAAAATAATTTTTGTATCCTTTTTTGGAGGCACCACGAAGTGGTTGAATACCTACCTACTTAAAATTAGCAAGTCTGGACATTTGGACAACTTACTTCTGGAATCCATATTGCAGCAAACACAACGAATACCGCCAACATTGTAACTTCTGGTGTTAAATTAGTTACTGGAGTAAGGCAGAGTAATTTGTACAAATATTCATGATAAAATAATAATTGGCACTTGGCCGTAGAGCTCGTTAGTCTTGTAGGTAGATTACTTAATTGGCCTATGGGTGTTGCAAATTTTGTACAAATTACCAAGTGCCTTGCTATGCACGTTTTATGCTAAAACATCATGACTTTAGTCTTTATTGTTTTATAATACTAATAATATCTGCCTATTGCCTCACCATGAAGTCCATCTCATTAAAGAGATCGATATACCCACAAAATATTGGCATTGACCTCAATTAGGACCGGCAATTCCGTAATCCGTTTACCTGTTCCATTTATGTCAGCTATGTATTTATCAGATATTCATAATGTTTTATATATACAATAATAATGTTATTAAGAACTTTATATGCCTTAGGTTTCGGTTATGAATACTGTAGATGTTATCGATTTATACAGGGTTACTGAAAATTCGATACATTCCCTTGGAGGGGTTAAATTAGAGCTCATTTGCAATAGGTTTTGTCATTAAGTACCCTAGCCGATAGTGATTTATTTTCGAGATATTCAAGTTTTTGTGTTTTTATTTCTAAATACCAATTTCAGGCAAAAAATAAAATGCTCCTAAGTGAATGTCCTATTTTGATCCTATTTTTGTGCATAATCTTATACCTAAAAATTACAAAACGCTTTAGTAGTGCTCTTAAACTTTACGTTATGAAGGTCAATTTGCTAGAGTTCAATAAACAAACCCTTTTTATTTCCACTTCAGAGTGAATTTGCATAAAAAGGTTGTATGGAATTACTATGGTAATTGAGAATACTTCGTTTAAAATGCATTTAAGGCCTACCTTGTATTAATTTGATTACTGTAATTTTGTATTGTTTATTATAGTTTGATCCCTAATTATTTTAAGAGATAAATGTCTCAGTGTCAGCATACTGAGATTGTCGAAGAATCAACATCTGATCATTGTAATCTTTTCTTTATAAAAGGTTTTAATAATTTGTAAAAAAAAAGATGTATTTTAGTATTTCTAATACCTGAATAGGTACAGTTATGATCAGTCAGTCACTCAGACAGTCACATAGGTGCTTTAGACTAGTTAAATCTAGTAATAAAAAACATTATTTTTATAAATCACATTTATTTAAAAAAAAAAACACATGATGCATTAAAATTTGGCACAACACAGTATTATAAGTATTATTATGTAGAAAAAATGTAGTTAAGTACACATACTTGTAGGCTAATTTTAATCGAGTAAGTATCTTATGAAACTTAAATATCAGATCTCATTGCTATGCAAATAAATATGGACCAACAAAATATTTTGGCGAAGGAATTTATTTTAACTTAATTCTACTACAATTATAATTAAGTAATAACAAATAGAAAAGTTAAAGCGCGTAGCACATTTTATAACATTTTACTTAACAAAATAATGCAAAGCATTTAAATCTTAACATATTGTAAAGGAAATATCAGCTAAGACAACAGATATAATCTATTGAATTACATTACTCTTCTAATCATATGGGTAATCTACATAAGGTTTTACATAATTTCTGTTAGATGTAGGTATTGTTATATAACAATCGTAATATAAATTGTTATGTCAAAAGGTATTTCCACATCGCAGTCAATATAAGTAAGCAATATAGAATTGTTTTGTAAAAGTTTTCGCAACAATATAATAAGCTACTGATTTTAAATAGACTGGTTCTTCTACTCTTAGACATTTCAACATATACCTGTTACTATACTTATTATAGAAAAGGACTAATTGTACTATCTATTAGAATCTGGAACTACAGCCCGTTGTGATTTTAACAAATTAATGCGATGTTAAAATACCTACCATAATGTATTATGGAGCTGTAGCTCCATATAAGAATTGTAACTGTAGGTACATGTAAGTATTAATTTATAATAGTTAGTATGCAACTACCACACAAAATGCACTCAGGTAGTTTCTACTTATATTGCTACATATAGGTACATATACATTAAAATATATGAAATATTGAATACAAAAAATAGGGATCATATAAACAACATTACACATAAAACACACAGATATTAAAATGTCTGTAGACAGATTTAGAGGTAGATCTCCATTCATTTGTTGCAATAAAATGCAAATAAAACAAAGAAGCCTTGCAAAACACCGTCAATCTGTAGGTATGTACCTCATATTGTTAGACTACTTCGAATATTATAGAATGTTTCAATAACAAGTATTTCCGCTGCTCTTCAAAACTCTCATTGAAGTTTAAGAAAAAAATATTCACGTTTATTTACACTTTCTCATCGTCACGCCATCATCGGCACGATTGAGTGTAAAATACGTACGAGTATTAAACTTTATGTTAATTTATATCAAAACGAATGCAGCCTTTCAAATTTTGCTTGAGGCAATTTTGATAGCTTTTCGAATAGCCTAACTTTTTATCCAAATCAGCCTTCCTTTTTACATTTATTTAGGACCATTCTTTACGTTTTACCAACTTTTACCGTTAAGGCACTCACTCCACCGGATGCCCAGCAATGTAAAAGATTATTACTGACATTTTTTGCCAAACATTTTGTTTGCGGGCATCCATTAAATTCTTAGGCAATTGATTGGCACTTGACATTTTAAATTTAAAAATATATATTTTTTGAAATTTTATTTTTATTAATATGTACCTACTATATTTAAATTTTTTGTGCATATAGGAGTAACGGTGTCAGACCCCTGTATCTGTACATATAGGGATTTATGAACAAACTTATCGACGTGCTTCCACGAATACGAGTAAAAAGACGTTGGCTATCTGTCTCCATATTAAAAACTAAGTTAGAACACGCATTAGTCCTATTCATTAAATTACATTGCTCAAAGTGTAAAGATTTAAATTATAGTGTAAAGTTGAAATTACACTGACTAAGTACCAATATTTTAGGAACATTTCATTTTTACAAATTATTTAGCGTTATAAAATTGTATTTTTACGCTGCACCACTAAAGTTTAGCAAACTATAATTTTGCTATAGTTACTTGATAGTCTCGTCCCAAAGAGGTAAGAAACACACAAGGCTGAATATAAAATAAGTTTAAAATACATCCACTTTGCAATTTGTGCTATTAAGATACAATAATGTTGGCTAAGTATGACATAGGTACTGTGTTTACACACACACATACGCTACTTTTACTTAATTAGGTTACAGCGATATATTTCAATAAACTTTAAAAAATATCATAATTAAAACTAACTAAAGGTATACCTAATAAATATGTACTAATTACTTACTCCAAACAATAAACACATTGCTCATATAAATTATTAGTAATACAATGTACGTTCATCTAAAACTGTTTTACAATGAACAACTATTTCTACCTACAGAAATAGCTTCTTACTGAGAAGTGGATTCACATGTTTGCATTTTCTATACCACTCCTAACCTACCAAGCAATGTCATGATTATGTAGATGTATGCGACAAGACATGTTTCATGTTGCAGGCCAAGTAATCCTTTAGTAGTAACGTATCACTAAAAGCAAACGAGAAATGTTAGTCGCTATGAGGTCGATGGCAATAATACATCAATTGTAAATATATAAAAGCTACTTATGTTTGTTAATAATGTGGTTATTTCTATAAAGCTGAATTACTTTTTTTATATATTTAACCTAACGATAAGGCAGACGGGCTACCTGATGGAAAGCAGTCACCGTCGCCTATGGACATTTGCAACACCAGAGGAGTCGCCAGTGCATCACCGGCTTTGCTGAATTCGTTAACAATACTGCATTTTTAAATGAATATGGTTGTAGAAAATATTTTACACTTTATTGGAAAACCTGGAAGAATACTTTCAGGTAGTATGACAAATGTGTGAAAAAGTTTTATAAGTAAGTACAGAGTTTTCTCTACAATAAAGTGTAATTAAGAAACTGGCTTTTTAAAGTCATCGTTGAAAATGGACAGATATTTTCTGAATAATGTGCGCGATTCTACTTCTCTTGTTTATCAAAGGATTTTATTATTTCATTCTATATTACAAATATAACATATTAGACCAGTGCCTAAAAATTACAATAGAATGAAACCCATTGGAAAAGGAGGGGAATATGATCAAAATAAAAGGAAAAATAAATTACGGTCGATCCGAGTTCGGGAAGTGGGAGGGGGTGAGCTTTTAAGGGTAAAAAATGGTTTATCTTGATTTCCGGCTAATCTACACGTCCTATGCGAAAAAGTTAAATGGCAAAGTAGTAGGTAATAAAAAGATCTACAACTTTTGTATTTGCAATTTTTTCACATAACCTCAAAATTTGGGTGAAAAATTCAAAAAACCAAGTTTTTGGTTTTTTATTTATATCTTTTTCAAAAAAAAATTTTTTTATACGAAATTTGGTGAAAACTTACCTTATTATGTCCCAAATACACTGTAATTTATTTGATTAAAAATATTTATTTTTTCGCCTTATTTTCACTTAATATCAAAAAAGCATCCTAATTTTCAATCGAAAATTCTGACGTCAAAATATCAGCTTTTTTCAAAAAGTTTGGGGGCTTTTTGTTCGTTGAAATATCTACTTTCTGATGGTGTAAAAAAAAAATATACATAACTATAGGAAATGTTCTCAGAAAATGGAAAAAATTGAAAAAAACCCAAATTCGAAAAAAAATTTAATATCATTATGTACAATTTTGAGGTATTTATTAAAATTTACACTTTAATTACTCAAAAAAACGTAATATTTCATGTTTTATTGATAAATGAAAAAGTTGCAAATTAAAATATACTTCAATAATTAACAAACAAATAAGTTAATAAAGTTAATATTTAATAAGACATCTACAATATTTTGAAAAAGTTGTAGAATCTTATTTAAATAATATTTGTAGATGTCTATTTACTGCTGTTTTAAGATAATTTATATACCTGAGTGACCTTCGGTAAATTTTAGCCCATTGTAAGTTATTTCATAGAGAAGTGGGGACGGACCTAGGAGGGTCTGGGCCTTACTACATACCTGCTATTTCGTAGCAGCTGTAAAAACTGTTAGCCAGTATTCGAGATACAGAGCAGTGTACAACATCGTTTTTAAAAATACACGTGCAGGCTCAGTTACTCTAAGTGAATTGTGAGAAATTTACTTTATTCAAAAAATCGTTTGGAATCTACATAGCAAGGTAAATACAATCTGTATTTTAATCTATATTAATCAACTTTAAAATAAAAATAGTAATATTTTCTTTCATAAATAGTATGTTTAACATAACATAACCTAAAAAATTAAAATTGAATGATATTTTAGTACAAGAATAAAAAATAGTAATTTCGTTTATTTTATACAAACAAATTTAGTTATACTCATGATAAAACTTTGAAGGCATTATTAATTTAATTTTGTCTTTTCAGATTATCAGTATGGATGGATCTGTTTGTATAATCTGCAATAAGTCAGATGACAAGCAAGTGTATGAAATAAAAAAATCAGCTTTGAATCGTTATAGTGGAGTCTAGCAAGAAGAGAATCGACAATAAATACAATTGGGTTTTTTTAAATTTTTTGCATTTTCTGAGAACATTTCCTATAGTAATGTATATTTTTTTTACACCATCAGAAAGTAGATATTTCAACGAACAAAAAGTCCCCAAACTTTTTGAAAAAAGCTGATATTTTGACGTCAGAATTTTCGATTGAAAATTAGGGTGCTTTTTTGATATTAAGTGAAAATAAGGCGAAAAAATAAATATTTTTAATCAAATAAAATACAGTGTATTTGGGACATAATAAGGTAAGTTTTCACCAAATTTCGTATAAAAAATTTTTTTTTGAAAAAGATATAAATAAAAAACCAAAAACTTGATTTTTTGAATTTTTCACCCAAATTTTGAGGTTATGTGAAAAAATTGCAGATACAAAAGTTGTAGATCTTTTTATTACCTACAGCTTTGCCATTTAACTTTTTCGCATAGGACGTGTAGTTTAGCCGGAAATCAAGATAAACCATTTTTTATCCTTTAAAACTCACCCCCTCCCACTTCCCGAACTCGGATCGACCGTAATTTATTTTTCCTTTCATTTTGATCATATTTCCCTCCTTTTCCAATGGGTTTCATTCTATTGTATTTTTTTTTGGTTTCAAAAATTATCGACCCTGGTCTATATAACAAATAATTTAAAAGGATGTTTTTGAAAGAAAAAAAAACAGTTTTATCTATAAGATTTTGTATAAATGATAAGTGTAGGTATACTGTATAAGTGTGAAAACTAGGTAGGGAAGTACAAATACTATATACTATAGCGAAAACATCCACTACAATGTATAACATTAAATAGTTACATTAAAAGCGAAATTAATGCAATTACATGTAGTAATCATACAACTAACTAACGATATAAAAGCGGTGTAACCAATCTGAATAAAGAATGTTAAATGTGTTCTTTTACATGAAAAAGCATTATTTATAAATATTTTAAAAGCAGAGTGGGTACACATTTTTGTCCAAAATTGATTGCACGATGTTCCACGCGATTGGTTTTAGAAAGGCAAATATTATTAATTACGGAAATTTTGGATCATTTTTATAATTTTAATAATATCCGCCTCATGTTTTTATTACAAATTATTAACTGTAACATTATATTATTACGAAATTATCAAGCATTACCCAATGTTCGAAAAAGACATAACTAAAAAAATATATATTAAATTTTAACTTGTTCATATAAAAATCTTCTCTAACTTTGCCCGGAAAATCTGGACTCAATTTGTGGTTAGGTAGGTACACAGGTACAAAGTTATATACATATTCATTTTAAAATATTTATAAATAAGAAGTTGACACACAAAAGAAACAACAATAAAATCATATAAAATAAAAAAAGCCATATGCATATGCCCATATAAGTATTTAATCAAACACATATTCACAAGTCGGTTTCTATATTTATGAGAGAATAAGGTACAATGCAAGTATATAATGATAACAGCAGCGTTAAGCGCTGCTGTCTTCTGGTCTGAAGGGTGTGGTAAGGGAGACATACTTTTCCGAGCCGTTTCAGCTTAGTCCCCGGGGGTAGTGGCGCATCGGTGGCCGACCTCAGATAGGAATATCTAACCCTATCTGGGGTTGATTACATATGTCCATGAACGGCAGTAGCCACTTACGATCAAGTGGACTGCATGCTAATTATACTAGGTGGCCAAATTAAAACAACGTAAGACGTAGTTTAGAAAGACACAGTTTATAAGTAGTCATACTACTATTTGCTCTAACTCATTTCTGTCATAACATAGAATTCCATAAAACATTTATAATAAACAATATTTATAAAGCGTAAATTGTATAAATTAAAAATTTAATCAAAGAGATTTTGTAATCAGATCATTATGACGCTCGTATGCGTTATATAAAGTTATAGAACATAATGATAATGACAAAAATAGAGGCAGTTGTATAAAATGAAAAGTTAAGTAAAAATCTAATCAATCTAATAATCTAATAATATAAAAATATACATAAATGTTTATAAATAAATAAATCACTTTTGAGCGATTAATACTTATTGCAGGGAAATTATATTCGATTAGGAATTGCCTAGAAATAAATTTTCTTTGAGATTATTAGCGTAGGTAGGTACATATGCAATAATATGCGAAGTTCATATATTATGTAAAATACGTAAATTAGGTGATACATACTTTTAGAAGATCATACTATTTCCAATACAACTATAACATTAAAACATATTGCACCATTATATCAATAACAATCAAATAGTGAACTTACGTAAGTAAATTGTTTTACAGGACGATAAAATAGAGAAACCTCAATAAGGAAATATGTATCTATACGTAGTTATATGAATGTGTGAACTTGTAATTCTATAACTATTCAAATGCACGTTTTTAAAATTTTGAGTCAAATAAATGCCTTATTGACGTTATTGAAATCGTATACAACAGGTAATTAAACTTATATCAATAAACGTAAAATAATTATAAAGTACCTTAGAAGTTTCCTAGAATGATATGTCCTTCAAATCTTTATGTAGAAGGACCCTTGCGATTTTGCTTTATTCAGATTTAAAACAGTATTGTTTCATATCGATTTCGTATAATTTTATTTTATCAGATGAAATAATTCGATAAAAATCTGTTCAATACAAAAATCTAAATTCAGAAAAAAAATGTTTTTAGAAAAAACCAAGTTGTATTCACCCATTCATCGTTACGTTATACCGTTATAATGTTATACCACTAATATTGGACGCCAAAATATCGAGATTCACAAACTATTCGACAACCTTGTTGGGATTATTTGGGTTGGAATATTGCTTAGTAGACATCGCTATAGCAATATGTAATACATTCTGGAAAGTTTAATCTTGAATTTGGCAGTGTAACCTGAAGGCCACGTACCGCAACGCTGAAAGCAAATTTGCTTAGCGCTGCGAGCGTCAACGTGGAGCGTTAAAACAAACGTGTGTCCGATCAGACGAGGCCACGAAAATGCGATTCAAATTATAACGAAAGATGCTGAAATTTGCTTCAAATTGAAATAATGCTTGAAAGCAATAAACGTTTGGCTATGTTTCATTGTTTTGATAGCCTTACGAAGAAGGCACGAAGAGGCCTCTTTGCCCATCAGGGGTTCCAAAATAATTGCCAATGCATTATAGTGTTAGCAATATTTAACTTGACTTGTTGCAAGTTATGACGGAATAGGTTAGGTAGCTTTAGTTAAATATCATCAGTATGAAATTGAAATCGCTCTACAAACACAGAAAAAAAACACAAACATTATAAGAAATTGATAACAAAACAAAGTGGAAAAATCTTACAAACCTACAAATAATAATAATTATACTGATACCAACGTTGAGAAGTAACTTTGTTACAGAATATTCATTCTAGGATTCCCTAAGAATGTTTTGCAATCATAGACACTAATATAATTTAAAATAAATAATAGTTTAAAAAAACTAAAAAAATACACTTTATAGAAAATACAACTAAAAAATAGAAATTATTTTTTTTTAAATTTGAATTAAGAATAGTGTAAATAAGATGAAAATATTTTTTATTGTAAAAAAAGCGTGGGGTGCATAGTGTCAATAGTTATAAATATTTTACTGATAGATATTGAGTAGTAGGATTATCATTTTGATAATATCTTAAAAAGCAGGTCAGGTCAGGTCAGGTCAGGTCAGGTTAGGTTAGGTGATCGGCGCGCCTGGTAGATTCCTTTATTGGTCTTAACGCAGACCTTCCGGGTCTCAGGAAAACAAAAATCGCTGATCCTGATTATCCTAGTAAGGATAACGGGTCAGAATGTTTGAAATATTGAATTGTCATCGGACCTTAATAAGTATGCCAAATTTCGAGTTAATCCGACGTTTTGAAGGGGGTTAAAATCATGTTCAAAGATTCCGTTACATACTAACATACCAACATACCAACATACATACGTCTGAAGCTAATAAAAGCGTATTAATATGTACATTTTTTCCTTTGGTAACTTATTAAAGCATCTTTTGAGTCTTTAGAGATTTACTTCATTCGTAGATTAGTAAAGATTACTCACTCCTAACAAGGAAATGTAGCCAATTTTGACAATTGATTTTGTTACTGTCATCTATTTTCGTGTTTGAAAAATATTAAAAAATGTAGTTTTTAGATCACTTATCTACGAATGAAACCATATTTCTCCGCACTTTTTCTTAGATTTCCTGTTTTTGCACCACTTAACCGCGCATGTCAGCATTGTTCCGCGTAAATTACACCATGACAGCCATTAAATGGCTGAAAGAATTGTCGGCCGTTTTAGCCATTTAATAGCCACTAATGAAGCCTCCTTCAATTACAAGGCGGTGTCTTATCTGTGATTTCATTATTCAACTTTACGCGAAGAACTATTATTACAGTAAACAAACTTGCTTCTCAAAGTTGATACGCGTATTGCAAACTATTCGAATTCGAACTGCGTTAAAATTTGTACTTCAGTGTCTATGCTATAAAGTATTGTTGCGCTTTACATAGTTTTCTTACTACAAAAAACCTAATACTAAGAAATGTTCGAATTCTGTTTCAACAATCTTGATTAGATTCGTATGAAACCCTCACCTATGTTTCTAAACGAAAAACTCGAAAAGTTTTCAACGAATTGATTTAAAAAGAAAATTAGACGGTGCGTTATTAAACGAGTGTTTTTATAATTTTTTAAGAATTTTCAACGAAAACTGTCTGATGTTAAGCCTATAATCTAAATAAGCCAGAGAGAAGCACGGCCACACCCGTGGCTAGTAATTATATATACAAATGCTTACCATTTCGTTAACATTTATTTATATATTCTTTTATAATTATACAATAAGGCATAGGTAGTTATACAGATCCTAAATCTTAAACTTTACAAATATTCGACATTAGTAATAAAAAATAGGTAACAATGAAATGCAAGAGAGCCTCTAGGGGAATTCAATCATAAGTATTGAATAAGTATATAAGTATTACTCTAAAATTACTTCCAAAACATAATATAATTTTCGACCATAATCGAGATAGTGTCTGTAGATACAGTTGCTTGTGTCAAATTTATTCTAAAACGCAAATTCCAAAAATTATCAAAATATCATTTGAAAAAGACGCTATTAATGGTGGCAAGGTCAAAAATGTGTGTCACAGTTATAGAAACTAGTGACTTTAGTCCATTAACCAATTTATATAAACAGCTAGAATTTAGCGCAGATATTCACGATTTTAGAAAGTGTCTTATCATAAACCCAACTAAATGTGTTTGGACACTTTCAAAAATTATCCACTTTCTATTCCAACGTCATCAGTCAGGTAGTATGATTTCACATAGGTACTAGTCTTATAGATGAGAAAATCTAGAACTGAACCAAACGGCTAGATATCCAGCTTCCAGAGTGACTTTAAATCAGTTTTACTTTAAGCTAGATAATATTACCAAAGTTATGTAAGTTATTTCTTATCACCAAACTCAGAACTCTTGCGTAAAAACTACCGGCTATATGCACCTACCGTATTCATAATCATGAACAATATACCGTAGCGGACGCGATTATATTCATTCAGAGTAACACTTGTAACCTTATTATAAATGGTTTTCATATTTACACATTTATGTAGTTAAATACTTTTGTTTGGAAAGGTCATTCTTCTTTGTCCTCAACAGTAGAGTAGAACAGCTTTTGACACACGTGTGTAAATTTTGCTGCAAAATAACATATAAAATAAACAAAAACTCAAAAGAAAACCGAAAATTGCCGCGGTGAACCTAAAAACGAATTGTAACAAACTAAATGGTGTACATATTATAATAGCCACGAATATTATTAACGTAACATGTCAATAATGTTTGTACATAATTATTCAAAAGAGATTTCTATACGTGACACGGCGTAAAATGGTTTATTATATCTTACATAATTGCTAACTTAATATTGTTTCACAAAAATTTAAATTACATGCAATGCTTGACGTCGATATAGTTATTATCTAGACAGATAAACTAAATTAGACGGGATAAATCGAATAAGAAACAATATTTGAGTAACTTGAACGTCGCAAACAAGAATATGGCAAGAAATAAATAATTTATTACTGCTACGGAATAATATCTGCAGGAAAATGGTTAAAATAATTGGACCAGACAATTACAATTACATTATTTAGTAAAACCGTTACGGTTTGATATTTTAATTTAATGTGAATGCGACGCAATTAGGTACTCAATATTCTTTTCAAAGGTGGTGCCATCTACACACAGATGCTACTATCCTCTTTAGGAGCCTCAGAAAAGTCACGATTGATACTATTAAGTTAATTAAGTAATTATTATGATTAATAATTCCTATAGAGGAAAAGATAAAAAAATACATGAGACATAATAAAAATTGTATTAAATTTTATTTAAATTAATGACCAGTGAAAGTATCCTCATCAATAACCCATTACTGTCCCACTGCTGGGCACGGGTCCCCTCTCATAATGAGAAGAATTAGGCCATAGTCCACCGCGCTGACCAAGTGCGTATTGGTAGACTTCACATACCTTTGTGATTTTTTTTTATAAAACTCTCAGGTATGCAGGTTTCCTCACGATGTTTTCCTTTGCCGTTTAGAAAGTGATAATCAATTTCTAATACGCGCATAAACTTGATAAATCAGAGGTACGCACCTCTGATTTATCCTGGGATTTGAACCTCGGACCCCTCGAACGAGTTCTTAACCACTAGGCTATCACTGCTTTTAAGTATCCCAATTATCATAAATAATAATATAATATCAGTTTCAATCGTGACATTTCTGTCCAAGACCGGCCGCCACGACATCCAACACCAAACAGAGCCACTAGAGAATTGTTACTGGCATACTCACTCGCGAACCGTCGCATGAACTGGGGCGTGTGAACAACGAACACATAGTACACGGGGATACCGGCGCAGGTCATGAGGGCGCCCGCGAGCACCGCCACCGGCTCGCTCACCACCGGCACCACCAACAACACCGCGCACACCAACACGAACACCACCGGCATCCAGATGGCCACCTGCGGAACAACGCCAAAACTACATGCTGACACCATATATTAGTAAAGATTACTCACTCCTAACAAGAAAATGTACCCAGTTTTGAGAATTGGAATAGTTGCGTAAAAACGTTTTGCCACGTCTCCGTCCCTAAAATATTTGAAATAATTATTTATTTATTACGTAAATTATGCAGTATTAGCTATTTATTCGTAAATTTTCTCTAAAAATGTTTTTATTTGTCAAGAATTCAAAAAAAGAACTTACTAATAAGCCGAGTGTAGCTTCATTCGATTTCAAGGCGGCGAAGTATCTTTACTAATCTATGGCTGACACGAACATCGAAAATAGTGACGTTACTTTGTTAAAGGGTTTTACAAACCAACGTCAGTTAGGGTACATAACAAAGTTACAATTTCCAAAGCGACAAGCACTTGATTAAAAAAATTACGAAACATTTCATTGTTTTACACAACATACCTTTAGAAATAAAAACTACTCATTGTTTCATCAGTTCTATGGTGGTGTGTATATAATATCTAATTAGTTTTAGAAATAGAAAACGTAAAAAAAGTGAATAAAATAAGACAACAAAAATTAAGGGACCAAAAACAGCATATTCTCAAAGAGTGTCTAATTGTAGATTCGACTGAGGTGAATACTCGACATGTGTGCATAGTAAAGAAACAGTAAACTTATTGATAGAGTCATAGATTAGTAAATATTACTCACTCCTAACAACAAAATGTAACCAGTTTTCACAATTGAAATTGTCACTGTCATCTATTTTCGTGTTTAAAAAATATTTAAAAAATGTAGTTTTTAGAGCATTTACTAACGAAACGATAGTTCTCCGTACTTTTTCTTCGAGTTCATGTTTTTGCACCACTTAACTGCACATGTCGACATTGTTCCGCGTAAATTACACCATGACATCCATTAAATAGCTGACACATTGTCAGCCACTTAATGGCTTACTTCAATTACAAGGCGGTGAGATATCTATACCTATCTATGGATAAAGTATTTACCTTGATCGGGCGGACCAGTTCGGGTTGAGAGTAACGTAGCCAGAGGACGGCGCTGCAGCTCAGCGTGGTGAAGAACGACTCCACGACGGTGCAGTACGTGATCAGCGACGTCAGGTTGCTCGGCATCAGCATTATTAGCGAGATTATCATCTGGTATGCGATGAAGAAAAACCTTGAAGCTATTCACTTTGCTTGTAAAACAATCAAAGTGTGAAATAGCCAATTCGATATTAGAGTGCGTTTAGAATTGATAAGACTGTGATCCGACTGCAGCGACACTATCGTTATAATTTCTTTGTTATTAATATTGTATTGGCATGGCTTTGTTATAGTTAAGAATGCTAACATAACACTGCAACGAATCTGTAATTAAGTTCAGGATACTCCAGTTTGGACTCCTATAGAAAGGAGGAAATACGTCAGTCTATAAAACAAATTCATTATTTATTTAATAGCAGATGGAATACATAATATTTGTTATGTGTATTACATGAAATTTGTGTATGAAATAGGGCAGTATCCACTGTTGATTTTTATCGTTTTGTAAGGTTTTGTTCTTATCCGTTTGTGGTATAGGTCAGGAAGTGGGCTGTACGTAAAGAGATTTATGTTAATACTGATGTAATGAATATTTTACATTAAAACGAAGGAAACTACGAACAAACACTATTACGATCCAATCGAGTATTAAATTTGTTATTATGGATCAAGTTGGTTACACATATTAAGATATTAAATTTGGTTAGGCTTTTTGAAACCAACGTACAAATCTGAAATGAAGTGTAGTTCATTAAAATTCATGTCGGCGATATCGCGATAACCCATGCAAACATTTCACGGCTGCAGAATTTAAAGAACGAAGTTATATAAAGAGTGTTTAGATTTCTATGCTAACTCCTTAACAAAGATACAATAGACATAATCTTTGTGTCAATGAATTATCACCTTTTACATAGTTGTGAGAAAAAACATTTACATAAAACATGTACCTATGAAATAAAGATTTTTCCTTACAAAGATTTTAATTAATCACGTGTGTCTACGTGTACGTGTGCATACGCTTATCTCCGTGACCGCCCAACCGATTTCAATAAATTGTGTTTGTTTAGAGTGTGATTTTAATATGAAAGAAGCTAGATATTTTTAGACGCGATAGGGGCACCTGATGTGTATATGGTCTTACGTCTTAAAAAAAATCAGGATAATGTCCCTTGGGCCACATAGAGCCACAACATTTCCGGGAGTCATAAATTGAAAAACTTGTTTTTATGCGTTTGACATAACACGCGAGTACGTAGTCCACCTCGTAAGGAGTCACTGCCACCCACGTAAATCCCGAACTGTAACCAACTTCATATATAAAGAAAGGTTCTATTTAAAATCTATTAAAGATGCGTTGCAACTCCTCAGGACTAATATAGTCGCTTCACATGTGAATACGCCAGCAGCCAAAACGCAAGTACTGCGTCAAGTTAGAAAAAGGAGTGGTGGTGGTGCCGGTCGAACTGTACTTGTTCTACAACTTCACTAAACCGCTTAATGTGATGTTAACAACAACTTACCAAGAACACAAGCGAAGGCATCGGCGACATACACCTAACGTTGATGTGAGCCAGCAGCTCGGGCATGTGTCCGTTGCGAGCGCCCGCGAAGCACATCCGCGACGAGGTCATGATGTGCACGGACAGCCCGCCCACTATCGCTATGGCCACCAGCGTCGGCATCACCCACTTAATCCAGCCCAAGGCTATCAACGCAAAGTCCTGTAACAAACGAATAGTAGGTAGGTAATAACTCGATAATAGTCGATACTCGATAATAATCACATCGTAAGCTAAAAAACTTTATAGAAATAGTCATAAGTAAAAACAAATTAATTACATTTGTAAAAATAATAATAAGCACAGCAGCCAGCAGTGACAGCATAATGATTACGAACCTCTAACTTTTCGATTTTATTTTCGTATTAGAAATTATTTATCACACGCTTTAACAGAAAGCATAATCTACTAATCCACACTATTTTCTTTAATGAGTCTTCTATGTCCAGTTAAGAAACATAAATGGGTAGATGATAATTTTAAATATATGTGTAGGAGACAAATAGATAACTTAATTTTAGGGAACTCACCACTGCAATAGCATCAGTTGCCATCACACCGACCGGGCCCAGGACGGCGAGATACGCCACATTTGCCAACACATAAATACCAGTCACAAGTGGCAGTGACACGTAAATCGCACGGGGCAAGTTTACATATGGGTTCCGGAGCTCTTCCGTCATGAAGTTCAGATAATTCCTACGACAGACAAGTATTGTACGTTGTACGATACATTAATATTACTGATTACTTGTAAGTAATTATTATCAGAAGACTCGAGAGTAAAAGTAATGCTTACCATCCAGAATAGGAAAATATGCCAGAATAGAAAGCCACGGACCAATCGCTGACTGACAATTTAGTTCCAGACCATCCGTTTTCAAAGTTGTCAATGCCTCCTATATCCACAAAGAAAGTAATTATACGATTGAGTAATAAAAAACGATAACATCAAAATAAAATATTTTAGGCTAAGAACTCACGGAGTGATTAGTCACGTTCGCGATCAGCGGCGATGCCGCAACACGCTCATGGTGCGTTTTATAGCTGCGGTACGAGTATATGCGGTTCGGCTGCGGCTTCCGCTGAATCGGGTGGCCAACTTATATCCTTTTGCTTCCTCTTCGATTGCAATCGTATTCCACAGAGTTTGCTGGGCCCTGCCGTAACCGCAGCGACTACATAATCGCACAAAAAGACGGTCTCGTAAGTTGTAAAATAAATCAACTATTCTGTTTCCGTGTGGCGGGTTCAGTTGAAAACCGATCCATGAATTCTTAGCCTGAAATGCTATTCTATTAATATATGTATATGAGTACCTTTAGCCATCCAGATGACTCCGCCAGCGATGATAATACACAAAGCCGCAATTTTCGTGAACATGAACACATTCTGCAACTTGGTAGTAAACTTTACGTTGTAAGCGTTCACGAATGTTAGAAGACCTACGAAAATCAACTTAGTGAAACAACGAAATAATAGAAAATAACATCTACAGATAAATTTGAAATTATTAAAAAATACTTACATATAGTTGCAGCTGCAACTAATTTTTTAGCCATAGGATCATTGCTGCAACTTGGGAACATTGGCTCGAGAAGATTACTAGCAAACGTTAGCGCCATTATAGCGTTTGTACTGGGCCTGGGAAAGTATATTAAATATAAGACACAAGCGGATACTTAACAATTGATATTTAAATACTTTCATATTCTAGTACATACACGAAAACCATGTTCGCATCCCATAGGTACAAAAAAGCTGGTAAAGGGCCGAAGGCTTTGTTGATATAGTGGTAGTCGCCACCACTTTGAGCCAGTGCGGTACCTGCAAGTGGAGAAATATACTAAAATTCTGTTACATACGTATGGTTAATAGTATATGGTATTTTATGGTGAAAGAAACGAATTCTCATTTTTCCACTTAGGTACTATGCTTGACATTCGTTTTATTAAAATTACAAATTTCGAGGCATTTTTTTTTCAGTTAAATTTTTTATTGATACCGATTTTCATTAAAATCAGTGATCGGTAAATCGAATCCGATGCATACAAAGGATACTTTTTGCGTCAGTTTCTTTTGTATCTGTCACTTTCCATCACCAGTCAATACTAACTTGTGTAAAATAAGTTTACTATGTGCCATTAGATGAAAAATATTGCTATCACTATCATGAATGTTGAGGGCTTGAAAAATTCCAAGTAATTAAATTCCAAGGACAGACTAATAACTTCGAACTAATTAACCATCTCGTTGCCCCATCTTCGTTTGTGAGTAATTAAAGACTATGTTCATAAGTTAAAGTGTGTGAGAACTTATTTGTCGGACTCAATAGAAATATCTTACTGTTACATCATATGTGTGTCGTATCTACCTTTGTCATGAAGTTAAAAATAAAATTGATGGGAGCAGCAAACTATGTACAAGTACACCCAGAGGTAGATTAGATTCGTTTTGTACCCTTGAACATAAAGTCAGTTTGCCTAAGTTAGTCATTCTATATGATTCTAATTAAAATCATTAGACAAATCTGACAAATCTGATACTTTTAACGTATCAGAGATCACTTGCAAGCTTTGCACATATACACCTATTTTTTTTTACAAATCTCGCATAGCAATATTCACATCACAATATTTCATGTAAACATATCGCAATTTTTTTTGCAATTTGTAACAAAAAATATTATGATTTTTTTTTGCAAAAAACATAAACAATATTTATTATGTTTATGTGTGTCCATTTCGACATTTCTATATAATACAGATTAGGAGTAACCAACTTTATAATATCCAAGATCTACTATTTGCAAATTTATTTCTCTGCCCTCTTGAAAATTCGGTTGGTGAAAAAAGTTGTTCTAATAATAAAATTGGCAAGATAATTGACATAAAACTAGGGCACAAAATGACAATTCTATAGTTAGAATTGTGTAGTATGACCTACAATAGCCAATGACTGTATTAGTGTGTAGCAATAGTATACTATTCTCATACATAAATAATAATAATAATAAGAATAATACTAAATTTTAAGAAATAATCAAAAACCAAATATAAAGTGATAAACAAATGTTTAAAATATCAGTATTAGTACAGGATCCCTAGTATAGTTTTCATCATTTATTAATAACAAGCTGATTTTTCGTGAGTAGCTTCGTTTCGACAAGACGCCCAACATTTTTCCTTACAGCAATGTTGGTAAATGGTAGCTTGATGGGGCAGCAAGGATAAAATATGTTGACCGGACGAATTCTAAAAATTTATTACTAACCAAATTTTTCTTTGTTAATTATCAAGATAATTATTTAAATAACGTGAAAAAATATTTGTCCTACAAAATATAAGGTTTTTATTAAGGCGTCCCCACTCTCCAACATGTATCATAAACAAGGTCATGAAAAATAATTACTAACCAGCTGATATTTTTTTTATTGGCTGTCTACCATTTACATAGTCTACCATGCACATTGTCCTACAAATTACATGGTATGTCATCTCGGACCTACACTTAAAAGTTGTAGTACTAATACTTAATGTAAAAATAATTAGTATCAAGCTGAGTGTTCCAGAATAGCTTCGTTTCAATGAGACGCCCAACAAATTCTCGTAAGAAAGTTCTCGATTGTGGTTTATAACTAAAATAATAGGGATGAAATATGTTGATTTGACGAATCAAAAAAAAATATTACTAACCGAATTTTTTTTTATTAATTATCGAGACAATTATCTAAATAACGTGAAAAAATATTTGTCCTACAAAATATAAGGTTTTTTTTAAGGCGTCCCCCGTCTCCAACATGTATCATAAACAAGGTCATGAAAAATAATTACTAACCAGCTGATTTTTTTTTTATTAGCTGTCTAACATTTACACAGCTTACTACCCACATTGTCCTACAAATTGCGAAGTACGTTATTCCAGTCCGCCAGTTTTATAGTTTATTTATATTATATTATAGTTAAATTACAAATCTTGTAGGATTAATAAAAGTTACCCTTTTTTTTGTAGGACATTGTTTTATTTAGATAAAAATTATATTATCCTATGACGTGATACCTTTGTCCTACAGTTACTAATAAAAAAAATAATCCTGCGGAATTAACATCTTTTCAGCGTAGGTCCGAGATGACATACCATGCAATTTGTAGGACAATGTGCATGGTAGACTATGTAAATGGTAGACAGCCAATAAAAAAAAAATCAGCTGGTTAGTAATTATTTTTCATGACCTTGTTTATGATACATGTTGGAGAGGGGGGACGCCTTAATAAAAACCTTATATTTTGTAGGACAAATATTTTTTCACGTTATTTAAATAATTATCTTGATAATTAACAAAGAAAAATTTGGTTAGTAATAAATTTTTAGAATTCGTCCGGTCAACATATTTTATCCTTGCTGCCCCATCAAGCTACCATTTACCAACATTGCTGTAAGGAAAAATGTTGGGCGTCTTGTCGAAACGAAGCTACTCACGAAAAATCAGCTTGTTAGTAATAAATGATGAAAACTATACTAGGGATCCTGTACCATATGTTGAACGTAAACAAAACAATATTAATAACAAAACAATGAAACTAAGAATGTATGTATATTTTATAATATAAATGTATGGAATAAAGGGCTTTTTTATTTTATTTTATATTATTCTAAACTAATTATTAGTGTACATTCTTAAAATTCACTTTAAAATTTTATGTTTTGTCATTATCGATAAAAACTCGAGTCCACCAAGTACTAGAGTTTAACATAATGTTGGATATGTATATTGTCTTCATAGGAGATTTGATATCTATACAATATTTCTTAATGACTTATACTTGTTGCAAAAGCCTATGAAAGAAAATTATATAAACTGTTAAATAAATTTCATGTAATACATATTTCAATGTTAAAGATTTGAAACTAAATTCTTAATGCTGATAAGACATGATATTAGTGTATATAAAATTAAAAACAAGGCTGTGGCTATTTGTAGTAAAGTAGGAATGGCTTAACTGTACTTTATGACCCATCAAATTTTGAGTTGTGAGTAGAGATGGGCAAAGAACCCGGTTTAAACCCTGTGCAGGGTTTAAACCCAATAAATACCCGTTTATTTCCTCCCACTGGGTATTTATCTGGGTGTTTATAAAATGAGTTAATAAAATCTACACAAAGCTTTTAAAATAGTTCAAATGTTTATTTAATAGATATACTATAGGTTTTTACTGTATTTCTAATGTTTTTACATTTTTAAATATTACATTTTTAGGGGTTCATCTATTTTTATTACATTTTTATTTTTTAATTATTATTTGTTTGACGAAACAAATAGCGCACAACTAAAACAAATAAATATACCTCTCGTATACTATTGCACAGGTGGTGGGGGAATATGGGCATATAATATAAAATGTAATTCTTACGTAATATCTTAATAATTATAGCTTTAAGAAAAAAAAATATAAACATTATTTTATAAAAAAAATTAAGTGCTACAACTTTGGTTCAAGGTACTTTTCGATAAAATTTACCGTTTTCGAGAAAAATCCAGAAACCCGAAAATTTTGACGTTTGACCCCGAATAAGTGCCGACACACACATCGATGAGGACTTTTGGAACTTTACTTGTGATGGTAAACCCAAGGTCTCTACGGAAATTTAGCTTTATGTTATTTGATTACTATTTTTATGTCTAAATTAACCGGACTATAAAAACTCTTCTATCAAAATGTTTCAATGTCATTTTCTGTAAATTAAGTAGAAAAAAGTTAAAAAAAGTCTTCCCAAAGTTTAATCTATTATTGTTATTATCTTTGTTATTTTTGGTTTAACGACAAAAAGTTATAGAACTAAAATTATAGATAAATCAATTTGAAACCATAATTGTTCTTACTAAATTTCTGTGCGACAAATAGTTTGCCTGGTAGAGCGTAAAAACGCTTTGTGTCCCTTTTTTCAAGATGGCGGTCGAGGGACAACAGTTGGGACTCCACAAATTAGGATTTAACTGTACACTAAGCCCTTTACACTAATCATTGACATCTATAAAATAAAATTGGGTCTTCGAAAATTGCAACCCAAATGTAACACATCCGAATGGACTATAACATGACTATAACAGCGTAGTTAAATGAAATATGTGCTTTTAGAGTGCATATTTAGTGAATTGTTTACAATATTATTTTAAAAATGATATTACACGAAGAAAATAAAAATATGAATGACAATAGTTTACACCCGCTGTTTGGGTGTTTATTTGGGTTTAAACCCTATTTCACCCAAAATACCCGGTTTAAACCCGTATCCACCCATTGGGTTTAAACCCTCTGCCCATCTCTAGTTGTGAGTGTTATAGGTGGGTACCCCTCGTACAGGAGCATTCCCTGTGAATATGAAATTATAATATGGAAGGAAGAAATATGGAATAGAACTGGTTGGTTATACATCGGAACCCCGCAAAGCGGGGTTCCGTTGACCTTAGTATACTAAAATTCTAGGTTTAAATTGGATAAATTGTGTAAATTATATAGAATTGGTTGGTTAGGTTCTGATCAGATGGTATAATCAATAGCAAAAAATAGGAACCCCGCGAAGCAGGGTTCCGTCGACCTTAATATACTCAAACATTTATTAAAACAACATTTACACACAAATTAAATAAAACATTAACAAAGAAGGGGGGTTTCCACAGGGCAAGTTACTATGACCTCCCAAAAATCAACATCAAATTTGACGGGTCATAAAGTAAAGTTTTACCGTAGAAATCTTTACAACAGTCTTTCTACACAACAATTTATTAGCAAAGCTTTACATAGAGTTTTGTTATTGTAGACAAAAAAAATCCATAATAAACATTTTCCATATAAAAACTATACTATTATTATAACAAAATGTTTTAGATATTTACAGTGCATAATTATAATTATGGACTTTTTAAAAATGTAACTTTAATTCAAATATAATTTATACCTGGCTGCGGAGAGGTATGATGGTTTTCTACAGATGAGGTGTAATTGGATTGTAAATAATGGGTGTGACAACATACCTATGTATGCATTTTTTTAAACTAGCAGGGTTTTCTGTTTTTGTGTAATAATTGTGTGGTCACTAAACATAGTAATAATTTATGATCCATAAATCACTTTAATAAATTACAAGTCCTGAATATTTATAAACTGCTTTAGCATTAAGGCAACGGCTCAAGTATTTAACTCAATGATAATTATAGGTACCTCCATTAGACACTGTTAAGCAATATGAACAAAATATATAGTTGAAAATGCCCCCACAATATCCACCTTTTATTTTAAATAATAAAGTTGGTATATGCTTTAATAAAGAGTAAAGTATATTAAAAATAAAAAGTACCACTACATGCTTATTTTATTTTACAAAAAACATATATTTTCTTTAAAAAATATTTTAAGACTAAATTATCGCTTCGCTCAGAATCTATTATTAAATAGATCTTGAATAGTAATGTAATCTTGAATAGTTATTGCATCGTAATATAATGATATAAAACTCACCTAATTCAGCGTAAGACAAGGCTCCAAGGGTGGCCAGCGCCCCGCAGGCCACCCACACTGTAAGCGCTCCCCATACGGAACCCGTTTTTTCTAAGACCTCCTTTGGCGAAATAAAAATGCCACTGCCGAAAATAATTCCAAGGATGATCGCTACTCCCTCGAGAAGACCCAGCTGTTTTCTCATACGAACACGCGTTAGACTTTGGGAACTCATTCTTAGTACAACGCACGTTTTTATTAGATTTTAAAGCACCGATCGCGACTACACTTTATTATACACCTACTCGTAGCTATTCACGCACGGAGACACTGATTAAAATTTAAATGATTGGTTGATTAAAATAGTGGTTAAACTCTTGTCTATGACTGTTGATGTTGATTGCTCGACACAACATGACACAAGTTGACATATCCAACTCTATTTCGGCTCGCAGACCAAGATTACTGATTTATGAAGCCCCCCTCAGCTATATACCTCTACTTCTCAGCTATATACGCGAAATGTTTAAATTAATGAAATTAACTGCCAGTGTAATATGAAAAAAATATGTATTTTCCTTAATTGAGGCTTTTCCTTTAGTTTATTATATTCATTACTATAAGCAACCATATCCGATAGTGGAACAATATAGGCTGAATATTTCTTTTTCAAAATGAACTCGTTAGATTCCGGGCTAGGGAATAAGATATTTTAAAGAAGGAATGATGCAGTTTTAGTTTCTATCCAAAGGGGCCTCGTAACTGCTTTCAGCCTTTTTTCGCTAATCCTTATAGTTTCAGATTTGGCCCTGAAGGCCCATTTGAAAAATTCACCGTATATATCCAATATAGGACCTAATTTTAAAAAGTGTAAAATAGCCTCTTCCACTTAGTGTAAAATAACAAGCTACTCATAGAAAACTCTGTGAAGTTGTGAAAAAAGACGAGCTTCACATCATTGACCGCACATAGTATTTTCGTGTATACTTCTAATAATGTTTTGTGAGTGGAGTCTTGGATTTATTCTATTTTTATAACATAATCTAATCTCACAGAAGAAAACTACGTTTTATTATTCCCATGTGTATTTTAAAATAAATAAGTTATTATTTAAACAATTTAGGACTTATTTCTGGGTCCGGATCCGGATAATATTGCAATAAATCTGCTACTGGAGCTTCTTGATCTTCATAAAAATCGCACGCTAATAAATACTCCCTTTTTGAATAATCGTCTCCCTTACAAAACATTTCACCTGGAATTGCAGCAAATTAGAAGTTTTCAATTAAATTCAATTTCTTCAAAATTAAATGGGAAACTATAAATTACATCTACTTTTGCAGTTCATGTTGACCGATCTTAGAATTTATCATGATAGGATTTTGTAGGTGGTAGAACCCTCTGTGGTGTGGTCTGTGGCTAAGTGTGGTAAGGCAGATATATTTATTCGAGACATTCCATCTTAGTATTCAGGGGTAGCGGCGCATTTGTAGGCGACTTCAGGTTGGAATCTAATCTTACTTAGAGTTGATTACAGATGTCCATGGGCGACAGTAGCCACTTACGATCAGGTGGACTAACTGGATGATGCTCGTCTGCTACTCTTATATTAAAAAAATACTGATAATTCATAAGATTTTTTTGAAAAATGTTACCCTCGATATCCATGACGTGAACGGGGCTTTTTGACTCCAGAGCCCCCACACAATAGTGTTCTTCTGTTAAATCTGGATGCCAATACATTATAGCATCTCTACAGGATGTTCCAGCTATAGGAAGAAGTATTCTGTCCTGCATATAAAATAGCATTTCATTATATTGTTGAAAATATTTAAAAGGTAAAGATTCTTTACTTAAGTAAACTAAAAAACTTGTACTTAAGTAAAAAAAAATGCATAAACGGTACCTTGCAAATAATTTTATTGTTAACTATAGGTTCCTTTACTTCTCCTGTACAGAAAAATTTCCTCTTTTTCCTCATGATTACTGTACTCACTTCTAATACTGTTTTGATACTATTACCTGGTAACAATATTACAAAATTAAGAGAAAAGAATTAGTGCTGCTATAGACATCATTCATTTGAAATATTATTGTTACCTTTTTCACCATTTATTGCTTCAAGTTCTCTCATTCCTCTGACCTGAGTTTCTCTACTGTTTTGTTGTTTCATGTAAGAAGCGAGTCTACTCATAGCCTGTACAAACTCATCGATTGGACCTATTTTAATAAAATGTCTTTATTAGTAATAATAATAAATGAACAATATAGAGAAAAAATATATGTACCCAGCTCACACGATGCAGTAAACATCAGAAAAATACATAACGGACTGAGATAATAATTTCGCTCTAAGCATACTGATTTCACTAAATAAATACGACGACACGAACGTATTTAACCAATGACATATTGCTGTGCTAACACAATTTATAAAAGACTAGCTGTGCCCCGCGATTTAATGCACCTGTGTTAAAAAGAAATGTAATTCTTACTAATATCATAAATACGAAAGTAACTCTGTCTGTCTGTCTGACTGGTTGTCTCTTCTTCACGCCTAAACCACTGAAACGATTTTAATGAAATTTTGTACAAAGATAGTCTGAGACCCGAGAAAGAACATAGGATAGTTTTTATGTCGGAAATCCCACGGGAACTAGGGATAGCGATCTAAGATCGATTAATCGGAGGATCGATCTTTTGGACCAAAAAAATCTTTTATTTGATCGATATTAGTAAGGATTGAATCGTGAATTTTGCATATGATCAAGTAATGATCTTTAGCAAAGTTGATGTCCATGAGCCCACGAAGGTTTGGGAGTTAGTAACACCAATTTTCGACAGATGGCACCACTGTCAATCCAATGAAGGTACAAATTTTCTGTTTTAAGTATGTCATATTATTTCTTTAAAATGCGGGCGAAGCCGCGGGCACTACTAGTAATGTCATATACGAAAAAAATTGTCAAGACCCTTATTTAATTTCATCATCATCATATGATCATCATCAACAACCAAATGCTGCTGGGCACGGGTCTCCTTTCAGAATGAGAAGGATTATTCCATTGTCCACCGCGCTGACCAAGTGCAATTTTGGTAGACTTCACATACCTTTCAGATTTTTTTATAAATCTTAGGTATGCAGGTTTCCTCACGATGTTTCTCTTCACCATTTTAAGTACGTAATAATTAATTTCTAATACGCACATAACTTTGACAAATCAGAGGTGCGTGCCTGGGATTTGTTCCTCGATCGAGAGGCCACGTTCACGACTTCCGTCGAATGGGATAAAAAGCATCCTGGTTCTAAGCTCCATCAATTTTCAGCCAAATCGATTCAGCTGACTTGTAAATAGTGTAACTAACATGACTTTCTTTTATATTTATAGGTTTATAGGTTAAGGAAGTAAATAACAAAATAAATTAATGTTTCCGTAACCTGTTCCGAAACTCCCTCCATCAAGATAATTTAAAAATTGGTAAAATCTTAATGCTTCGTCTGATTCTATTTCATCCATAACTGGTCTCTGAAATTATCAGATAAACATGGTAGATTTTTCTTAATGAAAATCAAAAATATTTCATTTAAAGATATAATTAACGAATATAATCATTGAAACTTACAAATTTTCCGCTCCATGCTCCCACATCTGAATACAAAGAATTTACTCTGCTAGGCAGCCAATCTAAGGACGAACGAGCAACTAAAACGGGATGCTACAAATAAGATACAAAATATTCATTATTATTGAATCAAGTAAATATTTGGTACAAATTGGTTCGGCATATGAACGATCAATCTTACGATTTACGATGTTACTTAGAAGAATAACATTTAACTAGAAGCTACTTTTCAATTCCATTTTAACTTACCATTGATGCTAATCTTGAATCAACGGAATAGCTAGAAATTAGTTGAGAGAATAATATAAAATAAATAGTATTCATCTTATATCGTACAAGATTTCAAGCGGAACTGAAGTAAGTTCTTTCGTGTAATTAATAACATTCGTATAGCAATTAAGAACAATCGTTATTTTGATTGTTATTGGTTAGTTATGATTATTCCTTCAATTTTAATAGTTTATTAAACCTGAATCTAGAAAAATATTACATATTGTGAATATTTATTGTACAAAAATATGTAATTGTTATGGTACGAACAATTTCTTTTTTATTTTTTTCATTGTTTAACCTATCGATTAGGCAGACGTACTGCCTGATGGAAAGTATTCAACGCCGCCTATGGACATTTGCAACGCCAGAGGAGTCGCCAATGCATCGCCGGCATTGTATGAGTGCTCTTTTTGCACATTTTTTGAAAAGCCCCATGTATAGCGCTCCGGGAATACCTCAAGAGGAAGCGCATTCCACTTCTGAAAGTGGTGGAAAGAACCCTTCGTGGTTCGACTTCGGCGGCACCACCTCCACACCTATTTCTGCCTAATAACAGCAGTGTCAGGGCCTGCTGTGTTCCGTTTTGAAGGGTGTGGTAAGGGAAACATACTTTTCCGAGGCGTTCCAACTTAGTCCTCAGGGGTAGCGGCGCATCTGTGGCCGACCTCAGGTAGAAATATCTAATCCCATCTGGGGTTGATTACAGATATCCATGGGCGGTAGTAGCCACTTACTATCAGGTGGACTGCATGTTCGTCTCCTACTCCTATATTATAACAAAAAAAAAATCTTACACGTTCGCGGCAAGAACGTCCATGCAAACCGATCCGTGGAAGACCGCCACGAGTCCTGTTGGTGCGGATGTGTGTGGATGGAACTTCATTCCTTCCTTCCTTCCTTAATTCCTTGGGCAAGTGGTGCGATGGAGGAATGGTGACGAAGGCGCCAGGTCAAATAGTTCCTCGGAACACTCACCATTGTAAAGTCGGTAGAACACACAAAGGGAACCCATGTCCCTCCGCAAACGTAAAGGATCTAACCGATCGGAGATCATCGGGTCGTTGACGATTCAGACCGCGCGTTTCTGCACGGAGTCAAGTGGATTAAGTTGGTGTTGGAGATCCCCTGTCCAGATATGGAAGCAGTACTCCATGTGGGGTCTCACTAGCGCCTTATAAAGCAGAAGGAGTTGCCCCGCACTGAAGTACCGCTTCGCTCTGTTCAAGACGCCCAGCTTCATTGATGCCAAGTTGGCCTTAATGTCCAAATGACCCCGGTGCTGCACGTCACACAATATGTCAACTCCCAGGATCCTCACACTTTTACCAATGGTGAGCGGAATCCAAAATAAAAAATTGGGTAAAAATTTAAAATGTTACGATGAAAAGGCACTTTTACTCGATTGTACCTTTTCACTGTAAATAATTAGATTAAATACATATAGTAAATATTAGAATTAGTTCGTAATATTTATATTTTATACTTTTTGATGTGTATTTTATTATGTCCCTGCAGTGGTATTGTATAATATATAATATACTGATAATGTATAATTGTTAGAAATAAATAATAGGGGTAAATAGATAGGGCATAACTGCCAGTAGTGACTTTTCTTTCTAAATTAATTGCTAAAGTATTCGTAGAAAAAAATAACCACAATTGCCACATAAGTCTTTTATATTTAACGTCAGTTAACGTCTGTTCAATTAAATGTATTAAAAATGAAAAGGTGAAATAACAATCATATCTTTCAATATGCCCTTTTATTGTAATAAAACTTAAAAAATGGTGCAGTTGTGCCCTTTAAGCTTATGCTATCACTGTTAATTTTGTAGCTAAAAATCCACAAAAAATCAGGCATATTCCGATTCCGAATATAATAGAATTTACCAATAAATTTCAGTTGTGCCTTTTTTCGGTAATACGGCAGAATACCAAAGAATAAAAGATATTATCTCTCTCTGGCTGTCTCTGTGCATTATTTGCCGGATTTATGCAATATAATGGCTAAGCACCAGTTTTACGACATTCATTTTGTCATGGATTACACAAAAAAGAAATCATTTTAAATTAAAACCCTGCGAAGGTATTTTTGGTCGTACGACTATTGTTTGTAGAATTTGTTGAAAAAGTTTAATTATCTGTGTAAACACTTTGTGATATCGAGTTTTCATTAACTGTGGCTTTGAGTTTTATCTGTGAAGATTTGTGTCATTTTCACCATAATTCGCGCCAATTTCTACGTCTGTTTTATGAAAATCCAAACCGTTCAACATAGACCATTGAACAAATTTTATTTAAGAATTATTGATGATAGATAGAGATAATTAAAAGTGAATTCTAGTTTTATTTCATCATGTACGTACGCGTAAGAGTGTTCGGCGAACCAGATAAGATAGTATTTGTGGAGTCCAAACTTACTAAGATAGAGCAGCTTCGCAGGATAATAAAAGAAAAGTTCAGCATACAACCTAAGTTACAACGCCTTTTTTATGGCGGAAAACTGGTAAGAAGAAAATATTTTCAATTATTATGCTTTGATGTTGGTATCTGAAAATATTACCTAGCACTATTTGCTGAAGTTGTACAGAATACAGTTTGGTTTTAACTTTCGTTGGAGTTCTCGGAACCACTGCCACGGCCTTGGATATGCAATACGTATCAACAATAGTGAGATTATCTCTTTTAATGGGGTTAAATATTTACAGATTCGACCTTATACCTATATATAAATAGTAGTTCCTTCGGCTGTGGGTGGTGGTACAGGGTATAGAGTATGTTAGATAGACGCATGGTCTATTTCAAGTCACTCCATATCAATATTTAAATTATAACGGATATTTTGATTAGTCTTCAATACAATTGATAATAATTTTTATTGCATAATCTAAAACTAATTGACAAACTACAAATGACCTGTGTTTGTGCAAACTTAGATTTAATTCAGTATCCTTATTGTGTACATTGTATACCTTGGCCACATGTATGGTATAATATCCATTTCTTAAATGTGAACCAGTAAACAATGATATCGAGAATATCAAATTATTGGCCATTAAATAATTATAGCATTAGACTATACAGTAATACCTTGATTATAGGTTAACTGCACGCACACTATTAATCAATTAATGTAAATGTTTGCATTTTTTGCACAGAGTAAATGTATTGTTGTAGGTGAAATCTTGCTATGCAATGTCATTTATATGTGAAGTGACTCTGACTTCTGTGAATTTGACTTAAGGCCTTAGTCCTCTCTAGGAGCCGAAAAATATAAGTGTTTTGAGGATTTTTTTCAGAAATATTATAAAATAAATCAGAATTACTAAAACAGGATGTTTTATATAACTCAGTGACTGCTTAATATATTTTTGTTCAAAACAATTCATAGTGACATAGTGGCTGTGCAGTGATTTTACCATGACGTCTCCTTGTCTTTAAGGGTTCACGGCCAGACTAACAGCTCCCGTATTATTAATTATAATAAACCAATTTTTTTTCGATTATATATAATAACTGCTAGAGCAGTACGTAGGATTGATTTCTGATATATTGATTTTTGGCCATATGGCGCGCTTGACTTTCCACTTCAGAAAGTGAAAAATTCGCCAGATAATTGTTAATAACTAATGAATAATGCAAGATAAAAAAAATCCTATGTACTTCCATATACTGTATTGACAAAGGTATATTCAAAGTTTCAAATCGGAAAATTGTTTCAATTTTGAGCCCGGCCAACTCAAAAAATGCAGATTTGAGATAAATTTAAAGTTATGAGTAGTAGAGAATCATAAATAATTTTGTGATACCTTCAATCGGTGATGCTTGCACCATACAATTGGCCTTCTAGATTATCATCCTGCTCTTTTATTGCGTTGCATTTTGACAAGGCCAAACTCGTTAGCCTAGCTAGGAATATTTTGAATAACTTCTGCCATAAACCTGCTCGCAACTCGCTGCAGACCTGATGGTCTTGTACGAAAATACGAAAATGGAGTACTTACAGGTTTTTCCCAGACATAATATTTTGTGGCATAATTAAACAGTAGCATTTGGTGTAAAAAAAATAAAAATACGAATTTTCGAAAATTCTAGAGTGCCTAAGGCCTTAAGCGATTATTTTTTAGTCTCACTTATTGCATACATAAGATGTGATTGTATAATAAAATATATCACTATCAGACACTATTTATCTTCAAGCGTCCTCATGATACATCTATATTGTTATTTTCAGTTAGAGAATGGATATACTTTCCACGATTATAACATTAAACTCAATGATGTTATTCAACTCATTGTTAAAGTACAACCAGATGATGGGACCACGACAGACAAGGTTCCTGAAATTAGTGAGGAGAAGAAAGTTGAAGATGATAGTGATAATAAAGAAAAAATGTATACAGGTAGAACTTACATATTTTTATTGACCTACTTCGAAAAAAAGAACATAAAGACTTTTAATATCATACTTTTGTAGGTAATTTATGGTAACAGCTAATCTTTAAAATCTCTATAAACTTTTCATAATGAAATTTTCATTTATAGATGCCGAAAGTACTTTATATGCCATTGGAGACTTAATAGATACAAGAGACAGTGAAAGTGGTGCGTGGTTAGAAGCAAAGATAGTTAGAATAGTACTTAATCCTAATGCTGAAAAGGAAATTACCACCTTTAAAACTGACCTCGACAATGAAAATGGCTCAGAGCAAAGTGGCAACAAAGAAAATGATGTAACCAGTTCCACCGATGGACCTATAAGTGAGAGTCCAAAAATAAAGCCAAATGGAATAGCCAAGCATTTTAGTAAGACACCAAAGTCCAAAAAACAAACCACCAAAGAAAGTGTTACCAGGAAATCATTGATAACAGATGAAAACTTGCTATTTAAAGTACAATTAGATACTGAGTTAGTATATTTTTATGATGACTAATATGGGATAAAGGATTTTTTTAACTGTTTCTCTTAACACTTTTCATTATTGGTAAGCTAAATGAATACTAACTGTGTGACATATTTTTTATCTAATATGTTCAGTGATTATGTGTTTATGGGTCAGTAATATGCATGCAAAAGTTGCACACTAGTGGAGCCGAGCTAAATGCACCATTGTTAAATACAATTTATCCCTTTCTTGTGTTTGTCTTTGATATTAGAGTTTTTAGTTTAATATGAGTCACATATTTTTTCAAAAAACCACCTAATTATTATGAATTTCATTACCTGTAATTAAAACAATTGTCCATGATCACTTATGTATTTAAATTGATACAAAATTCATGAATACAGTATGGAAATTTTATTGTAAATTTCATGATTAACATTCCATTATATGTTAGTTGCGACTGTTAACTATTATGTTTTAGTGCAGTGAAAATGCATGTATTTAACTATGTATTTATTTGAGTATGCATGTAATTAACAAATAATCATATAATAGAAACATCCCTACATTACACTATTAGCTGTAATTAAACAGTTAGTCAATAAAGTTTAAAACATATTGACCGTATTAATTTTGCACCTTTTCCTTCATTTTTACGGGAGAGTGTGTTTGGTACCTTTTAAATTGTAACCTTTTTGTATCTCTTTTAGTGATGAAAATGACCTGTATTGTAAACTTAAAGATATAAGGCCCAGGGCACGAACTACAGTTGATGTTAGCGATTTAAACACAGGACAAACTTATATGATTAATCATAATATTGAGGAACCGTTACAAAAAGGTAGTTGGTAAGTACAATAACTTGCTACAGTATCTAGAAATTAATGTAATTAACATTCATAAAACATGACAAGTTCTATTTTGTGTAGGCTAGCTAGATGGAACTATTTAATCGCACTTGATTTTTCATAAAAGTAGTGTATTTTGAAATAACACAATTAAATTCCTATTTTTCAGGTATGATTTTAAAGTCGACAAGATATTAAAGATAAGGAATGGATACAATTTACTTGGCACATTGTACTTAGGATCAGATGCAATACCTCAACATGATACCACGGTCAGAGTGCATGATAAAATATTTTTAATAGAAGATGTAGTACCATTACAGTTGAGGACAGATGAATACAACAAGAAAATGTGTACTATACCAGATAAGAGTGAGTTTCTTTATATAGTACAGTTTTTCCTATTGTTTGTAAGCAGCTATGTAAGAATTTATAGCATTTTACTGTATGAACTACTAATCTATGGTATGAATGAGTATATTTTATTTGCTGGAAGCTTATATTAAGCTATCATTGAGTATCAGTCATATCATTGTTTGCTGATCTACTTGTCAAAATATCAAAGAAACTGAGTGTAATGTACATTTTAGTTAGCATGCTTCACTTTCAGGGTCTCGACCGTTAAACTGTTTGACGTGTCGCGACGATTTTGACGTAGGCTGTAAAGACTGCGGCTGCTACTTATGTTCTGGCAAAGAAGACGATGGAAGTGTAAGTACATTATGTATACACATGGAGAACTTTACATATATATAAGTTTGTAAATATACAATTGGTTATACCTGCGTAATGCTCTTGAATTTTTATTTATTTATCTCATGTGTGTACTTTAAAATATAAACATGAGTCAGTTACCTTATTATTGAAAGTTTATAATTATGCTTGTACCATATTAGTTAAAGTTTTCGACAATTGTTACGTTACAGATACTGTTATGCGACGAATGCAATAATGGTTTCCACATGAAATGCCTTTCGCCGCCGTTGACACAAGTGCCTGAAGGAGACTGGTACTGTCCCTCATGCAAAAGGGACCCTAATGACGTCATAGCTCCAGGCGCTGCTAAGCAAATTAAGAAAAGTACAAAAAGTGCAAAAAGCGAGAGGGACTGGGGACGAGGGATGGCTTGTGTTGGTGAGTTGTGTAATTCTTACTATGCAAATACCATATAATAGTATAAGGGCCAAAACAACTACATCTGTCACTTTATTTTGCATTCAAATAAAAATTAGTTCCTTACAGTCTAATTACCATAATATGGCTGTAGAACAAAAGTTTTAATTACTCATAAAAAGAAATATGTATAAAATGTCCTAAATATTCAAAAGCATACACTTGTTATTAACTTTTTGTACAATTCACAGGTAAAACAAAAACATGCGCAATGCCACCCAATCATTTCGGACCGATTCCAGGGATAGAGGTCGGCATGCGCTGGCGATTTAGGATACAGGTGAATATTTATGTAAAACGTGTTGCAGATAATAATTATAACAGTAAAATACTTTATTAATAAAAGTGTTTTTGTATTTAGCTTTCAGAATCAGGTGTGCACAGACCGCCAGTTTCGGGCATACATGGTCGAGATGTGGAAGGCGCTTACAGCATTGTGTTATCTGGTTAGTAGTAAACATATGGGCATATGTAAATAAATTTAAGTATTATAAATCTGCATTTTGTAGACCATGCGGGACATAGCTTCTCCTTATTGGTATCGGTCAACCAACTCAATGCACACTGAACCCAACAGTTTCCTGCTGTCTAGTTAAGGTTATTAATTCGCACTGTTTTATTGTTAGTTGAGATAATTTAACATATCAATTTACTGACACTAAATATGTGTTACAGGTGGTTACGAAGACGATGTGGATCGCGGTGATGAGTTTACATATACGGGAAGCGGTGGTCGGGATCTATCGGGCAACAAGAGGACTGCCGAACAATCCTACGACCAGACGCTCACGAGAGAAAACAAGTCAGTTATTATACCTTAGTACTTATTAAAATAATTAATCTTATCTTAACCGGTCTTTTATCTGTCTGTAATATTGAAGTTGAATAGTACAATACTGGGGTCAATCCCTCGTGGCCATCCCCCAATCCTTTTTATCAGAGGGGCACTGGACTACACTGCCCCCATTCCGTCCCGTTATAATTACCAGGAAATGTTTAGCGATGTTCCAAATAAACTTTCTTCGGATTTGGATCAACTCCGCCCGCCCAGAAGAGAGAACTTCTCTCCGAAATGATCATCTTCCCAATTAATCAATCCCCCAACCGATGACACCACCAGTTTCAACCTTCCAGTGGGTTAGAGCACTGCTAGCACCTCTTTTTCTCCACTAAGATGTCGCCACCCGACGTCGGTTGTGGAGTCCCCGAGGACCAAAGCCTGTAAGGGGGTGTTTAGTGGGTAGGCATCCCTTATAAAGGTCATATTTCATTTTCCTCCCACCATATTGATGTAACTCTATATATTAACGTGCCTTTACACTAGAACCGTTACCTTAAATTGATTTCTAATAGTTATTTTGCTTTTATTCTTATTAAATAATTCACATGAGTTTTCTTATTGTGATTTCCTTAGAGCTTTAGCACGCAATTGTGCCGTGAAATTGAACGAGTCTGGGGCGGATGCGGGCGACGACTGGAAGGAAGGCAAGCCGGTGCGAGTTGCTAGATCCTATAAAATGTTGAAGCACTTCCCTAAATATGCGCCTAAGGAAGGATTGCGGTTAGTTTTTTAAATTGAAATGTTAATTTTACAAATCTAAGTACTGTGTTTTTTACCTAATTATAACAATAGGCAAGAGAAAAGTTAACTATTTTTGTGTTATATTCTACAGAAATTTGAATAATAGCGAAAGTATAAGCCATAAACATTTTTAATCGTTTTTTCATTTTAATTCAATGATTTCAGTTATGACGGCATCTACAAAGTGGTGAAGTACTATCAAGAGAAGGGTTTGTCAGGGTATCGTGTGTGGAAGTATTTACTGAGGCGGGATGATCCTGCTCCAGCACCGTGGGAGTCTGGCGCAAAACAGTATCCCATTATTGTATGTATAATATATTTAATAATGAATAGATTTAAAAATGGCTCTTTTTATTTGTAGAAGTAACTAATTAACTGCAATTTCCATATACAGAGAATTAATCGTTGTGTCATCACGATAAAATGTTAAAGTGCCATGTAAAAATATTTTTCCGCAGTACCCAGATGGTTACCTAGAAGCAGAAGCAGAGAAGAAAGTGCTTAAAGAGAAGAACAACGCCAAAACCACGAAAGGCGGTAGAAAGAGGGCTTTGCAGGAAAGTAACGTGCCCAGTGAATCTGACGACTCTCTCCCGGCCAAGAAACTAAAGACAGAAGTTAAAAAGAGCGACATTACACCTGCAAAAAGTAAAGGACAACATTACTACGCACTAATATTTGGTTTCTTAATAGTTTTCGTTATTTTATAAAGTTTTTTATGTTGTTACAGCATCTAAAAAAGTTACTAGAGGAAGTCAGAATACGAAAATTGCTGACATGATAAAAAATCAAAAGAGCAAGAGTCCTAAAGACAAATCGCCACTGAAAAGTGAACAGAGCAAGGAGAATAGCAACAGCGCACTCGGCGCCGACGAGATTGGTGCCATTAAGGCTGACACAATTAACTCTAAACTATGGGATGAATGTCTTGAGGTCTGCGAAAGGAAGACCAAGCAGGTATCATTTCCCTTCACATCATAGTCATAAATAAACTAGTAGTTTGTTGTTAAGCCTGGCCTAAAACCTTTTTTAGAGAAACTTTGTATCAATCTTGTCGTGGTTCACTATTTATAGTATTTATTACTTCAGTCTTAAGAATTTTAAAAACTTATTTTTACAGGATTTCATTGAGCATGTGACAGAAGTTTTCCGATGCATTATTTGTCAAGGAGTTGCTGTAAATCCAGTCACTACACCTTGCTTGCACAACTTCTGTTTGGTAGGTTCACATGTACATTATTTTATTACTACTTCTTTGATCAGTATCTCTTCATGGAACTGTTTCACTTGCTTTCTACCTATATTTGCACATGAATACAATATAAAATTAACAATAATCCCATCCGTTGGATAGATTACAGCATACTTATAATCTACCAGTTTCAAAAATTAGATTTATTATGTGAAGGTGGTAGAACCCTTTGTGATTCGACTCCGGCGGCACCACCGACACACCTATTTCTACTTAATAACAGCAGTGCGCCGCTGCTGTGTTCCACTTTGAAGGGTTCCAGCTTAGTCCTCAGGGGTAGCGGCGCATCTGTGGCCGACCTCGGGTAGGAATATCTAATCCTATCTGGGGTTGATTACAGATGTCCATGAGCGACACTATTCACTTACCATCAGGTGGACTGCTGGAAAAAAATATTTTAAGTAGATTTCGCTTGGAATTGATACAATCACTTAGTTAATGAATTAACATTTATATTTCAGTCTTGCATTAAGCTCGCTTTTGAGAGAACAGAGTCTCAGAAATGTCCGTACTGCCGCAACATCTTGATCAAGGAAGACTTGCAGACTAATGAAAAATTGCGGACCGCTCTCCGGGCGATTCTAGCAGGCTATGACGCCAGGAAGTAAATGACGGCGGGGCCGTGGCAACACGTTTTAATGCTATCGTCGGCGAGGGCTCTAAGGTGGGTTAGAAATAAGGCGATTACGCATTTATATCATGGTTGTACAAGTAACATCAAAACTTGTTATTATTCATACTTCATACATATCAATTAAATTATTATTTTACATTTAAAAAGATAATTTTAGACTATTTTTAACAAACTTTTAATAAAATAACTTAAACATTGCGAGAATTTTCATTTTCGAGTGGAGATGAATAAGCCATCAGTATGATCATGATATAAGGTAGGAAAATGGAACAGTAAGGTACAAATACAGCAATTGCGTATGTAATCTGTGATTAATTAGTAAGTACATAAAATATTTACTAATATAGTAAATTCTAAGTGCAATTAAAACGCAATATGTTATTGGATGTTTAGTTAGCAAAATGTAACTTAATTGCTTTGTACGTTGTTTTCCTTAGTTTCATTATGTATTTAAAGCAGTAGTGAATATATCTTTTTGTGGTCATTATCACTACATGCGTTATAAAAGAGTGCAGTCCGACCACACTTTGTCTTGGTAAACGTAATATTTGACTGTACGCATTATTGATTAAACGTCCCTATGGCATGATTAGTTTTATATAGCAATCATGAAGACACATTGTCCTGCTTATCAATTATCGGACGACGCTCTTGCTCTGAATTATGTTGTACTTCTTGATGTGCCTTACTAATTACACTTTTCATTATATCTATTACTGTTTCTTTCATATTACCCTAATTATGTCTTACTATATTAGCTTTAAGAATTATAAATTACATAATTATGCTCACAAGTGTTATTTCTTTATTTTATTATAATTTTAATGAAATAGAATAGTCAATGCTTGAGATAAAATATAAATAAACGTGTATTGCTTAAATATTATCTGATTCTGATCATATTGCATGTATTTTTAGATATGGATCGTGTAAAGCGAATTGTTTGCCAGCTGAATGCTCTAGCGATTATAATGCGATGTGTTTAAAGGCATGATTAAGCGATTATGTGTAATAGTTTAAGGCGCCAAATGTTCCTACCTCAGCAGCGTTAAAGCTTGTTCGTAACTTGTTATATGGCTTATTAAATATGTAAGACACTGTAATATATTTGCTACAAACTTGTCAGCTATTTATGTTAACTAACTTACTATATTTGTGCCGTCGTAAGGAAAACGGACACAACTAACATTTTTTGAAATATTATATTTGGAATCAGAAAGAAAAAATTGCACATTTTTTCGAACAAGGTAAACAGAAATACAATAACCATAAAGGGCACAACAGACAGGATTTTTATGTTTTTGTATGTGAAAAGATCACATCTCAAAGATTTTTTACCTCTGTACTGTTAGTTAAATTAATTGAAAAGACAACTATGTTACGTTAAATATTAAAGGACTATATAATATGTGGCAAATGTGCTCTTTTATTAAATATTTACCAATACTAAACCTTATTATTATTAAGATAAGTCACAACTATCAGTTATGCGTTTACATCCAATCACGCATGGTAATATTAAATTTCAATCTTGTAATTCAATTACGTTTTAAAATTCGTTAAAATGCAACTATTTTCATTTTAACATTTTGGAAAAAAATAGTATTGTGTATTTTACGCCAAAAACCAAAAAATGCTTTAAACTCGATTTTCCTAATACTTACAAAATGTTTGTTGTGCCCTTTTTTACTACGACGGCAGAGTAGTATATAGCGATATGTACCATAGAGTCTGAATCCAGCAGTCATATTAATTATCCTATTTGAAACTTAATAATTTCAGTGTCAAGTTGCTAACAGTCATAATGTGATATACGAGTAGCTGCTACTTGAAGTTCGCTACATTTGATCTTTTGGGCTCGCTTTACCTAATAAGTAAATTCTAATACTAATTTAAACTTTTGTAAGGATATAGAAAAGTCGTCATGTGACCTATTACCTTAGATCTATAACCTCTTCTCCTTTTTGTCTCACAAATAATTTACTATAAATGTTACTCTATAAGTCTGTACCACAAAATAAATTAAACTAAAATTTGGTATTATTAAACGTAATTTATCTAAGTTACATAACAGCTAACGCTTTTTGGGGATATTGTTTTCTATACATCATCTGGAATAAAATGTAAATCAAAATCCATGTCGGTGACTTAATTAATATTTAGTTTTGATTAAGTTTATGAGGAGTGCTATTGTAAAATGTTATATTGTAAAAAAATAATGTCCAACAAGAGACCTGTGGTGATTCCTAGAAATAAACTTTTAAACAAGTAGATTGAACTCGCTTGTGGTACAAGTACTAGCGTTGCGCATTATAATATGTACATTAAATATGTGTTCAATATATAAAATTATATTGGTTTCTTGGCCTAATTTCGGTCGTTTTACATATTACCTATAACTGTTACATCATAACATCGTCGAGAAATCACTATGTGGAAGTCCGTATACTTGAATGTTTCGAAATTAAAATGTTATTTTCGGCTTTTAATATGTATTGTAACAATCATGTTTAGGCAGAATTAAACCTTGTATATTGGTTTTATCATATATTGCATTGACAGTCCCCGAAACTGATGTAAGGAATCCACTTTGTTGTGAAAGGTGGCTGTTCAGAGCACAGGTGAGGCATTCCAACTAGACGTTGAGGGCTGCGATGCATTAGTGTCTGATCTAGGAGACTACTCGCAGTGCTATCTTGCGATTGGCTATGAGCTGCTGTGTTCACTCACACTTAAATTTTATTGCTTACATTTAAAACTTTATTGTAAGAAATATGGAAGTACAAATTTAGCGAATTAAGTTGTGCCTTTGATATTTATTACTTAATAGGATTTTAACGATAAGATTTTAAAAGTAATGTTTCTAGTTATTTTTTAGTTAATTTTATATTAGAATATTATTGCCTTTATTCATAGTTTATCTAAGCATTCCAATTATTTTATATACTCAGCCGAAGCTAGTGTTATAAACGGTAGAAGTAGTATAACGAGTAATTTTAAAGGTTGTAGGCCAAAGTTACGTTAAAATGGTCATGGTTAAACAATGTACAACAGTTTAGTTTTAGTACAGCAGTTTTTGATAAATATGTTTTAATTATTCAATAATAAGGAATAGATCCTTACTACGCCGATGCTGCCGCCGTATGGAATGTTTGTAAATTAAACATTAATATCTCTTAGGTATTTACGGTAGTTCTAGTTAAAACTTTCCTGTGAGTTAACTTGGAGAAAATCTTTACACAGCTCTTGTTTATAAAAGTACGCTTTAAATATATGTTATTACGGTATTGTCTAAGTATTCAGTACAAGACACAATTGTTTCTAATTAAAACATATTATAATAATGTTATTATGTAAGTTTTACGAGCATGTGTAGTTATTGGGAATCTTTTGTTTTTGATAAAAATAATATTGTTTTAAAACCTACTCTGACTTTAATTTATGACATTTACTTAAGGATAACCTATAAGAACTACACACTATAACATATCGTATTATATTATTTGATTTTGAAATTTAACGCAAATCACCATAAAGTTTTATTTATTTGGCTGAAATTGGGTATTTGTAAGTAAATAAAAAACTCAAATGTTAGATTACGATTTAATAATGTGGGATTAGACCCCATAACATCGCTCTGAGCACAATATCACCGACGTGTAAAACACATCACAAAATAATCAGTTATACAACATAATTAACCAAAAATAAATTCCTAATAAATATATTTATAGCTATCAACATCACAGATTATATCCGTCGTGACCGGACGCTCGTTGGCAATTGCGGACAGCTCACTGGCCAATGGATCTTAATGCGGTCTTCTCTTGCACTAGAATATTATTACCATACTAGTCCCCCACATACGAGTACTTATTGAGACTAATACAATGGTAATTAAAGTAGCCTCTAAAAGAGAAGGTTTACGAATTGGCGACAGAAAAATTGATACTACTTTCAAATAGTTTTCAACGTTTATTAATTACGCGAACCATTGATTGAATCAAATAGCTGTTATCGAAAACGATATAGTATAATATATATTTTTAGTAACATGAACAAAGATGAAGTGAATGAACATAACATACATAGGTACTACGAATACATTGGCAGCTGCTATTTGTTTTAAACATATTTTTGTCCGGTCACATTTCCAAAACAATCATAAAATCATGTCGGTAACAAATTTAGCGAGGTCATACAATAGATAATTATGATTTATTATAATTTGCCTTAAACGACAATAAATTGTTCTGTGTTTACACATTATTGTTTATTGGCTAAATATTTGTACATTATTATGTTCTTATTGTACTTTTACCTTAGGTACTTACACTAACAAAATGCCATTCTTCACTTGACATAGTATCTCACTGTCATAGGATTGTAGGTTTCCATAATTTCTCTAGTAAAATTACTTAAACCTTATAAAAGTAATTATAAATATAATTTAGTAATTATGTAGATTGTATGTTGGCGCCCGGGGCAAGGTAGTTGTTGGTGTAGAAAAACCTTAATAAACGATAGTAGTGCAAATTGGTAACTTAATAATTTTTTCACTTTAGGTTTTCGTCAAAAGAATGTACTTATTCCAATTTTTTCACATAAATATTATATGAATGTATTTACTTCCTTGTCCTCACGCCGTACATGTCATTTTCTACTTAGTAATAATTAAAGTTCAATCACTCAACAATCATAAAATACATTTCTTAAAAATACATTTTAACTGTTGCACATAAAGCAGTTACATACCTACTTATAAAAATAATAATATTATACTTAAAAAACTAAAAACCACGCTAAAATCGCACAAGGGAAATGGTTAATCCTAATTCCTGACGATTCTGATGTGGAGAATGGGATAAAATTATTAAAATCGTGTATTGTCATCGGTTCTTGATGATTGTTCAAAATTTTGAATTAATCGGACCGTTCAAAGTGGGTAAAAATCGAGTTCAAAGATTCCGTTACATACATACATACAGGTCAAGCTAATAAAAGCGTGGTAAACACAAAATTATCAAATGTTATTCCTAAGTAAAAAGTAGGCATCTACATCTCCAGCTTCTGAGAAGCTCGCCTTTATAGTAAAAAGCACAGTTGTGACGCGACGCAAACCATGGAACTTCGAAGCTCGTCACTGAACTGACGATGTCCACCATATATGCCTACATTGTACTTAAAATTATGCCACGGACGGTTCTATAACATAATGGCACTGACACTATCCTGGCAGACCGGTTTCAAGGTGCGAAGGTGGTGTCGTTAGTGAAGGTGGCCTCAGTCGCATTCACGACGGGGTTGTAGGCGCCGCCGGAGAACTTCACGATGATGCCCTCGAGCGACGTCCAGGTGCCGACCACGAGCCCCAACACGCCGAAGATGACGACTATGGTGTTCTTGACGATCATGCGGATCCTCTCCGAACGGGACACGTAGTACCAATACGTGCAGCTCTGAATGAAGGCTGGGAAGGCCAGGCCGAGAGCCGAGAGGCACAGGGCACCGAAGAGAGAGATGAATAGGTCCAATTCGGGTACGGCCGCAGCTATTCCGACTGTAAAAAGTACTCTTTAGAAACAAATTCTCTTGCAAAGCAAATTTTAATTTATTTTGAAATACGCACGTGATACTCACATGTGACTAATACTATGATGGTCCTGAGCACGTACTCCCAGATCAGCCTGTGAGAGCTGTTGAGGAGGCGCTGCCCGACATACTCGTTCCACAGAATGTCGATAGCCACGTAGCAGGCGAGGCCGTGTGTGACGAAGATGGCGAAAGCTAGCAGGCACTGGACCACGCTAGCCAAACTGTAATTAAGTCGTAACTTTGGAGAGAGAGCAAATAAAGAGCTAAAATTTGTTATTGAGATTATTCTCATACTTCGGACATTCCATACAAAATAAGATCTTGATAGTTGATAAGAATTATCTACCTATTAATCATAGTAGGTACCTACGAGTATATAGGTAAATTGCTACGAAGGCTGCTTAAAAATTATAGCAAATATGATTTTGTTTTGTCCCCATTTATCTTTATAAAGAAAACCATGATATAAGTACCTGTCAAAAAAATTCAAGAAATTCATAATACTAACGTTTCAGTCTCAGAGGGCAAGTTAAGTGTGATACTGCCTTTCGAGTTGATCCCGTATTGCAGATAACCGAAAAGTCCCATTCCAACGTATAGTATGATGATGCTGATCATGGCACGGTTCAGGACTCCAAACTTGCCCACGAAGTCTTTGGGCGTCTTCATTTCATTCTCCAATGGCAAAATCTGCAAAAATCATTATAGATACTGTTACTCAAGATTTTCAGATACACATATTTTGTCTTATAAGTCAGCGTGTAGTCCAAAACTTTAAAAAGTATACTAATTTTACATTTAGTGCTCAAAATTTAATAAGCTAAATACGTGATTTTTATGATAGAAGATACAAGTCGAAAACTTTTAAACCAGCAGGTAATATAATTTAGCTTTTAAATTTTACAATAACTTACTACACCAATGGCTTCAAGCGCGAAGAGTACTGTTCCAAAGAAAAGTGGGAAGTCGCCGATTTTTCCAGCGGGAACTTTTCCTTCCAAGGTCGGTGTCTGTCTGAAGATATAGTACAGGATGATTGCAAAACTGACAATCGTGACTGCATTGGCGATCGCCGAGAACGGTGCTAAGTATTTTAGGTCCCGGACCCAGTTGATGAGAATCAGAGGAAGTAGGATCCAAAGCATCACTTCCATTACGGCCACGTGAATCCCGAATTGTTTGATCATCACGAATTGGATGTTCTCTGACACGAACACCACGTACACGCAGCAGGTACCAATCTGGTAGATGAGCAAGAAAGCGTTCACCACATGCCTGCAACAGAATGAGGAATGTAATAGTGCTAATATAATAGCCGTAGCTCGCGCCATTGACTGTCGCCGACTGTCGTCAGCGGTCGACGACCGGCCGCGGCGGACAGCCGACGACCATCACTGACGCTCGCGGCGTGTGTTGAGCCTTGTATTAACTGACTGTCGCTCGTGTGTTACCTCCTTAGTGTCACTTACAAGTTTACATTGTCTCAATCTGTTATTAAGTGACTAAGTGTACATATATAACTTTGTATGTGTATATTTATCACAGACATGATTAAGTAACAATAGGCTCCTGTTCTGTCATTACTATCATTTGAATCCTTATACTATCATTTGAAAGATACTGAAAGATACTGCAACACCCTTTATAAAAACTTCTTTTCAGACACATAAATGTTTTCTTAATTGCATTTTTTGTTTTGATTGTTTGATTTTATGGATATGATTGACTAAATGTGGTCGCTCAGTAATTTGATACTGCAACAGTGAAAAAGTATCTCGTTACTCTCCCGAGAGACCCAGAGACAAGATAATAATACTTCTATGAGGTAGAGTATATGCGTATTGAGAATGTCAAGAGAGTGGGGATCATAAATCGCGAATACATTTAATCGAGAAACCGACCATTATATATTACTGCATGATGCGTGCAGCGTGTCCGTGCCTTGAGCCCCGCTGACCTAGAGAGTGCGGGTTGCATTATGTGTGGTCCTAACTCATGGATTTTCACTTTATAACCTCCATTATAATCGGTGTACTGCAACTACTATATCGTATATTTGTCATTCCTTCGACAATTCTGAGAAATTACAGTTAATAATTTCCAATAGCGCGTTCCATAAGGTTGTAAATTAAGCGAGTAGAAATTGAAAGTATGTAGGTACTCCCACCTTAATGTATCTGAATGTAGTAGATAGTAGTACAATTAATGCAATACGATATATTTAATTGAAATTTAATCATATTCATTGTAGGTATTCATCAACATGGAAGATCATTAATTGAGTGAAACTGCGTATTATTCCTTCTACCAAGAATACCTACTATAAGACGAGAACTAATTGCATATATCAATAAGACACGTGACATTTAAACATTTTAATTTTTACGTATTGGTAGGCAAATACGTAAAAATATATATCTACCTAGTAATAATATTTAATTATAATGTGTAAAGGTTACCAAACCCACTTCTGTCTATGACTCCTCACATATCCAAAAACTTATAAGGTTTTAAAGTAAGATAAGATTGGTACTATAGAAAAGTTAACTCACGCAGCATAAGGCGCACAGGCCTTGCACCAGTCTGGTCCCTCTGAGAGTGCGGCTTCAGCGGCCGCCGTGTACGTCAATGATGGCACTTTCCGCCTCTTGCACAGCACGTAGCACGAATCTATGAGCACGTGGATGCAGTAGGTGCACAGCACGCCGATCACGATGGTGCCGATGGCGCCCACCACGTAGCCGGACTTGGCAAACGCGTGCGGCATCGCCAGGATGCCGGTCCCTAAGCTGCCTTTCAACAAATGCAGCAACGTCTCAGTGTTTCTGGAAATGAATATTAATTTTTATTGTTAATGTTACTTTTCATAACTAAGTACAGACGGTTTGACTTTAATTCCTTGGAAGAATGTGAGATGTCTTGTGTGGGATGCTACTTGCGTTCACACAATGGCACCTTACCTTCTTCATCTTTCATTTAGGGCGGCTGGTGTTGTGGCTACCGACGCAGAAATACGCAAACTGCAGAAATATGCTAGTCTCAGTCGAGGCTAAATATTTCTGCTATTTGGCGTAGAAACGATAGGACCGTGGGGTTCTGACGCTCGATCTTTTTTAAATACCTTTCAAAGCGTCTGATAGAGTGCACCTCGAAATATAAATGAAAGGGCGTATTTATTTCCTATTTTGTCAAAAAGCACAAATTAAAAAAGAAAACCTCTTGTTTACTGACAAAATCATATCATATATACCTACCCAATTCCAAAAGTAGAATTTGCAAACAGATCACGGATTGGTCAGTCGGCAAGTCCTTAAAACACTTAAGTTGCCTTGTAACTTGCAAATCTTCCTTGGACATCGCTATGATCGCGTGTGAGTTGAATACGAACATTTCCATCAACTTATGAGTAATAGGATATATAAGGATTTGGATATTTTAGCAAAGAAAAAGAAAGTTACATAATAGGTACTTATCAAGATTTCTGCCAGTGCATCTATATAGGTAGGTTTAGAAATATATACTTAGTTGGTACCTATATAGTTATACTTAATTAACATTTTAATGCATTTGTTCATTATGATTAGAATAAATTTGACATTCGTTGAAAATTTACTTGTCGACTTTATTTGTGATTTCATCGTTATGGAAACGGGTCCTATAATATGCATGAGCCGCTGCGGCGATAATTACCTATAGGTACCCTAGAAGCGAATTACTCAGAGAGTATTCATTATGCGTGGTGGAGTCGTGTGACCTTGGCGGCCTGATCGAAACACGAAATGTTTATTGAAATTAACATTACATTAACACCTTTAGTTCTATGAGTAGATAACTTCTTGAGAATATTATGTGAATCAGAGCGGCGTAGGCATAAAAGCGAATTACATATTAGGTAAATTCGAAGTTTCCAATGTCGATAATCCAGGCATTGTCGAATATACTTAAATCTTTGGAACAATAACAATGCCTGGACCGGCGGGAAATAACATAAGCTCTAAATTACTACGCCGGAATGTCTCAAATGATGTTGGGAAAATCCTTGGTACAGTTAGTAGTAGTGTCTGATAAAAATAAAACAAACAATTGATGACGTCTTTAAAAACACATCCATTTCTTAAAGTACCCTGTGTAATTAACAATGGTTGTGTAAGTAATAATAGTGCCGATCGATTGACAATCGCAAATAGTAGCGTAGACTTGGCTGGGAATCTTAGATAAATCTAAGTACTTGTATATATTCTAGTATTTCCACCTACGTTAGTGTTTGTGAGTCTCTGGTGATTGTTAAATTAATTGTTTGAATATTCTCGGGCTGTTATTATTGGCTCATAGAGTCGAAGATAGACAATTCCTTTCATTATTGATTACCTATCTGGATATCGCTGTGTTAAAGTATACTGAGTTAAGGTATACAACAGGTAAATAGATCAGCGACGATTTTGTTATTTAACCTTTACATAAATATATCTTAAAATGGTTATAATTTAGCAGGAAAGTCCTTGAGTTCCCCACGTATGGGCTACTTGCTCAGTACTCAGGAAGAGGAAACGAGTGTTATTGAGGCCAACGGTTGAATCATCGGACAATGAGCTATAAATTTATGACACTTATGTAGGTATGTACCTGTATTCTTCAGGTCAAGGTACTGGTTGAAGTTTCACCGAAGGTCAAAATAAGATGCCTTGTAAAGAGTTTCTGAGAAAATTTATTCATTTCTGTATTATCGTAATTTTAAGTTCTATAAGGTTTCCAAAAAATAGTATGTTGCTTGGCAATTAGATAGGTATCAATTATCATCATCGAAACATTAAATCTTCAGTGTTCATAATATTTACTCCATAATGGTCAACCACCACACTGGGCTGGACGAGTGCCGATAATCATTTAACTAAACATACTTGAAGATGTCATGAAGGGGGAGGTGTATAGATTCCTTCTAGAGTAATTATTTGTCGTTAAAACAATGTATTAAATTCTACTTGATAAGTTTCTAAATGTAAATATTTTCGAAAAATCAGGAGCCCAGGATTTTAACTCTCGACCCCTATACTAGGACGCCAAATTATATCACCTCGCTATACCGTACCGTATTTCTTTATCTATAACTTAATCTACAGTAAAGCAAAGGTCATGCATATTTAATAAAGTCTTATGTTCTGCGGAAGTAAGGAAATGACAGGAAAAAAAGGTAATAGAATGACGGAATTTACATAGTAGGTACCTAACCTAACCTAACCTAACCTAACATGTAACTCAAAACAGAAATCAATATGAAAAGAAAGTAATATACATTTATTTGATTTTTGTTTAAAATAACAAGAAATCAATGAACTAAGCAATACTGAAATAATCAAATTTATAAATACGTTACTTTACGTAGGTAATGTACCTAATAAGTAGGTACCTAACGTACCTAAGAACGTAAATCTTTTTAGTTAAAGTTAAAATATATTTGAAACTAACGAGATAAATTAGTAGATTAGGTTATGTATATTTTTGTGTAAGGTACTTACGTGGTTGGATGGTCGACGACGCGGTTTTCGTAGGGCTCATACTCTTCTTCCTGGAGGTCTTTCTCCTTCATGTTCACCAGGAAGATGCCCTTGTCCCCCGGCCTCTTCTTCTCATCTTTCACCGGAGACAAACTGATAACAACGAGAGTCACATTTTATGGCAAGTTTAAAGCAGAAAAGTGTACTTACGATATGTAGAAAATACTATGAAGTGCACGTAAAAAAAATATGAAATAGGTATATTATAAGCCACCTCATACAGGACGGCTCCCGATAGTTTGCTACTCTTACGAACTAAGTTAGGTCGCAACACCGACCAGCCTTATTTTTTTAAATTAACCATTTTAGCTTACTTTAATTCGGTACTTAGAAAAAAAACATTAGTAATCAATATTCAATCATGTGACTTATTCAATTTGTGTGGAGTTGATCCATAGATTCCATTTAATTAGGATATTACTGGTAAACAAATTTTAAACCATAAGTAGGTTATGAAATCACACACCTACCTCATGAATGTTTCGTATCCTCTAACAATACTAAGAAAATGTGTAAAACATTTGTCGTGTGTAAAACACCCGTTTATCGATCGTACACATTTCTCGCTACATATTTAAACAACCGCACTCGGTTATGTGATTTCGTTACATAAACAATTAGCTTTTCATTTAACCCTGTTCCGTTTGTAACCTTAAAGTTTAATAACTTAGTAGCTCATAGTTTCATCACACTACACTCCTGAAGAAAGAAAATATTTCAAAAAACAAACGTTTGCACTGTATACTGTACATAACAGTGTTCTCACTTAAGGTGAAAAGTCAATTGCGGCTTTCAGTGTTTTCCTCGACTGCGCTTTTATATTGCTAGGAGACGGAACACGGGCCCGTTGGTTTGCGTTATTGATTCAAAATATTTAGCTGCTAGAGGATAAGTGCCAGTTCGCGTGCAGCCAGGTCCTCGGCGATTTAATAGAATGTCTTGTGTGATCGTCGAAAGTAAATTTTACTGTTTTAGCAAGCTTCGAGTATGTAGGTACGTACCGATATTCGAAGAAATTAAATTTCTCCATGCGAAGTAGCGCGCTTGTTTGCAATAACGAATAGGTACTACCGGTAATTTCAATATTTCTATAAAATACAATACCTAATTTAGACGTTTCAGAACTTTTTTTATTGGTCTTTTACATTTTTAGTATATTAATCTTTTACAGACCTTTACCTTTACCTTTTAGAAGACTCTCAATAATTGTATAATTATCCACTTTACTGTGAGTAAGTAGGTACCTACTATTTTATAATAAAGCGTTATTAATTATTTACCAAAATGTGTTCTTTACTATATTCCATGTAGCTAATGTGTTTGCATGTTGCCTGAATAATTTTTTTTTTATTAAATTTATGAAAGTTAATTATATCAAAAACTAAATTGTTATAAGCATTTACAATCATTCAGGTATCCGGAAATGGGTGGGCCGTTTAAAAACGATCTAGTTGTTCACCTTTGAAACAAATTGTCCTTATTGTAGAGCGTACCATTAGTTTATTATAAGGCTATTAGCATTACTAGTGGGCCCGACATTAAATAGGTACAATGTGCAATTATGCCTTGACGTCACTGTGGTTTGATTGGGAGGAAATGGAGGAGCGGGCTCGGCCAGAGGACGTGACACGCACGTACACACCTACACTTTAAACTAAGAACTAATGACGTATTTGCTATATAAATGCTTGCAAAGTATAAAAGCTCTAGATAAATACGGAAAATAATACATAACACTCGTAATATATGGCGCAGACATGGCCATAAGACTTACCTACTCTTAACACTTCTACAAAATTAAGTTGTGTGGTTGTTCGCTAATGGCTTTTATGACAATCCGCGCTTCGAAGAAAACGGCGAGTAATCCAACATGCTTACGTTATCATTGGATAGCAGTTGTTAAGCCTAGCCTGAGTTTGGCGTTGAAAACTTGTTTGCCATTGCCCTAACCTGCAGGCGTGGGATGGGCTATGTTCCAGGACTCCAAATTTCTGTCACATGATATCTAATTAAATAGCTTTAGGTATATTTAATGTGTTGATGAAAGTTATCCACTGTTTACCTGTGTGGTGCGATGTCATCGGGCTCGAAGGAGGGGTTCACCATGGGCCCGCTCTGTCTGCGCGCCCATTCTTCTACCTCCTGCAAATATAAATTGGACAATATGTACAAAACAGCGTAACTGTAGGCAAAATTTCATATATGCTTATATTGGAAACATTTTTTTATGATGCTCACATTACAAATTAATTAGGTAGGGTTGCTTTAAACGTGACGAAAAACGTGTCTTAAGAAAGCCTTTGTGCATGAGAGCTCGCACTTGTCCGATGTGGCAAACTATCTTGGTATTTCAGAGCGAAGCTTGTGCCCATCAGTGGGCAAAGTAGATTGTAAAGAACGAAATTCTAACACAGTCATTATCAAATAAGTATAACACGTAATCCTCGGCGTATGTAGGTAGGTAATTGCGGATATTTATAAATACTTTGCAAAAGTGAAATCTTGTTTTGTTTACAGAATCAATGAGCGCTGGTTATGAATGAAATTATGTGAATGCTTTTTTGACGAAATAAAGAAGACGTCGGTGGTTATGGAACGTAGGTAATAATTATCCACATAATATACCTACTTAACTAGGCCAACTTACTTTTGATAAGTATACATTTTATACTTTTACTAAGTACCTATAACACATTCTTGAATACTTGGTATTAAATATCTATATTTATCCCAATGCTCTATTTTTTCAAATTAATCAATTTGTTACATACTTGGCGAATGGCACCAGGCGTGTTCCTCTACGTGTGATAACAGAGTAATGATAAAAAATAACAATAATAATGAAAAACCGCTACACTACCCACGCTCTCTGCCTTTCAAATGCCAACGCCATGTTATTGAATACTGTCAAAGAGTAGCTGCTATCGCTAAAATATATGTAGCGACTGTCGTCAGGATAAACTTAAACCTTTCCATTAAGTACCTACTTATATTAATATAGCAGTTAGGGTGTTAAATGGATGTCTTTATGTAGGTACCTACGTATGTGGAACGTAGTGATGGTAAGAATTCCGTATCTAAATAAATGAATAAAAGTTAATCAAATAATGTTATATGATTTTAACGTTAACGGTTAAACGTTGATTGCAATGTTGCAACATTAGAATAGCGAGAAATTTCTCGTCTACTGCATTGATCTTTGCCACTATTGTGAGAACTGGATCACGAAGAAAAGCTGCAAAGCATTGAAATTGTGTCAATGTCCTGAGATAATCGCCAATTATGATTGCGTATGTATGAATGATTTTGACGCGGGTACAATAGCTGGCATAATTTTAATTGAGAGAGTAAGTAAATATACCTACGTACCTACGTAAAATAAAAAGACTGTCCAATGAGTTCCATTGGATATATATAATAAACAATTAGTGAATGAGAAAATACAGTTTTTTTAGGTTTTTACTCATAAAAAGAGCAAATTATAAAAACAAAGCTCTAACAAATATCTTGAATTCTGAAATAAACACTTTTATGAAATTTTCCACCATTTGCATGCGGCGTATGTAAACATACGGGTAGGTAGGTACATGTAATAACACTGTTTGAATGACCAAAAATTCTGAGAAGTTTACATTGGATTTCGTGATCGAGTAATTTTGTAATCATACATTTATTTAACTTCGCAAACACATCTGTTAGCTGGCCGCCCGCTAATGTCGGAGTGTTTTTAATGTGTTAGCAAGTGTCAAGAATGTGCGCGAATGTTTCATTTCGTTTCAATAACATTTTCGTCTCCCGTAATATTTGATGTGTTATAAAGATAGGACATACCTATTCTTAATTATTTTTTTGCTATCCTATCGATATGGTTTCTTTAGGCTAATTATCAGGTTCGGGTCATATCTTTCTAATTCTGTCCACAATATTGTATCTTATTAGAGTACTAACAAAAATCTGCAAGGTGGATAAGTTTTATAAAATATAGGTATGTAGTATTAAGCGCAGGTATTAAATACAGATTCCTTGACACGGTTCTCTTAGTCTCCCACCGGCTTCGTCAGTTAAACGACTGGAAGTGTCGGATTATGATAATGAAGGGGCCAGCCAACTGGACAGTAGGTACTTGCTACTAAGCCACGAGCTTAAAGCGAAATCATAGTTTGCAAATCTAGATCATTTGAAGCACTGTATCGCCAGGACATTAAAAAAATCGTCATTAATACCTAATTCAAACCTTGTCCTTATTGTAAACATTGTTTAAACCTAAGTAAATACATATCGATATTTGAATATTTGCCGCTTTTTCCTACTCTGCTATTTCATTGTGATTCCCCTTACACATGGTCACGTGACCGTAACCTGGCCGTGACCACCTTCTACTTGAATGACTTACGTATGTAGATACGAGTATGTATATATTGTATCTGGAACTTAGGTTGATGACTTCTATATTTGTTTTATGAGTGTACAGAGTTTTCGAACTGTGTTTTTACAATCAATATTAGGTACATTTGTTAATAAATGATTATGATTTTGAATGCGTAATGCCACATTTCGCTTACCCGCCGCAGTAGGTTCTTGTCTAAATATCCTAATAGGAAACCAAGCGCATTTCTTCATGCATGAGATCAAAAGCTCTTGCAAAGAAATATGAAATTTTATTATTTAACTGCTTATGATACTGGGATCATATGAAGCAACGACCATTAATATTTCGACTCTTAACACTATTCTCAAACTTCGTGTTTACTTATCCGAGAGATTTAAACCGCTCGGAGAACCTTGCTTAGCATGTGGGAATACGCTACTATAATAGCATTGCTGTTCCATGTATATGTATATAGTTTATTATAATCGTAGGTAGGCTTAGTTATACATAGCATAATAATTAATTATAAGAAATGCTGATCTTAATAGGAATTTTAATGGAAGGTCGTTTGGTCTTTAAGTTTCATAGGTTCATAAGTAGGTAGGTAATTATGTACTCTTTTAGCGGAAAAACCACCGCGCAAATGTATTTTTGTGTTAGGACTGTGTTAACACATATTTTTTCAACGTTGTCCTCAAGAGATTCAGTGCATCTGCTGTCGATAGGTTTCATGTAGCTGTCAAATATTAGATGGATTATATGATATTTTACTATAACTGCTACATTATAAAAAGACAACCAGTCGAACCCGTGTGATCCAATGGAGCTCAACTCAATTGCTTATATTGGATCATCGGATGTTTTGCTGCAAGAGACAGCTTATTACGGCGACAATAACTTTGATGCAATCAGTGCTCGACTGATCCTGTATCAGAAACAAAGCGACGTGGTGTAATTGAGATGCAGTGGATGCAGGATGCCGATCGTTACTAGCTGCGAACGGAAAACTGGGGTCACTGCATCCAGTCACTGAAGATTCAATTACGGACATCAATGTGATAAATGTCTAACGTGCTACGAACGCTGTCGATGTATACTACGTTTAAGTATAATACCAAAATAAATTAATTCATATTTTTTGATCGACAGAAATTGCGATCGCCTTCAAGTCAATATTTCCACCCTATAAATGATTTCAGGAAAATGATCTTCACAATGGCTGCTTCAAGTAGGTACGGATAGTAAGATCATGCCCTGATTATGTAAAGAAGCATCTTAATGATTATTACCGACTCTCATATAAAGCAGGGTGCATTTTTTCTCAGTCGTCATCGACGCTCGCGGGACAAAGATTAAAAAGGAGAGTCCTCAAGTCCAAATGAAACCTAATCGATAGAATCTGAACACATAATAGATCCATTTGCTTTAAGAATCATCTATTATCGGATTCGGTGATCCGCGTTTTAGCGCTTGCATCAAAGCTCATTTTGGCGATTTACCAGTAAAGTTCATGGTATCGAAAACGCGCATCTTAGCAACTACACTAATGCTGCATCGTTATCACGTTTACTTCGAGCGAGCTGTATCGAGCATCCAAAAAAAGCTGCCACCAAACATACGCAGGGTGTAAAGAATCTATATCGTCACATGCCATTGCTTACAGAAGATCCAACGTTGTACACAATTTACAACATCGTGCCTAAAGTAGGTATTAAAAAGTTATGCACATTTCAAATTTATTTTTTTATTAGCATCAACGTAACTTTTCTTAATAGAATTATTGTTTTTTTTTTCATTTAGTTACTGAAAAAATAATAAAAAACATGAAGTCAGATTTATAGACTAGTGATTCTACTGAAGTTGATCACACTGTATTCCAAACGCTTCCCACGAAACCCAGAACTGCTTCACACTAGATATAATAGCGGTGGTACCTACCCTTTTCCACGTATTATTAATATATATATATATATATATATATATATATATATATAATGTAAATTAATATAATATTAATAGTAATAGTTCATAAAATGAAAATAGTTACTTAGTTATAATTTATAATTGGAGCTTTGAATCCATTTGGCCTTGACTCCTAACAATGTATAAACCGAAAAACGAACATTAAAATTCATAGGTGTACCCAGCGTCGTTTTAATGGCTCATAAACTTATAATGTATCTCGAAAACATCATGAATTCACCAGAAAGCATACCCACACGCTTGGGAATTCTTGCTGGAGTTCGCAAAGTTGTGTGAAGTCTATCAATCATCAATTGGTCAGTGAGGAACAATACGGCCTTAACCATTCTCATCCTTAGAGGTAACGATAATTTTAATACACCAGTGAGTAAAATAATTTGTCCTTAAAAATATGGCAACTGCAATCACAGTTGGAGATATTTATTTCAGTGCATGTATTGCGAGCAAATCGCGGGACAACAAAGACTCTATTTATTGAACTGATGTTCATCATGAGAACCAATTGACTCTTGCCCTCGGTACGTTTCCTTGCAATTGCATTTTTATGTTTAACTGAGACATAAATAGCGTCATGGATTCAATGCCATCTATCTGTCTTTTTTAATTTGTGTCAATAAGATTTCTGTATCTGAGTAGGTATTTTACAATATATATCCTTATCATTGTTCCACTGCTGGGCACGGGTCTCCTCTCAGACTGAGAAGGATTAGGCCATAACCCACCGCGCTAGTCAAGTGCGTATTGGTAAATCTCTGAGCAGTGGTAACCTAATGGTTAAGAAACTTGGCGTCTCTAACGAGGGGCCCGAGGTTCAAATCCCAAGCACGCGCCTCCGATTTTGCAAAGTTATGTGCCTATTAGAAATTAATTATCACTTGATTAAAACGGTGAACAAACGAAAACATCGTTAAAACCTGCATACCTGACAGATTTATTTTTAAACTAGATGACCCGGTGAACTTCGTACCACCTAATCATGAGTGACTATCTGTACCTCGTGGTTTCACTCGTGTAATTTATGTATTATGTCCATAAACTACTGGTAAATATTAGGAAATGGCCACAGGAGAACAGGAAAATAAAAAATACAATTAAATAAAATTCACTCTACCTCTCTGCACTCTGTTATTTTTTTACCGACTTCAAAAAGGAGGTGGTTATCAATTCGGCCGGTATCTTTTTTTTATGTATGTACACGAATTACTCCGCCGTTAGTGAACCGATTTTAATAATTATTTTTTTATTGTGTTATTTTTTATTGTAGGTTCTAATGAAATTACAAAGTCAGTTCATCATTGACTATTTAAGGGTCTGATAATGTGGCTCGGAGACAAAATATGTAACTCCTCAACCGATGGGGATATTTGAGTTGTGTTTGAAGATATTTGGTGTAAGTTCTAACGAAATTGCAAAGTCAGTTCATCATTGACTATTTAAGGGTCTGATAATGTGGCTCGGAGACAAAATATGTAACTCCTCAACCGATGGGAATAATTGAGTCGTGTTTGAAGATATTTGGTGTAGGAGGTTCTAATGAAATTGCAAATCATTGACTATTTAGTTAGGTTAGGTTGGAACACATAAGACAATATAAAACTAAGCGGGCAGGGCGCGGCAGCGCCCTGCGAGCGGGCGGTTCCAATCAATGTAAATTCAGATCGTACCTTAATTCATGATCACGTTTATACAATTTTATATTGTATTAATATAAATGTTATTATGTCATCACTAAAAAGGGTAAAAAAATTTTTAACAAAAAATACAACCGACTTCTATGTCACTACATAGTAAAAAATAATTCAAATAAATGTTGGTTTAGTACATATTTCTGAAGTCGGCGCTCAATATATTTCGTTCGAATTATTTTTTACTTTGTAGTGACATAGAAGTCGGTTGTATTTTTTGTTATTTTTTTTACAAACACGCGAAAAGAAGTACCTATAACTTCAATAACGGTTTTTTTTAAAGAAAGTTTATTTACTTATAGTACTCTAATCGGGTTGTTGAATAGCTAAAAATGCTGAAACAGGTGTGTAAATAGAAAGGCGATTTATAACAGTCTTAAGGGTTGATCTAAAAAAACAAACAGTGACTCAGATGCTTCATTATGTCTTATGATAATTTTCTTAGTGCTCCAAATTAACGGATATTAAATTAAAGTTCCATACCCGATTAAACGACCCTAAAGGTTGATTTTCCAAAAACGGTGAAAAATGTGTTCTATTATTTTGAATCAAAAAGCTAAATTCCAATTTTCATAGACTTTGCTTCAAAATCTGCCGATTTCTAAACGAAGTGTCTTCTAAAGCCAAATGCAAATTTTTACAGTTTTTGCTTCCAAATTAACGGATTTTAATATAAAATTCCAACCCCTACTTAACCAACTTAAGGGTTGATTTTGCAGATATCGTAAAATAGATATTTAATTACTTTCTATCGAAATCCTATCAAATACCAATTTTCATATAGATTTGCATCAAAACTGGGGGACTTTAATACAAACTTTCAACTCTTATTTATTCACGGAAACGCGGTCGAACAGGATAAAAAGTATCCTATGTCCGTCTCCTGGTTCTAAGCTACCTCTCCACCATTTTTCAGTCAAATTGGTTCAGCCGTTCTTGAGTTATAAAATGCTTCACGAAAACGCGGTCGAACGGGATAAAAAGTATCCTATGTCCTTTTCCTGCTTCTAAGCTACCTCTCGATTAATTTTCAGTCAAATTGGTTTAGCCGTTCTTGAGTTATAAAATGACTTCACGGAAACGCGGTCGAACGGGATAAAAAGTATCCTATGTCCGTTTCCTGGTTCTAATCTACCTCTTTACCAATTTTCAGCTAAATCGGTTCAACCGTTCTTGAGTTATAAAATGACTTCAAGGAAACGCGGTCGAACGGGATAAAAAGTATCCTATGTCCGTCTCCTGGTTCTAAGCTACCTCTCCACCAATTTTCAGCCAAATCGGTTCAGCCGTTCTTGAGTTATAAGTGGAGTAACTAACACGACTTTCTTTTATATATATAGATGTACCTATGCTAAAATTATAATAATCACATAAGAAAGCTGAAATGAGTATAGTAGGCACTCGAATGATGACCGAAATGAACTAACGTGTGCCGAAAACAACAAAAACAAATTAGAAATAACCTTGGCAGACAAATATTGTTTGCCCGTCCGTTGACCGCTACAGTACATACATTAAGTAGACCTTAGAACATCTGTCACCGAATTTAAAGAAATCTTATTCAAAAATCGTTGTAGATCCGAGAGGAGTTATCCGTACAATCCACAATAAAAACCTCGAGAAGCTCTTAACACACATTACTCGTAGGTACGTTGTCAGAGGGAGCTAGAAGCTACATCAACTATTTCTTCCTATCACAATACCTAATTTTATATCAATCTTCGGCTCACAATTTCAAAATATACTTACTTACAAGAATTATTTTTCACCTATATGCTTATTTACTTCATTTTCCGTGCTTAAATTATAATATAGTATGAACTGTATCTGCACGTGCACATTGATATTCGTATGTAACAGCCTGAGAAAATATAGGAGGAGTAATAAAACTTTCATTTCAGTTGCGGGACCTCATGATATCCACGTTTTGGCATATGAACCAACTGAAGCGTATCGCGACTAGAATATAAGCAATTAAACGGTAATCATAAGTCGTGTTGTACTTGCCAAGTGACATTAATGTTTTGTTCCGTAAAATCAACTTCACGTTTTGTTCACTTTATGTTTGAGATATGAAAACGAACAAGCTTGGTAAATAAAAAATGGGAATAATACGACACCCGCACTGGACCCCAACTTTTCACGTTGAAATCAGCTAACTGAGTTGATTTTGTGAGATGCAGGGACTACTGTGCAACTAAACCAATAGCAGTCGAATATGACGTAAAAGGCAGCAATTCATCTGAAGCACATTTTGGAACTACTCCAATTGAAGATCCCATAAGCATGGATGTTCGCAAGAAACCAATAAATAACCTTATAATTGAACATGTCACGGTTGTAGAGTAGGTACTATAGAGTTGTGGAAGGACGTCAGGGTTACTAATATCCGAAAATACCATTGCTGAATATTTGGAATGACTCCAAAACGCTAGAGTACTGCGCGGGCGCTCGCACCTGCTTATTCCCATGGATTCTCAGATTAGTTTACTTTTCTTAAAATTGATCAAAAAAGTAAACGCAAAGAGCTTCATGTTAAACCTATCTCTAACCATTAATTGAAATTAGAATTAAAAAAAGTGTAGGTGATTGCGTTAAATGTGATAAAGAAATGCATAATGCTTAGAAAAAACACCTTTGCAAGTTGAGGACACTTAAACAAATATTAGCTAATCGTATAACCAAATATTGATATAAATGTTTTAATGTGGTTCTAAATATGTTTATTTTCGGATTATGATGTTGATGGAATATTACCAAGTACGTACATGAATCACGACCCGGAGCTACTATAGAATATTAGTTAGGCTGGTTTGCCTAATTGTTTACCATTAAGAAACGTCCGTGTGTGGAAAATTTAGATATGTAGGTACGAAGTGGTTTGTGGGGTATGACAACAATCTTATTTTATTATTATATTACAATAATTGTATAGTCACAGTAACCGTACCGAAATTCATATTATGCACCTTTATTTATTGTAACTGAAACATCTGTACTTATAGTTACGTCAACTTCATATAATATAAACAAATATTTGAGACAATGTAAATTACGAAGTGTCTGAGACAACTAGTTGTACGTTTTCAATATGAATTTAGTAAGTACCTAGTATTATTAAATTAGTTTAAGCAGCTGCTTCCTCCACAAGCGATGATCTTATCTTAGTGTCTGAACAATTGAAATGATTTATATAAGTAGTTGAGCTGTGCAAAAAAAATATTAAACATTCCCTTGTGGCGTATTATTTATTTATATTTTATGGAATTAACTATTTTCAACCTTCTTTATTACGAGTACCTATTTAGAATTTATGGGTTGTTAAATTATATATCCGTACAAGTTAAAAACCTGAAAACGTCAAAACTGCTGCCTATGGCTTAACCACAGATTACTGTTCCAACATAAGAACAACTACCTATATAATAATTACCTACGTATATAATGATTAATAATTATTTTCTTAAAATATTGTTTCTGTTTGTAATTCCGTATTAATATTCAATTTTGAAGTTTCCGGAATAATAGTTAAATTAGCGCTACATTTTATGCCCGGAATTTTTCCTTATCCGAAGCAAAAAGTAATGGAAAACGAAAAAACGGTCTTCATGTGATAGTTTATTAGATGTCATGTTTTTATCTATATATATAAAAGAAAGTCGTGTTAGTTACTCCACTTATAACTCAAGAACGGCTGAACCGATTTGGCTGAAAATTGGTGGAGAGGTAGCTTAGAACCAGGAGACGGACATAGGATACTTTTTATCCCGTTCGACCGCGTTTCCTTGAAGTCATTTTATAACTCAAGAACGGTTGAACCGATTTAGCTGAAAATTGGTAAAGAGGTAGATTAGAACCAGGAAACGGACATAGGATACTTTTTATCCCGTTCGACCGCGTTTCCGTGAAGTCATTTTATAACTCAAGAACGGCTAAACCAATTTGACTGAAAATTAATCGAGAGGTAGCTTAGAAGCAGGAAAAGGACATAGGATACTTTTTATCCCGTTCGACCGCGTTTTCGTGAAGCATTTTATAACTCAAGAACGGCTGAACCAATTTGACTGAAAAATGGTGGAGAGGTAGCTTAGAACCAGGAGACGGACATAGGATACTTTTTATCCTGTTCGACCGCGTTTCCGTGAATAAATAAGAGTTGAAAGTTTGTATTAAAGTCCCCCAGTTTTGATGCAAATCTATATGAAAATTGGTATTTGATAGGATTTCGATAGAAAGTAATTAAATATCTATTTTACGATATCTGCAAAATCAACCCTTAAGTTGGTTAAGTAGGGGTTGGAATTTTATATTAAAATCCGTTAATTTGGAAGCAAAAACTGTAAAAATTTGCATTTGGCTTTAGAAGACACTTCGTTTAGAAATCGGCAGATTTTGAAGCAAAGTCTATGAAAATTGGAATTTAGCTTTTTGATTCAAAATAATAGAACACATTTTTCACCGTTTTTGGAAAATCAACCTTTAGGGTCGTTTAATCGGGTATGGAACTTTAATTTAATATCCGTTAATTTGGAGCACTAAGAAAATTATCATAAGACATAATGAAGCATCTGAGTCACTGTTTGTTTTTTTAGATCAACCCTTAAGACTGTTATAAATCGCCTTTCTATTTACACACCTGTTTCAGCATTTTTAGCTATTCAACAACCCGATTAGAGTACTATAAGTAAATAAACTTTCTTTAAAAAAAACCGTTATTGAAGTTATAGGTACTTCTTTTCGCGTGTTTGTAAAAAAAATAACAAAAAATACAACCGACTTCTATGTCACTACAAAGTAAAAAATAATTCGAACGAAATATATTGAGCGCCGACTTCAGAAATATGTACTAAACCAACATTTATTTGAATTATTTTTTACTATGTAGTGACATAGAAGTCGGTTGTATTTTTTGTTAAAAATTTTTTTACCCTTTTTAGTGATGACATAATAACATTTATATTAATACAATATAAAATTGTATAAACGTGATCATGAATTAAGGTACGATCTGAATTTACATTGATTGGAACCGCCCGCTCGCAGGGCGCTGCCGCGCCCTGCCCGCTTAGTTTTATATTGTCTTATGTGTTCCAACCTAACCTAACTAAATAGTCAATGATTTGCAATTTCATTAGAACCTCCTACACCAAATATCTTCAAACACGACTCAATTATTCCCATCGGTTGAGGAGTTACATATTTTGTCTCCGAGCCACATTATCAGACCCTTAAATAGTCAATGATGAACTGACTTTGCAATTTCGTTAGAACTTACACCAAATATCTTCAAACACAACTCAAATATCCCCATCGGTTGAGGAGTTACATATTTTGTCTCCGAGCCACATTATCAGACCCTTAAATAGTCAATGATGAACTGACTTTGTAATTTCATTAGAACCTACAATAAAAAATAACACAATAAAAAAATAATTATTAAAATCGGTTCACTAACGGCGGAGTAATTCGTGTACATACATAAAAAAAAGATACCGGCCGAATTGATAACCACCTCCTTTTTGAAGTCGGTAAAAAAATAACAGAGTGCAGAGAGGTAGAGTGAATTTTATTTAATTGTATTTTTTATTTTCCTGTTCTCCTGTGGCCATTTCCTAATATTTACCAGTAGTTTATGGACATAATACATAAATTACACGAGTGAAACCACGAGGTACAGATAGTCACTCATGATTAGGTGGTACGAAGTTCACCGGGTCATCTAGTTTAAGTAATAAAAATATATTCAGCCTAACTTACATGTGACCGGTTTTCATTACTTGTTATTTAACTTTACAGTTTGTTTATAATCTCAATATGTTTGACGCTCCTTGCAGTGTCCCGAAGTGTATCTAAATTATATAATACTAAAGTGCTAAGGGGTATATCCGATCAAATCCAATATCCGGCACTGCTATATAACACAAGGCTCAACCACAATATAAGGATTATAGATATTTGTACTGTGGCTCAACGATGGTTCCCACGATTTTATGTCAACGCAACTTAATTAAAAACGTTCATCATTAACTTAGATTACCTACTTACATTAAATTAAATATTTGAAACAGAAACCAAATCTTCGGTCGGTCAATGATTTTAATAAAGAAAATAATTCGATTAAGTAAATACTTATAATTAAGTAGCTAAAACTCGCACACTAAAAACCAACAAGTATGTTTATCAAAACAAATACAGGTCTGTGGTAGTTACGAATTCGCCGTATTATTTTTATGAAGTCGAGGTACTTCGATGTCAATATTTAGGTACTATATCTAAATTGATAAATGCCGTATTTTTTACAAGTATTAGGTTTTCTGTTTTATAACAGCAGCGCATACCACTGCTGTGATCTTGTTTGAAGTAGTTACTTAAGGTTAGCATATGACTCACTTTAGGTGGGACCATATTATAAAAAAATATTAATCGCAATGCTAAATTACTTAAATCTAAATCGCTTTTAAGAATAGTTTCAACTTGTTTTTATATGAAATATTTTTTTCCTATGATTATTTACTACTGTCATCATGCCCATTTCAGATTATACGAGTTATATTTTAACATATTTTAATATTTTTTCTAACCACAAACAAAATAATACGCATATACCACTAATATACCAAATTGATTAAAAATATACCGACCTCTCTTAATTATTATAGTAATCTACTTTAAATAAAAGTGGCCCATGTGGGGATCGAACCCGCGACCTTCGCGTTATTAGCACGACGCTCTAACCGACTGAGCTAATGGGCCATTGCAGGATATCTTCAATACGGGAACAGGTTATAGAAAATACTGTACTGCGCATGCGTGAAATGGGGGTAAGGGGTGGCTGTGGGTGAAATGATAGAAGGGGTATGTTCGGAACTAAATTATATTACGCCAGATACTTGATAATACTGCTGTTCTGTGAAGATGTTACACGATATGAACAAGAAAACTTATGTTTAAAATGGGTTCTAAAGGACACAGTTAAATTTGATCGTGATGGGACAACCCGTACACGTCGATCGTAACAGAACAGTCCGGATGGCGATCACGGAATGGCACTACAACATTACACTTCTCGATTTTATTAGTTCGGGTGTCCTAATCGCCGCGCTAACACCAAGTTATGGATTTATATTCAAGTCGAGTTCATATGTTTTTACAGTCAAAGTGACCAAATAGCTATTATACATAATGACTGGTTATTATGTACAATAACTAATTTGTCCAGACAATGTGATAAAATAATCCCTTTATCCGGCTGTTATATATAATAACAGGTTAAAATTAGTCAAAGTAATAAATTTGTTATTGTAACAGCCCGAAGTAGGGTAAATCTTAAGATTAACTGAAATTATTAATGATGAATTCTGTTATATCAACGTCATCTTGATGGTTGTATCACAGTAACTATAGTTTAGGTCCGAATTATCGTGAATCGGACTTCCCCGCTCACAGGGCGCTACAGCGCCCTGTTCGCTTAGTTTTCTATTGTCGATTGATTAGGTTAGGTTGGAACATAAAAGAAAACACAAAACTAAGCGAGCAGGGCGCGGCAGCGCCCTGCGAGCGAATGAGTCCAAACCGTCCGAGCTCAGTATGTACTTAAAATATAAAAAAGCGATAGCTATCACATTTAAGGTAAGGGGTGTATTTTTATTAATCCACCCCATAGCTGATTTACGTACATCGTGTACAGAGACTAAGCGAAAAACATCTCAACATGTCTACTATTCGACATGTGGAAATTATAAAATAACAACAACAATATAATTATGCTTAAAGACAATTGATATAGAAACTTACAATCTTTACCTATACTTGTTTTATTACTTTATCCAAGTCTTTGAAGATAGTTTATATAATGGCTGGTTAATGTGATTAATTCCGTGTTATTTATCACTTTGACCAAATTGAGTAGATATTATACATAATGGCTAGATATTATGTATAATATCTGAATGATAAATTCTTACTTTGGTTGTAACATATAAACTCAAAAGAGGATTGTAAACTAATATTAATCGACTTAAAATAACAACTGTAACTGACGATTTTAATAACCACATCAGGGTGGGGGAAAATGTTCCGATGAGTTATCACAAATGATGAAATCTATATAGGTATGCGAACAGCATTTATTAAGTTTTGATGACGATAAACGGATCGCGATCATGATTTAAAAATGTATGGATAATTTATGATCAAATGCATCAATCTGTCAATCTTTCTGTTAGACTATCAATCGATCACGATTACAGATTTTGATGATTGATCGCAATCCAGTTTGATCCCCCTTCCTCCCTATTTGCAATCGATGTCCGTTACGGCTCTACCAGCTAGTTTAAGCATCGGCGAGTAACGTTTTGGGCACATATTGGGTACAAAACAAATACAGGTCTGTGGTTTTGGGGATTGCATCGATGAGGCTGCTTAGTCGTTTGCTACTTCAGTGTACATCATGGACAGCATTACCATGACCAAATGGTAATTGTATGTCCATGATTTTCAAGACAATTAACTGTCCTAGGAATAGTATTATTTCTGGGGTCGGTGACTGTTAGGTTATCTGTTACCCCTGACAATTAATTTGAAGCGTATTGTGTATGTATTTTGTTTTGTTTTTGTCTACTGGTGTATAGGCGTAGCGTAGCAAAATGACATTGATACATTAAACTTGTATTAAATGAGCAATAAAGCCTAGACTGATGACTTGAATAAACAATAAACTGCTTGTTTCTGTTATAAATAGTGTCATCAGTTCTCCGTTCAAATATATTGGCGATATTTAGAGAAAATTGACATATCGCCGTTGTCTCACTTTTGGCAAAGATCGAAGCAAATTGTGTTACAACAAACAGATGTTATATGGAAGAAACAGTTGGAAGCCGCGCAAGACGCGTCTCAAACGCCGCAACATCTCCTGGCAAGTTGCGCATGCCGGATTTAGCGGAGATTAGAATTCGTCCAAATATGAATGGACAAATATGCGGCAGACTGATAGGGTTATTACGTCTTAATGGTTTAAAAAAGGTTTCATATTGTTGATTTTTCATAATTTCCCCTATCTTCTTTCAGATATTCAATGAATCAATTTATCAATTCAATGATAAGCAATTGAACACGAGAAAATAATCAAATGCCTTTGAATAAGTGGATAAGTTCATAGTCCACCTGATAGTAAGTGAGTAATGCCGCCCATGGACATCTGTAATCAACCCCACAGGATTAGAATCCTACCAGAGGTCGGCCACATATGCGTCGCTACTCATGAGGTCTAAGCTGGAACGCCTCGGAAACGTATGTTTCCCTTAATAAACCCCTTAAACCAGAACACACCGGTGCTTAACACTGCCGTTATAAAAAATAAATACAAATAAAAATAAAAAGAGATCTACTTTCAAGTAGTTATTGTTCTTTTCTCAACTTAAGGTTATGTTGAGGATGCAGAAATCCTATAATTACTCCGCATTGTATTGTAATATGAAGGATATGATTATGGGCGAGAGACGTACCTCGATCGTTTATCATTAATTAAATATAAATTTGTTTGTTAGATGGAGTAATCATCATCACTAATAATTACTGCATCTGTGTTCAATGTCTCGGATCTTAGAGTAGTTTATCTCTATGCTAGAACTTATATTTTGGTGTATCATCGAAGTCTGTAGATTTCGGTGTCTGTTTTTTCCTATTTTATGACAATAATAGACAACCCTACGTCCGCCGTCCACGCCGGTCGCCAACAGCCGCCTGGCGGGCGGAGCTGGCGCTTGCCGAAGTTTCGTCATTTTTTTCCCCGAATGCTATTTCAGATTTGAAATGTTTTCATCTAAATTATTTAGCGCCTTTTGGACGAAGCAAGGTCAAATGCCGGACTGAAGATTTTCTATTTTTATAGAATTTTCACAAAAATATGCGCATATTCATATCTAATAGTCAGAATGTATACTCTACATAATTTTTCACATTTTTCTTGCTATAAATATTTTGTCATATAACTAGGATCAGGAAATATATATTTTTTAATTTCTTCCTTTCGAATTCTGGATGGTCAATGAACACCATGGGAAATATTTTGGCTACTAATACAATAAACTATTTTGTATCGCTGGTTTGAACAAGATGTAGAGACAAATTTGGCAACTCTATTGGCGTTAGCATTTATCAAACTCTACATTGCTAATACGATTGGAATACTATGCATAAAGACAAGCATATGATGCAACTAGATATATTTAACAACTGCCATTTTTCTAAATTAATAATATCTGTACAAATATTATATGAGAATATGAATCCTACTTAATCTTTGTACGGCTTATACCTACTCCAATTCCCATCAACGCCCGTGAGCCGGTCCTGTAATGATCACTTCTAAACAATTTTTGCCTATTTTCGACATTGGTTCGACATTGGTCAACTATTGCCTAAAAATTGTTAATTCTCGAAATTAGGCAGGCAAAATTTGTTAAGAATTATTATTTTATACAAATACAGATTTACAGCTAAGAAACCAAGTATGCAAAAGAATGAATTAGTAACATCAAGAAAATAAATAATTACAAAGTTGTTGTCTATCTAAAATATCATCTTTTACTTTAAGTAATGTTTGAATGCTGAACAGCAGGCTATACCTATCTGGCTTGATAATGTATACGGGCACTCAACAAACCCCTGGTTCAACATAAATCAAGCGAGAAACTGCAAATTGCATTCGATATAGCATAATGAACAAAAATCGAGGTTTACGTGTTATCGCCGTGTCGACATTAACAATAACATTTTCTTAGTAATTCTATCAATAGGAATAGGAATTAATGCATTCATTCTATGTTTTTGTAATTCATTATAAGTACAAACCATTTTCGATAATGAATAAAAAATACCTAATGTTTCAGGAAAGGAGATGTTTCATTTTCGGCCATCTCATGTACACTATATCTAAAAAACACGAATAATTTGTATAATTGAAGAAAAATATACATAAATTTTGATAACCTAAAGTATTTCTGTTTAAAAATATTTAAAATAAGCATTCCTCATTAAAATATTAAATATGGCGGGATACTGTCAATGTCAAGTTTTCAAAACTGTCGATATCGGTCAGGGAAGCTATCTGTACCCCACACATAGGTTACTATACTCTTTGGATGTCGGTAATTCTGTATTTCGCTGTTTTTGTCGTAAAGTTATTGTTACCTCAGTACTTTACAACCTGGCTTTTGTTTTGTGTATCCCGTCATTATTTCTGAATTTAATTAATGATTTATAATAATTACAACAAAACTACCTTTTAAATAGTATCTGGTTTTATAGATGTAAGTGACATGTCAAATTGAAAAAGAAGAAGTTGTCAATTTGATATGTGTAAAAGTCGATATATACATATTATATAATAGTGGACTCCAATGTAAACGTTGAATAAATATGTACTGGTGAGAAGATTCGATTTCAATCCTGAATATGTTTCTGCTCTGTGCTGCTTACGATTTTGGACTGATTCTACCTAACTTGTTTACCCAGCTTATGTTTTATGGACTCTTGTAATTTCGTGCGATCGCTGTGGATTGTGTTGACAAGGATTCAATATCACCAGGTAATAAAATATACATCAGTTAGTTGTATTAATCGTGAAATAATCGTTAATAATTTTAAACTAGGGAAGCTAATCTTTTTACATTCCTCTTTTTTTAGATAATTACAATAGCAAGACAAGGACATTCTTGGGATGACAAAATAATCAGTTATTATTGCTACTGCATCGCTGGGCAACGAACCGTACTCGTAGGTAGTTGCGCTCACATTATGATCATTGTTTGATGTTTGGGCTGAGCTCGTCACAGGATATCACAGAACCTGCTACATGATTTGATGAAAATATTGATAAGGGAAGATATTGAAAATGTGTAAATAATGTATCTAAGTGAAGAATAAATAAAATATTATCTAAATGTGTAGTTAAAGTTGTTTTATTTACACACTTAAATGTTTTAACTAAAATAAATTGGTATAGAAGTACTTATTTTGGTATGTTTGTTTTAAGTCAAGATTTATGAAAGTAAATATTATTAATGTTTATCAAATATAGGTATTGTTTCTCAATACATACAATACAATATTTATATATCTACGCCCAATCGCGTAAAAAATAAATTAAAAAGTATATAATGTATATAGTAAGTTAAAATAGAATGACAGATGACATTATTACGGTAATCACTACCGCCATGATGTTTTTCCACTGTTGTGTTGCAAGTTTAAGTGATAATTATTGTTTTTTAACAATGAAACGAACATGATTTGAAGAAAATGAACCCCTACGAATTGTTCTTTGCATGTTTTCTTAGTTTTTAGTATAGTGTACAAAAGGTGGCCGGAAGCCCATACATTTTGAAACATCTCCTTTAAAACTCCACGCGACTTTAATTTGCACTCGTCCAGTGTTTATTATTTTGATTTGAAAACTGCTTAGCTGTATCTAGGAGTAATCAATATATGTATAAGCATATTAAGATTTGAAAATAATTTGCAATTGGTTCCATAATACCTATATTAAAGGAGTTTAAAAGTTTAGTTCGCTGTAGGAGGCAATTGCAAACAATGAATTGCCGTAAAGCTGATTCTGATTTTAGTTTGACGTCATGGCTACCATCGTACATCGTAGAAGTACATAATGTGTTCGAACGTAAAGTAATAAATTACAAGTTTTCATCCTTTGTACAGCTCGCTTGGTGGATGGATTTTCAAAATAGATACTTATTACTATTAACGTGCGTTTTCAGAGTATTATGTGCTAAATAATACCGTTCAAACCCGATTCAAGTTGTGCGTATCTGTCAGACACATTGAGGTTGTTACTACGTATAGTGTGTCCGAGTCTTTTGTTTCGGTGAAGTTACATATCAAAGGATATGAATCGAATGTAAATTACAAAAGTAGCTGAACCCGTGCCTTTTCCCGCGCGGCAGTGTTTTTCCGGACACACGTGATTTGCCACACGGATGTAGATCGTAAATATGACTTATTTGCACTTGGCAGCTTGCCCTGGAGCAGCGGTCCGGCAGCAGCGATCGTGTTGGTGCGTTTATAAATTACGAGGGATACCTACTCTACCAGTCACGTGCGGTGGGTACACGTGGTCCTAATTAGTTACTCATTTATAAGATAATATTCCCAAGCATGATTATTTAATACCGCCTTAAGGTTCACATAAACTTAATGATTTTACTTTTCAATTGTCAGCGTGTATGTTTAATTTCACATTGTTTGTGTTACAAGACAATTAATTGGTAATATAACTAGTGTGATTAATTAGTAAAACGTTTATAAACACACTCAATGAAGAATAATTCGTGTGGTAAGGGAGACGTAATAATATGTACCTACTTATTCGAAGCGTTCCGACTTAGTCCTCAGGGGTAACAACTATAATACTAGCACCGCGTCAGTGGCCGACCTCTGACATGCCTAATCTTACCTAAGCAATAACCATTTACCATCAGGTGACTGCATGAAAGTTTGCTACATCCATATTATAATGAAAAATATAAACATTGAAGGGCTAAATACCGCTTCATTTCATCTATGTATCATTTGACCTTTATATAGCTTCCAACCCTGCAACTCTATCAGCATTAATTTTAAATGTTCAAATGTGTAACTCTAATAACGGTAGCTAACTTGGTTCACGCAGCTTTAATTAATGCAATCTAATATTTGTCTCGATATTAATTGACCTGTTCATTAGAACTTCTCCTGAGTCGATTGCGGCGGTATCATCGCTACAACGACCTTTAACTCAGGGAAAATGCAAGTTTATTTGTCAAGAAACTCTCGCTATGTTTAAACCTTTAAAATAATAAGAATCGGTCACACTGATACATATAAGAGTATATAACAGTTTAGTTTTTGCTTTGTTTCGTTGATATTTTGTCCTACTTATATTAATCTTGTAACTTCAGCTACCTGTTATATAAACAAATGCACTAAAAATTAATTGTAACTCAATATATTTCTTTCATATTAGGTAAATTTATTGTCTATCAACTTTATTTGTACGTAATCGTAAAAAAATACCAATTCTATCAATTTATGAATTTTATAGATTTTGTACGAAACGACTCTAGCTCATTTTTATTTCATACACAAACGGGTGTTAATAGTTGTCCCTCAATGCAATATTACTTGGTATATCACTTATGAACGTGCTAATGTTAAATTAATATACAATGCAGTTTTACTTCAATGAGCAGGAAGTGAACTTTGCAGCGCTGCTGCGACATTGGTCTTGAATCAGACGTGGCAATCTTTCAATCAGTGGTTGCTATTGTAAATTATAAATATATATTGTAAAATATAAATGTGAGCCAAAGTGTGAATGGCGGAGATTGATATTTACTATGATTAAAGATTACTATGATAAGATTACAAAAACAAAGGTAGGGTCATACACTTTACTTTCAGTAAAGATAGATGTATAGATTAATCTAGACCAAAAAATATTTGACAAAAATACTGGACTCTTTCTATATATTTGCCTTTAAAAACCATAATGCTATTTATTAGTCACTTTTTCTCTATTCACCAAAAATACAATAGAATCTAAATTTAAAATACACCTCGTATGCACCTCGTATGTATACCTATAATATTTAAATTTACGCACAAAATGACGTAATTATTAATATATGTTTACTTTTTTCAATATTATTACTTTGTCAAAGTTTAGTTGAATTGTTCTATAAATATTTTTTTATGTTCTTGAATCGTTCGCTATTGTACGCACGGTTCTATAAACTATAACTTATCAATAATGTTTAACCATGAAATATTTCCAGCAAATCGTTCAGATTGTTACAAGGTCCAGTCAATTGTTTCTTGTTTACTCCTGAAGTACTCAAGTCCTTGTCATTATCAATTATATCTTGCAATAAATAAAAATTGTTTATTTTTATTAATCAAATACGAGTGTTAAGTGTGTTTGATTTAACGATCCCTTTTTTTTTGTTTTCGAGGGGGAAACCTGCAAAAGGTACCCAACGACGTGGGAGCGACGCCGGGTTATGTGGGATTTTTACTAAAACCCCGCCGGTGACCGTCCTCAGCGCTTGGTGGAGAACACCGGGATTTCTGATGGAACACAACCGGAGTCCTCCGAGCGCGATGCCCCGGTCGGGTTCTGCCCTGGGGGGAGCAGCTTACGCCCCTCCCGCACACTTGTACCCTTACCAGGAGATTTTATTTTTTGACAAATATGACTGTTTTGGTATTTGTTTACGTATTTACCCATACAAATTCCAACAACAACTACAAATTGCAAACTTGGAAATAATATGGGCCAATACGTAAACAAATACATAAACAGTCATATTTGTCAAAACGGAAAAACTCCTGGTACGGGTCAGTACCCGTACCAGGAGTACCAATACCAGTGTATTTACGACGGCATGGGACCACACATGCCGCCATCTTTCCCGGGGTGATTTAACGTTCCCTGTAAAACTGTTAACTGTTTAAGTTCCAAATCGAATACATTTTGATGGTGACATACCTCAAGTTTAGGGTTAACACTCAATTCTTAATATGATAATACATATGCACATTGCACACATAGCTCTACATTCCGCTAATTTGCTGTTGCATCAGTACCCACCGCAGACTTTCGAAATTAGTCCTAACGCTCGTTACATTGCCTAAGATCGGCATTTGTCAATTTCTTTATACTATATAGATATTGTCTTATTTCAAACTTTGGTAAGAAAATATTGGGTAGATTTCATTGATTATTGATATAACGGGCGTAGAAAACAACGCATTTCTATCTGTCTCCGCTAAGGGAATTTAGGTACTACCTACAACAACACATTAGCATAAAATGACTAAAACTGTAGTTAGTGACCATTTCAGTATGAGTAGACGATATTTTCAGTACTTACGCCAAAATAACAAACAAATACCTAGTCAATCGTAAATGCTCATTCATGTCTGCTTTGATGGACAAATAAATTGAGGTTCATTTCTTGCGATAGAATGTAAGAGTGTTAAACACAAATCCACACCTCGTTTATGGGACTAAAATATGTCATCAATAACTGCATGAAGTAGGCGAGATTGCAATGATCGCAAGTGCTTCAGTCGCCCTAAATGGATTTTTAGACTCGTTTCATACGTGCAGCAGTTGTAACGTGCAAATCACTTGAATATCACTATCACTAGAAAATAAATTTGTAGTTATTTCTTTGTTATTTGTACTCTGAAATCTTTAATTATTATAAAGTAAATGATTTAAATGAGACATGCCAACATTTCACTCAGTATTTCCCAAATTTCCGTGAATGCAAAGATTTTCAAAAAGAAAATAGTGAAATATTTGAAAACTAGGCTTCACAACGCCCTTAACTTTAATAAGTATTATGTCTCTTTGGCGACATCCAAGCCGTCCTGCATGTGGCGATCCTGTTGTTCGAGAACATCATTCATTGCGTTCCCGTGAGGCGAGGAAAGCAAAAATTTTCCATTGCCGAACCGGTCTTCATCAACCGGTCTCAGTGCAACCTGCGGCCTGCAATGGAATCACACACAGCTCTCTCGACCGCTGTCACTGCAGCAGAACTCAATTTTAACGTTTTTGTTTTCACGACAAACAACTCCACGAATACACCGAACGTTATGACCGTTACCTCTCGCCAGATTTTAAGAGGTCTCTACCACTCGGTAAGTAACCACGTTAAACGTGTTTATTTTAGTAGTTAAACAAATATCGCTTTTGCAAATTGAGGAATGCAGCGTACTTACATACATCTAAAACAAAGATAAAACAATACTTAATCTAAAATGAATGAATCAATAATTTATAGTACTTAAATAGCAATAGAAATATCGGACTTCATTCTACAATTTTAATTAGAAACTAACTTAAAAATAATAAAACATACTAATAATGCCTAAAACTGCCTCATTTATCACAGATAGCTAAAATAGAATTTTGAAAACATAAAGCTCGAAACTGTGACAGTAATATATAGGTACAAATAATTTGAATAACTTGTTTCAAGTTTTTATCGCTATATTAAAATCTTACTTAATTTAGTGTAAACAAAAAACGTACCCACCTAATACGAGTACCTTAGGACTCATGTTCACCAGGGGCCTCCTATATTTTTTGCCAATGCAAAAGTAAACGTACATTATAAAAACTTTATTTCGAATTAGCAAATACAAGTCTCTACGCTTTGATTTTGTGTAGCTGACCGATCGACCCAATAGCCCTTCACTTCTTATAAGGACTTGTTTAACCTCCAACTAACGAGAGTAACAAGAAATTATAAGCGAGGAGTTAAGTGAATACATATATAATATAATACATAAAAAAGATTTACGATGGAAAACTATCAAGATTAAATTGCAACGTAATAAACAATTGTAAACATAATGTAATCTAAGACCAGGGGGGTTACTACAATCTCCTAACACAATATTATTTTAATAATACTTTTACTTTTTTTGCAGGAAATTTAACTTTTTAAGCAAAATATGGCAATTTCAGTTGCTTTTTTAAAATGAATAAGCGAAAAATTAATAAGGATTTAAGTTTGTTCAACTGTGTATGACGGAATATTATACTGTTTGAAGGAGGAAATAAAACTTTCCTGAACTGATGGTTTTTAAAAGTTGGCAGTAGGCCCCCAGTAACTTGTGTATAAATTCGTAGGGCTGGTGTAAAATGTTTTGAACTTTTATAATTCAAAAGCTTAACTGCAGGTAACTACGTATCTATCTTCTTTTTTTTATCGAAAACTTCTATATCTACAATATGCAAATAGAGTGAATTTTAACTGTCGAATGGTTATTTTTAAAACATTTAGCATTACACACTATTTCTATTTCTTTTACATGTCCTTTAAATCAGTGTTTATTACCTGTAGTGAATTATAGAATTAAGTTTTCCGAAATTGTCTATACCCATATGTAAAGATCGTTTCCCCGTCCGCGATGGAGCTATTCGAATAAGGGACCGGTTCATTTCGCAAGCGAGCCAAAAAGGGCCCCATAAATATGCAATGTTTAGCTCGCAGTCATTACGATAACCCCGAAAACTCGTTTTCAACAAAATTGCCGCTAACCGATATGGCGAAGTTAACACAATACTGGTCCACAAATATTAATGTCATTAAATCTTACCTTACTTGTATGATGGATTCAGTTCGAAGAATCTCCGATCAATTTAAAATTAAGTAATGACAATAGAGGTGCGCATTATATATCACTGAAGTGAAAAGAGAGAGATATATCTTTTCAACTCAGTGATATATATCACTCTTTTAGCTCAGTAACTCACTTTAGCTCAGTAGCTCTGTAAAGATATAAGCGACATTTTATATCAGTATATCAGAATAACAGGTCAAAATGTTTTGACAACAGTTTTGATTCCTCTAATTAATACAAAACTGGCAAGAAATTATATATAAATTTCACAGCCAACACTATTTGTATATCCCTATTTTCATATTCTTAGCAAAGAAAAAAGATTTTAATTAGTGTTTAAGACGTAATGCATTTGACTTGAATCAGACTCTCTCAGTCAGTTGCTCATTTGACTCATAACTCACTCGCGAGCGAGTATAAAACTGTTGAGTTGAAGAAGATCTTATATCCGTAATCGTATGGACCTATGAACTCAACCATGTGTCGCGGATATAAAGATATAATTCAAATTCGTCGGAGTTGATGAGTGATTAGCTCTTTGGTGAAGATATATATCTTTTATATCACTCACTCGCGAGCTACTCAAGTCTAAATGACAATAAAATTAAATTTTACGTCTGTTAAGTACTTATGAGAAAGAAGAGGTCGTCTATTTTTTTAATCAAAACATGCGTTGTTGATGATGTTTTTATATTATAATCTATATTTGGACAGAAAATATCCCGGAAAGAATAATAGAAAAACATGAGTCGAAATAGACTAAACGAGATAACTACATTTTTTTTTATATTTAACCTAACGATAAGAGAGATGGGCTACCTGATGGAAAGCGGTCACCGTCGCCTAGGGACATTTGCAACACCAGAGGAGTCGCCAATGCATCGCCAGCTTTGTAGGAGAGCTCTTTTTACACCCCTCTAGAAGAGCCCCATGTCATAGTCCTGAGGGAATACCTCAGGAGGAAGTTCATTCCACATTTTGCACGTACGCGGCAGATACATTACATTACATACGTACATTAGGAATTATAGTAAATTATCGTTAAATTTACAGTAGTTTCGTAAAAACACTAATATCTAAACTTAATTTAAGATATAGATAAGGTATATAGAAGGTATATAGAAGTACTTGTTGTGCTGTGGAATGAAATAGAAGTCGCGCACACAAGCAAGCTGTTTGTCAATAAAATGTAAGAGCCTTTCAGTATAATTGTATTTCTCGCTAAATGTCAATGAACTTAAGAATCTTTTCCGTTTACAAAAAATTACAAGCAACAGCTTGTTTAAATAAACATGCGGAAATAAGATTTTTTTGCGGTAATTAAGTATTTAAATTTGGGAAACCGCGCCGATACGAACAGGTAGGTAACGAGGCAAATTACAGTTACCACAATCGTTACTTAAGTCAGATTTTCCCGGTACATTGGGACATTGATCACTTCGAAATTATAAGTAATTATTTACAGGTATTAATTAGACAAATTAACTACCAAACTAACGCTTACATTCCTACAGTAAGTACCTACCTAAGAACAGCATTAAAACATGTTTTATAGAGTTTAAATATCGAAGGATACATGCTTATTACTTTTAAGGCCATAGCTAGTATATTTTAAAATACGTTTGCGTTTGTTTATATATCGGTGTTTGTTCATTATCCGCATCTAATTATTCGAAACCAAGGTTGCATTAGTGTGAATAATTTAATATTGTGAGTATACAGTAAATATAACTCTGTTAACGCGTGTTGTGAATAGCGCAGCTACTAGCAGCAACGTATTCGGAGCCTGTAGTTTATAATATAGTACAGTGTAAATATATATGTCCCAGGTTCTCCCGAATTGAAATGGCCACTGCGAGAGTCACTGGTGCGATCTGGTTGGAACCAGTTGCATGTCAGCGGCTCGGATTGCGGTCTGATTGAGAGCGGTGTTTACCACCGCCGCACCGCTGCTACCACAGAGTATATGTCTAGGCGAAATATACAAACTAAGTTATCAATAGAGGTAAATAATATATAATAACTGAAATGGACATGTCATATTTCTAAAATGAGTTTTATATAAAATTAGCTACACGTTAAATTCCCATTTTTTAATAGGGATGAACATTTATTAATGGGCAAAATTTATTGAGTGAGATCTAATTTATTTTTCACGTTAAAAATATTTATCGTTCTTGTGCAAAAATTGAAAAATACGCACGTACGTAAGCGCATCATATAAATTTGTATGTAAATGTTTTTCAAGCTGTATACAGGCCGGATTGTCATCCTTGTGAAGACAATTGCTGTGTATATTTTCAGCTAACTCTATTGCTTAAAATGTTTAAGCAGTAGACTAAGCTGAAAATATACTTTTGAAACTAGAATTATTTGAAATTAATATGGATTTTACTTCTTTCTATGAAATTAAATCGAGTCAATTGTTACGTCTCTTAAGCTATTTTTATAAAAACGCGCTGTCTTTACTAACTAATTACTAGATAATAATACTAACTACTAGATAATATTACTAAGTAATAGATACTCATTACAATTTTCAAGACTTTTCTATCTGTTGTCAGTTCTGTGGATGCTAGAGCTGTGTGGCATTCGCCTGCCAATTTACAGCCTCTTAACTCATTGAGAATGTTGCACAATAATCTCACAGATTGATACATGCAGGTTTATCTCTCGTAAGAAAATATACGAGTGTGTTAAACCTTTTTCGATTAAACATGAAGGCGGCTAAGTAGGTATATATAGGGAAGAAATTGAAATTTCACAGGTAGGCATTACAGACACATAGAGGAACGGACAAATAGACGTATATTACAGACAGAAGAGTCTGAGTTATAAAATGTCTTCATGTCCGGAGCACCAAAGACATTCAGATATTTTAAGAATATTTATATGTACAAAAACATGTTAGTAGGTTTCCATGTTACTTAGGCGCAAAAAATAATTATGTAAATCATGTTTAGATTATATCCTTACCTTGTACTAAATTTGCTAACTCTTTTACACTGGCGTTTGACGTTGGAACAATTTATAAAGTTAAATAGAAAATGTAAATAATTTTCCAGTGTCTTACGAGTTTTATAGAAACAGCGTAAGTTCAATAGAGACTGACTTTAGGACTCTCCTACTCCTATATTGCAGAAGATAAGACGTGCGTCGTGACTTTAATTATACAATGAAGATTACTTCTGGTCTAGTTCATATTGATTATTTATTTATTTTTTTATTTTTTATTTATTTATTCATTTATTTCATCAAATATGGTACACTATCGGCATTAAATAGATGTTTAATGTCCAGACGTTAAACATCTATTTTACTTTTTAAAATTAATCATATTATGTTCAGGATATCAATTTCGTTGTGTAGAGACGCCTACGCCTCACAGACGCTAGTACGAAAGCTCGGCCATCAATCTTACATGACATTAGCACGTGTGTTTCGGCGCGGTTTATCGACAGTTATTTGAGTCGTAATGACGGTGTTTTGTGGCTACTCTCGGGAGCGCGCTCTCGCATCATAGACCAATATCGTATGCGGACCGCGTCCACGGTTCTTCCCAGCCAGCGATGGCCGGTAATAGGTGTATGCGAGTAGCTCGAGCTTGCGACGAATTGCACCACTAGTACAATGCATGTATATATTGCACTATTTTGATAAATGTATGTAATAAATGTATTTCACTTTTTCATGAATTAGTGACTTTCAATAAGAATACTATATGTTTCTATTGTCTTTTTTATAATACAGAAGCAGCAAATGATCATCCAGCCAACCAGATTGTAAGTGGCCACTGTCGCTCATGAACCTAAGTGAAGTGAAGTTTTACCTACAATATACTACAGGAATTATTTTTTCTTCATGATAAATATATCATAGCAATATTATACTGTAAAATGATTTAAGTCAATTTTAGTACGCCAATTTTTCTATAGATCATTCTACTATTAAATTATTTGAAAAAGAAATTGGAGCTTCACTGACTTGTCTTCACATAAGTACAACGGCAACGTGCACACTCATCATTACTATACCTTATAGCTACAAATTCCAACAATGCAAACGGGGCCGTAAAGTGAGCTCTACCATAATTATGGACAGGCATAATCTCGTGAACAATAATAACAAATATAAAGATATTTAAAATAATTATATTTTTGTTAAAAAGGGTAAGGTTGCGTAAGTCGTACCCCTTAAGAGAAAAATACTGTAATATTTGGGGTAACTTAAATTAAGCAAAATCTTGTGCGTAAATTTAATCTTTATTGAGATTGCTGTGGTACGATTTAGGCGCCGGTACGGCTAAAGCTACCTTCCCCTACATTCTTTTAAGTTAGTTTTGTTACATAATGCTATTGATAATAGTATGTATTACGAGTAAGAAGATAAGGCGAACTTATCTTGTATACATGTATAAATTAAATTTGATAATTATCCTTATTTGACTTTCATTAAACCAAGTAATTACTGCTGTAATTACTTGGTTTAATGAAAACTTTCTTGAATTCCTTTCCTTTCATGAATATATCCCTATTATGTATTTTTACCGCACATAGTTAAAGCTCAAGTAGTACAGTAAAAGGTGCATAAATGATAATACGTAATGCGATGTAATGTCACAAATGTATATATTAAAATTAAGATAAAGGGTTGGCATGGAATGCTTTGCTACCCCCGATGACTAAGTTGGAACGCCTCGAAAAGTATATGTTTCTTAGCACAATTTTAAAACCGGAACTGCCTTTATCAGGCAGAAATAGGTGGGTGGTGGTTCTTCTGAAGTGGAATCACAGAGGGTTTTACCACCTTAAATTGTCTCGAGTCATATGTGTAACAAAAATAAAATATAATATATTGAATTTGATATATTGAATTTTTATACTTTTACTGAACAAGAAATGGTTAAATCGTCTCATTCAATCCCTTCAATCAATTTGAGGAGAGTTAATGATATGTGTACCTACCAAGTACACATACCATTTATTGTGCGACCGGTAAATATCAAGTTTATCTACTTTTTCTATTGGTATTCAAACTTATGGTCGAATATGGACCATTGGGATGAGCACCTAGTAGGTACTTATGAATACAAGTACATATACGTAGTAGTTACCTTAAATAAATATAATGTAAACTGTCGTGATCTAATCAGATCCTTGATAACTGCGTGATGTACCTAATGACGGGAACGCGGTTAAATTGTCTGTAAAGGCGACATGTCATCTTTATTCATTACTAACTATTACTAATAGAAATAAACACAGGTATGAGAAGAATAAACGATACCTACGCTATTTCTTACAATGATAGGTTGCTTAATGATATAGGAGCAGGTTGTGTAGGTAATGATAACGTCATTATATACGCCAACATGGCAAATAAGGGACTTAATGATGTTTTGAAAATAATACCTAATATTATTATTAAAGTGCTGGGTACGCCAAGGTAAGGTCAATTAATTTGAATTGTTATTTGACAACTCAAACTATATTTTTTGATATAATATATGTAATAAATCGACGAAATTTCATTATAATTACAGATTTAGGTACTACTTTACACCTTAGGCAGGCTGAAAAAATGTACCTACTGACTATTTTCATCCTTAAACAAAATATAAATTATGGATTTTTTTAATATATAACAGCAGCAGACGAGCATGCAGTCCACCTGATGGTACATAAGTGGCTACTGCCGCCCATGGACATGTAATCAACCCCAGATAGGATTAGATATTTCTACCTGAGGTCGGCCACAGATGTGCCGCTACCCCTGAGGACTAAGCCTCGGAAAAGTCTGTCTCCCTTACCACACCCTTCAAACCGGAACACAACAACGCCTAACACTGCTGTTATTAGGTAGAAATAGGTGTGGCGGTGGTGCCGCCGGAGTCGAACCACAAAGGGTTCCACCACCTTCACTTCTAAAGGAGACTTTCAAAAACCAAGAGCCAATAAAGACAGTTACTCAAAAGAAACGGTGTATTGAAGGGCATATTCTGTTCGTGTTATGTACAAAACACTTACCTACCTACATAGGACGGCGACTAGCGTTTAGCAAGTATTAAACGTGAATGTAACATACCTATTTAAAAAATCTCAATTCTGCACGAAGGCCTACCGTTGAAATTGAATAGAACTTGTATATAAAAATCCTGTCTGTACTCAATTAAAAGTGATTATTCGGCAAGGAACTCCGATTCAGAAAATAATGTAAATAAAATGGAAGTGAACCTTTTCCGTATTTATTATCATTACTCGAGGCGACCCACTGTTTCGGAAGAAAAAAAAACACATACTCGTACCTACAGAGCCCCGTAACTACTATTACGCCGACATACCTATAATTATAAATTTTGTATAAATATACTCATAATATTTTGAACCGCAGTTTGTTTATTTATCTTGCGTGACGCTCGCAGTAACGAGGTGTGAACAAAAAGAACTCTATCTGTATCTACTTTATTAACATACGTTTCAAGACAAAGGCAAGTTATTATGATAACATTGTGTTTAGTCTATAATATTGTGTTATTTGTAATATATTCGATTTCGAGGTATAACTAAAAAGGTGTAAATCAAATAATATTATTGCAATACGGTTATGATTTCTATAAACCAGATTAATTAAATTTGCAATCCATGTAAAGGTAGTACAGATCATTATCACAAAATAGAAATTATGTATTGTATCATTATTACGTTATGTAGCACATACTGGGAAAGTGGTCACTGCTTCTATTGGTCATTGGTCCTTAAAAATTAAGTTGGAATTCTTCAAACAATGTGTTTTTTTTTATCAATCTCTATCATATCAACCTTATTCATCAAAGCAAAACTCAGTAGCTTCATACTGCTGTTAAAAGCCAGAAGTGCCTGTTTGTGTACAACATTACTGCTGTAATTGCGTAAAAAGAGGTCAGTCACAAAGTTGGAAATCGTATAAAAGTATAAAAATAATAAAAGTAAACTGTTCGGCCCAAATACTTTAAGAACCGAAATTGTTTTTACGAGGGCTTCATAGTTATTATTTATATGGTAAAAGCATATCATTTTATGGTAAAGTAATTAATTTCTTACAACAAACGTTATTGATACACATTTCAAAGTCAGAGTGATCACTCTTTCTCTGAAATATAACTCAGCACATAGGTACACTACTATTATTAATCTTGTCTGTTCGCGTGTGTGTAACGCGGAAAAGAAGCGGTTATCCTTCGTTTAGTTCAACGGCGATTACCATAACATAAACCCGCCTTTGTTAGTCACAAAAACCACGTATCGCGGTAGCGTAGATATAGTAATATCGGAATAACGGTAAGTATACACAATTATTTACTTATATATGCAATATATTGTCATGTTTTGGTTTTGAGAAATTATTCCAATAATAACACCTTGATTTTCATTTAGTAAAATCTATGTAACTAACAAGTCTAAAGCATAATAGGATGGAAGAAATAATAATTGATATGAGGTATATCATTGATATTTAGTATACATTATAGATAATTAATTTTGCTACAACTTTTCATTCAAACTGTGTTTTTTGTTAACATTTATTGTTGTTTGTATTTTAACGTATAAGTCATGTAAATATAAACATTAACTGTATAAAACTTGAATTAGTAATATATCCGATGTTTACATTAAAGATTCGCTGCCTTGTTGTAATACTCTAGTATTATTGCAGTTGTATGCAAATATTGGACGCGCGTCCACGTCGGGGCACACGTGCGCAGCGCGGCACTCGCAGCCCTGACAGCTAGTTCCTGCGTCAGGTCACAACACTTCCATTGTTATCTTATAAAGGACCATACTTATTAAAGAGAAAAAATAAAATATTGTTACAGTCGTTTACATCTTTTATTTTTATTTTTGGGAGGTTAGTACCTCAATAACGCAAATTTCTCGGAACAATTACTTATTTAGAAGTGCTTTTGATGATAATATTATATATTTGCTACTTTGATACTTGATAAAAATTAATTACAAAATTATCGAAACAGACATTGCATTGAGCTCAACGATTCTACCTTTAGGTAAAATACAAAATAAAGGCAGGGCTGCTATATTGTACGTTACATTACATGTTTTTCATATTAAAAGGAGTCAATTTTGTACCTATCCCTTTATCGAGAATAAAGTAACTTACCTATAAAGGTAAACTTACACACAATTTTATAAATAAATACTCGTACGTAATTAACATGAAATACATTTGTAATCTATGTATTTATTCTCGCAAATTGATTTATTCTTATATCCAAATGGAGCTTTATAGACAACCTTAAATAAGTTGTTATGAATGAGTGGCAGCGGCAAGGTCACCTGCGCTTGCATCGCGCGTCACACCGCCGGCGATGACGGGCGACGCTGACCGACAAATTGACCTTATTTTATAGCAAATACTAAACTCTCGCAACACACATTATTATTACCAATTGACAAGGCCATTGTTGCAGTGTCATGCAAATCTTTACAGTTACAGCTTATATATTATTGGCCCTATTCAACAACTATGTATTTGAACAGTTTGAACTGTAAAGTTATTTTGGAATAAGAATAAAATTACATTTTACGTTTTTAAAATAATGCTGTAAGTACATTATTTACAAAGGGAGAGCAAAAATAAGGCAATCAACATTTTTAATTTCGAGCGTGCATAGAAGTCGACCTTATGAATGAATGTCATTCAATAAAATACACAATGCCCACGACGTTTTATTTTAAGACTTTAAAGTATATTTTAAGACGGCGTTGTAAGATGGAATGCCGGATATTATTTTTACACACATGTTTACAATTTTTGAGTTTCGCATTCTAAGTTACTAAATTGGATATATATTATGTAGGTAATGATTTTGTTTAATTTCATAATTTTTTTTTTTTTCTCATGACTCACAGTATAATCACCGAAGGACGGCTAAAATATTGAATTCATAGCATTTTACAAATATAACTCTTAAGAAAAATTGCCGCACTAAATGTGTGGAATGCGCAGTCCTGAGGGATGACTAAGTTGGAGGAAATATGAATTGAACGATTAGAGCAAGGTCAAGTGCAGCGTCAGTCGACGCGGACTGGATAGGGTTGCCACCCGTACATAACATAAACACACAAATAAAATTATATATTACGGACAGATCTATAAGGTATAAAGAAAATATATTTTTATACGATATACCTTATACCTCATTACCTTGTTGTGATATTTACATGTTAATTACAAAGCTAGCCAGTAGTATCCTTTTGGCACTACTTGCTAGCTTGGATGCACTAGGTAGTAGGTACGTTATAACTTTTTTTTGTATAATGATTTCTAGGATTATTAAACATAATAATAGAAAATACAAGATTGACATAATTGACTTTAAGGGGTACAAACTTATTTATGTAGACATCAAAATAATTGCCAAATTATTCAAACGCTGATGTCACCTATAATCAAAGACACTGTGTTACGCTTGGCAGTTTGTCGCTTCGCTAAGCACACAATATAAGTACACAATATCTATACATAAGAGTCGACCTCAGTCGAGATATCCTCAGGTATTTACCGGCATAGGTACAGTGTAGACCACGTAGTTATCATTAAATTGACGTGTCTAAAATGTATACCTAAATATACCCTAAATATAAAAGACCCTAAAAGTAGTTTAAAGCAAAATATTTCTAAGATAGTACAAATTCAGTCAATAGATATATAACACGGTACTAGCCATGGTAGCTTTGTACCTACCTATCCAACACAGTAAACAAGTATTATTAAAAACTGCATATAAATATTTTGTATTTGTAGGTACCGTCTCCACCACTACTTTCGCATAATTCCTATATTACGATATTAATGCAATATTTAGGTATATACATCCGTAGAATTCGCCAAATAACTAGTTGAATTATGAAGAATACATAATTATTTACATAAACGTCGCGCTTGAATTGATTTGTGCAAAAGAATTTCCGTGCTTTTCGCGCTTATCCGTCTATACTCGGCGAATATCCAAATCTGTGGCATAAAATTGTCCTCGGTTGTCAATGCCACGTCATTAGCCTTATTTAGGCTTAAGTCACTTTTTAGGAATAACTTACAAAATTCAAGCGACATTGATACTTGACCAAAATGAAATCCAAATAAATAGTTAAGAAATCCACCTACACGAGAAACATGGTTTACGTAATAGGTGTTTCTTTTAAATACTCTATTAAGATTTAGGTCAAGCGTGCAGTTAAAAAAAAAAAACAAATTGAATAATTATAAAATTTGGAGTAAGTACTTAATAAAAGTTTAAATTAATTATTTTTTGTCAAACATCACAAAGATATGTTCTAAGTGAAGGGTAAAAATTTAGTGACACTATCGCAAAATCATACCAGTCATTATAATCATGCAAACATTGCTGTGCAATACATTCGCTTCGCTATGTTGGTCAATGCTTTTATTATTTCGCTATGCAAATATGTTAAATGTGTTTACCATGGTCATCACAATTTGTAGCAAAGTAGTGGTGGATTATGTCCTTTAATAGTAAATCTACTTAATGGAAATCTATAATTATTGGAGTCTTTGGAGGAAAGTTATTCAAAACCATATTTCGTAAATACTATATATTATTCTCTGTAAATAGGTGTACTTAGTCTAAATCATATGTTTATCAACATCCATCAATTAGATTATTATAAAAGGATCCTTAGTACTTATGTCAAGTAACCTACGAATGCACAATTTTAATCTGTATACAATTGAGTTTCAGTCAGGCATTTAATAGTGGGTGCGCGAGAACGCAGATCAAATTAAAGATAAGAACCTGCTACCAACCAAGAAATCAAATATATAAATAAATATGGATCTAATAAATATATTATAATCTAACCTAATCTTAGTTTGATATACGATTGGCTCAAAGATAGTCTAGGGCGAATAGTATTAATGTTTAATACAACAGTCTAAAAAGAGCATTACGTCAATAAGTACCCAGGTTTGTGGAGGCGAACTTCACGCACTATTCCGTCACGTTAATCAAACATCGTATAAACGTTTGCCGATCTGTATGTGTCATGATCATCGATTGTTTTTACAGCGCAATCAGTGCCTTCTAAAAAATATCAGCATTAAATTTTATAATACCCACCGACTATATTTATTAAGAAATAGGTACTTAATGATAATGAAAATAATCAGTATTTTTTTAGACGTGAAATCCACAAAAGATTTTTTGTGGCGGGATTTTTATTTTAATCAACATCTATTATTGTGTATAAGTATTGCATTATATTATGCAAAATAACCAAAAATATCTTAAAAGAATTAACTTATAATGAATTAAAGTGCATGAGTTTATTTGGGTTAACACGATACATCAACTACTTTCAGTCTTGAGACATCAAACTGCCGTAAAAAGTCATTCGCACTTAAACGTCGGTCAACAAATTACATAATTACAAATAATTTCGAAACACTAATCTGACACCGGTAACCGTAATCATAATTAATAAAGATCTATTACCTATTTAAGGTACTTAGATAGTTCAAATAATATGTCGGGTATTAGATATTATTCTATTCATCTTGCAAAGGTTTCATCCACAGAAAAACCTGACCACTCTTCACTCAAGGTCATAACAAGAAACGCTGTAAGGTTCTGATATTAAAACTGTTGGTGCAAGGAACTTGAGTTAACAGTGAAAATAGTGTTGTGAATGTAACATATAATTATGACATGTAAACTGCAACAGAACCATGCTGTGGCTTTAATAAACTTTCATAGGTACTTCTACGACATGATACTTTTACGCCCATTTCTGTGATAAGGTCCACTTATTACCTATAAATTGATCGTCAAACCATTATTGTCCAATTAGATACCGGCCACCAAAATCCACAGCGTTGATCGAGATCGATTAATTAAAGCTTGTTAACGTTTGAATATGACATTTGAAAAGCTTCTAGCTGAACCAAACACGTTTTGAAATTGTAAGCGCTTATAGACAGGCTAGGAACTCATTCTGCGCCTTTTTTGCCTCCGCGCGCGGACGCTCTTTTGTATTAAAAATGATAACTATCTTTTACCAACATTTTCATATACTACGCGTGCGTAGTTTTTCAAAACAAAAAACAGGTACGTGCCCGCGCGCGGGGTGGCGCATGTACCTTAAACCCGGCGTGTTGTGAGTTCCAACTCATGCCGTGAAGTATGTTATATAAAAAAAAACATACAAGTATTTAAGTGATTTTGGTGTGTTGGTAGTGTGATTTTGGTTCAATATCTTACACCGTGTTCGGTTCTACTCGATTTAGTTTATACACATAAGTATTTCAAATTCATAACAAAATACTTTTTTTTATTATTTTGAGTCACGATTTTAATTTATGTATACCTATAGTGATAATGAAAACTGAGGCGACCTTGGTGGGGGCGGGCTTTCGTAGCTTCCGGCAATTCGGCGTGCCCGGCTCTTGGCTTCTTGGCACGGCGCTGGGCGCTACGCGCAGTGGCGGCATGCCGCGCGAATGTATCGCATACCACGCACTGAATTCTAATAAGAACTCTTATTTAAACAGAACGGCATGAAATCACGGTCATATTTCTGAACTTGTGAGTAAGATTCATGAGAATTATACTATGTTCCGCTCACTACGTACTGGAAACTCTTCAGAAACATGCTATCATTTCAGTGAGTATAGCTTTTGATATTATTATTAAAACTAGCAGCGAAACCCGGCGTTGCTCGGGTTAAAATCGCATGTTTAATGGTATAAAAAACGCAAAAAAAAAAAACACCAAAAATAAATAAAAAAAAACGTTCAAGAAATATAATAATAAAATGAAGTTCATTAAAGCTCAATAATAAAATTTATTACTGGGGGAAATTTCATAAAAATTCGCGAGTAAAGCATGCAAAATTTTCAGAACTTACTAAAACAGTCCAAATTGATTTTAACCTTTGCAGACATTTTGGAAGATTAACAGATAATTTCAGAAATTACTAGTAAGTTTTAGAACATTTCAGATCGATTCCAACAGTTGTTTGGGTCGGTTTCAACAGTTGTAGACATAATGAAAATTTCTAGATCATTCCACAAAATTTTTGAACTTTCTAGACCATTCTGGAAATTTTGTAAACGTTCTAGACCAGGGGTCGGCAATCTTTTCGGTCGGTCGGAATAGCCAAAAATTACAATTCATCAAATTACAAAATTTTTAAAGAACCACATAATTATTTCTCGCCAACAATAAGTAGTACTTGCATACTTGTATATTGAATAATTAAATAATCACTATTTATTTAAGTAAGTAATTAAAACAATTTAACATTTTCTAATATCACTAACTTGTACTTCAAAAACAAACAATTGAGCAAACAATTTCTATGATGAACAAAGCCATGGCTTTGCATGGTTATTCAAATATAAAATTAAAACTTTACTAAACAATGTAACTTGAACAAACATTTTTTTATTTTTTTCTAATAAATTAAATCATATTTGCGCATGGAACTAAAGAGCCTCAGCTTCACATCGAAAGAGCCTCAGGTTGCCGACCCCTGTGCTAGACCATTCATGAAGCCTTTACAATATTCGAGTCGACTTTACAATATTATAACATAATTTAACATATTTTTAGGTCGTTCCAGATTTTTTCGAATTTTTTAAAACATTCTAGATTGATTACATCAATTGCACACATTTTCGAACGTTCTAGATTATTCCAGAAATTTTAATAACTTTTCAGAAGCTCATATGAGTTAGAGAAGGACATTTATATTCACATTTACATAAGTTAGAGAAGGACAGATATATTATTTCACATCTCGCCACCCTCGACCATCCACTTCCACCCACCCCGACCAAACTCCCTTACGCACAACAGGAGACCAAGGGGCATCTGCCATCCCAATAGGAAGTTGATCGTAGTTGCGGATGATAGAGAATACTGTGAATTTACGTACGAACATTAGCATTTTATATAATATATTTAGATTTAGATTACCATAACGGCATAGGTAACTAAACAACATGTAACTGTTATAATGATTTATTTTAATTAAACAGATAATTTCATTGTACATTAAATTTATGTACATGTGACGTGTGTTATGAAGTCAATATCGCCACTCTGTATAAACATCTGTATAGACAAAAGGGCTTCAGAATTTGTATATACTCGTATTTACCTATAACCAGCGCGAGATCAGTAAGCGTGATTATTGTGGTAATGAACACTGACTTAAACAAAAAATACCACAGGTATATACAAATCTTATATTTATCTTCCAAACTATTCCAAAGGGGTTATCACTTAGGTATCCACGACGCTTTCGACGTTTAAAAGACAATGCGGTTTGGGAAAACGGGTAAATTTGCGTCTTAAGGTATTTTTCGGGGACACAAAAACGGGTAGCCTCGTTCAAAACGGAAGGTAGGTATACTAATGTTATGTATAGTTCTAACTATAATAAATTAAAAAAAAACCCAGTGGATACCTAATTTTAATTTAACAACAAATCATTCGTAATAGTCAAATAACCATTAGTAGAATAGCGCTGCATTGATGATGTAAACGTATTAACGCGTCTACGACAACATTTCATATGAACATGTTTAACATACCGCTGGCGTACTTAGATTTTATAGGAGAGCAGTCACTCTGCTAACGCGTGGGCCTCATGACCTGGGATCGTGGCTTTGGACAGATCTTTACGGACATTTCTCTTGGCAGAAATAATTGGACGGTGTGCCATTGTGTTCACACACCGTGAAAGCGAGTGATAAAACTATTTTAAGTTTCTCTAAGGGTTCCCGTACACTAAAGTAGTATGCACTTGTAATAGGAATTTGTATATAGACAATTCTCTACTTCGTACAGAATATAAGGCTTTGAAAAGTGATAGAATCGATAATAATTCAACCGAGGAGTTACTTCTTCACGTATTTCTCGCGTAAATCAGTTCTTGCGTTTCGGTAGAAGGATGTGGATGTCGGCTGGCTTACATAATAATATAAGGCGACTATCTTAGTCGGCGGAAGCGACAACGTATTAGATCGCTTTAGCTAGAATCCCTATTTTGTGTAAAAACGACTTAACATGAGGTAATTAATCTACATATGCGTATGAATCGCGGAACTTAAAACGATTCAACTCTGTTGGTTCCATATTAATGAAATAACAGGTTACCGCAAATCTTAATGGTTTGGAATGCATTTATCACTCAACAATGCGGTCTATGTACGATCACCACTTCACAATGTTTGTAGTGATGTTGAACTAAATGATTTTGAGAAACATGGGTATCTTATGTTAGGTATTCGGGATATTTAGAGACGTAAAGGAAAATTTGCGATAATACATTGGAATGTTGGAATAAAATTTTCCGTTTTTTTATCGCTGTCACAATTAAATAAATATTTTATAAACATCTCACTACGCATTATTTTATAAATACTTAAAAAAATAGTTTGACTTGGCAATTTTGATTGAACAAGTTCCACTTCACAAAGAAATTAAATATCGAAAATTATGTGTGAAGTATTTCCATCGTGCTGCACAGCTACTACGATGGGCCATTAGGCTGATAATATAAGAAAACAAAACCTAGGACACGACATAACAATCCGTGTTATGTCACCCGTGTTTATTACTATTACAACGTGGTCCGCAATATACTAGCAAGCAAGCCATTACTGTGATCTACACCATGATTCACACCTAACTTCAGGGAGTGATGGCGTGTTTAGCGGAATATTTAGCGCGTTGGCCGATGCTACGCTAATTAGTACACCCCTGAAATAACAAGTAGGTACGTAATACTGTAATTTGAGTATTTTTACATTAAGGAATAGGCAAAAATTTTGTACGTAAGTACATAAAATCTTCTTTCTCTAATTTCATTGATACTAGTAGGAGTATCAATTAAATTATACTACAATATTTTATAATCCTAAAACTAATGAATTGTTAGGTGACCATGAACATTTTTGCAAATAAAAATGCAGGGTCACGTGGAGAGCGCGTATCGTTGTGGTCTCACAATTAAAGTAACGACTAATAAGTATACCATAGATTAAATGTAATTAAAACGTACGTATCATATTTATTGCAGTTTATACTATAATATAATAGTGTCAGCACATTCCGCGGTGAATGGAATTTTCCGCATGGAATCACGGTGAATATAATTATGGTTTATACAAGCTATGTTACTATTACAGTGGGGACCTACTAGCTAGCCTACTTTTAGACATTAATCTTGTAATTAGATCCAGTAGATAAAAAAAAGGAATAATAAAACCTACCGTAAAATGTATAATAAACCCGACCGTCGTCCAACCTAAAAGTATTACAATACAAAAATGCTTTTCGGACAATAATCACTGCAAAACACTACAGAACTGCACTATTTACCAACCTATTTTTTGTTCGATATTGATTTTATACATCGAATACTTAATAGACACTGATCTTGTAATTCGATTTTGTAGCATTCATGATTTTATATATCAATAAAAATTTGTAAAAATCTTGATGCTTATGATTACTATTGCTTGCGTGGTTCAGTATCAACATAACAACCATAAATTTTCCCATATAGGTTAGGTACCTACTTATGTCATCTTTGAACATTGTTTTTGACGAATTAACTACATCCATGCATTAAAAAATACAATAGAATATTGAAATGTACGAGGCCGCACTGAAGCTTTAGTTGAAGACGTATACTATACCTACATAAGTAGGTAGGTATTACCGGCGCGGACGCACGACTCTCAGTCACATGTCAATTAAAACTCACGTGGCACATACTAGTATGTAATCTATCAAAAATGATCTATCAATCTAATATATATAAACATTAATGAAAAATTGGTCTCCGGTGCGCTCGTAACATAATAGCGTATATTATGTTACGAGCTCAGCAGTACTACTTTTAAGTTCTACTTGTAAGTTTTATTTAAAATCATAATTTTGTCAAAATAATTTAGCGCCTTTGTCTAAGCCCACTAAGTGTTATATTTGTACGAAAACAAATATGTGAACTCGTTAACTCGTTCTTTTATGTTCAGTAGCGAATGTTATGAATCTGAGGGAGCTTTCTATTTAAGGACTTTAGGATATAACAAAGATTACTTTTTGAATAATATCTAAATTCTCGAGGCACCTGCATAAATTACATGTACTTGCATATGCAAGCCTGTCTGCATAAAAACAACATAAAATTATAACAAACCACTATCACTAATAAACGGTATAGTCAAAATAACCGGATTAATGTAATTGCATCAGATTTTGCAATAACTCAACTTTGTGGTCAATTCAATTACAGAATTAGGCACTGACACAATCAGGTTTACATATACTTGACTGACGTAACGTGTAGTATTACTAATTAGTATGTCTATTAATGCCATTATGAATTATCATCCAACGGCATTGAGGAAAACTTACAAATTTACCTTTGATTTTCTGCCTCAAACGCGATCATCAATATGATTTTCAATGTATATTATAAAACATAAACGATTTGGAGGTGAGTTCGTCCTTATTAGTATTATTGCACCTTAAATAATTTCGAAGGTTTTTTATAATTAAATTGTTGAACGAACGCTAGTCGCTAATTTGAAACGACACCTCATAAGGTGAGATTCCTTATTAGGCATCTTTATTACTTGTTGAATAATGTCAGCATTTGTATCTTTTACCATATTATATTCTGATTTTTCTAGATTCTATTTTAAAATAATGTCGTTATATGGTATTGAATATATTGAGTGTTCTTCAAACGGCACGCGATCGCGGCGGGCGACCGTGACACCCTCTCGTGAATTATAAAGTATAAACATAATCCAATATTGCACAAATATGCTCAGATTGACTTCTCATAACTTGTGGTACAAGTGTTATGCTTTAGCATGGATGCGTTATATTTTTGTTATATACTGCAATAAAGCTCGTAAGGTTTTACAAAAATATCAGATTTAGGTAAGTGTGTAAATGTTCGCAAGTTTTAAATATTTTAAGACAACTACGATCAATATTACTACACAACTACTAATACTACGAACAATATTTTATAGACAAAATGGAATTATAGATCCATGTATGGATTTGAGTTTGAAACGTTTTCATTCATTTGAATCATAATATTGCGAATATTCATTAATTTAATAAGCTTATAAAAAGAGAGAGATTAGTTTAAGCTTTTAACGTTTAGCTTACACGAGGTTTATCTTTTTCATAAAAATAAAACATTTATATTTGGGTATGGTGTATTTAGCACCGAGCAAACGCTCAATTAATAAATTAAAATATGAAGGTTTCGAATATTGTAGCTTCGAAGTCCGTATATTCCAATATTCCGTTATAGGTCCGTTTCTATTTTTAGTTTAAATCAATGATTTATCTGAGGTTGTTTTGTTTGCTGATGACACTTCCTTGGTGTTTAGAGTAAAACGACAATTACAGAATACGAACGACATTAATGAAACCCTTTGCTCGATTCAGAACTGGTTTGATGCTAAATTCTAACAAAACTAAATGTATTAAATTGGTGCTATCAAATGTAAGGAGTACGGGGATGAATGTCGCTCTAAATGGTGAGACTTTGCAATCTGTCAATGAAACTGTTTTCTTAGGGATAACCATTGATTCTAAACTCCCCACATCTCTGCTTTGTCCAGCAGACTTAGTACTGCAGTTTTTGCAGTCAGATACTATATTCACTATTCAAAAAACAGCAATAAGGTCAATATAATATATTGACTCACCACGTCGCTATACGTACGACTATATTATAATCTGCGACATGGTGAGTCCCTGAGAGAACTGTTTCCTACTATTAATATAATATTGACGGTGCATACTCAATAGATCTATGAAAATATTATCTACATAAGAAAACACACTGATATGTTTGAAAAAAATAGTAACTACCATAACTTTAATACTAGAAATAGAAATAAATTAGCAATTCCTAAACATAGATTATGTAAGGTGGCTAGATCTTTCATAGGCAACTGTATTCGCTACTACTATAAAATACCCGACCACATTTTGAATCTCCCAGAAAAAAACACGTTGTGAAGTGGTGGTAGTTTTATTGACATTCAAAAAGTGCTCTGTAAAGAACCTATTTTGGATTTAAAAAAAATGATTTGATTGATTTGATATTCTCGTATGCATCGAAAGTAGTTAAGTGGGTACTTATTATTGTACTCATTGCGAATAATAAATGTTAATTGCTACGACGATTTTATGAGAGATTTTCTTATATGCATTAGCACCGTAATAAGATCTAGATTTACAAATTTGTGGTTTTCGATATCGTTTGTATGAGGACTTTTCTAAATGTAACCCTTCTGGATGTTTCAATGTGTATTTTATCTCATTTTCAGGATCATTACTTTGCAGTATATCAATGAAAACCGTGGAGTTCCTGTATTAAACATCCTGGACTGAACTCATATGTCAAATAATTATGCATGCAGCAAAACAAACACTTATGCCTACGTCACCGGCTACGACGTAGAACGCCAAGCGACCACGAAATTGCTGTACGACACTATTGGACAATAACATCAAATAAGTCGCGACAGGGCAATAAAATAATACGTATATATTTTTATTATTAATAGCAAACTTTTAAACTCTGTATATCTTTTAAAAAAAAATCGCAGAAATAAATTTTATAGGTTATATATACTTATATATAGGTTATTTATACTTTATACCCTATTGAAATGTAAGTACTTTATTGTGATCTTAAATAAGACGTTATAAAGATTTCACCGCTACCCACATAATTATAACTTCAGTTAGGCTCAAAAGTTTGGTGAAAATACGAATATCATGACATCCTTTTAAAATATACACCACCTTACATATTGGTAGCGGTTTGTTGAAAAATAGTTTTTGTTCTATCTTATTCCATTGTTTAAATAAAAATAGCCTACAATCATAGTTCTGGACCTCAGCAGCGCCTTACACCGCTTTTAAAAGTGTGCCGGTGGTATACCCTAAATTACGAAGAGTTACGTCTTTTAATGACTGTGTTGTTCTTTTGAATAAAAAGATGTATCGACACAATAATATAAATTTCGCGGATTTCAGGCCAATGAAAAGATTAGCTACTTGCTCGTATATGCAATAATACTATTATGGAAATAATTATATACTATTATGGAAAGAATAATTATATTATTATGGAATGTCTATGTGAAGCAATATACTAAAATATGATGTGTCAAAGTGTAAAAGTCTACCAATGATATTTATTATGTCTATGCCTTCTACCCAACATGCTTATTTATACTTTTAAATTGTATCATGTAATGTGGCTGACCTTGACTTGAGGATGTAAAACAATAATATTTACCCGACTACCAAGGAAGGGTTATTTGTTTTTGTACCTGAGTAAAAATTACTTAAAAATTGTTAATTTAAAAATTTATTAAAATCTGATGAACTAAGCCGACACAGGTGGTAGTTTTTACAATTTGCAGCCACCGACAGTGTGATTTATTTAGAATGTAATTGCAGATACTATTATCCGTAACTTCGATAGCAAAATAATCCATTGTTACATTCAAACACAATATCAACAATTCAATGAATCATGTCGTCTCAATAACTAGTGACGAGCCGAAGATGATCGCCCTTAGAGTACGACATTTGGCAAACACTTTGTTTAGTTTCCGGACACAAATATAGCTCCGCGCGTCACCATCTAACATGATGGTGATAGGACCCTCTTCCCACCTTTCTATGCTATCAGCATTTTAAATCTTTGCATAGATATTAACGTCAATATAATCTTGGGTTTTTCACATATGTAAAAAGAAATGTGCATTATTGAATAAGGATATGGTTCCATTTGTGGTTTTTGTTATATCACTCTGGTCTCAAGGATTAAACGAATTATTTTTCCAATAAACGAAAATAATTAAATATACACCCCTCTATTTTTAATTACATTTAGTTCGAGTTAAGGAATCCATTGTATTACTACTAATTAATGTACCTACCTACTGCCTTTTGTACCTGATTAACTTCCTTAAGTTTACAGTAGATAAGCAATTGGATGTTAGAAAGATGTCAATTACCGGGAAAAACCACTACAATTCTCTTAAAGTTCTATTAAATTAAAATAATATCAGCCGTTATGGTCCACCAGACGGAATAGCGTGTAGTTGTACCCAATGATACAGGTACTGCATCTATGGTTGTATGTAGGTAACTATCAAATTTAAATAAATCAAACGTTACTTCTAATTTTGTTTTGTTCTTATTTCTATCCATTGCACAATCGTCCTTATCTACTGTTGTAGCAATTGAGTGTTTTCCTGGCGCGCAAATAGCGTGGCAAATCTACGCTTCATGGTCTCCATAATGACGAACTCATTAACACCAAAACGTAACGATGTTACAATGCGTCAATCACCACTGTACCTCATAGTATTTACCTTATTTACTAGAACACATTTCTGAACGATATAAAGTTCAAATACCTACCTACTATCAACTTAATAATGCCACTTAAATTTATCTTCAATTTAATTCATAGGTATAACTTTTTCATAGTGTGTACCTAATTTTTGCAGTAAAAATGCATACAACAACAAATTGTGGCCGCGAGTGGCCAGATCAATGGTATTAGGTATTACTTACTTACTTCACTGAAACAGACATACTTATATTTCACGGCATACTTATATTTATAGAACCGGCTAGTAGCTTTTACAGTTTAATATAAAACCGCCTGTGATTGTACGCCCTTAACCGCCATGAATTTACAACAGGCTGCCCTCTTGTTTTTGTTTATACGCACTGGCGGTTTAGTTTGCGGCGTGCCGCCGAAGAGTTTGTATCTTCTTATACCTAATTAGTATCTTGTCCTTTGGCGTGATATAAAACTTTGAGTAATTCTTCAAATGACGAAACAATCATTCTAACATAGTCGAAAAATTTATCAAACAAATTGACCACATTCGATGCGTGTTTCTAGTAAAGGATGAATCCAGTACTGTTTTTTATTTTTCTTTCGTTTTAAATGATTTCGGTAATAAAAATAGATAACACAAGCTACTTCGATGTCGTCAATTTCGTTAATGGAGCCAACACGTTTTCGAGCGGTCCAACCGCTCTACGCGGTTTCGTCGCGGTTGGCCGCCGTAGCGGTCAACCGCTGTAGAAACCGCGATAACAACCGCTTCAGGCGGCTGGCTGCTGAAACGAACCGCCTAGGCGGCCAACCGCTAGTGCGTAACAGCGCTTAGCGTAGCGAAAACAATCAAGTCTATGTTTATTATTGCACTTCTAATGTCTTGATAAATAAACCTTACCTTAACTACACGGGTACTAGGTACTAAATTAAGTTACCTACTGTCAAAATCGTGATCGTTAACAATAACCTCTTAGAAATTGTCTACGATAGATCGACGATTTTTCTTTATATTATAAGTCAGTGTAACTAAATACATTTGAAGCTAATCTGATTATGGTAGATTTCATGCAGCAATTAAATCTAAATTTAAAGCAGCAAAACCAGCAGCCAAAAATCATTTCATACTGTGACCTCTGCGCATTTGCCTGCAAATATTTCATTCACAGAGAAACAAAAATCGATCTATCCATCTGACGTGCGTTGAATAATAAAAATATGGTTCAAAGATTAAATTTAAGGCATTTTCGTTTGGCGCCTTTCCAAGTGTGCGTAACCTTAGATTCCCTTGCACACGTTGCCGCAGCGCAGGCCCCGGCTACGCGTCGGCAAAACTCTCTCTTCTTTATAACATGTTGTATTACCGTATCATTTACGTGAATATAATAATATCATGAAATTATCTCATAATTTAAAAATAATCGGGTATATTCAGTAGTAGTATAAGTATTCATCTTCGTGTTAGGTCTGATAAAAAGATTAATTATTGAAACTAGATGTATGTAGGCGAAAAGCTTTTTCATTTGTTTAACAAAATTACAACAAAGGCTTAGTTTAATATAAAGTATAGGTACCACCTACCTAAATAACAAACTTGTAAAAAGAGATTTGTTTTGTAAGTAATAGGATATTTCAAGGAAAACATTATAAGTACCTACTTAACAATATGATTTATTGTATGCTGAAAAACAACTTTAAATCCATGCAATTTATTATTCAGGAGCTGGTGTTTACCTTCCAAGAGTACCTACCTAAATCCTCCCGAGAAAAGACTTAAGTATGTGCATTTATTTTCACAATCCAAGAAACTCATAACAATTATATGTTTTACAGAAATACTACTTATTAGTTAAATTTTAATACTAAAGGTTAGATTTTTTTAGTAGTAGACGAGCATTCCGGGCCACTTCACGGCTACCGTCACCCATCGACATCTGTGATCAACCCCAGATAAGATAAGACTCCCACCTGAGGTTGACCACAAATGTGTTACTGCCACTGAGGACTGAATTAGAACACCTCAGATAAGTAGGTATGTCTCCCTTACCAAATCCTTCAAAGCGGAACAGCGGCACTCAACACTGTTATTAGGCCCGAGTGGTGCCTCTGGACTCTAACTACAAAGGTATCTACCACCTCTGAAATAATAAACTAGCCGTCCTTAAATGTAGTTTGTGTTAGGGAGGTAGCAAAATCTTTGACGGAAAACTAAATTCGCTACTGCAATCAAAATATCAGTAGGTAAATGTCACGAGATGGAAAATGTAAAAAAATAAATCGGCGATTAAACATAATCTGTGTAGAAAAGCGTACTTATCATAAAAGTAATAAATAATAAATATGTTAACGATAAAAACTGTGCTCCAAAATGCTTGAGCTGCATTTTCTCATTATTTTAAGTTGCAATTTACAAATATTTGTACATTCTTGTAGTCTTGTAGAAATTCTTCCCAATTGTTGTTAAAGCAAATTTGAAGTTTTAAAGAAATATCTACTTAGAGAATTGATTCATTACTTTCCGATTCGATTTTGCTCTCCTAATTAGCAAAATATAATGTATCATCACAACACAGAAAAAATATGACCCCGACATTAGTATCAATAACTGCAAGTACGCTATTTAAACAGATGTTTATGATCAATAAACTTAGGACTAACATCAAACCGAATATTTTTTACATCCATTTGTTTTTATTTTAACTAATAATGTTATGGTTAAGCACAGGTACGAATCCTATACCAACATGATTTATTAGTTCAAAAATATTTTTTATTTATGTTCAAATAAGTTCGAAATAAAATCTATTATATTTCTGTAATTCGATGTACTTAGCGCATGCCATATAATTTTTCGCAGGTAAATCACAGGCCACACGAACATCGCTATCTAAGAATCAAATTTGTATCAGTGCTTGAATACCGCGGTCGCACTATTGACATTGCATCGGGTTTGTTACGCGGCGGAAGGTTTATTTACGTCTGACCATGAGATCCAGCCGCTCACTCGACGGTGCCGACATATAGCTGAAAATACCATCGCCACCACATCGCACACTCGCTCCGACTACTATTTATTAATTTCCGCAAAATATTTTCGCAAAATATTTCCGCCATCAATAAAAAAATACAAGTGTAAAAATGCATTCAGTGCGAAACAACGCAACTTCGCGCTCATAAGCACATATTAAGTTAACTAACCCGTTCGTAACTGGGATTTTCCTTCCAGACGCGGTGTCGCCTGTAACTTGCAAGTTTGCGAAAAAAATATGTACTGACCTTCTTATTCTGCCGGGCGGGTGTCAACCCCACCTGGGAGCCCATCTCCGCTAATATATTCTTCGGCATCTTGACGCACAAAATCACTTTTTGTGAAACAGTTCGCTTTACACTTTTTGCGGAACGAATAACGCGGTGCGCGGTGGACGCGCGAACTAGCGAATGGTCGCGGGCTGCGCGCGCGCACTTATAATACGGAGTTCGTGTATGACGTCAGCATCGGCCTGCACCCTGCCCACTCGAACCTCCACCCTTTTCCCTAATCGAAAACTCGCATTCGCTTAGTATCTATCGCAGCCATATCGATATCCAATGAATTGAATTCTAGTCGACCTGATCTATTCACACTAATATATATTACAATCCTAAAGGTGTCATGCAGAACATAAGAGATACGTAATAATTAGTTACTGCACATCCAGATGTTCAGTATCTACGGTGATATTATATAATATCATATGTCGATGATAATTAATTATAAGTAAATTAAATACCATCGAAGTAGTGAACATGCGTAGATACTAAAAGGAGGTAATTTTCCCGTTTTAATATATACCAGTACAAACCAGCATCTAATAAGCATCATCATGAGGAACTGGTTTAGTTGACGCTCACGTGAACCTATGCAACATCATCTATATGGGTGTACATACACAACATCTTGTTGTTTATGTACCCCCATAACCAAAATAACACCCATAACTAAATTACACCTATAACTAAAATAACAGTTTATTAAAATTTTGGTTCTAATGAACAAAAATAAGAAATTAACTTTACTTAATAAATCTCAACTAACAATATAAATGACATATAAGTATATCGATTGATTTAAAGCTATTTTTCAAAGCATAAAGGTAGATACGTAATAGGTGAGTGATTATAGGTAGATGTGGGTGTAGGTAGATAGGTACATTTTATGCAATTTACTATGTGGTATCTGCAACATTTTACGTTATATGTTCGAGTAACTATGTACTCGCAGTAAGCATAAATTAGATAGATAATCACACCAGCTGTTTTGTTGCCCTAATCTTGGCACAACACCGTCGCAGCTGAACTTCTAGTGTCACATGAACAATGAGCAGTACACCGAATTAAATGATCGCCAGTAAACGACGTTTTTCTTTTTCCGAAAACAGCAATTGAACACTTAGCTGGTCGCATCCAATGATTTGCATCTGAAACTGGAGCATAATTATTAATTATATTAATTATTCTATGACATGTATTAAGGTACCTCTAGCAATCTAGTAATCTACCTCCATTATCTAAGCAAGCTAAAATCGCCCAAAAATGACGTGTTCGCCTTGGCCTTCTTAATAAAGGCAGATACTGGTTTACTCGTATTTTCCTCATCGGTACACATGTTTTACTCTGCAACATGCATATACTATGTCTATTTTCACATACTTCTAAGAACTACCTAGTAGGTAATATAAAAATTAATTAATTAAAAATTTGCAATGCTTCCAAAATCAATGAATTTACAACAAAATGAAAAATTATTAGGTACTTAATATTGGAAATAGCTCAATTCATTTTAGAAAGGATTTTTACAACTTGGCGAAGGCACTGCCGTGCCTCCAGATACTACGAATCCTGATCTTTATCCCCAGTGTCATCATCTGGAGAGAGTTGTCACCTTAAAGAAGGTAAGATACCTTATACCTTATAAGAAGGACAGATAGGTAAGAATTGACGGGAGGTTTACCTCAGTGGGAAAAACAAGTATTTGGCATTACACATTATAAGTCATTTGATAGTCATACTAACTATTGTTATATGGCGGTACGAATAATTACGTGCCTGTAAGACAATAAAAAAATCCCAAATAGTTATTTGTCCACAACTTAGTAATGATTTATTATTTGACTCACCTTCAATCCCTTCCCCACTTACACGTGTCCCTGTCCTTTGGCTTTCGTCAAATTGTAATAGGTCGCAGGTTCTGGGATATGAACCCTGGAATCCGAGCGTGTGAGGCCGAGTCCACAAGTGACTGGTGCTGCAGTTGTTATCATAGGACTAAAAAACTTTAAGAAAACTCAATCACTCAAATAGCGCTACAAGATGCGATTACTTTTAGATTTAAATTTTGAAGTATACTGAACTATATAGTCAATAGGTATATTACCGATAATTGTAATTGCGCTTTTATTCTAATTGCTGTCCGACTTTCATTAAGTAGCCAATACTAATTAGAAGCATTACGGTTGGGAATTTCTAAACATTGCCATTATACATTAGTGGGACAGTTGTTGCGGGATGTTTTAAGCCGTACATTATGTGTACATTCATAGGTTTATATGTGTAGGTACCTATGCGCGTGTGTGTAAAAGATTCCCTGAGCGCTATGACATGGGGGTCTTCATGAATTGGACCTTTCTTCGAAGCCCGCGATACATTAGTGACCTTTGTGGTGTTGCAAATGTCGTTAGGCGACGGTGACTGCTTTCCATCAGGTAGCGCGTCAGTCTTATCGTTAGGTATATATATATATATAAAAATGTGCATGCGACTAATTAGCAGGGAGACATTCTTAGAAGAATTTCGACGAATACATTTTTAACGCATAGGGGTTTTACCCATACGTAACAGGTTACTTCTTTTCTACAAGAATGAGGAAATTTCTATCATAATATATGCCCGTTGCTCACAGTATTAAACCACTTCCAACAAGTTTAACCTGCTTTGCTAAAATAAATATAATATAATTTCAACAATGTATATACATAACCCAATGGTCATCTCTTTTAAGGTACTTAATTATACTTCAAAATGGAGTTTATGTAGTGGTGTAGCGTGGTTTCATTCCAACCGGAGCGGAAGTTGACATCGCCGCCCCGTATCCATGCCTCTAATCCCTGCGATATATTTCGACGAAAAAGATCTCGACGGAAACTGTTTCAAAGCTCTTCCTATATTCTATACCTATATACGTAATTCCCCACGCTACGCTTTTGAGTTTATAAAGCAAAACAACGTCACATTACTAAGTGCGTGACGTCAAAATGCGTAGGCAATTGTTTCAAAGTGAATGAATTTTATTTGCAACGTGCTAAAGTCCAACTAGATGTTTTGTTCGAGTTCTTGCTATAGTTACTATTACTACGAAGTATCTAGGTACTGTTGACTATTGACAATAATTAATACCTACCTAGTAAAGTTTATTTAACAGTGACCGTAGATTGAAATTGGGTTTCCTACTGTGGACCATTCTTATTATTATTATTATTATATAGATAATTGATCCAAAAGACTTATAAATGAAATTTTGTGCAAAGGTAATGCTTATTCCTAATGACATATCTTCCGGCAGACCTTTAAAAGGAGATGGGTTAACAATTGGTGGATATGCGAGCACGAGACTGAATGAAAATATGTTTTTATTTATTTTAATCATACAATACATACATATAATACCGAATAACGCATAGAATGAGACTTAAAATATAAATAAAATCTAAATAATATTCTTCTTCTTTTCCATAACGAAACACCTTGTAGTGGTGGTAGTTTTATTGACATTCAAAAAGTGCTCTGTAAAGAATCTCTTTTCAATAAAAAAAAATGACTTAATTTTATTTGGACATCCGACGTTCGCAATCCCAGTTCGGATTCCCAGAGCACGCATTTCTGATTTATTGAAGTTCTTAGCTTACTATATTAACTTGCTTGCTTACCTATAGATATGAATATAGGTATCTTCTTTGAAAGTGGCACAAAATTTTGTGGTTCGACTCCGGGCCACCACTACATCTATTTCTGGCTAATGAGTAATAACAGCGGTGTTAAGCGCTGCGTATCGAAGATGGCGATTTACGATTAACGTTACATTCTCAATCCACGTGAACGTAGTACACCTCCCGGAAGTCACTATTATGTCGTGTAGACGTGGATTTGTCGGGTTTTTACAAAAAAAAAACATACGTTAAGGTAATTAATGTTGGTTCGTTAAAAATATGTATGTGGTGGTCTTTACAACTACCAACAGCTCATTTTCTACGGTCAACGCTATAGTGTAAAAGCACACATTGACTAAATCCAGACCTAAATCTAGCAGCACACATTAAGATGTTAATCGATGGTTTGAAATACTTTCGTATGCAATATTTTATTGCGTTTTGTGTAATATAATACACATATAAATTTTGTAAATATAAAATTGTGCAAGTAAAATGATCTTAAGAACTCTCAATATACCTATCCTTTTTATACACTTACTAAGTACTTTTAGCGAATTGCTTCAATATTGACAGTCAAAGGATAGGTAAAGCCTACGAAAAATGTTATCTTTGTAAGTACCAAAATTTTTTTTTTGAACAAGGGGGAAACCTTCAAAACGTACCCGACGCCGTGGGAGCAACGACGGCTTATGTGGGACTTTTACCGCACTAAAACTCCCCCGGTGACCGTCCTCAGCGCTGCGTAAAGAACTCCGGGATCTCCAAAGGAACGCAACCGGAGTCCTCTTGGCGCGTGGCCCCGTCTGGGTCCGCCCTGTTGCTTATGAAGCTCGCCACTCCGTGTGGAGCGTACGACGGTATGAGGTCACACATACCATCGTTCTTCCCAGGGTCGCTAGTCAGGCGGTTAGAGCTCCCACTCTTCCCACCCGCAACCCCCTTTTAGACGCCTCTTACGACAGGCAGAGGATACCGTAGCCCTATTCAGATCCCGGAACTACAGGGACATAGCCGGCAGGCGTTACGTGCGCCTGCGGCGGCGCCTCCTCCGAGCGGGTTCAGCGCGCTCCCTGGCTCTTTCGGCGTCTTCCTTCGCAGACATGACCTCGTTGCAGAAGGTGATCATGCCGTCCCAGTCCTCTTTGCGCTGAACCATCGCCCCAACAATGGCCGCCGGAAAGAGATCTTCGCCAACTTTTTGGACGAGGATCTGACGCTGAGGCTCCCATGTCGGGCAGTACTACAGCGTGTGCTGTGTGGAATCCTCGTTTTGCCCACAGTAGTGACTACGGGCCGTCTCCTCTCTCTCCTGCACAGACACTCACCGAAACAGCCATGTCCGGTGAGCATCTGAGTCAGGTGGAAAGTCACTCGACCTTTACTCCTTAGCCAAGCCACAAGGTTCGGTAGGATCGCGTCAACCACCCGTTGACGTATACAATGTGGTTCCATGAGTCGATCGCGCCAGCACCTCAGAGAGCACCTTCTGGCTCTCCTCCGAAGCACTACGACTATCTTTCCGTCGAAGGGTTCAGTCCTCTGACGGAGGATGTGGATCTCATTGAAGACCCGTGTCTCCGTGTGTCTCATATCCGCCAGAATGTCCAGGGGCGCAAACCGCCCTAAGACTGTCGCTGCCTCGTATGAATTGGTACAATACCCTCGAGTTGTAAGTACCAACCTACCTTGCAATTTATTTGATTTATTGCTTTAGAAAATTATTGTGAAAATTGACTTGTAATATGGGAATCAGGAAGTTACTGAGTGAGCAGGAGGATAACTGAAGGTTGAGCTCCACTGTTGGACAATATGTTTTGACGGTCAAAAGTACAATGTGGCCAATTGTGAAGCGTCCGGTCCGAGGTCCGGTCTATTTTATATAGTATCTACAGCTGAATCTTTTCATATTGCTTTGGCTTACCAAAAGTACCTACCTATAAAATTATGGATTACAAAATATAATTTTAAATTGTCAAGTATCTTCACGTGTAAGCTTAGGTGCTTTTTAAATGATATTACAATATAATTAAATAATGAACCTACATAGAAACCCATATAAAAAGAAGTCAAGAACATTTCAAGATTAAGGGTATGTCGAGAAGTAAAACATGAAATTATCTATGAGCTTTGAAATGTATCAAAATTTCAATGAATCGCACTATAGCCTTTTTCGCTAAGTGTACGAACTGCATAATTATCTACGAATTATTCCGTTTTATTATTATTTATGCCATGGGCGTATATATTCACTCTTATCATGGAATGGCTACTAAAGTATTGAATGCAATTTAACTGAATATTTCAACTCTGTCCTCGACGATCCGCTTGAGGCACTTGGCTGCTGCTGGGGCAATTTAACAAAGGATGTTTCAAGTCTCTAGTGCATTTAATACAACGATGCTCTCAGCTATTACATCTATTGGAGACTATAAAGTACTCTAAATAGACAATCTTTATCCAAATTCTTACATTATATGACTTAAGTTTTAAATATTCATTGTAATTTACCTATATGTAGATTGCGACATTATATTAGTACCTACCTATTAGGTAACCGTAAGTATAAAAATAAGTATAAAAAAGGCTTAACTTTCTCATAGAAACAATCAAATCCTTCATCTCCAGTTATTACATAAAACCACCATTTGCCTGGGTTATGCTTGAAGTAATAATACAAACGTTCTAACGTACACTATTTTAGGGGTGAAATTTCCAAACTCGATTAAACACATTAATTTTATTTGTAACTGAAAGCCGTTCTCACGTGTATAATTTTAAGCAGTAATGTAAACTTATGAGTTGTGACGCTGTCTTTCAATCGAGGGTCGAAGGTTCGACTCCCAGGCACGCACCTTTGATTATTCAAAAATTATATGCGTGTTAGAAACGAATTAGATATCACTCGGTATAACGGTGAAAGAAACCATCGTGAGGAAACCTTTTTTTGAAGGTACCCCATGCCGTGGGAGCGGCACGAGGTGGGATTCTTACCGCACTAAAATCCCCCCCGTCCTCGGCGCTGGGTAGAGGACTCCGGGATCTCCAAAGGAACGAAACCGGAGCCCTCTTAGCGCATTGCCCCGTCGGGCTCCGCCCAGGTGAGCTTGACGCTCGCCACACCGTCTGGTGTGTACGACGGTATGCGACCACACATACAGCCGTCCTTCCCGGGGTCGCTGACGGGCGGTTCGAGCTTCCACTCTTGCCACCCGCAACCCCGGAAGCCCCCATTTAGTCGCCTCTTACGACGAGCAGGAGATACCGTAGTCCTATTCTACTCCCGGAACTACAGATTTTCGCTGGAGTATAGAATATTTACAAGGAGTGATTTATTCTACCTTCAAAGCTTCCATTCTACTTCCTATACAAAATAATATAAGTTTATGCAGAAGGATATTAGTAAACTAACGGTTGTTTTCAACTTTTACTTCTCAATAACACCAAGTTATTATTGTCGTCAATACTTTAGACGCAATTTAAGGACCTATCAAGATATTATATACACGTGTCTCCTCACAGAAGAAGATAGACAAAGGAAAGAAGATACGATAAATATGAAATTAGAAAAAAGATGTTAATGTTGATATGTATCAATAAATATATTTTTAAGAGTAGGTAGGGTGAACATAGGTAGAGAAAACATGAGTCGTGTACAGGTATATTGCTAACATTCCCATACAAATGTATTTATCGCATATCTACGGTAGTCGGTATTAAGTATTAATTATACTCGTATGACTTTATAACCTAAACATGTACCATTAGAGAGGTTTTAGCAATAACATCATAAGTTTCTCCACGCTTACAGCTATGAGTAGGTACTAAAGGAACTGGCTAATACAAGTGGCTAATCTTACAATTATGTGAGTACTCACTTTACTATGTCCTTCTTTTGTATAATGTTCTATTTTAGGCCGAAGTAAGCAGTTATGAAGGCGGACATTAGAGTTTACGAGTCTCGCCATTCATAAACCAGCACTCAGCTGGTCGCGTGCCTATATATAGTTCAGATGCATACAACATTACTGCTCATTTTGTAGCGTTACACAACGTCTGATTGGGTTACCTTCTCCTTTATTAATTATAATATTATATTTACAAATGGGGCAACAAGGTTTTGCGCACCATGTTACAACACAAATGTAAAAGTACACAATTGAGATAGATTTTGCAAAAACAAACAAAGAATTACGATTATTATTTATTCGTATAATGTCATTCTGAATAGTTATTCAGTGTACATCTTATAACTCTATTTTAAAATTCACAATTATGTTTTCATAGCTGAAACGATAATCGCTGTTTCATGCCGGTATGATATCAGTTCGATAATAATTAAAAGATTTGGTTTACAGCGCCCATGCCATACAATATTTACCAACGCACTGACATCACGAGATTCACGACGTAGAAATAATGGTTTTTCGAACGAGCAAGACCTATAGTTAAGACGTTTAAACAAATATAAACATTCTCCATACAACATAGATCCATTGATATTCCAGACGTTTTCATCTTTAAATTATAATAAGAATATCAGATATTTCTAATACGATTTGAACCAAATTACAAACTTTATCAATCTGAATGAATTGTTAGTTGTTAGACTCAGGTCACATTGTAGAAGTACCTATAATAGTGTTTAGTTGCTTGGACTTCCACGTGTTCATAATCATTAGTTTCATGCACGTGCCTTAACAGTGTTCACTTTAAAGTACGTGTGGGTAAGTTACTCGTTGTAATCAAGTTGGTAATGCCACAGTATAAGTATATCCTTATACTGTGGTAATGCTGATGCTATGATGCTAGGAAAGTGATCTCAGCTGTGGATCTCAGCTATTAATGTCCCCAAATATGCTGTTAAGTCCATTATTCGAGATCATTCTAAATATAAATAAATTTAATTAAAATATTTTAATTATCACTGTGTATTTCTTCTACAAATCAGAATTTTAGGAAAATTAAGCTTTATAATTCAATTTTTAATTATTTGATACTGGAGGAAGAATGGTAATAAGTAAACAATGGTAAAGAGTGGTATGTACTATAAATGAAACACAATATTTTTTGACACATTTATTTAGACACTTATAAATTGATTCGAAAATGTTGATTAATTAGAGATTGCAAATATTTCTTAATTATACGTTAATAGTATTTTACTAGTACCGTTCTTTATATGACGGTACTAGAATGTGTATATCTGTAATATGTTTGCACCTGTGGATGTGTGATTTTGCCTGGTACTACATAATTGTATTTAAATAGTCTACTGATAATACTGTATGCTGAAACAGGAAAAGAGCGATTTAAGGTCTTATGGATATTTAGTAACTTATTAAAGCAAAACGACACATCTTCTATTCATGTCTTTGAAATCAGTCGGTCTAATCGCTTGAGATCAAAATTTACTGTTAAAACTAAACGTGTTAGAGTAAGTAAATGTACGAATTGGAATGTTAATGGACGTTAACTCAGATATGATCGCGATGATAGAATATTAGGACTACGCCCCTTGTTACGGTGCAGCAGATGTAGGTATTGCACGACATGATTTCTCATTCATAGTAGCATTACACAGAATAAAAATAATGACATTTACGACAACTCTAGAACAATAAACACTTATTTTTGCAACATCAAGAGTGCAGTAGTTATCGACAGTCGACTCGTAAACTAAAGCTGTGTAATTTGCTTACGTTAAAATCTTACTACTGAACAACAGTTGCCACAGGTCGTTGGGAGACGGATTCACATTAATTACTGAATTTATCGCATACAGATTAAATACGTCATTAAACTAAGTAGACAAACGCCTACACAAATAATACAGTTTATGATTATAATATAGATGTCGCATCCGAAAGCCAATTCATTTGTTAAGTTGCAAGATCCACGGTGTCGTCGTACCAGCGTGTATCGTCAGTTTACGTTTGTCATGTATCGTACCTAAGTCGTGTCTAAAGTCTTGCTTTCAAGGTGTTTCCTGCCATTCTATAATGTAGTGTCCGGGTGCGCGTCATTTTATTTTTTTAATGAAATTCCCGCTATATTAGCGCTGTATACAAAGATGTACATACTTTGTACGTGTCGCCTATCCCTATCTCTATCCCTGTCAATCAGCGTCCTCTGAGGACGATCGCGATGGAGTGCGAGTCTCGTCACCGACCATCGCTCCGGCGCGACGTGTGCTCTGTAGTGTGCGGTAGTGTGTCGGTGGTGTCCCGGTGGTGTTGGGGGACCGAGAGGAATCGCGGTGACCGCGTTCTTACATATAGATCCTTATGACTATCGGTTATCATATCTTACGACCTAATAGGATAATTGGTCACCGATGATCTTTAACTGCATATGGGTATAGCTTATAGCTAATTATTTTTAGGTCTCTGCGACAATGTGTTGCTAAACGTTTAGCGATCGGCATCAGCCTTGCTGTTATACTTCGGAAAACATCCAGACTGTTGTCGGGATTTAAATGCGATAATTTAATAGGACCGTTTAATGTCGCGTTGGCAATATATAAAATTTTAGCTGTAAAGTTCATCGGCGAGGTTTTATTGGGATTGTATAATAAATTAATAAAAATAAATAGTAATATGAAAAAGGGTTTACAGTACTTACAAGCTAATCTTTGTGAGCGTCTACCGCAAAACGTGGCTCGTCTTATTATAAGAGACGGCTGCCGGTGCGGTTTTAAGACTGCCGTACGGACAATTGCCGTCGTTTACCTCGGTACAACTAAGTCTTACAACTAGAGGCCGAATTATACACAACGTTGACGAGCCGAGATATGTAGAATTTTAAGTATAAAAATTTGGTAAAATCATTCTTTCGAAAATCTTTATAAAGAATAAAAACAGGTGATTATAAATAGGAGAGGTATAAAAATACAAATTTTAATAGAGTGAGTTGCGTATAATTCGGCGGCACGTTTGTGCGCCTGACTAGCCCGGCGGCCGGAGCGCACCGCGCTGAGCGGCTCCCATACGCAAAGCAACATGCCTCGCGAGCGTGGCTGAACTGAATGATTAGATTTGTGTATTACGCAGTTCAAACGGCCAGCTAATAAGTAGTTCTTTAACAAAATTATTGATGTTAAAAAGAGCATAACATAGCGCGGTGCGTTCCGGCAATACAGTAGCATGGTTGGTTTACCGCCGCTTCACACTTTGTAGTAAACATTTCTTACTGGACAAATAAACCAAATATAGCTATTGACATATGTAATCTATAATAGTTACATGGAAGTATGTGTACTCGTATAATGTAAATCACCTGGTTTACAATAGATAGAGCAATCAATGTACGTCTCGCGTTTGGTTTATTTGTGTATTCGATGTTTTCTATGTTCAACGATTCACATTGATCGATAAGGAGATCAAGAGACATCGACCAATAGTTTTAATTAGTTATACATATAAGAGTGAACTTACATCAAACGATCGAACAGGAGTCGTGTGGAGTGCGCACATTCGCACGTTAGATTAAATCCAGCCCGGTACTGTTAGTTCAGCTACATGTCGTCGAATATCGATCGATCGAGATTCCTGGTTATCGATGAAGGCGGATCGTTGGATCTTTCGAGCGGTGTTGTGTGTGTTGTGCGGTGTGTGCGGCGTGTGCGACGTGTGCGGCGTGTGCGGTGCGCGGTTCACAGCATCATGATGTGCGTGGGCTGGCTCTGGCGGCGCGCGACGGCGATGGCGGCGGCGAGCGCGGGCGCGCGGCGCGGCGGCGTCTGCAGCACCAGCACGCGCCCCGTCCCCGACGACCGTGCGCCCGTGTACTTCGCCACGCGCTCCATCGCCGCCAAACTCGCCTGCTGCCACACGACACGACACATCTTATTGCAATCATACACGACCGACCACATTGATCCAAACATACTTTCATATTGATAATTGAACTACACACATTCGTCCGACCATAACTAACCTTCCCATGTCATAGTGTCACTAATAATTTAATTAATACAAAACAGTACATACAATATTTACATGTTAAATAAAAATATCGCGTCGAATAATCTATCAAATTCACTATTAACCCAAACGTAGGAAGCTTTTACTACAGCGTACTTTAATGAATGTTATTTTATTACCTGATGTCTAAAGTTTAATTATTTGACTGAAAATTACATATTAAAAATGTCCTTTGTGCATTGAAGTAGTGTATTTTACATACACTAGCAGGGAAAAAAATACGAAACAATTTATAATCAACTTACATTATGCGTAAGATCTTCACCATCTGACCCGTGGGAATCATTATGAGAATGGCGTTTTGTTACGCGCAACTGAAAGTAAATAAAAATAAAATAAATTAATTCTGCATTTTAAAATAAAACATAATGAATAGTACCATAAAATTAACAATGCCAGTACCTCAAGCGTTTGTCCGTCGAAGTAGACCAGCTTACAGAAGCGGAAGTCAATCATTTCCGCTATGCGCTCAGTGGTTGGTTCGGCCATTACCAAAAACTACAAACAAATATATACAAAATAAAATTTTATAAATTAAAGGCACAATGTATACATGCGTAAAAACGGAAACTTTTACATAAAATATTGCAAAATGGTTGGTCCATATGTTATCGTATTCGTATCGTGTATTGTGTTATGTCGTATCGTATCATTTTTGCATTTCATAACAATAAACAGCCATTTAATGGCTGTCATAGTGTAATTTCCGCGGAACAATGCCGACATGCGCAGTTAAGACACGAAATCGAAGAAAAAGTGCGGAGAAATATCGTTTCATTCGTAAATACTCTAATAACTACATTTTTTACATATTTTTCAAACACGAAAATATTGATGTTTTGCATTACAACAAAACATGTATTATGTGTTGAATAAAACATACAGACAAAACACACAATTGTCTTTTTTATGATAAATTAAGTACGGAGCGCGCGCGCGTCTTCGCCGATGACTTTTTTCCCGAATGTCGCCGGCGCCCGCTCCCCTCCCCTCCCGCATCCCCGCCCGCGTCGCCCCTCCTACTTGCGGACGGTTATACTCCCGCCAATAACAAATACAATACAGGTTGTATTTATATTTTTTTTGCAATTTTAAAAAACTTTCAAGATTGACGTTGTTTATCGAAAAGTTTTCACAAACGCTATGACATTTACATGACAGCGCGCCAAAGGCGCACTCTAGCTGGTGAGTGATTGATTGGTCGAAATCTGCAGGAACATAGACAATCTGGTAAGGTTATTAACTCTATTAGATATTTCACAGACTTCTTCTTCACCTAAATGCTGTATGTTTTAGAAAGACACATAATAGATGACAGTGACAATTCAATTGTCAAAACTGGTTACATTTTCTTGTTAGGAGTGAGTAATCTTTACTAATCTATGTACAATAAGAGTTACCTTGTCCGTGATGATGATGCGGACTTGCGCGTCGTCGGAGATGACGTCGACGCCGATGAGCGTGGTGAGCGAGGTGAGGCGCAGCGCCCAGCGCGCGCAGTCGCGCCGCCACGGCTCCGGCTCCGGCGGCGTCGGCACCGCGCGTTGCTGCAACACACCACCCACCGTCACACAACCTCCTAAAACCTCGTGCCCACCCTCCGCACCGTGGACGTCACATATGATTTCCACTTACAATATGGCCATATGGCAGTACCAGAGATCTTTTTTTTGTGTATAAAGAGATTTTAAGATGTTTAAACGTTAAAGTACATTGTTTCTTGTCATCAGCTATGAAAATTAAATTGTGACTATTTATGGATTACGTGTTGCACGCGCACACATGTCATAAGTATGTACTCGGTACACTTGCATGTATGCAAGTGTAGAGGATGATCACACAGAATGGTAAACAAAAATAGAAATGGAATTCTAAGTTTGCGAACAAAACACACACGTTTTATGCCAGTACCAAACTCAAAACAAAATAAATCGTAATACAACAATAAAAAAAATGAATCAAAAAAGTTTAGAAGATAGAACGCAGCTTGATTACATATTTATATTTTTCGCAAATGCATTATCAGGCAGGTTAAACATATTACAGGTTTCAAGGCGGCGTACATAAATATTACAATATAAAGGGATCTACGAGGGCTAAGTTTTTGTACCATCGACATACATATTGCATATTATATCGGACAAGCTGTCGATGTTAAGATTGCGAAAAGAATACTTTGTTGCTAGATTATTATAAGCATATTACTATTTAATGCGGGGCAAGTTGGCTAACAATTCACATCGTGTTATAGAAAATAAACCGAACGCTAACGATAAATATAATAATAAATTATAAATTAAGGCTGGGCGAATTAAGAAATTGCATCTAATCAAACTCGAGCACAGCGAGTACACGAGCGTGAATATTGGCGAGTATACCGAATGGATTAGGGATGCATCTAATCTGACCTGGACAACCGCGAGCCTATGTAAATCGAAGTCGCCACGAGTTGAGGTACCGACACGTGGCGGGTGGAGACCTACCTCCGGGTCGGGGTCCCAGCCGGTCTGCGAGAGCAGGCCTTGACCGGCGAAGGCCACCAGGTCGGCGGTAGCGCTAATTGGTTTGACTAGAGCCCCTACCAGGCCGCGCCGCAGCGCCACCGCGCCGCTCGACTCGCCCACCGCCACGCCCACTAGCGGGTGATGCGCTAGACCGCCCACCGCGCCTGTAACAAATGACACCCCCATATGGTCACTAACACAATAATTATCTGGTTCACAGACATAACTTAACCACAATTCACTAACAAAATGTTACATATGTAATGAGCATTAACTTACCCAAGAGGTTGACGGCAAAATTCTGTACTCCCGTTAAAAGACCGCCCACGAATGTCTGAGGGGCCACTCTCCTAAACAGGGGCAAACGTGTTAATTTTCGCAAATATATAAAAGTACACAATATTAGCTATAAGTTTCAAATTCGCAAAATATTTAGATTTAAGACAGATACCTATTTTTTGTAGATCTTAATGATTTAAATTTGACTTGAAGGACAAATATGTCATTCAATAATGTATAATGAAATTGTATTCTAAGGGTTAACAGTATGCTGGTCAAGTACATATAAACCAAATTATCGAATTAAGTTAAGAACATATTACAATGCATGAAAACTTTGGTATGTAAACTTATTGGGAATTACAACGAAATTGGTCCTATATCATAGGTAATTAAAAACCGAAGAAGTAAATTAATTGACAATTATATTCACTTGTGATGTGCACAAAATAAATGTGTACGGTACGGCTTGCGTTAGAGTCGCTGTTTTAAAAATCTTACTTTATTCCTTACTTGAGTAGGCAGGACGTACGAGCTACCAGATTGTACATTATTGAGCTGATGGCACATTTTTTACTGCATGTATGTACGTACATATGTATTGCGCACACACACCTACTCATTATTTAGAATATGTACTTAACTTGATAAAATTTAGTGTTAAAACTGCACACGTTGGGTTTGGTTATTTTTAACGACTTTACCTTACCCCTCAAAACTGTACACACTACAATATTATTATTATTATTTTATAAGAGTTCTTTTTTGTTCAACGAACTTTGACAAATTTAAACGTTATAAATTAATATAACATGAAAGTAACGTGTGTACTGTGCACTGAGTGTAGTGTGTGCGTGGTGCTAACCTAGCGGCGGCGGCTCGTCGCGTGTGCTCGTCGTCGCCGACGAGCAGGTCGAGGTTGCGCGCGAGCGAGCCGGCGCAGGAGTTGAGCGAGCGCAGCAGCGCGGCGGCCGCGGTGGACGCCACGCCGCGCACGCCGCCCCGCGCGCTCGCCACGCGCGCCGCCAGCGAGCCCGGCGCGCCCAGCAACTCCAGGCCGCCCACCACCCAACCTGCACGAACGACCACGTTTTGTTCACGTATACACACGAGATATTGTCAACATTCCTTTTGGCGCGTTATACACGTTAACGTAGCCTAGATCGTCGGGAGTCATTTTTATTGCTCGGGATAAAGTTATTCACCGATAAGAATTATTTGTATTTGATTTCTATTGATCTTAACCCCTTTATCTACACCAGAAAGTCAGTAGGCTCGCACGTCGAAAATAGGAAATAGTAAATATTTCGAGCAAGTCTTCCTTACCATACCGCGCAAACTAAGTAACGTTTGATTCCCTTTATTACTAGGCAAAAGTAAATATGGCAGTGGTGCCGCCGCCGAACTCGACCTACGAAGAATTCTACTTCGTAACAAAAATTACATGTATTTCTTTTTTCACTGGAATGTATAACCATCAGACAAATTAAATATTTACATATAGCTTATATATTTAGTACACACCAGCGCCAAATATCGCCCCCGAGAGATAGTGCACGGTGAGCTCGTGCGTCAAGCGGTCAGGGGTGGTGATCACGTTGTCCAAGCGGAACGCCGACAGCCGCAGCGGGCTCTTATCCAGAGCGATGTACACACGCAACTATACACAAATTAATTTAATTATAATTTGTTATAGTAATTATTAAATTTAGGGGATTATAATATTGGTGACAATCAATGTTATTTTTATTGGTTTTAATATAAATCTTTTTATTTTATTACTTGTATTACGTAATGCAAAAACATACCGAGGGATATATAATTTTCCTGAATCAAGATATGTATGAAATCGACAAATGCGTTATTACAGTAATACTCCGTATTCTGAGTTGCTCATAATCAAGAAGGGAAAGGGGAGGAAGATATACTGACGGAGGTGTGCAGCGTGAGCGTGAGGTCCAGGGGGTGCACGTGTATGTGGTTGAGGCAGAGGGGCCGGTAGAGCGCCTGCGCCTCCGCGGTGGCTATGCGCTCGGCGTCGACGCGCGGCGGCGGCACCAGCAGCCGCGTCAGCTCGGACGCGCTGCGCACGAACGCGTCCTCCATGTACAGCGACAGCGGGCCCACGTACACGTCCACGTCGTGCAGCGCTACCCGGACATAATTTATACACTATATTCAGATACTCAGGATACACGGTTATCAATCGAGATTCAAAAGAAGTATTTTAAACAGGCCCCTTTAATGGCTCTGTCCAATTAAAGAAAAATCACTAGCTGACTTACACTCATAGTTCCCTCCGATGACGTGATATCTAGTGCGTGTGGTGCGGAACACCACGTTGGACTCCTGAATGCGGGTGTCGAAGTGGCGGTCGGCGAGCAGCATGCCCCACAGCGGCGGGAAGCTCTCGTCGGGACGCGGCACGTCGCTTGTACTCGCAACAACAGGAAAGTCGTACATTTGACTCTCGTGCTGAAGGTTATCCACTTGAACGTCGCCAATGGAGAGCGTCGTGTGCAGTGTCTGTGGGGAAATATGAGGAATGTAATAAAACATTCACTACTATGGATTCGACTTAGAATATGTATTCAGGAATTAAAACTAACGTCTCGTTAATAATATCCGTATATCTAAATGTACAAACGCGTAATCTCATCGTGTATAAAATAGTATGGGGTGGAATGGCCGACCTTGTCGTTGCTCTGCATGAGGAACCCGACGCGCTCGGCTACGAGGCGCACGAGCGGCGCGGCCGTGCTGGAGTGCGCCACCTGCACCGACACGCTGCCCGCCACCGCGCGCAGCCAGTCCGTGTACGGCGGCAGAGAATCGTCCAAATCTAACACGACACACCACATCATTATATCACAACGTCCACAAACCATTACTGTCCCCTTGCTGGACACGGGTTTCAAAGTGAAAGAGATTTACGTCGAGTCCTTCGCAATGGCCTAGTGCGAATTGGTAGACTTAATAGACACACTTATTTCATTTCATTATATCACATATTTCCTGCAATACCTAAAGACTGTTGTGTGTGTACCAGCACAACAATATCTGGACGTTAATATAGTACACGTAAAACGCCACCTTATCCTTATCTTGTATGTACCACCACATAACGTTTTTAACATTATATGATTAACAACTTTAAAAATATTTAATTATCTTATAAATACTTTGCAAAAGCACACTGCAATAATAAATTAATATGGGTATAAACAAAAAGAAATAAACACATAGTAACAACATACTAACTTGTTGCCTCCATATCGACTTGTGCAAATGAAGTTTCAGAGTCGAAATCCATTTGTGAGACCGTAACTGTACTAGTTGCTTCCGGGGCCTGTTCTTCTACAAACATCGAATGTATAGTATAAGCAAATAAACAAAACAAGCAAAAGCCTCTTTCAATTTCGACTACAAGGTTACAGACGTTTACACATATATTCGTATTAATGCACGAAATACATAATCAAAAGCAGGTTATTGGATTACACATAAATTAACCATAGAAATAGATTAATAAGAAAATAAAATAAGAATTGTAATCGCTCAGGATTTCATTTTTAAACTATGAATATTTCTATGTACGTTACATAAAACGCAAAAGAAAAATGGCAGAATCTAAATAAAAATGCAAATAATATCAGTTACACATTGTCTAACGACAACGAGCTGACCGGTAGGACAGGCCAGTCTGTGTACAAGTAGGCGGCACTAAAAGCATTGCGCCGTTTAAAACACACACTCACAAATATAAAGTATTGAGTTCAATAGGTAGGTAAATAGTTATTTACCTGACTTCGGGAGTATCCCAACATTCTCGACTTTGTGGAGCTGAGGTACAAAATACAAAGATACTGTTATTAAAGTTAGAAGCAGTTTTTCCAGGAAAATTATTATGATTATCATAGAAAGATTAATTAGGATGTATCTGTGTTATTTATTATTAACTGTCATAGTAGCATTTCTTATAATGTAATACATTGTTTTGGAATATTTATGATCACATATTTTTATTACATTACATTAAAACTAACATGGATTTATAAATAGATTATCAATACCCAAATTCGTAATATTATAAGTTATAATTATCCTGTAAAATAAATCATTATCCTCTATAGTAATTAAAATTAGTAATTACCTCCGGGAGAGGAATCGGAGGAAATATCATCCTCGTATCTTCTTCCACATCTTCTAAGTTCGTCTCCAATTCATCCACAACTAAATGAAAGCAAGTATATTACATAAATGACGAGTGTGGACTATGATTAAAATTGTTCCTTCTAGTCGCTTAGTCGTAAGTGTTGATTAATTTATATATTGAAATAATTGCTATCCACATAAAAATGTTGTTACAATTTTCACATCTCCACCAACCTCATATCATCACTATTATATACTGAGCAAATCGTCATATGTTACTCTTTTGCACTCTGCAGTAGTGAAATTAGTTGTCTTTTCAGTGTGCTAATAAAATCATTCCATTTACTGATTGAGAATTTTTGTAACAGGGATGTTTGAAGAATTAAATAGCTATATAAGATTCAACTCATTTAGGAAGATGTCTATGGTCTATTTTACGTAAGACTTCTGTTCTGTTTTCGCTTGATCAACGCTATCATGAGAAGCAGCTATTATAATGATTATACATATTTTACAGAGGCATAGAAATAATAGTGTATTAAAATATGTTATATATTGAAAATTATCTTAACGTTGTAAATTGTATCTCGTAAACGCAACATGGTTTCAAAGATATGTAATGTTATATAAAATAATACTTACGGCGGTTATCAGAAAAAAATGTTTGTAGAAGCGGCGAAAGCTGAAAGACAAATGTTTTGTATGAATAAAATCTGGATATAAACGTTATACCACAAATAGTATTTTATTGCACTTCACAAGTAGTCTATTATCTAATTAAACAAAATAATAATAACTACAGTGAAAAACGCTGTCTAATATACATGGATCTAAAAAAATCTTTATAGAGGATAGCGCGTCTTGTAGTTTCTATTTCAGGACGCTCACGACGCTCGAGCTTTATGGAAATTATCTAAACATTCAACGTATCACTCACTTCATCGTGCTCGTCGGCGTTGTTGCGAGCCAGCCGGCTTCTTATCTCGCTTGCGGAGAGATCATCCTGAAAATAAATAAACCTGGTAAGGTTATTTCAATTTCATGGCTGACATTTTGATAAAGGAACAAAAATGTAACAACACAAATGGCATAACCAATAGAGATTTCCCGCAATATATGTATTTTTATTTTAAGTTGATATATCGTGTTATGAGCTAAGGCCAGAGCTGTCGTACAACTGTAGTAAGGTAAATAGTTTATAGGTGGCTATGGCCTTTTAACATCAGGTCGTTGGGGCTTGCTAGCTGTGAACTAGTCAGATACTAAAAATATGAATAAAATTAGAGAAATGAAAAATATCTTACCTAGATTAATAGGCCATTCAACATCCATACAAATAAGCAATACATTAGATAAATAATAAATATTTGTGTAAACACTCACTTCGTCGATATCGTACAGGTCGACGTTGGTGCAGTTCGGGTAGACGCGCATGCGCAACTTGAAGTTTGTACTGCGAAGCATTTGGACCATTTGGTCCCCGTCTCTTACTGGAATTGGATAACTCCACTCCGGTTCAAATTCATCTATTTAAAAAAAACGTACATATTTTATTCAAATAATCGTATAAAAGTATCGATTTTATTTTAAAATACCCAATGTTTAAATAGAGAAAATATTCAAAAAGACGGTTTATGTTTTATGGCGTATTTTTTTAAATCACACGTTATATAGAAAAACGCAAGGGGCAAATAGAAGGGTCGTTTTTTAGAATTTTTTTTTATTATTTGGCTTAGGCTACAGAGGAAGCACTTAGAAGTTGATAATTTTCGAATTCGAATATTATTTTTCTTAAACTACTACCGGATAGCAGCAAGTCTTTAAGTGAGATAATCCTGGGAGAAAGTGTAAAATATATTATATATTTATTTTCTCTTGATTCTTACCATCTTGTTTCTATACATGAAATAAGATGGCAAGAAGAAAGAAAAAAAGTCAGCTTCATTATCTCGACCTACATTTGACCAATTATTACTCAAAACAAGTATACATCTAGATCAACGTTCTCGCGGGGTACGTACCGAGCAGGCGTCCCACGACAAGGAAGGGATCCCGCGGCGGGATCAGGTCATTATTGGGTTCTGAGTTGGTCGGCCGGTGCGCCATGTGATCCACCGTCGAGTAATACGACCAATCGCCCGGCGGCAGCACGAAGCACCACTTGCAACCCACCGCCTCCACCACAGCCTGTTTATATTGGCCAAATAATGATTATGGCGAGTTAAACAATTGTACATATCCACCACTGCTGTGGCTCTCAAACTTTGATGTTATGTTATCTGTGGTCGGCAGCGAGATTGTCATTTCCTTATTAGCTTTGTATAAAACCCTCTATACATTGTAGTGGCATTTTCTTTCGAAAACACTGTATTAAAATGGCAGTAAAGTAGTAAATAGCAAGTAGTACGTACAGTTACATCTCCGTGGTACGCGTAGCGGTCATTGTGGAGCGGCTGCGCGAGCGCGAGCGGCTGGCGCGTGTGGTTGCGCACCACGTACTGCGGGTGGTCGTCCGCCGCTACCGTCACCACCCACCGCCCCTCGTGCTTTACTTGTGTTATCACCACCGGCACCTGACATTGCGCGGAACAATCGACGTCATAATTATACTTACATAGTAACACATCATGATTTTTTTTTCTATGTGTAGAGTAAAATTTCGTTTAAACCATACGATATTAAATTTATAAACAGTGTAATTACAGCTTTATCGAAGTATTATCTATTATCATGTTGTGATTTTAAAAATGAACGCAATTAATTTAATCTTACGTATTGATTAAACAATAAAATTGTAATTAAACTAAATACAAAATATAACTGGTTTTGTAGCTCACTCATATGGGCTATAATTCTAGTTATTATTTTATTTATCTGTAGAGTACAAACAATTTATTCTATATAAATAAGGTCTATGTGTATATGTGAAACAGATACTTGTGGGTTTGTATGAAAGAAAGACAAAGGTAGAGCAAAAGAATGGGAAGTGGTTATAGAGAGCACTGACCGAATCTCCGTATTGATCGCGTAGAGCGAGCGAGCGGCGCGTGACGTTGCGGCCGACGGCGATGGGCACGAACGCGCTCACCGGCCTGCCGCCGTCCGCCGCCAGCGACAGGCACAAGAACATGCGCAGGGCGTCCAGCTCGTCGCTCACATGCCGGTCGTTCAGCCAGAAGTGCGTGAGACGGGTAGCGTTCATGCTGCATAACATTCATAATGTGTCAATTTCATCCTATTCATAAATTATCACTCAGTCTTGAAACTTTATTCGCCACTATTTGTGTCCCACGATTTCAACTGCAACTACAGCAGCAGTTTCAAAGCAGTGTGTCATACTATAATGTAATTTTACGTAAAATATTACGTAAATAATGGGCTTTCATTTTTTACATATAAAATAATAATTCCAGAAATTAAATATGTATTATTTATTTATACTCTTGCTATGAATCTCTGTAAACCTTATTGAGAACTGAACATTTAAATTACTGAATCGAAATTTTGCTTATAAATATCATTAAAACAATACACTTACTAGCCATCAAGACATGGTTTAACCAAAGTAAAGTTCTTGGGTTGGAGAATTGGTGGATCACCGGGGGAATACGTAACCACCAACGGACATATCTGTAATCACACAATAAAAATCGAACTTACATGTTAACCATCAAAAACTTTCGTATAATATACTTATTATAGTTTTATCAAGTTTTTAATGACTGTAAAAGGATTCTATTCTCATGTCTATCTCATCTCATGTCATTTAAATCAGTTAATTCCAGTTTACTCATTTATTCAGCCTCTATATACATATTTACAATTACATTGACATTTACATTAATTAAGTAAATTGATACAATTATATTAATCTTTTAAATTTAATATTATGGAATAAAACAACAACATGAAATTAGCCAGACTCATATTTCTTTAATAGATAATTTTAGAAAAATCCAATACTTACAAATATACTTTCTGGTAGCTTGTTCATGAAAATGTAGGTAGAAGTCAAGCCGAACACGTTGATCTCCATGTGCATGCTGAAGTGAAGTGTTAACAGCGCCACCTAGCGAACACATTATAATAGACATTTTTTAATGTAAGTGAAAAGTTCACAGAGATAAAAAAATATTTAAGTCCTGCTGGTAGTCTTTATTTGCTCGTTGGTATAGACAAAATATAAATTAATTCATGTAGGGTATGATAGTGACAAATAGCGTAAGTTATAACTATAAATAGATATTTCTTACAAAATTTTGTTTGAGACCACCATGACTTTGCAATGAATACATTGCAATGTCATGGTTAATGGAGAAGATGGGAGAAATATGGGAGAGTATGTTAAAAAATAACTTAATATAAAGTTATTACCCGTTGAGGGCAATGTATGGCGAAGTCTGTGGTGCGGTCGATGGCGAGATGTCCGGCCGGCAGCGTGCCGTACACGCCGGGCTCGAGGGGGGACACGCGCATCACTTTGCTTAGAAACTGCTGACGTTCCTCCTCGATCGACACATAGAACGGTTCCTGACACAATAAACATTATTTGATAAGTAAGTGAAAACATTAGTATATTAGGTATGTATAGGTATGGTATAAGGATCAACCTTATTATTATATTTTTGTGTAATTTGAAAATATAAATGTATTGTGGCTTCCAATTTGGATGTATTTACTTTATATTTGGATTTATTTAGAGTGACGTGACGTAAGACGTGAGTTGTGTGCGCAAGCATGTATATGGTTATGTAGTGTATGTTACCTCAACGATGACGAAGGGCGGTGCGATGACGGTGCCGGGCTCGAGGGCGCAGAGCGGCGCGGCGTCGCTGGAGCGCAGCGTGGGCGTGAGTGGGGTCGCGTTGACGAACAGCGCGCGCGGGATCAGGTGCGCCGCCAGCCCGCACCCGCCGCCGCAGCACTCCACAGGCAAGTAACGCACCTACAAGGACACAACACATACTATATTCTTGACTTTAAGCTGGTATAATCGGCGCCAAACTGCTAGTCCGCTCCGCAATCGTTGCGAGTAGGTATAGTCATACAATTTGCTATGGCGACCCGATTCATTTCTATATTCAGAGCGGACTAGCAATCTTTCGCGGACAACTGACGACGTCACAGGCAATATAAACGCTGCAAGACACACTTGTACATGCTCTACCTGTTGTACATGTACCCACAGTACATTATTAGTGACGTAGAAACATATTACGCAAGAAAATTCCACAGGCTGTCATCGAGCTTAAAAAGCAATTGAAAGTCTTATCATCTGTTTTTATCTCCCATAATAAATGCAGGCACTTACCACAATATCAGTGCGGGGTTGCAAAGTGGCTGCTTGCCAAAGGCTAGGCCAATGGCGGCGCACTGGTGAGTAGGGCCAGTCGTTCTCGCCAGCACGACATCCCTTCTTCAACCTGGATACAATACAACATAAGTGTAGAAGTGGGTACATCTCTATTCCTGCCAACTGTGGCAGAACCATGTACCGTATTGCGATACTTAAATATGCAATTCGGTGGATATTTATGAGTGGGGATGTTGATAGTCGATGATATGAAATTGCCACAAAAGTTTTCAAAGGAAGGTCTAATATTACATGATTGTCGAAAAAGCTCGAGTTCAAGATGTTGGATCGAGATCGAGAGTAGAGGTTTACTATTGATAAAGTCTTAACCACGGCAATATTTAAGATATAATGAAAAATGTCAATGAAAGTTAAGTTGGCCTTTTACAATATATTTCTATAAATAAAATAGTTACCACTCAAGTGCATTTGAAGCCATATCCTCTGCGTTGGTGGGCGGTGAGTGTTGTTCGAACACGGACCTCTCCGTCATGCCGTAGTGCATCGGCACTGGCTCGCGCGTCACTTGGCAGTCAATCGATCTAAACCAGATTACTTTGTATAAATAAAAATAATATTTTTAGTGTTAGTAGCGGTAATATTGACGAAAATGTTGTCCTGGTTTACTATTACTGGAACGGCATTGAAAAACCAGAAAAATCAGGTTGCAAGATCTTCCTGGAATGTATTACCTGTATTTGAAGTTTAAGGTATGTCGAACGGTTGTAGTTCCGTGTGCCAGTAGGTGAGTGATGTAGCCGCGGCCGGCGGCCTTCTGCGTCAGCGTTGGCATGCTCGCCTCCTCCTCCTCGTCCGCGTCTATGGGGTCCGTCGTCATCGTCACCTAAACCAATTTAAAATTATCGTTTATTACTATAATATTGAACATGCCATACATACTTATAACAATTATATAAAAAAACTAGCTGACCCGGCAAACTTTGTACCGCCTCAGAATCTATTTATGAAATATATTTCGTATTGACCTTTTAAACCTTCCCTGGACTTCCACAAATTATTCTAAACTAAAATTAGCCAAATCCATCCAGCCGTTCTCGAGTTTTAGCGAGACTAACGAACAGCAATTGATTTATATATATATAGATAAGGATAATAAGGACTAGAAAAATAAAAATAGCACGTTAATATGTATGTGCACACTCACGTCGACATCGAGCGGCAGATGTGAGCGCATCACGAACATGGGAGAGAACAGCACGGTGACGCGGTTGTCGGACCGGGTGCGCTCCACGCGGCACCACACGGACACGCACGGCACGTCGCCTGTCGATGGCACTGCACGCGCAAATTACCAAAAAATAATATTATTTATACATACACTATAGTCCTTACAATGTAATAGGCCCATTTTGACACATGTCATCGCTACGGCATTATACATGTGATATACAAATCGATAACCAAAGAAACCGATTTTTACGACAAATCGATTACAACCCCATATCGTATTGTATAATATACTTAATATTTTGTTAACAGAATAGTCGTTTGATATCTTTCTCAATCATCAAAAGATTTAATAAATAGAGAAAATAAAATAAATTATTTCGTAAGTTAAGATGTAATCTTTTTTAGAAGATTAGATAACGCATCGCTCATGCTATCGTAACCTGTTTTTTTTTATTTTATTACTCAGTAAGGAACAAAGTCTCGATTATTTAATTGTTGTTATGATAAAAAAAAGGGACAAATAATTAATTATTGGTAATTCTAAGTTTCGATTATTTAAAAGTTAATCGATTATGATTTCTTCCGAATGGTTTAAAGACGCAAGCTGTAGACGGAAATGGGCGTAAACTTCCAATTCAATTTCTTGTTTACACTTATTGCGTTATTGTATATTTAGATTTTGACTTTAATGCCATTACGATGGCATGTGTCAATATGGGCCTATTAAATTGTGACGACTATAATTATCCAATATCATGAAATCATGTTGAGTAAAAATATGGCTGCAGCATACACATTCCATTAAGATTAACAAATGAATTGTTCGATTATTTCAATATTAAATTTTTTTCCACATAATATTTACTTACCTTTGACGAGCCAAGGAACGTGTTGTTTAGGACATTCCTTTAATGGTATGTCACCAGTCCAGCCGTTCGGTTGAGATGCGAACTTAATCCTGGCGGACAATAAAACGTTATTTAATGAAGTAAATGTCTAACATTGTATTGGTCTTACATTTTGTATTAGTTTTAAAACAGTTTTTTTTGAAAATGACATATTATTGAATTATATATAGGAGTGTTTATTTGTGGGAATACACGTAGGTAAGGCTATGAGTTCACGCCACTCACTTTATGTAAGTGTCGATGGAGTCAGGCACGAGTACAGTGCGGCCGACGCTCTCGGCCGGCAGCTCGCCCGCCGCCACCACGCGCATGCCGTCCAACGATGCTTCCAGTTTGGGGTCACGCACGCGCACCTACAGGAAAACAAGAACACAACGTTGCTTTCTAATAGTGGAACCAACACGAGGAACTTGGCAAAAAAAATAAGTCCTTTCGCATTCATATTTTTTTAGGCAATGGGATATAAACTAATTAACTACGCGATAAGCACGTTTGGGGTTCCAACGTAATCAGGTAATTTTTGAGTCTGAACCCCAAGGTTCAGATACCCAAATATATGCTAAAGAAATTCAATAGTATAAATATTTAGGGGTATAAGAGAATTGTTATAATATTCCTATGGAAGCAAAAAGAGATGTTATGCATATTATATATGTTACGTTATGTTATACTTGTTATATATATATTAGTGACAACCGAAAAATGTGTGTAGGTATCAATTTCGATACGACTAATCATAGTTGAAGCCACTCGCCTTGTAACAGAGGTTATGTCGCAGCATGTTGACGAGCAACACCTTCCCGCACAGGGACATATGCTTCCTTCCGCCGAAGTCCTCGACGTGCGTGTGTACGAAGGTGCCGTAGTGCGGGCCGGGCGCGCCGCCCGCCGCCGCCTCCTTATCGCGGTCCAACCGCACGCGGTTCGTGCCCACCTCGAATGGAACGGCTTGTGACAAAGGCAACGAGGTTAGCTTTTTGGAAACAATCAATTTATATAGCGTATTACTTATTTTATGCATTATACTCAAGTCATTTTAATTTTACCATTTTAATATTAGGTATAACCAACATAATCACATCAAACATATACATAAAAAACAATTTATTATCAATCAGTGTTATATTATATTTTAATTTATTTTTTGCTAATTAATATATGTGAAAATAATATTTACCTGTTGTCCAATGCCAATTAGGAAAGTGGCCCGCCCTAGCAATCTGTAAATTCTTGGGAGCCAGCGGTGATTTCCATCTGTAAAGATTAAATTATGTATACAACACGTTTTATAAAAAATATATATATTTTTATAGCAACTACTTGTCATCATATAACCAAAATTATGGTTAACTACACAACAAACCTACTAAACTCCCATTACTATTATATGTCTACGCTGTTATAATCAATACAACGTCAAAATCATTCAACATGTGATAGTTAACCTGTAAGCTAGCGTGGTGCCCGCCTCGAGGAGGATGGTCTCGTCAGTGCCCTCCTGGCCGACCCGCAGCGGCAGGTCGCACTTGTTGGTCACAAACAGGTACACGCGGCCCTCCAGCCCCTTGCACGCCTCCTCAAGTTTGATACGCTCCAAGTTCCAAGAGGTCGAGGGCATCTCTTGCTGCTCCGACAGGCAGAGCTTCAACAAGGCCGGTGACCTCGGCTCCATCATGCATTTGACGAAGAAAGACTGGTCGTACTCGATATGCTGAGGCTTTGTGATGTACTAATGTTGGAACGAATAAGTGTGATTATTTTAATGCCACTAAAGTGTTATATATCAAGCTGTTCTTCATCTATAATTCATAAATGTTACTTTTGAAAAGTAAAAAATATGTAGGAATAATATCACATTTCACAAAATTAGTGTCAAATACCATTATTTACTCATAACAATTTAAGGTTTATATAAACAAGTAAGGATGTAAGTCGGAGACAATAATAGTCCGCGTAAAACTGCTAGTCAGTTCTGAATGAATAGAAATGAATCACGGCGCCATAGCAAATTGTACGACTACATAAGCTCGGAACAACATCAGAGCGGAGTAGCAGTTTGGTGATAACCATACCGTTTTAATGTTTTGACTCCAGTCTTCGGCGAGGACGCGCAGCGTGTGCACGCGCGGCACGTTGAGCGTGACGCGCACGTCGCCGGCGCGGACGCGCGCGCGGAACTGCGACGCGTCCGCGAACACGCCCTGCAGCCGGAAATCATCCACCAACCGCTCCATCGTGCCCGTCTCGGATTCGAACATGTCCACACTAATGCCAACAAAATTGTTTACATTCAACTTAGAAAACTTGGAATTACAAAAATTTAGCTGAAATTATTCGTAAAAAGATAAGTGTTAGAACTAATTTATAATATAAATAACCAACAGAATATCCAATATTGAGAATACTTAACGGTTAATTTATTACGTTGCTTAATTTTCTATAAATCACGAGATACTCACCCGAAGAGGCACTCGTAAGACATCATCCTATGCGCGGATGAACGAGTGATGTTGAATAATCCATTCTGCACCATCAACGACAAAGCGCGGTGCGATTTACGCTGCGATTTTGTAACATAGATGCCTTCGAAGCCCTTGATGTCATTGTATATGGGATAATCCGGACTGTAGTAAAAAAAGAAATGAGAAGCAATTAAATGAGTTGTTTTCAAACCTCTCTCAGTCATTGGACATAACTTATATCTAACGGTGCCGTAATAAACATATAATAAAGAAGAATATAGTTTGTTCCTAAAGTACGAGGTACAACAGATTGAAAATTTAATATTTTTCCAAAATAACAACAACAATATGTTTATATTTGGCCCTTTCTTTTTTACAACATAACATAAATAAAAACCCTCTCCATATCGCAATATAATTAAGCCTGTCGACCGTCAGAAAGTAAACGATGCAACGCTAATAAAATTATGTGTGTAAGTTATGAGGAACTTCTTACCCTCATGGCAGTCATGGCGTTTCAAATATACATTTCATAATAATAAAATATAATTTAAAATATTGAAATGAAAACATATTAAAACTATATATATGAAGTTCAGTAGGCCCCTTATTAATAAGGTTTTATTTCTTTTTACCTACCAAAGATTAAAATTTAACAATATATTGTATAAATAAATTGTGAAATGCTATAGGCTAAACATCGATACATTCATTATTAATAACGGGCATTAGAGTGGGGTAGGTGTTCGGAGTAGACTCGAAAGGTGGTAGAACCCTTGTGGTTCGACTCCGGCGGCACTACCGCCACACCTATTTCTGCCTAATAACAGCAGTGTTAGGCGCTGCTGTGTTCCGGTTTGAAGGGTGTGGTAAGGGAGCTATACTTTTCCGAGGCGTTCCAGCTTACTCCACAGGGGTAGCGGCGCATCTGTGGCCGACCTCAGGTAGGAATATCTAATCCTATCTGGGGTTGATTACGGATGTCCATGGGCGGACTGGCCACTTACCATCAGGTGGACTGCATGCTCATCTGCTACTCCTATATTATAAAAAAGACTCACGGCTCGCTGGGCGGCGTTCCGTTGTGCACGTTGAGCGCGAGCGCGGCGCAGCGCACGGCGAGGTGCAGCCGCGGCGTGAGGCGCGTCGCCAGGTACGAGTCGATGCGCAGCGCGCCCGCCAGCTGCTCGCCGGACACGCGGCCCGCCTGCGACCACTCTTCCGCCGGGGACGCGAAACGCACCTGCATACGAACATGTTTTACAACCTTTTACACACTATAAGCACAAAAAAAATAATGAGAGAATATGTTTTAAAGTGGCTATCTAAGTTAGAATTATATAACAGGTTCCTATTTTAATCAGTATAAAACAAAACTACAAAGAACCTAACATTTTTTTTGTAAGGTAAATTCACGCCACCAAATATTACGTAAATTGAAAACATGATTTTGTGTTTATATAGATATAATTGTGTTGTATTTATGTCATTTGGTAGGTTTAGGTCTAGAACGGTAGGGCAAAAGTAATTGTGTTATTAGGGTAATCCGTTTAGAAGTTATTAGGGATTTTCCATTGTCAACATTGTAAAATGTAAAATTTTGTGTTTTGTTTTTATTATGTAAACTATTTGTATTTTAAAACTATGTTTATTGCTTTGTTTTAATATTGTAGAATAAGTTTTTTGCTATGCGAGCTAGTGTAGGTTTAGGTATGAGTTGGTATAATTCTCCAAAAAAAAATATATGCCCCAAACTTCTCTTTTAAAAAATAATGAAGTTAAATGAAACACGCTAAAATTAAATAATAAATTACAGATAAATCACTTACAACAGGGTCATCTTGTGGGATGTACTTGTTACGTTTGAATTCAAACATGTCCAGGTTTTCTTCTTCCTGCGTGACCAGGCGCACGCGCCAAATAAACGCGAATACTTTATCTGTGATAATGAAAAAATGTATATATCTTAGATTATGCTTTATACCTATTCATATTATAGTATAGATCTTGATTACTTTAGTCTTTATTAAAGGTCCATTTTTCTTTCTTTAATTAATAATTTAAAACATCATGAAAAAAAATACATTATTTTTAACATTCGTATTTCTAATTACAGGTTCATTAAAATAAACGTTTGTGCTTACCGGAATGCGACCTAGTCAGCCTATACTCCCCCGACTCCGACACGGGGATCTGAAAGTACGCGTTCGACTCCCAGCGATTGAGGAGGTGATTGAAGCACTCCAGAACGCAATCGACTTCCTCATCCTGTATAAAATTATTTCATCAATATGAATTGCCCCTTCAGGTGCTACAAACACATAATTAATTTAAAGTATTCGGCCCGAGGTCGAAATTCGACTTAAAGCAAAACTTCATGTAAAACATTTCAAATAACCAACAAATAAATGTAGATACCATGTGGTGACCTAGTTTTACAATACCTGTAATTTTTGTGTACCTTTGGCACAGAGTGCACTCCTTATAATTCCACTATACCACCACTCAGGTTCACCTTCATCTATTTAGGACCATCAGTTTCAGAGTAATGACGAGAAGGTAGAGAACAAAATTGAATTCAGTCTTTTTTGTTTTTTGAGTATGAAGCTCGAAAGATGTAAGATAACTCACACAGTCCGGCAGCGGATAGGCCACAACGCGCGCGATGCTGCGCGGCATGGGGTAGTGCCACACCACGGTGCTCTCGCGCACCGACACCTCGTACGCCATCGGCATGCGCGCCTCGCTGCCAGACATTATCTTGAAGGCGCCACTCCTACGCAAAACACCCATTTCAAATTGTTGTATTAATCTTATTGCCATTTTTTATCTTTGCCTACTTGGATTTTATAACTAACTATAAATGCATTTCATTTCTGCCAAGAACTCTATAGTTTCGAAATTTGAATATTACGATGTTAAATAAGAAATTACGAGGGCTCTTAGACCTATACTAGTAACACATACCTGAGATCGTCCTTGTAGTATGCATCGCTCCCCATGCTGATGTCCTCGATAAACGCGAGCATCATGTTACGCCTGCGGAACGCCGAGTTCGCTAGTACGCCGCTTTCCGGGTTTTCCACATCCTAGCGTAGTGAAACACTCGGTTTAATACGTTACTATTGATAAAACATACTTCAGCTATTTGTAATGTATTAACTTTGTAACTATTTAATGAATCCACTGATTTCCAAGACCAGTCCAAAATATAAATTCATTAAGGATCACATGATACGTAATATTCCATTCGGGACAAAGGTTCATAGTTCATAGTTTATTAAGAATACGAATCGAGAGATTTTATATAACAATGAAAAAAAAAAACGAATGTAACAACACAATACAACAATGCAACATTTGTCCGGAAATCAAACTGTAATATATAACTGTTTTTGTTATATGACATTTACAAATATAAAAGTATTTTTGATCGCTACAAACCTATCTAAGCTAAATAAAACGAAAATAAAAATAATTATTTCGATCTCTAAAGATTCTAAATTTTAAACGAAGGGCATTTATGGATAAGACAAACCAAAAAAATAGGGTTTCTGTATAAAAATTGTAAGGAGAGGTTACATAGGTAATAAAGAAAAATAAAATAATGTGCATACTTTATCATTGTCGATGCTGTCAGGTTCCACCGATTCTTCTTGTATACTTGACGGGGAGGGGGATTGGACAGGGGATGACGAGGGTGATTGGTCGGAGTCATCTACATCTCTCACATCTTTATCCACGATTTTCTGGACGAATTGCATGAGGTGAATGATGTCGTTTGGACGTATATCGACGACGAACTCGTTCACGTCTAATAAGATGCGCACGGACGGCTCGTACGGGGACATGCCCGGCTCTCCCGCGCGCCACGGCTCCCAAGCCGCCTCTGCTTGTATGCTGGATTGATAAGATTTATAACTGTTATTGCGACATACTACATAACATATATATCTTAATGTGTTAAATAATTAATAGATATGTTTTAAGAGTAGATCTTCTTCAAAATGATTGTATTGGCACTGTGCCTGCCACGCAGGACGTATATGTGAATAGAATATATATATATAACATATATATGGGCGATATGTAAGTAAGATAAAATAGTAACCAACTGACCCGATCATGACCGGATGCAGCAGTACTGGTCGGCGCTCCGTGGACTCCTCGGGCCCGACGGTGAGCGTGAGCGCGTCGAGCAGCGCGCGCGCGCTCATGCGCTCCGGCCGGCGCGCGTTGGCCGCCTGCGCGCGCACCGCCTCGCACCCCAGCCGCAGCACCCACGTGCGAGCCAGCAGCTGCACCGTGTTCAACGTGATGCTCTCGATCGAATTGCCCGCTATCGAACAAAATGTGCTCATTGTAACTCGTGTTCCAACTGAAACTGTATTCTTTTTTATATTGTTTTAATTTTACATTGAACTTACTGAGGGTTCCACGTAATCGTCTCAGCGGGGGTATCTTAGAAACGTATTTTATTTTCTTGTCGCCATTTATAGCTCGTTCGATCTGAGAAATAAAACGATTAAAATAAGTTGACAAAAATATAATTTCACATTAATCACGTGGGAAGTTAAGGCATGAGTTTTACATCACTTACCAATTTATTTATGTTCTTGAGGCGTTGGATGTTATCATCATTCACGTCTACTATGACGGGTCTGTCGATATCCACGTTTACAGACCAATAGTCGCGATTCTGATCTATCGCCAATATACCTGTAGAATGACCGTAACATATAAATAAATATAATATAATGATCCATACCTAAATAAAATTATGAATGGACAACACATGTAGGCGAACATAGAACCGACCGAGTGATGACGCTGAGGTATTGCGGTAGGTATTGGGGCCTACCCTATTTTTGTTGTATATCAATAATTTGTGCAATTTGAAAATCAAAAATGCACAAGTGATATCATATGCTGATGATACTGCCGTTATCTTTACAGGTGAGACATGGCAACAGGTTAAAGAAAGAGCTGAACTAGGAATGACCCAAATTGCTAAATGGCTAAATAGTAACCTCCTTACTCTTAATACCAGCAAAACGAACTATATTTGCTTCAGTGTTTCTAATCATACACAACCACCTATAGATTATGATATAAAACTACATACATGTGTAAATAACAATGCCTGCGGGTGTCCAATATTAAATAAAGTTAGTCATACCAAGTATTTGGGAGTTGTGGTGGATCAAAGAATATCATGGCATCCCCAGATTGAACACATTACTAAGAGAATTGCAAAATTAAACTGGATTTTTAGTACATTGAGACATGTAGTTCCAAAAAATGATAATTCACAAAATACGCTTTTAAATCAAATATACGTGTCATTGGTGCAATCAGTACTGACATATTGTATATCGATCTGGGGAGGTGCGACTAAAACGAAACTCTTTCAGTTGGAACGTGCACAACGCGGGTTAATTAAAACTATGTATTTTAAAAGAAGAAGGTATTGTACAGAAAACCTCTACTCTATTAGCAATTTACTAACAGTTAGAAAGCTATGTCTACTACAAATAGTACTAAAAAAACATAAAACACTGTCATATGATCCGTCTAACTTGCAAAGACGCACACACGCACACGTGTCCAAGAAAGAGAAAGAGCTCGAATGACTGGTAGCCAATCAATAGATGAAAACAGCGTATAAACAGCTAAGACCTTCCTCCGTGAAGAAATACTTAACGGTGATCCCACGGGGAACAACGAAGGTAGACGAGAGAGGCGGTTTTTAGTCGGTACAGGTCGCTACCAGGCCAAGTCCGACATACGAGGTCCAAAACATCTAGACCCTATGATACGTAATAGTATTTTTCCCCTTAGAAATAGAAATGCACACGCACACACACGCACACGCACACACACACACACACACACACACACCCACACACAATACTAGGCAAGAATACTTATGTTATTGATTAATGTAAAATTAGATACATTAGCTCAAAATAATAAATGTTTAAAATCAATTCTTTTCGAAGTCAGTTAAATACGACACTTTTCCAAAACACTAATATTTAAGGAGTAAAAAGATTTTATATCCTGCCAGAGGAATTATTGCCCATTACATAATGACGGTAAGTGAAACTATATGACAAGTTGGTGACAATAAGGTGGACACACTTACTGGGCACGGTTTCAAAGCGCACACAGGCGAGCGAGGGCGGGATCTCGGTGTCGGGGTCGGGCGTGCCGTCGCGCGTGCTCAGCAGCGGCTCGTGCCAGAGGCTGCGATCCTGGCCCTCGCCCAGCGCCACCCACGCGTTGAACAGCGAAAACTGCAACACAACATTTCAATGTTTATTTTATTTAACCATATCCGTGTACTACTCCGTGTGTTCATAGTGATTAAAACACATCTATTTGACATTACTATAGAAGGTAGACAAATATTAAGCAATTAACCTAGACATAAGGGTTACTTTATGCTTCACTCTTTCAGTGTAAGTTACACTGCGTACGTAAATACTTACATCATAATATAAAATACTAAGTAAAAACTTAATTAATTCTCAAATTATAGACCGGATGATAGTTTAAGAAATCACCTGTAACTTTTTGAAAGACTTCTTCTTCCAGTAATAAAGGTTCGGCTGGAACAGCGTCGCATGTACGAGCGGGATAAAACTCGGCGCTCTACGTGCGTACAAGACGTCCTCCTGAAAACGTTGTTTCTATTAATCCACCAGAAAAGATATGACAATATTCTATTACATATTTAGCTGATTATTTAATTTTACCAAATAAATGTTAAAGGCAAATTTAATATTATTGAAATTGAATATACATACGACTATATCTAGTCTAGACCTGCCAACGTCGGCTTCTCTAACAGTCTCCGTGAGGCTCCTGCTTCCAACTGTCGAATCATTATCATCTTTACGAGTGGTATCTGGTTGGATCGGGTTTATCACGATCTGTTACCAAGAAAGGAAATAATTGGAGGAACTTAAGGATGGGTTAATGGGATGATGGAGAAGGGGAAGGGGTCTATTGAATTTTTCATTCTACGTGCTATTTCTGTAGAATTTATCCAGTCTGAAGACTCACAGATAATATTTTCATATAACGATATACAGAAAAAGCAGTATTCGTAAAAAATATGAGTCTAATGTAAAGCATAATGTACTCGGAAGAATAGGCGCCCTCTGTAGGGAGCTTAAGCCTACACCACGTCACTCACCTCATAATCTGCAAATGCAACTGTTAATAAAATTAGTAGTAGTGTTAAAAACTGTAGGCCAAAGCTACCTTAATGTTGGGTTCTGGGGCCGATTCCTTTGACGGCTTGCGAGCGGGCAGGCGCAGCGCGCGGACCCTCGCCGAGCGGTCGTCGCGCACGTACAGAGCCGCGTCGATGCGGCCCATCACCATAAACACCTCCACGTGATCCAGTGGACCCACGCTGCATACAATACTTAAGTAAGCCACTAAATATAAAACTGTAAAAATATAGTAGATACTAACCGCCAAGTTTAACAATACCAGCAGGACAAATTACAAATTACCAAACTTTTTGATACAATACAATTTAAAATTCCTTCAAAATTTAATCATGAGATACAAGCGTTTTTAAGGAGTCTAGAATAAGAATTGGTCACAAAATGTAATTCACATTAAGCAGTATGGTACATCGTATTATGTGTAGTGATTAAAGTACTGACAGTATTTCATTAGTGACCCCGGAGGCAGATTTCTTGAGGCGCGGTGGCTGGGGCTCCATGAAGCTGGTGGACGGCTGTGACTCCATGCCTGAGTCCGACACGCCGCCCACAGCTACCGAAACACACATTTTTTATAATACATCATTATAAATGGATTGTCACATATTCAAAGTATTCACTAATAAAACTATTACTCAATCAATCATTAATAAAATATTCTTCATGCCATATTATGTAAAGTATTGTATATTTTAAAGTATTTAGCTTTAAGTTATTAATTGCAACTAAATTTAGTAAATATCTAACATTTCAAATGTATTATTATAAAATATAACAAATATATTGTTTACCTTCGTCGAACAATCCCTCCTCTTCCTCTGGTTCTTCATCGAATACAATCAGCTTCGAGAAAGGGCACCAAGATTTTATGTTCAGAATGGTCGGAGTTTCATCCCTTCTGCAATTATAATGTTTGATTATATATCAAACCAATTATGTGGCATAAAATAAATAGATGTTATAAATACATCAATAAATGAGTTATCGTAAGTAACAAATTGATTGATAGTACAGTGAAGGTTACCTATAACGGAGGTCGCAGACAGCGCTTTGCATGGCGGGTAGCACGCGGGTGAGCATGCCCACCTGCGGCACGCTCAGCTCCACGGCGACGTCGCTGGGCACGCTCAGCTCCAGCGCCGGCCCGCACGCCAGCCCGCCGTTGCAGTAGATGGGCGGCGCGACCACGCCGTTAACGTCCACACTAATAAAGTAGGAAACCATCATTCAGGATGGCCTAAGTAATCATTTCCACGAGTGGTAACCAAGTATAGGTTAAAATATACAACGAACTAATACTTTTTATTAGGTGAAAAATTATGTCATAGTATACTTTTAAGAAAACATAATTTACGTGCTTGTTTTATCCACTCAGATAGTTTATATAAATAATTAATTAGTTCGCTCATTGTATATGTTAACACCAAACAACATCATAACAAGAGTATTACACGATCACATATTTCTATAAGCTAATAGTAAAATGAATACAAGTACAGTTTTAATTATATTATTATATGAATTACTTACTTATGTAACATAGGCGTGATGGTGACGATCGGGAGCGGCTCCGCCCAGTTGGCAGCCGGGTTCACGTTACGCTCATTCCTAGTACGCGCTTCCAGAATCTGTCGGAAAGAATGTATATTAAACTTTCAAGAAAACATTTAACATAATGACAAACGAGTTAACAAAACATTTATCCTTGTATTTCTTATATGTCTATCGTCTAGGTATTCACCAATCCATCCAGTTAGCTTTTAAAGTACTTTGCTAAGTCTATACCTCCCATAAATGACGCTATTCTAACTAGTCATGCACCCTCTGAATCCAACGCTTGCCCGCTGTTTTATTCAGATCATCGGTTCATCTCGTCCAGCGACTCCTGACTTCCAGAAACTCTCTTCTTTTCCAACTATTATAAATCCTCAGAGAGTTATCACTACGGATTCTGTCTCATAACAAACTACTAAGCATAACGGGTTAAGGTATAAGATAAGGCCGATAATAAAAGACCATTTATTTACAGGTAGTGTAAATAGATCGTCCCGAGTACCTGAGAAAGCAGCTCTCGGATGCGTGCGGAGCGGACGCTGACGCCCTTAATGATGAGCTCGTGCTGGCGGCCGTCGCTGCCCGACGCCGCGGGGATCCAGCTCGCCTCGCCCGCCGTGTTCACGGAACGTCTACACAAACATGTAAACGCATTACTCCGAAGTTTTATGCTCCGATCAATACTTCAGTATTACGTAGTTAAATTCTGAGTTAGCCAATTATTTTAATTTCCCTATAGGATTTTCGTTTTAGAATACGTCGAAAAAATCTCAACAACTGAAAAAGGGGAAATTATGTAGCATACCTGCATATAGGGTTATCCGGATACGGTATCGTCTTTATATTTCCAACCTGAAAGGTGAAGTAGATGAATTAATAAACATAATTTTAACCGTTAAAATTTAAATGTCATAAGTTAAAGTTAATTAATATGTACACTTACAGATATTATAAGCGTATCATCAATGCGACCGCTGGCCTCGCCCGAGTTGATGATTAATCGCATTCCACTCAGGTCTACGTGGCAGAACGGCATCGGCAATGGGTTCACACTGAAAACAATCTTTCATTTAAAATATTATTCGAAATGTTATTAATATACGGTCTTTCCCACATTAGCATGACAAAATTACTCAAACCAAACAAATTATATGAACGATCAAGGTAATTTTATATCATAAATCCACCAGGTTAACTGTTCTAATATTTTTCTATAATAAATCCGGCATAAGCTCCATAAGATGTTTTTTGCCATAAGATTATTGTTTAGTTTTAAATTCATGTCATTCATGGAAGGTATAAAATGCACAAATTATATTAAAAGTGTACAATAAATTATTATGTTTCATGTTTGATAGCCCAGTGTTTTAACCGGCCACGCCATTATTTATACGCTAAGCCGTGATTGCTTCAACACCTATAATAGCTAGTGGCACTGACCCCCGGTCGAGTTGCACGGGGCAGAACGAGCGCAGGGTGAGCGCCTCGCCGATGAGCGTGAAGGCTTCCAGCAGGGCTGGGTGCAGGATTACCTCCAGCGGCGCCATGCTCACAAACAACTCCCACATGCATTCCTTTCTCTGTGCCTGCAAGTTAACACACTCATGCATACCGTGAACGTTGTGATATGGAAATAAAATACAGGCATTCATGGTGATGCTACATGCTCAATGCAACCCACAGACAATTATAAACTATTTAATCCCAAGCTAAAGTCCTATTTACGGTGGGAACTCAAGGAGCGTTTTCTTCGGCCTTCGGCACGGACTTGGTATCGCAACTCTACATCGATCTCTTTCCGTTTGGGTAACGGCAAACTTTGTTATTAAACGTTTAATACGATATCACAAAAAACGAAAAAAATATATGATATTTTATTAATATTATAAAGAGGAAAACTTTGTTTGTTTGTTTGGTTGTAATGAATAGGCTCAAAAACTACTGGACATATTTTAAAAATTATTTCACCATTCGAAAGCTACATTATATACAAGTAACATAGACTATATTTTATATGAAATATATTTGATAAATAGATCTTGAGGTGGTACAAAGTTTGCCGGGTCAGCTAGAATATAATAAAGCTTGTATTCCAATAAAGAGTTTCATAAAAGTTTACTATCCCTCGTAGTATTTTACGAATTATTGATGACACTATCCTTTATACTACCCTTGCTGCATCTTGTGTTTGCTGTAAGAATAGCGTGTCAAAGCAACAACAACAGTAAAATACATGATAATATATATAATAATATTATATACGCACACACAATACTTTTATAATAGGGAATGTAAATTGTTTACTTGTAGGTACTTACGAGTGTTTGTCGGAACGGCTTGATATTATGATCCTCACGCCAATTTGCCGGTAGGTTGGCAAAACTAAAAGTAAAAATTGGTTTATTAAAATGAGAATTCTATATTAGTTTTAAAAAGTTTAATGTCAAACAATTCGTTTACTTACAATATAATTAGTTGTGGTGTTTTTGTTGTGTTTGATAAATATATTTATGAACGTGCAAGATGTGGTATGAAATGATGGGTGAGTTACGGTTATGTAATTGATACAATAAACTTTCGCGGTCGGTGAAGAAATATAGTTTTCAACTAACCGCGCTCTGGTGACGGTGGTGGTGAAGAAATTGAGGTTCTTGCCGTCGGCGGGCTCGCGCGTCTCCAGCACCCGGCCGCCTAGCACGCCCGGCTCCCAGCCCGCGGCGGGATCCGTGGCCTCCGCATTCAACCTGCGCAACCCACGAACATATGAGGCTGCTAGAACCAGAGTGGCCTAACTGCATTTTAATCATTTTTGACCTATCTGTATTTTCGTAATTTAAAAATGATGTATAATCCGCGTAAAACTGCTAGTCCGCTCTGAATATAGAAATGAATCGCGTCGCCATAGTAAATTGTATGACTACACCTCCACGCAACAACTTCAAAGCAGGCTATACACTTTTACTTTTCTCCATATTGTAAATCATGTTTTTGTAGTGAGGCTACTCTAGTTCTAACAGTCTCATATCTATTAATATAAAACTATCCTAAACTGTGTTAATACTGAAAAATACTTCTCTGGATATTAATAATGATCAAACCAATGTTCATATTTGAATCCGAATCTAAATGAATATAGTTTTTCGTATATCAATAAACAATGTTGGTAAATAACCTATGAAATTAAGCACCAATCGTGTGAATCTGATTACTTACGGTTTGAAATGGTAAATAGTGCCTGAAACGATCTTGAGCCGGAACTGCTCATAGGTCTCTTGGAGATCTATGGTTGTTATCAAGTCCTCCAAATCAACTGAGATCTTCATTTTCTTCGTATAAAAGGCGACCGAGGCGTGGCTTACCACCCATTGCAGCCATATAAAGGTCTTTAATTGTTTCACTGTGAAAGGCGAAATGAAAAAATATTTTTAAATGTTTTATCTGATAAAAAATAACATTTGTATAATATGGTAATATGTCGCATTAGTCAGCAGTCAGCACATAAACTAACATACATTTGTTATATACACACACTTAAAATATTATGAAAAAAAAACCTCATTTATTTCCATCTCATTTGCATCTAAAAGTCAGAATTTAAAATTAGGATGAAAAATTTGAACCTGTTGTTTTTTTTATATCCTAATAACATGTATACTCACAATGATCGTCAGGTTTACGCGATTGGAAGATTGGAATCAGTTGCTCCGAGGGGTTCTCAGTGGGAGTTTCTTCCGATGAACTCCTTTGCTCAAGTCCTGTGTTCGACCTATAAATGGAATAAAGATTTTTCAAGAAATTTTATAAACAACAATTTATTAGTTATGAATGCAACAGAAATGTACCTTGTAAGCGAGACGCTATCGGAACGATTCTTCGGTGCCGGAATCGGCGTTCTTGGCTTCTTGAGAAGGGCGCAGATGTGAGTTAGGCAATGCACGGCGGCGCGAATGATACGCACCTGTGAATACACGTTACATGATCAGTACCAAAACTACCGGCCCTTAAGGCCTTTATGTTTTCAACTCGAACTCGAAACATGTCTATACATATACAAGATTTAACAACCTGAAAATGATTAATGAATGAATGAATTAAGAAATTAATAGAATTATTACATGCTTAATCAATGAAGGAAAAAATCGTAAGAAAACCTACAGACCATAATTATATAAAAAAGTTTTCAAAGTTTAGTTAAATCTATTTGCACTGGATCTGTATGATATGGAATGGAATCTTCCTGATTCATAGACAAAACCCCTGACCATCAGGCGTGACCGGAATGTACGCATTACATACTTGGTCGTGCATGAGATTGATAGTGACAGGCGGCGTGTCGCCGTGGATGCAGACGCCGAGCGAGACGAGCGGGCCGTCGCCGCGGCTCTGCCCGTCCGGCGCCGGCTCCGGCGGCGCGGCGCGTGCCTCCGGGCTCGCGAGACCCTGCGTTACACGACCGATGTCTGGTATTCATCATTATTCTATACAATTTTATCGTCCGCACCAAATTGCTTGTCCGCTCTGAAGTTGTTGCGAGCAGGTGTAGTCATATAATTTACTATGGCGACGCGATTCATTTAAATTCAAATCAAATTAATGAGCGCAATTTGGCAATCTAGTATAAAGAAATAGTCAAATGACAATCTTTGGCAAAACATTGGATAGATACATTATTATAATTTAATGTTAAATTTTCTTCGTAACAACATTCAAGATTGATTCATTTAATACTGACAGAATGCATTGCAACTTCGAACTACCTCAAAACAGTTAATAAGCTGTTTTACTGATTTTGCCCATGTAATCATTAAACAATTTAAGATTTGTAAATATTTTTGTATGTTGTATTGAAATATTGTAAAAATCATGTAATGTTATACTACTCACCTCTGGAGTTCCTGGACGACTGTAACATAAAAAAAACGTTAATTAACATAATCTTTATGTTTAAGAAATTTAATTTAAAAAGGCTATTTGCCAAACAAAGACAAAAGAAAGTTGAAGTATTACCTCCTCGGGCCCCTAACGTAATCTCTGAGAGTCATTGGCGTAAAATTAACCCCACCCGTGAAGTACTTTTGTTTCTGAAAAAGAAAGTAGAAAAGTGAAGGGATTGCTAAAAAGTATAGTTTTAAAGTATTGAAATTTATATTTAATTGTTTTTGAATTAAAACAAAGGTTACAATTTTTTAAAAATAGTTTTATATACTTGCTAAGTGCATATGTGTATACAATATATGTGTTTATTTGTATAACATAACTTACTTGGTCATCTTGCGAGGGCGGCGGTCGCTTAGCGTCGGGGCGCTTGGGTTGCGGACGCGAGCCGGCGGTCTTCTTGACGACCGAGATGGTCATGGAGGAGCTGAGCACGTTGAGCACGATGCGCGGCACCGAGCACATCTGGCTCGGCGCCTGAGCGTGGATGCGCACCATCTCGCGGTCCTTGGCCGTCATCATCGTCGGCACGCACGTCTCCAGCGTGTAGCTCGACAAGTCCGTAATTAGGAACTTCCAAGGGAAACTGTCCTCCACTTTCACTGGGTACGGATAATTACAATTATACAAAATAACTTATTGCTGTGAATAAGGTAATTCGTAAAAACTTATTAATACTTACTCGTTCCGGGTAAAATAGTGGGTTGGTCAATGTTAATATATTCCCAGACGTCGTGCGCAGAACTGGTCATCACCCAGTGACCTAAGCTACAAGGACAATAAATGAAAATATGTAAGGTATGCTCGTTTGTTTAATATAATTAGTTGTTATTTATTACTTAATTAACCATATATGTGTGATCGATCATATTGTTTTGTAGGTCATGTTGGTAAGTTAAGCGACTTAGCTACCAGTTAGTAACAATAAAACGCTTACAAAACTCATAAAACTATACAACGCTTAAAACTATACAACGCTTATAAAACTAACAATTCGGACAAAACGTAACACATAAAAAGTAGTAAAAACATTATTTTTTCTTTATTAGAAATTCTGAATAATTAGTAAATAATAGTAATTGACTATAATAGAATAATAGTAAGTGCCTTCTTAAAACATAAAGGTCGTAATTATGTACATCACATACATTGTAAAATTAGGTAGCCTTGTAGCGATGATAGCTATAAACATTTGCTCAACTTTTTAACTTGAACATAAGATGACGATAGAAAAACCATGTTCACTCGAACAAACGCAGAAAAAAGAAATGGTAAAGAGTGTTTACCTTACAACGAATACATTCTGTTTTTCGCGGGCTTGGCGCTCCATGGCGTCGTGCATCGTGGGGCAGTGCTGCGCAGACGAGGAGCTGGCCGCCGTGTACACCAGCATGGCCGCTATGTCGGCGCGGATCAACGTGCGCCGCAGTCGGTTGTACAGATTCAACATTTTTTCATTGTCCCATAGCTTCTCTGGCGGTTTCATCTGTATATTTCAAATATATTAAAATCGTATGATTTGAATATTAGAAATAAATAAATATTATATCAATTCGGTATGCAACTGGATGAAAAAAAAATAGTCTTACAACATGGTTAGGACTCTTTGTGGTTCGACTCCAAAGGCAGCCACATCTATTTCAGCCTAATAACAGTAGTGTTAAACGTTGCTGTATTCTGGTTTCAAGAATGTGGTACGAGAGTTACACTTTTTCGAGGCGTTACATTTGAGCCGTTTCCTTTAATTTGTAATTTACCATTATTTCCCAGAATTTGATTGTTATAAGCGATACTATTCGATGTTGGAATCAATATGACCTGGCTGGCGAGCAGGGCGAGGGGTGGTCCGCGGCGGTCGCTGCGCTCGCTGCCCGAGTCGGCGCTGCGCGTGCGCGTGTGGACGAACTCCGCGGCCGAGCCCGCGCGGCTGCCGCGTCCGCTCGACGACTGACATGCAATTATGATATATTTATTCACGTTATACATAGAATACACGCGGAGAAACCAAAACCTAATTGAATTATCGCACCCTATCAATTTTTCCGAAATATTATTAATATAATCACATCCATAATTCATAATTTATTTCCACAGAAACTAACTTTAATATATCGATCAACATTTAAAAAGGTCATACTTACCGGAGGAGTAGTGCGGCGTCGAATAAAGTATTTTGATGTAGACGCCGACTTTACAGAATCTTGTTTAAATGTAGAAGCTGTAACAAAATAAGTATTTCTTGTTTGGTGGCTTTAATACATAAATAAGATTAACATACCATATTATTTCATCAAACATGTATGGACTTCGAATCAATTATTAATAAAGATCAATGTAGATTTTATATATTACACATTTACTAACATTATTTGCTCCTGTGTGGTAAGAAGTCGTCGGTGATAGTAAACATTCCGACATAATTCTAATGTAAATATATCATAATATCCATCTTTTAACTTACGAGCATCAGGCCGCATGCGCGGGCGGTACGTGAGCCACCGGAAGAGCATCGGGTCGAGGCTGAAGGCGCACGTCTCGATCTCCACCGACACATAGTCGACAGCGCCCGGCATGCTCGGCTCTTCACACATCTGAATCTTTAGCGTCATCCATGGTCTGTTACAAATCATACAATCGTTTCATTATTACGCTGACACAATTTTTCTGTATAACTTTTTGGAACTTTAATATATTTTTTTAGATTTTTATTTTTTAATAATAATAGTTAACATAAATAACAATAAAATGGGTAGGCCCTTCTTATTGTAAAACCTATGTCTAATAGCAGGTGAGTGTCAATGAGGTAAAGTGTCAATGAAGAGTAGAAAAAATAAATGCAATAAAATATAACCATAATATCATAACATATTATAAAAAATAATTCTTACTGTTGGTTTATCTCGTAGTCTGGAGCAGAGAACACCCAAGCTACGTTTTTCTCCTGGCCATCTGAAATATATCTCAGGTTTAAGGCAAACTCCAATATTTCGGGAAAAGCTATTAAATAATATTATTTAAGAGATGTTATAATTTTTTAACTTGGACGCAACACTTACTTTTCAATTCGACGCCGGTGACTTTGATGGACTGAACGGTGATGGTCACACACTTAGTCTTATGGCAGAAACGCGGGTAAATATACAGTTCAGCGATGTAGCCGTCTATCGCAATAAGATCTGAAAAAACATATTAATATTACGTTAGCTAGAATAATACTTAAGTAAGTATATGAACTTATTTTAAACATTATGTTTTACCAACATATAATTTTTTACGAGTTGTTTTTCTATACATATTATAAAACCATGTTATTCATTCGGAAGTAATTATCCTTAAGAAAGCAGAAAATATCTTTTTACTTGTAGAGCGTAGAACACGCTAATAGTGATAAGAGTTTACTTAAACAAGGACATTTTGCAAAACGCTAGTTATATTACCTTTCTCCTGCATGGCGTCTTCAGCGACAGTAGTCTCCCTGAGGAGCATGGAGTGGCGGCCGTAGTAGAGCGAGCGCAGCACCTCCGCGGCGGTCTGCATCGCCGGCGACGTCATGTATACGCTCGTCTCCGCCGCTGCAACGATCATGTTTTGTTACTGCACAACAATTTACTATAAAGCCTTCGAGTATCCGTATCAAACCGACGAGAATTTAAATGGCGATTATTTAGCATTTAAAAGTTTACTACAAAAAATATACGTTTTTCACTTATCTATTCTTATGATATAAATGTGTTTACTAAAAATATATTTTGTTGCCTGTTTGTTTGCGCGCATTCTGTGCAAAATTTGGATATTTACTATAGTTCTGTTCACAATATACTTACGGAATACAACCGAATCGCCAAAGAATATGAGCTCCGGTTCCTTGAAAAGCTCCCTGTGCAGTAGATAGTGCCCGGAGAATATGATCGCGCCTTTAAAGATCGGCCGGTTGAGACGATGCGTCGGTGTAGACAGACGGCCCTGTCAAACATATGGTAATGTATTGAAATCATATTTGTAGTTTTTGTTTATGAAATCATAATATGTTGATAGTTTAATGAACTATCAAGCAGATTGAATCACTGTTAAGTTACGTTATTCTCCGTAACCAAAATTAAGAATGAACCTTTCAATGAAAATTTGTGAGTTTTATCATATAAAAATAACAAGTCTGTAAATTTTATAACAATACTGGTACATCATGTTTTATGTATCAGAAAACTATCTATTAAAGATGGTCAGCCTTATCTTAAACAAATGCACGTGGATCGTTTTTATAATAAACGGTCGTTAGCGGTACTCACCACTACGTCCATGATGGCAATGCAGAATCTTAAATGTGATTGATCTCTTATTATATTTTTCTCTAGCTCCATCTGACACGCCGCCGCGCACACTCTACAATTAAGACCGAAAACAAATTAATATACAGGGTGAATTTTTAAAACGGGCCTTCAGGGCCAAATCCGAAACTATAAGGATTAGCGAAAAATGCTGAAAGGAGTTACGAGGCCGATTTTGATAAAAACTAAAACTGCATCATTAGTCTTTTAAAATATTTTTTTCCTTAGCCGGGAATCGAACGAGTTCATTTTGAAAAAAATGACACCTCTATATTATTCCACTATCTGATAGTGTCGCTTATAAGGATCAAATTCTGGGAAGTAATGTTATGTGACAAATTAAAGGAAAAGGAAAATTTTGAAGAAAATACGTATTTTTCCATACATTGGCATACTAATCCTTAAGGATTATACATAACAAATGATTTATGTATAATTCTTTAGAAACAGACATAAGTCATACCATTGAAGAATTTGTTGGTTAATCAACTAATTATTCGATGTTATGACTATGACATACGGCTTAGTATGAGAAAGTAATAGTTTGGCAAATAAGTTACCGCCGTTTTTAGGATTGATTTTTAATGAAAATAGATAACTGATTAAATAGTAAATTCTTATTGTTTGTTGATTACAACTTCGTTTCAACGTTAAATATGATTTTCTATATCTCTTTTTTAGTAATCACTCGGATTTGACTCTTAAAAAGTAATTCTCGCGAATTGTCAACTTTACATCTGTATTAAACGATACTTCGCCCATAGGAAGTAAATCTATTTTAATGGTCCTAAAAATAACCTTAGCTAAATCGGACATAAAAATATAAATTATTGGAAAACAAAACGTCCATTTCGAATGATTAGAAACATTGAGCCAAAAAAAATGTTAATACACGAAATGTTTAAATTGATGAATGGCGGGAACTTAACTGCCAAATTAATATGAAAAAAATATGTATTTTCTTAAAATTGAGGCTTTTCTTTTAGTTTGTCATTTATCATTACTTCCCAGATTTTGATCCTTATAAGCAACACTATCAGATACTGGAATAATATAGAGGGTGCATTTTTTTTTCAAAATGAACTCGTTCGATTCCCGGCTAGGGAAAAAGTTATTTTAAAAAAGTAATGATGCAGTTTTAGTTTTTATCAAAATCGGCCTCGTAACTCCTTTCAGCATTTTTCGCTAATCCTTATAGTTTCCGATTTGGCCCTGAAGGCCCGTTTTAAAAATTCACCCTGTATATCAATAGATATTGATAATATCCGCTGACGATGATTTAAAATATTGTTATTTATAATGATAAAAAACATACAAAGAACTAATGAATCTTCTAAAACAATGTATTCTATTCCAATAAATATAGACCCACCTGTCCGGATATAAAGGTCCAAGTGTTTTGAAATCAATCTTGCCGATTGCAATTTCCAAAGTTGCTAATGGTGCGGCCGGTGCTTCGGTGAGCGAATGATCCCAGGGGGTGAGGTGGAGTTGCAAACCCTTGAACCTGATGAACGCCTTGCGCTCGGGCAAGTTATCAGTCAACGCTTCGCACTCTTCGAACGTCAGTGGGCGGACAATCAGCTCTGTAATAATAATAGGAATTTGTTAATATAAACGTATTCATTTGCCTCACCAATCAGCAACAAACAATGTTTCTTGATCAGTGTGTGCAACGAGTTACAATAGATAAAGGTTTGGCGCTCACAAGTGGCATTGTGTCTATATATTGATCTAGATGATAAGATTGAATGTCCACTGACCTGGTTCAACGACAGGTGGCAAGTTGTTAAGAAGCTCGCGGATGGGCTCGAGGCGGTGCAGCAGGCCGGTGCCGACGTTCAGCAGGATCGGACGCACTGACACGTTGATTAAAACTTTTTCCCTCCAATCGCTAAGAAAGAGAGCATTTTAAGTAAAGTTGTTTATGAAGTAGACATAGCAGTAATTTTAACAATACAAGCCCATCATAATAACTCCAGTCAAAGTTATTATTACCGAAGTAATGAACACAGGAGAACTGAAATGAGAAAAAAAACAGGTATAATTTTATTTCGTATACTGCTTAGCAGTATACTAAAATAAAATTATTATAATTATAATTAGTTATTAGTTGCGTTCAATACCTGTGCTCAAAGTCTCGCGGTGGATTATCGTAGGGATCGATGGTGGACACTATCGGGTCCCTGTCGTGCTCATATTGTACAAAGACGACCGGCATCATCTGGAACCACATAGATTCCATGTCCTCCTTGCGGTTGAACTCTGGCGAATTGCCGTGCCGGTCCACGAGCCCGTCATCGCCCGTATCGATTTCGTCATCAGCGTTCTGAAAAGATACAATTATTTTATTTTGGACTTTATTTAACATATAAATACTTAAGCCTGCAATAAATATTTACACAAACAAAGTAAGAAAAACAACATTTTTTATTGTACTTGACATTTATTAGTATTATAGTGTGTTAGTTTTATACATTAACGAGCTTTCGCTCGCGTTACGAAGAAATATTATTAACTAAGACGATTTATAAAAACTTTCATCCCCTATTTTATCCCATTGGGGGTAAAAATGATCAAAATCCTTTCTTAGCGGATGCTTACGTAATAACATCTACCTGCATGCCAAAGGAGATGTTTCATTTTCGGCCATCTCAAGTACACTTTATCTAAAAAACACGAAGAATTTGTATAAGTGAAGAAAAATACACATATATATTTATAATTTAAGTATTCCTGTTTAAAATTATTTAAAATAACCATTCCTCATTGAAATATTGAATATGGCGGAATACTGTCAATGTCAAGTTTTCAAAACTGTCGATGTCGGTCAGGGAACCTATGTGTACCCCACACATAGGTTACTATACTCTTTGGATGTCGGTAATTCTATATTTCACTGTTTTTGTCGTAAAGTTATTGTTAACTTAGTACTTTATAACCTGACTTTTGTGTATCCCGTCATTATTTCTGAATTTAATTAATTATTTATAACAATTATAACAAAACCACCTTTTAAATAGTATCTGATTTTATAGATGTAAGCATACTTATCTATGGATGTAAGTGACATGTCAAATTAAAAAAGAAGAAGTTGTCAATTGTCAATTTGATATATGTAAAAGTGGATATATACATATAATATAATAGTGGAATCAAATGTAAACGTTGGATAAAAATGTACTGATGAGAAGATTCCATTTCAATCCTGAATAAGTTTCTGCTCTGTGCTGCTTACGATTTTGGACTGATTCTACCTTACTTGTTTACCCAGCCTATGTTTATTACAGAACCGGTTTATTACAGATATTACAGAACCTGCCACATGATTGGATGAAAATATTGACAAGGGAAGATATTGAAAATGAATAAAATATGTATATAAGTGAAGAATAAATAAAACATATTATATATGTGTACTTAAAGTTGTTTTATTTACACACATAAATGTTTTAACTAAAATAAATTAGTATAGAAGTATATATTTTGGTACGTTTGTTTTAAGTCAAGATTTGTGAAAGTAAATATAATTAATGTTTATAAAATATAGGTAGTGTTTCTCAATATATACAATACAATATTTTTATATCTACGTCCAGATGCGTAAAAAATATATTAAAAAGTATATAATGTATATAGTAAGTTAAAACAGAATGACAGATGACATTATTACGGTAATCACTACCGCCATGATGTTTTTCCACTGTTGTGTTGCAAGTTTAAGTGCAAATTATTGTTTTAAACAATTAAACGAACATGATTTGAAGAAAATGAACCCCTACGAATTGTTCTTTGCATGTTTTCTTAGTTTTTAGTATAGTGTACAAAAGGTGGCCGGGAGCCCATACATTTTGAAACATCTCCTTTCAGCCCGGTCCGTTCAGTGGTTTGGGCTATGCGTTGATAGATGTCAGTCAGTCACCTTTGTGTTATATATATTTAGATATTAAAGCATTAAAAATATATAAAGCTTATTAGAAGTAGTTTCCATTGGTTGCAATACAGTCCTTTAAACGTACAGGCCAGTTATCAATAGCAGCACGCACTCTTTGTTTGGTAAAATTCTTCACTGCCAATCGTATGGATTGTTTTAGGGATTTCAAATTATCATGACGTTTAGAGCAAGCCTTACTCTCTAAAACGGACCATAAATCATAATCCTATGGATTAAGATTAGGACTAAGTGACGGCCAGTCTTCAGCTTTCACGAAGTCCGGAACGTTCGGTTCTAACCAAAATTGGGTGGATCGAGATTTATGACCTGGCGCCGAGCCTTCCTAAAAGGACCATTCTTGGTTATCGAACATGGTGTTATTAAGGGAATTATCTACTTTCTCAAGAATGGTATCTTGTTACATTTGTGCTAATGTTATGATAACTTTTTCAGAAAAATATGGTGCAGTCACTCCTTCATAGAGAGCCTTTCACCAAACCATCACTAAAATCAGATAATGCCCACTTTGTACATTGTTGACAAATTGGGAAGCTTCTTTTGACCTTTTAGCATAAATAAGGTCATTTTGTTTGTTAAAATATTGTTAATTGTAAAAAAAAATCATCCGTAAAGAAAAAAAAATCTGTGACTTCCATTTGCGTACCGCTTACGTATTTGTATTGATTTTACTACCCTCTTCTTTTTAAAATTATCAGTTAAGAAATGACCCTTACGTCTCTTATAGACTGCAAGTCCTAAACCATTTTTTAAAATACGCGACATGGTTCTAGGAGCTATGTTCATCTCCCGAGATAAAATCTTTTGCCTTCGGACAGAATTTCTTCGAATTATTTTCCTTAATGCTTTGATCGCCTTTTTCGTAAGAATACTGGGTGAACGGCCAGATCTTTTTCTATCACAAAACAGAGGAGGGTTCATTGTACCTATCAGTAGCCCGATACACAAACATTTGACTAATACCAAGCATATGGAGGATATTAAAAGTTGTATTTGGCTCCATACTTACTTTATGTAAAGCAATCACAATCATTCGGTTCTCTTTATCACTCCACTCCATTGTAATATCACATAATATTTTACAATATATTGGCACGAAAATAAGAAAATACAATGAACAATCGTATAAAAACGACAGATTCAAAAGTCATATATTGTTTATTTTTAATTTTAACAGTATTTATGGCCAGACTAACTATATATATGACAAAATCCAGGTAATGTATAGGATAGAAAACAAATTGTTCTTAATGTATTCAAGTTAGTGTTTCGTAAGTAAAGTTAAGAAATCGTCGAAAGTTAAGAAATAGAGTGACTGAGGTCTGCTAAGCCATACTTGGTGCTTGGTACAAGATGGTCTATTAGTGGGCTGATATGGGCTAAACCCATATATTTGTGCCTGTGCTTAGAAGCAGGACAGTAACATCAATTATGCTAAATAAATTAGCCCTAATGCTGGCCATACTTTAAAAATACTCACAATAAATTGAGGAAACGTGTTATCTTCGTCAGTTATAGTTGTTACTTCGAGGTTGTTAACGGCAACCACGTCCTCAGGCCACTCGAACTCATCTTCCAAATTGTAGTTGGTGGTTAGAAACACCGTGGGATTGCCATGTAACTGAAACCAATACAAATTTCGTTATCGTAACACATTATTTTTTATAATAACAACATTTTATTGAATAAACAAACTGTAAAGTAAGATTTTTGATGTTAAATGGTGTCTGCAATCTACTTTGTAATCAATTTAAATTATCTCAAAGTTGCAGCATATTTCTTTTCATCCGAACAAAATATTCAATTCAATCATTCGAACTTCTCGCAAGAAATCGACTACAAGTTTTGTACTGGCAAATTTTATTCGATTCGAGGTAAGGTTCTTTTCGGCGTGCAAATGCATCATGCGAATTTGGATAGCGCAGTCTGACTCGACAAATATTTTAAGTTGTTCTGGAGCGCAAGACTGTGGTACGAAAGGTTTGACTAAAGTGACGATAAAAAGTCGCTACCCGCGGTGCCGTCAAACACCGTTGCACATTTGGAGCGTTGTAGTAGTTGTAGAAATATTGTTAACGATATAATAATATTTATAAGTGCATAATGTTTTTTATAGTTATAGATACAGCAGAATATAGTATAGTCCGCGCCAAACTGCTAGTCCGCTCTGAAATTGTTGCTCGCAGGTGTAGTCAAACAACTTGCTATGACGTCGCGATTCATTTTTATATGGAGAGCGGACTGGCAGTTTAACGCGAATTATCAGAGTGCGTACCGCATTGAGGTCGGTGTGTCCGCAGGTGCACTTGCCGTGCGAGACGAGGAGCAGCGTGCGAGCGCCGGCGCGCACTCGCAGCGTGGTGGGCGCGCACACCAGGTACGTGACCGCGCCGTACGTGGCGCTCAGCTCCAGCAGCGGACGAGCGCGCTTGCGGCTGCTGCCCGGCTCTGTCTCCATCACCTGCGAGAACATTACGGATTGATTTATTGCTACTGAACTATGTCATAAGAACACTGTTAACTTAACAATTATACTAAAATTTTCAAATCAATTAAATTTATTGTGGAACATGGGTACAAACATATACCCACCACAGGTGGGCATACAATAATTGTGCAATTTTGTTGATTAACTGTCACATTGTAACAATAGAGATAAATATCAATGGAGATACTATATAAAATTTGTAAGTCATTGTGGCATATAAACAATCAATCCCTCATTCTAACACAGGAACCACTTAAGGTACTCCTCGAGCGCCATATGACTCTTCCAAAAAAGTGCAAAAAGGGCTTTTTTTCAAAGCCACCAATGCATGAGCAACTCTACTTGTGTTGAGATAACAATAGCTTTTCAAGACATAAATCATATAACTTAGCAGTTCCCACTCACCTTGAAGACGAATGACAGTTTGTCTAAAAAAGCAGAGAATAGGATGGGGAACTGTCTTGCTGGAGATGGAGTCTCTTCTATGTCCTCTTGATAGGTCCAGGAAGGCATCCAGGACCAGGCCCAATCGGTCCAGGTCTCGACGTGAGCTTGATCCAGGGAAGTCGAAGATGATCCTGCTGAAAAGATGTAATACGAAATTATAAATAAGTGCTATACATACTGACTTATAAAGAGTTGATTAGTAGTTGATTAAACATTGGGAAAATATTGTTAAATAAATGTTACGAAATTGGTTTGAAAAGATGAATAATAAAACAAATTTGCATATAAAATTGCATTAATTTAATTATTACATTGTTTCCACACAAAGTAATGATTTACTAACAGATTATATTTGCAAGGAGATTAAAGGAAGAGCTCCTTTAATCTCCTTTCCTTTTGGATCTATAATTTTAGGCTGAATTTGGTTTCTTAACATTCCATTACTTTTAGTTTCAAAGAAACGACAATTATAGTGAGTGGCTCCTGTATATATGGTGAGCAGTGTAACCACACCCTTCAAACTAGGACACAGTAGGGTTTTGCACTGCTGCTATTAAAGTATTATGCAGAAATAGGTGTGACGGTGGTGCATACGGCCGAAACAAAACGAAAAAGGGTATAATTATTTTTCTAGACAACGGTTCGTTTTTAATAAAATCTACGAGTATATTGATTGAAGTTTTTGAGATCGCGACAAGTTTTTCCGCTATAAAAAAAATGAAATAAAACGTTGACAAAACTATTTCACAATTAATGGACAATTCGTTTTTTCCATAGCTTATCTTACGAATATTATATATATTTAGGAACGGACTATTTTGTAACTAGCTTTATTAAACCGAATGCCCCCTTAGAAAACGTTATTAGCTCAATTAAATCTGAAATTTCTAATCTTACTAAAAATGACTATGTAATATTGTTAGCTGGGAGTAGGGACAAAAATCCATTTAACTTTAAAACAAAACTAAATTTGTGGCTTTCGAATTTAAGCAACACAAATATATTCATTGGTGAAATTCCCAGAAACCAGTATCTCCATGTAAAAAAAATAAATTACCATATTAGATTCACCTACAATAACTATGATAATGCTGCTTATACTGATTTTAACTTCACCAGAAATATACCTCACAAAAAAATTTTTCCTCTTTGTTTTGCAAGATATCTGTTAAGAGATATCTTAGGTATATATTATAAACATCAAATGAAATGCTATCGAGCTATGTGTAATTTATATAATAACTAGTTTTTGCCCGCGGCTTCGCCTGCGTTTAAAAGAAAATAATATAACATACTAACATACATAGAACTGAAAATTCGTACCTTCAACTTTGCTAAAGATCATCACTTGATCAAATGCATAGTTTACGATTCAATCCTTACTAATATCGATTAAAATAATCGTCCAAAAGATCCAAGAAAGGTTAGGTCCAAAAGATCGATTCTGCGATTAACCGATCTTAGATCGCCATCCCTAATTCCAGTGGGATTTCCGGGATAAAAACTATCCTATGTCCTTTCTCGGGTCTCAGACTATCTTTGTACAAAATTTCATTAAAATCGGTTCTGTGGTTTGGGCGTGAAGAAAAGACAACCAGACAGACAGACAGACAGACAGAGTTACTTTCGGATTTATAATATTAGTAAGGATAATGCGTCCATGGTCAAAAGAATTTATAAAGATAACAGTACACAAACTACCATTGATATGAATAATTTCCATTTAGAGTGTAATAGAACTAAGAATGTAATAATAAATGGCAATTGTATAGAAAGTAGGGTCTGCTGTGGTACTAATAATAATATAAACTCTGACATTATATTGACTAAAAATCGGACACAGAGCAATGATAGCAATGATTTATTTCGTATGTAACCATTATTATGTACTTCATCAGAATATTAATGGCCTCATAAATAAAGCAGACATTTTGACACAGCGGAAGATCCAAATGTTGCTTTCAATGAATTTCATAACATGTTTACATTGTTCTATGGTCTTAGCCTCCCGATGCAGAAAAAGAGAGTAACAATAAGAATAAAACCCAAATGGATATCACAAGGCATTAAGACATGTAGTAAGCGCAAGAGAGCATTACTATGGAAGTATAGGCATAATCCTAATGACAGTAATAAAATAAATTATAAGATATACGCTAAACGGGTCAAAAATATACTTCAGCTTACTCAGAAATCACAAAATAATTACTACATAAATTCGGCTGCAAATAAGTCTAAGGCATCTTGGAAAATAATAAATAATAACAAATATAACGAACCAAAAGCTTCAGTATCCACTATAAATATTGACGGGAAAACGCTATCACATCCAAAAAACATTGCGGCAAAATTCAACGATTACTTTATAGATATTATACAAGAAAACAACTGTAAATATAACGTCAAAAACATGCCGAATCTTAACAAACCTAACCTTTAAATTCAATATTTATGCTTCCAACAACACCACAAGATATATATAAAATAATTAGCTCTCTAAAAAACACGCAGAGTGTAGGCTTCGATGGTGTCTCTACAAAAGTTATTAAAGAAAGTGCGAAAGTAATTTCACCTATTTTATGTTATATTTTAAACAAATGTATAGAATACGGAGTCTTTCCAAGCAAATTAAAAACTTCGATAATAAGCCTAATATTTAAAAAAGGAGACGGATTGGATGTAAGCAATTATAGACCAGTAGCATTGTTGTCCATTTTTTCTAAAATAATTGAAAAATTTACAAAGCTGTGTATGAATATGTAGAGCTAAACAATATTTTAGTTTCAGAGCAATATGGATTTAGAAAAAATCGCTCTACAAATGATGCACTATACAGGGTGAATTTTTAAAACGGGCCTTCAGGGCCAAATCCGAAACTATAAGGATTAGCGAAAAATGCTGAAAGGAGTTACGAGGCCGATTTTGATAAAAACTAAAACTGCATCATTACTTTTTTAAAATAACTTTTTCCCTAGCCGGGAATCGAACGAGTTCATTTTGAAAAAAAAATGCACCCTCTATATTATTCAACTATCTGATAGTGTTGCTTATAAGGATCAAAATCTGGAAAGTAATGATAAATGACAAACTAAAGGAAAAGCCTCAGTTTTAAGAAAATACATATTTTTTCATATTAATTTGGCAGTTAAGTTCCCGCCATTCATTAATTTAAACATTTCGTGTATTAACATTTTTTTTGGCTCAATGTTCTAATCATTCGAAATGGACGTTTTGTTTCCCAATAATTTCTATTTTTATGACCGACTTAGCTAAGGCTATTTTTAGGACCATTAAAATAGATTTACTTGCTATGGGCGGAGTTTCGTTTAATACAGATGTAAAGTTGACAATTTGCGAGAATTACTTTTAGAGTCAAATCCGAGTGATTACTAAAAAAAGAGATATAGAAAATCATATTTAACGTTGAAACGAAGTTGTTAACAACAGACAATAAGAATTTACTATTTAATCAGTTATCTATTTTCATTAAAAAATAAATCCTAAAAACGGCGGTAACTTATTTGCCAAACTATTACTTTCTCATACTAAGCCGTATGTCATAATCATAACATCAAATAATTAGTTGATTAACCAACAAATTCTTCAATGGTATGACTTATGTCTGTTTCTAAAGAATTATACATAAATCATTTGTTATGTATAATCCTTAAGAATTATTATGCCAATGTATGGAAAAATACGTATTTTCTTCAAAATTTTCCTTTTCCTTTAAGTTGACACATAACATTACTTCCCAGAATTTGATCCTTATAAGCGACACTATCAGATAGTGGAATAATATAGAGGTGTATTTTTTTTTCAAAATGAACTCGTTCGATTCCCGGGTAAGGTAAAAGATATTTTAAAAAACTAATGATGTAGTTTTAGTTTTTATCAAAATCGGCCTCGTAACTCCTTTCAGCATTTTTCGCTAATCCTTATAGTTTCGGATTTGGCCCTGAAGGCCCGTTTTAAAAATTCACCCTGTATACTTCATTATTGACGATTATGGAAAATATGGATAAAAAATTGCCAGTAGTAGCTTTATCCATGGATATTATCCATCCAAAGCCTTTGACCACGTCGATCAAAAGTTACTATTAAATAAAATCTACAGTTATGGCGTTCGTGGTAACGTCCAAAATCTCATAAAATCTTATTTAAGTGATAGAGTACAAATAACAACAATCAGCAAAATTTGTGGAAATACCAAAACAGAAATACATTACTCGTCTAAGCCTAGAAAATTAAAATATGGAGTGCCCCAAGGCAGTATACTGGGCCCTTTGTTATTTTTATTATATATTAATGACCTGACGAAAGTTACAAAACATAAGATGACATTATTTGCTGATGACAGCACCGTACTGTTTACTGGTAATCACATTAAGAATTTGGAAAATGACATTAATGAAACGTTGACATCAATTATACATTGGTTTAATAATCATAATTTGAGAATTAATTTAAATAAAACTAAGATAATGAATTTTAAAGTAGCACATGACGTTAGCTCTAAAATTAATATTAGTTATCTAGGTACGACAATTGAACACGTTGAGAAAATTAAATTTTTGGGTTTACACATTGACAAACAGATGAACTGGAAAGCCCATATGGATTATATCTGCCATACACTAAATAAATTTTCATTTGTTCTACATAAACTACAAAAAAATGTATATCGTGAAGCGGTATTAACCGCTTACCATGGTCATGTAGCAGCTATTCTCAGATACGGTATTATGTTCTGGGGTAACTCTACAGATAAAGAAAAAGTTTTGAAGGCGCAAAAAAAGTGCATTAGAGCAATTTGCAATCAAACCTTATTTCAAAAAACTAAAGTTATTAACTGTACCTTGTATGTATATTTTTGAATGCGCTTTATTTGTAAAACGTAATCCAGAGTTATTTAAATTTCATTCAAGAGCCCGTCTTAAGGATAAGTTACAAACTGTGAAATGTAACACTCATATATTTAAACAAAGTTTATTTTGCAAAGCTCCAGTGATATTCAATAAAATACCAAAAATTATACGGCATATAAGTGACAGGCAAAATTTTAAAAATAAATTACATGAGTATCTCGTTGACAAGACCTACTACCACATTAATGATTTTTTTAATGTCATTGACTAAAGCGATTATTTCTATTATCTTGTCTGTTTTGAGTATAGGCCATTACAAGAAAATATTTTTTATTAGTTCTGACATGCAATTTTATTGTATAATTATTAGTTTAATATGAAAATTTAATGTTATTATTGTATGCTTTGTCCTGTTTTAATTTAAATAATTTAGGTTAATTTTAATTAGAATTTATGTAATTTATATACTTATGACATATTTGCATACCCTTTGGGTTAGGATAGGAGCACAAAACTTATGTATTTCACGCATGTATACCACCTTATCCTGCAATAAATGAATTGAATTTGAATTTGAATAATATGCAAATTTTTGTGAAGAATATTTTAGGCAATAAACCACATAAACAAAACGAGCATGATGACAGTATTGAAAAATCGAGGAATAAATTATTTACTTAAAAATAATATGTTGAAAGCATATTTGCCGAAATAATACAATTTTTGGAATCAATAGACATGTACCTACATTATATAAGGGGTGTTCAAAATTTGTCATCAAGCCCATTTTTGCGATTTACTTGATACTTATTTTAGGTTCACCTGTATCTTAAAAAGCAGGGTCCTTTGTTTAGGGTTGTATAGTTTAGCAAATGATATCTTTAATTGTATTTGTACTTAATGTGATTTAAAAATAAAGATTTTAGGCAAGATCTAAATATGTAGTTATCTTGTTTTAAAACGCGGATGTAACCGCGAGTTTACCTAATCAGAAATAAAATTAAATTACAATGTCTTCTGTTCTGTCTGCCGTTTTTTGTACTCATATCTTTACTATTAACGTAATATTTGAATTTAAAAAATTATTTTCTAAATATTAACGGTTTTATAAAAAACGAATAGGAGACAAATAAAATATTACAAATATTTTTATTCTATATTGTAGTTATCGGATGATTGGTCTTCGAATGCACTGAAAAAAATAACGAGCTTTAACTTGATTAGATATTTGAACAGCATTTTTCAAACATCAATCAATAAAGACACTGATCGTGTGGTCTACACAACGGCCAACGAATGAACATAGTCTATTTTATGGTTTGTCGCTAACTATAATAGACCAAAATTGGACTATTTCTAATACACAGAAATTTCCAAATGTCGATCGTTGGTAGGAAAAACACTGGATAAATGGAATATCAATAACAGAAATTACTTGAAATGGCTGGTGTAAAGCATGCCTGCTTTAACATGTTCATTTTATCGCGCTCGATGGACTCCATAAAAAAGAATGGTTTGCAAAACATTCAGCAACAAGCATTGTTCGAGAAAAATATCGCCAATTAACAATCTTTTATCGTAGGTTTTGAACATATTTCAATATACAAAGATTTGTATAGATGTCGCCACAAAATCTTATTTCGCACGCAAAGCAAGGCTAGGCTAGGCAAGTATCGACCGTTTTAATGCAACTGCTTTCATAGGGTTATTTAAAAACATTTGACTACTTAATATTATAAAAAGTTATTTCAACAATTCTTTGCTTTCGCTTCTAGCACTGAACGAGTTCCATGTTAGCACTTGTTGTAGAACTATTCAAAACCGCTTTGAATGCAAATGTACATACAATATGAGGAAGATTTTTAGTTAATTTGTATTATAACAACAATTTATGTAGTATGGAGAGAGTAAACTGTAATCACGATAATTATAAATTCATTCTTTTAACACGCGTTTAAGAAATTCTTTATTGCGACTTAATATGAAAGCCAGCGTCTCTTACACATAATAGAATGGTAATGTAATCTCGCTTACTTTTTTGCTTACTTAGTTACTTTTGTGCTAATAAATCAGAAATATCGCTATCGCATGTTAGGATGGCATATGATTTTAGAATGACATAGCGTTGCCTTACTATGTAACAGCATTATTGCACAGCAGGTCGCATAGTGAATGAAATTTGCATAGCATGTTGTGAGCTTAGTACGTTGGATTGCCTATTATGATCGCTTATGCGTATAACGCTTTAGAAATTATTCCTGTTTCGCATAATCAAGTGTTGTACTTCGCCCGGTTTACTGATTTATTTAATAGACCTTGTAATATTGGGTATTATATTTACTTTATTATAATGTAGAAGTTGCAAATGAGTATGCAGTCCACCCGATTGTAAGTGGTTTCTGCCGCTCATAGACATCTGAAATCAACCTCAGATAAGATTACAAATCCTACCTGAGGTTGGCCACTAATGCATTACTACCCCTGAGGGCGAAGTTCGAACACTTCGAACCTTGTTTACCACACGTTTTATCGTGTATGTTCAAAAAATGTGCATCTAATTTTTTGTTGAGATAGTTTCATATTATTTTAGTACAATAACAGGCGAGCGGGAATCTGGTTAGTATAAAGTGATGTAGTGTAAGAGTTACCTGAATGCGAGTTGTTAGTTGGGAACTGGTTGTCGAGCGGCGAGGGCGCGGGCGTCGGGCGCTCGCGCAGCAGCCGCAGCAGCAGCACCAGCTGCTCGCTGGTCACGCCCCACTCCAGGTTGCTCGAACGCAGCTGGATCGACAGGTTCTTCGCCTTTCGGCTGTTCACCGACATTAATGTCGTCAGGAGTCTGAAACGGAATTGAAAATTATATGTTAAATAGAAATAATTTTAAAGCACACACATTATTACGTTTCAAATTGATTGACTTACAATTAATTCTAATACCAAATTCAGTAAAAAAATATTGGTAGAAAACATATTATAAAATGTATGAATGCAACTAATATTTATATATGGGATCTAGTATATGGGATCGAAACGTCGTTTAAAATACGGTAGTATCGACAAAATAAAAATGCTATAATAATTACCTGATTTCGAGGAGGCACCGGTAAAGCAGTGGCTCCTGGTAATGGCGGATCTTGCCGTCGGAGTCGCTGCGGTCCAGGCACAACGTCAGATCGTCCAAGCGCACCAGGCGACGCACTACCGGGTCACACGGATCAATATCTATAATAATAAACATTTTATTATACACCAAACCCAAATAAACTAAACTGAAGTAGCCTAACATCACTAATCAATACTTTCATTGACCCGAAGGGCCGAATAAAATACTGTTTGCATAAACTTTCTCATAAATTGTTTATGATCCGTTGTTCACGCAATAATAGTAAAAAATAGACAATGTACAACTTCAAGTTGTTAAAAATCCAAGTTACCCGTAAAAGCCGGTTTCCAGTCCGGTCCAACGCTGTCTATGAACAGCCGCTTCACGTTGAGAGAGAGCACGACGTCGTCGTGCACGTACTTCACGATGAGAGAATTGACGCGAACGGATATGTTGCTCACGATGCGGCGAACCAGCGCTTGCATATAGCCCGGTGGCGCTTCCACCACCTCGTTCCTGAAACATACACACAATTGAATTATTCAAAATGTATTAAAAATAAGTACATGTGGCACAGTATAGGAACGAAAATGACGATACTATTATTATTTATCTTCAGCTTATTTTATGTAAGTGATGTTAGTTATCGGTAACATTGTATATTCAAATATCTCACCTAACTTGCTCGTAAGAAGGGTTTTCCTCAAATTCATTGCGCGGGTTGAGACTCAGCACGCATTCTGAAAAATAAAGTTAATCACCATTTGTCAGTAAATCTAATTAGTCAGTGAGTAAGAATTATAAGTGAAAAACAGTAAGAATTATCTATAAGCACGAAATTAATGAAAAATAAGGTATAAATTCATCATTCTTCTTAAAGGGCTTCTCACCTATAGTATTGATGGTGACCACAATGGGCTCGGACATGATCTTTGTCCAAGGCACCTGGATGAGCAGCTCGTGGATACGCCCCGACACGAGGGTGAAGGGCAGCGCCATCTCCTGCTGCAGCACGTCGGCCTTAAGCACCAGATTGTGCAGGGTGACTCCACCACCCCACAGCGACAGCTGGGGACACAAAATACACTTTTAATGTTAAGCACTACTTAGGTATTTTATATTTTGAAAAAGAAATCAGGATTTTATAGTAGTAGTAGTAGTAATACAAATTTTAGTAGCACCACAAAATTGGTTCATGTACTTTATTTATATCATACCTGGGCATCCGCAGGCTTGAAGTCTCGGACATACTTGTCGACGTAGCTGAGCAAGATAGGGCTAACATAAGACTCTACTTTGAACATCTTGGTGACTTTTCGCTTTACTCACAAAGGAATCCTGCACATAAAAATAAAATATTATTGTGAAGATTTATTATTGATTATTTTTGGACGTTAAAATTCTTACAAAAAATTAAAATGTTATAAGGAACGACAATACTAATTAATCATAATTTTATTTGATGTCGGGTTCAGTCACAGTATAAGATATGTGTTGTCATTTTGGATGTAATAGCTCCTCAAAACTGAAATACTATTTACCTCTACATATTTACCTTTAGATACGGTAAAGGTAAATAGAAGTAAAAAATAAGAAAATTTGAATCTTAATTTCTTTGAATTTAATTTAAAGTTTCGATCAAAATTGAAACGTTGTGTTAACGTATTTGGCGTAAATATATATATTTTTCAAGTTTATTATTCAATATTATGTTATGTTGTTATACTAAAAATTTAAATAAAGATTATCGGCTGATTTGAAATAATCTGTGAGTAGAGATAAAATACCAGTTGAGAATAATAATAATTAAAACCACTCGAGATCAATATAGATTTGTACTTATTGTTAAAATAAGTAGATCAATAATTACAAAGATTGCTTACTTACTTAGCATGTACTAACAAATACTTCAGCACCCACCTAGCCTATAGTCTTGATTCATAATTAGGTGTCCAAAATGTAAACAAACAAATGTCACTGTCAAAATTAACAAGAAACAAAAACTTTAACAAACTCAACAAAAAAAAGAAAACTTTACAATTATTCACAATTTAACAAACGCGCTATGAAAACGATAATACATTCGAGTTCAATTACAATCACGAAAATGAATAACATCAGCTACGAAACTTAAAAATGACGGCACAAGAAATGTTCTGGGTTCCGATTGTGTTACCATTATCAAATTTTAATTTTCTACCATAAACCTTGTTTTTTATTATTATTACTGCATGGAACGAAATTGAGGTAATATAAATATTAGAAAATGTGAATTGATCTTAATTTTTTAAGATTATTATTTTATTATTGTTGTATTAATTTAATATAGTAAAAAATAAGAAACTACCATTTGAAACGTATTTTCTTGATAGGCCAACACCTTTGTTTACATTTTGTACACCTAATTATGAATCAGACTATACGTAAACACGTATTATAAAGATATTTAATAAAAAAGACAGATGAGTCAGAGCAGTTTGCGCACGCATATGCGCGCGCAATTCAATCTGTGCTTACGACAAGATGGCGGGCCATGTACTCCTTATGCGAGCTTAGAACTGCGTAGTTAAAAGCTCGCTTTATGATTTTATTATTATTTATTAACAACAAAGACGGGTAATAAAATCCACCGTTTCTAAAAGAGAATAATCACAATCACGCCAATTTTCAAGAATTATTAATAATACAAAAGAAAAAATAGTATTCAATACATACCTAATTAAAACATTTCACTGATAACAACAACGCAACAAACGAGTAACACTGATTAAATTCCAATATACCGAAACATATTTACTATCAAGCTGAAATAATTTGAGGTATTTACGACTAAAAAGTAGGTACGAATCACAAGATTAATTACCTAAACAGGAATCTTCAGAAGAGTAGAAGGGAAGTGTCATACTCGGCAGGAATTAGGAACCTGGCCGGCAGGACGGCTCGAAACGGAATATCCTTTCTGCCTAGTTGCAATTTATGGAAGGGGTGTTATCAATAAATTGACGCAAGCGCGAGATGCATGTTCGATTGCATCCCCGGGCAGAGCTACCACCCACCCATCGCTGCACAGCACCCGCCGCGTCTATACCGGCCGTCGTAAAATCACGAACATTCGCGAAAGCCAGGCGTGGGTAGTTCGCCCACTCGCCCATCTTCCAACCCACCCCATCTACATAAATACACAACTATCACACTATTATAGGATGAGTTATTGATCACGTCCCGAGACCTTCCGCATTTGTAATAGCGAAATTATTTAAGTCAACCTTTCAAAACTTTCCACTGTAGAAATTGATAAAAATTTACCAAATGTTATAAACTCTATTACGCGAACTCTACTAATTAGGAAATAATAGAAGACGATGAGCACATGGAGCATTCATACTTACACCAAGACTAACCAAGCCCCGCTACTACATCGAACAGATCACTTTTCGAACTGTTCGTTGGGACCGTCTCTTCGTCCCGGTGTCTGCGAGAAAAATTTTGATACGCAAAATAATCCAGTGTTTCTAAACCGCTAATAGTCATTAAGGTGAAAATTAAAAAAAAATGTTTCATTCTTACTTAGAAGTATTAGTAGAAGTAGTAGTAGCAGTTAATAGTAGTTAATATTAAAATCAAACTTGTTCCTCTGATATAAAATAACTGAAACTAAATAAAACTAAAATAAAACTTTTTTCATTGAGAAACCGGGCCGTTACTAAGTAAAGTCCGTTCGATATTCCCATAGGTATATTCATTGGGAAAAAATATTAAAATACGTATTCCACTGCTTTAGGACAATGAAACTCTTTAAGAAGTTAAATAGGGGTTGAATTTATTAACTTATAATGAACAGTTTGAAATATAGTGTTTGGTTTTCTGGTTACATATAACGGAATATGTATCTATTTCAAAGTTTTCGAAAAACTACGTTATTAGTAGGGTTTGAAAGATTGTCTCGAAAGTTCGAATCGATTCGAAGAAAGCTTTATAAAAAAACTAGGTGACTCGGTAAACGATTTATTACCATATAAATAAAAAAAATGTTAAGGGTGAACAACCCTTATCACTTAGGGGTATGAAAAATAGATAGTAGCCGATTCTCAGACCTACTGAATATATGCATATAAAATTTTGAGAAAATCGGTAAAGCCGTTTCGGAGGAGTACGGTTACTAACACTGTGACACGAGGGTTTTATATATAAGATATATATTTGATTGTCTATTTAAAAATAATGAAACACTTATTCACCATTTTTCTTGTTCTGTACTTCAAGAGTAAAAACGGAACCCTACTATTAAGAGTCCGCTGTCTGTCCGTCTGTCAATTTACACAATGCATTCACTTCTATGACTGCTATGATAACAGATAGGTACTAAAAATAAAACAACAAATTAAAATTCGGTTCGAAACCCTTCGTTCGCGAGTTCGACTTGTAGTTGACCAATTTTTGAGTTATAAACTCCTAAGTGCGTAAAATAAGGGATGAAAATTGGATTGAAAATCCGCCGTTTTTGGAACACGAACTGTAAAAAAATATATTAGAAATACTATCAATGGTACATCACAACAAGAATAATTAAAGATACCTCACAAATAATATCACCGGTGATCTGTCATATAGTAAATCTGTGCATTGAACAAGTTATTTTCCCGAAATAACCAGATACTACTGTATGAGTTCGGCTCAAGAACCAATGTCTGAATCCCGCGAAGGGCAAATGAATTATTCTAGGAAATAGAATAAGGAACCGAATGTTCCTCTCTTCGATGAACAGGATGATCGTGTCCCGAAGAAGGTTAAGTGGACTGTGTATACGAAAATAAGATGCAATGTGCTATAGAGTCGCACACTCACCTGCTGTTGATGGGCGCAGCCTCTTGTATTAGGTATAAGGCACCTTCAACTCACCCTTTTTTTTAACGAGGTGTAAACCTTCAAAAGGTACCCGGTGCTGTGGGAGCGACACAGGGTTATGTGGGATTTTTACCGCAATAAAACGCCCCCGGTGGCCGTCCTCGGCGCTGCGCAGAGGACTCCGGGATCTCCAACGGAACGCAACCGGAGTCCACTAGGCGACATTCACCACACCATCTGGTGTTCACGGCGGTATGCGACCACACATACCGCCGTCCATCCCGAGGTTGCTGGCCCGACGATTCGAGCCGTCGACTCTTGCCGTCCGCAACCCCGGAAGCCCCCTTTTAGGTGCCTCTTACGACAGGCAGGGGATACCGTAGCCCTATTCTGGTCCCGGAACTACAGAGACAACCTTTAACTCACCCTAAGCTCGAGGTAGCTAGTCTTATCTCGGAATGGTCTACCAGTTACCTCTACCTTCTTCCTCGTTTCACGTGGCGTCCATCTTACAGCACGTTGCATCGCGAACAATGAATTTACACGAATTTAAAATAACGCTACAAATACGAATAAGTGGAGTCTACTTCGGAGTATATAACTATAAAGACAAAACAACGAACTTTGGAGTAAATTGCGCGAGCGCGACAGGCAACTCCAAAGCTCGACGACAATGTAAAAATCTCGGTGGCGGAAGCCATCAGGGTCCGGCCACCGCGAACGACACGTAGACAACGGAACTAAAATTCAAACTAGAATCTCTATGCTTTTAATTGCGAGCCTAAAGAATCAAATTAATACCAACGACAGATAATTAATACGTAGAACCATAGATAAAACTGAACAACTACAATTATCAACAAACCAACTACATATACAAAAAGGCAGACAGGTCTAATATCAACAACTACAGACCTATCGCACTACTTCCTGTGATGTCTAAGATATTTGAACAAGTCATATATAACTTAACTTATTTTTTTAGAGGTAAGTAAAATATTAAGTTCTCCACAATCTGGATTTCGAAAGACTAAATTAATAAACATGGCCATTTACAGCTTATTAACAGAAGATATGACAAAAATGGATAAAAAGATTCTAACTACTGCCTTATATATGGACCTCAACAAAGCGTTCGATCACGTAGACCACAATATATTGATGCACAAAATTTATAAATATGAAGTAAGAGGTGCTGCTCATAACTTAATACAATCTTACCTTACTGACAGAGACCAGCATACTGAAGTAAATAAACTATGCCTCGAAAGTAAATGTCATCAAGTTATATATAAATCTGACCGTAGAAAAGATAAATTTAGAGTCCCACAAGGTAGTGTATTGGGGCCACTATTATTCTTAGTATACATAAATGATTACCTCAAGTGACAAACCATCACATGAAACTTTTCGCAGACGACAGTACCTTACACTTTAATAACATGGACATTGATCAATTAGAAAATGACATTAGAATAGAAACGGATACAACAAAATTCTTAGGACTTTATAACGACAATAACATTGATGGCGTATCACGGTTATGTTTCATCCATTTTAAGGTATGGTGTAATATTTTGGGGTAACTCAACAAATAAAGGTCTTGTTTTCCGAGCACAAAAAAAGGTGTATGAGATCCATCTGTAACATTACATCGAGAGAATCATGTACACAACACTTCAAGAAGCTAAACATTGTAACATTAGCGTGTGGAGACTATAACGCCAAACACATATCCCAAGCTTTCGACAGAGTGTGGCATGAAGGACTTCTATTCAAAATAAAATCACTGTCCCACAAGCCAGTGTTTTGGGCCCCTACTCTACCTAATTTATACTTCTGACCTACCAACATCAAATTGCATAACAAGCGGAACCTTTGCTGTTGATACTGCCATTTTGGCTTCTCATGAGGACCCTGTAGAGGCGTCAAAAACTCTACAAGATGGCCTAAATCATATCTCATACTGGCTCAAGAAGTGACGAATAAAGCTAATGAAGGCAAATCAGTCAATGTTACCTTTACCTTGAAGAGGGGTACATGTCTGGCAGTAAAACTAAATAACCTTAATATCCCACAAATAGATCATGTAAGATACTTAGGCCCACATCTTGACAAAAGACTGACATGGCAAAAGTATATTTTCACCAAACGTAAACAACTGGGTCTACAAATACATAAACTCTATTGGCTAATAGCTCGACGATCACAACTATCCTATAGTCTGATTCATAATTAGGTGTCCAAAATGTAAACAAAGAAATGTCACTGTCAAAATTAACAAGAAACACAAACTTTAACAAACTCAACAAAAAACGAAAATTTAACAAATATACACAATTTAACAAATGATAACGCATTTGTTAAATTGTGTATATTCGTAAACGAGATGTATTCGAGATGGATAGGTAAACGTATTGTGTAAACAAGAAAACATTCGAGTTCGATCACAATCACGAAAATGAATAATAATATCAGTTACGAAACTTAAAATTGACAGCACAAGAAATGTCTTGGATTCCGATTGTGTTACCATTATCACATTTTAATTTTCTACCATAAACTTTTTATTATTATTACTGTATGGGACGAAATTGAAGTGATATAAATATTAGAAAATGTGAATTAGTCTTAATTTTATTTTTGTTGTATTACTTTAATATCGACAAAAATAAGAAACTACCATTTCTTGGTAGGTCAACACCATTGTTTACATTTTGGACACCTAAATCCTAATTATGAATCAGACTATAGACTAATAAACTTCTTCTGTATAAAAGTATACTAAAACCAATCTGGACTTATGGCATCCAGTTATGGGGAACAGCCTCTCACTCTAATATTGAAATTCTGCAAAGATTTCAAAATAAAATACTAAGAATGATAACCAATGCTCCATGGTACGTCACAAACGAACAACTACAACACGACCTGAAAGTCAGCACAGTAAGGCCAGAAATAGTACGACATACTAAAACCTACCAGAAGAGAATAATAAACCACCCAAACCCCTTGGCAACGACCCTCATGAAAGAAACTCACACGATTCGTAGGCTGAAACGAAGAATGCCCCAAGACATACTTAAACGAAAATGTAATTATGGATTGTAAAGTAGGATGTGACACAGGTCACATGCCGAGCATGCCATGTTTAAACACCTACCAACCTACTAATCATTGTCCACAGGTGTGACAGATCATAGTTAAAAAAAAAAATACTAGTAATGAATCCTCATATTTTTTGTTCAGTGTCCAACATTCAGATCCGTATATGAATATCGGTCTTAGTACGGTAGTGGAGAAGCTTGATGCTTCATAAAAGTATTTTTAAGCGAAAGTATCTTAGCAAGCCGAAATAGTACTTATTGGCCTCCATCATTCTCCTGCTTATTTCTGAAGATACATCGTTTCGATTCATTACTAAAGAGCCAAGATACACTAATTCATTGACCCAGTCAAAGGTATGACTGCCAATCGTTATGCATACTGCATACACTACCATCTAATATAACAATTGGCATGGCACGATGCATTTTCATGTGCATTTTTCTAATAATAAGATAGTAATTCAATAAAGATGGTGAAACACTATAATGACCATCTTTTATCATTTTGATTTGACAGATTGAAATCAAAAGAGAGAAAATAAGCAACGTAAAGGAATCACAAATTGAACTTATTGGGTTGTTCGGAAAGTAATTTAGGTTTTTCCCGATTCTCCAAGAACTCAAGACGCTTATTAAGGAAGCAAACAATATTGCTGTAGATAGCTATCTGGAAGGACTAACAGCAACAAAACACATCAATTTCTAATTATGGAAAGCCTGTAAAAACCTTGGTCGGCCACTACAACAAACACCACCTTTACGGTCACCAAACGGTCAGTGGATTAGAACTGCCCAAGAAAAAGCAGAGGTATTTGCTAAGCACCTCAGCCAAGTATTTACACCAAATGATGCTGCACCAGATGCGGATGAAACAGACATCGACTTCACTCTCAGCCATGATCTCCAACTGGACATACCTCTGAAATTAGTGACACCCAGTGAAATATATAGAAACCTCAAGTCACTTAAGAGCAATAAAGCTCCGGGATACGATATGATCGACAAAAAGGTCCTTAACAAATCACCGCGTAAAGTTATGGTGTACTTAACGATGTTATTCAATGCAGTAATAAGAGTTGGATACTTTCCAGACCTATGGAAAGTATCAAATGTTATAATACTGCAAAAACCTGGAAAACCCAAACAATACTGAAACCCATTTGGACATATGGTATACAGCTATGGGGCACGGCAAGTACCTCTAATGTTATGATCATCCAACAAGTACAAAATTACATCTTAACAAGCGGCGGGATATGTTCGATGACGCGTGACTAATAGTCCGAAAATAAAGAAAGGGTCGGCTCCGCTGGGAGCAGTTCCCTACAAGCCTTATAAGACTCACAACACATCTGTTTATAGTCGCAGACAGACTGATCGCAGATGCTAACACTGCTAGAGGATTTAATCATATTTTTTCACAGCTAACTTCACACTTAAGTCGCATTGTCATTATGTGTTTTACAGCTGATATAGCAAGGCTTGTGTGTGAATAAGTTCAATTGATTTTATGCAATAGTTTTTGGTGGGTGCCCTTTTAAATATGGAGAGCAATAAGCAGCATTTTCGTCATATTTTACTTTTTTACTACTTATAGAAAAGGTAAAAATACTGTTCAAGTCAAAAAATAATTAACTAATGGGTATGGAGAAGATGTGTTGTCAGTACACCAGTGGCAGAACTGGTTTACAAAATTTAGATCCGGCAATTTTGAAGTCGAAGATGCACCACTTTCTGGTAGGCCGATTAAGGCTGATAAAGGCATTAGTTAATGCAAACCGACCAATAACAATACGTGAGATCGGCCAGAGTTTAAATTTATGGAAATAAACGGTTTATGACCACTTGAAAGGCCTGGATTTAAGCTTGAAGTTCGATATATGAGTCCTCCGATTTCTCACGATGAAAAATTTGCGTCGTCGCATTGATGTCTATGATCTGCTCCCGGAGCGTCACGGAATCCAAATGATCCATTTTCGAAGCGAATAAGTTACTCTACCACACCTATTATATTCTCCAGTTCTGGTGCCTTCCGATTATTATTTTTTGCTATCACTGCAATATTTTTTGGACATGGTCTTTCATTTTCACAAAAATAAACGAAATGACTTTCCGAATAACCCAATATTTTCAAATGCGAAGTTGCAGCTTATTACTTTATTTTGTGTTATAAATCATTTAAGGTTCCACACATAGTGGAATTATTATGGCATCATCACCTCCTTTGTCGTCACCCCCTTACCTTTTATCGTCTCAGACGAGGACTGAGTTAACCAGTTGCATTATGGCTAGTTAATTTAGTATAACCACTTGTAGGGATTTTTTATTACGCTGAGTCAGCAAACAAGCATGCCGACTGATGGTAAGACATCACTGCTACCCATAGACATCTGTAACCAACTCCATATAGATTGGGGCTTCTACCTATTGTCAATCACAGACACGTTGCCGGTCTTGACGACTAAGACGACGCCTCATATGTAAGTCAGCCGGCATCCACACTGTTCCATAGTAACGTAAGATCTGCTTCATGATAGAAATAGGGTGGGTATTGTTACTGTCAAAGTAATTTCAATGCAGAAGTATTTATTACGGTAAATTTACTGCTGTGGACCACAGACTTGCGTCTTGTGGACTATACATAAATCAAGAAAGTAGATACACATATCTACTTTCTTGATTTATGTATAGTCCACATCAGCTTGTGAGCTGACTAGAGTTGTATTACTTGTAATATGCATAAAACTGTGTCAGTCTGGATTGAGCAACAATTACATTCGATATTATTCAATATAAGACTTCTAAATGAAATGCAAAAAAAAACAAAATAATACTTGTTCTCTATGTTGGGAGTATCGATCGATATCTGCTTTATGCACTCCATTTTGGACCGGTGGCAGTACTTATAATATATAAGGGACTTACCCGTTTACCAGGTGGGTACGTGGTGCCCGGGGAGCGACATTACTTTAAACATGACTCTAACACTCATCAATTCAGAATTTAAGACCTAAATTGACAAACAAAATTTATCAGTACTATCAGTAGAACTGCAACGACTTGCCAGATCGCAGTCGCCGATTGTCACAGAAGTCACAAAGTAGGGATGCGATATAATCTAAGATACGACATTTAATCGATGCTAAGTAATATATATTTATGTAGTGAATCGATATAAAATCTTTTTTTTTCACATAATTACGCAATTAATTATTTACACTATAGTAATACAATATTAGTAGTATACTATGGGGAAATAATGAAAAATCAAAACAAAAGTTTAAATATGTTCATACTTCTATAGCAATAATAGTTCGGCAAAATAAAAGTTCGTCAAAATTAATATCTTTGACATTTTTTGGTGAAAAAGGATTCCCCTATATTAATATATTCTGAAATTTTTGAATTATCGATATATAGCATGAGAACACATACACTGTATACTGTACATAATAGTGTTCATGTGAAAAGATATCATTTGAATGTTCGAAGGAAAACATAGATATTTAAAGAATATTATCCCTTCAGTAATCGATATTTATATATTAGTCGATAAAACACAAACCTTCATCCACTCCCCTATAAAAAGAACTTTGACGTATAAGCTAACGCAGATTTCATACCAACTTACCAAAAGAAATGACATTCTTACCAATCATAGTATGTTTGTCTTCTGTGGTAACCGGGGGTTATTCCAATAGTGGTCTCGACCCTACCGAATTTTTTTCGAGGGGGAATCCTTCAAAAGGTACCCGACAACGTGGGAGCGACGCCGGGTTATGTAGAATTTTTACCGCACTGAAAACCCCCGGCGGCCGTCCTCAGCGCTTGTTAGAGAACTCCGGGATCTCCGACGGAACATAAACAAGCACGATGCCCTGATCGGGCTCTGCCCTGAGGAAGTGTTCTCTCCACCCACAACACATGGTGATTACGACGGTATACGACCACACATACCGCTCTCCTTCCTGAGGCAGCTTACTGGACGGTTCGAGCTCCCGACTCTTGCCGCCCGCAACCTCGGAAGCCTTCTTTTAGTCGCCTCTTTCAACAGGCACGGGATACCGTAGCCCTATTCTAGTCCCGGAACATTTTTTATATAATATAGGAGTAGCAGATAAGCCAGCAGTCCACCTGATGGTAAGTGGCCACTGCCCCCCATGTACATCCGTAATCAACTCCACATAGGATTAGATATTCCTACCTGAGGTCGGCCACAGATGCGCCGCTAAGCTGGAACGCCTCGGAAAAGTATGTCTCCTTTACCACACCCTTCAATCCAGAACACAGCAGCGCTTAACACTGCTATTATGAGGCAGAAATAGGTGTGGTGGTGGTGCCGCCGGAGTCGAACCACAAAGGGTTCTACCACTTTCGCACTACATGGAAATCGGTATTTCGGCCTACCGAAGTACGACAATGCATTGATTTTTCCACGATTTCAGAGAATCGAAATTGTGAACAAATAGGTGCATTCCAAAGAGTATAGTAAGTGTAGACGCACTATAAAAATCGGATAAATTCGGATGACACGGGCATAACGACCTGGCAACGCGACATCCGAGCACACTTCCCTCGCCATTCGTCGAGTATGTGGGCGCGCGTTAATACGGCCGTAAATGACATCTAGCTAAATTCGATGGTGATTGAGATGTGATTCATTAATTTAATGAGAGATTAAAACAGTCGAGTAAAAATAAATATTATATATTTGCTTGAATTCGAGTAGAAATTGTATTAAAATCTCATAGTTTCCATAATTACTTTATAATGTAAAAATCATTTTAGTCTGTTTACTGTATATTCCTACTGTTTATCCTACTGACGTAGGGTAGATTGGCAATATGAAACGTCAAGCGAGACCAATAACTGATTATTTATGTATGTGTGAAATGCCAAAGTGTGCGTCGCCAGTGTTACTGTTAATAATGTATCGATATCGATTAAATAAAGATGTCAATAAGAAATTTGTTCATTAGTTTGTTCAGTCAGTGACTTAAAGAGGAAACAATCGCTAATGATTAATTATACTGGTGAAGACCGGCAATAAATAAAAGAAAGAAAAACATCAATGCGCGCAGACATGTAGCTATGAAACAAATTGTAGTAGTCACTTAACTACCTGTATAATAAATTGAAGCAGTTTATGGAGTTTTCATATCTTTTGGCAGTTGTAATACGTTAAAAAAACTATGAACGTTACTAATAAGTTTTTTTTATTTTCCTCTAAAGATTACAGAAATGTCGCAAGCTTTCTTTATTTACATTTTATACAGAAATAGTTACATCTAATACAGAAATAGTTATCAGCGCACGCCGGTAAAGCATCACATCTTTCCCAATTTCCGCTGACTTGATATACATAATTATGCCATTTTTTTTCTGTGAACATTTTGTTCAATCATAATAAAATATAGCCTATAGCACTCCTGAATAGTGTAGCTTTCTGATTGCGAAAGAATTTTCATAATCGGTTTAGTATTTCCGAAAATTAGCCCTTACAAACAAACAAACAAAATTACAAACTTTACCTCTTTATAATTTATTTATTTATTTATTTAATTATTACAAAATCCACAGCTCTTAAAATCATACAAATACATTTCTTATATAGTATTTCCTACAGCCAATTACGGATTTACAATTTTTTAAACATAACAGCACGAATAAGTAAGTTTTATAAATAGGTATTAATATATATAAATACAGGTATAAATACTATAAATATATAATTAATTTTAAAGATAAACACACACATATGTATAATAATCTATATACTAAAGATGTTAATTATAATTTATATACCTACTAATAATATTTCAATTTTACGTTTACTTAGTCACTAATATGGAGATTATTAAGGACTTTATGTACCTCTTTTTTAAAACTATTTTTACTTGTATTGAAAATGTCTATTGTGTTAAATCTTTTATTATATTTTTTTTGTAATCTAATGACGAGTGAATTTTGTGCATAATTACTTTTGGTCTGAGCGACAGCGAATAAAGATTTTCCCGCGTGCCTTGTACGCTTTTTTGGAACATTAAAACTCAAAAATTTTGATAGCAAAGCTTGACAGTCTATGTACCCATTACAAATACCATGCAAAAAGGCCATATCAATTACATTGCGCCTACACTCAAGAGGCATGAGATGATGATATAAACATGAATCCTCATAATTTAAGAATGTATGAGAACATCGATAGTTGAGGTGTTTCATAAATTTGATCTGAATGTTCTCTAATGTTTTAATATAAGTTACATAACTAGGATTCCAGATAGGACTACAGTATTCAAGAATACTTCTTACGTAAGAGTAATATAAGATTTTAAAACAACCTAAATCAGAGAAGGGGCGACTTACTCTTAGTATGAAGCCAAGGTTTTTATAAGCCTTATTTACAACTGTATCTATGTGGTCAGAAAATGTTAATTTGGAGTCAATAACAACACCAAGGTCCCGAACAGAGTAATTTTTAGTAAGGTCGACATTGTTTATTTGATATGTATAGTTAATGGGATATCTTTTTCGTGTGAAGCTTACAAAGGAACATTTATTTAAATTGATACCAATTCGGTTTTTAACGTAGTAACGACCCAATCTATTGAGATCATCCTGTAATGCAAGACAGTCTTTAATATTTCTTACGTTCATGTAAATTTTAGTGTCGTCTGCATACATAAGCAAACTTGCATTTTTAATACAACTGTTAATATCATATAAATAAGACACATGCAGAAGAGGACCGAGAATAGAACCTTGCGGTACTCCTGATGATATTTCAATAAAGTCCGAGCGAGATCCCCCTACTACGACTGCTTGGGAACGATTAATGAGGTATGACTCAATCCACCTGAGAAGGTTACCGTGTATACCCAATACTAATAATTTTCGTAGCAGTATAATGTGATCTACACGATCAAACGCCTTCTCAAAGTCCGTGTAGATCACATCAACTTGATGTCCATCATCCATGCCACTCGACACATGGTCAATGAACACTCCTAAGTTAGTGACTGTTGATCGACCTTTCACAAAACCGTGTTGTTCATTAGGAATAGAATTAGCAATAACTGGATATATATGTTTATAAACAACTTTTTCACACAATTTGCTAAGAACATTAAGGATAGATATTGGGCGATAATTTTCTATTGATGTTTTTAAACCTTTTTTGTGTATGGGTACAATATGAGCTTGTTTCCAGACTTTAGGAAAGTAACCATTCTGAAAAAATCTATTAAACATAGAAGCTATAGGGCTACATAAGACTTCAGCACATTTTACAAAAAATATAGGCGAGATGTTATCACTGCCTGAACTTTTTGATGTGTCCAAATTTTTTAATAGTTTAAGAATATATTTAATGTTAATATAGATTGGCCTATGATATAACTTAAATAAAAATAAGTTTAACAAGACGTTATCAAAATGTACATATATAAAATCACCCAAAAAATATTACTCCAACAATAAAAAAGTGAGGTCGGAAAAGATTTTATATAAGTTGCACGCAACCTTCGATCACTAATAGTGATCGAAGATCTATTAGTATAATATTATATCTATGAGTGGGGGTGACAGTTGTCAATAGTTTCATAATTGTCATTAACAGTTGTCAATATGATACAAGTAATGAGGCCCCTGAATAATATTTGTCGAAAAATGTCGATAAATATTTAAACAGAAAATTCTATGTTTAAAGAAAAATAAATCATTTATTTCCTCATTTATGTAAGTAAGAAATTATATTACAACTAATATATGATCAATCGGCCTTTATATTATTTCAACATTTGACCTAAAGAGTATCGTTAAGAGTAATCTATGCTGATTGGACCTTTATTGTAACTTCCATGGTGATATACATATATAGATATCGATTTTAATGATATCTCAATATTATAACATTTTGTACTGAAATCTAAACAAATAAATTATATTTTCTTTTACCCGACTGTTTTAAGCTTCTCAGGAAAATGTTTCTCCTATAATACGAGTCTTTACTAGCCGTAATATTTTTTTTACAGTTAACAATATTTATTCATTATTTTTCCCTCTATATAATAAATTTAGGAATAAATAAATATGGATTAATTGCCGACTATTAATTCAATGATAATCAGATTAATGTGACTTATCTAATTTTCAGACGAGTAGATTTTTCGATGTATTATATTTTCTTATCTACATTATTCTACCTTGACGTTTCTGTAAGTGTAAAATCGATATTTACTATTTTAGTCTGTTTCAGTGGTTTTCTGTGTGGTGTGTGTGCGATACGAGAGGTCGGTGGGTCAGTAAAAATGTATTTGTAGATTTTAGGTGCTCGTCATGGTTTTTGCTCTTTATATCAATTAATTCTAAGCTAAGGCTTTGTTTACGTGCATGTAAGTTCATTCAAAATTCAGTTGTTTATTGTCCAAAAAATGTTCGTCTAGATGTGTTTAAATTTGTTTTTCGCTAATAATGCTTTCGATTTGTTTTTTGTTGTGGGCCAACAAAAGTTATATAAGTTTACTTTGTGTGGGGAATATTATAAACTTTACATCAGATAAGGGCGTTCCGGACAACACTTCAAGTCATCAATCTGATCAATCGTAGATATATATCAGTATTGAAAATAAAAATATAACATAATTTGAATATAAAGTATCAAATCACCACATTTTTAAGCAGTTAGTGGATTCAGGATGTCGATATTATTCAAAAATATAGTTCTTGCATTTGTTGGATGCCATTTTAATGAACAGCATATCGATCGATAGAGACATGCGCCATAGAATGTTTCGATTTCTCACCTTCGGAGTGCTCTGAGCTGTTGTGGCGTCGGCTTATTAAAAATAATACGAATGTTTATTCGAAAGTGTTATAATGTATTTGTTTTCATTTAGCATCGTGTCCCAGTTACTGTTGCCAAGAATTCAAAGTTTTGCTTCCTCCATCTTCACCAGCTAAATCTCGCATTTTGATAGAAAACTTGCTAATAGTCTTATACTAGTCACCATTGGCATGAATGTACATGCAGGTACTATATGTAATGAATGTATTTTTCTTTGCAGCTCAGAAAAGTGACGCACACAGAGCAAATTCCATGTGGACAGCTACGTAAAGCACTAGTTTTTGTGTAGTTGTTTCTAGTCATATGAATATAGTAGTGTAGAGTTTGATGTTGTGTATATCATGTATCCCTATGATTATTAGTAGAGCTATGCTGAAATTGACTCACAGTTTTTGCAGATACACGAGGCTCACATGTGAGAACATAAATTATAATACAACACATGTGAAAAGATACTCCCATTTGAGTTGTCGAAGAAAGTCATGCGTGACATTGAATGTACGATATTCAATAACTGATCCATTCACTCACACACACCTACAGTCGAGGCTGTTAGTGAATATAAGAAAAAGGTTTCGACTGAAGCGACCCCAGAATAGTGTCAGTGCAGCTATGGCTGCCAGACAACTTAATAATCAGCTGCTGCCGAGTGTTGTTTATGTTAGTCCCGGAGGAGATTATGAGGAGTAAGATATGTTTTTAAAAATTATGTGCTAATAGATGAATTATAATTCAAAACAATTTATATTTCAATACAAACTTTAGGTACTGTAAATTATAAATTATAACTGTAAAAAAATACAGAATACAAATAAATTATGAATAAAATTTTAATTTTGTAGCATTTTATTCATGAGCATAAAATATGGTTTTTATTAAACAGTGATGATGAGAATTCAATGGACTGGGATGCATTCCCAACGGCATCAACATCCACATACCGTCCTATTAATAAAAGACGAGATAAAATCCCCCTAGACTTCCGGAAATGGGAACATGTTTCCAAGAAGAACAAAGAAGGTATATCTCTCGTTATATACTTTACATTATATTATGTGGTGCAGGGCTCAAGCACCACTACTCTGTGAAGATATTAATATGGGAATAAACTAAAAAGATAAGTTACAGTCTTTCTGAAACATTGTTCCACCTTGGTGAGACTTTTGGCCCTTAGTGACTTAATAACCTGATTGATGTATAGTGACCGGCATGAGTCGTGAGCACAACTGACAGCTACGCAGTAGTTAATGTTTCGGTCTCTTTGGCGGAATGAAGAAGCCATGGGGGCGGGGCGGGGTGCCGAGCTGCATGCGATTGGTTCCTCAGTCAATGCACATCGTCTATTGGAGGCTCGCGTATCATTCGGCTACTGTACACTTTCGTGCAATTTTAGCGACTGGCCAAAAGTGTACATGCGCGAGCTTACCCCCACTACTGCCCACCTGTGCTCACTGCTCACGACTCGTGCCGGGTATTATATTATAATTAAAAGAAATTCATTCATAATAGAAGCAACTAAATACCAAGTGGACTTGCTTACTATTTTTATGATATAAAATTGTTATGATAAAAAATGTACACAGCTGACAAAGAACCTCCTCTTTTTTTTAAAGTGTTAATTATGATTTAAATTGAAATTTCACAAACTTTCTAATTTTTTGTGGGACTTCACACTAGAGGTTTTATAAGAGTTACCTCCAAAAATTTCCTGCTTAAAAACTGAAAATATAAACTGTGAATGGCACAGGAATGCATTAAGAATAAAAAGATTTGGGACATACAAGTTTCATCCATGGAAAAGAGTTTCCATCCACAATAACTGTGTTTTACTTAGTATTAATAGCTAATAATATTTTGGCATATCAATTTTAACTTTAATGATAATGATAAATGTTTGCCTCTCAGGTGATCCTTTCAGATTCAGAGTAGTTTCGTACAATGTGCTGGCGCAGTACCTGCTGGAGTGCCACCCGTATCTGTACACGGACTGTGACCCACAAGATCTCGAATGGAAAGTGAGGTCAGATAGGATCTTCAAGGAGATTATGGATTTGGATCCTGATGTAAGCATCCCAAGTTGCTTTGTTTCACAACACCATTCTGTTTTATAACCTATGCACTAAATTTTAAATCAAGTTGATGATATGATACTCCAAGGACATTAATTGGTTGAATGGTTATTTTTTCTCTGTATTTATCTAAATTTGTTATATTGTCTATGAAGCCATTTTTTTCTTTATGAAACATGGTTATTGCTTGTAGTTATTATAAAGAATTCAATCTGTTTGTAGATTCTGTGCTTGCAAGAGGTCCAATCACATCATATAAAGAGCTTTTACTCCAAATTTGAGAAAAGTGGATACTACGGCATTTACAAGCAAAAAACGGGTCACAGAGAGGATGGATGCGCCATTTACTTTAAAAGGGATGTCTTTGACATGGATGATCATCTCAGTGTAAGTAGCATTATCTAACTAATAATAATTTAAGTATATAAACTGTATGTCGGGACGTCCTGGGATAAATGTATAATCGATTTCAAGAGCCCCGATTTGATCACTAAATTATGTTTTGAAGGTGGTAGAACCCCCTGTGGTTCCAGTAATAACAACAATGTTAAGCGCTGCTGTGTTCTGTTTGAAGGGTGTGGTAAGGGATACATAATTATCTACTCTTATCTAGGATTGATTACAGAGGACCATGGGCGGCATTAGCCACTTAACATTAGGTGTACTTGTCTGGTACTCTTCTTTTAATAAAAAAGAAAATGGAAAGGTGATCGTCCTGATAAATAATATATGCAGATAGAGTCGTATTAACAGAAAATTGGAAAACACTTTAGGAACATTAACGACCCTCTCCTTCTGTGGGCTTTTCGTCCTACTGAACACGTAAAAATACATTTTTGTCTAATTTTTTCTCGAATAGGTAATCCTACGACACCTTGAAATTATCCTGAGAAATACTGAATTTAAATTATTGTCTGATCGGTCCCGGTGCCGAAGGTCGCTTGTGCTCAATATTGGTGTTTTTGTAAGCAGTTAGATAGGTACCTATAGCGTGGTTATAAGATAAGTCAAGGGCGCATATTCCCAAGGGCCATGTTCGGGTCGCACGTTTTGTACCGTTGCTCAAATTGATAAAGTTATTCTGTCCATGTCCTATTTAAAGTACACTGCTCTAGCTCTAGACGCAGTAAATATTTTTTACACCTCTATATCTTCGTACCTACTGTTTTGTTCTAACGCTTAATATGCAATATTTACATTTACATCCAAATAATATTATGATAACAAAAATGCCTTTAAAACTAATATATTTCGTACCAAAGATTGATCGATATTAGTCAATTTGTGAATACTCTAAATTTTGAAAATTATTTTTTTCAATAGATTGAGTATTAGTAACAGTCGTAAGGAGAAAAGTAATCCCGCATCGACACAGTGGACACAGATCACCTCAGAATAAGGACTTCGGCACACATTAATATAATGATGTGTAGTATACGTGTATACTGTATACAAGTACTATTTAAAGTATTTGGTTCACGAGTTGTTCAATTGTATCCGAATCGACCCTTCATATAACTACAGCTGTCATTTGAAACTTATCACAATTTAATAGTGATAACTTATTACGTGCAATAAGCAAGTTGTAATATTTATATTATTACAATTGCAGCACTCCTTAGTAACTATTTGTAAACCCAGACAACACGTGTGTCTGATCGTACGAGTAGATGTAGACATCTTCAGGCCTCGCCCAGCGATCTTAAAGGCTTGGATTGACACACCTATCGGGTTTTAAAAGTACACAATAATATTAACAAGTTTATTTCGAAGTATAAGTAAAACATGTTCCCTTCAATTGTATTGTTGGACCGGTTCATTAGTACCCATTTAAGGAAACGAGATTATATGTTGATACACATATCCTTAAACGCTGGACCCCGCCCTACGTTCTTATTAGGGTCTGACAATGACATACCTCACGTATTTTGTAACTTGGCGCCTGCAAGTATGTATACGACTTTAATAGACTCTTTTCAAAGAAATCCGATGTGTTTTATGAAATTTCTTTCAATTACGTTATTATTACTTATTATCTTATAGATTATCAGAATTAAGACTTATGTGTTTGTTTATTTAGGTGTTTGATTGCCGTTATCTTGTTTCTAAGACGATTCGCGTACAGTTGCGGGAGATTAGTATTTTCCTTGATGTAGGGAAGGTATATTGACGTATTTGTTTACGTTAAATTGTCGACTTACCTAGGCGGACTCTGTTTTGTAAGAAAAATAAGGCAACATAGCAATTAAACTATATCACCTTTGATTTTAAATTAGGTAAGCTTTATATTTACAAAATGATATTATATATCTTACTTATTGGCTTTTCGGTGCCCTATACGAAAATGTTGTTGAAAATAAATTGTAGTTTTAAAAAATAAAACTGGAAGGGGCTATGAGGAATTTTTTTTCTAAGTTTTTCATGGAAATGAAAATATGTTAATGTTTAATTTGTGTGCAGAATAACTTTCATGGCATTTTTTCCTTTCAAATGCCTTGAAGTTGGAAACACTTAATTATCTAGGTCTTACCCTGTAACCCTGTATATTACGTGTTAGAGTTTCAATACGAACAGTACAGCTAAAGAGACACAAATGTATGTTTAAATCTTTTATGTACTTCATGTCAACGACAGGTTAAGATATTCATGTTTGGAGATACGTGCTGATAGGCATTATTTCAATATGAATACCCTGGTACCTAATTATGTTGCTTAAATAAATATTTCAAATATCTGTCACCTCCGAATCGTAAGTACACAATGCGTACGTTTATCCAAAATAAGCTGATACCTCATAAAAATATGATTTGGCATTTACTCCGTTGAGAAATACGTAAGATCTTTTATATTCAATTACATCCTTTTCATAACAAAACAAGGCATTTTTAAAATTCTGTCTTGATATAAACAGAAATAAGACAGATATTTCTGATGTTAAAAATTAGTTTAGTATATAGTGCAGTATAGCAAACGTATCGCTTTCAGAGCTTATGATATATTTGATTGAGTCTCAGGATCGTATATTTGTTATTTCAAATTTTTATAGCTGAAGTTTATCCAAACCCTCTTGATCAACGTGACTCGGCAGAAGTATGGAATAAGCTGGTCATGGGCGTCGTCGTGTATTACTAAAATAAACCATGTGTGTTGTATAGGTGGAGTACTACCAGCCGGAGATGCCTTTGCTGAACCGCGACAACGTGGGGCTGATGATGAGGCTGGTGCCGCGCGACTGCCCGCAGACCTCCATCGTAGTGGCCACCACGCACCTGCTGTACAACCCCAAGCGGACGGACGTTCGCCTCGCGCAGATGCAGGTGCTGCTGGCCGAGCTCGACAGATTCGCCTACTATGATGAGGACAATGGAAAGGAGTAAGCGTGTAACATGAAATAATACTGCTGTGCACGTGGCTACTACAATCATTCTGCTGCTTCCGCTGCGTAGGGCTTACGCGTTGAGATTTTCAGATATAAACAGTTTAATTGTTACTGCTAATTTATATTTATAATTAGCTTACATATGTTTAAACGGTTATGTTTCTTTAATGTGCCCTTAGCGAAAACGTTTTTGGAGTTCATCCTTTTACTTTATGAAATATTTAAATGATTGAGCGTTAACTGGTTTTTTTTTGTACTTGATTAGACATTCCGTTGTCTTCGGAAGTCTTTGGAATACAATCATAATAATTATTCTTCTTTACTTCTATTAACACAATTTTCCTCTCTTCCAGTACGGGATACTACCCAATCATACTGACGGGTGACTTCAATTCCATTCCGGAGAGCGCCCCCATTAAGCTGCTGGATACTGGCAAGATCTCGTAAGTATCACAAAAACTTTTTATTACTTTCCAAAATTTTAAATACAACAGCTCGATCTCGTATTTATGTATGAAAAATTGCTTCAGTTACAATTTAAGGTCAGCTCAAAAAACCGAACTAAACAAATAGATTTGTTTTAAAAATACATTTTTTTTGCACGCCATATCCTCAATTTTCGTAGATTATAGTTGATTGTTTGACAATGACGTCTGGAACAAGTGGGAGCGGCTCCAATATCTCATGGTCTCTCTGGCTATAGTGTGGGTGTACGTTACAGATCGATCCCATACCGCGACCGGCTGGACTGGCGCCGCGTCGCCATCACCGACAACTGCCAGCACCTGTCCGTGCACATCAACCGCCCGAGGGGCGTGCTCTCCGACTTCAGCATGGTTAAGGTATTCTTCTCGATAAACTTGAGGACTCTGAACGTTTAGTAAAAACGAAAATAAGGCACACTTCGGTCTTTGCAACTGTTCTTAAAGATGTCTGATCAAAAAGAGCTATAAAATGAAAAATATCTTCAGTGGCAAACCATTCGCCATATTCTCTAAGAAATTTTAATTGTGTTTCCTTCCTTTTAATAATATTACTTATATATTCACTGAAAATTGCTACAAATAAATTTAGGAGATATTATGAATCAATTTTATATTTTCAATACATATTTAATGATTGTAACAGTATTTGTCAAGTCCTATGAAGAGTGAAGTGTGCTTAATTTATTTAATTAACATTATATTGCAAACCTACATAAATCAAGTCAAGCGCCTTATCCACATTGTTGAAGTTCTGTAGGTTTTTTAAGTGTGCGGACGCGACATTATTTTATATTACTAGCTGACCCGGCAAACATTGTGTTGCCATATAAATAAAAAAATGTTAAGGGTGTACAACCCGAATCACTTAGGGGTATGAAAAATAAATAGTAGCCGATTCTCAGACCTACTGAATATGCGTATATAATTTGGTGAAAATCGGTAAAGCCGTTTCGGAGGAGTACGGTAACTAACACTGTGACACGAGAATTGTATATATAAGATAAGATAATGTACGTAACCCACAGATATACAACTCGGAGCTGGCGCCGTGCAACCCGAGTGCGCCGGAGCCGGGCACCGTCCCGCCGGACCCGGACGTGATGCGCCACAGCTTCATGTTCAACACGCCCATCATCCAGCACCCGCTGAAGCTCGCCTCGGTCTACCCGCGCACCAAGCCCAACAAGAGCGAGGAGGCCACCACCTTCCAGGATCGCTGGATCACCGTCGACTATATGTACTTCAGGTATGTTTTATATCCCACACTACAATTCCCTGTGTCATGGATTTTTTATATATATAATATATGAGTAGCAGATGAGCATGCAGTCCACCTGATGGTAAGTGGCTACTGCCACTCATGGACATCTGTAATCAACCCCAGATAAGGGGCCTGACGTCGGCCACAGATGCGCCGCTTCTCCTGAGGACTAAGCTGGAACGCCTCGGAAAAGTATGTCTCCCTTACCACCTTACCACGCCCTTTAAAACGGAACACAGCAGCGCCTAACACTGCTGTTATTAGGCAGAAATAGGCGTGGCGGTGGTGCCGCCGGAGTCGAACCTCAAAAGGTTCTACCACCTTCATATTCATGGGTGCCATAGACACACACATAGTCAAATACATCCAGACGCAGAACAATTAGAAATTAAAATTCATCATTGAAATATCTGCCATGCTAGAGATTGATCCCGGAACCCTCTGCGCGTCAGACTGGTATGCTGATCGCTCCGCCACGCGGGTCGTCATGGACAGTATATTATAATGCTAAAATTGTTACATGGTATAACATAATTATGTTATTTTATTTATTTGCTTTATGATAATATCAACACTCAGTTAATTGTAATTAATTATTATTATGTAAACATTTATTACTATTAAATGATGCAAGTTTGTGTCATAATTGGTACATAAACGTGATTTAGTATCGAGTATAATTAAAACTTTCACATGGATAGCAAGCTCTTTATATTATGTAGTATCTATCATTATTGCGGCATTGCTATTTATAAGATAACAGCTATTTCATTTAATACTGGTTTAAGCTGTCAATATAAATAAATAAGAGAAGTAAGAAAGAAACGCAATTGTAGAATATGACAGTAACAAAAATTCGGAATAATTTAATTTAAAAAATAAAAATAAAATATTGGAATTGTAAAATTTGTATATGATACTAAAAATACGTATTTTTATAAATAAATATTAAGGAAAAACATAAAAAATAAAAATAATTTTGTCAGAAGTGGGATTCGAACCCACGCCCTCAGAGAGGACCAGAATAACTCGACCTATTTCATAGGCAAGGGATACCTTGAGTCTGGCGCCTTAGACCGCTCGGCCATCCTGACAGTTGTTGGGACTGGCGAATTTCGCAACCATATTCGTTAAATATAATGTTTCAAAGTGTTGTACTGTATTTTAAAAAAATGTATGTAGGTACGTGTGGCCTCTGATCGCATTTCATTAATACATACTCTCATATTATAAATTAAATTGATACACCATGTACATACAAAGGGTTCTACCAAATATTATGCTTCTAGTATTTGAATACGTACTAACAAAGTGATTAGAATTTAAATAACTTGAATTGTCTAATATTATAGAAAAAAATGTAAATTTTTGTCAATATATTACTAAAAAGTTGAAGAGCAAAGGAGTTTACATCTGATTTTAAGCCACTCCTACCTATGGATAGTAGTACTAACTAACCTCAGATATGATTTGTATCTTACCTGAGATTGGTTTGTTTGCTTTGCTACAACTAAGAATTTTAGATGCTTCATGTCGTACTGAAATGTAGCGGCGTTTAACACTGCTGTTAGTTGAAATACGTATGGTTATTGTGTTACCAGGGTGCATGTAGGGTGTTAGCTACCTTAACCGAACGTTTCCACACGCAGTTGCTGCAACAAGCTGAAGCTGCTGGAGCGCCTGCGGCTGCCGACGGCGCTGGAGTGCCAGGTGCTGGGCAGCCTGCCCAACGACGTGTACGGCTCCGACCACCTCGTGCTCGCCGCGCACTTCGAGATCCGCGAGAACACTGTGGCTCACTAGACCGCGCAACTAGCTGTAAGAACACTGGCAACCTACATGTGCCAATATTTAACCATTTATTCCATATATAACGTATCGGGTCGATTGAAAATCGACTAGTCGAAACGATCTGTTCTCGAATCGTTTTTTAATATGTTCTAGATTTGTGTTTGACTTTTTGTACCTATAAATTCGTTTTTAATTTTTATTTTGAATGCTACTTACGTCTCACTATAGGTTTGATCAACATGCCTGATTAAACCCACAAATAGTGTATGTTGATTATCGATTTAATTTTGTAAACAAATGTGAAATGTGCTAATTTTCCAAACAAGTGTTTCGTAACGAAATGTAATTATTCAATAATTTGACGACAAACAGAGACTATAGTGATTAAATAAATAATTCATTTTCGTTCGTTCATTTATTTTTCATGGCTTAACTAACTATAAATAATGACAAACACTCCTTCCAGATGTTCAAAGTCTAAGCGATGACTTTGTAAGTTGTAACTTGATTATATCTCTTATAATTAAAAATCTCTTGAATAATTTCGTATTTTTACATTTGTATTTGTGATAAATTATTTAATTAATTTATTATTTAAGGTATGAGGATGTTATTGAATGAATATACTTATATATTTTAATAAGTTTTTCCTATAATTCTTATGATTTTTTTAAGTATTATCCAATACATCAGACGTAAGTAGCGACGGTAATTATCGATTCTCCGGCTGATAGATTCGGGAACAGAACTTAAATAATAGTGATGTACCTTTAAATAGTATTCACATTATAAATGTTTTTATAATTAGTCTTAAATCTAGTGTATACCGAAGGTTTTATTATTGACGTTTTACATTTAAGGATTTAAAACTTCCTAAATAGTTTTGTACATAATTTTGTTTTTATCTGTTTTATTATTATTTATCAGTTGTGATTGCTAAGCATCTGACAAAAGAATATTTGTCGCAAAAATATTTCCTATGGTGGGATTTACATAGCACATGATATCGACAGTTTACGGGTATAAATGCCGAATAAATAAATGGGACTGTGGTAATATATATGGTATTGTAAGGGGTTAGAGGGGAGAATCTGTCTTAGCATAGTACGAAAGAACTTAGAATTATTGGATGTCTTTCGAAGTTCGGCTTTTATTATAATAAAATAAAAATATACACGCGGCCTACTAAAGTGGAGCCGAGGTATGTCGTACTAATTTTACTTTGTGTTAGTTATACTACGTTAGGTCAATAATTTAATACATATGGTGATTACATTTGATTATAAAGTTGATTCTCCTTTAATTTTTGATAGAGTCCATTTTAAATTTTTAATTAGAGTTTAGATGACAGGTACAATTGGATGCGTTAACCAAATGGTATTTGACTACTAACTACAAAAATACATAAAATATTGTCGGTTGTATCTATAATTATAAAGATAGGACACATACTGATAGTGTTGCAACTGTCCGTTCAATCCAATATTTTCCGTGTCAAATCTTATCTCCGGTGTGTGCTATGGTAATCCCACCACTGATCTTAGCGTATTGCACATGAAATTCTACGTATGTTACGTGTTTATTTATAAATCGATTTCGATTATGTTTTTTTTTTGTTTGGAGTTGTGAGGGTTTAAAATATCATTTGGGTTTTAATGAGTGCATCTTTAGCCATTTCTCTCACGAGACTAATTTTATCGTAAACATAACTGCGACAGGTCTCATAACTGCATACTATCCATATTGTATGTACTTCAGGAAGTCACTTTGGATTTTATTGGTGGGATAAAATGTTTCTTTTTTTAAAATTTTGTTTTATCTTATAGTTAAGAAAAAATATTTGAAATGGTTTTATCGTTAGCATAAAGTTTTTGTATCAGATTTGAGGGGAAAATAGAAAACGGAATAGGGCATTGCCGTTGACGTTTACTAGTAATTGGGCACACGAGTATTAAATGAGATCGTTATTCTAGCCGCACGATTGCCGGTATGCCCATCTTAACTTTTGGCAAATTCTTTCAATTGTCTTCCAATTTATTTTTCTAAGTCACTTACAAAAACGAAAATAAATCTAAAAAAATATAATGTTTATTCAGACATATCATTCTCGTGTATTTACTCTTTGTTCCATGCCGGAGACAAAATAATAATTTCTACAATAGTTTGGTCTCTTTGAAACGTAAATATATTTTATTAGGGTGGTGTGTGAAGTACATTAAAGTGCTGTTAGGGTCCTTCTCCACCAGGATGTGCGAGGGTTCTAAGCGATAAGCGAGTATTCGGGTAGAAGATTTAAACTTCGATGATGTTATGTTTACACTCTGTGCTAAACGCGTGGTGGCTAACAATTCAATCCTTGGGTCGCTTCCGTCTTTATAAAAAAACATAGCTTTGTTGAATCAATCCCGCCTTTGCTATGGCAATCTAAACGACTAAAATCAAGCGTTCTTATCGGTGGATTTCACACACATCGACAGTATAGTTTTCTCGCATATCACTGGTGAAAAATCAGTCTTAGTCGCGTCGAGTACAAATGAAATACCTCAGGGATGTATAACGTTCTCTTATGGTAATGACATACTTAAAATCTCATGAAAGTAGTCTCGTGGAAGGAAGTATCATGTTCGCCGCAAGAGTGGCGTCGTTTGGAATGCGATTCCGCCGACGGTGATTTTAATGCCATCCGCATAGTTTTTACAACTTATCATAACTTATATTTAGTTAGAAGTGTAACTAAAAAAAATTCCTGTAAACTATCGTCAATTCACTATTTTTATATTTTTTATTGACTTTACAGACTTACTCTTTACTCTTATTTTTGTACTGTATTTGAGGACGCAATGACACTGACTCTAACACTGTTGATTTTATGGTTTTGTACGTATATTACAATTTTTGCAATTTAGGACATTTCAGAGTAATCGGTATATATCTACACTTTAAGTCTGATTAACACCCTTTCACAATTTGTATTCTAGTGAGGCTAATAAAATATTATAAAGTCGATATGATGCGACATTTTAAAAATCCTATTACTCTATGTGTTAGTTAATACTAAAATAAAATGTATTATTTGATACATAGAGTATCAACACGAGTCACTGTTAGTTTGGAGTTGTGCCAAATTACACGAATTTGTACGTCTACGTACATGTAACATTTACTTCCACTTTACACTGGTAAGGGTCCTGAATATCGGACTCTCGAATTAATTCTTATCAGTCTTCAGGCGACACTCCTCGCTAGAAACTGATGGTTAACACCTAATGTGAAAGGGTCGTTATTACAGGTAGATTTCGAAGAAATATGCTCGTATAATTTGGTCACGGTTTTACATTAAATTTGTAATTGAAACGGCTATATGTCTTATTTGACACAGGCTAGCATTGCTAATATCAGAAATATTGTTATTTCCAATGTATTTGTACCGTGTTATCTGTATTGATCCAATATAAAATAAAAAAAAAAATAGAACCATTCTTCGAAATCCACCTCAGTAGCCAGCCATATAGTAGCCAGCCTTTATGTAGACTAAGTCTATGTTTAGAATAACGCGATCATTTAAAAATAGTTTCTGTCCATTACCTCTTTATAGGTATGATCACAAATCGGATAAATATCTTTAAAGCCGACGTACATATTTGTGTACTAAGAAACTTTCAAGAATCTTTTATGGCTACTATACATTAACCCCATAGCTGGGCTTATGATAATCTCTAATTTTAAGATGTGTGTCTATGTTTACTCCATACGATTGTAAGTTATGAGTAAGTCCGAGACAATGAGTTTCCACTTTAATATCATGCAAAAAGTATATGATGTGTTCATCATACTACACAGACTGCTTAATGTTGGTAATATTTTAAAAGCAGCAACAACTGCAAGTCGGTGAGGATGAAATCGACCATCTAATCGTTACGAAAATCATATAGAAACTTG